>NC_139217.1:176613365-177958595 GCF_055691185.1 Crinia signifera | reverse complement strand
TTAGGACACGTGGGCGTGCATTTAGACTAGAGAACAGAAGATTTCGTACCCGTAGAAGGTCAGCGCAGTTAAATTGTGGAACTCTCTTCCGGTGTCGGCAGAGACAATAAATACATTTAAAATAAGGTTGGACAAACATCTATTGCGTGAAATCATCCAGGGTTACAAACCACAATCATTATCTTTCTAAACTGAAATCCGAATACACAATTTATATAATGGGATGTAGCAAATAGATCATGCACGTCTTTATTCAGCCTTAACCTCTGTGTGACATGGATGTTTTGTAGCTGGCTACAAGTATTTGTTTATGAAAAATTGCAATATTTTGTGACAATATAAACAATATCTGTTTTTATTATGTGTAAAGTGAACCAAGCAATTGTTTTTTTGACTAATGATCATTGTGTTGCAGAGGTTGGAGAGTTCATGCATCCATGTGAAGATGACTTGGTATGTAGATGCATCACTGAAGAAACACAAAGTACCTTATTTCAACGCCCCCATTTATCTAGAAAATAAGGAGCAGATTGGAAAAATAGATGAAATATTCGGGCAGCTCAGAGACTTTGTATCCTTTCTAAACATAAGTTAACTTATGTGTCATGTTATGTTTTCATGTTTGTGTTCTGTAGTTTATGAATGTTTCATTTCCACAATGGCCGATCCTATAGAAAATAATCATTGCAACTCGGTGTAGAAATATGGTACAATGCGAGAATGTTTTCTGAGCATTGATCATACAATAAAAATGACTTATTGGTAAGACTTCTTTCTGAAACCAGAATAGGGGAATACCTATCCACACCAGCAGATTTAAGGCCATGTTTTATCCATTCTGTTGTGTGATTATTTGAATGGCCTTTTGGGGGCGTAGAACATTTTCAAAACAAAATTGTTCAGACATATTGGGCAATTCAGTTTAGGTCTCGCCAGCGATGTGCCTTTTACTGAACTGTACATCACCACCAGAAACATTACTAGTTTCTCTGGCATTGAGAGAAAGCTAGCAATGGTCTGCTTACTGTAACAGGTGAATATAACCACAGCTGAAAATTGTGGGAAGATTGTCAGCATGTCATCTCTAATTGAATCTGTCCTATTGATTTCACGGTATGTTCTGAATCTCTTAAATGTTTTTTTTTTTTTTATACATACCAATAACTACTGTAAACTTATTAGCTATCTTCTGAGTCTCCTTTGAAGAACATCATGGGGTAAAATCTATCTTAACATACTGTTAGTTAATCTACTGTAATCTGATGAGGTGTTGTGGCATACTGGCCAATTCCAAATCCATCTGCCTACTGTAGCTTTGTATATGTCCAAACCTGTGTGGAGATTTATGATATTTGTTTTGCGGTTTCACTTCTCTTCCTTAACCATTCAAAGTATTTTTCTGTTAAACTGTCTGACAATATGAAAGCATCATCATTTAAGAAGTTACAAAAGGTATGTATTCCCTTTTTACAGTTTATACGAATTTACCATCCTGCCCCAGATATAGTTGTCATCTTTGGAATAGTATAATTGGTATTGGCTTAACGGACAGTGCTAATTAAAAAAAAAAAAAATATATATATATATATATATATATATATATATTTAAAAAAAGCTTTTTTGTTGCAGTACTATGCACAAAAAATGTATTTAGTGGTGGTGTTTTTTTGTTTTTTTTTTAACTTATCTTATTTAACTTTATTTTTTCCAAGTTTTATATTGACCCTGCAAAACTGCTACCACTTCAAAGGTTCCTACCTCGTCCACCTGGTGAAAAAGGCCCCCCGAGAGGTGGACGTGGTGGAGGAAGAGGGTTTGGACGTGGCAGAGGAGGCGGCGGCGGCAGAGGTGGTGGAGGACGCGGTGGTGGTATGCATCTTTACTATTCCTACTATGTAACAGTCTGAACTACTTGTGCTACATGTATTCTGTAGGGCAGAACATAGAAAAAAAATATTTACCCCTTAACTTTTACGAACTGCAGAGCCTGCATTGCCAGAAACACTTTATTGTTGGCTGTTATAGGTGTTGACAAGCCTGCTGCCATTACTGGACTCCCACAATCGTTGATCCCAGTCTTAGGCTAATGTAACAATTTGGAATGTTCCTGATCCTGCAGTCACTGTACAAAGCATACAAATGTAAAAAAAAAGTACTATACTGTAACATCTGTATTGAAATATAATTACAAACTAAGCAGCCTAACAAATCTAATACCGTTTCACATATATTTTTTAATCATCTTGTACACAGCATTTATTAAAGGCCTCAGTATTTGTATTATGCTAATATATGCTGTTTTTGTTTTGAAGGTGGATTCCGAGGAGGACGAGGGGGATTTGGTGGTGGAGGTGGCGGTGGTTTTAGAGGAGGTAGAGGAGGTGGCGGAGGTCGTGGATTCAGAGGTAACTAATGTGATCTGTATCATATCAGATACAGGACTGTTAAAATTAAAGTATCCCGGCATAAAGTAATCTAGAGCGAGTTCTAGAGCTCATAAAATGTATATTCCTGCAAGGCACATGCCTACTGTAATTAAAATGTATATATCTATCAATAGATTTGTGCCATAATGTTACATCCTGTGTGTATCACTAAACAATAGGAATATTTTTATTGTATACTTCACCTACTTCTAATATGTAAATGCCTGATTAATCTCATGATTATTTATCATCTGTGTCATGCTATATTTATCAACGGCTATATTTCACTCCATTATACAATAAAGTGACAGAAAACTGGTTCTTCCGCAATTTAAATTTAAATATATATAGGCAGATAGCTCTGCAAGCCCTTGTCGGATGATTTGCAGTGGAGATGGCGGTGTATCATAATTGAACCCTTTGAGTGAATTTGACAAAATAGGTGTGAAAATTGCCAAACAAACATTTTTATTCATCATAGTGACCTGTAATATTTAACTTTATATAGGAAACCATTTTACAACCTTTTACACACCATTTGTTTTGTTTTTTAATTTATATAACAATGCGAGTTGGCATTTTTAGCGGATGGTTTGCACATCTTACAGATTTTGGCACTCAACGGTTTAAGCAACTTTATAGTAGGTGCCAGAGATATAAGCTACGCCACTCCTAAAAACAAATCACAATTTGGATTGTGGACAGAGTTGAGTGGAACGCATTGTGGCATGCGACCTTGCTGCAAATAAAATATGTAGCTGGGGCGATAAGTTACATCACAGTGTAAAACTTCTTGTTTTGGGCAGATGAACATGGACCCTGCATGCCAGTAAGTGACAGTCCAGGGTGGGTGTCATGGGTATACTGTCGTTATGTCAACACATCAAAGGTTGACATGCATTTCGTCCAAACCTGATATAGGTTGACTGAGATGGACGGTCGCTAATGGCTAGGTCGACATGGGTTTTTCACTTTTTTTTTTCCTTTGGTGCTGGCAGGCGGTCTTTTATACCCTACCATCCACTAGGGCGTGGAGAGAGAATAGAATGATGTGCTGAGCATAGCGAGGAACCCTGCCCGAAGCATGAGAGCAATTTGGTGCACCGATATAAAGGGATATTCAATCCCGGGTCATGGCTCTCTGGCTGACCCGACAGCCGTGACCCTGTCCCGTTTTTGGCCGACTCGACTACAAATCGGCAGGCTGGATTCAATGTCCTGCCTGCCGAACACCGAAAGGGGGGGCTTGGCGGCGCGATACCGCTGTGGATCAGCGAGCTATGGCCGGGAACTTGAAAATCCATGGCCGGACTCGACAGATCGGGCCCGACTGCTTCTAAAGTCGGGTCCGTTCTGCCAAGATCCCTGTTCAATGCTTTTGGGAAAGACCGCATTGAATAGGGCCCTGCCGCTATTTCCCCCGTCCGGACCAGCGGCAGGGGATTGAATACCCCCAACAGTGTCTGTTGACATTCGGGATAACAAAATGTAAACTTTTTGACTGTCATCCTAATGCTTGTCGACCCAATGTATGTTTGACCTTCAATCAGTCGTCCCAATGACCCATACAAGGTGTCATGGTGTGTGGAGGGTCTTAAACTGCAACGCATGAGGAGTCCCTACTACAACTGCAGAGATCACTGATTGGTGGATGCAACATAACTATCCTTGCGGATCATTTGCACCTGTTAATGTTGTGCATTCAATCTGGTGGGTGTGGTCTCTTTCAGCACAACAATGCACCAGCGCACTGTTCCAGATTATGTCTGGAGTCATATTTCGTGGAGTTTGGCATAATGAGTTGGCTCTCTCATTTGCCAGATAAAAACCTAATAGAACACATTATATGCAATAAAATGTACCATCAATTGCAGGGTTCCATTACTGGCCTTTATTAGTGATATGTGGACCATTATTCAGAAGACATGGTGTACATCAGTGCTGGCTAAACCTTTCCTCGAGATCTGCCAACAGATTTCCAGGACACCTACTGTAGCTGGTGCAGAGGTGTAGTCATTACTAACTGTCATATATTAAAATGTGCTGCATTTATCCCTGACACACATTCTACAGATCCACAGGTGGTCTGGAAAACATGAACTGCTAGTAGATCTCTAGGAACGATTTGGCCACGCCTGATGTGCATTAACTAGACCAGTGGTTCTCAACCTCGGTCCTCAAGGGCCCCTAAAGGAGCCCATACACTGTACAATTATTGTATGCAATTTGGACTAGTTTGTATCACATGTTTTGCAGTGCAATGAGATGCAATCTAGTACAAAAAGTATGTGCAGCACATACTTGAGCTATGAGATGTGTATGGGCACCTTAACACCGTGCATGTTTTCCAGGTCTCCATACAGAATCACAGTGAAACGATTAGCTCCACCTTTGATCCTTGAGGACCGAGGTTGAGAACCACTGATCTAGACAGTACTTCACAGAGCAGTAGAGTACATGCCCTTAGTGTTGCTGCTGGAATCCAATTGAAAGAACCTACATTTTACTAGTGTGGTTTTCCTGAACACAACCTTATTGGTTTGGGGACATGATTGTATATATGATTTTGTTTTTATTTCACCGTGTTATTGTTTGAGTTTGCATGATATGCAGACAAACCATAATGCTGTATATTTGCCTCCATATCTTAATGCTTTATTGGTACTGCTAAAATCATGTAAATCTTTCTTGCGTATATTCACCAACAATATAATCATGTTGTGTTTTTTTGAACACTTAGAAAACATAAATACCATTATTGCACTTAAGATTTAATCTGATCTAAATACATATATTTAATACTTTAACCTCTTGTATTAATTATACTTTTGTATGTGTGCACTTACAGGTAAAAATTAAGAGGCAATGTTGGCCATAGCAACACAAAGAAGGAACTCGCGTCACAAAAACAATTCAAATAATAGTATAGACAGGCAGATAGTGACCCTCAAAGACATATGTAGAACAATAACCAGCACAAGTCCGGATTCAGTGAATGTTTCCGAAAGAGATTTTCTGCCTTCGGGGGGCCTTTTTAGGATGTTGTCACCATGCTGTCATTGTATAGGTACTCCTTGCAGAGTCCAACAAACGGCTGGAGCTACTGGGTGCTGGCAAGGGATGTCTTGTAAAGCAGCTACCACTGGGACTGAGTAGGTCCCAAAAAACAAAGAAGAAAAATAAGGAAAAAAGGTAGCGCTGGAACCAATGAGGATTTTTAAAACAAATTAACATTTATTGGTACACATACATATGAATTCATGTAAAGTAAAAATATAAAAAAACACATGCTCACTGCCCACAGGGCCACTTTTGTAGATGTTTTGGGGGGGGGGGGGGGGGGGGGGGGGGTTCCGCTCCTATTTATGCCACCAGAGGGTAAAGTGGAGAACTAGTCAATTTGGCCAGGGATTGTATATTTCCTAAATCCAATAGGTATTAGATGGTGTGGATATAATTACTGGTGCCATTCATTAGAGGGTTCCTCTGGGAGATCTTTAAATCCTTTTAGGATAGCATGGAAGCTGTCATCCCTTTTTGTTGGAACATGAGGAAGAAGTCACTGAGAGGCTGGAATTGCAGGCATGGTCCACTGGTAAGGCGGCTGGTTGGATCCAAGGATAAAGTGCAAATGCGTGAAGTGGCAGTTGGGGGCAAGTGAGTAGAGCAGCGCCTGACGCGTTTCGCTGTCACTCAAGGACCGCTTTTCCAAAGGTATACCTTTAAAAAAGCTGTCCTTGAGTGACAGCGAAACGCGTCAGGCGCTGCTCTACTCACTTGCCCCCAACTGCCACTTCACACATTTGCACTTTATCCTTGGATCCAACCAGCCGCCTTACCAATGGACCATGCCTGCAATTCCAGCCTCTAAGTGACTTCTTCCTCATGTTCCAACAAAAAGGGATGGCAGCTTCCATGCTATCCTAAAAGGATTTAAAGATCTCCCAGAGGAACCCTCTAATGAATGGCACCGGTAATTATATCCACACCATCTAATACCTATTGGATTTGGGAAATATACAATCCCTGGCCAAATTGACTAGTCCTCCACTTTACCCTCTGGTGGCATAAATAGGAGCGGACCCCCCCCCCCCCCCCCCCTCCAAAACATCTACAAAAGTGGCCCTGTGGGTAGTGAGCATGTGTTTTTTTTTTATATTTTTACTTTACATGAATTCATATGTATGTGTACCAATAAATGTACATTTTTTTTTTTTTTTTTATTATAAAATCCTCATTGGTTCCAGCGCTACCTTTTTTATTTTTTTTTTCCCCAGAGTCCAACAAACAACTGAGGAATCGGTGGCACTCTGATAAAGTCATAGAAGCAGGATTAGGATCACTAATCCTGCTTCCCTGAATTTCTGTCTGTGAGTGCCGACAATTCTTCTGTTGTTATGAGGTCATCCTTTATGCAGAATTTCTAGTATTTCAATGTTGATCTATAGTTACTTGTGAATTGGAGTTTATAGTGTGTTTATATTAATAAGAATAATTATATATTTTTTTTCTCCCTTTTTAAGGAGGCCGGTGATGAGCGCTGTAAAATTCAGATGTGTATTTTTAAGTTCATCTACCTTGGGAATAGGCGATTGGAAAGGCAACCTTTTTTTTTTCAATTTGGAACTAACAGACAGCGCAGGAGTTGTAAGAGAGCCGTCTCCCTTGGTATCCAGTGCATGTGTGCTGGCAGGAACTCTTTGTGGACCTCAGTCATGTTTAATCTATCTAACTTGAAGCCTTTTTTATGCAGTTTCATTAGGCGCATCTTCTCTCCTCGAGTGTGTTTTTTTTTTTTTTTTTTTTTAAGAATGGTATTTTTTCATCAAAGTGGTATAAAATGTCTTATCTTAAACTATTGTAAATATGAAAAGATTGTATCACTTGGCTACCAAACCAATAAAAGTTGCTACAACTTAACTTGTTTGCTTTGATACTCTGAAAACTTGCACCAGTTGATAACTGTAATAAGTTATTTAGAAGTTCTCAATTTGTAAATGTTTCATGCTTTTTTACATCCTGTTTCTGCTGTATTTTTCTTCAACATATATTCGGAGATATATATATATATATATATATCTATATATATCTATATATATATATATATATCTATATATATATATATGTATCTTAACTAAAAGGTCAATAAAATAGTTTACAGCAAAATGTCAATTATCAATATGACAAGGTACAGAAAGTGGTTTGTGAATTTATAGGGGGACATTGTATAGATCAGCGGTTCTCAAACTGTGGGTCCTGACCCCAAAGTGGGTCCCGACTTTCTCAGCATGGGGTCGCGACTCCCTGTTACTGACCATCAGAATGATGACTTTCCTAATCTCAGTGATTAGAGGAGTCAAAATCTGTTGAACTGTCTGTTTTTTTTTTAGGCTCCTCCCATCATTTTGTACCTCCACAATGCTGCCATGTGCGTGCTTTCTACTTACCACACATGTGATGTGATGACCTTTTGCAGTAACTTGTTGGGGTCCCGTAATTATTTCTATTGTCTGATGGGGTCCCTGACTAAATAGTTTGAGGAACCCTGGTATAGATCAACATGCTCAAGTTAGACACTGGAAAGGGATCGTACATGAATAGGTTGACATGAGGTTTTTTTTTTTTCTATGTGAACCCTCAATTAGTGTATTGTGCCCTCTCTCTTCACTAGCAGTTTCTCAGGCCAGGTGCCTCTGCATTCAGTGCACTTTACCTTTCCCAATAATAGTCCACGTGGATGGTAAAGTATGAAAAAGATAACCTATAATGTATTTATATAATAGTGATGAGCACTCTCAGGGAAGCATTAAGGCCATACACGCTGGGTGATTTTGAGCTAAAAGCAGCTCAGTTTTGTTGTTTGAGCAGCTTTCAGCTAAAAAGCCGCCCAGTGCATATGGGGAAACAGTGAGCACTGATGTGCGCTCCTGCATCATTGCCGACAGCCATCTGCTGGTATTACAAGCATATGAGCGAAGGGGTAGGTGGCTTTCCATACATCCTGCTATGGAAAGTCGTCAACCGGGCCCAGGAAAATCGATCAGAAGGGCGAAAATCATCTGGTGTATATGCACTGGGCATTTTCAGCCCAATGATTTTCCCCATCATTGTTCTCCATATATGCTGGGAAAAATTGGCCAGTGTCTATGGACCTTTAGTCTGAAAAAGCTGGAATATATGTAGCCATTTAGTGATGACAGCATATAAAAATAAAAATGTGGTTCCTCAAGTGAATGAAGCTATATCTAGCATATGTATTCTACGATGGCATAGCCACTTAGGGTGAAAATCCTTTCAAAGTCTCCAATGGAAGAACTGACCTCAAGGAAATTGCCAAAGCTTAAGTGTCTACAGCAGGGATATTTAAGAGGTGGGCCCTTAGTTGCTATGTTGCAGGGTATCCTGGTATGTGTAGTTTCATTACAGCTGGGTGGTTGCATTTGCATACCTCTGGTGTAGAGCTATGGCTTGGTACATGCAAACAGATGTGAAAGATACAGTAAGAAGACTTTATCTGCAGAAAATTGCAGGCTAGTGGATTATTTATTATTATTATATTTTATTTCTAAGGCGCCACAAGTGGATTGCAGATTTGTACATATAGCACACATCAGAACAATACAGGGTACACAGAACTGAAGCAAAGCAGATCACAGGTAGCAATTAGCAGCACAATTCCTAGTACACAATACAGCTGAGATGTAGGGAAGCAGGCGAGTTGTCTGCATGCTATTGGAGGCAGGTTTTCGTTGGTAGCGATGAATGAACACAGGTAAAAGATTCGGTTATGGATGGTAGGGGAGTAAGCTGTAATTGAAATGCAAGAAGAGGACTGTGAGAACAGGAGGGAAGAGGGCCCTGCTCCAAACACCCTGGTGCTGCCAAAATATATCCAACCACCATCTGGCAGACACTATTTAATTTTCAATTGCTCTCACATATTATAATAAACCACTTATAGATCCATAAAATGGACCAACCAAAGGGATGTCCGCTTTCTTCTCTGTAGACTCTCACACTGTAAAAACTCCAAAGAATAGACCTATATAGTGTACTACTGTCTTTCTTATTAAAATGATTCATTACCAGAATGCACTCCCATTTAATAGGATTAAAATAGTATTTTATCACCATCAAAGGTGAAGTCTTAGGAATGGAAGCTACTACTGCTCCTATTCATTTAAATGGGATGACTGACTGTAATGGTTTTAAGTTTAATAATGTGCATATGTTTTCTGTTTTGTTTTTCCTTATTCAAGTATATTAATGACTACTTGGATGGAAGAGGATCACTCAGGGGGGAGGGGGGGGGGAAGGGGAAGGGCAGGATGGGAGTGGGGACCGGCCGGGGGAGTGACAGGAGCAGGCTGGGGGCGGGGTCCGGTCCTGGGTACCTGTAGGTGCAGGCTGTAATCTGTATTGTGCACTGGGAGAGCCTCAGCCTCTTCAGATGTAGCGGCGCTGCGGCAGGCAGGGTCAGGAGCGGGGACCGCAGATGCAGAGAGACAGGGTGCGCGGCGCGAGAATAGAAAGAAATCCCATTCAAAGGACTGGGCGGCCGCTGATTGGCTGAGAACAGCCTGCTCCTGTCACTCCCCCGGACGGCTGCACATGATTAATCTTATGTGCAGACCGTCCGACATCCGGATCTGATCCGATGTACACGGGACCGCGCATCGGATCAGATTGGATGTCATACACTATGCAATTTGGCAAGTTTCACCCGATTTCTCGGCCCAATCCTCCAGAATCGGGTGAAATCGGTGCCAAATTGCGTAGTGTATGGGGGCCTTAAAGGACTGGTCCCATGAGATTTTGTTTCTCCACATTACCAGGCATTGGTAGTTAAGCTAAAAGACTACACACAGGGTGTAACAGTTCTGCATAAAATTAACCTGCATATAGGGCCTGATTCACCATGAGTTGAAGTTTAGCAGAATTCCCACTATGTGCGGTAGGCTACGGGTAGTGAGCCGGCTTTTTCTCAAGTCCGGAAACATTTTTAGATGTAGAAAACCTTTTAGATGTTAATACCGCCCAAAAAATTAATCCAAACACATTGCTTGCCAAATGTCATTTCTCCTACCAGCAGCAGGGGACACTGCAGTATTCACGTGTGGGGATAGAGTGGGTGCATTGGTGGAGTCGGCACTTTAAGTGAAAATTTGAATGTGGCTGGCTCCTCCCCCCTCTATTCCCACCCGGACCCCAGTCTTAGAAAAAGTGCCGGAGGAGTAGGTACTCCAGGGCACTGTCTCCTGAGGGAGACTAGGTTTTTTATTTGACATGTTTATTTTATTTAGTTTTGAATAGAGGCACAGGCAGCACCGCGGATAGGGTCTGCCTGTGTCAAGTGGAGCTCTGAAGTGTCTGGTCGACACTGCTTGCAGTGTTCCTCCAGTATCCAGCCACCGGAGCGTCGGCTCCGGGGACCCGCCGCAGCTGCTTGCGGCTTGTGTTACGGGTCCACGGCCGTTCCCCCGTTCCAGAGCGGTGATGAGGCGCTAGGCGCCATGTGAGGGGGCGGCCAGGTTGGCGCGCTGGCCGGGCAGCTCGCGCCGGTAACTTGGAGGGGCGATGACGTCACTGCTCCCCGCCGGCAGCGCGCCGAGGGCGCGAGATGGCTTGTGGGAGGGTCTTCTCCGCACAAACGCCATTGCTGTCGGCGTGATAGGGAGCGGTGCGGCTGCAAGGAGGAGAGTCTGCAGGCCAGGTTCACTGGTTCCTGTGAGGCTACTGAGCGCTACCTTCCTACGCTACAGGGGTATTGTAAGTCGTGGAAGGGGTTTTGTAAGTCGTGGAAGGGGTTTTCTCTCACACACACACACACACACACACACACATATCGGGAGGGTTGTGGCTGCTCCCTCCCTGTGGACACCCGGGCCCTGGGCTACAAATTGGTTTATTCAGGGCTATTTTGTGTCTGAATTTATCTGGTGTGTGGGTGGGTTTGAGTGTCCTATTTTTGTTTGTTATCTGAAACATATTATAGGGCTGTGGGCAGTTATGGCTGGAAAAACTTCTTCCAAGGCTGCAGTTAAATTATATTCCTGTAAAGCCTGCAAGGGACAATACACCCAGCATGTGAAGGGTGTCTCTCTCTGAGCAGTGTTATGCTGTGGCAAAATCTTCTGCTCCTGTTTTGTCCCCTCAGCCTCCGCAGACACCTGTGGATCCCTTTCAAAATGTATTAGCAGGTTTGACTGCTGAATTGATGGCGTCTAGAAAGGATAGGGAGTTGTTACAAACTCAGCTCACTAAACTTGCTTCGTCTGAACCAAGTTGGGCAAAGACGCTTATCAATTCGGTAGATTCTCTGTCACAGTCCTTAGCGGGCTCTGCACAGAAAAAGCTTCCTTCTCCAGCCGTGGTTAAAAGAAAGGCACTGGCTGCGATGTATTTGCCTCAGCATTCGGATGAGGATGAAGGTTTTGACTTTCTAGAGGAGGGAGAGGTGGTTACAACTCAGGACCCTCCACAGACGGATCTTGATGAAGAAGAGGCTCAGGGAGTGGACGGTCTCATTAGGGCTGTTAGAACTACCCTTAATCTAGAGGAGACGCAAGTTCCTCCCCAGGTGTCTATCTTTGGACGGACTCCAAAGAAACCTCTGTATTTTCCAGATTCTGCGGAGCTGGACAACCCGTTGCTCGCTATTTGGAAAGGTCCAGATAAGAAGTTTCAGATTT
This sequence comes from Crinia signifera, assembly GCF_055691185.1. NCBI lineage: Eukaryota > Metazoa > Chordata > Amphibia > Anura > Myobatrachidae > Crinia > Crinia signifera. Next base: position 177,946,477 of record NC_139217.1, on the reverse strand, counting down.
CGTCACGTATTAAGACTTTGTATCCGTTTGCTCCAGAGTCCAGGGGAAGGTGGGAGATTCCCCCGTCTCCTGATGTTTCTCTGTCTAGGCTCTCTAAGAAGACCACGCTTCCTGTTCCAGGGGCGGTCTCCCTTAAGGAGGCTCCGGATCGCCGGTTGGACACTACTTTAAAAACTATTTTCACCACTGCTGGGGTCTTACTGAGACCAGCGATGGCTTCCGCCTGGGTGGCTAGGGCCATGGAGGTGTGGGCTACACAGCTTATCTCAGGCCTGGAGCAGGATTCTCCTAAGGATGATTTGTTATCCTTGGCGGAGTGCATCAAGGATGCGTCGACGTATATTGGAGAGGCATCTTCTGATGTTGCGTCTTTAGGTGCTAGAGTTTCTGCCTCAGCTGTGGTGGCCAGGCGTACAGTTTGGTTGAGATCTTGGCAAGCAGAAGCGGAGACCAAGAAGGCGGTGGAAGGAGAGACGTTGTTCGGGTCAGAGCTGGATAAGCTCATATCTCAGGCCACAGGTGGTAAATCTGCTTTTTTACCATCCTCAGCTCCGGCACCAAAGCGGCAGTTTATGGGGCCTTCCTTTCGGGCCTTTCGTGGCTCCTCCAGTGTTGGAGGTAGAACCAGAGGAGGTTTTTCCTCTTTCAGAGGACGCAGGGGTAGAGGGGCAAGAGTTGCTCCAGCCGCCTCTGCCGCTGTTAGAAGACAGGATCCCAAGCCCACTGACAAACCAGTGGCATGACGGGCTCGCAGCTCACGTGGGGAGTCCCACTGTGGGTGCGCGTCTGCTGCTGTTTGTCGAAGTATGGAAAACCCACTGCAGAGATGCGTGGGTATTGGACATAATATCGCAAGGATACAAGCTGCAGTTCGCTTCTCTTCCCCCATCAAGATTTTTTCCAATTGGCCTTCCCAAACTCGAGGAATCAAAGCAGGCTCTTTTTGGAGCAGTTCAAGGTCTTCTGGATTCAAGAGTAGTTGTTCCAGTTCCGGCTCACGAGCAGGGAAGAGTATTCTACTCCAGCGTATTTGTGGTGCCCAAGCCGGACGGCTCTGTGCGACCAATTTTGAACCTAAAAGATCTAAATCTGTACATTTGCTATCAGAGATTCAAGATGGAGTCCATTCGGTCAGTAGTGGCGTCCCTGGAGGGAGGAGAATTTTTGATGTCGTTAGATATAAAGGACGCATACCTGCATGTTCCCATATGGGTCCCGCACCAGAGGTTTTTGAGGTTCCCAATAAACGATTGCCATTACCAATTCAGGGCTCTGCCGTATGGCCTGTCATCGGCGCCCAGAGTATTCACCAAGATTATGGCTTGCATGATTGCAGCTCTCAGACTCGGGTATCACAATTATCTCGTACTTAGACGACTTGTTGATCAAGGCTACAAGCCGGGAAAAGTTGGTCGAGGACGCCTTGGTCACATGCAAATTCTTGACAGATCTTGGTTGGGTCCTAAATTTCAAAAAATTGCATCTAACTCCGTCCAAAAGTCTAAAGTTCCAGGGACTCATCTTGGATACAGAAAACGAGACTGTTTCGCTTCCCATGGAAAAGATCACAGCCATACAAAAGATGGTTCGGTTCGCCAGGTCCTGGCTACTCGCAGAGTGTCTGCTCACGTTTGCACTCGTTTACTGGGCATGATGGTGGCCGCGTTCGAGGCTCTGCCCTATGGTCGGTTTCATACCAGAACATTCCAAGGAAACCTTCTGTCCCAGTGGTCAGGGTCCCATTTGCAGATCCACAAGAGGATTCTTTTGTCCAGGGAAGCACGGCTGTCTCTAAATTGGTGGCTGTCCACTCAACTCCTGTTGAGGGGCCGCAGTTTCAAGCCCTGCAACTGGACCATTCTTACGACGGATGCTAGCCTGACAGGTTGGGGGGCGGTGACCCTAAACCATTCTTTTCAAGGAAGGTGGTCCATACAAGAAGCGAGGTTGTCCATAAATGTGTTGGAACTCAGGGCCATCAGACTGGCGTTGTTCCAGGCCCACAACTTGATCAGGGGCCGTTCGATTATGGTGCAATCGGACAATGCGATGTCTGTCGCATATATAAACCGCCAGGGTGGAACCAAAAGCAGGGCAGCAATGAAGGAGGTTCGGCCGATTCTGGAATGGGCAGAGGCCTTTGCTCTCAACTTTTCAGCAGTGTTCATTCCGGGGGTGGAGAACTGGCAGGCGGACTATCTCAGTCGCCAGGATTTTCACCCAGGAGAATGGGCCTTGAATCCGGAGGTTTTCGATATGATAGCTCGGAGATGGGGCACTCCCCAGATGGACATGATGGCATCCAGGCTGAATCACAGACTTCCCCTCTACTGTGCCAGGTCGAGGGATCCAGCAGCGGTGGTGGTGGACGCCTTATCGATCCCTTGGGATTTCGAGCTGATCTATGTCTTCCCTCCGTTTTCTTTGATACCGAGAGTTCTCAAGCAGATCAAAAGGGGGTCAGCGTCTGTGATATTGATAGCACCAGATTGGCCGAGACGGGCTTGGTACTCGGATCTGAAACGTCTACAGGCCGACGTTCCGTGGCATCTACCTCTCAGGGAAGATCTGTTGCAGCAAGGACCATTCGCCTACCCAGGCTTGACGCAGCTGCGTTTGACGGCGTGGCTATTGAGGCCGACCTGTTAAAGAGGAGGGGAATCCCGTCATCGGTAGTTCCCACCATGCTAAAGGCTAGGAAGGAGGTCACCTCTACGCATTATCACAGGATCTGGAGGTCTTACGTGGCATGGTGCCAACAGAAGAAGGTGGAAAGAGCGGTCTTTCGGCTTTCTCGGTTTTTAGAGTTCCTCCAGTCGGGTTTGGACAAGGGGCTGCGTTGGAGCTCTCTTAAGGTCCAGATTTCGGCATTATCGGTATTCTTTAACCGTAAATTGGCACTTATTCCAGAAGTGCAGACCTTCTTGAAGGGGGTTTTGCGGCTGCAGTCTCCTTTCATCCCACCGTTTGAGCCATGGGACCTGGATTTGATCTTGAAGTTCCTGAAGTCAAACTTATTTGAGCCTCTCGAGGAAGCGGATCTCAAATATTTATCTTGGAAAACGGTTATGCTCCTGGCCCTTGCTTCGGCCAGGAGGGTTTCAGAACTGGGGGCGTTGCTTTGTCACCCTCCGTTCCTGGTCTTTCATAGAGACTGGGCAGAACTTAGGACTAGACCTAATTTCCTTCCAAAGGTGGTCTCGAAGTTCCATGTGAATCAGCCGATTGTGGTCCCGGTTTTGTCAGGCTCCGCGGAGTCATTGGACGTCGTAAGGGCGTTATGTATCTATGTGGACAGAACGGCGTCTTTTAGGAAAACTGAGAGTTTGTTTGTTCTCTACGGTGCAGAAAGGAAGGGATGGCCGGCATCTAAACAATCTTTGGCCAGGTGGTTGTGCTTTACTATTAAGGAGGCATACGCAGGGGCTCGTATACAAGTTCCGTCACGCATTTCTGCACACTCTACTAGATCGGTCAGCACCTCGTGGGCGGCAGCCCGAGGGGTATCTATTTCGCAGGTTTGCAGAGCTGCCACCTGGGTGGGCTCCAACACCTTTGCGAAGTTTTACAGGTTTGACAGTTTTGCCAGAGAGGAATCATCTTTTGGCAGAGCTGTTTTGCAGGATCCTCAGCGCTCGCCCTCCCGGGTGTAGTGCTTTGGTATTATCCCACACGTGAATACTGCAGTGTCCCCTGCTGCTGGTAGGAGAAATAAGAAATTTGGTACTTACCGATAATTCCCTTTCTCCGAAACAGCAGGGGACACTGCACGCCCTCCCAGCGCTGAGTTTGTTTTTTTCCTGCCATAGTTGTTCAGCAGTCCTGTTTAGCATCAGTTTTAGCGGTCTCGCTAAATAAAGTCTGATGGCAAGTTTTTGTGTTGTGAATCGAATGATTGTTGTCATTAATGTTGTGTTTGTTATAAGTTGGTTCCTTCTGTGGTCTACCTCTGGCTCTCTCGGACACGGTTTTTCTAAGACTGGGGTCCGGGTGGGAATAGAGGGGGGAGGAGCCAGCCACATTCAAATTTTCACTTAAAGTGCCGACTCCACCAATGCACCCACTCTATCCCCACACGTGAATACTGCAGTGTCCCCTGCTGCTTCGGAGAAAGGGAATTATCAGTAAGTACCAAATTCCTTATTTTGGAGTGGTACTATGGCAGATATTGACCTAGTAGTAGCTCTATACTATTAGATTCTGCATTACATGTCCGCTTTTGCCGGCATTCAGACAAGAAGCTGTTATAACTTTGCCAAGACTGCATTCTTCTTATCAGCCAATCAGCGGCTGCCCAGTCTTTTGAATAGGATGGTTTCTATTCTCCCACTCGCCGTGGGGACCGCAGAGCAGCGGGAGAATAGAAACCATCCTATTCAAAAGACTGGGCGGCCGCTGATTGGCTGAGTTCTCAGCCAATCAGCGGCCGCCCAGTCCTTTGAATGGGATTTCTTTCTATTCTCGCGCCGCACACCCGGTCTCTCTGCATCTGCGGTCCCCGCTCCTGACCCTGCCTGCCGCAGCGCTGCTACATCTGAAGAGGCTGATGCTCTCCCAGTGCACAATACAGATTACAGCCTGCACCTACAAGTACCCAGGACCGGACTTGCCCCCAGCCTGCTCCTGTCACTCCCCCGGACGGCTGCACATGATTAATCTTATGTACAGTCCGTCCGACATCCGGATCTGATCCGATGTACACGGGACCACGCATCGGATCAGATCGGATGTCATACACTATGCAATTTGGCCAGTTTCACCCGATTTCTCGGCCCAATCCTCCAGAATCGGGTGAAATCGGGGCCAAATCGCGTAGTGTATGGGGGCCTTAAAGGACTGGTCCCATGAGATTTTGTTTCTCCACATTACCAGGCATTGGTAGTTAAGCTAAAATATTACACACAGGGTGTAACAGTTCTGCATAACATTAACCCGCATATAGGGCCTGATTCACCATGAGTTGAAGTTTAGCAGAATTACCACTATGGGCGGTAGGCTACGGGTAGTGAGCCGGCTTTTTCTCAAGTCCGGAAACATTTTTAGATGTAGAAAACCTTTTAGATGTTAATACCGCCCAAAAAATTAATCCAAACACATTGCTTGCCAAATGTCAATTTGGAGTAGTACTATGGCAGATATTGACCTAGTAGTAGCTCTATACGGTTAGATTCTGCATTACATGTCCGCTTTTGCCGGCATTCAGACAAGAAGATGTTATAACTTTGCCAAGACTGCATTCTTCTTATCTGTTTGGTCTCTAGCAAATTAGACCACAGTATACAAATTAAAAGGTTGAAAACAAAATTGTGTGACCAGGAGTAATCTGCACTACATTCCATGGGGGCATGTGACTACGTTAAGCAGTATAGAAGAAGGGTCTGAGTGAGAACTAAGAACTTTGCTGTGATTATCCCAGGTTCTGTGTAGGTCTTTGTTTGGCTAACAAGCTTTTCTAAGTGCAGCCCTGCAGCTAGAATCCTCTAATTCATGCAAACAGTTTATTGTTCTAACAGCCTATGAACATATGGAAAATGATGATGCAGCAGCTGCAATCACAGCAGTGAAACCTGTGCTTGAGCACTGATGGTCTGCGATGGACAAAATACCAGAGGTTTTGACGTTATCACCATTCACAAGTGACTCTGTAAACGTGTCTGGTTCCCCAACAGAAGTCCATTCTGTGTTTTCCCAGCATGAACATAATATAGTTGCAGCCTATCTCATTACTGCAGGTATGGTTTTGTAGTTTGTGGTTTTGTAGTTTTTTTGTATGTGTAGTGTTACAGCTTTAAGTATTCAAACCATGAAAGACCAGTTTTAAGGATATCCATGCTTGAGTCTATATGGCTTAATCGTATAGACTGAGGTACTAATAAAGTTTGGAAAACTCTGTTGTATGATGTCACGCCAAATATTTTACCTCGTTCATTACCCTCGTGATCTGCAACATTATTTGAAAAGCATGTTGTATGTTCTTTGTTAAATGCATGCAATTTGTAAAAAAAATTCCACAATATGTATTATATGAACTAAATATATATAATTTTTTTTTTTTAAATAGTACTATACCTGGCAAAATAGATTTTTCAGATGGTCCTATTTTCTTTTTTAAATGTATTTTTTATATATATTAGATTTTTTAAATTGTTCCTTTCTGGACACTTTAGTGATCCCGACAACCATCTGCAGTTTCAGTGCAGTATCCTTCCTGGTTAGCTAAGGGCAAAAATCAATGTTTCTCAACTCATTATTAAATGTTATACTAAGGAATAGAATTCTCAAGGTATAGATATGCCCACTCTCATCTAGCAGCTGTGTGTGGGCACATGCTTATGCACTACTTCCATAATGAATGCATTGTGCATACGCCTGCCACAGTAAGTCGGTCTGCCACGATTATTTGCTGCCGTGATGCATTCGCACACAGCAGCAAGATGAGAAAGGACACACCCATACTTACAGATTCAGTACAAAATCCCGGCAGTTGGAATCCCAGCGGTCGAAATACCGACGCCAAAATACCAATGGGGGGCCAAGGATTGCCCCCCTTGCACGCTCGCTGCGCAGCGAGCCCGGTGCCTCGCTACACTCGGCACAATATTTTATTCTCCCTCTTTGGGTGCCGTGGACACCCATAGAGGGAGAAATTGCTGGCATTGCGATTGCCGGGATTCCAACCGCCGGGAATTTGACTCCATCCGATACTAACCTGTAACAAACATAATGCCATTCGTGAGAGCCAAACTTGCCGCAGTGCAAAGATAATGTTGCATTTGGGATCTAGATTTTAAGTATGTACAAGGGATGGCTATTAAATAACGAGTTTAAAAAGAGTGTGGGGACCATTGACCTTGGACTATTCCAAAATGCTTTTTTAAGTTTCTCCCCTCTCGCACAGATAGTTTTGCTTTCACACAACGTTCAAAGCAATTGTGTCTTCCCTGCGTCATAAAAATGCTTACCACAAAAGTAAAGGAACGTGTTAGGCTAGTTAAATTGAACAAAATGTCTACCGAATCTTTCCCTATACTAACCAAGGTTACTGGACAGAGTGTACGCACTGTTCAAAAGTTTGGGGTCACCCAGACAATTTCGTTTTAAATGAAAACTGACATTTATTTATCGAATGAGTCACAAAATGAATACAACATATAGTCAAGATATTGGCAAGGTTAGAAATATTGATTTATATCTGAAATAATAATTTTGTCCTTCAAACTTTGCTTTCGTCAAATAATGCTCCTTTTGCAGCAATTACATCATTGCAGACCTTTGGCAGTATAGCTGTTAATTTGTTGAGGTAATCTGAAGAAATTTCACCCCACGCTTCCTGAAGCACCTCCCACAAGTTGGATTGGTTTGATGGACACTTCTTGTGTACCATACGGTCAAGCTGCTCCCACAACAGCTCAATGGGTTTAAGATCTGGTGACTGCGCTGGCCACTCCATTACAGACAGAATACCAGCTGCCTGCTTCTTCCCTAATTAGTTCTTGCATAATTTGAAAGTGTGCTTTGGGTCATTGTCCTGTTGTAGGAGGAAATTGGCTAATCAAGTGCTCCCCCACATGGCAAGGCATTGCAAAATGGAGTGATAGCCTTCCTTATTCAAAATCCCTTTTAACTTGTTCAAATCTGCCACTTTACCAGCACCAAAGCAGCCCCAGATCATCAAATCATTAAATTACCTGTTGGACAGATGGCGACAGGCACTTTTCCGGCATGTTTTCACTTGTTCTGCATCTCACAAATGCACTTCTGTGTGATCCAAACACCTCGAACTTCAATTTGTCTGTCTATAACACCTTTTTCAATATTCCGCTGTCCAATGTCTGTGTTCTTTTTGCCCATATTAATCTTTTCCTTTTATTGGTCAGTCTCAGATAAGTATTTTTCTTGCCACTCTGCCTAGAAGGCAGCATCTTGGAGTCGCCTCTTCACTGTAGACGTTGACACTGGCATTTTGTGGGTACTGATTAATGAAGCTGCCAGTTGAGGACCTGTGAGGACTAGTATTTCTCAAACTAGAGACTCTAATGTACTTGTCTTCTTTTGATCAGTTGTGCACCGGGGCCTCCCACTTATCTTTCTACTCTGGTTAGAGCCTGTTCCCTGAAGAGAGTAGTACACACCGATGTAGGAAATGTTCAGTTTCTTGGCAACTACTTACATGAAATAGTGAAATAGCCTTCATTTCGAAGAACAAGAATAGACTGTCGAGCTTCACATGAAAGTTCTCAGGCCATTTTGAGAGTATAATCGAACCCACAAATGTGATGCTCCAGATACTCAAGGGAAGCTCAAAGGAAGGACAGATTTATAGCTTCTCTTATGAGCAAACCTGTTTTCAGCTGTGGTAACATAATTGCACAAGGGTTTTCAAGTGTTTTCTAATCATCCATTAGTCTAATGCGATTAGCAAACACAATGTACAATTAGAACACTGGTGATGGTTGCTGGAAATGGGTCTCTATACACTTATGTAGATATTCCTTTAAAAACCAGACGTTTGCAGCTAGTATAGTCATTTACAACTTTAACAATGTATAGAGCATTGGTTCCCAAACTTTCTTGACCAGGGTGCCCTAGAATATCAGCATTTGTTCAATGCACCCCTAGCCAAAAAGTTATCTTATGGATAATTTTAAAAAAATACAGTAAATGTTGCTTAACTTTCACTCTCAGGTTCAGTTATGTGGTGGGGAACATACTGTAGCTGTGGTTCTAATTGTCTATATATGTTATGATTGGCAGTCACCAGCACTGGTTTTGTCCATCACTTTGAGCATAAATAATTTGTTTTGGTCGTGGACCCCCAACCCGAGGCACCCTTGGAAACCTCCCGAGGCACCCCATGGTGCCTAGGCACACAGTTTGGGAATTACTGGTATAGAGTGTATTTCTGATGTATTTCTGTGTCCTTCTTTAAAAAATAAGGATGTTTCTAATTGACCCCAAACCTTTGAACGGTAGTGTACAATATGTCACATGCACAAGTGTTTGAGTGACGCAAAAGTTTAGTGACATGGTAAGAATCTTTAAGATCATGAACATTTTGGGAGGCCTTGTATATCACAACAAACATGGTAAGAATCTTGAAGATCATGAACATTTTGGGAGGCCTTGTATATCACAACAAACATGGTAAGAATCTTGAAGATCATGAACATTTTGGGAGGCCTTGTATGTCACAACAAACAAAAATGTGGAAAAAAACTGCTCAAATTTAAAGCACCTGAATGATAGAAACTGTTAGGCAAAATTTGAATTAAGATCTTAACATGACAAAGATGTTTGCGAAGAGGATTCCAAGGCTTCTCACTGCCGAGCAGAAAGACCATTGAAATCAAATTTGGACAGGCATTTTGGAACAAATAAGTTAATACCTGTGATGAAAGGGGTGTGGTATGGCGGTCCGACAATCGGGATACCGACGGTCAGTATCCCGATATTGGGATCCTGGCTTCTGGTGCAAAGAAGCCCCTTGCGGGCTCGGTGTCTCACTTCACTCGCCACAGGTTCTATCCTCCCTCTCTGAACCACAAGTCCCAGCCTGCGGGGCATTAAAGGGCCCTCTGGCACTTGTAGTACCACAGTAAAAAAAATAGTGAAATAAACACACTGACACACAATAAAAATAAAACTTTAATACATCCAAAGCCCATAGATACTGATACTTACCTATCCTGAGCCCGCTTAGCGCGGCTTCAGATTAGCCGCTAAGCGGCCAATAGAATCATTCTGATGAGAGGCACGAAGGATGAAAGATCTCTGCGCCTCTCAGTCTGACGTGGGGAGCTCCAGGAATCGCCGGCAGCTTGAAGAAGTCCAGGACTACGGCGGATCAAGACCTCAGATCTTCCATGGAGGACCTGGGTGAGTAGGATTTCCTTCCACAGGTTCCCCAAGGTTTTCTTCAGGCCCCGGACCGGATGACGACATGGACAACGCCGACATGGACATCGACATGGAGAAGAATGCCGACATGGATCCGGGACCAGGACAAGGCACCGGATCAAGACCCTGGGACCTACCTACGGGCTCAAGATACAGTATGTATGGGCTTTGGATGTATTAAAGTTTTATGTTTATTGTGTCAGTGTGTTTATTTCACTATTTTTTTTTACTGTGGAACTAAAAGTGCCAGCGGGCCCTTTTTTTCCCCCCCGCAGGCTGGGACTTGTGGTTCTCCAAGTCCCAGCTTGCGGGGGAGGCTTGCTGGGACTCATAGTTCCACAGTTTTAAACAATAGTTTATTTTTATTTACACCATTTTATCAGCCCGATGGCCACCGCACAGGACCACCGGGGACAGCACCAGGCTTCAGCCTGGTCAAATAAGTCCTGGAGAGGGGGACCCCTTTATTGGGGGGTCCCCACTCCCCCAGGGCCCCTGGACAGGCTGACCGATCAGAGGGCTAAATGCTTTGGCCGGAGGGACTTGTATAAAAAGTCTCCCCCCGGCTGTGGCATTACCCTGCTGGCTGGTTTGGCCTGGGGCTGGTTCTTAAAATACGGGGGACCCCTAGTCATTTTGTCATTTTGAACCAGCCCCGGACCTGGAGCCTAGGGCTGGTTGTTAAAAATCGGGGAACCCCATTTGTCGGTTTCCCTGATTTTTAATTACCGGCCCCGGCTCTTTCAGCCTGGTGCTGGTTACAGCTGTGGGGGGGACCCCACACTTTTTTATTTATTTATTTATTTTACAAATTTTTTTTGACACCTTGCAGCCTGCACAGATCTGACTGATCCGTGCAGACTGCCTGTAGTTATTCGTATTAATGGCCGTATATACAGCCAGCTAATACAAATTAATACGACATCGGAGGGTTACAAAGCAGTCGTATTTGACTGCTTTGTAAATCCCCCTCCGGAACACGACTTGGCATACGATGTATGCAGTCTTATTCATTCGTATTAAGAATACGAATGCAACTTTTTGCATTGGTATTCTTAGTAAATTTCCCCCAATATGTGCAGAGAGAGTTACATGTGGGTGAGTTATTTTGTTTCTGTGCAGGGTAAATACTGGCTGCTTTATTTTTACACTGCAATTTTGATTTCAGTTTCAACACACCCCACCCAGATTCGCAAACGGTATGCCATGGCACTCTGGGGTGCCTTGGAGGACTTTCAGGGTTGCCTTGGATTGGTGGTCCATGACCAATTAAAGTTCTTTATGGCCAATGTAATAGTCAGATTGTGGACAAACAGTAGTGAATCCTGTCCATTACCACATAACTGACCCTTAGGTTGAGATATAAAAACAATTAACTTTTTTTCTGACTTTCTCAATGAGAAACTTTTGATCTTATACGGCCTACACACATGCCGATATTAAGGCATTTTCTAAGCGATTTTGCTTAGTTTAGCAAAGTCGCTTAGCAAATGCCCTCACATCGGTGTATGTGTGGGGGCTATATCGGCAGCATTGCGCGTCCCCGCGCTTCTTTATCGCTGGCCGAGATTGATGGACAGTGTCCATCAATCTCGGCATCGGCAGGGTTCTCCCACCGGAGAACACTGGCGGTCTGCTCGCTTAGCACACAGAGCTGACAGCTCGCTCTGTGTGTGGGCTGTCAGCTCTGTGTGCTATGCGATAGCGGCGCAGCACAGCCCGACCTAGCATAGCTAGGTAGCCCTGCACACATCGCTATGTGTGTAGGGCCCATAAGGGTGCTGTGAAAAAATTTCTGATACTCCGGAGTGCCGTGATTCAAAAAAGTTTGGGAACCCCTGCTATAACTAATGATTAACAACATAAATATTTTGTCAAATAATTTCCTCATTGACTGCTATTGTTTACTACATTCCTTAAATGGAAACATGTTTGAGAAATCCCTAATTAATTACTAATCAAACCATTTATTTTTATTAATGGGTGAGATAACTTTCCATTATATTGCTAGCAACCATTATGCAATATGTTTTTGCAGACATAAAAATACATAGAACTTCACTACAGGGTCACCACCACCCAGGGCCGGATTAAGGGGGCAGAGGCGTAGGGAGGGCGGAGCCACCGGAGCTCATGCTCCCTCCGCAAATGATCCCTGCACTGCAAGTGTCTGAAGCAAGCATCACAGGCAGCGTGCTCAGCGCCGGCGGCTTCCCTGCCCGGCGCCTGCCCTGCTTGCCCGGTCCCTGCCGCCAATCGTCACGGGCGGTGAGGCCGGGCGGCGGGCTGACAGTCACTCCAACCTATGTCCTCCTCCTCTCTCTGAAGTGCTGCTGCTGCCCGGTCCGGCTTCCGGGCAGCGCAGCGTAGCAGCAGTGACACTGTACAGACTCCTCCCAGCCAGAGTCACCTGTCTCTGACTCCCTCCCTCCTCCCTGGCTACAGCAGCGTCATCAGCCTTCCCAAGCGCTAGCTGTAGCCTGGAGGAGAAGGTGTTTTGCTGCTGCCCGTGCCACCCTGTAACTTATCCCATTATTCAAGGTGGATTGATTATTATTTTTTTTTACAGCTAAAGAATGTTTTCTGCTGCTGCCCTGGCCTGCTGTGCTGTATATATCTTTATATGTGTATATATATATTTATTTATTTACAGCTGTCAGCATGTTATATAGTGCACCAGATTCCGTTACAGGGGCAGATGTATCATAGCAGCGCTTATCGCGCCGCTATGATACTTCCTGCTTCGCCTCAATAGCGAGGCGAAGCAGGAAGGGACATCGACAAGATGTATTAACATCTTGTCTGCCGAAGCGGGGGAGCGTTATCTCCCCCCTCCGGCGATGTCCCTTTCTGGAGATAGCGCATCAGTTAATACTGATACGCTATCTCCTGTCCCCCGGCCGGCCACACTGGGCATGCGCGGGATCTCGCTGTTCACGCGAGATCCCCAGCGCAGCCCAGACCTAACAGCAGGGACAGTGCTGTCCCTGCTGTTTAGATAGGGCTTCGCCAGCCTGATGCTGGCGAAGCCAAACACGGCTTCGTGCGGAACGGTCAGCGATGCTGACCGTTCATACATTCGGCCTGCTATCATTTTGATAGCAGCGCCGATATGGACAGGGGCGCATAGCGCCCCTGTCCATTACCGCACCCCGGCCGCGTCATACATGGGGGAGAAGCGGTATCAGTGCACATAACGTGCGCTAATACCCCTTCTCCCCCATAACGACCGTTCATACATCTGCCCCATTGTGTCTTATATAGCGCAGCAGATTCCGTTACAGTGGGCCTTATTCCCGATCAGAATATGCGGCCGCAACCGTGCAGGCGAATCCCCGCCTTCCATACGGATCGCCACCTGCCGTCCGTACGCGGATATGTGGCGATCCGCATGAAATTGGACGGGGATACGCCTCCTCCGTCTTGGGAGCTGCCCCTGCATTCGATGGTCGCCGAACATCGAATGCAGGGCCGCACGCTCCACCAGGTCCCGCAACACAAGACCACACGGACACTTGTCCGTGTGTAATCATGTATGGGGGCGGGCAGCTGACATCCGGCGATGTCAGATGCCCGCCCCGTACCCACGCGTCACGGCCTCATTACCATGCATACGCCCCGCGTTTGCATGGGAACGCCCATGAAACGCGGGGCGTATGCATAGGGTAATGAGGCTAAGTAGCCCCTCACGCCCCTCTACGCCCCCTGTGCGGCGTATAAAGAATCCGTGCGGCGAAATCGCCTGCACATGCGCAGAGTGACCTCTGCACATGCGCAGACGATCAACATCGGCGGTCCGTCCGCATGCGGGAATATCCGCACCGATCAGAATAAGGCCCAGTGTCTTTTATAGTGCAGCAAATTCCGTTACAGTGTCTTATATAGTGCAACAGATTCCGTTACAGGTTCTTATATAGTGCAGCATATTCCGTTACAGCGTCTTATATAGCGCTGCAGATTCCGTTACAGTGTCTTATATAGAGCAGTAGATTCCGTTACAGCGTCTTATATAGCGCAGCAGATTCTGTTACAGTGTCTTATATAGCGCTGCAGATTACGTCACAGTGTCTTATATAGCTCAGCAGATTCCTTTACAGCGTCTTATATAGTGCAGCAGATTCGGTCACAGTGTCTTATATAGTGCAGTAGATTCCATTACAGTGTCTTGTATAGCGCAGCAGATTCCGTCACAGTGTCTTATACAGCGCAGCAGATTCCGTTACAGTGTCTTATATAGCGCAGCAGATTCCGTTACAGCGTCTTATATAGCGCAGCAGATTCCGTTAGTGTCTTATATAGCGCAGCAGATTACGTCACAGTGTCTTATATAGCGCAGCAGATTCCGTTACAGCGTCTTATATAGCGCAGCAGATTCCGTTACAGCGTCTTATATAGTGCAGCAGATTCCGTCACAGTGTCTTATATAGTGTCTTATTTTTTACTTTTTTCTTTTCAAATGTAACATGCCAACACATGCTAGCCACGCCCCCAATTCATTACCGGGGGGGCACGAAATATGCCCTTGCTCCGGGCACCATGGCACCTAGCTACACCGCTGCCCCTGGGCCCCCCACTATCTAGGGGCCCCCTGTGGTTGGCATGTATTTTTTTTTAGCGAAAGGTTTTGTGCATGGAAGTGGGGTAGGGCTGCAGCTTCACCTATCTGCCAATGGGACAATGATTTATGGTGCTGAGCATCGGGAGCCAAGGCACACTGACTGCACAAGTGTGCAGTGCATTACTGGTAGTCCCATGAGACTTTGCAAAAGAGGTTAGAGGCTGAGAGGCTCTGCTTGGTGGAGCTCATTATATGATTCTCAGTTCCATGGAGGACAACAGCAGCAGTGGCCTCTTCATGGGAGACTTTTTAATCAGAGGCAATGCTGAGCTTGAACAGAGTAAGGTACAGAGGGACAAACACAGGCATTTCATGTGGTATTATATATATATATATATATATATATATATATATAGTTATATATCTAGGTATATTTGTTCATATTAACCCCCCCCCCCCCCCGCATTTACCCATTGACCAAGTTGATACTGCCTTTACCCTGTTTTGACAGTGTAATATTCGGTACTTGTTTCCTAGCACGGCCACACCGATCATGATCGTGGGCATCGTTCGTAAAAATCGGGGGCATCGCGGCCATCGCATGCACTAAAAAATCGGGTGCGATGGTACCGACGCGATGCCCGCGATTTCCCATTGGGAACAATGTTAAATGCCTCAATTTACCCGCGAAGCCCCCGATTTCCCATAGGAAACAATGTTAAATGCCTCAATTTACCCAAATCATCATAGGGAACAATGGTAAATGGGCCAGGAACCCCCCAAAACACCCCTGAACAGTGAAATGTCCCCCCAAAAGTAGTTTACGCCACCCCACGATCAACGTGAACCCGAAGCGTGGCGAGCACAGCGAGCCCGCGAGGGGCGGCGGTACGCGTCCTCCGACCTTTTCATACCCCCACTATCCACGTCGGCGTGGAGTTGAGAATAGAATAGTGTGGCGAGCGCAGAGAGCCAACAAGCCCGAAGCGTGGCGAGCGGATGCGGATACCTGTGAAGCCCGCGAAGGGACGCGTTTACCTGTGAAGGTATCCGCGTCCCCTCGCGGGGCTCGCTGCGCTCGCCACGCTTCGGGCACGGTGGCTCGCTGCGCTCGCCACACTATTCTATTCTCAACTCCACGCCGACGTGGATAGTGGGGGTATGAAAAGGTCGGTGGACGCGTACCGCTGCGCTCGCCACGCTTCGGGTTCACGTTGATCGTGGGGTGGCGTAAACTACTTTTGGGGGGACATTTCACTGTTCAGGGGTGTTTTGGGGGGTTTCTGGGCCATTTACCATTGTTCCCTATGATGATTTGGTGAAATTGAGGCATTTAACATTGTTTCCTATGGGAAATCGGAGGCATCGCGGGTAAATTAAGCATTTAACATTGTTTCCTATGGGAAATCGGGGGCATCGCGTCTGGACCATTTAAGCCTTTTTTAGCCGCCTGCGACGCGACCGACGCGATTTTGACTTTTTTCAATGCATTTCAATGGGAAAATCGGGGGCATCGCGTCGGTTGCGTCGCAGACCACTAAAAATTACACCCGATGCCCGCGATTGTGGCCGTGCTAGGAAACAAGTACCAAATATTCTCCCATGCAGTTTGCGGCCAGTAATGACAAGTGGGAGGGGGGCCTCCCTGTCTAAAGTGACCCAGTCCCCCCGAATGTTTAATCCACCCTGCACCACCTCTTCTTAGGGCAAAATGTTGTGATTGTTAATATATTTTTGTTATCGTTTAGCAGTAAACAGTGGTCTTGCTTGTTTCTCCTAGGTGTAGTAAGCCTTTTAAGCAACATTATAGTGTTGGGAATCTTTGTTAAATATAAGGAGCTTCGCACAGCAACCAATGCCATCATCATCAATCTGGCGTTCACAGATATAGGTGTCAGTGGGATCGGTTATCCCATGTCTGCTGCTTCTGACCTTCATGGAAGTTGGAAATTTGGAAATGTAGGATGCCAGGTATACAGAACTGTTTTATTCCTACACATCTTAACTTGTGGTATATGAAGGAAATGTCACCTCTTTCGGGGTAAGGAGAAGGGTATTCACAACCACCATTTATCCCACTCTAGTATATCAGTAGTGGAACCTCAAGTCCACCTAATTTGTATATCTGTATCTCCCTGTAGAGCTATATTACCAGTGTTCATCTGCACAGGTAGTCGTGGATAGTTTCGCCCATGGGAACGCTCAGCATGGTAATCGACCTGTGACATAGGAGCCAGGGGTGGGCAGCTGGCATCACAAAATGTCAGCTGGCCGTCCAGTTCCTGTTGAATGTGCATGTATATCTAAGTGACCTGAGTCACTTTAGATATGCGTGCACTCACCACATCCGTAGATGGTCAGAGACCTTTGAATGATGTGGGTGTTTCCACATAGCCTGCGAATGGATGTGTATGTTAAACAACCATTCGCAGGCCATGCCAACGTATGCGGCGTGCGAGGGGTGGGGGTGCTTGGATCGGCATTCAGCAGGTGGCTCCTGGGAGACTAGCAAGGCTGCGAATTCTCAACCAGAATAAAGGCCAGTGTCACATGAGGGGTGAAATTTAATAGGATGAGAGATTCAGAAAATGAGGCAATCATTTACACTTCAAAATTAAACTGGTTTTGCAATGTAAATGATTGCCGCTTTAAAAAAAAAATGGAGATTTCTTACCAAATCTCTGACTTTCTAAATCTCTCATCCTATAAAAATTTCCCCCCACATGTCTTTTTCCTTCAAATGCACAATGCAATCGCCGATCTCACAGGCTGCCACAACGATCTAGCGGATACTGCAGCCGTGACTGCAGAATCAGCTGTGACTGGGATCATTCAAAAGGACCGCATGCGCTGTGTCGTACGCAGTCCAGCTGCCCGGGAGTTGGCGGGGTAATGCATGCAAGGTACCGCATGCGATATTCGCATTAGTGGATGGGGGCCTTTAATTTCCATTTACATAAAACAAATGTGTTAATGCTCTAATTGATTTGTATCTGTAGACTACACAGAAAATATCCTTATCCATTCAGTAACATTAATAAAAATTATGATAGATTATACAATTTATTTTCAATTTCAGATCTATGCCAGCTTGAATATTTTCTTTGGAATGGCAAGCATTGGGCTGCTGACTGTGGTTGCCATTGATCGGTACCTGACTATCTGTAGACCTGACATAGGTAAATGTATAAAAAGTATTTAGTTAGAACATAAATATTTTATTTGTAATACAAACTCTAAATAGCAAGTCATTGTGTCCAGTATTATGTTGGTTTGCTCAAGTTCCACCATTTGTGCCACCATTTGTGATTCAGGCCCATTATATGACTTTTTTTGGTTCACACTCAAATGGACAAAACCATGTGCACTGCAGGTGGGGCAGATGTAACTTGTGCAGAGAGATTTAGATTTGGGTGGGGTTTTACTTCAAATTAAAATCTATATTGCAGTGTAAAAAGAAAGCAGTCAGTATTTTCCTTGCACAGAAACAAAATGAACTTACCCAAAATCTCTGCACATGTTACATCTGACGACCCCCCCCCCCCCCGCAGTGCACATGGTGTTTTCAAATTGAGAAGGAATTGGCATTTGCAAGTGAACCAGAATAAGGCCCTGTGTGTATAATCATTTCATTGCGGGCCTGCTTCCTGTGATTTTTTTTCTGGTTTCTGCGCATGCTACCTTGTACAGTACCATATTTTCCCTTATTGGTTGACTTCAGAACCAATTTTATTTTATTTTTTATTTATAGAACATTAATATCTGTCAGAGGAGGAAGTACCATTGGTGCAGCAGGTGCAGTGCATGGGGCCCCTGAGTGCTAAAGAGTGCTCTTGCCCCTGTCAACCTCTTTCTGTCACCCACTGTTTTTCCCCTGTCAACCTCTGCATCCCCCTGCCTTACACTGTCACCCACTGCTGTGTTTCATATTAACAGTGGGGCCCAAATTATATATTTACACCTGTGTTCACCTCCCACAAGTTCCGCCACTGATATCTGTAGTATATCTAGTGTAACTTCTAGTTGTGACAACAACTGGCTTCAATAAAAATAAAAACCTCTGTATTGTGCTATAGGCTGTAACACCACATTTCTGGCAGTCTGTATAGGTTTGTCATATGGTCTGAAATGAACTTTTAGATATTTGGTATAATATAGAAATGTAAAATAATGATGTTATTAGACTAGTTACCAGCCCATCAAAATAACAGTACAACATAACAGTAATAATACATGAATTCCCCAACAGAGTTGCGGAGCTGTGTTAAGGTGCTCATACACTACTGCGATGGATCGCAGCAGTGTATGGGCCATCCGACCCTGCTACCACCCCCCGAATTGGAAGTCGGATGGGCAGCAGGACCCAAGGGGGACATCAAACACATCTGCTCATTAGCATTGCCCTGTGGGTTATTTCAGAAATGCTGCATATTTGGGGCAACATGGATAATGTAATGGTTAGCATTACTGTCTCACAGCAATGAGGACAGGTTTAATAGCCACCATGGCCCTAACTGTATGAAGTTTGTATATTTTCCCCGTGTTTGCATGCCATTTGCTCTGAGTACTCTGGTTTCCTCCCACAATCCAACAATATACTGGTAGGTATTAGCTCTCAATAAAATTAACCCTAGCATTGATGTGTGTGTGTGTCATATAGATTGTAAGCTCCACTTGGGCAGGGACTGATGTGAATGGTGAACTATCCTCTGTAAAGTGCTACAAAAAAAAGCGTGCTATAGAAATAACTGTTGATAATATATAGTATCCATATCGTAGAGGATAGCACTCTCCCAATCCTTGAGCCAACTGCCGGGGTGCCTGAAGCCAGAAAGTCCCAATCCTGGGTGCTTCCAAATATATACGAGTAGAAAAATGGGAGACACTCACCGGACTTGCTGAAGCAAAAGTTTTTTAATGGTACATACCACCTTTCAAATCACCATGTGCATAACAGTGGGTACAGGTCACCTGTACCCACTGTTATGCACATGGTGATTTGAAAGGTGGTATGTACCATTAAAAAACTTTTGCTTCAGCAAGTCCGGTAAGTGTCTCCCATTTTTCTACTCGTTGATAATATATAGGATATGATTTTTTTAATGTAACTGCAATCTTTTCACAACAGGAAGAAGAATAACAACCTGTCACTACACATCGATGATTCTAGCCGCATGGATAAATGCAGTTTTCTGGTCTGCAATGCCTGTTGTAGGATGGTCAAGTTATGCCCCAGATCCTACTGGAGCAACATGTACCATTAACTGGAGAAAGAACGATGCGTAAGAAATGATGAAGTTATTATATTATTATTATTATAATTTTATTTATAAGGCGCCACAAGTGTTTTGCAGCGCCGTACAAAGAAACAGTACAGGGAGAAAAAACTTGGCATAACAATGAATAAATAACAAAAATAGAGTACAAATAAATAGCGCCACAGTTCAATACACATTACAGCTTAAATATAAGTAGTGAGGACTCAATCAACATACTATAAGAGGCTTGTGGCCAATGATGGAGATGAGTATGCGGACGAAGGTGGTCACTGAGTGTTTGAGTATAGGAGAGTTGTAAGTGAAATGTGAAGAGAAGAGGGCTTTGACAACAGGAGGGAAGAGAGCCCTGCTCTGAGGAGCTTACAATCTAGTAGAAGGTGTCTGAAGATACAATGTTCTTTCATGAGGAGTCACATGATGTATCAGAATTTTTTACGATTGATGATCTTTAAATTAAGATTTTGATGTTCTAATAACCATTAGTGTCAGTGGGCTTATTAATTGCTCAGACACCTTCAAAGTTTACACAAGTAAATAAAAAATAAAGATGGCTCCCAATATTCATTTATATGACATTATGGGCCTTATTCTGGTTGGTGCGGCCGGGCCGTACGCGTACGTTCCGGGTTTTTTCATGATCTGCGCATGCGTACATTCGCTAATGCGCAGGCGCGAACACTCCACAACGCTTACGGACGGGTCTCTCCGTGCGAAAAAACCTGTACGCGAGAGTACGGGCATTGGGGGCGGCATAGGGGCGTGTTGAGGGGAGCGGCCGAAATAATGAGGGAAAATGGGCGTAAACATGGGCGTACACGGGGGTGTGCACCAAAAATGAACGGTGCTACTACCGCACGATCGCCTAAAGCACCGTTCATTTCGGACACAAAACAGGCGGCCGCCAACCGCCACCTCAGACCACCCCTACAGATACCGCATGCCTGCGTGCACCTGGGTTTGCTAATTTACGCTGATTACTACTCAAACACATACACCTGAATGTAATAAGCAATGCTGCAGTCTATTAAGTCCAAACCATGATTTCACTACCTGCAAGCCACACACAGCACTCAAACACATTGGAAGCTTATCTTTCTATACTTCTCTACATTTAAAGGTTTATTTAATTTAAGGTAAGAATCTTTTTAAGACCTGCTTATATATGCTAAGGTAGGTATTTGTTAAACAGTTATACACATTCACTACGTGCTTTCATAGACTTTACACAGTAGCACACTCAATCTACACAAGTCGACATGTGTCAACGTGTTCACTCTAATACAAACATAGGTTTTGTATTTATGATACAATAACATAAACCACATCTAACATCTACAAAGGATGTTTCAGCAATGTTTTAAGCCCATGCCCACTATTATGCACATTAATTAATTCAATCAATTAATTAATTTTCATAATTATAGTTGAAAGGCAAGATTTGCAGGTCCATATATGTGAAGGGTATGCCAGCGTACACGGACGTACGCTCACTCTCACGAGCGGTGACATAAGCTGAGTTTTCTATTGAAAACAATAGGGACCCGTCCGTGCAAGCTGGCGTACGCTCAGATAGCCGCAAGAAGTCGGTGGGAAGACGGACGAGAGACGTCCGTAAACGGTGGCGTACACTCTGTTGTACGCCAGTTGTCGGAGTGTAAGGGCTGGTCCGTCCGTGTACGTTGGCGTACGCTCAATTGTACGCCACTCCCCTTCGACGTTGTTTCTGGCCGTACGTATGCGGCTGAGTTGTGGGTGGACTTAACCCCAACGGCCGCGTACGGAGAGCGTACGCTAATAGTGAACGTACGCACGTTTGGCCGCTCCGATCAGAATAACCTCCAATATGTGGTAATGATAATGATGTTGAAAGTGGAATGCACTACTGTGCAGACTCCAGACTTCTTGTTCTACATGGAAGCTTCATGTCCTATCCCAAGATCTACACTGAGCATGTGTGGGAGACATCTTGAGACTGTGTAAGTTAGTTTACAGTAAAATGGTGGTAGACAGAAGTTTCCTGCTTAGCTACAACGAGACTGGTTAATACCTTCTCCAAAGCTGTCCCAGTATCCCTGTACTGCTAACCTTTTTCAGAATGAGCTGTATGAAACCACTCCATTGCTATTGTACTGTACATGTAACAGTGAGTACAGACGTACCTCCTAACTATCTATAAACCAACAACACTGGTTAAGTAACTGGGCTGTTTATAGTTGTTATTTCTGACAAATAATACATAGATAATAATTGCTTTAATGAAAGTTGTTATATCTAATCATATTCATGATCTTTCTCCTTCAGGTCATTTGTGTCGTATACAATGAGTGTGGTTGTTGTGAACTTTATAGTGCCTCTAATGGTGATGTTTTACTGCTACTACAATGTGTCCCGCACTATGAAAGGCTATGACAGCAGAAACAGCCTTGGGGGCAACATGGTGGACTGGTCTGACCAGGCTGATGTAACAAAGGTAGGGACATGGCACAGCTAATAACAGCCTATTGTAGGGGCATGATGAGAGAGTTGTTGAGATTATCTAGGAGATAGCCTTGAAAAAGCAACAGAGCGAAATGCGCATAGGCATTCTCACTCTGTGAATCTGTAGCATATTTTAGCCTGTGTTTAATTGTCTGTCTGTTTGGTGTAAATTATTTTCATGAGCAATAACGGAGCTCCCCAGTGACAAGCACTGAGGTGCGATAGCACACGCCAGCCAAGGAGATCAGGTCTCCGGCAATAGGCGAGGGGAACAGGCAGCGTGACTCTATATATCGGTACATATCTGCCGCATCAGCCAGCTGCAAAAGAGACCGAGCAATGTGTCTGTCATACTGTTTGGGCGCACAAGTTGAATAGCGCTACTGAGACGCTTGCGAGCTTCAAGTCTGTGAGGACTGAGAGCGGGGTTCAGTGTTTATACAACCGCTACTCTCTGTGCCTCTCTGTCAGTGCTCAATGTGGGGTGTCATTACATATCCTGGCACATATCTGCCGCGTCAGCACACAATGTTAGATTCACCAACGTGTATGCTACACTGTCTGGGCGCACAAGCATAAGCGCCACCTATAAGCCTGCTAACACTAAATGTATGGGAACTGAGAACGCAGTCTAATGCTCATATAACTGTTTGCACCATCAAGCAAATAGAGATTCTCCAAAAATTTTGGGCACATACTACTGATTATATAATAGTATCAACGCTGCTCTCTGTGTCCCCCTGCTATTGCTTAGTGTATGGGCAGTGTATAGGACAACACGTACTAATACTGTCAATTTACCCTAAAAGTATTGAATATCCATGGGAGGAATCAATCTCTGAATTGCCCAATGTGTATACAAATGTAATTACACAACCAATCAGCACGATACTAAATAAATGTCGGTCAGACTACATATTGTGGTACAAACAACTTACTCTTAAATTTATTGAGCATCCCTGGGAGGATCCAATCTGTGGATTGCCCCATGTGTATGCAAAAGTACCAACATTAATAATCAACATGACAATTTGTATGCTGTGCAATATAGAGTGCCATTAACCTAGATAAACATGGGAGAAGAGGGGCCCAGGCTAAACGGCAAGCACACCATTAATTTATGTTTATGGTATAATACCATTATGGCCTATTATTACACTTGATAAGGGTAAACGACTTAGGCAAACGGACAGAACTACAATCCGTAGAGACCATACATTGTTGTCATATTAGAAACACCCAAACATACGGACATCTATACTATTTGTGGAATCCACGCACTAAGGACTGAATGTTATACAGGTTGAGTATCCCCTATCCGAAATGCTCGGGACCACGAGCATTCCGGATAGGGGAATTTTTTGGTTTTTGGAATATTTTTTTTAAAGCATACTTACCTGTCCCCTGATGGTGTCCGGTGGTCCCTCGGCGTCCACGCAGTCCCCGGGCGTCCACAGCAGGCCTCCGGCATCTTCTCCGGGTCTCCAGCGGTCCCAGGAATGCATTGCGCGAGTGTGCACGCGCACCGGTGACGTCACCGGCGCGCGCGCGCACACTCGCGCAATGCATTCCTGGGACCGCTGGAGACCCTGGAGAAGATGCCGGAGGCCTGCTGTGGACGCCCGGGGTCTTGGTAAGTATGAAAAGAGGGTTAGGGGGTTAAAAAAATAAAAATAAAAAAATTTCGAATGATTCCAAAAACCACGGTTTTTGGAATAATTCGGATAAGGGATGTCCGGATACAGGATACTCAACCTGTATCAATATCTGTGAAAATAAGAAAGTGTCTACAAGACACCTCCAGGCTGCAAGTACATTGTATCCACATCAGGAGTAAATTCCTGTAAGTGTCAAATTAAGACACATGTTACCAGTTAAGAAATCAATATACAGTAAGAACTGGTTACATAATAAGACACACAACACAGCAGACAGTGATATAACTATCATTTATTACAATACATTAAACACAGGTAGGGTCGGTGCTAGGGTGTCTGGCGCCCTCCTGCAAACCAAAAATTTGCACCCACCCAGCTAAGGCTGATGCAATAGTATTCACCAGTCTACTTTTTTACTTTACTGTATTGCACTATACTGTATATTTATGTTTTATTTCAGTTACTTAAGATATACTGTACATGTATGTGAGTATATTTTTAGCATCCGTGCAGCGGAGGTCTTATCACCACAAAACTTCATTGTTTATGCAACCTTCCTTTTTTCCCCTTTTTTTAAATAACTGAGCGCTATTGCCACTAGGGTTGCCACTTCACTCTTCCTTGATTCCTGGAGCCCCCCCCCCCCCCCCCCCCCCCCCCGCGCTCCCGGATGAGTGGGCGTGGCCTCATGATATAGGTGTAGTCTAATAAAAAGTGGGCCTGGTGTCTAAAATATAAGAAGTTATTAAGAAGCTGGAGCTTGAAGAAGTGAATAACAAGCTGGCCGAAAAAGAAGACAACTTCTTCTCGTCACCTTTTCAGTTTTCACTCTCTTTACAGGGAAGAGTGGCAGTGGGTGACAAATGGTGACAAAATGGGAGTGTGGGATTAGTATGCAGCAATTCAATAAGGCAGTTGGTCGTGATGTAATTTGCATTAGGTAAAGGAAAGGCAGCGCAACATGTTAAGTGGCTCACAAAGTAGTGGAGAACTACAAGTCCCAGCAGTCTCCGCATATATATATAGCCTATCCGACAAGCAGTGGGCCAATACAATTACCTTCAGCTGCTGGATCGACTCTATGTCCGGGCTTTCCTTCCTGTGCGGTGTGTGCAGATGGTGATGTCCCCGCTGAAGACGTGAGCCAGGCTGTGTCTGTTTCGGTGTCCCCGCTGCAGCCGCCGCCGGACGAGCTCAGGTCTCTGATTGGTGAAAATGAGTGATTCTCCCTCGTCAGGAAGCAGCTGTGATTGGCGGAGACAGCTGTCAAGCATGGGTGCGGGAAGTTGGGCTGGTTGCTATAGCCATTAGCCAACAGGGGAGACGCTAGGGTAAAACTTGGAATAAGGGACAAGCTTGACGCAGCCACTCACTAAAAGCAGGTGGAGAGCGGTCTGTCAGCAGCATCTGGACACTGGGGACGGGGGAGGCGGAAATGGAGGGCTGGAGGCTTTTTCAGACACCCGGATTCCTTGAGGGTTGCCACCGAAAACGGGAGATTCCCGGAAATCCGGGAGAGGTGGCAACCTTAATTACCACCCATACACGGTGCAACGGGGTGGTGAGATGAGATGCGTGTTCCCGCACACATCACATGGCACAGAACATGAAGTATGTGCTGCAGGTACTTTTTGAACTAGATTCTAGTTCAAAACGCACGGTGCAAGAGCCCATTGTATGTGTTTTGAAATGGAACCTAGTTTAAAATGCATGGTGCACATCGCACCGTGTATGGGCGGCATATGAGGGGGTTCATCAGATAGCTAGATAAATAGACAGACAGACAGACAGACAGATATTAGGCAGATAGACAGACAGAGATAGATTTTAGACAGAGATAGATAGATATACAGACAGAAATAGAGCTATAGACAGACAGAGATATAGACAGACAAAAGATAGATAGAGGTAATAGATAGATTAATAAATCGATCAATAGATAAAAACAGAGAGAGATAGACAGAAAAGACAAATAAAAACAACGGTACTCTTTACCTAGCACGGCGCCCACGATTTTGATCGTGGGCATCGCAGGTAAAAAAATCGCGGGCATCGCGGCCATTGAATGCACTAAAAATCGGGTGCGACGCGACCGATGCGATGCCCGCGATTTCCCATAGGGATCAATGTTAAATTTCTCAATTGACCCGATTTTAGTGTTCAATGCCTCAATTGACACAATTTTTCCATAGGAAACAATGTTAAATGGCCCACAGAGGCCAAATAGGCACCCTGAAGTGTGAAATGGGCCCCACAATTGTTAACGCCACCCCACGATCAACGTCAACCCGAAGCGTGGCGAGCGGCGGCGGTACGCGTCCTACGACCTTTTCATACCCCCACTATCCACGTCGGCGTGGAGTTGAGAATAGAATAGTGTGGCGAGCGCAGCGAGCCACCGAGCCCGAAGCGTGGCGAGCGCAGCGAGCCCTGCGAGGGGACGCGGATACCTTCACAGGTAAACGCGTCCCTTCGCGGGCTTCACAAGTATCCTCGTCCCCTCGCAGGGCTCGCTGCGCTCGCCACGCTTTGGGCTCGGTGGCTCGCTGCGCTCGCCACACTATTCTATTCTCAACTCCACGCCGACGTGGATAGTGGGGGTATGAAAAGGTCGTAGGATGCGTACCGCCGCCCCTCGCGGGCTCGCTGCGCTCGCCACGCTTCGGGTTCACGTTGATCGTGGGGTGGCGTTAACAATTGTGGGGGCCATTTCACACTTCAGGGTGGCTATTTGGCCTCTGTGGGCCATTTAACATTGATTCCTATGGAAAAATCGTGTCAATTGAGGCATTGAACAGAAAAATCGGGTCAATTGAGAAATTTAACATTAGTCCCTATGGGAAATCGCGGGCATTGCGTCGGTCGCGTCGCACCCGATTTTTTAGCGCATTCAATGCCCGCGATGACCAGAGCCAGCTCCTCTGTAGGCTCCCGGGCCATCTCTCTTGTGCAGAGCTTCACACTGAGATGGGGGCATCTAGTGGCTCCTGCAAGTACTGCAGTTAGCAGTAACTCCGAAACTTTCCTCTGCCTCCTCCGACACTCAGCTCACCCTTCTCCGCGTGCAGGTGGGTGCTTCATTTTACCGATGCCGCAACAGCGTCTCACAGACAGCGGCAGCCGACAGTAGCAGGGAGCAGGGTGCAGAGGAGGGAGAGCGCCTCTGCTGGCCGGCGCCTCCCTGCTTTGCATCCCTCGCTGAGCAGGTTCCACCGGCCCTGAACACAGGCTTCAATACTTCGGTACCTGCATCATAAAAGCAATATATACGTAACAGTTACTAGACTACGGATCACAGAGATTCATTTTAATCTTTACAATTTTCTTCTTTCTATATCTTTATCTTGTTTTAATTTTTTCGCTACTATAATCCCTGTCACAGGGAATTATTCTATTAGGTCATACATAAAATTGAGCACTGTTAATAAACTGATTTATTTTTCTTTTTTTGTTCATATTGTATAACAGTAAATCAGGGGACAGCACCCTAGCCAGACAGGGAAGATATTTGGATAAATATTCCTGTCAGGTGGGCACACATCACTCTCTCTCTTGCATAAGGTTGACAGCCATAGTAGATAAGGCTGAATAAACCAGAGCCGGCCCTAGGCATAGGCATACTAGGCAATTGCCTAGGGCAGCAGCCTATGCCTAGGGGCAGCACTTCGGCAGCTTTACCATGCATTCACTGTGGGCTAATGCTATGTTATGCGGCAGGGCGACGAGTGGCGGTTCGGAACTCTGTTGTGTCCGATCCGCGGCACTGCTCCCCCCTGTGACAGGCAGCTCTTGGCGCAGGCTGCCCAATCACAGAGCTCAGAAGACAGCCATCACTGAATCTCCAACGCCAGCGGCTGGGACGGGCGGCTGACTTCTGAGCTCTGTGATTGGGCAGCCTGCGCCGGGAGTGCAAGAAGAAGCCCAGCCTGCGCCGCAGCGCCAGGAGAGTAACCCTTCAGGAAGGAGAGAGTGACAGCCAGTTAGCTAGCAACATCCTGCCCGGGTCCCCCAGATGCGCTGGTAAGTCATTGTCAGTGACTACCTTCAAGAAGGGGGACCATGCAGCTGCCGCGTGAGGTCCTGCATACAAGCATAAAAGAGGTCACCACCCAGGTGTGGAATGTGAGAGGGGGGTGATTGGTTATGGCATGGGTATGTTGGGGACAGAGGAGGAGTTGGGTTTGTAATGGGAGCGATGTAGAGGATTATGGTGTTTATTTGGAATGAACAGGGGGCTAGGGTGTATATGGGAGTAGTAAAGGATTATAGGGTCTATGAAGGTGGAATAGGGTATTTGTGGTGGGGATAAAGGGTTATGGGGTGTATGTTGGGGAACAGGGACTGAAGTGCAGGATGTGTGGGGGGTAGCAGTATATGGGGGTTATGTTGGGTCAGTAGGTGGTGTGTAATGGAGGAGAGGAACATGGAGCATATGTGGGATGAAGAGGGGGAATAGGGTATATGGGAGAAAAGGATTTTAGGGTATGTGGGTGGAATAGGGTGTGTGGTGGGTATAGAGGGTTATGGGGTGTATGTTGGGGGACAGGAACTGAAATGCAGGATGTGTTTGGGGGTAGCAGTATATGGGGTGTTTGTAGGAAATATAGGGAGTAAGGTACATTAGGGGTAGAGGTGTATGGTCTGCATGTTGGAAGACATGGGCAGTAGGTTATGTAAGGGTAGAGCCATGTGGAGTGTATGTGGGTGGACAAGGGGAGTAGTGTGTGTGGTGGTTATAGGGGTATGGAGAGAGCTGTTAGGGGTGTATGTGGGCTGGCAGCTGTGACAAGGGGGGTGGAGAAGTGCAGGGGTAACAGGGGGCGTAGAGGTGCAGGTGGACGGAGAGGTTCATCACTGACAGTGAGATGCAGGGGCGATGGGGACGGAGAGATGGAGGGAGTGAGAGATGCAGAGTGACGGAGATGGAGAGGTGCAAGGGTGACGCTCATGGAGTGGTGAAGGGAGTGAGAGATACTGGGGTGACTGGGATGGAGAGGTACAATGGCACGGAGAGGTGTCTAAACACTAAGTTTGGTGGTGGTATCATCTGCTAGGGGGCACAAACAAAAATCTTGCCTAGGGCATCAAATTGGATAAGGCCGGCTCTGGAATAAACACTTGCGTCCATCGAGTTCAACCTAGATTTTAATAGCTTATCCCTTGTACAAGACAGAATATGATTCTTATTAGTACCCTTGGATGTTTTTATCCAATAAATGTTTGTCCTACCTTATTTGGAACGTATTTAATGTGTCTGCCCACACCAATTCTCCAGGAAGGGAGTTCCAAAGTTTGACTGCTGTGACCGTAAAGAAATGTTTTCTTTTCAGTCAATAGGTCGACCACTATTAGTCAATAGGGACAAAAAGTCGACACAATAATTACATGGTAATAGTCGACACATAAAAAGGTCTACATACGTTTCCCACGTGTGTTTTTTTCTTTCGTACTGTCCACACTTTGGATTGTACAGTGTGCCGAGGGCAGCATGACGTGGTACACTAATTGTGAGTCCATGTGCTCAAATCTACAAATTAACACAAAAAATGCAGTGAGCTCATATAAACCTGTTTATGTGTCGTCCATTTCCATGTCGACCTTTTGCCTATGTCCATCTTTTCTCATGTCAACCTTGGGCATGTCGAACGTTTGGAGTTGACCTAGACACTGCCGATTTATCCCATAAAACCCAGGCTTTTGTGCATGTACCTTCGACCCTAAAGCAAATGCATCCAACATCTGTCAGCTGTATTTGTACAGGTGCCAGAACCTGGCTTGCGGCGGGTACACTCCGGTGTGGCCACCGGCAGCCCCACTCCTATACCCAGGTATGAGCTGCCACTGCTGACAACACAAACATAGCATTGTTTTTTCCACTTTGTTTTGAAACATTCATTTATTTTTATTTTTAAATCAATATAACTTTTCATTCCTGATCTGTAACTGCACATTCAGTAAATATAATATATATATATTAATACACTTAAGGCCCACACACACTGGGCGATTTTGAGCTGAAAGCAGCTCAGTTTTACCATTTACCATCTCAAAAGCTGCCCAGTGTGAATGGTTCGACCATGAGCGGTGAGTGCTGATGCGCTGCTGCCACAGTCCCTCTCAATGAGCATCTTTTAGTCTTAAAATGTGGATTTTATACAACTGGGCGTGATAAAACTACACTGTTATCTATCACTGATTAACTTGATGTGCGACATTTGTACATGTGACTGAGGTGGAATTTGTTTATTTGTCCATTGCTAATCGCTGTTGTTCTCACTGCTATGAGTGTTGTATAGGTGCATTCGCAATGCAAATAAGAAATTTAAGTGTGGCTAGTCCAGGCTGTTGGGACACATCTAATTGGTTGAGCTATTGATTGCTACAATTGGTCCAATCAGCATTGCTTTGACATTGTTAACCAGCAAGATTCTCCATACGCAGCTGTTTACAGACTCAGGGACGGCATCCACTTACGTCCGGCATTCACAGTGTTAATAATCATACATGCACTAACATATGCGATTATTAAGGCAAAGGAAGAGCTGTCCTTTGCAATGCGGCTCTGTTGCTGGACTTACCGTTCTGAGCCCCTCTGCGCATGATCAGAGTGACGGCGGCAGATGCGGGGCATACTGGGAGGGATCCATGAGGAAAAAATTGTAATTGAAGGAAAGTATTTTCCAAGAATAGATTTTCTTTGTGATAATGTGATTTATTATTTCTCTGCATTTCAGATGTCGATAGTAATGATTGTGATGTTTCTGGTAGCTTGGTCCCCCTATTCTATTGTGTGTTTATGGTCATCTTTTGGGGACCCTAGACAAATCACACCAGCAATGGCCATCATAGCTCCTCTTTTTGCCAAATCTTCAACATTCTACAATCCTTGCATTTATGTCATTGCAAATAAGAAGTAAGTATTGCGTTTTTTAACTTAATTTCTGGTTTAACTTTAAGGAGAGATTGGGGACATTTATGAAGGATGAGCTGGGATGTTTGTCTGAAGCCTTCTATGGGAGCACAGCTACTGCAGTACCACTCTTAGCCATTGTGTGCAGTGTAGAGCACTACAATTCTTCTCTCAAGGCCCATACACACTGTGTGATTTTGAGCTTACCAGCCGATGAGTAGCAAGGTGGATGGCTTTCCATAGCGTCCTGCTATGGAAAGTCGGCCACCCCAGCAAATATCGCTTGGACAGGTGAAAATTTCAGCCCAGTGATTTTCGGCATCATCACTTTGCACCTTTACTAAAATTTTCCGTTGGTGTGGACTCCGGAGAAATAAAATCAATACACAAATTTGCTAGATCAATGTTTCAATCTGGTAGATTTTTGTCAGGATACAAATAATCCACTCCTGTATTCCTGTCTGTTTCTTTGTTATATACTTTGGTTGTTAATTTTGAGTTGACAATTTCAATGGTCACATCTAAAAAGTTAATCACATATTTATTGATTTGATATGTCAATTTTAGCAATGAATCACTGTTATTATGTGACTCAATCACATTACCAAATGCCTCAGGAGGACCTTTCCACAATAAAAAATCTTCTATAAATCTGATATCTGATATAAGAGATATCTGGTTGGAAAATACTATTTATTGGTGAAAATATAATTAATTCTGTTTTAGAAATATTAAGTTTGAGGTGGCGAGATGACAACCAGGATGTAACAGCAGAAAAGCATTCAGAGACACGGCTCAATACAGATGGGGACAGGTCCAGGGAGGATAGGTAGAGCTGAGTATCATCTGCATACAGTTGATACTGAAATCCAAAAGAGCTGATTAGTTTTCCAAGAGATGAGGTATAGATTGAGAAAAGCAGAGGACCTAAGACTGAACCCTGAGGTACTCCAACTGAAAGAGGTATCGAAGAGGAGGTAGAAAGAGAGAAACATGTATCAGAATGCCTTTATACCCTTACATCCAAAGATACAGATCTGGGTTGTAACTGGGTGCTCTCACATAGCAATCGAAATGTATGTGCAGTGTGTATGCCATGCATTGGTGTATTGTACATTCAAATCTGCATAAATCACTATGCCACTAACATTTCTATGTTCCCACTCAGGTTTAGAAGAGCAATTATTTCCATGGTGCAGTGCAAGACCCACCAGGAGGTCACTCTAGACAACAGCTTTCCAATGAGCGTCTCTCAAAACACTTTGATCACATAAATCAGCAACAGCAGATATTCTACCTAGTGATTTCCCAGATGTGGAAGGAATGCTATGTAAGCTAATATAAAGAGATACATAGACTGCTGCTTACTGGATCTGTCTTCCTGGATATATTGCTCAGCAACCAAATTGCTGAGTGTCCCGTTTCCATCAGCTACCAGCGATGAAAATGGGACACTGCCCGAGGAAGCCGCTGGTCGCAGGAGCATGTTTCTGCGACCAGCGACCACTGCAACTCTGGTTACAGGAGAGCGCTCCCGGTGACCGTTGCCCTGTACGCACCGGGATATGGTTGCTCAGCGATTTCGGCTGAAATTGCCCCATGTTTACGGGGCTTTACTGAGAGCCAGCACCTGAGACTATGTAATGTTTTGTTTGAGTTGTTTTATTTTCATCGTTGTCAGTGCTAGCTTGAATGTTCATGTAATTATTAGCCTGGTTACACTGAATTCTGTACTGTACATTTAATAAATCTGGATTTTTCTGCATTGCTTATAAGTAATTTTGCATTAGATTTTTCGCTAAAAACTTGAAATTTGTCTTGTAAATACCGTACTGTATATGCATTAGAGTATAATATTATTATTTTCAGATTCCTGGACAGTGGGCATGGCCAAAACTGCAGTAGGGTCACAATAATTTTATTTGACGATTTCAGGCCATTTTGCTATGGTTCTAATAAAAAGCCCACTCATGCCTCTCTATATGCCTATCAATGATAGCTCTTTAACACATACAGTATGTGCATATATGTTAATGGCTTGGAGCAGCACCCCCCGTGTGCCCCCCCTCCCGCGATTCGCGGCGACCCCCCCTACCGCGATTTGCGGCAAAACACTCCCCCCAGGACCCCCCTCCCGCAATTCGCGGCACTCCCCGCGACCCCCCCTCCCACGATTCACGGCACCCCCGCCCCCCCCCCTTCCACGATTCGCAGGCAACCCCGGCCCCCTGACCCCCCCTCCAACGATTTCCGTCAACCCCCCATCCCCCAACTCCCCCCCCCGCGATTCACGGCAACCCCAGGATTGCACAAGCAAAACACTGACATGGCTATGGTCGACAATGAAAAAGGTTGAAATTAGTTTTTGAAGATTTATTTTCCATTTTTTGAATGGTTTTATATTCATTCTCATGTGTCGACATGGACACCAATGAAGTGCCACACTTATGTCAACATTTACATGTGTTGACCTTTCTGTGTTTATTTTTTTTGTGGCGATTCGCCACATGTGTCGACATGGACACCAATGAAGTGCCACACTTATGTCAACATTACATGTGTTGACCTTTCTGTGTTGATTTTTTCTTGTGCCGATTTGCGGGACCCCCCCCGCGACCCCTCCTCCAGCGATTCGCGGCACCCCCCGCGACCCCCGAGATTCGCGACCACCCTGCGACCCCCCCTTCTGCGATTTGCGGCACCCCCCGCGACCCCCCCTCCCACGATTCGCGGCAACATTTCCCCCGTGACCCCCCCTCCAGCAATTCGCAGCAAACCCCCCTGCCCCGCGACCCCCCCTCCCGTGATTTTACTGCAAACCCCCGCCCCCTCCCTCGATTTCGCGGCACCCACCCCCCCGCGACCCACCCTCCCGCAAATCACTGCACACCCCCCGCGAACCCCCTCCCGCGATTGGCGGACCCCCCAACTCCCCCCCTCCCGCGATTGGCGGCACCCACCCCCCATCCCCCGCGACCCCCCCTCCCGCAATTCGCTGCACCACGTCCCCCGACCCACACTCCCACGATTCGCGCCCACCCCCCGCGAACCCCCCTCCCACAATTTGCGGACACCCCCCACCTTCCCCCCCAGGAATAAATGGCACATGCAAAACACTGACATGGCTATGAACGACAATGAAAAAGGATGACATGAGTTTTTGAAGATTTATTTTTCAATTTTTGAATGTTTTCATATTCATTCTCATGTGTCGACATGGACACCATTGAAGTGCCACCCCCCGCAACCCCCCATCCAGTGATTTGTGGCACCCCCCCCCCGCGACCCCCCCTCCCACGATTCACGGCACCCTCGCGACCACTCCCCTCCCACGATTCGCGGCAACCCCTGGCCCCCTGCCCCCCATCCAATGATTCTCGGCAACCCCCCAGCCCCCGCGACCCACCCTCCCATGATTCGCTGCAAACCCCCGAGCCCCCACCTGCGATTCGCGGCACCCACACCCCCGCGACCCCCCTCCCGCAATTCGCTGCACCACCCCCCCGAGACCCCCCCTCCCGCGATTCGTGGACACCCCCCCCCCCCGCGATTCACGGCAACCCCAGGATTGCACAAGCAAAACACTGACATGGCTATGGTCGACAATGAAAAAGGTTGACATGAGTTTTTGAAGATTTATTTTCCATTTTTTTTAATGTTTTCATATTCATTCTCATGTGTCGACATGGACACCAATGAAGCGCCACACTTATGTCAACATTTACATGTGTTGACCTTTCTGTGTTGATTTTTTCTTGTGGCGATTTGCGGCACCCCCCCTGCGACCCCCCCCTCCAGCGATTCCCGGCACACCCCCCGCGACCCCCGCGATTCACGACCCCCCCTCCTGCGACCCCCCCTCCCGCGATTCGCGGCACGCCCCTCCCATGATTCGCATCAACCCCCGCCCCCCGTGACCCCCCTCCTCCAACGATTCGCAGCAACCCCCCGCCCCCGCGACCCCCCCTCCCGCGGTTTGCTGCAAACCCCGCCCCCCCGTCCCGCGTTTTGCGGCACCCACCCGCCGTGACCCACCCTCCCGCAATTCACTGCACACCACCCCTGTGACCCCCCTCCCACGATTGGTGGACTCCCCCCCCCCGCGATTGGCGGCACCCACCCCCCTATCCCCCGCAACCCCCCCTCCCGCAATTCACTGCACCACCATCCCCGCCCCCCCCTCCCATGATTTTTTCTTGTGGCGATTCGCGGCACCCCCCCCGCGACCCCCCCTCCCACAATTTGCGGCAACCCCCCCACCCCGTGACCCCCCCTCCTTCAATTCTCGGAACCCCACCCCCGCGACCTCCCACGATTCGCGGCAACCCCCGCGACCCCCCTCCCGCGATTCCAGGCACCCCCGCCCCCCGTATGCCCACACACACCTATCACTACCCAGCTTCCTGCTCTCCTGAGTCGCTGATGCTGTGTTGCCCACATACCCCTATCATGCCTCATAGCCCAGCCTCCTGCTCTCATGCACCCTAACTCCCACCCAGTAGGAGGAGACACACTCAGGGCCACCGTCCTGTACTCCTGTGCTGCCACACTGGACCCCCACCCACTGGCAGAAGCTGCACAGTGTCCCCCACCCTCCTCTTTAGTCCCCCTTATGCCCACACACCCCCAACACTACCCAGCCTCCTGTTTTCCTGTGTCGTGACCTCCGCCAGTGGGGCGCCGCTGACTCAAAAACACCCTACTATACTATTGCACACACACACCTAAACAACACGCACACACAGCCCCCCCCCCCCACACCCACAAATGTCACTGTACCATCCACACTATCAATGTACATCTTACTCTGTAACCGCTTTTTAATTAAGCAAAACAATACACACCCCCTTCCAAATCATATGCTCTGTATTTAACACATATTACCTATAACTCAAGTTGCAATACAGGGCATCTCTCATACAATTCTAACCATATTTCTCATATACAAATGTTCACAAATTAAGGGAGCGCAGCCCCTTACGACGGTGTGAAGAGCGCCCGTAGAGTGCGATGAATCACCTAGTACCCTTATTATTTATTTATTTGTTACATTTCTTATATAGCGCACACATATTCTGCAGCATTTTACAGAGAATATTTGAACATTCACATCAGTCCCTGCCCCAGTGGAGCTTACCATCTATATTCCCTACCATATGTACATGCACACACAGAGAGACATTCTAGGGTTAATTTGTTGGGAGCCAATTAACCTACCAGTATATTTTTGGATTACCCTTTGTCCGGTGTGCTGCTGCTTGTTTTGTTATTAAGCTGTTGCTATGTAACCTGGAC
This sequence comes from Crinia signifera, assembly GCF_055691185.1. Classification (NCBI taxonomy): domain Eukaryota; kingdom Metazoa; phylum Chordata; class Amphibia; order Anura; family Myobatrachidae; genus Crinia; species Crinia signifera. The sequence goes on along the minus strand of NC_139217.1, from coordinate 177,910,402 downwards.
TGGGATTTCTCTGCAGCAGGCACACCTGCACTGAATACCTCATTAGCTGGTGACCCTTTATTAGGGTTTCTGACCAGCTGGTCCCTGCTGGTGATATTTTCTGTTCGGTCCTCAGTGAAGGTAGCATGTGCTTGTCACTGTGAAGTCCTGAGTTCTGTCTCCAGCCTGAGTTTCTAGCCTTGTGTCTGCAGTCAGGCTCCTGTTCTAGTGCAGTCTGTCCTAGTCTGTTTTCCCTGTCAGCGTCCTGTGCAGCCTGAGATCTGTGTCCAGTGGCGTAGCTACAGGGGTCGCAGCGGTCGCACCTGCGACCGGGCCCCTGAGCCAGGGGGCCCAACCCCCGCCACTGTAACCCCCGCCACTATAATAGGGCAGCCATAGGCGAGTCCGTCACAGCCACCGGCGAAGTGCGGGCTGTGACGGCTGTCTAGTATGCGGTCTGTGATTGTGCAGCCTGCGCAGGCTGCAGTAAGAGACCAGAGCCGATATATGTGAGTAGACCTTTTCTCCCGCTGCTCCCCGCTACAGCCATCCTGTACACCTATCCTGTGATCGCTCACCTGTACCTGGCCGCCTGAGGTGGTGGGGGAAACCTCCTGGCACATCCCTGTCACGTCTACTACAAGACAAGACCACCCGCTGCTGTGATATTTGGCCTGACGCCGCACAGCTCCTGAGCGGAGGTCGGACGCCGGCGGCCATATTGCTGTTACTGCATATCGCTCCTGCCTCATGTGGATGCCGCACATCACAGCTCCTTGTAACTAGGCTCCCGCTCTGCCCTGTCCGGGTCTCCACGCCGGCTACCTCCCGTTCTGCACTGGCCTGCCGCAGCCTGACAACCGGAGACACCACACCTCGGCCGCACATCGCTGTCAGCGGCTGCTTCCTCCTCCCCTCTCCAGCAGCGGCGCCGCACCTCAGCGGGGAAGTGACTCCCTCACAGTAACAACTCCTGCACTACAGCAGTGTGACCGGAGGCACGGCGGGGCTCGATCTGCACTGGGTTATTGCTGGGGTACTTTACAGCGGTGCAGCAGTGACAGACAGCTCAGAGGCTCCTGAGAGGGGGAATACACTGGCACTGACATCACTGATCCAGGACCCCTTCTCTGATAGTAGTACATACTGAGACGTCTACTCCGATCTGGCTGCCTGTGGTGGTGGTGGGGGAGCCCTCCGGGCACATCTCTGTTACCCCAGATCCTGACTGCGCCCGCCCGCTGTTTAAATATCTGGACTGATCACTGTGATCAAGGGGAGGCTACAGCCATTTTGGCTTGTGAGGTATTGCATATAAGGTGCAAGATTTTAATTTTGTTGTATGTAGGGGGGCCCCAAGCTGACCTTTCGCACCAGGGCCCATGAACCCTTAGCTACGCCCCTGTCTGTGTCCCTGTAGTTCAGCACCTTATCCCTCTGCAGAAGTGTCCAGTTCCTCTCCTGTCTCCTGGTACCGGCTTCTGGGTAACCTGAACCAACCCAGTATAGAGATAAGTACCCTTTGTCATCTAGGCATCAGTCCTTTCTGGTTATTGCAGTTTGCAGGATTACTCTTTGTGGAGTTATATGTTCTCTAATTTTCACCTGCAAACAATTATTAGTACTGCTGAGGTAGCCGTTTCAGAGTTGTACCATCTTTCTGTATTATTGCATACATGGGTCAAGTTTTCAAGGTATTGTGTATTGTTTAACACCTTCATGCATTGTTACATTTATGGTAGTTTGGTAGGATGCTGTGTCGCTGCACCCTACTACACTACCTAAAATGATCCATTCAGGGGTCATTCACGTGTACGTTGGACTGCTGGAGGATCCCTTCCCGTGGAGGACAGCCATGCCACATTTTGTTTTGTTTCCCATTTTACGGGTTTTAGTTAGCTTTCCTCTTGTCTGCTCCGGAGGAGGTGGGCACCTTGTTTCTTTACAAAGTCCCGGTGGCACCGGGGTTGGGGTGTACCTAATTTAACCCCTTTGAAAGTGGCTACTATAGGTGAAGTCTTAGCTCTGCAGGTGCCTATAACCTCTGGAGGGATTAACAAAGTCAGGGTTGAGATTGTGGCCCGTTTTCACCTCTATGCTCCTGGTTATTGTCATTTACTCTTGTCTGTCCTACAGTATGTCCCATATTCAGTTTAGTTTATGTCATTTATTTATCCTTATCATCCAACAACTGCTCCAGGTACCTTATCTGGTATAGTTTCATGTTCTATACCTATAGAACAGGGGTTACTACTAAAACCCCTGGGTTACACATACTGCTTGCCAATGAGCTCTCTGTTATAGGTTTCAGCAATTTCTACCTGAAAGCAAAATAAAGATACAAAGATGGAGCTGCACCCACTTAGTGTGAGATAAAGGAGGAGAGAGAGGGGAGTGGAGATTATTTCTGGTGAGGTGAAGGAGCAAGCAGAGGGATGATTAGCCAGATTGAGTTGGAAGAAAGGAGACATGTTTGGTGACAAAGTACAGGTGAGACAGCCAAGGGATGGTCAGGGAGATAGATTAGGTTATGGGAGAATAATATTGGAAATATGGGGTAAGAAAAGATAAATGATGGGAGAGAAGAAGGGGAGGGGTATAGTAGGAGAGATGGAATGGGAGGTTGATGAATGGCAGGAAAAGGGATGGAGACTGTATTAGAAGGAGAGGGAAAGAAAGTAAGTACTGGAAGTGAAAGGTGGATAGTGGGACTTTGGGTTGATATAGCAGCCAGTCAGGAAAATGGCCCATACTGTATGTAGCCAAAATACAAAGGAAAGGTAATGTGTGGGGCCCTTTCCTATGAGAGAGCCAGCTATTGACACATCGCTGTCATCAGCATTGTGCCCACAGTTACATTTTACAGGCATCACCCACTCAGGAATAGGCAGCCACCACACAGCACTGTGATCTCCAGACTGTCCAACAGAATCCTGGTAGGTGTAAACTCTACAGACAGGGGAAACCTATGGTGGTCTACTTTCACCATTAAACATTTCTCCAATCTTCTGCAGTCCTTATTTCTTAAATCCAGTTGATACTTTAATAAATTAGCCCCAAAGTCTTAACAGCTATCAAGATCCTTTCAACTAGTCAGTGTACATTTCATCATTTGTTGGCTGACATCTTCACAGTTGTCTTCTTTGCTCCTCTCAAAGATGCAGCTTCTCTGTGCCACCCGCTTCCAGTATATTTGTATACCTTTTACGACTGCTCCTCTCTGGTATGCCCCCTCTCTGACACTGTGTCAAATTCTGCACCATCTGTCTTCAGACCTAAAATGAAATCCAATATTCATGCTTGCTAGCACCGCTGTGACCTGTCATGTTTGGCTGCTTCTTAATGGTCTTTGTCAAGCAGTTTAACCCCTTTGCCGTGGAGGATTTTCTCACCAATGTGCTAAGAGCCATTTTTTGACATTTGCACTAGTCACATTACAACATTAAAATGACTATTGTTTTATGCAGATCTCAGAGAAATGGTATCATCTTTTTTTTTTTCAGAGGACATTGGGGCCTGCTAATATGTGCTTTTATACTTACAGCGGACGGTGGGCTGAAGGGCGGGCGGCGGGGCTTGATCGGCCGCCGGGCGGAGGGGGGACATACCAGCAGCACCCGTGGAAGACGCGTCCTGTGCTCCCGGCGGGAGGAGATGTGTCATGGCCGTAATTCAGCGTAGTGCCGCTGGGTGAGCATCACATGGTTTCCCTGCTCCCCCAGCAGCACTATGCTTTTTGCGTACATTGCCTCCGCCGGGGTGTCATGGAAGACACTGCCGGAGGAGGGGAACACTGCCGCTGGGGTTTCCTGGAGGAGGCTGCGAGGGAAACGCTGGCGCCGGGACATTAGGACGTTCGGTAAGTATAATACACTACACACACACACATATCTCCACTATCCACGTCATACCCCCATTTCCACATGGGCGTGGAGTTAATTTTCTAAAGTGTGGCGAGCGCAGCGAGCCACCGAGCCCAAAGCGTGGCGAGCACAGCGAGCCCCGTGAGGGGACGCGTATCCGCTGCGCTCACCACGCTTTGGGCTCGGTGGCTCGTTGTGCTCGCCATACTTTAGAAGATTAACTCCACGCCCACGTGGATAGTGGGGATATTCACCAATGTGTATTAGCACAGCTCCAGTTACATAAATTACATAGTTTATGTAAGTTACGTAGCCAGCATAGTGGTGTATTGGTATTCTCAATACACCACTACGCAAACTATGTAATGGGCGCCCTGCTAATACTTAAGTACCAAATATATATATATATATATATTTTAACAGTTTCTTATATAGCGCACACATATTCTGCAGCGCTTTACAGACAATGGGCCAGATGTACTAAGCCTGAAAAGTGATAAAAATGGAGAGTGATAAACCATCAACCAATCAGCTTGTAACTGCCACGTCACAGGCTGGGTTTGAAAAATGAAAGGTAGGAGCTGATTGGTTGTTGGTTTATCACTCTCCATTTTTATCACTTTTCAGGCTTAGTACATCTCGCCCAGAATTTGAACATTCACATCAGTCCCTGCCCCAGTGGAGACACAACAGAAGTTGCTATTCGCACAGGACCCTCATCTATTGGAGGTTTAACATGGGTGAACCCCCACTTATCACATCACCTGTTATATATAGGATATTGTCGGAGGTGTGCTACCACTGGACATAAAAGATTGACATGCACAAAAAAGAAGAAGAGTATGTCCTTATGTGGTGCACCTATGAAAACTTGCACGAGTAAAATGTAACTTTTATTCTTATTTTTAAAAGAGCGAAATATAAGAACACACAAACATAACATAAGGTGTTTTAAAATAACGGCGGCTCACTGTTTCCACACACAGTATTGCTTATTGTAATTTCAATTACAGGAGTAAGTAGCCAACACTAATTGTAATGTGATCAATTTCTATTAAAGTGTTTGAGTGGCTAAATTCCTTATATAGATATGCACATGGAATTTTTATATACACATTCTCCTGTGTCTTCAATTATGACACGATCTAGAATGGTTTTAACAGATAGCTCATTAAATTCACAGAATTTTTCTGAAGTCCACCTAAACTGTTGTCCCTCACAAATAGCAGAGACCCCTTATGTGGGTTGACATATATGTCGGCTAATGTGTCAGAGCTGACCCCAGAAGGAAACTGTATCGACTGGTGATTAATCATTCACAATGAATCGTGTATAGTTCACCAGTAATCCCGGTGGGGGTTATCAATTCTGATATAAGCCGATAATGATGGATTTGGAAAAGTGGGGTAACGCACATCCAGTCTCCATCATAAGAATGGCTGGAATTGCCAAGTATTAAGGACACAGAATGGAGTATCCTGGTACAGACCCACTTCAGGATAGATTCCGGGGGAATCTGCTAATAAATATCAATAATTGTTGACATAAATCTTGATTCATCACAGAAATGATCCCATGTACAATTATATTCATACCATGTCTCCCTACATATAGAGCTAGAATTGCTGTGTTTGGGGAGTGTGGTTTATAGCCACAAGGTAGATGTAAGCAGATTTTATTCAGAATCAATAGTGAACATAGGTGGGGAATCAACAGTATGGTGTCGACTTCAGATGTCAATTATATTCATACCATGTCTCCCTACATATAAAGCTAGAATTGCTGTGTTTGGGGAGTGTGGTTTATAGCCACTAGGTAGATATAAGCAGATTTTATTCAATAGTGAACATAGGTGGGGAGTCAACAGTGTAGTGTCGACTTCAGGTGTCAACAGTTCTAATATCGGCATTCAAATAGCAGGTATGTATTAACAGTGATTTTCTGGAATAATCACCGTTAAAATAGGGCTACTGTGGTGATGCTATTTTTATATTCAAGTAGCAACTGTTAACATGCAGTGTGATCCTGCACACGGGTAATTAGCGCAGGTGTTAGGGCAGGATAAGAGTGAGAAGTCCTTCAACACTCTCCTGTACGCTGCTATTAAAGACTTGTGAAAGTCACTGGTATAGCCGGTTGACTAGACATGAGGAAATCCTCATGCTATCTGCCAGTGCATAACTATGAGGAAAATCCTGTATTAATAAAACAGATCAAAATACATCCTAGTAAATGTGTGGAACAGAGAGCGTCACCGCTAGCCGGCGCGCGCTTCGCAGACAGCTTTTTCAAGGCCAACCCGACTGGCCAGACTGAGGCTGTTCTTATACCGTCCCTAGTGTGGGCGCGGCAGTTAAAACTTTGATTGACGGCGGCCGCGTCCTGTGAGTATTTTCTCTGTTAACTCCGGGCGGCGTCCATTCGTCAGGGGGCGCGGCAGTCTTAGAGGGTGATTGACTGCTCTCGCGTCCTATCATATCACTGCTACGTGAGTGCTGCACCACTCATCAGTTATCTCTAACGGAGCTGACATGTTTACATTGGTTGTCATGGTGACAATCATTGTTGATGATTCATGTGAGTCTCTGTGTAGTATTGTGTGGCCACCAGTATCTGTTCTCGGGACCAGTATATTCTTATATTGCCCCGATATCATGTGTGGTATATGTGTCAGCTTGTACTGAATTTTACACACTGTCTTGTCTTAGGTTTAATTGATACTAAGAGACATATGTTGTCTAAAGGTATTATGTCATCATGACAGGCAACAAAGTAAACTTCACATGATAAGAATTTTAGAAATAGATACAGACTTGGAGGGCCTCTGACCCTAATACACTAAGGGACTCCTGGATCGGAGACTATCATGCAGCATCTAGTACAACTAAACAAAAAGGAGTACTGACTATATTTAGCAAATCTCTCACCTACACTCTAAGGGACACTATGAAGGATCCAGAGGGAAGATTTCTCTTTATAAAACTAACTATACAAGACACTATTTACACTATAGCTAACATATATGCTCCAAATGGTTATAACTCACCCTTCTTCTCAGATATTTATACTAAATTACAAGATTGGGCGGAAGGCGAAATCATACTGGGAGGGGACTTTAATTGTGTACAACTGACTGGATTAGATAGAGACACTAATGCGGCTACTCAGGGAATACCTACCCCTCCGTCCCTTTCGCTCTTAATGGACACGCTGCGGCTCTCAGACCCCTGGAGGTGCCAACACCCAGATTCTCGTGAATTTACATTTTATTCCCATCCACACAGTTCCTCATCTAGGCTAGATTTCTGGCTGATTACAGACACCCTCATTCAGAAAGTAGAAAAGACCCAAATAGAACCTATACAACTTTCTGATCATGCCCCAGTCTGGCTTACTCTAAGATTAAACATACCTATACCAAAATCATATAACTGGAGATTTCCAGCTTATCTGGAAAACTCCTCAGACTTTCGAGCACATCTGGAGCATTCGTTCCGTACTTATGCGAAAGATAATAGTGAACACATTGACAATGTAAATTTATTTTGGTCAGCATTAAAGCCGGTAATACGTGGACAAATCCTGGAATATGTCTCTAGGAAACGCAAAATTTTAAACAATCAACTAAAAGATTTAAGTCAACAACTGACTACCACATATAATACACTTCTTTCAAACAACTCGCCAGAAAACCGGCAATCTTATCTTGCCGCAAAACACCAATATGATTTGTTATACACAGAAAAAGCCAAGTTCTCTTACGATGTACAAAGAAATAAATTCTTTAGACACAGCAACAAGTCCGGTAGATTGTTAGCAAACTTGATTAGGTCTTATTCCTCCCCCTCCCATGTTACCCAAATAAGTTGCGACTCCAACACAGATGCCACCGATACCCAATCCATTTCACAGGAATTTTTAAAATACTATCAAGCGCTATATGAGGCACCTACTGACCATCCTTTGGAAGGTCGGCGATTCTTGGAGTCCGTTAACCTACCTATGATAACAGAAGAGGAAAGGGAGACATTGCTAAAGCCAACCAATGAAATAGAACTTATGTCATTATTTAAATCACTAAACAAGGGGAAATCGCCCGGCCCAGACGGATTCGGAGCAGAGTTCTATCGTATCATAGCACCTTTATTAGCCCCACACCTAGTGAAACTTTTCAACTCGCTACTCCAGGGAAACCCTGCCCCTGAAAAATTTAACGAGGCCAGGATAGTCATATTCCCAAAGCCGGGAAAAGATCCTAAATGCGTACAGTCCTATCGACCAATTTCTTTGTTGAACCAGGATTTAAAATTGTTTACCAAGTTGTTAGCTAGTAGATTACAACCCATATTACAGCGAATCCTTCATCCAGCCCAAAATGGGTTCGTTAGAAACAGGACCTCGGTCCACAACATCCGCACATTAATGGCAGCAATATACAGCTCAAAACAAGCAAAAGACCACAAAACACTGATAGTTAGTTGTGATGCCGATAAGGCGTTTGATCGGGTGTCATGGACACACATACAAAGAATTCTACAGATTCAACAATTTGGTACAAATTTTATTAAGATCTTTAATACTTTATACGCTAATCCTGAGGCCTTTTTATCAATCAATGGACTAAACACAAAGTCATTCAAACTATATAGAGGAACGCGCCAAGGGTGCCCCCTATCTCCCCTGCTTTTTAATCTAGCCCTTGACCCATTGATCCGGGCATTCATTCAGGAAACAACTTGGCAGGGTGTCAAAGTGGGCTCCCATGACGTTAAAGTCTCCGCTTTTGCGGATGACCTTTTATTATATTTCCATGATCCTGTAATAGCTTTTCCATCTTTGTTAACTATACTAAAAAATTTCAACTTAATATCCAGATTTTTAATTAACTTTGATAAAACAGAGGCCCTGGCGGTGGGAGTGGAAGCGAGGGATGGGTGGGGGAACACTTTCCCATTCAAGTGGGCAACTAGATATATACAATATTTAGGCATACGAGTCTCAGCTGATACATCGGAATGGTACACATTAAACTTTTCCTATCATATTACCAGAATGTTGGAGGATTTTTCGAAATGGCAACACCTCCCTATATCTTTTCTAGGCAGATGTCATTTATATAAGATGGTAGCTTTCCCTCGCATACTATACCCAATACAGATGCTCCCATTCTTACTATCAAAAAAAGATATACATACAATAAGTAAAGCCCTCTCCAAGTTCATATGGGCGAATAAGCGCCCACGTATAGCATTATTTAAACTAAAACAAACATCCTCACTTGGGGGTATAAATCTTCCCTGCCCAGAAGACTATTCACTAGCAGCTAACTATAGGTACGCTATAGATTGGATAGGAAATAGTGACAACTTTGTAAATAAAAACCTTGAACAAGCCTTACTACCCCATCATAATCTATTAAAAATATTACACTTCACAAATCCTTCTATAAAGAGAGAACTACGACCTAACCCACTCTTGTGGGCACCATACAAGGCATGGACCCAATTACGCAAACGCTTTGGCCTTAACCCAAACAATTCCCTATTTCAACCACTGATAGAAAACCCAGCCTTTCAAAATGGAGAAGCAAATGAGGTCATACATAGATGGCACCTCCAGGGTCTGAGTTCAGTGTACCAATTTCTGAGTGAGGACGGTAAGTTTCCCCCTAGATACCGTGATACGACAACGCCCCAACTCGACATATTCTACATCCTTGATATATTCTTACATAAGACGGGAGATAGACTATACCAAATGTAGGACGGGACTGGCAAAATGGAGGGACTCATTCCCGAACATGACCCTCAAAAGAATTATTCAACTGACCAACTCACTTAATAAACAATTAGTTTCTTCTTCATATGCAGAGATGAATATGAAAATACTTCACAGGGCTTATTACACCCCTCGACTCCGGTTCCTCACTGGGACCTCGGAAGACTCGCTTTGTTTTAAATGCAGATGCCCAGATGCAGACATAGTACATTGTTTATGGTCTTGTTCGGTGGTGCAATCATTCTGGAAATTAGTCCAAGAATACATTAATACGAGCTTAAATATACCTTTTACTAATACGATAGAGTGGGCCTTTTGGAACCATATAGAACCCCAAGCACCACCCATGAACAAAGGAACAAAACTACTACTGGCTCGTATAGCATCTGCTGCGAAGAAAACAATATTATCCCAGTGGATACAAAAAGAACACATACCTATCTCCTTAATGATGCCCCGATTGGCGTTACTATTCCAAATGGACTGGATTGAATGTTCATTAGATGCAGAGTCGCGCTCAACAAAATTTTTTGCTATATGGCTTCCTTATATACTAACGTTACCTTCTCCCACCAAAGAAAATATTCGCAAAGTAGTGAGACTGACAACCTGGTATAACACGGAAACACTTACTAATGGCACAACACCTTTTTAGATATTAAGGGTGACATTCTATGCTCTGCGATTAGCGCGATTTTGCGGTAATAAGACCACAAAATGGCGCTATCGCATTTTCCCATTAAATTGCCGATTTAATGGGATGCGCACAGGGGCTGAAATCGCATATTTTGTGCGTAAAGGTCTGGTGAATAAAAATGCGAGATTAATTCGCATTTTTATCGCATCCAGATGTTTGCGCACAGAAAAGTATACAAGTCGCTTATTTAATGCTATGCGCATTTGCACATCGCATTATTTAAGTGACTAATTATCGCACTTATTTCAGACCTGGGTCTGTTAGGCGAATTAGGCAGAACCCTGCACAGATCGCAATGTTCTGTGCAGGGTTCTGCTTTAAAAAGTAAAATAAATGGTTAAATAAAAAAAAAAACGAGCGCGGGGTCCCCCGCCCGAGTGTAACCAGCCCCGGGTTCACTGAGCCGGTGCTGGTGACATAAAATCAGGGTCCCCGACAAATAGGGGTCCCCTTGATTTTATGAAACCAGCACCAGACTCAAGGTCCGGCGCTGGTTCCCAAAATACGGGGGACAAAGTGACTAGGGGTCCCCCGTATTTTAAGAACCAGCACCGGACACAACCAGCCAGCAGGGTAATGCCACAGCCGGGGGGAGACTTTTTATACAAGTCCCCCCGGCCAAAGCATTAACCCCCTGGCTGGTCAGCATGGGCAGGGGTCCTGGGGAAGTGGGGACCCCCCCCAATGAAGGGGTCCCCCCCCTCCAGGACTTACCAGCCCATGCTGATAGTCCGGGGCTGTCCTCCATGCCCCTGGGCTGTGGGCATGGAGCTGATGCTTTGTGTAAAAAAAAGAATGATAACTATTGTTTTACACTGGCGAACTATGAGTCCCAGCAAGCCTACCCCGCATGCTGGGACTTGGGGAACCACAAGTCCCAGCATGCGGGGCATTAAAGGGCCCGCTGGCACTTGTAGTTCTGCAGTGTAAAAAATAGTGCACAAAATCACACTGACACCCTATGAAATAAAACTTTAATACACACAAAACACACTGATACTTACCTACCTTGAGCCCGTAGGTCGGTCCCTGGATCCTGGATTCGTCCTCCGGGGCTCCAGGGCAGAAGAGTCCGGTTCCGGGGCCTTGGTCCTGGTTCCTGGGGCTGGTCCTGGGGTTCCGGGGCTCCTGGCGTGAAGAATCCGGGGTCCGGGATCCGTGGTAGTCCAGAGGGGTACCTAAGGAGGAAAATCCTACTCACCTGCTCCCCGGCGGCGACCTCCGGTGACAGCGCTGCTCCCGAATGGTACCCGGCTTCAAGGAGTTGGTCCGGCGCTGAGATGTTTCCTCTTCGCCGTCTCTGAACAGAATGATTTCTCGGCCAATCAGGAGCCGAGAAAGTCGGCTCCTGATTGGCCAGAAATCATTCTGAATATAGACGCCGACGGAGTAACATCTCTGCTCTGGATGCGCTAACAAATGTGTTAATGCTCTAATTGATTTGTATCTGTAGACTACACAAAAAATATCCTTATCCATTCAGTAACATTAATAAAAATTATGATAGATTATACAATTTATTTTCAATTTCAGATCTATGCCAGCTTGAATATTTTCTTTGGAATGGCAAGCATTGGGCTGCTGACTGTGGTTGCCATTGATCGGTACCTGACTATCTGTAGACCTGACATAGGTAAATGTATAAAAAGTATTTAGTTAGAACATAAATATTTTATTTGTAATACAAACTCTAAATAGCAAGTCATTGTGTCCAGTGTTATGTTGGTTTGCTCAAGTTCCACCATTTGTGCCACCATTTGTGATTCAGGCCCATTATATGACTTTTTTTGGTTCACACTCAAATGGACAAAACCATGTGCACTGCAGGTGGGGCAGATGTAACTTGTGCAGAGAGATTTAGATTTGGGTGGGGTTTTACTTCAAATTGAAATCTATATTGCAGTGTAAAAAGAAAGTCAGTATTTTCCTTGCACAGAAACAAAATGAACTCACCCAAAATCTCTGCACGTTACATCTTACACCCCCCCCCCCCGCAATGTACATGGTGTTTTCCAATTGAGAAGGAATTGGCATTTGCAAGTGAACCAGAATAAGGGCCTGTGTGTATGATCATTTCATTGCGGGCCTGCTTCCTGTGATATTTTTTCTGGTTTCTGCGCATGCTACCTTGTACAGTGCCATATTTTCCCTTATTGGTTGACTTTAGAACCAATTTTTTTATTTTTTTATTTATAGAACATTAATATCTGTCAGAGGAGGAAGTACCATTGGTGCAGCATGTGCAGTGCATGGGGCAATCTGAGTGCTAAAGAGTGCTCTTGCCCCTGTCACCCTCTTTCTGTCACCCACTGGGCGGTATTCAATGAGGATTTTGGCGATGTGCAGCGAATCCTGTTTAGGATTCGCTGCACATTCGCCACTGGTCGCCGCGTTCCGGAGCCTCGCCGGCTCCAGTATTCAACGAGTCAGGGGCTCGCTGCCCCTGACCGGCGAATTTTAATGCCGCAGGGAGCCTGAGGATGGTGGCAGGCAGGGAGATGGAAGTCTCCCTGCCTGCCCCAGAACGTTTGTGGGGGGGAGGTGGGCTCCCCGGGTGCCAGGCAGCACAGGCTGCCCCCCGGGGGTGCCAGCAGGGGACCGGGTATATTCACTACACCCGATCATGCATATGTAATGATCAGGTGAAGTGAATATATGAATATCTAATGAGCGGCTCAGCTCCGGCCCCCTGCTGGCTGGTCTGTGTAAAAAAAAAATATATTTATATATATATATTTTTTTAAATTAAATATATATTCATGTGCTTTCAGCACATGAATAACAATAGCATGCCCCTCCTCAGAATAAAATTCCTGATTTTTTGACACCAAATGTAAAAAACAAAACACTTTATTTTAAAAGTTCACATTTCACTTCACCATAAAAAGATAGCGATTGCTACTCGGTGAATCATGGTGAAAAAAACCTTGAAATGTATTCGCCATCTGGTTATTGAATAGGGTGATTCACCGTTTTAGTCAAAAATTCGCCTTACAGCACAAAATCGTCATAAAAACCTGGCGAATCAGCCTCATTGAATACCGCCCACTGTTTTTCCCCTGTCAACCTCTGCACCCCCCTGCCTTACACTGTCACCCACTGCTGTGTTGCATATTAACAGTGGGGCCCAAATTATATATTTACACCTGTGTTCACCTCCCACAAATTCCGCCACTGATATCTGTAGTATATCTAGTGTAACTTCTAGCTGTGACAACAACTGGCTTCAATAAAAAAAAAAAAAAAAAAAACCTCTGTATTGTGCTATAGGCTGTAACACCACATTTCTGGCAGTCTGTATAGGTTTGTCATATGGTCTGAAATGAACTTTTAGATATTTGGTATAATATAGAAATGTAAAATAATGATGTTATTAGACTAGTTACCAGCCCATCAAAATAACAGAACAACAAATCAGTTATATCAGCATTTAAAATGCTCCATCCGATGCAATCTAGTGGCACGCAAAATACATGAATTCCCCAACAGAGTTGCGGAGCTGTGTTAAGGTGCTCATACACTACTGCGATGGATCGCAGCAGTGTATGGGCCATCCGACCCTGCTACCCCCCCCGCTGGGAGGGGGGCCGAATTGGAAGTCGGATGGGCAGCAGGACCCAAGGGGGACATCAAACACATCTGCTCATTAGCATTGCCCAGTGGGTTATTTCAGAAATGCTGCATATTTGGGGCAACATGGATAATGTAATGGTTAGCATTACTGTCTCACAGCAATGAGGACAGGTTTAATAGCCACCATGGCCCTAACTGTATGAAGTTTGTATATTTTCCCCGTGTTTTCATGCCATTTGCTCTGAGTACTCTGGTTTCCTCCCACAATCCAACAATATACTGGTAGGTATTAGCTCTCAATAAAATTAACCCTAGCATTGATGTGTGTGTGTGTCAAATAGATTGTAAGCTCCACTTGGGCAGGGACTGATGTGAATGGTGAACTATCCTCTGTAAAGTGCTACAGAATATGCTATAGAAATAACTGTTGATAATATATAGGATATGATTTTTCTTATGTAACTGCAATCTTTTCACAACAGGAAGAAGAATAACAACCTGTCACTACACATCGATGATTCTAGCTGCATGGATAAATGCAGTTTTCTGGTCTGCAATGCCTGTTGTAGGATGGTCAAGTTATGCCCCAGATCCTACTGGAGCAACATGTACCATTAACTGGAGAAAGAACGATGCGTAAGAAATGATGAAGTTATTATATTATTATTATTATAATTTTATTTATAAGGCGCCACAAGTGTTTTGCAGCGCCGTACAAAGAAACAGTACAGGGAGACAAAACTTGGCATAACAATTAATAAATAACAAAAATAGAGTACAAATAAATAGCGCCACAGTTCAATACACATTACAGCTTAAATATAAGTAGTGAGGACTCAATCAACATACTATAAGAGGCTTGTGGCCAATGATGGAGATGAGTATGCGAACGAAGGTGGTCACTGAGTGTTTGAGTATAGGAGAGTTGTGAGTGAAATGTGAAGAGAAGAGGGCTTTGACAACAGGAGGGAAGAGGGCCCTGCTCTGAGGAGCTTACAATCTAGTAGAAGGTGTCTGAAGATACAATGTTCTTTCATGAGGAGCCACATGATGTATCAGAATTTTTTACGATTGATGATCTTTAAATGAAGATTTTTATGTTCTAATTACCATTAGTGTCAGTGGGCTTATTAATTGCTCAGTCACCTTCAAAGTTTACACAAGTAAATAAAAAATAAAGATGGCTCCCAATATTGATTTATATGACATATTATGTGGTAATGATAATGAATGTGGAATGCACTACTGTGCAGACTCCAGGCTTCTTGTTGTACATGGAAGCTTCATGTCCTATCCCAAGATGGCAACAAAGATCTATACTGAGCATGTGTGGGAGACATCTTGAGACTGTGTAAGTTAGTTTACAGTAAAATGGTGGTAGACAGAAGTTTTCTGCTTAGCTACAACGAGAGACTGGTTAATACCTTCTACAAAGCTGTCCCAGTATCCCTGTACTGCTAACCTTTTTCAGAATGAGCTGTATGAAACCACTCCATTGCTATTGTACTGTACATGTAACAGTGAGTACAGACATACCTCCTAACTATCTATAAACCAACAACACTGGTTAAGTAACTGGGCTGTTTATAGTTGATGCAATCTGTTGGTATATGCCTATATAGCTCTGAATTATCAGTGCCTGTCATTGTTTCTGACAAATAATACATAGATAATAATTGCTTTGATGAAAGTTGTTATATCTAATCATATTCATGATCTTTCTCCTTCAGGTCATTTGTGTCGTATACAATGAGTGTGGTTGTTGTGAACTTTATAGTGCCTCTAATGGTGATGTTTTACTGCTACTACAATGTGTCCCGCACTATGAAAGGCTATGACAGCAGAAACAGCCTTGGGGGCAACATGGTGGACTGGTCTGACCAGGCTGATGTAACAAAGGTAGGGACATGGCACAGCTAATAACAGCCTTTTGTAGGGGCATGATGAGAGAGTTGTTGAGATTATCTAGGAGATAGCCTTGAAAAAGCAACAGAGCGAAATGCGCATCGGCATTCTCACTCTGTGAATCTGTAGCATATTTTAGCCTGTGTTTAATTGTCTGTCTGTTTGGTGTAAATTATTTTCATGAGCAATAACGGAGCTCCCCAGTGACAAGCACTGAGGTGCGATAGCACACGCCAGCCAAGGAGATCAGGTCTCCGGCAATAGGCGAGGGGGAACAGGCAGCGTGACTCTATATATCGGCACATATCTGCCGCATCAGCCAGCTGCAAAAGAGACCGAGCAATGTGTCTGTCATACTGTTTGGGCGCACAAGTTGAATAGCGCTACTGAGACGCTTGCGAGCTTCAAGTCTGTGAGGACTGAGAGCGGGGTTCAGTGTTTATACAACCGCTACTCTCTGTGCCTCTCTGTCAGTGCTCAGTGTGGGGTGTCATTACATATCCTGGCACATATCTGCCACGTCAGCACACAATGTTAGATTCACCAACTTGTATGCTACACTGTCTGGGCGCACAAGCATAGGCGCCACCTATAAGCCTGCTAACACTAAATGTATGGGAACTGAGAACGCAGTCTAATGCTCATATAGCTGTTTGCACCATCAAGCAAATAGAGATTCTCAAAAATTTTTGGGCACATACTACTGATTATATAATTGTATCAACGCTGCTCTCTGTGTCCCCCTGCTATTGCTTAGTGTATGGGCAGTGTATAGGACAACACGTACTAATACTGTCAATTTACCCTAAAAGTATTGAATATCCATGGGAGGAATCAATCTTTGAATTGCCCAATGTGTATACAAATGTAATTACACAACCAATCAGCACAATACTAAATAAATGTCGGTCAGACTACATATTGTGGTACAAACAACTTACTCTTAAATTTATTGAGCATCCCTGGGAGGATCCAATCTGTGGATTGCCCCATGTGTATGCAAAAGTACCAACATTAATAATCAACACGACAATTTGTATGCTGTGCAATATAGAGTGCCATTAACCTAGATAAACATGGGAGAAGAGGGGCCCAGGCTAAACGGCAAGCACACCATTCATTTATGTTTATGGTATAATAACATTATGGCCTATTATTACACTTGATAAGGGTAAACGACTTAGGCAAACGGACAGAACTACAATCCGTAGAGACCATACGTTGTTGTCATATTAGAAACACCCAAACATACGGACATTTATACTATTTGTGGAATCCACGCACTAAGGACTGAATGTTATATCAATGGGCCTTATTCTGGTTGGAGCGGCCAAACGTGCGTACGTTCGCTATTAACGTACGCTATCCGTACGCGGCCGTTGGGGTTAAGTCCACCCACAACTCAGCCGCATACGTACGGCCAGAAACAACGTCGAAGGGGAGTGGCGTACAAATGTGCGTACGCCAACGTACACGGACGGGCCAGCCCTTACACTCCGACAACTGGCGTACAATTGAGCGTACACCACCGTTTACGGACGTCTCTCGTCCGTCTTCCCACCGACTTCTTGCGGCTATCTGAGCGTACGCCAGC
Organism: Crinia signifera; assembly: GCF_055691185.1. NCBI lineage: Eukaryota > Metazoa > Chordata > Amphibia > Anura > Myobatrachidae > Crinia > Crinia signifera. The sequence goes on along the minus strand of NC_139217.1, from coordinate 177,893,013 downwards.
TTGCACGGACGGGTCCCTATTGTTTTCAATAGAAAAGTCAGCTTATGTCACCGCTCGTGAGAGTGAGCGTACGTCCGTGTACGCTGACATACCCTTCACATATATGGACCTGCAAATGTTGCCTTTCAACTATAATTATGAAAATTAATTAATTGATTGAATTAATTAATGTGCAAAATAGTGGCCATGGGCTTCAAACATTGCTGAAACATCCTTTGTAGGTGTTAGATGTGGTTTATGTTATTGTATCATAAATACAAAACCTATGTTTGTATTAGAGTGAACACGTTGACACATGTCGACTTGTGTAGATTGAGTGTGCTACTGTGTAAAGTCTATGAAAGCACGTAGTGAATGTGTATAACTGTTTAACAAATACCTACCTTAGCATATATAAGCAGGTCTTACAAAGATTCTTACCTTAAATTAAACAAACCTTTAAATGTAGAGAAGTATAGAAAGATAAGCTTCCAATGTGTTTGAGTGCTGTGTGTAGGCTTGCAGGTAGTGAAATCATGGTTTGGACTTAATAGACTGCAGCATTGGTTATTACATTCAGGTGTATGTGTTTGGTAGTAATCAGCGTAAATTAGCAAATCCAGGCGCACGCTGGAATGCGGTATCTGTAGGGGTGGTTTGAGATGGCGGTTGGCGGCCGCCTGTTTTGTGTCCGAAATGAACGGTGCTTTAGTCGATCGTGCGGTAGTAGCACCACTCATTTTTGGTGCACACCCCCATGTACGCCCATATTTACCTCATTATTTCGGCCGCTCCCCTCATCACGCCCCTATGCCGCCCCCAATGCCCGTACACTCGCGTATAGGTTTTTTCGCACGTAGAGACCCGTCCGTAAGCGTTGTGGAGTGTTCGCGCCTGCGCATTAGCGAATGTACGCATGCGCAGATCATAAAAAATCCCGGGACGTACGCGTACGGCCCGGCCGCTCCAACCAGAATAAGGCCCAATATCTGTGAAAATAAGAAAGTGTCAACAAGACACCTCCAGGCTACAAGTACATTGTATCCACATCAGGAGTAAATTGCTGTAAGTGTCAAATTAAGACACATGTTACCAGTTAAGAAATCAATATACAGTAAGAACTGGTTACATAATAAGACACACAACACAGCAGACAGTGATATAACTATCATTTATTACAATACATTAAACACAGGCAGGGCCGGTGCTAGGGTGTCTGGCGCCCTCCTGCAAACCAAAAATTTGCACCCACCCAGCTAAGACTGATGTAATAGTATTCACCAGTCTACTTTTTTACTTTACTGTATTGCAGTATACTGTATATTTATGTTTTATTTCAGTTACTTAAGATATACTGTACATGTATTTTAGTATATTTTTAGCATCCGTGCAGCGGAGGTCTTATCACCACAACACTTCATTGTTTATGCAACCTTCCTTTTTTCCCCTTTTTTTAAATAACTGAGCGCTATTGCCACTAGGGTTGCCACCTCACTCTTCCTTGATTCCTGGAGCCCCCCCCCCCCTCCCGCTCCCGGATGAGTGGGCGTGGCCTCATGATATAGGTGTGGTCTAATAAAAACAGGGCCTGGTGTCTAAAATATAAGAAGTTATTAAGAAGCTGGAGCTTGAAGAAGTGAATAACAAGCTGGCCAAAAAAGAAGACAACTTCTTCTCGTCACCTTTTCAGTTTTCACTCTCTTTACAGGAAAGAGTGACAGTGGGTGACAGATGGTGACAAAATTGGAGTGTGGGATTAGTATGCAGCAATTCAATAAGGCAGTTGGTCGTGATGTAATTTGCATTAGGTAAAGGAAAGGCAGCGCAACATGTTAAGTGGCTCACAAAGTAGTGGAGAACTACAAGTCCCAGCAGTCTCCGCATATATAGCCTATCCGACAAGCAGTGGGGCCAGTACAATTACCTTCAGCTGCTGGATCGACTCTGTGTCCGGGCTTTCCTCTCTGTGCGGTGTGTGCAGATGGTGATGTCCCCGCTGAAGACGTGAGCCAGGCTGTGTCTGTTTTGGTGTCCCCGCTGCAGCTGCCGCCGGACGAGCTCAGGTCTCTGATTGGTGAAAGTGAGTGATTCTCCCTCGTCAGGAAGCAGCTGTGATTGGCGGAGACAGCTGTCACGCATGGGTGCGGAAAGTTGAGCTGGTTGCTATAGCCATTAGCCAACAGGGGAGACGCTAGGGTAAAACTTGGAATAAGGGACAAGCTTGACGCAGCCGCTCACTAAAAGCAGGTGGAGAGCGGTCTGTCAGCAGCATCTGGACACTGGGGACGGGGGAGGCGGAAATGGAGGGCTGGAGGCTTTTTCAGACACCCGGATTCCGGGAGAATCCCGGGATCCGGGAAACTGGAAAAGCCTCCTTGAGGGTTGCCACCGAAAACGGGAGATTCCCGGAAATCCGGGAGAGGTGGCAACCCTAATTGCCACCCATACACGGTGCAACGGGGTGGTGAGGTGAGATGCGTGTTCCCGCACACATCACATGGCACAGAACATGAAGTATGTGCTGCAGGTACTTTTTGAACTAGATTGCATCGCATCTAGTTCAAAACGCACGGTGCAAGAGCCCATTGTATGTGTTTTGAAATGCAACCTAGTTTAAAATGCATGGTGTACATCGCACCGTGTATGGGCGGCATATGAGGGGGTTCATCAGATAGCTAGATAAATAGACAGACAGACAGATATTAGGCAGATAGACAGACAGAGATAGATTTTAGACAGAGATAGATAGATAGATATACAGACAGAAATAGAGCTATAGACAGACAGAGATATAGAAAGACAAAAGATAGATAGAGGTAATAGATAGATTAATAAATCGATCAATAGATAAAAACAGAGAGAGAGATATAGACAGACACAGACAAATAAAAACAAACTCACACAGCCAGCTCCTCTGTAGGCTCCCAGGCCATCTCTCTTGTGCAGAGCTTCACACTGAGATGGGGGCATCTAGTGGCTCCTGCAAGTACTGCAGTTAGCAGTAACTCCGAAACTTTCCTCTGCCTCCTCCGACACTCAGCTCACCCTTCTCCGCGTGCAGGTGGGTGCTTCATTTTACCGACGCCGCAACAGCGTCTCACAGACAGCAGCAGCCGACAGTAGCAGGGAGCAGGGTGCAAAGGAGGGAGAGCGCCTCTGCTGGCCGGCGCCTCCCTGCTTTGCATCCCTCGCTGAGCGGGTTCCGCCGGCCCTGAACACAGGCTTCAATACTTCGGGACCTGCATCATAAAAGCAATATATAAGTAACAGTTACTACACTACGGATCACAGAGATTCATTTTAATCTTTACAATTTTCTTCTTTCTATATCTTTATCTTGTTTTAATATTTTCGCTACTATAATCCCTGTCACAGGGAATTATTCTATTAGGTCATACATAATTAATAAAATTGAGCACTGTTAATAAATAATGATGGCCTGCTAGTTAAATATATACCAATAAAATATACGCCTAGTTGTAAGTATGTTTTTATAAAAAAGTCTCATTGAGACTAGGTGGATGAGAAGTGCGTCCCAAATAAACTGATTTATTTTTCTTTTTTTGTTCATATTGTATAACAGTAAATCAGGGGACAGCACCCTAGCCAGACAGGGAAGATATTTGGATAAAGATTCCTGTCAGGTGGGCACACGTTTATCCACCAACATAAGATTATTCTCATTCAATTTATGGTGCAGGTCTCCCAACTCCTCTCTCTCTCTCTTGCATAAGGTTGACAGCCATAGTAGATAAGGCTGAATAAACACTTGCGTCCATCGAGTTCAACCTAGATTTTAATAGCTTATCCCTTGTACAAGACAGAATATGATTCTTATTAGTACCCTTGGATGTTTTTATCCAATAAATGTTTGTCCAACCTTATTTTGAACGTATTTAATGTGTCTGCCGACACCACTTCTCTAGGAAGGGAGTTCCAAAGTTTGACTGCTGTGACCGTAAAGAAATGTTTTCTTTTCAGTCAATAGGTCGACCACTATTAGTCAATAGGGACAAAAAGTCGACACAATAATTACATGGTAATAGTCAACACATAAAAAGGTCTACATACGTTTCCAACTTTTTTTTTTTTTTTTTTTACTTTTTCATACTTTCGTACTGTCCACACTTTGGATCCTACAGTGTGCCGAGGGCAGCATGACGTGGTACACTAATTGTGGGTCCATGTGCTCAAATCTACAAATTAACACAAAAAAATGCAGTGAGCTCATATAAACCTGTTTATGTGTCGTCCATTTCCATGTCGACCGTTTGCCTATGTCCACCTTTTCTCATGTCAACCTTGGGCATGTCGAACGTTTGGAGTTGACCTAGACACTGCCGATTTATCCCATAAAACCCAGGCTTTTGTGCATGTACCTTCGACCCTAAAGCAAATGCATCCAACATCTGTCACCTGTATTTGTACAGGTGCCAGAACCTGGCTTGCGGCGGGTACACTCCGGTGTGGCCACCGGCAGCCCCACTCCTATACCCAGGTATGAGCTGCCACTGCTGACAACACAAACATAGCATTGTTTTTTCCACTTTGTTTTTAAACATTCATTTATTTTTATTTTTAAATCAATATAACTTTTCATTCCTGATCTGTAACTGCACATTCAGTAAATATAATATATATATTAGTACACTTAAGGCCCACACACACTCTGCGATTTTGAGCTGAAAGCAGCTCAGTTTTACCATTTGAGCAGTTTTTTACCTCAAAAGCTGCCCAGTGTGAATGGTTCGAATATGAGCGGTGAGTGCTGATGCGCTGCTGCCACAGTCCCTCTCAATGAGCATCTTTTAGTCTTAAAATGTGGATTTTATACAACTGGGCGTGATAAAACTACACTGTTATCTATCACTGATTAACTTGATGTGCGACATTTGTACATGTGACTGAGGTGGAATTTGTTTATTTGTCCATTGCTAATCGCTGTTGTTCTCACTGCTATGAGTGTTGTATAGGTGCATTCGCAATGCAAATAAGAAATTTAAGTGTGGCTAGTCCAGGCTGTTGGGACACATCTAATTGGTTGAGCTATTGATTGCTACAATTGGTCCAATCAGCATTGCTTTGACATTGTTAACCAGCAAGATTCTCCATACGCAGCTGTTTACAGACTCGGGGCGGCATCCACTTACGTCCGGCATTCACAGTGTTAATAATCATACATGCACTAACATATGCGATTATTAAGGCAAAGGAAGAGCTGTCCTTTGCAATGCGGCTCTGTTGCGGGACTTTCCGTTCTGAGTCCCTCTGCGCATGATCAGAGTGACGGTGGCAGACGCGGGGCATACTGGGAGGGATCCATGAGGAAAAAATTGGGTACTTGTTTCCTATCTGGGCGCCCGCTAAGTTAATTGCGCACCATGCTATTCTCCGTAGAGAAATCTGATCGCATCGCATCGTACACATACACGATATTGAACGATGCGATGCGATGCGATCCGATTCGATTTCCCATAGGAAACAATGTGAAATGGCTCAATTTAGCCAAATTATCATAGGAACAATAGTAAATGGGCCAAAAACACCCCTGAACATTGAAATGTCCCCCCAAAAGTAGTTGACGCCACCCCGCCATCAACGTGAACCCGAAGCGTGGCGAGCGCAGCGAGCCCGCGAGGGGCGGCGGTACGCGTCCTCCGACCTTTTCATGCCCTACTATCCACTAGGGCGTGGAGTGAGAATAGAATAGTGTGGCGAGCGTAGCGAGCCACCGAGCCCGAAGCGTGGCGAGCGCAGCGAGCCCCGCGAGGGGACGCGGATACCTTCACAGGTAAACGCGTCCCTTCGCGGGCTTCCCAGGTGTCCGCGTCGCCATGGACACCTGGGAAGCCCGCGAGGGGACGCGTATAACTGTGAAGGTATCCGCGTCCCCTCGCGGGGCTCGCTGCGCTCGCCACGCTTCGGGCTCGGTGGCTCGCTGCGCTCGCCACACTATTCTATTCTCACTCCACGCCCTAGTGGATAGTAGGGCATGAAAAGGTCGGAGGACGCGTACCGCCGCCCCTCGCGGGCTCGCTGCGCTCGCCACGCTTCGGGTTCACGTTGATGGCGGGGTGGCGTCAACTACTTTTGGGGGGACATTTCAATGTTCAGGGGTGTTTTTGGCCCATTTACTATTGTTCCTATGATAATTTGGCTAAATTGAGCCATTTCACATTGTTTCCTATGGGAAATCGAATCGGATCGCATCGCATCGCATCGCATCGTTCAATATCGTGTATGTGTACGATGCGATGCGATCCGATTTCATTACGGTGCCGTACGTAGAAAACCTGGGCGCCCAGATAGGAAACAAGTACCAAAAATTGTAATTGAAGGAAAGTATTTTCCAAGAATAGATTTTCTTTGTGATAATGTGATTTATTATTTCTCTGCGTTTCAGATGTCGATAGTAATGATTGTGATGTTTCTGGTAGCTTGGTCCCCCTATTCTATTGTGTGTTTATGGTCATCTTTTGGGGACCCTAGACAAATCACACCAGCAATGGCCATCATAGCTCCTCTTTTTGCCAAATCTTCAACATTCTACAATCCTTGCATTTATGTCATTGCAAATAAGAAGTAAGTATTGCGTTATTTAACTTAATTTCTGGTTTAACTGTCATTTAAATTTTTGTTCCATCCAGATACTGTACAGTATATGCACATTTGCCATTACTTCACCAAGCACCTATAGTTGTTGACTGACCTGTATGTATTGCTGTAACGTCCTGAGCTTCAAGGAAATTGCAAGTAGACTGTGCAAAAAGCATACAAATGCTATTGGACCAAAATACTTTTATCACTTTTGTCACTTACTAGAAGCCTAGTTAGAGAGGCAGTGGTCAGGGACATTCATGGGGGTGGGCTCAGAAGTATATATGGCAAGGGTAGATGATAGGTGCACATAGGAAGGTAAGAGGTAGAGGTGCACAAGGGGAAAGGGTTCAGAGGCACTCATAAGGAAGGGCCAGAGGCATGCTTGGTCAGGCAGAAGGTAGAGGTACATATGGGGAGGGGAGATAATCAGTGCACCTGTGGAGATAATAGGCAGAGGCACTAATGGGGAGGTGGTCAGTGGCATGCTTGGTAAGGTAAGGCGCAGAGGTACATATAGGAAGAGAATATAAAAGGTGCATATAGGGAGGATGACAGAGTCACGCTTCTGAAGGCATGGAAGAGATTTGCCTATATTACTGATGACTCATGGAAGTAGGTGACGGAGGAACTTTAAGGAGATATTGGGGACATTTATGAAGGATGAGCTGGGATGTTTGTCTGAAGCCTTCTATGGGAGCACAGCTACTGCAGTACCACTCTTGGCCATTGTGTGCAGTGTAGAGCACTACAATTCTTCTCTCAAGGCCCATACGCACTGTGTGATTTTGTGCTTACCAGCCGATGAGTAGCAGGGTGGATGGCTTTCCATAGCGTCCTGCTATGGAAAGTCGGCCACCCCAGCAAATATCGCTTGGACAGGTGAAAATTTCAGCCCAGTGATTTTCGGCATCATCACTTTGCATACACGCTGGGCAAAAATGACCAGTGTGTATGTACCTTTACTAAAATTTTCCGTTGGTGTGGACTCTGGAGAAATAAAATCAATACACAAATTTGCTAGATCAATGTTTCAATCTGGTAGATTTTTGTCAGGATACAAATAATCCACTCCTGTATTCCTGTCTGTTTCTTTGTTATTTACTTTGGTTGTTAATTTTAAGTTGACAATTTCAATGGTCACATCTAAAACGTTAATCACATGTTTATTGATTCGATATGTCAATCTTAGCAGTGAATCACTGTTATTATGTGACTCAATCACATTACCAAATGCCTCAGGAGGACCTTTCCACAATAAAAAATCTTCTATAAATCTGGTTAAAAAAAAAAAAACATTATTTGAGAGGAAATTATAGGATCTTTAAAGAATATTTGGTACTCTTTACCTAGCACGGCGCCCATCGCGACCATCGCATGCACTAAAAAAAACGGGTGCGATGCGATGCCCGCGATGGCCGCGATTTCCCATAGGGACCAATGTTAAAAATCAGATTGGTCGCGATTTTAGTGTTAAATGTCAGATTGGTCGCGATTTTTACATAGGAATCAATGTTAAATGGGCCATAGAGCCCTAATAGTCCCCCTGAAGTGTGAAATGGCCCCCACAATTTTTAACGCCACCCCACGATCAACGTGAACCCGAAGCGTGGCGAGCGCAGCGAGCCCGCGAGGGGCGGCGGTACGCGTCCTCCGACCTTTTCATACCCCCACTATCCACGTCGGCGTGGAGTTGAGAATAGAATAGTGTGGCGAGCGCAGCGAGCCACCGAGCCCGAAGCGTGGCGAGCGGACGCGGATACCTTCACAGGTAAACGCGTCCCCTCGCGGGCTTCACAGGTGTCCGCGTCGCCACGGACACCTGTGAAGCCCGTGAGGGGACGCGTATAACTGTGAAGGTATCCGCGTCCCCTCGCGGGGCTCGCTGCGCTCGCCACGCTTCGGGTTCACGTTGATCGTGGGGTGGCGTTAAAAATTGTGGGGGCCATTTCACACTTCAGGGGGACTATTAGGGCTCTGTGGCCCATTTAACATTGTTTCCTATGTAAAAATCGCGGGCATTGAGCCAATTAACGCTAAAATCGCGACCAATCTGACTTTTAACATTGATCCCTATGGGAAAATCGCGGGCATCGCGGGCATCGCGTCGCAGCCGTTTTTTATTTACCCGCGATGCCCGCGATTTTTTACCCCCGACGCCCGCGATTGTAATCGCGGGCGCCGTGCTAGGTAAAGAGTACCGAATATTTCATGTTCTATAGCAAACATGAATATATTTGCATAAGTTGTGCTTATGGAAGAACCCATCACACAACACATCAAGCAAAAAATAATTTTCAGTAAGTACGAGTTCTAATAAGTGTAACCAAATTTCTATATGTGCTGCATTCATCATATTTTTACTCTCAAGTAACTTTTTGATTGCAAGTAATTCTCCAATCATGGGGAATGGATGAATATAAACGGACGTTATCTATAGTGACCAACTAAGTGTGACCATCAATGTCTCCTAGTGCCTCTAATTTATTGAGGAGAGTGGTGGTATCAAGTAGGTAATTTGGTACTTGTGTATTATCACGGCGCCCACTACTCTATTAGCGTACATGGCTATTCTGCGTAGGGAAATCGATTCGCATCGCATGCCGTGTACAATGCTGTACGATGTGTACAATGCGATGCAATTAAAAATCGCGTCGCATTGTACAGCATTGTATACAGGATGCGATGCGATGAGATGAAAAATTATACAAGCACCCATCACATTCTATACCACATAAAAATGCCATTTAGGGTGTCTCCCCACTATCCACTCCCCCCACTATCCACGTCCCCCCCCCCACTATCCTAATATTTCCGAAGCATGGCGAGCGTAGCCAGCCCCGCGAGGGGCGGCGGAATGCGTCCTCCAAATTTTTTCATACCCCCACTATCCACTTCGGTGTGGAGTTGATTATATATAGTGTGGCGAGCGCAGCAACCCACCGAGCCCGAAGCGTGGCGAGCGCAGCGAGCCCCGAAAGGGTACGTGGTATACCTGTGAAGTATTCCGCGTCCCCCCGCCACGCTTCGGGCTCGCTGCGCTCGCCACACTATATAATATCAACTCCACGCCGACGTGGATAGTGGGGGTATGAAAAAAGTCGGAGGACGCGTTACGCCGCCCCTCGCGGGGCTCGCAGCGCTCGCCACGCTTCGGGATTACGTGGATAGTGGGGGGGGACGGGACGTGGATAGTGGGGGGGAAGTGGATAGTGGGGGGCCACCCTAAATGGCATTTTTATGTCATTTAGTGGTATAGACCATTAAAAAGATAGGGTGCGATATAAAATCGCATCCCATCGCATTGTATGCCATACATACGATGCACTGCGATGCGATTTCACTACGCTTGCGTACGTAGAAAATCTGGGTGCCAAGTACCGATAATTTAGATGATTTTGCACAAAAGGTCTTAATGTTGTGTCAATTAAAATAGAGGTAGGTTGAAATAACACATCTCTTGCCGATATAATCGACCTTCCTAGGAGTGTTCAAATAGGAATTATGTGAAGTTTTAATTTTAGCGAGAGATGCATTATTGATTAAGAAGGAGGTATTCAACATTTTATTACCTGAATACCCTCTTACTTTACATTCTCCCAAAAACTCCAAAAAATCATAAAAGCATGGTCTGGATTATTTTGTTGATTGGTTACCATGGTTTAATTGATCTCACTGATGTGCGCCGTGCAGGTATATGATGGCGGCATTTTGATGTGTGCTGTCAGTGACCACATGTTGGTGTAGTTTGGTTTATGGCTTTGTGTGCAAGTAAAACAATTTTGTATTGATTGCAGTAGAATACGGGTAACCAATGAAGTGACTGACAGAGTAGCTGTGCAGACAATGAACGTCTGGCTAGGAAGATTAGCTTCGCAGCTGCAGTCATGATGGACTGTAGTGGTGAGAGTCAGTATAGGGGAAGGCCAATAAGGAAACTATTGCAATAATCAATGCGTGAGATTATGAGAGCATGGATTAGAGTTTTTGCAGTGTCTTGTGTAAGGTATGGGAGAATTTTGAATAGGTTTTTTAGCTACATGTGGCATGATTTCGAGACAGATTTAATGTGGGGAACAAAGGAAAGTTCAGAGTCAAGGATGACACCTAGGCAGCGAACTTGAGTGGTAGGAGTGATTGTCATATTCTCAACAGCGATAGAGATATCTGGTTGGTAACTACTATTTATTGGTGAAAATATAATTAATTCTGTTTTAGAAATATTAAGTTTGAGGTGGCGAGATGACATCCAGGATGAAACAGCAGAAAGGCATTCAGAGACACGGCTCAATACAGATGGGGACAGGTCCAGGGAGGATAGGTAGAGCTGAGTATCATCTGCATACAGTTGATACTGAAATCCAAAAGAGCTGATTAGTTTTCCAAGAGATGAGGTATAGATTAAGAAAAGCAGAGGACCTAAGACTGAACCCTGAGGTACTCCAACTGAAAGAGGTATCGAAGAGGAGGTAGAAAGAGAGAAACATGTATCAGAATGCCTTTCTACCCTTACATCCAAAGATACAGATCTGGGTTGTAACTGGGTGCTCTCACATAGCAATCGAAATGTATGTGCAGTGTGTATGCCATGCATTGGTGTATTGTACATTCAAATCTGCATAAATCACTATGCCACTAACATTTCTATGTTCCCACTCAGGTTTAGGAGAGCAATTCTTTCTATGGTGCAGTGCAAGACCCACCAGGAGGTCACTCTAGACAACAGCTTTCCAATGAGCGTCTCTCAAAACACTTTGATCACATAAATCAGCAACAGCAGATATTCTACCTAGTGATTTCCCAGATGTGGAAGGAATGCTATGTAAGCTAATATAAAGAGATACATAGACTGCTGCTTACTGGATCTGTCTTCCTGGATATATTGCTCAGCGACCAAATTGCTGAGTGTCCCGTTTCCATCAGCTACCAGCGATGAAAATGGAACACTCTGCCCGAGGAAGCCGCTGGTCGCAGGAGCATGTTCCTGCGACCAGCGACCACTGCAACTCTGGTTACAGGAGAGCGCTCCCGGTGACCGTTGCCCTGTACGCGCCGGGATATGGTTGCTCAGCGATTTCGGCTGAAATTGCCCCATGTTTACGGGGCTTTACTGAGAGCCAGCACCTGAGACTATGTAATGTTTTGTTTGAGTTGTTTTATTTCCATCGGTGTCAGTGCTAGCTTGAATGTTCATGTAATTATTAGCCTGGTTACACTGAAATCTGTACTCTACATTTAATAAATCTGGATTTTTCTGCATTGCTTATAAGTAATTTTTGCATTAGATTTTTCACTAAAAACTTTAAAGGAAATTTGTCTTGTAAATACCGTACTGTATATGTATTAGAGTATAATATTATTATTTTCAGATTCCTGGACAGTGGGCATGGCCAAAACCGCAGTAGGGTCACAATAATTTTATTTGACGATTTCAGGCCATTTTGCTATGGTTCTAATAAAAAGCCCACTCATGCCCCTCTATATGCCTATCAATTATAGCTCTATTTAACACATACAGTATGTGCATATATGTTAATGGCTTGGAGCAGCACCCCCCGTGTGCCCCCCGCGATTCGCGGCACCCCCCGCGACCCCCCCTCCCGCGATTTGCGGCAAAACACTCCCCCCGGGACCCCCCTCCCGCGATTCGCGGCACTCCCCGCAACCCCCCCCTCCCACGATTCACGGCACCCCCGCGACCCCCCCCTTCCACGATTCGCAGGCAACCCCCGGCCCCCTGACCCCCCCCTCCAACGATTCCCGGCAACCCCCCATCCCCCAACTCCCCCCCCCGCGATTCACGACAACCCCAGGATTGCACAGGCAAAACACTGACATGGCTATGGTCGACAATGAAAAAGGTTGAAATTATTTTTTGAAGATTTATTTTCCATTTTTTGAATGGTTTCATATTCATTCTCATGTGTCGACATGGACACCAATGAAGTGCCACACTTATGTCAACATTTACATGTGTTGACCTTTCTGTGTTTATTTTTTTCTTGTGGCGATTCGCCACATGTGTCGACATGGACACCAATGAAGTGCCACACTTATGTCAACATTACATGTGTTGACCTTTCTGTGTTGATTTTTTATTGTGGCGACCCCTCCTCCAGCGATTCGCGACAGCCCCCGCGACCCCCGTGATTCTCGACCCCCCCCGCGACCCCCCCTTCTGCGATTCGCGGCACCCCCGCGACCCCCCCTCCCACAATTCGCGGCAACAACGCCCCCGTGACCCCCCCTCCAGCGATTTGCAGCAAACCCCCCCGCGACCCCCCCTCCCGCGATTCACTGCAAACCCCCGCGCCCTCCCTTGATTTCGTGGCACCCACCCCCCGCGACCCACCCTCCCGCAAATCACTGCACCCTCCCCCCGCGAACCCCCTCCCGCGATTGGCGGACCCCTCCCCCCCCTCCCGCGATTGGCGGCACCCACCCCCATCCCCCGCGACCCCCCCTCCTGCAATTCGCTGCACCACTGTCCCCGACCAACCCTCCCACGATTCGCGAACCCCCCCGCGAACCCCCCTCCCACAATTTGCGGACACCCCCCACCTTCCCCCCCCCCCGCGATTCACGGCAACCCCAGGAATAAATGGCACATGCAAAACACTGACATGGCTATGAACGACAATGAAAAACGTTGACATGATTCACGGCACCCTCGCGACCACTCCTCTCCCACGATTCGCGGCAACCTCCGGCCCCCTGCCCCCCCATCCAATGATTCTCGGCAACCCCCGCGACCCAACCTCCCATGATTCGCTGCAAACCCCCGAGCCCCCACCTGCGATTCGCGGCACCCACACCCCGCGACCCCCCTCCCGCAATTAGCTGCACCCCCCCTCCCGCGATTCGCGGACACTCCCCCCACGCGATTCACGGCAACCCCAGAATTGCACAAGCAAAACACTGACATGGCTATGGTCGACAGTAAAAAAGGTTGACATGAGTTTTTGAAGATTTATTTTCCATTTTTTGAATGTTTTCATATTTATTCTCATGTGTCGACACCAATGAAGCGCCACACTTATGTCAACATTTACATGTGTTGACCTTTCAGTGTTGATTTTTTCTTGTGGCGATTTGCGGCACCCCCCCGCGAACCCCCCTCCAGCGATTCGTGGCACCCCCCCCGCGACCCCCGCGATTCGCGCCCCCCTCCCGCGATTCGCGGCACCCCCCGTGACCCCCCCTCCCACGATTCGCATCAACCCCCGCCCCCGTGACCCCCCTCCTCCAATGATTCGCAGCAACCCCCCGCGACCCCCCCCCTCCCGTGATTTGCTGCAAACCCCCCCGCCCCCCCTCCCACGATTCGCGGCACCCACCCCCCGTGACCCACCCTCCCGCAATTCGCTGCACACCACCCCTGCGACCCCCCTCCCACGATTGGCAGACCCCCCCTCCCACGATTGGCGGCACCCACCCCCCTATCCCCCGCGACCCCCCCTCCTGCAATTCGCTGCACCACCATCCCCGCCCCACCGACCCACCCTCCCATGATTTTTTATTGTGGCGATTCGCGGCACCCCCCCTCACGCAATTCGCGGCAACCCCCCCACCCCGTGACCCCCCCTCCTGCAATTCGCGGCAACCCCCGCGACCCCCCTCCCGTGATTCCGGGCACCCCCGCCCCCCCACCCCCCCGTATGCCCACACACCCCTATCACTACCTAGCTTCCTGCTCTCCTGAGTCGCTGATACTGTGTTGCCCACATACACCTTTCATGCCTCTTAGCCCAGCCTCCTGCTCTCATGCACCCTAACTCCCACCCAGTAGGAGGAGACAAGCTCAGGGCCACTGTCCTGTACTTCTGTACTGCCACGCTGGACCCCCACCCACTGGCAGAAGCTGCACAGTGTCCCCCACCCTCCTCTTTAGTCCCCCTTATGCCCACACACCCCCAACACTACCCAGCCTCCTGTTTTCCTGTGTCGTGACCTCCGCCAGTGGGGAGCCGCTGACTCAAAAACACCCTACTATACTATTGCACACACACACCTAAACAACACGCACACACAGCCCCCCCACACCCACAAATATCACTGTACCATCCACACTATCAATGTACATCTTAAGGCCCCCATACACTAGCCGATTTTGGTCCGATTTAGGCCAGATCAGTCGGATCTGGGCGAAATCGGACCAAAATCGGCTACTTTTGATGTCCCCTCAGATCCGATGCGCGGTCCCGTGCGCATCGGATCTGCGTCGGGTGGTCGGACCTGCTGCACGTCCGACCACCCGACTTGGGACCTTTAGCTGGCGGTGAGTGCTGACCTGGGGGCGGTGTGGTCAGCAGCAGGGCTCATCAGGGGGACGCCGGAGCGGGAAGCGGGTCCTGACGCTGTAACTAGCCGGCGGCGCCTGTGTGTGATGATCTGGCCGGGCGCTGTGATCATTCACATATATCATTCAGCAGCGCTGCGTGACGGAGGGGGCCGGGCAGTGGCGGGTATTATATTTTTAAAACACCTGTCAAATGACTAGCCGTTCTCTGATTGGCTGAGAGCTCTCAGCCAACGGTCAGTCATTGGCTGAGAGCTCTCAGACAATCAGAGAACGGCTAGTCATTTGACAGGTGTTTTAAAAATATAATACCCGCCACTGCCCGGCCCCGTCCGTCCCGCAGCGCTGCTGAATGAATGATATATGTGAATGATCACAGCGCCCGGCCAGATCATCACACACAGGCGCCGCCGGCTAGTTACAGCGTCAGGACACGCTCCCCGCTCCGGCGTCCCCCTGATGAGCCCTGCTGCTGACCACACCGCCCCCAGGTCAGCACTCAGTACCCCCGCTGCCCGCCCCACTGCTGCCCCTGATCACCACCGGCCCCCATGCCCCTCACCGCCCGCCCCCTGCCCCTCACCGCCCGCTGCAGCTCCCCGTACATGTGATAAATCGCAAGCGATTTATCACATGTAAAATTTGGCTCATCAAGTGCCAAATTGTATTTGAGCCTCCCGGGGAGCTGCCGGGCGCTCACAGGAGTATTGGGTCCGACTTGTCCTAAGGACAAGTCGGCCTAATGTATGGGGGCCTTTACTCTGTAACCTCTTTTTAATTAAACAAAACAATACACACCCCCTTCCAAATCATATGCTCTCTATTTAACACATATTACCTATAACTCAAGTTGCAATACAGGGCATCTTTCATACAATTCTAACCATATTTCTCATATACAAACGTTCACAAATTAAGGGAGCGCAGCCCCTAACGACGGTGTGAAGAGCGCCCGTAGGGCGCGATGAATCACCTAGTACCCTTATTATTTATTTATTTGTTACGTTTCTTATATAGCGCACACATATTCTGCAGCATTTTACAGAGAATATTTGAACATTCACATCAGTCCCTGCCCCAGTGGAGCTTACCATCTATATTCACACACAGAGAGACATTCTAGGGTTAATTTGTTGGGAGCCAATTAACCTACCAGTATATTTTTGGATTACCCTTTGTCCGGTGTGCTGCTGCTTGTTTTGTTATTAAGCTGTTGCTATGTAACCTGGACTGGGATTTCTCTGCAGCAAGCACACCTGCACTGAATACCTCATTAGCTGGTGACCCTTTATTAGGGTTTCTGACCAGCTGGTCCCTGCTGGTGATATTTTCTGTTTGGTCCTCAGTGAAGGTAGCATGTGCTTGTCACTGTGAAGTCCTAAATTCTGTCTCCAGCCTGAGTTTCTAGCCGTGTGTCTGCAGTCAGGCTCCTGTTCTAGTGCAGTCTGTCCTAGTCTGTTTTCCCTGTCAGCGTCCTGTGCAGCCTGAGATCTGTGTCCCTGTAGTTCAGCACCTTATCCCTCTGCAGAAGGGTCCAGTTCCTGTCCTGTCTCCTGGTACCGGCTTCTGTGTAACCTGAACCACCCCAGTATAGAGATAAGTACCCTTTGTCATCTAGGCATCAGTCCTTTCTGGTTATTGCAGTTTGCAGGATTACTCTTTGTGGAGTTATATGTTCTCTAATTTTCACCTGCAAACAATTATTAGTACTGCTGAGGTAGCCGGTTCAGAGTTTAACACCTTCATGCATTGTTACATTTATGGTAGTTTGATAGGATGCTGTGTCGCTGCACCCTACTACACTACCTAAAATGATCCATTCAGGGGTCATTCACGTGTACGTTGGACTGCTGGAGGATCCCTTCCCGTGGAGGACAGCCATGCCACATTTTGTTTTGTTTCCCATTTTACGGGTTTTAGTTAGCTTTCCTCTTGTCTGTTCCGGAGGCGGTGGGCACCTTGTTTCTTTGCAAAGTCCCGGTGGCACCGGGGTTGGGGTGTACCTAATTTAACCCCTTTGAAAGTGGCTACTATAGGTGAAGTCTTAGCTCTGCAGGTGCCTACAACCTCTGGAGGGATTAACAAAGTCAGGGTTGAGATTGTGGCCCGTTCTCACCTCTATGCTCCTGGTTATTGTCATTTACTCTTGTCTGTCCTACAGTATGTCCCATATTCAGTTTAGTTTATGTCATTTATTTATCCTTATCATCCAACAACTGCTCCAGGTACCTTATCTGGTATAGTTTCATGTTCTATACCTATAGAACAGAGGTTACTCCTAAAACCCCTGGGTTACACATACTGCTTGCCAATGAGCTCTCTGTTATAGGTTTCAGCAATTTCTACCTGAAAGCAAAATAAAGATACAAAGATGGAGCTGCACCCACTTAGTGTGAGATAAAGGAGGAGAAAGAGAGAGAGGGGAGTGGAGATTATTTCTGGTGAGATGAAGGAGCAAGCAGAGGGATGATTAGCCAGATTGAGTTGGAAGAAAGGAGACATGTTTGGTGACAAAGTACAGGTGAGACAGCCAAGGGATGGTCAGGGAGATAGATTAGGTTATGGGAGAATAATATTGGAAATATGGGGTAAGAAAAGATAAATGATGGGAGAGAAGAAGGGGAGGGGTATAGTAGGAGAGATGGAATGGGAGGTTGATGAATGGCAGGAAAAGGGATGGAGACTGTATTAGAAGGAGAGGGAAAGAAAGTAAGTACTGGAAGTGAAAGGTGGATAGTGGGACTTTGGGTTGATATAGCAGCCAGTCAGGAAAATGGCCCATACTGTATGTAGCCAAAATACAAAGGAAAGGTAATGTGTGGGGCCCTTTCCTATGAGAGAGCCAGCTATTGACACATCGCTGTCATCAGCATTGTGCCCACAGTTACATTTTACAGGCATCACCCACTCAGGAATAGGCAGCCACCACACAGCACTGTGATCTCCAGACTGTCCAACAGAATCCTGGTAGGTGTAAACTCTACAGACAGGGGAAACCTATGGTGGTCTACTTTCACCATTAAACATTTCTCCAATCTTCTGCAGTCCTTATTTCTTAAATCCAGTTGATACTTTAATAAATTAGCCCCAAAGTCTTAACAGCTATCAAGATCCTTTCAACTAGTCAGTGTACATTTCATCATTTGTTGGCTGACATCTTCACAGTTGTCTTCTTTGCTCCTCTCAAAGATGCAGCTTCTCTGTGCCACCCGCTTCCAGTATATTTGTATACCTTTTACGACTGCTCCTCTCTGGTATGCCCCCTCTCTGACACTGTGTCAAATTCTGCACCATCTGTCTTCAGACCTAAAATGAAATCCAATATTCATGCTTGCTAGCACCGCTGTGACCTGTCATGTTTGGCTGCTTCTTAATGGTCTTTGTCAAGCAGTTTAACCCCTTTGCCGTGGAGGATTTTCTCACCAATG
Organism: Crinia signifera; assembly: GCF_055691185.1. Classification (NCBI taxonomy): domain Eukaryota; kingdom Metazoa; phylum Chordata; class Amphibia; order Anura; family Myobatrachidae; genus Crinia; species Crinia signifera. The sequence goes on along the minus strand of NC_139217.1, from coordinate 177,874,710 downwards.
TGCTAAGAGCCATTTTTTGACATTTGCACTAGTCACATTACAACATTAAAATGACTATTGTTTTATGCAGATCTCAGAGAAATGGTATCATCTTTTTTTTTTTCAGAGGACATTGGGGCCTGCTAATATGTGCTTTTATACTTACAGCGGACGGTGGGCTGAAGGGCGGGCGGCGGGGCTTGATCGGCCGCCGGGCGGAGGGGGGACATACCAGCAGCACCCGTGGAAGACGCGTCCTGTGCTCCCGGCGGGAGGAGATGTGTCATGGCCGTAATTCAGCGTAGTGCCGCTGGGTGAGCATCACATGGTTTCCCTGCTCCCCCAGCAGCACTATGCTTTTTGCGTACATTGCCTCCGCCGGGGTGTCATGGAAGACACTGCCGGAGGAGGGGAACACTGCCGCTGGGGTTTCCTGGAGGAGGCTGCGAGGGAAACGCTGGCGCCGGGACATTAGGACGTTCGGTAAGTATAATACACTACACACACACACATATCTCCACTATCCACGTCATACCCCCATTTCCACATGGGCGTGGAGTTAATTTTCTAAAGTGTGGCGAGCGCAGCGAGCCACCGAGCCCAAAGCGTGGCGAGCACAGCGAGCCCCGTGAGGGGACGCGTATCCGCTGCGCTCACCACGCTTTGGGCTCGGTGGCTCGTTGTGCTCGCCATACTTTAGAAGATTAACTCCACGCCCACGTGGATAGTGGGGATATTCACCAATGTGTATTAGCACAGCTCCAGTTACATAAATTACATAGTTTATGTAAGTTACGTAGCCAGCATAGTGGTGTATTGGTATTCTCAATACACCACTACGCAAACTATGTAATGGGCGCCCTGCTAATACTTAAGTACCAAATATATATATATATATATATTTTAACAGTTTCTTATATAGCGCACACATATTCTGCAGCGCTTTACAGACAATGGGCCAGATGTACTAAGCCTGAAAAGTGATAAAAATGGAGAGTGATAAACCATCAACCAATCAGCTTGTAACTGCCACGTCACAGGCTGGGTTTGAAAAATGAAAGGTAGGAGCTGATTGGTTGTTGGTTTATCACTCTCCATTTTTATCACTTTTCAGGCTTAGTACATCTCGCCCAGAATTTGAACATTCACATCAGTCCCTGCCCCAGTGGAGACACAACAGAAGTTGCTATTCGCACAGGACCCTCATCTATTGGAGGTTTAACATGGGTGAACCCCCACTTATCACATCACCTGTTATATATAGGATATTGTCGGAGGTGTGCTACCACTGGACATAAAAGATTGACATGCACAAAAAAGAAGAAGAGTATGTCCTTATGTGGTGCACCTATGAAAACTTGCACGAGTAAAATGTAACTTTTATTCTTATTTTTAAAAGAGCGAAATATAAGAACACACAAACATAACATAAGGTGTTTTAAAATAACGGCGGCTCACTGTTTCCACACACAGTATTGCTTATTGTAATTTCAATTACAGGAGTAAGTAGCCAACACTAATTGTAATGTGATCAATTTCTATTAAAGTGTTTGAGTGGCTAAATTCCTTATATAGATATGCACATGGAATTTTTATATACACATTCTCCTGTGTCTTCAATTATGACACGATCTAGAATGGTTTTAACAGATAGCTCATTAAATTCACAGAATTTTTCTGAAGTCCACCTAAACTGTTGTCCCTCACAAATAGCAGAGACCCCTTATGTGGGTTGACATATATGTCGGCTAATGTGTCAGAGCTGACCCCAGAAGGAAACTGTATCGACTGGTGATTAATCATTCACAATGAATCGTGTATAGTTCACCAGTAATCCCGGTGGGGGTTATCAATTCTGATATAAGCCGATAATGATGGATTTGGAAAAGTGGGGTAACGCACATCCAGTCTCCATCATAAGAATGGCTGGAATTGCCAAGTATTAAGGACACAGAATGGAGTATCCTGGTACAGACCCACTTCAGGATAGATTCCGGGGGAATCTGCTAATAAATATCAATAATTGTTGACATAAATCTTGATTCATCACAGAAATGATCCCATGTACAATTATATTCATACCATGTCTCCCTACATATAGAGCTAGAATTGCTGTGTTTGGGGAGTGTGGTTTATAGCCACAAGGTAGATGTAAGCAGATTTTATTCAGAATCAATAGTGAACATAGGTGGGGAATCAACAGTATGGTGTCGACTTCAGATGTCAATTATATTCATACCATGTCTCCCTACATATAAAGCTAGAATTGCTGTGTTTGGGGAGTGTGGTTTATAGCCACTAGGTAGATATAAGCAGATTTTATTCAATAGTGAACATAGGTGGGGAGTCAACAGTGTAGTGTCGACTTCAGGTGTCAACAGTTCTAATATCGGCATTCAAATAGCAGGTATGTATTAACAGTGATTTTCTGGAATAATCACCGTTAAAATAGGGCTACTGTGGTGATGCTATTTTTATATTCAAGTAGCAACTGTTAACATGCAGTGTGATCCTGCACACGGGTAATTAGCGCAGGTGTTAGGGCAGGATAAGAGTGAGAAGTCCTTCAACACTCTCCTGTACGCTGCTATTAAAGACTTGTGAAAGTCACTGGTATAGCCGGTTGACTAGACATGAGGAAATCCTCATGCTATCTGCCAGTGCATAACTATGAGGAAAATCCTGTATTAATAAAACAGATCAAAATACATCCTAGTAAATGTGTGGAACAGAGAGCGTCACCGCTAGCCGGCGCGCGCTTCGCAGACAGCTTTTTCAAGGCCAACCCGACTGGCCAGACTGAGGCTGTTCTTATACCGTCCCTAGTGTGGGCGCGGCAGTTAAAACTTTGATTGACGGCGGCCGCGTCCTGTGAGTATTTTCTCTGTTAACTCCGGGCGGCGTCCATTCGTCAGGGGGCGCGGCAGTCTTAGAGGGTGATTGACTGCTCTCGCGTCCTATCATATCACTGCTACGTGAGTGCTGCACCACTCATCAGTTATCTCTAACGGAGCTGACATGTTTACATTGGTTGTCATGGTGACAATCATTGTTGATGATTCATGTGAGTCTCTGTGTAGTATTGTGTGGCCACCAGTATCTGTTCTCGGGACCAGTATATTCTTATATTGCCCCGATATCATGTGTGGTATATGTGTCAGCTTGTACTGAATTTTACACACTGTCTTGTCTTAGGTTTAATTGATACTAAGAGACATATGTTGTCTAAAGGTATTATGTCATCATGACAGGCAACAAAGTAAACTTCACATGATAAGAATTTTAGAAATAGATACAGACTTGGAGGGCCTCTGACCCTAATACACTAAGGGACTCCTGGATCGGAGACTATCATGCAGCATCTAGTACAACTAAACAAAAAGGAGTACTGACTATATTTAGCAAATCTCTCACCTACACTCTAAGGGACACTATGAAGGATCCAGAGGGAAGATTTCTCTTTATAAAACTAACTATACAAGACACTATTTACACTATAGCTAACATATATGCTCCAAATGGTTATAACTCACCCTTCTTCTCAGATATTTATACTAAATTACAAGATTGGGCGGAAGGCGAAATCATACTGGGAGGGGACTTTAATTGTGTACAACTGACTGGATTAGATAGAGACACTAATGCGGCTACTCAGGGAATACCTACCCCTCCGTCCCTTTCGCTCTTAATGGACACGCTGCGGCTCTCAGACCCCTGGAGGTGCCAACACCCAGATTCTCGTGAATTTACATTTTATTCCCATCCACACAGTTCCTCATCTAGGCTAGATTTCTGGCTGATTACAGACACCCTCATTCAGAAAGTAGAAAAGACCCAAATAGAACCTATACAACTTTCTGATCATGCCCCAGTCTGGCTTACTCTAAGATTAAACATACCTATACCAAAATCATATAACTGGAGATTTCCAGCTTATCTGGAAAACTCCTCAGACTTTCGAGCACATCTGGAGCATTCGTTCCGTACTTATGCGAAAGATAATAGTGAACACATTGACAATGTAAATTTATTTTGGTCAGCATTAAAGCCGGTAATACGTGGACAAATCCTGGAATATGTCTCTAGGAAACGCAAAATTTTAAACAATCAACTAAAAGATTTAAGTCAACAACTGACTACCACATATAATACACTTCTTTCAAACAACTCGCCAGAAAACCGGCAATCTTATCTTGCCGCAAAACACCAATATGATTTGTTATACACAGAAAAAGCCAAGTTCTCTTACGATGTACAAAGAAATAAATTCTTTAGACACAGCAACAAGTCCGGTAGATTGTTAGCAAACTTGATTAGGTCTTATTCCTCCCCCTCCCATGTTACCCAAATAAGTTGCGACTCCAACACAGATGCCACCGATACCCAATCCATTTCACAGGAATTTTTAAAATACTATCAAGCGCTATATGAGGCACCTACTGACCATCCTTTGGAAGGTCGGCGATTCTTGGAGTCCGTTAACCTACCTATGATAACAGAAGAGGAAAGGGAGACATTGCTAAAGCCAACCAATGAAATAGAACTTATGTCATTATTTAAATCACTAAACAAGGGGAAATCGCCCGGCCCAGACGGATTCGGAGCAGAGTTCTATCGTATCATAGCACCTTTATTAGCCCCACACCTAGTGAAACTTTTCAACTCACTACTCCAGGGAAACCCTGCCCCTGAAAAATTTAACGAGGCCAGGATAGTCATATTCCCAAAGCCGGGAAAAGATCCTAAACGCGTACAGTCCTATCGACCAATTTCTTTGTTGAACCAGGATTTAAAATTGTTTACCAAGTTGTTAGCTAGTAGATTACAACCCATATTACAGCGAATCCTTCATCCAGCCCAAAATGGGTTCGTTAGAAACAGGACCTCTGTCCACAACATCCGCACATTAATGGCAGCAATATACAGCTCAAAACAAGCAAAAGACCACAAAACACTGATAGTTAGTTGTGATGCCGATAAGGCGTTTGATCGGGTGTCATGGACACACATACAAAGAATTCTACAGATTCAACAATTTGGTACAAATTTTATTAAGATCTTTAATACTTTATACGCTAATCCTGAGGCCTTTTTATCAATCAATGGACTAAACACAAAGTCATTCAAACTATATAGAGGAACGCGCCAAGGGTGCCCCCTATCTCCCCTGCTTTTTAATCTAGCCCTTGACCCATTGATCCGGGCATTCATTCAGGAAACAACTTGGCAGGGTGTCAAAGTGGGCTCCCATGACGTTAAAGTCTCCGCTTTTGCGGATGACCTTTTATTATATTTCCATGATCCTGTAATAGCTTTTCCATCTTTGTTAACTATACTAAAAAATTTCAACTTAATATCCAGATTTTTAATTAACTTTGATAAAACAGAGGCCCTGGCGGTGGGAGTGGAAGCGAGGGATGGGTGGGGGAACACTTTCCCATTCAAGTGGGCAACTAGATATATACAATATTTAGGCATACGAGTCTCAGCTGATACATCGGAATGGTACACATTAAACTTTTCCTATCATATTACCAGAATGTTGGAGGATTTTTCGAAATGGCAACACCTCCCTATATCTTTTCTAGGCAGATGTCATTTATATAAGATGGTAGCTTTCCCTCGCATACTATACCCAATACAGATGCTCCCATTCTTACTATCAAAAAAAGATATACATACAATAAGTAAAGCCCTCTCCAAGTTCATATGGGCGAATAAGCGCCCACGTATAGCATTATTTAAACTAAAACAAACATCCTCACTTGGGGGTATAAATCTTCCCTGCCCAGAAGACTATTCACTAGCAGCTAACTATAGGTACGCTATAGATTGGATAGGAAATAGTGACAACTTTGTAAATAAAAACCTTGAACAAGCCTTACTACCCCATCATAATCTATTAAAAATATTACACTTCACAAATCCTTCTATAAAGAGAGAACTACGACCTAACCCACTCTTGTGGGCACCATACAAGGCATGGACCCAATTACGCAAACGCTTTGGCCTTAACCCAAACAATTCCCTATTTCAACCACTGATAGAAAACCCAGCCTTTCAAAATGGAGAAGCAAATGAGGTCATACATAGATGGCACCTCCAGGGTCTGAGTTCAGTGTACCAATTTCTGAGTGAGGACGGTAAGTTTCCCCCTAGATACCGTGATACGACAACGCCCCAACTCGACATATTCTACATCCTTGATATATTCTTACATAAGACGGGAGATAGACTATACCAAATGTAGGACGGGACTGGCAAAATGGAGGGACTCATTCCCGAACATGACCCTCAAAAGAATTATTCAACTGACCAACTCACTTAATAAACAATTAGTTTCTTCTTCATATGCAGAGATGAATATGAAAATACTTCACAGGGCTTATTACACCCCTCGACTCCGGTTCCTCACTGGGACCTCGGAAGACTCGCTTTGTTTTAAATGCAGATGCCCAGATGCAGACATAGTACATTGTTTATGGTCTTGTTCGGTGGTGCAATCGGTACTTGTGGAGTATCACGGCTCCCATCGTATGGCATCGTATGCCATATGTAGTGGCATACGATGGCATACGATGCGATGCGATGTTTTACCGATTTTTGAGCATTTTTGATCAAAAATCGTATGCCATCGCATAGCATCGTATGCCATATGTACTGGCATACGATGTCATACGATGCGATACGATGTTTTACCGATTTTTGAGCATTTTTGCTCAAAAATCGTATGCCATCGCATGGCATCGTATGCCATATGTAGTGGCATACGATGTCATACGATGCGATACGATGTTTTACCGATTTTTTAGCAAAAAATGGGAAAAAATCGGTAAACATCGGATAACATCGTATGCCATATGTAGTGGCATACGATGTTATACGATGCGATACGATGTTTTACCGATTTTTGAGCAAAAATGGTGAAAAATCGGTAAAACATCGCATGGCATCGTATGCCATCGATGCGATACGATGTTTTACCGATTTTTGAGCCATTTTAGCTCAAAAATCGAATGCGATCGCATCGGATGCCATACAATGGCATCCGATGCGATGCGATGGCACCCGATTTTGCACTGAAAGGCATCAGAATGCATTGAAATGTGTATTAAAGTAGTGAAATGCCCCCAAATGCCATTTTTCATAGTGCACCACCCCCACTATCAACGTCAACCCGAAGCGTGGCGAGCGCAGCGAGCCCGCGAGGGGCGGCGGTACGCGTCCTACGACCTTTTCATACCCCCACTATCCACGTCGGCGTGGAGTTGAGAATAGAATAGTGTGGCGAGCGCAGCGAGCCACCGAGCCCGAAGCGTGGCGAGGGGACGCGGATACCTGTAAAGCCCGCGAGGAGACGCGTCTAGCTGTGAAGGTATCCGCGTCCCCTCGCGGGGCTCACTGCGCTCGCCACGCTTCGGGCTCGGTGGCTCGCTGCGCTCGCCACACTATTCTATTCTCAACTCCACGCCGACGTGGATAGTGGGGGTATGAAAAGGTCGTAGGACGCGTACCGCCGCCCCTCGCGGGCTCGCTGCGCTCGCCACGCTTCGGGTTGACGTTGATAGTGGGGGTGGTGCACTATGAAAAATGGCATTTGGGGGCATTTCACTACTTTAATACACATTTCAATGCATTCTGATGCATTTCAGTGCAAAATCGGGTGCCATCGCATCGGATGCCATCGTATGGCATCCGATGCGATCGCATTCGATTTTTGAGCTAAAATGGCTCAAAAATCGGTAAAACATCGTATCGCATCGATGGCATACGATGCCATGCGATGTTTTACCGATTTTGCACCATTTTTGCTCAAAAATCGGTAAAACATCGTATCGCATCATATGACATCGTATGCCACTACATATGGCATACGATGTTATCCGATGTTTTACCGATTTTTCACCATTTTTGCTCAAAAATCGGTAAAACATCGTATCGCATCGTATGCCACTACATATGGCATACGATGTTATCCGATGTTTTACCGATTTTTGACCATTTTTACTCAAAAATCGGTAAAACATCGTATCGCATCGTATGACATCGTATGCCACTACATATGGCATACGATGTTATGCGATGGCATACGATTTTTGAGCTAAAATAGTCAAAAATCGGTAAAACATCGCATCGCATCGTATGCCATCGTATGCCACGTGCGATGCGATGCAATGCGATTTTTAGCATATGATCTGCATACGATGCAGGTCGTGGGAGCCGTGATACTCCACAAGTACCGTGCAATCATTCTGGAAATTAGTCCAAGAATACATTAATACGAGCTTAAATATACCTTTTACTAATACGATAGAGTGGGCCTTTTGGAACCATATAGAACCCCAAGCACCACCCATGAACAAAGGAACAAAACTACTACTGGCTCGTATAGCATCTGCTGCGAAGAAAACAATATTATCCCAGTGGATACAAAAAGAACACATACCTATCTCCTTAATGATGCCCCGATTGGCGTTACTATTCCAAATGGACTGGATTGAATGTTCATTAGATGCAGAGTCGCGCTCAACAAAATTTTTTGCTATATGGCTTCCTTATATACTAACGTTACCTTCTCCCACCAAAGAAAATATTCGCAAAGTAGTGAGACTGACAACCTGGTATAACACGGAAACACTTACTAATGGCACAACACCTTTTTAGATATTAAGGGTGACATTCTATGCTCTGCGATTAGCGCGATTTTGCGGTAATAAGACCACAAAATGGCGCTATCGCATTTTCCCATTAAATTGCCGATTTAATGGGATGCGCACAGGGGCTGAAATCGCATATTTTGTGCGTAAAGGTCTGGTGAATAAAAATGCGAGATTAATTCGCATTTTTATCGCATCCAGATGTTTGCGCACAGAAAAGTATACAAGTCGCTTATTTAATGCTATGCGCATTTGCACATCGCATTATTTAAGTGACTAATTATCGCACTTATTTCAGACCTGGGTCTGTTAGGCGAATTAGGCAGAACCCTGCACAGATCGCAATGTTCTGTGCAGGGTTCTGCTTTAAAAAGTAAAATAAATGGTTAAATAAAAAAAAAAACGAGCGCGGGGTCCCCCGCCCGAGTGTAACCAGCCCCGGGTTCACTGAGCCGGTGCTGGTGACATAAAATCAGGGTCCCCGACAAATAGGGGTCCCCTTGATTTTATGAAACCAGCACCAGACTCAAGGTCCGGCGCTGGTTCCCAAAATACGGGGGACAAAGTGACTAGGGGTCCCCCGTATTTTAAGAACCAGCACCGGACACAACCAGCCAGCAGGGTAATGCCACAGCCGGGGGGAGACTTTTTATACAAGTCCCCCCGGCCAAAGCATTAACCCCCTGGCTGGTCAGCATGGGCAGGGGTCCTGGGGAAGTGGGGACCCCCCCCAATGAAGGGGTCCCCCCCCTCCAGGACTTACCAGCCCATGCTGATAGTCCGGGGCTGTCCTCCATGCCCCTGGGCTGTGGGCATGGAGCTGATGCTTTGTGTAAAAAAAAGAATGATAACTATTGTTTTACACTGGCGAACTATGAGTCCCAGCAAGCCTACCCCGCATGCTGGGACTTGGGGAACCACAAGTCCCAGCATGCGGGGCATTAAAGGGCCCGCTGGCACTTGTAGTTCTGCAGTGTAAAAAATAGTGCACAAAATCACACTGACACCCTATGAAATAAAACTTTAATACACACAAAACACACTGATACTTACCTACCTTGAGCCCGTAGGTCGGTCCCTGGATCCTGGATTCGTCCTCCGGGGCTCCAGGGCAGAAGAGTCCGGTTCCGGGGCCTTGGTCCTGGTTCCGGGGCTGGTCCTGGGGTTCCGGGGCTCCTGGCGTGAAGAATCCGGGGTCCGGGATCCGTGGTAGTCCAGAGGGGTACCTAAGGAGGAAAATCCTACTCACCTGCTCCCCGGCGGCGACCTCCGGTGACAGCGCTGCTCCCGAATGGTACCCGGCTTCAAGGAGTTGGTCCGGCGCTGAGATGTTTCCTCTTCGCCGTCTCTGAACAGAATGATTTCTCGGCCAATCAGGAGCCGAGAAAGTCGGCTCCTGATTGGCCAGAAATCATTCTGAATATAGACGCCGACGGAGTAACATCTCTGCTCTGGATGCGCTGAGATGTTACTCCGTCGGCGTCTATATTCAGAATGATTTCTGGCCAATTAGGAGCCGACTTTCTCGGCTCCTGATTGGCCGAGAAATCATTCTGTTCAGAGACGGCGAAGAGGAAACATCTCAGCGCCGGACCAACTCCTTGAAGCCGGGTACCATTCGGGAGCAGCGCTGTCACCGGAGGTCGCCACCGGGGAGCAGGTGAGTAGGATTTTCCTCCTTAGGTACCCCTCTGGACTACCACGGATCCCGGACCCCGGATTCTTCACGCCAGGAGCCCCGGAACCCCAGGACCAGCCCCGGAACCAGGACCAAGGCCCCGGAACCGGACTCTTCTGCCCTGGAGCCCCGGAGGACGAATCCAGGATCCAGGGACCGACCTACGGGCTCAAGGTAGGTAAGTATCAGTGTGTTTTGTGTGTATTAAAGTTTTATTTCACAGGGTGTCAGTGTGATTTTGTGCACTATTTTTTACACTGCAGAACTACAAGTGCCAGCGGGCACTTTAATGCCCCGCATGCTGGGACTTGTGGTTCCCCAAGTCCCAGCATGCGGGGTAGGCTTGCTGGGACTGATAGTTCGCCAGTGTAAAACAATAGTTTACATTCTTTTTTTTACACAAAGCATCAGCTCCATGCCCACAGCCCAGGGGCATGGAGGACAGCCCCGGACTATCAGCATGGGCTGGTAAGTCCTGGAGGGGGGGGACCCCTTCATTGGGGGGGTCCCCACTTCCCCAGGACCCCTGCCCATGCGGACCAGCCAGGGGGTTAATGCTTTGGCCGGGGGGACTTGTATAAAAAGTCTCCCCCCGCCTGTGGCATTACCCTGCTGGCTGGTTGTGTCCGGTGCTGGTTCTTAAAATACGGGGGACCCCTAGTCACTTTGTCCCCCGTATTTTGGGAACCAGCGCCGGACCTTGAGTCTGGTGCTGGTTTCATAAAATCAAGGGGACCCCTATTTGTCGGGGACCCTGATTTTATGTCACCAGCACCGGCTCAGTGAGCCCGGGGCTGGTTACACTCGGGCGGGGGACCCCGCGCTCGGTTCTTTTTTTTACACCTTGCGCTGTCCTGCAAATGTGAGATTTTCACACATGAAAATCGCACATTTTCAGGACTAAAAACAGCGCACCACATCGCCGCAAATCGCCCCTATTCGCACTTTTCAGCCTCCAATGCGCATCACATTAAATATGCGCATTTAGGCTGAAAAATGCGATTTGAAAATAGGCGATTTGCGGCGATATGGTGTGCGAATTAAACATGCGCATTTAGCGCATAGCATAGAATGTCACCCATAGAGACTATGTATAAGCGACAATCCTTATGCCGTATATGACATGTTAATTTTGTATCTTGATGGTTTGTTATTGTTACTGACTGTAAAAATGCGTGAACATAGTGAAGAAGGGAAAAAATGGACTCGAAATGTCATTCATTGTTATATTTTTATTGCAAGCAGTGTGTGTCAATAATATGCTCTAATTCCAATAAACACAAATAAAAAAAAAAAAAAAAAGAAATAGATAAAGACAAGCCACATTCAGTGTCTTTCCTGTGTCCAGAATATACAATGTATATAACGTCTGAATGCATGGTGAGCGCAGAATTAAATTTTATTCATGGAGGGAAAGGAGAGAATGAAGGATGAAAAGAGAAGGAGAAGGAAGGTAAGAGCAATAAATTCATGGCATTATGTTCTTTAATATAGGGCAAATTGGTGTTGCATCTTATTACAACTGATGAGCATATTCATAGTGAGATCATGACGCTATACATTACTAATGAATTTATATGAAATGGTGTCCAAATTAACAAGGTGAGTAGACGTCAAGGTAATATTGGGTCAAAACATTGTATGATGTAAAGCATGGGTCTTCAACCTGTGGCCCTCCAGATGTTGTGAAACTACATGTTCCAACATGCATTGCCACATTTTTTTTCCTATGATAGCATGCCAAAACTGTCAGGGCATGCTGGGACATGTAGTTCTACAACATCTGGAGGGCCACAGGTTGAAGACATGTGATGTAAAGTGACAAAAAAAAAACAGTGAACCTGTTTCCTAGTAACGTGAAAAAATATTATAAGAAAATTGATGAAATGGTGTGTGACATGAGGAGTGACAGTGAAATGTCTAGGTAATAGGATGTGGTCAGGACAAAATGTTCTACTGCGTATAAAGGAAGTCTGACACTTGTCAGAGTATACTGCACAGTGGAAAATCCATAAGTGATCTGGAGTGATATGATCAATGGTCAAGTAACATTTAACCAGTGAGTGTGAAAGAAAATCCTAAAAATTCAGTGAAAAATTTTTTGTGAAAAAATTATATAAAGGTGATCAAAAAGGTGTGACCAAAGAAAATTGTATTTATAAAAAAATATATAAAAAAATATATATAGATCCACAAAGCCTGCACTCACACCTTCAATTTAAATTATGGGGTGGGGTGCCTTAATGGAACACAGGTACACCTGTGTCCATGTAAATATAAAACTGCTTTCTCACTTGTGAGTGGGAAAGAAAGCACTCTCCACAGAAATGGTTCAGTTTTAAATACTGAAAAACGATATGCAATCAACAATGAAAGATAGAAGAAAAAAAACCTGCTGTTGGTTCAAATCTGCCTCCAACGTTTCGGTCACTTCTGTGACCTTTGTCAAGGAGAATGAAAAAGCCAAGCAACCAGCGTCATCATAGTCACAATAGTCAACGGGACAAACATCCATAGAGGGAGAGCCACAATCAGTCTCCCCCCAGTCCCGGCTTTATATACCTGTTATCTGTTTAAAATTCAGCGCCAAGCTGCGCTTTGCGTCCAGGACCGTGGAACGCACGCTGACGCGGCTTCCGGTCCCTGGAACGCACGTATGACAGCTTCCGGTATACCCGGGAGCTGTTTACTACGTTCATATGGCAACCAAGTCAGTTGCGTCTGGAGTTAGAGGGGCGGGGGGGCGGCGCCCGACTCAGGGAACCGCCCTCTCTGCTGCCGGGGACATCGGCTGTTGATAGGTATCTCGCCGGGACTGGAGACACATCACCGTGTCACCCGCCGGCACCTCCCTGTATACCACTGCCTCCCCCAGGGTACATAAAGGACTGAGACACGGGGCTTCATGCTGGGACCCGTGTATAACATGCTGTGTATGATATAGGCACCAAGTGCTCGCACATCTAATGAATATAACATGAACAAAAACAAAAACCATAATAAAAACAGTGACTGCTCACCTCACATAGTGGGGCAGCAGCCAGGGTAAATACAGGACTGAGACACGGGGCTCCATGCTGGGACCCATGTATAACATGCTGTGTATGATATAGGAACCAAGTGCTCGCACATCAAGTGAATATAACATGAACAATAACAAAAACCATAATAAAAACAGTGACTGCTCACCTCACATGGGGCCTTATTTTGGTTCATTCTTTCTGACAAAATCCTTCTTAGATGGGCAAAACCATGTGCACTGCAGGTGGGGCAGATGTAACATGTGCAGAGAGAATTAGATTTGGGTGGGGTTTTACTTCAAAGTGAGATCTATATTGCAGTGTAAAAATAAAGCAGCCAGTATTTACCCTGCACAGAAACAAAATTACTCACCCAAATCTAATTCTCTCTGCACATGTTACATCTGCCCCCCTGCAGTGCACATGGTTTTGCCCATCTAAGAAGTATTTTGTCAGAAAGAATGAACCAAAATAAGGCCCATAATAGTGGGGCAGCAGCCTCACAACACTGACCCCATCAATATTGAAGTATTGTCAGAAAAGAACATAATTGTTTCACAAAGTGTTTTCGATGTGTTGGTTATTATATTAAGCTTAATATTATTTTTATTTATATTTTTATTTTTATTATTTTTTATTTTTATTTATATTTTTATTTTTATTATTATTTTTTATTTTTGGTTTTTATTTTAATTTTTATAGTTATAATTATTTTTATTATTTTTATTTTGTTTTTTATTTTTAATGTTTTTAATGTTTTTAATGTTTTTAATGTGTGTTCAGTGACAAAACCCCAGGTGCAAGCGCACAACTCATATTTGTCGATGGGCGATTACAATTAGCTAGGACAATAGGTCCCAGAGCTGCAGTGTCCTGCTAGTTAATGGATTTAAACCACCACCTGCGCAAGTGCCACCTTCATATGACCGCAGTGTCCCAATGACCGTACTGCCATGACACATGACTTACACCACACACCTATATAACAACAGGAAACATAACAAATACCACACAATAATATAACAACTGTGTTGTGGCAACATTTGGTGGTCACAACCATAGGGGGCTGTCCCCCTTGTTTTGAATGAGACCTGTCCCGGGACTTCAAGCTAATGCATATGCCAAAAACCAAAAGACAACATCCTTTGGTCAAGATGAAAAAAACAAAGGGAAAAAAAGGGGGAAAAAAAAGGGAAAAACAAGTGAAAAACCAGACCAAAAAACGTCAAGACACGTCCATGCTGTTCATGGTGTTTGCAGTTGGAGGTGAATGGTTAAGTTATTGCAGTCAATGCAAAAATAATGAAAAAGAGTTCGTTTCATTGAGCCCCCGGGGTGCTACGGTGCCCAGATTGTAAATCCAACGAGCTTCCACTTTTTTCAGGAGCAGGCCTCTATCTCCGCCCCGCTTAGGAGGTGGGACCCAATCAATGAGTCGGCATCTTAGGGATGGTATCTGGTGTCCATGTTGGAGGAAGTGTCGCGGGACTGGTTGGTCTGCTTTGCCACTGTCTAGTGCAACTCTGATGCTCCTTCTATGGTTGGCCATCCTTTCCCGGAAACACCTGCTGGTCAATGTCCCCGGCAGCAGAGAGGGCGGTTCCCTGAGTCGGGCGCCGCCCCCCCGCCCCTCTAACTCCAGACGCAACTGACTTGGTTGCCATATGAACGTAGTAAACAGCTCCCGGGTATACCGGAAGCTGTCATACGTGCGTTCCAGGGACTGGAAGCCGCGTCAGCGTGCGTTCCACGGTCCTGGACGCAAAAGCGCAGCTTGGCGCTGAATTTTAAACAGATAACAGGTATATAAAGCCGGGACTGGGGGGAGACTGATTGTGGCTCTCCCTCTATGGATGTTTGTCCCGTTGACTATTGTGACTATGATGACGCTGGTTGCTTGGCTTTTTCATTCTCCTTGACAAAGGTCACAGAAGTGACCGAAACGTTGGAGGCAGATTTGAACCAACAGCAGGTTTTTTTCTTCTATCTTTCATTGTTGATTGCATATCGTTTTTCAGTATTTAAAACTGAACCATTTCTGTGGAGAGTGCTTTCTTTCCCACTCACAAGTGAGAAAGCAGTTTTATATTAAAAAAAAAAAAATATATATATATATCTTGGATATAATTCCAACATGTGCCTCTAGGTGGAGATAATTGCGGTTATACACCAATTGCCGGTGCTGGAGGAGAATGCCAGAGTATTTTTAAAGGTATGCTGAATATTTATTTTCTTCGTTTAATCCATTTGGGACCATGGCATCTAGTAGAAAGATGAGCCTGGTTTCCTGCCTAAGCAGTTCGCTATCCAGGTCACCTCTTCTGATGCCCAGGTTAACCTTGAGCATGCCATATGCTTTAAGTCCTGAGGGGTCTTGTTGATAATGCCGATAGAAGTGGCGAGCCACTAGCGTTAGAGTTTTCATCGCTGTCTTATCCCTTTGGGCATTTTTGATACTGTTTGCATGTTCCATAATTCGTTTTTTAAGGGGCCTGATGGTCTTGCCTATATACGTTTTATTGCACGGACACTGTAGGTTGTATACCACCCCTGCCGTGTCGCAGGTGATGTGGTCCTTAATCTTCCAGATGGAATTGAATTTGTCCCGATAGGAATTTGTAGCAACCATATAGGTGCAGGCTTTACAAGTGCCACATTTGTGTGACCCAGTTTTGGTCTTGTGTGGCCCCTTAATCTTGTCCAGATGGCTGTGGACTAATATATCTCACAGGTTCTTACTCCTGCGCCAGCTGATTTCAATTCTGTTGCCAAGAATAGGAGACAGATCTGAGTCTGTCTTGAGTATATCCAGATGTTGATTAAGGATCTTTTGGATGTCACGCCATTCTTGGCAATAGGTCCCTATAAATCTGACTTTCTGGTCCTGTTGGTTATCTCTTCTTGAGGGTACAAGTAGGGATTCTCTTGTCACTCTTTTGGTGTTGTTGTATGCAGATTTTATGGCTCGATTACTGTAACCTCTCTCTCTGAGGCGGCCACCAAGTTCATCAGCTCTTTTGATAAAGTTATCTTCATGTGAACAGTTCCGTTTTGTCCGCAGGAATTCTCCTTTGGGGAGCCCCTTAATTACAGGAGGAAAGTGGGCACTTTTGAAGTGCAGTAAGGAGTTAGTGGCCGTTTTCTTCCTATACATGTCAGAGGAGATGGTCCCATCTTCCTCTATGTTCAGGCGTAAATCAAGGTAATTAACCCCTTCCTGGCTCATCTCATAGGTTAAACGAAGATTGAATTCATTGATGTTAAGAATATTAATGAAGGCAACAAAGAGGTCAGCATCTCCCTCCCAGATAATTATCTATATATCTTAACCACAATAAAATGTGGTTAGTATATGTTGCTCCTGGAACACCACCTCCCGTTCCCACCACCCCAGGTACAGGTTCGCGTACGTCGGAGCACATGTGCTCCCCATAGCGGTCCCCCGTACCTGGAGGCAGAAGGCCTCATTGCACACGAAATAATTTCGCTCTAACACGAATCGTAAAAGTTGAATGATGATTTCGTGTAGATCATTTTCTCGGTCCATGCTGAGAAAATATCGTGCTGCATGGATGCCCTGTCGGTGAGGAATACTTGTGTAAAGGCTTTCGACGTCACAAGTTATCAGCCAAGAGTTACAATTTAGAACAACATCCTGTATCTTTTTCAGGACATCCATTGTGTCTCTGACATAGGAGGGCAGTGTGACTACATATTGTCGAAGGTGGAAATCAACAAATTCACTTGCTTTTTCAGTCAGGCCCCCTATGCCAGAGACAATGGGTCTTCCAGGTGGCATCCTCTCATGTTTGTGGACCTTTGGAAGTAGGTACAGAGTTGGAATACGTACATTTTTGACCACTAAAAATTGGTATTGGTTTTTAGTTATCACACCATTTTTGAAGGCTGTGTCTAACATGAGAGAGTAGGATTTGAGGAAATCATCAGTGGGATTAAAAGTCAACCTTTTATAACAGGTAGTGTCTTGGAGCTGTTTTTCCAGTTCTCCTATATATAGGTCCCTGGACCATAGCACCACGTTTCCCCCTTTATCGGAGGGTTTAACTATG
Organism: Crinia signifera; assembly: GCF_055691185.1. Lineage (NCBI taxonomy): Eukaryota > Metazoa > Chordata > Amphibia > Anura > Myobatrachidae > Crinia > Crinia signifera. The sequence continues at coordinate 177,857,306 of NC_139217.1, read as the reverse complement.
GTGTCACTCCAATTTTTTATCTCAATTAAAGCCTTCTGTTCGTCTCGACTGAGGTTGTGTTTGAACTGGTAGGAGCATTTGTTTCTCTGTAGTTGATCTAAATCCTTGCTCACAACATCAACAAACGTCTTGACGACAGGGCAGATGGAAAAATCGGGATAGAATGTTGACTTTTTTTGGGGATGAGAAAGATAAGTGTCTATTCCCAAAGATGTTTCGTCTTCACTAGTGTCATTTCCACTCTCATTTTGGAGATCTTCCAGTGTTAGTAAAGCTTGTCTCTCTTCCTCCGTGTACCACAAATTGAAGATAAGTCCTAAATTGGTAGGGTCATGTGTCTCTGGAGAGGCTCCTGTAGTTCCAGGTTCCCCATCTCTATCTTTCTTGCAATAAAACTTTTTTAGTAATAATTTCCTTGCGAAAAGGTGTACATCTTTTTCATATGTAAACCTATCGAAAGATTCTGATGGGGAAAAAGATAAGCCTTTTTGTAAAACGGTAATCTGGGGTTCGGTAAGAATATGGTTGGTGAGATTAATAATCTTCAGTGACTCTTCTAATTGCGGTACCTCCGCCGTTCTCTCTGGTCCTCCCTCCAGTCCCTCACTTCTCTTTTTCTTCTTCTGCCCCCTCCTTGTCCTGCCATGTCTCTGCCTAGGGTTTCCCTGATGAAACCGGGGCTGGCCCCTAAAAAATTCCTATGTGAAGTGCCGGGAGTAGGGGCATCCTGTCCTGACTCATTGCCCGAGGATTCTTGTTCTGAACTGCTATACTGGGCTGGGTTGGTGGATGTGGGTCTTTTCCTATTAAGGTTCCACCTGTATACCCGGTCATTAAGAAAATCATTAACGTCTCTCTGCATTTTCCCTTTCTTACTGCTAATGACCTCTTTTTCGAAAATATCGATCTCATTTTTAAATTTGAGAAAGGTTTTCTGAAATTTGTCCAGGCCTTCAAAGGGTTTGAATTTGTTACTAAGAGCAGAGATGTCAGTGGTGTATTGGTTCAGAATCGTTTCATCATGTCTCACTAGGATGTTAATGAGTTCAAAGGAACAGTTTGTGAGGGCTCTCTCCCATTCGTTTTTCAATGCTGGAGTGGCCAACTCAAAGGAGGGAAAAACCCTAGGTCTCAAACCTCTAGGTGTCACTTTTTGTTTGATGTAACTCTCAAAGGTCATTTTGTTCCAAAATGTCTTTGTCTGTTTTATTAAGACCATTTTGAGTTGCTGGAGATCGTTCATCCAGTCTTCTTGTGAGGTGTTAAAATGAGACAAATCTCTCTCCAGCATGGTTTCTCTACTCTGCCTAAGAGTGGCCTGTCTGATATCCAGTTCATTACTCAGACTGAATAGGGGTGCAGCACTCATGGATGGCTCTGGATTGAGCATGGTTAGGAATGTACTTTAATGAGAGTACCTCAGAAATGGACTAGGTCGGGTTGATAACTCAAAATTAATTTAGAAGTATATGATAAAGAAAATGGTATTGATTAGTTGTCCGTGCTGAATAGTAAAGAAGGTGAAAATGCAGAGAGACGTTAATGATTTTCTTAATGACCGGGTATACAGGTGGAACCTTAATAGGAAAAGACCCACATCCACCAACCCAGCCCAGTATAGCAGTTCAGAACAAGAATCCTCGGGCAATGAGTCAGGACAGGATGTCCCTACTCCCGGCACTTCACATAGGAATTTTTTAGGGGCCAGCCCCGGTTTCATCAGGGAAACCCTAGGCAGAGACATGGCAGGACAAGGAGGGGGCAGAAGAAGAAAAAGAGAAGTGAGGGACTGGAGGGAGGACCAGAGAGAACGGCGGAGGTACCGCAATTAGAAGAGTCACTGAAGATTATTAATCTCACCAACCATATTCTTACCGAACCCCAGATTACCGTTTTACAAAAAGGTTTATCTTTTTCCCCATCAGAATCTTTCGATAGGTTTACATATGAAAAAGATGTACACCTTTTCGCAAGGAAATTATTACTAAAAAAGTTTTATTGCAAGAAAGATAGAGATGGGGAACCTGGAACTACAGGAGCCTCTCCAGAGACACATGACCCTACCAATTTAGGACTTATCTTCAATTTGTGGTACACGGAGGAAGAGAGACAAGCTTTACTAACACTGGAAGATCTCCAAAATGAGAGTGGAAATGACACTAGTGAAGACGAAACATCTTTGGGAATAGACACTTATCTTTCTCATCCCCAAAAAAAGTCAACATTCTATCCCGATTTTTCCATCTGCCCTGTCGTCAAGACGTTTGTTGATGTTGTGAGCAAGGATTTAGATCAACTACAGAGAAACAAATGCTCCTACCAGTTCAAACACAACCTCAGTCGAGACGAACAGAAGGCTTTAATTGAGATCAAAAATTGGAGTGACACCATAGTTAAACCCTCCGATAAAGGGGGAAACGTGGTGCTATGGTCCAGGGACCTATATATAGGAGAACTGGAAAAACAGCTCCAAGACACTACCTGTTATAAAAGGTTGACTTTTAATCCCACTGATGATTTCCTCAAATCCTACTCTCTCATGTTAGACACAGCCTTCAAAAATGGTGTGATAACTAAAAACCAATACCAATTTTTAGTGGTCAAAAATGTACGTATTCCAACTCTGTACCTACTTCCAAAGGTCCACAAACATGAGAGGATGCCACCTGGAAGACCCATTGTCTCTGGCATAGGGGGCCTGACTGAAAAAGCAAGTGAATTTGTTGATTTCCACCTTCGACAATATGTAGTCACACTGCCCTCCTATGTCAGAGACACAATGGATGTCCTGAAAAAGATACAGGATGTTTTTCTAAATTGTAACTCTTGGCTGATAACTTGTGACGTCGAAAGCCTTTACACAAGTATTCCTCACCGACAGGGCATCCATGCAGCACGATATTTTCTCAGCATGGACCGAGAAAATGATCTACACGAAATCATCATTCAACTTTTACGATTCGTGTTAGAGCGAAATTATTTCGTGTGCAATGAGGCCTTCTACCTTCAGGTACGGGGGACCGCTATGGGGAGCACATGTGCTCCGACATACGCGAACCTGTACCTGGGGTGGTGGGAACGGGAGGTGGTGTTCCAGGAGCAACACGAACTATATACTAACCACATTTTATTGTGGTTAAGATATATAGATGATTTATTAATTATCTGGGAGGGAGATGCTGACCTCTTTGTTGCCTTCATTAATATTCTTAACATCAATGAATTCAATCTTCGTTTAACCTATGAGATGAGCCAGGAAGGGGTTAATTACCTTGATTTACGCCTGAACATAGAGGAAGATGGGACCATCTCCTCTGACATGTATAGGAAGAAAACGGCCACTAACTCCTTACTGCACTTCAAAAGTGCCCACTTTCCTCCTGTAATTAAGGGGCTCCCCAAAGGAGAATTCCTGCGGACAAAACGGAACTGTTCACATGAAGATAACTTTATCAAAAGAGCTGATGAACTTGGTGGCCGCCTCAGAGAGAGAGGTTACAGTAATCGAGCCATAAAATCTGCATACAACAACACCAAAAGAGTGACAAGAGAATCCCTACTTGTACCCTCAAGAAGAGATAACCAACAGGACCAGAAAGTCAGATTTATAGGGACCTATTGCCAAGAATGGCGTGACATCCAAAAGATCCTTAATCAACATCTGGATATACTCAAGACAGACTCAGATCTGTCTCCTATTCTTGGCAACAGAATTGAAATCAGCTGGCGCAGGAGTAAGAACCTGCGAGATATATTAGTCCACAGCCATCTGGACAAGATTAAGGGGCCACACAAGACCAAAACTGGGTCACACAAATGTGGCACTTGTAAAGCCTGCACCTATATGGTTGCTACAAATTCCTATCGGGACAAATTCAATTCCATCTGGAAGATTAAGGACCACATCACCTGGGACACGGCAGGGGTTGTATACAACCTACAGTGTCCGTGCAATAAAACGTATATAGGCAAGACCATCAGGCCCCTTAAAAAACGAATTATGGAACATGCAAACAGTATCAAAAATGCCCAAAGGGATAAGACAGCGATGAAAACTCTAACGCCAGTGGCTCGCCACTTCTATCGGCATCATCAACAAGACCCCTCAGGACTTAAAGCATATGGCATGCTCAAGGTTAACCTGGGCATCAGAAGAGGTGACCTGGATAGCGAACTGCTTAGGCAGGAAACCAGGCTCATCTTTCTACTAGATGCCATGGTCCCAAATGGATTAAATGAAGAAAATAAATATTCAGCATACCTTTAAAAATACTCTGGCATTCTCCTCCAGCACCGGCAATTGGTGTATAACCGCAATTATCTCCACCTAGAGGCACATGTTGGAATTATATCCAAGATATATATATATATATATATATATATATATATTTTTTAATATATTTTTTAATAAATACAATTTTCTTTGGTCACACCTTTTTGATCACCTTTATATAATTTTTTCACAAAAAATTTTTCACTGAATTTTTAGGATTTTCTTTCACACTCACTGGTTAAATGTTACTTGACCATTGATCATATCACTCCAGATCACTTATGGATTTTCCACTGTGCAGTATACTCTGACAAGTGTCAGACTTCCTTTATACGCAGTAGGACATTTTGTCCTGACCACATCCTATTACCTAGACATTTCACTGTCACTCCTCATGTCACACACCATTTCATCAATTTTCTTATAATATTTTTTAACGTTACTAGGAAACAGGTTCACTGTTATTTTTTGTCACTTTACATCATACAATGTTTTGACCCAATATTACCTTGACGTCTACTCACCTTGTTAATTTGGACACCATTTCATATAAATTCATTAGTAATGTATAGCGTCATGATCTCACTATGAATATGGTCATCAGTTGTAATAAGATGCAACACCAATTTGCCCTATATTAAAGAACATAATGCCATGAATTTATTGCTCTTACCTTCCTTCTCCTTCTCTTTTCATCCTTCATTCTCTCCTTTCCCTCCATGAATAAAATTTAATTCTGCGCTCACCATGCATTCAGACGTTATATACATTGTATATTCTGGACACAGGAAAGACACTGAATGTGGCTTGTCTGTATCTATTTCTAAAATTCTTATCATGTGAAGTTTACTTTGTTGCCTGTCATGATGACATAATACCTTTAGACAACATATGTCTCTTAGTATCAATTAACCCTAAGACAAGACAGCGTGTAAAATTCAGTACAAGCTGCCACATATACCACACATGATATCGGGGCAATATAAGAATATACTGGTCCCGAGAACAGATACTGGTGGCCACACAATACTAAACAGAGACTCACATGAATCATCAACAATGATGTCACCATGACAACCAATGTAAACATGTCAGCTCCGTTAGAGATAACTGGTGAGTGGTGCAGCACTCACGTAGCAGTGATATGATAGGACGCGAGAGCAGTCAATCACCCTCTAAGACTGCCGCGCCCCCTGATGAATGGACGCCGCCCGGAGTTAACAGAGAAAATACTCACAGGACGGGGCTGCCGTCAATCAAAGTTTTAACTGCCGCGCCCACACTAGGGACGGTATAAGAACAGCCTCAGTCTGGCCAGGTGGAGTTGGCCTTGAAAAAGCTGTCTGCGAAGCGTGCGCCGGCTAGCGGTGACGCTCTCTGTTCCACACATTTACTAGGATGTATTTTGATCTGTTTTATTAATACAGGATTTTCCTCATAGTTATGCACTGGCAGATAGCATGAGGATTTCCTCATGTCTAGTCAACCAGCTATACCAGTGACTTTCACAAGTCTTTAATAGCAGCGTACAGGAGAGTGTTGAAGGACTTCTCACTCTTATCCTGCCCTAACACCTGCGCTAATTACCTGTGTGCAGGATCACACTGCATGTTAACACTGAGGGCAATTTTTGCTACTTGAATATAAAAATAGCATCACCACAGTAGCCCTATTTTAACGGTGATTATTCCAGAAAATCACTGTTAATACATACCTGCTATTTGAATGCCGATATTAGAACTGTTGACACCTGAAGTCGACACTACACTGTTGACTCCCCACCTATGTTCACTATTGAATAAAATCTGCTTATATCTACCTAGTGGCTATAAACCACACTCCCCAAACACAGCAATTCTAGCTTTATATGTAGGGAGACATGGTATGAATATAATTGACATCTGAAGTCGACACCATACTGTTGTTTCCCCACCTATGTTCACTATTGATTCTGAATAAAATCTGCTTACATCTACCTTGTGGCTATAAACCACACTCCCCAAACACAGCAATTCTAGCTCTATATGTAGGGAGACATGGTATGAATATAATTGTACATGGGATCATTTCTGTGATGAATCAAGATTTATGTCAACAATTATTGATATTTATTAGCAGATTCCCCCGGAATCTATCCTGAAGTGGGTCTGTACCAGGATACTCCATTCTGTGTCCTTAATACTTGGCAATTCCAGCCATTCTTATGATGGAGACTGGATGTGCGTTACCCCACTTTTCCAAATCCATCATTATCGGCTTATATCAGAATTGATAACCCCCACCGGGATTACTGGTGAACTATACATGATTCATTGTGAATGATTAATCACCGGTCGATACAGTTTCCTTCTGGGGTCAGCTCTGACACATTAGCCGACATATATGTCAACCCACATAAGGGGTCTCTGCTATTTGTGAGGGACAACAGTTTAGGTGGACTTCAGAAAAATTCTGTGAATTTAATGAGCTATCTGTTAAAACCATTCTAGATCGTGTCATAATTGAAGACACAGGAGAATGTGTATATAAAAATTCCATGTGCATATCTATATAAGGAATTTAGCCACTCAAACACTTTAATAGAAATTGATCACTTTACAATTAGTGTTGGCTACTTACTCCTGTAATTGAAATTACAATAAGCAATACTGTGTGTGGAAACAGTGAGCCGCCGTTATTTTAAAACACCTTATGTTATGTTTGTGTGTTCTTATATTTCGCTCTTTTAAAAATAAGAATAAAAGTAACATTTTACTCGTGCAAGTTTTCATAGGTGCACCACATAAGGACATACTCTTCTTCTTTTTTGTGCCTGCCCCAGTGGAGCTTACAATCTATATTACCTACCACAAGTATAAACACACATTCATTCTATGGATAATTTTGTCGGGAGCCAAATAACCTATCTGTATATTTTGGGATTGTGGGAGGAAACCGGAGTACACGGAGGAAACCCACGCAAGTACGAGGAGAATATACAAACTCCGCACAGTTAGGGCCATGGTGGGAATCAAACCTATAATTACGTCACCAGCATTATGGTCGACACCACATTCGGTCGACATGCAGGAAGGTCAATATGACTTTAGGTTCATTAGGGCAACATTGAAAAAGTCTAATTTCTTTTTACCGGAATGTCAACACAATCAACATAAACACTAAAACGTAGCACCATGTCCCCTTGCATGGCTCACTGCGCTCACCATGCTTGAAGCACGGTGCCTTGCTACGATCAGCACACTATTTTATTCTCCCACCATGCCCTAGTGGATGGTAGGGCATGAAATACCGTGTGAGCACATGTTGTGTTGACGTGGACACCGAAATGTACCACCGCGTCCCCTCGCCATGCTTCGGGCATGTTGAATCGCTACGCTCGGCACACTATTTTATACTCCCGCCATGCCCTAGTGTATGGTAGGGCATGAAATACCGCCTGTCTGCACATTTTGCCTAAAAAAAAACCATTAAAAAAAAACCCATGTCGACCGTACCCATGTTGACCTAATGACCCTGTCGACCTAACCCATGTTGACCTTAAGTCATATCGACCTTCCTGCATGTTGACCTTAAGTCATGTCGACCTAAATACATGTCGACCTAATGGTGTCGACCATCATGCTGGTGACCCAATGACCGTATCCCGTCACCTACTGCCTCCCCAATCACACACTTCTCTCCCTGTCAAACACTGTCATTCCCAGTCACCCTCTATTTCTCCCTTAAGCTGTGTACACACGGGGGTGATAGGGGTTGAAAATGTTGGAAATATGGTCGCAGGCGACCATATTGCCAGTGATGGGGGTGTGCCCTGGTGATAAATCGCCGGGTGCGCGCTCCCGTTTTCAGCCCCATTATAATCACTGGTCGCAGGAGCTTGAGCATAGGCCAAGGCCTTAGCCTTTCCTTACCACTCCATTGGGTTTATTCTAGTTCATTCTTTCTGACAAAATCCTTCTAAAGGCCCCCACATACAGCACGATATTCAGGCATTTTCTGAGCGATTCTAACAAATCGCTCAGAAAATCACAAAAGAAAATTAGAGACAGCGCTGATTCAAGTTTTTAAACAACATATATAATTTATTAAAAATTATTAGCAATTATCAATTACACATTAATCACCGGCCGGTAATCTATAATAAAAAATTAATTAATCATAAAATTGGGGAAAAAGGGGTTAATCAAAGGACAATCACTTTAGGAAGTGCTTATTATGTTGTCAGCCCAACTTGGATTAGTATGCTCGCATTCTTGTATTAGCCTATGTATGGCAATGTTAGTCCAGTTAATATAGGTGGCTCTCTCACAGCTCCTATGGATTAGTGGATATTAGTATACAATGTCCAAAGAACACTTGCTACTTTGCAATAGCATCAACCATATTAGTAAGGTTATTGTTTGGAGGGGGTAACTTGCCAAGCTTCAGATGTAGCTCTCGGGTTCCAGCTGCAGATTCTCTGCAAGTGCAGTGCAGCTAAGCGGACTCGTCTACGCTCCCGGATTGATGGCAGAAGAATTGTTTCCAACAATGTATGGTACCGGTACCGATGTCTAGTTTCCTTTACGCGTTTCTCCGCCTCGGGGTTCAGAAAATGCCTGAAGATGCATGTAAATCGCTGTGTATATAGCCCACACAGCGATTTACATGCGCGCACCCGCCGTTCTGAATCTGTCCAAGATTCAGAACGGACGGGCTGTACAATTCAGAGCAGTCGCTCAGAAAGCTCCTGCTCATCTCCCGCATGTGTGGCTGCGGGCAGATGAGCAGGGCCGAGCGACTGCAGACCCGCCGCACCCCGCGCCGCAGAATCCGCCGCCGCCGCCGCCACCCCTGACCCCCCTCCCCCACCAGCTGTAGCACCCATCGCCACCCCCACCTCACCTCTCCTCTCGGCTCTCGGCGGCAGCGGGGCGGCAGCGCGGCGGACATGTAAAAAAAAAAAAAAAAAAAAAATGAATTTCAAAATGGCCGCGGCCAGCCAATCACGGCTCGCCGCGTCATTGCCCCGCCCCCTAGAGCTGGCTATATTAGCCAGCTCGAGACGGGGTAGGGGCAGTCAGTCCGACGGCGGAGAAGGAGAGAAGAGCTCCTGAAGTCCTGGGAGGCGCGGCCAATGCAAAAGAGCTTAAAAGGCCGCCGCCCCCAGGTGAAGAACACAGATGAAGAGGCAGAAGCCCTGGGAGGCGGCAGCCATGCAAAAGAGCTTAGGCGGCTGCCGCCCCCAGGTGAAGATGCCGCAGAAGCCCTGGGGGGCTGAGCTCCCCTGGGTGAAAAAAGAAGAATCAGATTAATAAAATATTTTAAAACAGTGTTTGTGTGTTTTATTTTAATATTTCCTTTACAGGGGGGCTATAGGTACCGGCGGGCCTTTAATGCCCCACATGCTGGTACCTGTGGTTCTCCCAAGTACCAGCATGTGGGGCATGCTTGCTGGGACCTGTAGTCCTACTGTAAAAGACAATATTACTGTTAAACAAGCTATCAACCCTGCACCCACCGCCCAGGGGTGCAGGGGATAGCCCCGGGCTGCAGCCCAGGCCTGGGGTGCCCTGGAGAGGGTGGACCCCCTTATTTGGGGGGTCCCCACCTCCCCAAAAACTCCCGGCCTGGGCTGACTAGTTAGGGTGGGTAATGCTTTTGCCACGGGACACCATCAAGCGTGTCCCCTGGCTATGGCATTACACCCCCTGCTAGTGGAGCCTGGTGCTGGTCTCCAAAATACGGGGGACCCCTATTCATTTTGTCCCCCCGTATTTTGGAAACCAGGGCCAGCTCAAGAGCCTGGTGCTGGTCCCCAAAATCCAGGGGACCCCACGCACTTTGTCCTCTGGATTTTGGGAACCAGGACCACTCAAAAAGCCCGGGGCTGGTCATGCCTGGGGGGGGGGCCCCATGCCATTTTTTTATTTTACAAAATGATTGTCTGTATGACAGGACGAGACGCTGGACCCCGGACTTGGTAAGTATTTTTTTTATGTCCGTTCCCACTGTACCACCAATGTTTAAAAGTTTGCATATGGGGGGGTCGGTCGGTGCAGGGGGAACCACTAGCCACCAATGATTAACTTTTTTTTTTGGGGGGGGGGGCAATATTAGGGGGAGGTGAAAGAATACTTATTAACGAGTAATAAGCAATGTTCAGTAATAATAACATTCGTGATGAAGTGCAGTGTTTCACTTTCTGTGACAGATTTGAAATCTCCCGTGCTGAATCTCCCAATTTGAATCTCTGACACAAATCTCTCTGTATGTGGCTCATTGTCTGAAATGAGCCACAAGAGTGAAATCTCTTGTGCTGAATCTCCCGCTATGTATCTCTGGCACACATCTCTGCGTATGTAGGGCCCTTTAGATGGACAAAACCATGTGCACTGCAGGGGGGGAGATGTAACTTGTGCAGGGAGAATCAAGGGCCCTACATACGCAGAGATGTGTGCCAGAGATACATAACGGGAGATTCAGCACAAGATATTTCACTCTTCTGGCTCATTTCAGACAATGAGCCACATACAGAGAGATTTGTGTCAGAGATTCAAATTGGGAGATTCAGCACGGGAGATCTCAAATCTGTCACGACTGTCACAGCCGCACATGCCATCAAACTGCACTGTGTATATATATATATATATATATATATATATATATATAATGTGGTATAGGGGTCCCCATCCCCATTCCTAAACATAGGCGTCTAGTGCAAACACACAAACTGTACATATAAACACACACACACACACACACACACTGACTTTTGACTTTTTTATTTGTATTAGGTGACAAAGTTTCCGCAGCACCATATAAGTATCTATACAACTACAAGTCCCAGCACATGTACTCTGACTAGCCTGACATTAGCCAGGGAACATGCACATTACTGACATCTGCAGCCACCTCACCCCATATATATGGGGCAACCAGACATTTGCACCAATGTGGGAGAGCATTTCATCACCAGCCCTGCAGACAATTCTGCCTCCATTGATTACTAGAACACAATGGTCCCTGGTATTTACAAGCCAATGCTGGCTGATGTCTGTGATGGGGCAGGGCAGGCTGCTCCCGCCTATCATAGCAGCAGCTTCCCCGCAGACACTGCCAGCTCCCCCAAGCCACCAGGTCACGCCATTAGGGTACCTGTAATAAGCACCGGCTGAAGTGGGTGCCTGTCACAAATGGTGATAGCAGCGGGTCCAGTCATTAGCGCCGGCTGCCGCGGGTCCCGACTCCCTACATTAATGTCAGTGACAGTGGACCCTGTAATCACCTCGGCAGCAGGGGTGCCTGTCCTGTCATTAGTGCTGCGGCAGCGCCAGCGGAAGTAGTAGGACAGCCTATAGCGGGAGTAATATATGACACTGCTGTGTGCTGGGTGCCCGGGGTTGCGTTGCAGGGAGCTGTGAGAGAAGCCAATACTTTACTTGGAGTCGGACTGACGCAGGAATGCTTCCGGGCGGCAGCGGCTTCAGTCGGCGGTGAGTGACAGCGGGGCTTCTTGTTGGCAGCGTCTTCAGTGACGGTCGCTCAGATGGCCCTGCTCATCCCCGCGCCACACATGCGAGAGATGAGCAGGAGCATCTCAGCGACTGCTCTGAATTGACAGACTGGTCCGTTCTGAATCTTGTGCAGATTCAGAACGGCGGGGGCGCGCATGTAAATCGCTGTGTGGGCTATATACACAGCGATTTACATGCATTTTCAGGCATTTTCTGAGCGATTTGTTAAAATCGCTCAGAAAATGCCTGAATATTGTGCTGTGTGTGGGGCCCATTAGATTTGGGTGAGCTGTTTTGTTTCTGTGCAGGGTAATTACTGGCTGCTTTATTTTTACACTGCAATATAGATCTCACTGAAGTAAAACCCCACCCAAATCTAATTCTCTCTGCACAAGTTACATCTGCCCCACCCGCAGTGCACATGGTTTTGTCCATCTAAGAAGGATTTTGTCAGAAAGAATGAACTAGAATAACCCCCTATGTTGTGAATGGAATTTTAAGTTTCTCATTAACTGACTTTTTTTATTAGCGTTACATTTTTATTAGGTTTTTTCATACTCTCTATGACATTGGGCATCGGCCATCGCAGACAACGTTGATGGACTTACATCGTCATGTCAAGACTAGTGGCAACAACTTCAGCACTAGGAAGTGGTTCCTGATCTTTAAATTGTGTGTCCTCCTCCTCCATTTCGGTATCAACACGCACCACCAATACGGCAGCACCGCTGGACTTATTTGGCAGCACAGGGCACAACTGCTGGACTTATATACAGCACCCCTAACAGTACAGAACAGTGCCACAGGACATAGCCCCAGAACAGCACCCCAGGACGGCAATCCTGTACACCTCTTTACAGCACATGGCAGTTCCCCAGTACAGCAGCCCTGTACAACTTTGTACAGCACAGGACAGTGCCCCAAAACAGCACCCCAGGACAGCAGCCCTGTACATTGCTATACAGCACAGGACAGCATCCCCCCTAACAGCACAGGACAAAACTGTTGCACTTATACAGCATCCCAGGGCAGCACCTCTGGACTTATACAGCAGCACTGGGCAGTACCGCTGGACTTATATGGCAGTACAGGACACAACCATTGCACTTATACAGCAGCACAGGGCAGGACCACTGAACACATACAGCAGCACAGGGTAGCACCGCTAAACTTATACAGCAGCACAGGCATAGGCATGCGCACAGGGGTTGCCGGGGGTGCACAGGCACCTTCTAATGACCGCTTGCACCAGCCACATGAGTGCACACAATATGTAGCTTCCCGCCCCGCAACAGCAGCACCCGGTTACTGGCTGGCGGAGGCAGGACTTCATCACCTGCCTGCCGCCGCCGCAGGCAGCAGACTGGGATGGATGTTGATGCTGCGAACCCGGCTTCTTTGAATGTCAGCCCCGCTCACGTCCCCGGCGCAGATTACACTGTCACAATCCCACCTGGAGCCGGCGTTGATTATGAGGAGTCCCAGCATAGGGGTTTAGCCCCCCCGCAGACCATGTTGAGAACCAGCGGGGGTGAACCGGCCATGATGAGACGGGGTATCAGGATCTGGGCTGGCTGCTCCCCCCTCCCTGTCCCGGCGCCTGTCATGGTACGATCCAGCATGGGACCAGGAGGACCAGGCAGCCCGCCCCCCAGCCAGTGTTGAGATCCAGGACTTGGCAGCTCCCTCCACCGATATCTGTCATGATGAGACCCAGCAAGTGGAGAAGGGCAGGACTTGGTGGCTCCCCTCTCTGCCCTCCCCAGCGCCAATGTGATTTTCAACAGCAACAGCTGAGGTGCTGCAATGTGTGTGACCCCGATAAGCAAATAACAGGTCAGAGCCGTGCTGCTGCCACCACCCATCCCTAGCCCAGTGCCCCAACCCCCCCCTCTAGCCAGCTGCCCTAGCCCAGTGCCCCCCCCCATCTAGCCAGCTGTCCCCAGCCCAGTGCCCCCATGTAGCCAGTTGTCCCCGGCCCAGTGCCCATTTTGTAGCCAGCTGTCCCCAACCCAGTGCCCCCATGTACCCAGCTGTCCCCGGCCCAGTGCCCCTTATGTAGCCAGCTGTCCCCAACCCAGTGCCCCCCATGAAGCCAGCTGTCCCCAGACCAGTGCCCCCATGTACCCAGCTGTCCCTGGCCCAGTGCCCCTTATGTAGCCAGCTGTCCCCAGCCCAGTGCCCCCCATGTAGCCTGCTGTCCCCAACCAAGTGCCCCTCATGTAGCCAACTGTCCCCAGTGCAGTGCCCCCCATGTAGCCAGCTGTCCCCAGCCCAGTGCACCCCATGTAGCCAGCTGTCCAGAGCCCAGTGCACCACTATCTAGAGAGCCGTCCCCAGCCCAGTGTCCCCACATTTAGCCAGCCGGTCCCAGCTTAGTGTCCTTTAATTTAGCCAGCTGGCTAAAGCCCAGTGTCCCCCCATCTAGCCAGCTGTCCCCCCCCCATCTAGCCAGCGTTCCCCATCCCAGTGTCCCCATCTAACCAACCAACCATGCTTCTTTTCCAGCCCGGTGGCCCCCACCATCCCTGTGTCTCTCGATCTGCCACCTTGCCCCCCCCCTTTCCTTCTTGATTGGCTAACTGCCCACATCTCATTGCCCTCCACTTAACCTCCAACCAGTACATTTACAGTACCCCCCACAGAGAGTCCCCCCTTCTCCAGACTGGTGATTGCCCCTTACAGTTTAGTGACCCTAACTGCTCAAAGACCCACCCATGTGACTCGGGATGCAGTTAAAATCCCGGCGGTCGGGATCCCGGCGTTCAGAATCCCGACGCCAGAATCCCGACCGCCGAAATCCCGACACATTCTCCCTCCATGGGTGTCCACGACACCCATGGAGGGAGAATACATTAGTGTGCCGAGCGTAGCGAAGCACTGGGCCTGCTGCGTGGCGAGCGCAGCGAAGGGGGGGCGATCCACGTCCCCCCCTTGTCGGCATTTCGGCTGTCGGGATTCCGGCGTCGGGATTCTGAACACCGGGATCCCGACCGCCGGGATTCAGTACTGAATCCGTGACTCGCACTCCACTTACTACATTCAGCTGCACATAGTTTAACATAGGGAAGGAAGATGACCGACTGTGGGGATGCAGGTAGTCAGAAAATCAACACTGGCATCCCAATGGATGGAATCCCGACAGTAGGTTTACTTACTCCCCCCCCCCCCCCCCCCCCCTAAACCCTCTGTGTAAGCTTTACCAGTCTCTATCCTGTCTGGCCCTGCCTTCTACTGTGTCATATCCCCCATCTACTATTTTGACCCCCAACACCCCCTCCTTATTCTGGCAGAGTGCTGGGGGGCCCTTTCAAAATTTTTGCTATGGGGCCCAGACAGTTCTAGTTACTCCCCTGTCTGGAACCCTTGTGGCACTATATAAATAAACGATAATAATAATGTAGGTAAGCTTCACTTATGTGCGATAATATGTAATAGGCATTACGGTGTGTGGTAAAGTTTGTAATGGCCATTACGGTGGGTGGTATTATGTGTAATGGAAATTACGGTGTATGGCATTATGTTAAATGGCCATCACGGTGTGTGGCATTATGTTTAATGCGCTTTACGGTATGTGGCATTATGTTTAATGGGCATTACAGTGTGTGGCATTATCTGTAATGGGCATTACGGTGTATGGCATTATGTTTAATGAGCTTTATGGTGTGTGGCGTTATGTGTAATGGTTATTACAGTGTGTGGCATTATGTGTAATTGGCATTACAGTGTAGACTTTTGCAGCACGCCTTTGGCGTGCACTGTCCATTTCTGCTATGTGTGGGGGGAATGATTCATTCTGAAACCCATATACATACAGTAAATAAGTCTTAAACTTAAACAACAGCACAGGACACCACTGCTTGGGTCAGAAAGTTTTGGGGGGGGGGGGGGGGGGCTCGGATCTTGGCAATCCGAACCTGCTCATCCCTAATATAAATATACCACAAGGCAACATTGCCCTCTAGTACCCAAATTGTATTGAAAAAATAAATAAAAAGAGCAGCAGTGCTGTATAATGCATGGTGAGCAATGCAAACATTAGTCATGCTTGTATTTGTTATATTGCCTTAATAAGCACTAGTACTGTACTTTAGAATGATTGTCCGTGAGCCCCCGGACAGCTAAACAAATTCAACCAACATACTTCTCCAAAATATTAAGATTTTAGTGGGTCTTATCTTAAGTTAAAGGGTAAGGCATTGCCACTAAGCAATTTAGCTTTCACATGCCAATTTGTTAACAGATTAGTTTAAAATGAAAGAAAATGTGAATGCACTGGACTTTATGTTTACTTTCTGGAGAATCGCCCTGCAGCAAAATCAGATATGAATACTCGGCTTGGAATGAAAAAATGTTGTTCAAGAGGGGATCCTTTTGAAATATTTCCCACTTTTAACATTGTGACAGCACAATCTGGAATGGGAACAGTCAGTACAAGTATTTGTGGTATGCTGTAGGTTAAGGGCAAGAATGAATTATAGCAACTACACAAACAGTAAGGGGATACAGCATGTGAAATGAGGTGTTTACGAAAACCTGGAGAATTGGCACTTCTACGCTAACCCATGGTAAATTGTGGCTGTCTGTGAAATGGATCAATCACAAACTGGCTGCCCAGACAATTTCACATATTCATACATATATTCAATACAAAACACTCTATAAATCAATGTATGTATCAAGGTGAATTTATAGGAAAAAGTAGTTCTAAATGTGTCCATGTACAATAGTCTTAATAACTATATTACTATTGACACACACATAGAAACCATTCACCTATCAATCTGACCAAGTATTCCTTTGATGCATGCACATACCTGACTATTTCATATCTAAATGTGCCTCATCATCTCACTTCTAGAATTTTCCACTGCCACCTGCATACCAATATCATTTGTCAGCTCAAAGTTAAAATTTATGGAGCTGATCCCTGTGACTGGTCAACTTGTATCTAGATGCTAAATCAATGCCACATACATGGCTGTTATCCCATATTTAGAGACTACACCACTGCCATCCACAGACAAAATAGACTAGTCAGCTGACATGAAAAGTTGTGTCACTGACACCTGCACACCAATGTGACTGGCGTTCCCACATCTTCAAAATATTTATATATGTTTGTTTATTTCACAGCCACTTACACACAGAGCCGGCCCTAGCCTAAATGACGCCCTAGGCAAGATTTTGTCTGGTGCCCCCTAGCACCGCCACTAGTTCCGCCTCTGACCCTGCTCCCCTTTCCCAGCACCATCAACCCTCATCATAGCAATTATCATTTTGGTGCTCCTACCCGCAATATTTTAAATAGAAACAGCGCACACATTCGGTGCGCAGCCCAAACAGGGATGTGTTCTTGCTGGGAAGGGGCATGGTCACACAATAGTACCCCCAATTCAAATTATGCCACACAGTAGTGCAACTTTATTCACATTATATCATGCGATGGTGTCCCTTATTCACGTTACATCACACAGTAGTACCACTTTACCTTATATACATTACTCCTCACATTATTCACATTATACCCTTAGAAAAAAATCCTGAGAAAATGTTGTTTTTTAAGCACCTTCATGGCCACACTGCAACCCAGCACAAAGCAGTGTGTGCTGGGCAGAGGAGAAGAGCTGCAACTGCTGCTGTCACTTAAGGGGAGGGGGCCCAGGGCCCCCACTGGGCCCTTCCATCAGACTTTGACCTGGGTAATTTGTACCCCCTACCCCTTTCTCTCAGCACCCCCTGATAATACCACACAGTAATGCCCCTTACACATGACACACATTATTAATGTCCTTATAACCATAATGCCCCTTACACATTATACCAACCTTTATTAATGCCCTTCATACACATGACACACATAATGCCCCTTACACATATGTTGCACACTATTAATACCCTTATACACACGACACACATAATGCCCCTTACACATGACACACATTAATAATGTCCTTATAACCATAATGACCCTTACACATTATGCCAACCTTTATTAATGCCCTTCATACACATAATGACACACATAATGCCCCTTACACATTTGTTGCACATTATTAATACCCTTATACACATGACACACATTATGCCCATTACACACATATTGCACATTATTAATGCCCTTATACAAATGACACACATAATGCCTGTTACACATATGTTGCACATTATTAATGCATTTATCAGGGCCGTAACTAGGGGGGGGCTGGGGGGTCACGCGCACCGGGCGCTGGAGGTGAGGGGCGCTGTGAGGTCCGGTGACAGGTATGTGTACGCTGTAGCGGCATGTTACTTTGACTCCGTCCATCTCCTACTAGCGCGGCTGCAGGAAGCGCTGATGACTTCGAAAAGACTTGCCGGACGCTGATTGGCTGAATTCAGCCAATCAGCGTCCGGCAAGTCTTTTTGAAGTCATCAGCGCTTCCCGCCGCAGCGCTAGTAGGAGACGGACGAAGTCAAAGTAAGATGCGGCTGCGGCTTCTGCGGCTTCAACGGTGAGAGGACTGTGCGGGGAGGGGGGGGTCTCCGGCGCCAGGGACAAGGCGTCATTTGGTCGGTCCCCCCTGTCAGCTGCTAACTAAGCAGCGGGGAATAAACGCTGTGCGCATGCGCACAGCGTCTATTCCCGCAGCCAGGGGGCTGGGGGCATGGCTAGAGGCTCACAGAGCCTCTGGGTCATGCCCCCATAGCGGCAAAATGGGGGCGTGGCCTCACGGGAGAGCAGCGATTATAGGCCACGCCCCCAAATTAGGCCACGCCCCCGAAAATTTCGGCGCGCCTCCTGCGCGCAGCAGCATCACTAGGGGAGGGGCGCCAAAAGACTGCCTTGCCCCGGGCGCCGGAAACCCTAGTTTCGGCCCTGCATTTATACATGACACACATAATGCCCCTTACACCTATGCTGAACTTGCACAGCCGCTAACACTGTGACCTCTGCCTCTGCTTGGATACAGATGTTTCCTCATACATCTTGCCTCAATAGGCCATGCAGCTCCTGGCCAGTTCTGCTAACGTTGGGTGACTTTTTTGCTGAAAATTCATCTTATTTGCTTTGTTATGAATAGCACACACAAGGAGCTTCCAATGATTAAAATGATATGTGGCGTGCCTATATTCTGTGTGCGACTGTGGCTGTACCTGCATAAGGAATGCTATGTTACAGTGATTTCCATGAATACACTATTTCATATGCAGATACAGCCTCACTCACACATAGAATATAGGCATGTTACATATCATTTTAATCAGCAGAAGCTGCTGATGCCCCTAGGCATTCCAAATGCCCTAGGCAATTGCCTAGTTTGCCTATGCCTAAGACCGGCTCTGCTTACACAGTACAAAACTATACATTGCTGCCTCACAATAATGGGATCATGAGTTTGCTTTAGATCAGGGCCCTGTAAGGTATTTGTATCTTTTCCACAAACAGTTAAACAGCTGGTTGGCTGCTGCCTAAAATGGACTTGTGATTGTGTATAGAGAGTGAGACTGATGTGAAGTATAAATATCTGTTGAGGCAGTATGGATGGTGTAATGATGAGCATGACTTCCTCACAGCACTAACATAATGGGTTTGATTCCCACCATTGCCTTAACTGTGTAGAGTTTGCACATTCTCCCTGTGCTTACATGGGTCTATTAGGGCTCTCTGGTTTCCTCTCACAGTCCAAAATATACTTGTAGGTTATTTGGAGCCTGTCAAAATGAACCCTAGTGAGAAAGTGTGTGTGCGTGTGTACACATAGTAGGAAATATTGATTGTAAGCTACCATTGGGGCAGGGGATTTTCGGTAAAAGCGCTGTGGAATATGTGTTCACTATATAACTAACTGGTAATAAATAAATAAAATCATCTGTACAGAATTGTATAAGTAAATGATAATAATGGTCCACCTCCATACCAATTTGCCTTGCTATAGGTACACCACTGCCACTTGCACCCCAGTGTCATGTTAGAAGTTATACCAGGGCCATCTGCATGCAAATGTGACTCTCCATATCATATCAATAAGATAAACCACTGCAATCCACATAAAATTGCAATTGGGTATATATACGATCAGGATGCTGGCGGTGACAATACTGACTTCAGCATCCTTTAACAGGCAATCCCAACAGGGATCAAGTTAGTACACTTTCCCTTCTAGGAGCCTAGCTTTAACTCCCCCCTCGCAGCGTGACCCTAACCCTTACTGCTAGTGCCTAACCCTAACCCCCAACACCAAAACCTAACCCCCCTGCAGCCTATCCCTAGCCTTCCCCACAGACTAACTCTTAATCCTCCAACTGATGCCTAAACATACTGTAACTTGCCCACTCACAACATACTCACCAATTAGAATGCCGGCTGACTGATTGTTCTTATTGCCAGTGTTCGTCATTTTTAGACTATCCGCCTACATTTTCTCATTTTTTTCTGTGCTGCGCTGCAAGCAGGGGTGCCGAGAGGGGGAGGGGGTAGCAGGTACAGTTTACCCGGGCCCGAGCCTGTCAGGGGGGCCCTGGTTTGGACACACAGTTTTTTTTTTATTTGGTGGCGAGTGCGCCGGGTCTGAGTGCGCCGGAGTTAGCTGTTCAGCGGCAGCATTGGGAGTGCGGATGTGGGCCAGTGTGGGGGCAGCAGCATTACAGAGGTTCTTCTGTGTTGTTCCACTCTCCGATTCCAGGGCTGCTGAAAGCCAGCCACGTGACTTGGGAGTTTACCGTGCTCGGCAACAGGAGGATACTTAGGGTAGGTAGTCCCTGGGTGCCAGGAGGAACTGGGTCAGAAAGACCCCATCCCGCGGTACCAGCCTGCCCCGCTCCCCACATTCCCATCCCAACTGCCACCAGCAGCAGCAGGTGCCAGTGCCATGTCTCCAGTCTAGCAGACCCAGACCTGGTTCCCCTCCCATGTCCAGGTCACTGTGTTCCAAGGTGGAAGGTGGGTGGCTGGTTGTTCTGTGTCTGCTGCTTCCCTCCATGCTGCTGGGGCTGAGACCCAACTCTGGAAGTCAGCATGTAACCCCTGGCAGAGCATGTAACCCCTGGTAGAGCATGTTACTCCAGGCAGAGCAGGTAAGCCCTGGCAGAGCAGGTTAAAAGCAGGTTAATCCCATGGCAATGAGCATGTTGACCCCCTAATATGCAATGAGCATTACTGTGTGTGGAATAATATGTAATGGGCATTATGGCAAGTGGTAAAATATATAATAGGTATTTTACGGTGTATGGCATAATGTGTTCTGCCCACTACGGTGTGTGGCTTAACGTGTAATGAGCATTATTGCATGTGGTATAATATGAAATGGATTTGTGACATGTGTAATAGGCATTACGGTGTAAATTTTTGTCCCTGTATCCACCTTGGAAGCTGTGGTGTAACAACAGGTCCGCAGAGTGTGCAGCAGCGAGCTCCGTCCGTAGGGGCCCCAGGAAGTTGTTGTACCGGGGCCCAGGATTTCTCTTGGTGGCCCTGGCTGAAAGTTGGCAGATGTAAAATTGCAGAGAGATTTAGGTTTGAGAGCAGTGTGTCTGAAACTCAAAATTCAGTGTAAAAATAAAGCTTTTCAGCATTTCAACTGAATGTAAAAATGTACTTGGAAATAGAATATGGTTTGTTCCAGGTGTACATTTTTTTCTTTTTTTTAAACAATTTTTATTGATTTTTTCCAATAGGCATATCAATGTTGAATAAATGAGATCACATACAATTGCCATTCACATCTGACATAAGATAGTCATATATACCAGGATTATACAACGTAAGAACCAAAATCTATGAGTACAAGTAGCTTAGCAGGAAGTTGTCCACTTCCCAGGAAGCAGGAAAAATAGAAGAAATTGTACCTATTAAGATAGTAACACTGTGAATATTACACAGAGTGAATGGAAACATACATATAACAAGTAATGTAATGAAAACTAAAAAAAAAAAAAAAAAATTATGCTGGGCATATCTGTTCCAGGTGTAAATTTACTTCTTTTTTTTTTTTTTTGTTATATTGAAGCATAGTTTATTATACACTGTACAAAATGGAGTTGTGCTATGTTAGAAAATTTACAGTACAGCATAGATATTGTTGACAATACTATGCTATAAAGTGCAGTGTGAAACAGTTTAGTCCCAAAAAAAACCTGTACAAAAATTAAATACATTTGTTGTCTAGTAGGTGTATACCATGCACTCAAGTGTGAGCTACTATGAGTTGTCTTTCTTGTTAGGAGGGGTCATTGAGCTATATAACTCTCTCAGATATCAAAAAAGAAGAATACATGTTTTTCTTTATGAAACATAGTATTTACCCATTCCATCCTAAAAATATGGTGAAGATTGTGAAGAACAAAAATATGAGTGAGGTTGATCTTTGCCCAAAATCCCTGTATTATCGGACAATCTCATAAGGAGTGAGATAGGTCAGCTGATTCTTTTTGACATTTGGGTCATATATCGTAAGACAGAAGTCCCGTTTTCAATTGTCTATTAGGGGATAAATAAATGATGTGTTATATTATAAAACAGTTCTTGATATGTGCTAGCCGAAAGAAGCTTCAAAAAAAGTATTGAGTCGAGAACGCAGGGAATTGCACCAATCATTGACACAGCCCTGTTTGAGAAGCAGTATTATCAAAAGGGGATTGTAAAATTATATTATTTATTTATTTATTACCAGTTTCTTATATAGCGCGTACATATTCCGCAGTGCTTTACAGAGTATAGTTGAACATTCACATCAGTCCCTGCCCCAGTGGAGCTTACAATCTATATTCCCTACCACATATACACGCACAAACAGACATTCTAGGGTTAATTTTGTTGGGAGCCAATTAACCTAACTGTATATTTTGGGATTGTGGGAGGAAACCGGAGTACCCGGAGGACTCCGGAGAATATACAAAGTACGGGGAGAATATACAAACTCTGCACAGTTAGAGCCATGGTGGGGATCAAACCCATGACCTCAGCACTGCGAGGTGGGCATGCTAACCATTACACCATCTGTACTGATTGCTTTTCTATCTGTAGGGCCCCTTTTTATTACTCGATTTAAAGGCTTATCCCAATCTAAGTTTTTAAATTCTCTGATTAATAATAATAGATTGCTTTTCTATCTGTAGACCCTCCTTTTATTACTCTGTCTAAAGGATTATCCCAATCTAAGTTTTAAAATTCTATGATTACCGTCAAAATGTTGTACTTATAGGAATGCTATTGGGAATGCCTGAAGAATTTCAAACTTGTTTGTAGCTTCTGTAAACAACAGAGGTTTCTTATACCTCGTGTTGACCAGTTACCCTATAAAGTTAATTTGTCCTGCTTTCCATATGGTGAAAGGGTGGGCTGCCATGCAAACATTGGGTTTTAATTAAGAGTAAGATGCATGTTTAGATCCATTCTGTGTCTCACAATGTGCCAAACCTCACGGCTGTTTCACAGAAGTGGAGTGCCCTAAAGTAATATTGATATTTCGTTATCGTTGGCATACAGAAATATGGCTAGACTTGGCTAGATGTTTTCTAAGCATTGACATTCTACCATAGTATTTGCATGTACATTTGTGCCATGAATCAACAATGTAAGATAGCTCATCTGGGATGCATGACTATAACGCACAATATATGGCAAATTAATGCCTCCATTTTGTCTAGTTTGGCATAGCCTAATTAAACTGATGCAATATATTTTCCCCTTCCAGATAAAGGATCAAAATTGTGCATTGATATAGTTTGCATCTTTTAGGGTTAACAAGACAAAACAATGTTTGTTAACAAGACAGAACATTTGTAAAATATACAATAATCTGGGAAAATTGATCATTTTAATTAACTGTGCTCTGCCTTGATATGACAGATTTAGGTGTTCCCAACTTTTAGATTAATTGGTGATGCCATGTATTACCTTAGTAACATTACATTTGTACAGATCAGCAGGATTTATATCTAAAGTTATTCCCAAATACAGTATGCTAAAGAATAGGAGACCCACTTTATTGGAAAATCATTACTCCAAGGAGGAATAGAGCTGCCTGGGCCTAAAAGCATGCCCATTGATTTATCATCATTTATTACCAGTCCAGAGAAGCCGCCATAAACTTCAAACTTTTCCTAAATGAGTGATAAAACATCCCTAGGATTATTGATGTATAATAGTAAGTCATCTGCAAAAGCAGATATCATCGTTCTTGAGAACCTTGAAAAAGAGACCAATTTTGGAGTATTTTTAACAGTGGATCCAAAGATAAATTAAAAAGCAGAGACATCCCTGGCATGTCTCTCCATTTTCTCTCCCTGTAAGCTGTTAATCAAGAGTGAGGTAGTATGGGAATAGTAAAGAAAAAGGAGATAAGTCTAATACAGTCAGCGTCAAATGCTCTGTGTTCCAACACCGAGAACAAATGTGGCCAGAGCACAATGCTTTGTGGGTGTCTAAGCTAAGGAGTATATTGTTTGAGTATCCAAACAGCACAGAGAAAGTTGTTGCTGCTATTGCAGACCTTATTGCCTTCTCTGAGTGTCTACCCGCTACAAAGCCTAATTGGTGCTTGGTGAGTAATGATGGTAAGATGTTTTGCAACTGGTTGGCCATAAATTTGGAGAGGATTTTAAAATCCACATTCAGTATTGTGCTTGGCGATAAGAGCCCAGCAGTTGTGGGTCTCTCCCTGGTTTTTGGAGTAGTATTGTGTGGGATTCATCAAATGTAGGATATTCCGGGTATTCCCTTTGAATCGTCTGATACAATTAATACATTGCTGATAGAATGCTGTCATGTAACATTTTATAATACTCTCCCAAAAGGCCGCCTGGGACTGGTGTTTTACATCATATCAGATCTTTAATAACCTGAGAAATTTCCTCTGTGACAATTTCATGTCACATGATCGCGGGACATGGTGGCTAACAATCTGGCCGCCTTATTCCCCCATTTATAATATTTACATTTGGAGATCTCCAGCGAATGTTTGGCTTGAGTAATGAGGGCATTTTCTAACAGTTGTCTGACCTGTTTATATGCTTATTTACTTTTAATGAAGATTAATTTGTTATTTGTGTATCCAAATATCATGGCTTTAGCTAATGAATACCTTTATCTACAAGACTTAATTGTTCTTGAAACTGCTCTATTTTGATAGAGTGACACCTGCCAGATATCTCTGTGTTTCACTGTATGTGTATGGCTATATGTGTGGAATACCAGCAGACTGTGACCCTGCAATCCCTTAAAGAACACACTTGAAGGTTAAGTAACTCTAGATCTCCGTTAATCTCATGTAATCTTCTATTACTAAATGAGGGTATACCCCTGTAGCTCCCTGTCTCAGAATGATATTCGCGTGGCTTAAACAATGAAGTGTCAAAATTGCTCAACTTCCTCCTAATAGCATAAAAACATGTTTCTATTAATCTACTTTTATTTTCTAGTACAGATTTTTGGTAAACTTCAAGCCTTTTGTCCGTCACAATGCACTTGTATTTTCCACGGGAGAAGTGACGGCACTGGAACAAGGTAAGATCAGATAATTTAGACATATACTGCATATAAAGGTTTGCACTGTGTGTGTCTTAAGGCAGTTTTTTAGAATATAAGCCATACTTGTTCAGCGCACAATTTTTGTGCAAGTGTACTGAAATTTCCTAGGATGGTCATTTTCTGTTATATGGTCAAATATTGTTGTTTATCACCTAAATGATGCTAATGCGTAGAAATAGTAAATAGTGTCATCCCTGTTTTCTGTAACCTGCATTAAGCACTCTGGCAACTTATATAGCCTTATAAAAAGCAGTTATAGTGGCTTGTGGTATATAAATGTACAGATCTGGATCTATAGAAGCAAGATGGCTGTTGGTGGAGCTGAACCAAGAACACCCCCATTCAAACTAACACAAAACATGATCAAAATAATACAAACTTCCAACTAGACAAATTATTGAATGATGTTGATAAGCAAAATTTTAAAATCTGTTTTCCAGAATATTTACCTTGTTCTATTTTTCACCAGCAGAATTTGAAACAGATGGTCCTAGCAATTTTGTTCCACCCATAATTTCTTTCTTGATTTTTCCTTATTACACCCAAATGTACATAAACTGTATAGATTCAGAATTTATAAATGTAGTAGGATGCCACTCCAATATGATATCTCTGGATCTTCACATTTTTGAGAAATAATAAATCTGTAGCGAAATTCAAAATATCTTCCAGAATGTCACTTATCTGTTTCCAGAGTTTTAGTGGGGTATTCGGCCAGCTCACCTGCAACTCAACAGGCTGAATTTAATGTTCCGCCTGTCAAGTGGTGAAAAGGGGGCGTGTCAGCGAAAACAGCCGTGGATTGACGAGAAATAGCCATGAATTCAACAATCCACGTCCGTTTCTGACAAAATGGATCCAAATGGTTGGAAACGGCAGCATTGGATAGGTGGCGGACACTATTTCTCTTGTTTGAAACAGGGCCCGACATTGAATACCGCCCTCAAAATACTCTCCAGAGTCTCTTGGCTGTTGAGGGCATCTGAAGAAGTACTTAGAATATGAGCAGAAATGTGGCCATCAAACTAAATTGGAAAGGCCTTGCTGGAAAAAAACACATTTCTGTTTTAAAATATTTTGATCATTTTTGAACAATTTTTTTTTAGTAGTCTGCAATAATCCCAGAGAATAAGAACATATTAGGGTAGATGTAATAGTGTGCGAGAAGCTGAAGGTGCAGAAGTTCATCTGAGAATGGCCGTGTTTTTAAAGCGGTAATCAATCACATAGTAGAACCAACCTAGTTGTGCCTTGTAAATGATTGATGCTTTAAAAATCTACATTATGGGATGAACTGCAGCATGTACGGTTTACTGCACACTATTAAATTTTACCTATAACGAGAATTGCAATTGACTAATATTGAAAAACCAAGTCATTTACAAGCACAAACGTATCCATTATCTGCCCGAAATTTCCACTTTCAGTCAAATTTTGAATTTTTTATTTCAGTCCATACAGTTTTCAAAGTTATGAACAATTCAACAATATATATAAAAATAAAAAGTGATACAGAAGACTGGAAAGAAGTTAACTTATATGAAATAATATAAAACTCCAAAAGACATATATTGTAAGCTTGCGGTCAGGGTCTTCCTACCATTTTGACTGTCTGCAACTAACTACAGTTTGTTTTATCCCTACTAATTGTATTAGTATTCTATTGTAAAACAGAACTTGCTGCATTGTATCAGAAACTGTTATTAATAATAATATTAATAATATATTGCTCGATACTCTTTACCTAGCACGGCGCCCACGATGTCCATCGCGGTCATCGGGTGTAAAAAATCGCGGGCATCACGGCCATCGCATGCACTACAGTAACGGGTGCGACGCGACCGACGCGATGCCTGCGATTTCCCATAGGGATCAATGTTAAATTTTTCAATGGATGCGATTTGTCAGTTCAATGCCTCAATGCCCACGATTTTGCCATAGGAAACAATGTTAAATGGGCCACAGAGCCCAAATAGGCACCCTTAGCAGTGAAATGTCCCCCACAATTGTTAACGACACCCCACGATCCACTCCAACCCAAAGCGTGGCGAGCGCAGCGAGCCCGCGAGGGGCGGTGGTACGTGTCCTCCGACCTTTTCATACCCCCACTATCCACGTCGAGTTGAGAATAGAATAGTGTGGCAAACGCAGCGAGCCACCGAGCCCGAAGCGTGGCAGGCGCAGCGAGCCCCGCGAGGGGACGCGGATACCTTCACAGGTAAACGCGGCCCTACGCGGGCTTCACAGGTATCCGCGTCCCCTCGCGGGGCTCGCTGCGCTCGCCACGCTACGGGCTCGGTGGCTCGCTGCGCTCGCCACACTATTCTATTCTCAACTCCACGCCGACGTGGATAGTGGGGGTATGAAAAGGTCGGAGGACGCGTACCGCCGCCCCTCGCGGGCTCGCTGCGCTCGCCACGCTTCGGGTTGCCGTGGATCGTGGGGTGTTGTTAACAATTGTGGGGGACATTTCACTGCTAAGGGTGCCTATTTGAGCTCTGTGGCCCATTTAACATTGTTTCCTATGGCAAAATCGCGGGCATTGAGGCATTGAACTGAAAAATCGCGTCCATTGAAAAATTTAACATTGATCCCTATGGGAAATCGCGGGCATCGCGTCGGTCGCGTCGCACCCGTTACTTTAGTGCAGGCGATGGACGCGATGCCCGCGATGGGCGCCGTCCTAGGTAAAGAGTACCTATCGCTCCTAGTAAAATAAAATTATTATTGGTTTCCTAATATAATGATTGGCTGCTTTCTCGAGATTATTGGTTCAGCTCACAAAATGTCTGCCTCTGCTGAGTTTAGGCATAGGTGTAATTTAACCACTGCTGGTGTAAGCCCTTTCACTGCCCCAAGCAATATGGGGGGGGGGTGCGGGCAGACCCGCCCGCTCACTTACTCCATAGGGGTGCAGCAGACCCGCCGTTCACCTGCTCTAGCGAGGGGGGTGGGTACAGGCAGACCCGCTGCTCCAGCGAGGGGGGGTGTGGGCAGACCCGCTGCTCCAGTGAGGGGGGGGTGTGGCCAGACCCGCCACTCATCTGCACCAGTTCCAGTACGTCCTTGAATCAGGGCGTGCTGGTGAGGATGACCTTACTTCATGCCGCCCTCTAGTGGCCGGCGCCCTAGGCAATTGGCTAAAGCTGCATGGTGGTGGCACTGGCCCTGAATTTAACCATAGCTACAGTTTTGTAGTATTTGAAATCCCATGTACCAAATAAAGATATTTTAATTTATTTATTACTCCAGAACTGTTCTTTGCAATGATCCTGACATGTTTGACATTCCTGTCAATGTTCCTGTTGACACTGTGAAGCTTCGAGTAGAAAAGACAGTTACCCGGAGAATTCCCACTGAAGCCTTTTATTACCTGGTTGATCTGAAATATCTTTGGATCACCTACAACAGTATAACTAGCATTGACTCCAGCAGCTTTTACAATCTGAAACAATTGCATGAATTACGCTTGGATGGGAACATGATCTCTGTATTTCCATGGGAATCTGTATTAGAGATGCCTCAATTGCGTACCTTGGACCTCCATAACAACAAAATAGCAAGTATTCCAGCAGAGGCTGCACGGTACCTAAAAAACATTACATACCTAGACGTGTCCAGCAATAAGCTCACCTCTCTGCCTTCAGACCTGCTGGACATCTGGCCGCCATTCTCAGAACCAGCATTCAGCACTACAGAAAAACTTCCACATCGAGTTATACTGGGTAAGTTTGGGAAGTTTAGCCCATAGGTTGCATACAGATTTTGTGGTTTAAAATTTAAAGGATTTATTTCAAGATGTACTGTAGGTCATAGTAGGTGTAACACTTTCTGTTGATCAAATACAAATGCAATAGTACCCCAATATATGTAGGCGGAAATTTGCTGAAAGAATACAACTAGATACAATTTGTATTCATATTGTGGCTACCACTGTCTATGACTGGCATCAGGTGTGTATTTGGAATACGTATGCATATGTTATTTTCAAAATTTACAAAGCGATCGTATTTTTACGATGGTTTATAGCATGGGTCCTCAAACGGCGGCCCTCCAGATGTTGTGAAACTACAAATCCCAGCATGCCTTGACACAGTTTTAACACTCCCTTATAGCAAAACTGTGGCAAGGCATGCTGGGATTTGTAGTTTCACAACATCTGGAGGGCCGCAGTTTGAGGACCCATGGTATATAGGGTCCTATGGATGCGTATTCGTATTTCTGCGACTGTAAATATTTTAGCCTGTTAAACTTCCTGTTATTTCTTCCTACTTTTACCTACATATTTTCAAATGTGATATGTACATATTTTAAAAAAGGCATACAAAATTTTTCTGAAACCTAAACCCACTTAGTGATTGGCTGCAAGTTATAAAGTTGTGACTGTTCTCCAAGCCATATATAAGCCCCTACACACCCTAGCTCCTTGTGGGTTTAGCTAGGTGTGGAGAGTGTGGTGAGTAGGTGGAGTTTGTTTGGAGTTTTAATGGTTATTAAGATTTTCTGAGTGAATTTTTGTAGTGAAAGTTGTCCTGTGAATCTTGTTTGTATAGTAGCTTTATAAGTGTGTCTTATTTTGAGTATTTGTCGGTTTTATTTGCAGTCTTCAGTCTTTGTTTGTGAGTGTGTGTGCTTAATGGCCTTTTATAAGGCACACACTTGTGCATAGGAGTATCTGAGGGCTAATATGTGAATACTAAAGGCAGTATTCAATGCTCCTGATTCACTGTTTTTTTCCCTCAAATTGGGCTGTTTTCTCTCTCTGCGGTGAAAATCTGACTCACCCTATTCAATGTTCACTGTTCGCCGAAAGCGAACAGTGAATGCCGGACAGTTCTCCATTTCATGCTTGCTGCAATTCGCTGGTGTATTTCAATGGGGTTTTCCCTGGGATTTGTCGAGAGTGTATTCCAGGGGCAGATTGGGCAGGAAAACCAGCCCGGGAATTTTTTGGAAGCAGCCCTTATGGGGGTGGAGTATGGTGATGGGCGGAGTGTGACCTCAAGGGGTGTGGTCTCACAGGGAACCAGGAGCCAGGAGTTTGGAACATATAGTAGGGGATATTATAAAATGTTATAGTGTACACAAGATGCAGATCTGAAACACAGGTGGTGGGTGTCGCAGTACAAGTTTGATCGGCTGCAGCGTTTACACATTTTTAAAGTACAGTACTGTGTACAAAGGCGGATGCAGCTGTAGAGGAATTTTGTCCGCCTATGAATCAGGCCCATAGTGTTATACTCAAATGGTTATTTATATTATAAAATGTTCTACAATGATTTGCTAGCTATAGTGGCAGCATTACTTTGATAACACAAAGGTGCTGCTGGAGAAATGTCTGAAACGTCTATACTGTAGTCTGCATTCTAATACTTTGTATAACTAGTAACATCTTCTCGTGCCCTGTACCAGATAATACCATCCCTCCTCCCAGCATGTTGTACACAGCCAGCAGAGACTATATGGAGAGTTAGCCACAGTGGCAGGCCATCACTTGTGATAGAGTGATGATAAATTTGATCACCCTTCAATTGAACTTATGATGATGCTGTCACAGGCCCCATCAAAGTTTCACAAACTCCTCCATTACAGTCCAGGTGTAAAGGATATCCATGCATGTCCTGACAGTTCAATCAAATTAGCTGAGGTACTTATACCCTGTTCTCACTGCTAGGCAAATTCCCGGGTCTAGCATATCGACCCGGTAATTTGCCTTTTAACAGGTTTTTTTCAGTGTGAACGGGTCAACCCGTGATGAAATTCCCAGGTCTCCAACTCTGCTTTTTACCCGTGTTTGAGAGCCGAGTATGCAGACACGGGTTGACCTGTTCACACTGCAAAAACAAAAACAATGTTAAAAGGCAAATTACCGGATAGAACTGCTTCACCTGGAAATTTGCCTTAGCAGTGAGAACAGGGTCTGGCGCTGCAGTCCCCGTCATTAAAATGCCAGGTAAAAACCATGTTGTTCACACTGGCAGTGTGAACATGGCATAAGTCACCTATTTCATGTAAGGTTAAAACCTGGATACTAAACTATGGCCTACATTAAAGAAGCTAGATCCAAATAAAAATACATTGAAAATACCAGACCCATAAGTCCATAAAAAAGCCAGATCCACTAAAAGACATAGAAAGAGAGATCCACTGCAAAAAATATAAAGCAATATTCACATAAAATTGCATAAAAAAATGTTTGATTCACCTAAAGATATGTTGAACAAGTAACAGGCTGGAGAACAGAGGTTGTGGGGAGATGGGCTGTGACTGGGAGACAGAGGTTGTGGCGTGAAGGGCTGTGACCAGTGGGTAGATTGTGGAGTGACAGGCTATGACCAGTAAGTAGACAGTGTGGGGTGATGGGCTGTGACCAGTGGATAGACAGTGTGGGGTGACAGGCTGTGACCAGTGTGTAGACAGTGTGGGGTGACGGGCTGTGACCAGTGGGTAGACAGTGTGGGGTGGTGGGGACAAAGGTGTGAATATTTTATCAACAGTGACAGGCTGTGAGTGTGAGGCAGACTTTGTGGGGTGACTGTCTTTGACCAGGGGACAGAGGAATTGGTGGATGATGACTGGAAGCCATGGACAGAAGATATGGGTGGAAAGAGAAAGGGAAGGGAAAAAATACAATAAAAATGCAATTTAACCCCTCCCACAGATCACTAATATACTACCCCTTTTAGGGTGGAGTACAGCACGTCACACATGCACAGTGTAGAAGGGTGACAGGTTGTCAATACTTAGGGGGCTAAGGATGTACAAGGTGTCACACACACATATACACACATGGGTAGAGGGAACAGGGGGTGTCACACACCAGGGATTGGGTGGTAAGTTTTGGTGGGTAGGAGGGGTACAGGGCTCCCCGGACACTTATCGTGCTATGATTTTTCAACCTGGAGGTGAACTTAAGGGTGAAGAGAACCAAGACCCTCTGGCAAGCTTTCATCTTCAACCCATCTCCAGCTCCATCTGTGACCACAATCCAACTTCCGGCTACGTCCGGTCCCTCTCAGCAAAGACGGAGCATCAGCGCAGCGGCTGCCATGTGCAAACGTGGTTCAGCCGGTTTCTGCGCTTAGAAGCCCTCACAGCCCGATCAACCAAAAGGGGCCCAAGCCAGTACAGCATTGCAGGAAAACCACCAACACGGAGTGCAGGGTAAGATAGGGACAGTAACACCGGACTGACCAATCTTTTAAAAAAATCCAACTCTTTCACTAAAAGAGTGTAAACATTGGCACTAACAATTTTACTTTTTACAGGTGCCACCACTTATATTTTATATTTTACATTGTATATTCAAATCTAACTTTTCAATCCCATAGCCCTTATCACACTCTGGCACAATACATATATTAAATTGCTAGCGCTCCTCCCCCAACTATCTCTGAACTTAAGGGTATCAATGTGGGAGAACTGCTTGTGGCAGGAAGAGGGTGTGCGTGGAGCCAGTGGCTATGAAGCTGCCTGGATGGTAATGTGAGGCCAGAGACACGGCCCAGTCATCAGAGGAGTTGTGGACATTTTGTAAACTGTACCTGCTAACAAGAGGCTGACCTCTGCTTCACCCCTATGGGGCAGCTGCTGGAGGAGAGCAGCTCAGATTTCTGTCAGGGAGAGGGTACTGGTCTCCTGTGGCCCTTGGCTGGGTGTGATAGGGGCCCTTATCTAGATGCAGTTTAGTATGACTGGGTGCAGGTGGAGCAGAGGGACTGGAGGCAGTCCCATGGCAGCCACATCCCCTGCACCCACAATGTTTATTATAGTCATTTATTATAGTTATACTCACACACCTTTTTTGAGTATGCTTGTTAGGTGGCGCATTCCATGGCCCGGCCGGGAAGGAGATCGGCCAAATTTGTCGAGTTATGGGCTGGTCCACCGGGAATTGGCCCGGTTTCCTGCCAAGCCAATCCGCCCCTGGTGTATTCAATGCTAGGATGGAGAACTGCTTTCAGCATGATTTTCGCCATGATTTTCGCCATGATTCGCCGTTTTGCATTAAACATCTTTTTGAACTGGAAAGTGATCTTTTAAAATAAAGGGTTTTTTTTTTTGGTGACAAAAAATCCGAAATTTTATTTTGTGACGGGGCATGCTATTTTTATTAATGTGCTTGCAGCACATGAATATATACAAAAACATTTTTTACACATTCGTCAGCAGGGGCGGGGAACTGCTCATTAGATATTCACTTCACACTGGTTCAGCTCATTACATATTCACAAGCGGGACCAGTGCAGCGGCTCCCTACCTGCGTCCCCTGCCAGCTCTCCTGGGGGGGGGGGGCAGCTTCTGCTGCCTGTGTCCCTGGGAGCAGTCCTTCTCCCCCACACATTCTGGGGCAGGCAGGGAGGCTTCCATCTCCCTGCCTGCCACCGTCCCCCGACTCAGGTTACAAATCGCCATAGGGCAGTGGCGGATTCAGGGGGGGGGCACCCGGGCACGTGCCCCCCCTGT
The DNA here is from genome assembly GCF_055691185.1 of Crinia signifera. Lineage (NCBI taxonomy): Eukaryota > Metazoa > Chordata > Amphibia > Anura > Myobatrachidae > Crinia > Crinia signifera. The sequence continues at coordinate 177,823,561 of NC_139217.1, read as the reverse complement.
CATTTCATTTTGTAGCTGAGGACCAGGGCTTTCCAACGAGCCCAGCCCCGTGTCTCTAGCCCCCCCGGGAACCGGAGATATCGCCTGGCAAACCTGTAACGTTTTTTCCCATAGGATAATATGGGACCCGTCAATTCCGACCCCCACCCGGTTCCGATGGCTGCCAGTTCCCGCCCTGGCATCACAGAAGCTTGTGGTTGATATCATTCAATTCCAAATCGCTGGGCCTTCATTATGATACCAGGCCGGTCGAAATCGGTCAATCAGTTCCAGAGATATTGCGTGTAAACCGATTTTTTTATTTTTGAAATGTAATTTCATGGCTGTTCTTGTTCTTTGAGGGCAGATTACTCTGGAACCAAACGTTCCAGTTTCACTGGACCAAAATCATTCAAAGCCCACTCAAAAGTTCTTCAATATAATACTTGTCTCATGTAAATGGGTTAGTTGGTTTCGAAGATATAGCCGGTTAAATGAGATAACTGGTTAAAGGGGGGAAGGGTGGTTTTCTCTCCCCCTCACACCAGAAAACGCAGGGACTAGGCTGGTGTAAAAGGGGCCAACCTGGGAATGCATTTTCTGGTGTGAAAGGGGTATTATTTCAAATAGCTGGGACCTGCAGTGCTCTGAATACAGTCAGGCTCTGCCACTGTCAGTGGCTATCACTTCTGCCTGGCGGCGGCTGTCCCCCATTTACCGCGAGCATGTATTCCCCGTTGGCAATGAGCATGTAATCCCACATGGCAACGAGCATGGAACCTCTGGCAATGAGCATGGAACCCTTGGCAATGAGCATGTAGAGAAGCAGCACTTATGTAGCATAATTTTTAATAGGCATTATGGTGTTTGGCATAACACATAATGGACATAATGGCGTGTAACTTAACGTGTAATGGACATTATGGTGTAAATGTTTAATGCGAGCCTTTGGTGGACAATGTCCCTGTTTATGTAGTGTATTGTGAATTTTGGCTTAATCTGTGTGGCATTATGTGAATTCTGGCTCAATCCATGTGGCATTATGTGAATTTTGTCTCACTCCGTGTGGCATTATGTGAATTTTGGCTCAATCCATGTGGCATTATGGGAATTTTGGCTCAATCCGTGTGGCATTATGTGAATTTTTTCCCAATCCGTGTGGCATTATGTGAATTTTGGCTCAATCCGTGTGGCATTATGTGAATTTTGGCTCAATCCGTATGGCATTTTATGCATTTGGCTCAATCCGTGTGGCATTATGTGAATTTTGGCTCAATACATTTGGCATTATGTGAATTTTGGCTCAATCCGTGTGTGTTATTATGTAAATTTTGGCTCAATCCATGTGGCATTATTTTAATTTTGTCTCAATCCATGTGGCATTATGTAAATTTTGGCTCATTCCATTTGGCATCATGTATAAGGGGCAAGTATAATGGGGTCTAGTATTTTGTTGCATAATGTGTAGAAGTTGTATATGGTGTTGACACGCCCCCTGTTGAGTGGCCACACACCCTTTTCTGGAGCGCGCCTTTGGCGCGCGCACAACAACATCCTTCACTTTTGTCGCCATGGTGGGCCTGCGTACTTTAAATGCCAGGGCCTATTTTTAATTCCATTCCCACCCTCTCCTGCCTCTCTCTTAGCATGTACACTGGCACCACTAACACCGCCCCTCCCCCACCCAAACCCTTTTTTATCATGGTGCCCCCCCTGTCATTTTATCCTGGATCCGCCCCTGCCATAGGGTGACAAGGAGTGCTGGCAGCGAATGCTCCAGCCCTCCGCAACAGGATTCGCTGCACATGCCGAAAACAATTTAGAGCCCACCCAGGGTAAGGGAGGGTACTATTGGGGTGCTCGGCAGGAGTGGCCTCCCAGCGGCTGCTATAAACAGGTTAGTTACTCCTGTATATACAATAGAAAAAGAAAAAGAGAGGTAGCAGCACTCAAAACAATTAAGGGAAAAATTGGATGATATTTACAGTAATATTGATTTAATATAAGCAGGAATTACACAGCAATAAAATAACACACAAAGAAATTATAAACAACATAATCTAAATTAATAGGTTAAAATCCCTTTTACTACACTATAGCAGCAATGTTGGAGAGTCCGTTCCTAGTATGCCCAGAATTTTAGGCTGGAAACATAGTTACCGCTCCTGATCAGATGGTATACAATGTCCTTGAGTCCAAGTGGTCGGTCCTGGGTGGCACAAATTACCGGAATCCACTGGAGTTGGGTTTGAGGACAGTTAGGTAGATAACCACGAGTATCCAGATGATTGACTTTTTTGGGGAGCGGTTGTCCAGAGAGTCCTTGAGTACCCCAATGGTGCCATGTGGGGGTCAGTTGAGATGGAATCCTCTGCTGGGCTGGCTCAGACTACAATCAAAATCTATATTATGTTGTTTACCAATTGTTTATAATTTCTTTATGTGTTATTTTATTGCTGTGTAATTCCTGCTCATATTAAATCAATATTATTGTAAAGATCATCCAATTTTTCCCTTAATTGTTTTGAGCGCTGCTACCTCTCTTTTTCTTTTTCACATGCCGAAAAAAGGCATGTGAAATACAAAAATTTAAGGAGTATTTTTTTGTATTTGTTTACGCATCGTATTTCCCAATGCGAATTATTAGTACATTTGAAAATAACATTGGTGTAATGTAAAATACAAAGCATATTCCTTCATATACCTACAGGAATATGAATACGAATGGCATTATCGGCAGTACAAATGCTAAATACTAACATACTGTACTTCCACATAGTAAATTTCAAAGATACAAATATGTGCCCATATTTCAATACAACTGAATATGAATACGCCAATTCTTGCCGTATTTGGCTTAGTAAATTTCCCCCATAGTGTCATATCCAATATGGATATAATATAAGTATCAAAAAATGTTGGAAAATGGTCTTGGAAGTTGACTGTTTTAATCTATGCATGCAGTGTTATCATTAAGGGGTCAGTAAGGTCCGGATGGAGTAGCTATCACTACTGCTTGCCTGGAAGAAAGTGCTGTACGGTAATGTAGTAGAAGAGATCTATTACAAGCAAATGCTACCTGCTGCATTAGTGATACCAGCTGTGTCCTAAGATGCAGCCTCAGATCATTCAGTCCATTTCAAACCTCTGCTACCATGGGGGCCATTGGCCTCTTCCCACACCCTAAATAACAGCAACACACTTCCGTTATAACAAATGGAGGCCTTGGCCTTCTCATCCTGAAACGGCATCAAAGTGTGTATGCGTGGTGCGCAACCAACAGCAGCTAACACGGGGTTGTCAGACCCCAAATAATGTTAGGAAGAAACAAGTGGGAAGTGTCAGCGCTGGCTATGCCAATAAATGGATCAGACGGTTCTCAAAAAATATAACAATTTTAATAAACACAAACAAAATACAATATATAACAATAGTATAAAATGTGAATCATTAGACAGTTTAATGAAGCTTCATTAAACTGGTCTGCTGACACCATCCCTGCTGATACGGTGACTTGTCCAACCTACCCACAGACGTCCCTCAATATAACATCTGGATCAATTTATTTTGGGATAACCGCTGGGGCAAACGCAGGATTTTCAGAAGGGGGTTTCCAGAGGGGCGGAGCAAAGCACGGAGATGGACACTATATGCCGGGTCAGGTAAAGTATTATAGATAGACCAAATGTATGAGAGAGAGAGAGAGAGAGAGAGAGGCACTCCTATATAACGTTATAGATGCTGCAGCCGGTGCCTTCACAGAGGGATAGATAGAGACTTTGTGGTGCGGCACTCGTGGCTTAGTAATAAGCAATAAATACTCCGTACAACGGGAATGGTGATCAACGTTTCAAATAACGTGTATTTGTCATCAGGATAAACAAATACACGTTATGTGAAACGTTGATCACCATTCCTGTTGTACGGAGTATTTATTGCTTATTACTAAGCCACGAGTGCCGCACCACAAAGTCTCTCTCTCTCTCTCTCTCTCTCTATATATATATATATATATATATATATATATATATATATATATATATATATATATGAGTCCAATAGGCCGGCACCCTCCTTGTCCCAACTGGGTAACAGCAGACACCGTGGTGCCCAGCCAAAGTAAATAAATACAAACCAGTCCAATAGGCGGCACCCACGGATTTTTCTTCAAGTAATCAGACACAGGCCAAGGTAGTGCAAGCTTTCGGGTTTTATTACCCTTCTTCAGGCAGCATACAACATATAGATACAATTACATCAGTGTAAATACTTACCTTAAATACCAAATGTGGCGCCAAAACAGCAGCGTTGGTTACGTAACATGTATGGTATATTTTTTTATAGAAGTATTGCTCTGTTGTCATTTGAAACCGGTCCGGGACCATTTGGAACGCTCATCCTCTCGTTTAATTCCTGAATAATGTATGATATATCCTTATGTGACTTGTATCCGTGTTTTTTGTATTCAAAATCTTTGTACATATTTTTCTTAATGTTTGATTTGTTGGTGTTCGATTACGCCATTATAGCGTGTGTTACTATGGCAACAAAATGAAGGAGTCCTCCCCGCAGTATGGCGGCACACGTGACAGCGCTCTGTGGGTGTGTCTGCGCTCTGTCCGTGGAGTGACGTGCACGATGCTGAGTGCTTACGGCATTGGTGTGCGCCAGATCTCCATGGTGATGGGACGCAGTACACAGACCCGGAAGCGTTGAGCGGCAATGCCGGCTATGACGTGGAGGTGGATTACCTGATGCTGCACCTGTGACACACTGTTGTTTTGGCGCCACATTTGGTATTTAAGGTGAGCATTTACACTGATGTAATTGAATCTATATGTTGTATGCTGCCTGAAGAAGGGTAATAAAACCCGAAAGCTTGCACTACCTTGGCGTGTGTCTGATTACTTGAAGAAAAATCCGTGGGTGCCGCCTATTGGACTGGTCTATATATATATATATATATATGTAAACAAGAGGATGTGTGGCGCCACCTGTGAAAACCTCAGTCCAGATACCCGGTATACCAGGCAATATCCCCCTTCTAGTTACGGGGTGTCAGCCAATCTTCAATCGTAAAAGTAATGGTAAGTTACTTAGGAAAAATGTGGGTTTCAATAAATGAAGATGCGGCGACTATTGCTCTGGAGTAGTCTCTACTGAGTGTGCTGGTCCGCACAGTAATAAACCATAAAAAAATCTTTAAAAGTGGATTTAGAACACGGTATATACTTCTCTATAGGTATGATAAAAATATCAAAAGGTAGGTATAAAGAATAAATACATTTATTTGAACATGGCAGAAGAAAATATATTATCAATAAAAAACAGACAATTTAATAATTTTTTTAAAAAATGTTGTATACTAAAAAATTATTAAAAAACAATAAAAAACAATAATCAGGTGCAAAAAGAGAAAGGAGGGTAGCTTATCTTTAAATAGATGAGACAGGAGGGCTAAAGAGTCCCAACGCGTTTCGTCCTTCAGACTTTATCAAGGGGTGCAAGTAGACTGAGGTCAGACCTATATTTATACTAGTATAGCTCCTGTTCCTATAGTGACATCACTTCCTGTCACTTAGTATTACTATCTAAATATCAGGGTAAATAATCATTATAAATGGCTCTCCTATATCTTGCGCTGTAGTGCGCTATAGTGGCATTAACATGTGTGCATGGATAATATATAATTTATAAAAGTCCACGGATACGAGTTAATTGGATGTGTGAGCGGTATTTCCGCCACACATCCGGTGTCCGATTAGCGCTACTGCGCATGCGCCCGCATTCAGTTAGTTCAGATGCCGGCTTCTCGTATTGAAGTGTCCTCGCGCTAGTGCGAATACGTCCGTCCTTCCCATGAGCTTGTAATATTCAGGTTCTCTAGTGGACGGAGAGACGTCTTGAGGCTGTGCATACGAATATCTGTTACAGGTGTTTCTCATAGCGGCGGCCATTTTAATGAGGACTGCTGGTCATTTACAAATGCAGGAGTTGCGGTGGCCATTTTGTGAGGGATTTTCCTTATGGAAACATAGAGTGGGATAGAGAAAAAAACGTAAATGAAATGCAAATGACAAACTGCATTCAATTGTGATCAAGTACCATGGTTGATTGACGTATTTAAAGAGACTGGAGGTGTTCAACATTAGCACATATAGACTTAATATGTGATGATAAAGTGATCCGTGCAGAAAGTGATTAAAGCTAATTATAGATAGCTTATTTATTAGTATATAACGTAGTGATGTGCCTATAAATAATTACTTCAAGGGTATCATGATAAAATATATTTATTTAATACGTGAACAATGTCTAAAAAGATTTTATTAAATATTACAATAAAAATATATATAATATATATAATAAATTTATTGATATAATTATTACAGTTACTAAAATATTAATAACCCTCCCTTCGATATCACAATGGTGTTTATATATGACATTGACCAATGTTCACAAGCGTAATCTACAGCACTGAATTTTCCCGGGAGGTCTCCCATCCCCGTACTTGTCCAGCCCAACACTGCTTAGCTTCCAAGATCGGACGAGATTGGGCGTGTACCAGTAATGTGGTTTGACTGTAGAAGTGTGAACCGGTCCGATGTATAGTGGTCCAAATTAGTGATTCGATAGGGAGGGTGTTCTAAAGTGATCGTGCTTAGGGTGATAATAAGTAGGTGGTGGTAAAGGATGAATGGCGTATAGAAGATAGGACCTTATAAAAACGGGGCAATTTCGTAACTTTCATTAAAACCGTCTGGGTGCATGGTTTTAAGCTCGAATATCCAGAACATCTATCTTTGCGATAGTTTATTAGCTAGGTCTCCTCCTCTGGGGCCTAGTCTCACATGTTCAATTGCCTTGAAGGTGAGTCCCTCAGGGTTAGCGTCATGATGCGTCATAAAATGTTTGTAAATATTATGTGTGTCCACTTTGTTTTTAATGTTTCTGCTGTGTTCTTGTATACGTAGTTTCAGGATCCGCTTGGTTTTGCCAACGTATTTTAGGTTGCACGGACATTCTAGCAGATATATCACTGAAGAAGTATTGCAGTTAGTGAAGTCTTTGATCTTGTAATCCTTGCTGTTATCCGAGTTTGTGAAGCTTTTTCTGTTCGGATGTACATGTTTGCAAATATTGCATTTGCCGCACTTGTATGCACCTTTGCACCTTTGCACTTTGGTCCTGATGGGTTCTGATTATCATTTGGGGTTAGAAGGCTGGGTGCCAGGATGTCTTTCAGATTTCTAGATTTTTTGAATATTAATGCAGGTCTTTGGGGGAGAATCTCTTTGAGTATGGGATCCATTAGGAGGATGTTCCAATGGTCGTTCAATGATTTCCTGATTTTTGGTTCGTGTTGGCTGAAGGTCGTAATGAATGCTGTAGAATTATTTTTATCTTTATCATCTTTTGTTTTATACTGTAGGAGTTCCTCTCTGTTAGAATTCTGAATTCTGGATGTCGCTTGTTGTAGAATATTTTGAGGGTATTCTTTCTCCTCGAATCTTTTCTTATAAATTTCCAGTTGTTTTGCAAACTCATCCTCCTTGCTGCAATTCCTCTTGATCCTGTGGAACTGAGAGTAGGGAATGTTTTCTTTCCATTTGCGTTGATGGTTGCTTTTATAGTGTAAATAACTGTTTGTGTCCACTGTTTTGACAAAATTGAGTGTGTTTATGGAATTATTTTCCCCTTGCAGTATGAGGTCCAGAAATTCGATTTGGTTCTTGTTGAAGTTAGATGTGAATTTTTATTCTTTATACCTACCTTTTGATATTTTTATCATACCTATAGAGAAGTATATACCGTGTTCTAAATCCACTTTTAAAGAATTTTTTATGGTTTATTACTGTGCGGACCAGCACACTCAGTAGAGACTACTCCAGAGCAATAGTCGCCGCATCTTCATTTATTGAAACCCATATATATATATATATATATATATATATATACAAGTGGAAGAAGAGACAGACAGCGGCACTCTGTTACTGCACTTTTACCTTGACAAAGGGGTGACATATACCCCGAAACGTTGGTATGCTTTTTTGCTGAAATACACCACTTTTTGAAAATACCCAGAGTGCCGCTGTTTGTCTCTTCTTCCACTTGTATCCATCCGATCCGGAGGGCACCTGGGTACAGTGCATCGCGCTGAGGGAGTGCCAGGCAGACAAACAAAATTATATATATATATATACATATATATATATACAAGTCCAGTAGACCAGCACCCTCCTACAGCAGAACGACAGCCGCAGTGCTTCAGCAAGTCAAATATTACAGCCACTCCAGATTGCGAGCACACGCGGTCTTTGCAGCAAATAAAACATCCACAACCACACAGGGTTTGCAAGCTTTCGGGCTTCCTTTAATCCAGCCCTTCGTCAGGCAACATATATAAAAGCACACAACACAATACGTTTCTTAAATAGCAATGTACATACCAGCGTGATCCACGCCGTCCTGGCCCGCAGCTTGTGCGTCCGCCGGAAGTCTAAGGAGCACCCTCTCCTGTTCTCCCCGTCTCGCACCGCTGAGCGGTAACCATGGCAACGCGGGTCATACACAGTCTCTTATGCGCTGAAATAATGCGCTGTGACTGTCAAAGAAACGAAAATAGACATAAACATTTATATAATGGCAAAAGTGAACATATACAAAGCAAGATGAAACTTGCCAAAAAACATACACTATATACAAAGTAATTGCCTACAGTTTTTTGTGGTGTAGGCATATGTAAGAAAACAGGGGGCAGTATCCATAATAAGGCAACATGCCTAGGATATACATAGTTAAGGCACACTTTACAGAAATGATCACAAGACTTAATCTACAAATATACTCATATTTAGATGGTCATTGAGGCCTTTGGGTTTGACCGTATCCAATAGATAAATCCACTTCGATTCTAGGTGTAAGAGACTCTTATGTCGATCTCCACGCCTTTTATCCTCGGGTACATGGTCTATTATGACATGCTTAAAACTAGCAAGACTATGCTTCATTTCTAAAAAATGTCTGGCAAAGGGCTGATCTGATGGTTTCCCCCCCAGGGCTGCTCTTATGGTCGTCCGATGCATCACCATCCGCTCCTTAAAGGGGCGGATGGTTTTGCCTATGTAGCATAAGCCACAAGGGCATTTTACCATATAAACTACATAGGACGTACTGCATGTCAATGCATGTCGGATCACGTATTTCTTCCCGGACTGTGGATGATAAAAGTTTTTAGTGGCGATCATATGTTGGCACGTAGTACAGCCGACACACTTATAACAACCTGGCTCATGTCTACGTATTCTCTTGTCTGCCAACATATGTTCACTTACGTCACTATGAACCAGCCAATCCCTCAAACTTTTTCCTTTTTTGTAGCAGGGCATTATTTTAGCCTGTTTAAGTTTTTTTAAGTCGTTGTCATTCCCAATGTTTGTTACTCCAAAGTTTGTTACTCCAATATTTTATGTCTTGATGGGCAGTATTAAAGTTTTGTACCCAATGGATCTTGTCACCTGTTTTCTTAGCTGCAGTATTAGCTGGACAGACCAAAGCTTGTTCTCTGGTCACTTTTGAGACTTTCTTGATGGCACTCTCTAATACATTATCTGGGAACCCACGGTCTTTAAACCTATCTGTCATTACATCTAAAGTCGTCTGTATTGCAGCCGGGTAACTGGTGATACGCTTTGCTCTCAGGTACTGAGAGTAGGGGAGACTGCGGATAGTGGCGGGGGGGATGGTAACTGTCTGCCCTAAGTAACATATTCCTATCGGTCTTTTTGGTATAAAGGGATGTACAGATCTGATTGTCAACAATTTTGATTAAAACATCCAAATAAGCAATTTCTTCGAGATTCATCTGGAATGTAAACTTAATTGGACAATCTCTGCTATTGATGTCTAAGACTAATTTTTCAAAGTCATCGGGACGTCCCCTCCACAAAAGGAGGACATCGTCGATGTACCTTTTATAAAAAATTATCCTGTCTCTCACTTCTCGATTGAAGAAGAAGTCTTGTTCTATATCCACCATATAGGTGTTTGCGTAAGCGGGGGCCACAGGGGACCCCATGGCACACCCGCTTACTTGGAGGTACTGTAGTACTTGTTAAATAATAAAATAATTTTTAGTTAGTACTACCTCTAGGAGTGACAGGAAAAAATATATATATATATAAAAGACAAAGGAAACCCAAACCGCGCACAACAGTTAAGTTGTAGCAACTCTGAGGATCCCCTGTTAGACAGGACCCAGGTTAGTTTAGAAATAAGGAAAAGAGATTCAGAGTGCACTACCAGGAATTAATACACAATTTGTAAAACACAATATGATTTAATATAAAAAGGTGCCTCATAGGCAGCATGTAACACACAAAAGCTTTTTTTACAACATGTATTTGTTAATTCTCCAGATTTTTTTGGGGTACTCTTTACCTAGAAGGGCGCCCACGATTTTGATCGTGGGCATCGTTTGTAAAAAAAAATCGCGTCGGTCGCATCGCATGCGACGCGACCGACGCGATGACCGCGATTTCCCATAGGGTACAATGTTAAATGTCCCAATGGACCCGATTTTCCATAGGAAACAATGTTAAATGGCCCACAGAGGCCAAATAGGCACCCTGAAGTGTGAAATGGGCCCCCAATTGTTAACGCCACCCCAGGATCAACGTCAACCCGAAGCGTGGCGAGCGGCGGCGGTACGCGTCCTACGACCTTTTCATACCCCCACTATCCACGTCGGCGTGGAGTTGAGAATAGAAAGTGTGGCGAGCGCAGCAAGCCACCGAGCCCGAAGCGTGGTGAGCGGACGTGGACAGCTGTGAAGCCCGCGAGGGGACACGTATACCTGTGAAGGTGTCCTCGTCCCCTCGCGGGGCTCGCCACGCTTCGAGCTCGCTCGCCACACTTTCTATTCTCAACTCCACTCCGACGTGGATAGTGGGGGTATGAAAAGGTCGTAGGACGCGTAACGCCGCCCCTCGCGGGCTCGCTGCGCTCGCCACGCTTCGGGTTGACGTTGATCGTGGGGTGGCGTTAACAATTGGGGGGGGGGGCATTTCACACTTCAGGGTGCCTATTTGGCCTGTGTGGGCCATTTAACATTGTTTCCTATGGAAAATTGGGACAATTGAGACATTGAACAGGAAAATCGGGTCCATTGGGACATTTAACATTGTTCCCTATGGGAAATCGCGGTCATCGCGTCGGTCGTATCGCATGCGATTTTTTAGTACATGCGATGCCCGCGATGGGCGCCCTTCTAGGTAAAGAGTTTCATACACACTGTCTGGATGGCGTCAACAATACATATCATTAAAACACATATATACTGCCAAAAGTTTATTCGAACAGATAGTAATAATCGGACCACATTCGATCTTTAGGACCCGGTAAGTGGGGGTTAGTATTTGCCCCAAACCAAATAAGACCTCAAAAAGATTCTTTCACAATAATATTGGCCCATATGAATCAGGACAACCGGATGTGTGCTCAATGGAATCCAAAAGCTGAATATATATATCCAGGCAACAACAGCATGCACTCAGACGAATTTCAGCACTACAACAAGGTAGAAATGAAGACACAACCCATAGGTTATGCTGCCGAAATGGGTTGTGTCTTCATTTCTACCTTGTTGTAGTGCTGAAATTCGTCTGAGTGCATGCTGTTGTTGCCTGGACCCTTTAATGCAAAAGCTATACTTTGCATCAATGGACGTTCTTACAACCGGAACTGAATGAAGTCCATTGTCCCAAATAATGAATGATTCGGCCAAGTTCTGTCTAGTCTTAAAATAGGAAAATGATCTTGTCACTTTTTCTAAGCCGCAGGATCATTTGAAGGCTAGCATTAGGCTTTGTAGAACAACCACAAATTAAGATAAGCAAATAACACTTATTTTCTACAGAACATAAATATGTACACGTATCTTTATTGAATATCTAATAATTCACTGGTCAGTAATATTTCATGTACTAAAATTGTAAATCCTCACAACCCCCGACTAAAAATGCACTGATTAATAGACTACGTTACATCTCCTCTATGGAAAATATTACTTCCCTATTAAATAACACTGTTTCCAAATATCAGCAGGTTTGGAGTCCATGGTTCGCTGTCAGCAATTTATGCTTATAGATTATCTCTTCATAATTACATCAATTTGTTTCGAACCAATAATATCCTCACTTACTTTTTTTTTTCTTTTCGGTGTATATTTGGCTCTAGTTATTTTTAAGTATAAAACTTGTTCTCTATTTGGTGAAAAATGTATAAAACTTGTTTACTACATGATATCGATATCAATCTATTTTCACGAAGACATGTTTGGATATTTTCGCGATCCTCTGTTTAATCTTTTCCATCTTTATATATTGTGAAATGCTACTGCTTGTTTTGTCATGTGGTAATATTAAAGTAAAACGATAAAAAAAAATCCAGCTTATTTGTAAAAAAACAATACATTCATGCAGAAAGTTAATATATGTCATAAAAAAATTGCAGGTAGGTTTCCAGTTACCTGTAACCCTCCTACTTTCCTGACAATGGGTTGAATCTTTACCACAATAGCAGTAATATAATTTTACTATAGTTGTGGTCGTATACATGTAGTAGTAGGGATGGAACATACCCAGTGGCAAAAGCTTATCCTACCAACTCTGCTGTGTGGATCTGAGCATCTGCCAAGAAAAAGAGACAGGCGGTGGGATAATGTGTGCTTAGAAAGCCTAGATCTGTCCCCTGCTGGTTTTATATATATATATATATATATATATATAAGTCTGTGGCACTCCAAAGTTTGTACTCATAAATGGATAAATAGTCTTTTATTGCTTGATCGTATTATTAAGCACTGAATGACACATTTTTCAAGGCATACATACAAGATGAATAAAACCAAAATATTATAATAAAAACACTCAGCTTAAATCAACCACCTATCTGTCACTGAGCTGGGTCGGAGTCCGTGTCTTCACCGGGCGTCATCCCATTGAGATTGAGTCACCATGGTAACGTGTCCGGAATGCATGCGTTACCATGGTGCCACGGTGAGGGCACAGATTCTGATCCTGGTGACAGATGGAAGGTTGAATCTATCCTATTTTGCACTTTATTTATCATGCATGTGTGCCTTGAAAAAAGTGCTGTTCAGACACTAAAGCGTTGGCCTAATTAAGATCATACTATAAAAGACTATTTATGCACTTTGCCTGCACCATTGTTCACTAAAGGCACCCAAGCATGTTATCTACAGCAGCAATAGTGCCGGGTCACACAAGACCTCACTCTCACTATCTATTTAGTGGCGTAAGTTCGTCCCAGTTGCCCAGTGGCAAGACAAATATTGGTGCCCTCCCACACAAGCACCAACCTTATATATATAAACATATGTATGTGTGTGTATATGTTTAGAATAAAGAGAATTTGATGTGTCTAGGGTCCTGCTAGGAGGGGGAGTCAGCCACAGAAGTGATATCGACGGCTTTCAATTAACTGTTTCAAACTCACAGGGGAGAAGAGGTGCCCCCTTGGGAGCAGAGGCCCGGCAGCAGATGACTCCATTGCCTCCCAGAGTCACGCCTCTGTATCTATCTATCTATCTATCTATCTATTTATCTATCTATCTATCTCTATCACACATGCATGCAGGAGTACATTGTAATGGAAAACCAGTCTGAAAAATTTCTGGAAGCAGCCCTCATTGAGGCAGAGTCTGTTGAGGCGGTGGGTTTTATTGAAGGGGCAGGAACACTCCATATACTGCCTGGTTCTGAGTTGGATACAGTTGCATCTGTCCTTATGGCTTTTTATTCAGTTGTAAGAAACAAAAAATAACATGGGGCGCTTGGGTGAAACAAGAATGAATTACAATTTATTAAAAAACACATAAACACAACATAACATACATAGATGCACTCTTAAAGCTACAGCGTCAGTTGGACACTAAAATTGACCACTGGGTGTGAGTACTGATGAATTGAACCTTTCCCTTTTGGGATGGGAAGGGAGTGAAGGTACAGTTAATAATATCAGTCCAATTATCCTTTGAACATAATGTCCTTCCTCCTTTTCAGGACAAAAGTAATTCACAAGGGTGGAAAGGGCTAGTGTGCACACTTATTCAACTCCAACATGGGCGCCTTGCTTTAAGAAGAAATAATAGTCACAAAGTGGAGACAGGACTTCTGTTACTGAAATGCATGTAACAGTGTCCGTCCTGTCGCCAGAGGTAGTTCTTACCGCTCCTTGGTGTGGGCAACGGTCAGGTTGGTGCACAGGTGAATCTGTGCTGCAGCGCCTGCTATCTCCGTATCTCTGCCGACTCAGAGTAGAGTGGTGCGTGCAGCCGGCTGTGTCTCCCGGCAAGTGCCGTCTCCTCACCGCGGCTTTTTCTCCTGATGTCTTACACCCACGCGACGCTCTGCCACAGCGTCTGCGGTGGGGGGAGATCTGCGGCTGGTGGAGTCAGTCTTCCGGCTCTATAATCGGTAGTGAGCGGGTAGCAGGAGCAAGTGGTCCAGGTGTCTCTTGGGTCTCTTGGGGCGGCTTTCTCAACCAGGTAACCAAGTCCCTAGCGCCAAAGACTACTTTTTGTTTTTATTCAGTTGTGTCTGCAATTTTCTGCTAATACCAATACAATGTAATTCCCTGTTTTCATGGATGGATTTGGAATTTAAAGTGGCCCCCCCATACACTCCTAAATTACCAGTCTGCCAACTTCTACTCCCTAACACATGAACATGCCACTATCTACCACCTAATACTCCCACACTACCAATCTGTCCTCTCTATCCTCCTGGCCACTAGCACCCCCATATGTCCATCAGCCCACCAGGGATCTTCTTTCCTCCTCCCCACCTCCCCTCTATAGGCTCTAATGGCAACTTACCCCTGCATGCATGTACAAATGGATTCAAATTGGAAAGGACACTTCTAGAATAGTCTTTCTACACATGCATGGCCATTAATCAGCACATGCATGAGCCATGAAGAACACTGTGAGGGATCCTATTATATACCACTGAGGAAAGGCTGCGGTCAGAAGCCCACAGGCTTCTATTAGGCAACACTGTCTATAGATGCAATCGTCTACTGGGTACAAGCTCCATAAAGTAACCATTGAATGAATTCTCCTCTGTGCGGCCGCATGCGAATGGATGTGTGTACACATCCATCTGCATCTCTGCAAATGCAGCTGGGGGGGGGGTGATTCAGTCTCTTGTTCTGAACAATACGAGATTTCATGTTGTAAAATGTACATTCCTTCTTAGTAGCGCTGCTCATTTTATAGTATGTACGTTATTGTTAATTTTAATAATCATTCATGCAATCTATATGTGTAACATATCTAAATGAGTAGCAGTAAATATAAAATAGTGATGTCCACAGTTCATAGAATATATTTAGTTCATAGCAGATAAAGTAATTAGGGGACTATATATTCAGGTAGATACACTGGGGGAGATGCGGAGGGATATACTGTATGGAGACCATAGGCAAAACAGTTCTTAGTGGCTCTTTCCAATGACCCCATGGTCAATGTTCCCTCTAATTTTACGGAGGCTGTGTGCGGCAAAAGATATTGGCCGTGCAACTTTGGAAGGTAATTTAAATTTGTGTGCATCACATAAACGGTATAAAGGCCTCGGTTTCGAGTTCTGTTGAGTTAATAAAGCAATTTGAATGTTTACAGACTTCACACACCACACGAATAGGCTATAGCAGTGATTTTCAACCTTTTTAAACTCGTGGCACACTAAACAAGATTTTAAAATTGCAAAGGCACACCATCCCTTTTTTTACTCAAAAAGAATACATATGTGCCAGGTACATATGCCCCCCACAGTGCGAGGTACATATATGTGTGGCAACCCAACCTGAGCCACCTATTCTAGTGGGGCCGTGTTAATACGGTTGCTAGGCAACCGCACTGAACACCGCCCAGACAGCGGACTTCAAGGGGTTAATACCCCGAGGACTGAGGGCGCGAAGTAAATTGTCTTCAGGCTGATTGACAGCCTGGGGAACGTATAGGAGGGGAGGCGGAGACAGAGGGGTCAGAGTCCCAGCACGAGGGAGAGCGCGGGAGAAGAGGAGAAACAAGGTTGAAGGAGGAGGCGGCGTGTGTGCCGGGAGAGGAACGACAGGGAGCGAAGCAGAGTGGAGCGGAGTATACCCAGCGGTGAGCCGTTGATGAAGACTGCACACCGCCCGGGGGTCAGCTGATGCCGCACAGAGGAGAAGACGCCGGCGGGGGGGAAGAAGAAAGAAAGGAGCGCACGGGACGGGAGAGGTGTGACTGAGTGCGGCAACGCTGTGGCAGCAGCGCCCGCACTAGTGCACCCTCCTGCAACTGAAGAAGTCCAGCAGCAGCCGTCGGGACGCGAGGAGGTCCTATCGCTACACGGGAAACACGTTCGCAGAATTCAAAAGAGGAATTGAATCAACATGCCTACTGTACACCTTGCAAGAACAACAGAACGTCCAGATCCTAATGGGACAACTGACCGGATCCGCCCCCCACGCATGTGAAAGTGGTCGCTGGCAACGGCCGGGAGATCAACTGCACCGGGTACTGGGAGGCCGACCTGAAGATCGGACGAACACACTTACCCAAACAGGGGTATTTGGTGATCACCTGTGGGAAAGGAAAGGTTTCCCCCATCATCCTGGGCATGAACATCCTCAGAAATTGCCCTGAAGAGCTGATTTCGGCACTAAAGCAGGAACTGGTCGACCAAGATCAGGCTGAGAAGGTAACCCTGCAACACATCATCTGCGTCCAGAGGAGTCAGGTGGAGAAGAAAGTGCTGGCCACACGGGCACAAGGAACTGTCAAGTGGTTTAATGTCCGAAGGGGATATGGCTTCATTAACCGGAATGACAGGTACGCCGGGCACAAAAGGGGACACCCCAAGCAGGGTGAGGACCGCCCCACTTAGTGTTCATACCTCCAGGGAGCCCCACCAACCTAAAGGAGTCACCCCTCCAGTACAACTTTATTGGGAACTACCTAAAAGTGTAGAGACGCTGCTGTACTGCACCTACATAGGAAGAGGAGTGCACTGCCACCTCGTGGTCGAAGTTTATATTGCCCGGAGCAAGTATCTATCCTTATTCCGGAATCCTTTGTTCACCCTCCATTCAGGGACATCAGTCTAGGGTGTTTACCTGGGCGATACTTATTTAATACCATGTTAGTAAGATACGTTGAAAGTCATATCCTATGTCTTGCACTGTTTGATGTTTGTATGCATTATAATACGTGTAAATTGTGATCCCATGTGAGTATGTGGCTAGGTCCACATTGGGTTCTTAGCATTGCTGAGTGAAAGTATTAATTTTCCAAACCCAATTGCTGGTTGGCGGGATTGTACTTCCACTCCCCAGTGACGTGGGATATCCGGTTACATTTATGTGAGAGGTTGTTGCTCCGGTTTAGGGTAGTAAACCGCTAGGCGGTGGAAGTTATCATTGTAAGGTTAAGTCGCTCACAGTCAATTAAATGTGTGACCCTTGTTTATTTATATTCTGGCATTAAATAAAACGCAAGTGTTGCACCTGCTGAACGCCTTGTTTTAGTTCCTGTGGAGGTGTCTTCCTCAGCTCACCCAGTGAAGAATCTGTGTGGATATGAGAACATCCGGCAACACAAGGTAATCTCCTTACCCTCCACCGTCGACTTACCACATATGCCCCCCACAGTGCCAGGTACATATGCCCCCCACAGTGCCAGGTACATATATGCCCCCCACAGTGCCAGGTACATAAATGCCCCCCACAGTGCCGGTACATAAATGCCCCCCACAGTGCCAGCTACATATGCCCCACGCAGTGACAGGTACATATATGCCCCCACAGTGACATTTCCCTTACCATGGGGCTGTCGTGCCTAAATCCAGTGACTTCTGTGGGCCGTGGGTGGGTCGCTGCTGAGATACTCAGTGCACACTGTGCGGCGCAGCTTACTGCACAACTGATGCGTTCAGTCATATGTGTTTATTTCATTAGAAGGAAAAAGTAATCAAATATGACAAAACGCCTTTTGAGTGATGTGGCCTGATGTCATAGTATATAAATATAGAATATTAGATTATCTTGAGAAAGAAACATCCAGTGAGCTGAAAAGTGAATGTACACTAACCTGATGCTACAAACTCTGTATGGACTATCAGTTGCACATAGCGATATATTTTTTACTAGTATATGTGTGTGCGGGTGTGTGTGTGTGCGAGTATATACAGGTGTAAGTGTGTAAAAGGAAAGAAGAGGACACTCACTATATCCATAAAAAACAAGTTGTATCTAATTATATGCTAACAGTAGTTACAGTACAGAAAATAGCCACCTTTTTAATCCCCATGTGACACCTTTCACATTGAAGTATGAAGACTTTGACGTAATGTCGCAATTTATGCGTCTATGGGGGGTGGCACGCCATAATGACACAATACTTCGGCATGAGGCCACAGAACAGGAGAAAATTGGTCCATTCCCCTACATGCACCGTGGATTTACAAATACTGAATTCTTCACTAAAGAAAGATCATCACTACTAGTTACAGAAAGGCATGAAAGCAATCTAACATGCAGAATGCATTATTAATGCAAAATTATGAAGGTTCTGCTATTTTATTGTTAATCTATGGAACAATGTATATTATCAGATTGGATCTGCTTTATATCTCATCACACATTGGGCCTTATTCGAGTTCACTCTTTCAGATAAAATCCTTCTTAGATGGACAAAACCATGTGCACTGCAGGTGGGGCAGATGTAACTTGTGCAGATCTAATTAGATTTGGGTGGGGTTTTACTTCAAAGTGAGATCTATATTGCAGTGTTAAAATAAAGCAGCCAGTATTTACCCTGCAAAGAATCACCAAAAAATCACCAAATCTATTTCTATCTGCACATGTTACATCTGCCCCCCTGCAGTGCACATGGTTGAGCAAATCAATGCAGAGACTATTTTAGGAATTCATGATTCCAAGATATTGTACCAGAATTATTATTTTTTTTTAAAGAAAAACCTTACATTGACTATAAATTGTTTGTAACAGAAAAGTATGGTGCAAAAAACAACATTTTTAAATATATAAATGCACTACAAACATTAGAATTGCATGTAGTACTTTCAAATTACATAATGATTTAAAAGACGTCAATTCTTAAACGGTGTATTATTTTGTACAATAGAATTTTATAAATGATTCCAACAACTCATAAAATAAAATGTTATTGTATTGTTCAGCCATGTGACAGGTGCCGAATGAATAAGCGTTCTGTACTCCAGTGTCGCAGAGTTAACTGTGTTATGAGAGGCAGGATTAGCTGGGATTTTCTAATTAGTAGCCTTGTACTTCAGAAATCATTTAATCTCAGTCATGTGTTTAAAACAGACAGCCATTACTTCACCATGGATTTTAATGTTCCATCCTTATTTCACCTTCCATTTTAATCTTTTAATGAATGACTTGTCTCAAATCAGCAATCCTTCATGTTACGTGTACCCGAAAGAGGTACACATCATGCAATATTTTCATATAGGTCTGTTTGGTGTGCAATGCCAATATTATAGTGGTTACAGCAGTTAAAATTAACAATATAGTGCTCACTATGCACTGTAAATAAATTAATATCACTTTCATACATGTGACCCAGCAAATTCCTGCATCCCAGACCCTGGTTGGGAACAGGGTTGTAGTCCTTTTCATTTATACATACAGAAATCCTGGGTGATGTGCATTTACGTGCAAAACTTGGGCAGCACAGACAGTGTAATGGTTAGCATTACTGCATCACAGCGCTGAGGTCATGGGTTCGATTCCCACCATGGCCCAAACTGTGCGGAGTTTGTATATTCTCCTTGTGCTTGCGTGGGTTTCATCCAACTACTCCGGTTTCCTCCCACATTCCAAAAATGTACTGGTAGGTTAATTGGCTCACAAGAAAAGTAACCCTAGAATGAATGTGTGCGAGTGTATATGTAGAAAGGAATATTGAATGTAAGCTCCACTGTGACAGGAACTGATGCGATAATTCAAATATTCTCTTTAAAGCACTGCAACCTATGTGTGCGCAAAATAAATAGCTGGTAATAAATAAAACTTGGGATTTCCATGTGCATGTGTGAAATGCAAAATGTCGACATTGACAAAAAGGTCGACACAAGCAAAAGATTGACATGAAAAAGTTACGTTTTTACGCTGGCAATATAGACACCTGCTGACATGTGCCCCCAATTAATGTAGCGTGTTTGCTCGCCATGCTTCACTTTACCGTTCCCAATCAGTCCATGTGGATGTTAAAATATGAAAAAGTCCAAAATATTAAAAAACAAAAAACTCATGTCAACCTTTTAACCCATTGACCTTTCTTCAAGTCAACCTTTTGCTTGAGTTGATCTTTTGCAAATATAGATCTTTTGCATGTCGTAATTTTGTGAATGTTGACCTTTTGGTGTTGATCAATTGACTGTCAACCTAGACACTGTGGACCTATCAACCAGATACTGCATTGAGGGGATGTTCTGTTGGAGTCACTGAGGGACAGCCTTGAGGTACTGTAGGTGGCAATAGAGGAAAATGCCAGTTAGCAGGGATGGTATTGGCCATGCTGCACTGTAGGGTTGGTATTGGCCTTGTCATGAGCGGTGCCTGGTTTCTTCCAAACATGATGCCTGGCATTCACACCAAAGGGTACAAACTTTGTCTCATCATACCAGTGAATTTTGTTTCTCATTGTCTGAGAGTCCTTCAGGTGCATTTTGGCAAACACCAGGCCAGCTGCCATCTGTTTTTACTAAGTAGGGGCTTCTGTCTAGCCACTCTTCCATACAGGCCTGAATGGTGAATTGCTGCAGAGATGGTTGTCCTTCCAGAAAGTTCTCCTCACTCCACAGAGGAATGCTGTAGCTCTGAGAGAGTGACAATCGGGTTCTTGGTCACCTCCCTGACTAGGGCCATTCTCCCCTGATCGCTCAGTTAAGACGGACGGACAGCTCTATTAAGGGTCCTGGGGATTCCCAACTTCTTCCATTTGTGGATGATGGAGTAAACTGTACTCACTGGGATTTTCAACACCAGGTTTGTGCCGAAATAATTTTTACTCAGAGATCTACAGACAATTCCTTTGACATTATGCTTGGTTTATGTTCTGACATGCACTGTCAAGTGTGGAAGCTTATATATACAGGTGTGTGCCTGTCCAAATCATGTCCAATCAACAGAATTTACCACAGGAGGACTTTGTTCAAGCTGTAGGAACATCCAGGGCTGCCACTAGTAATTTTGGGTCCCGGGACTGACCTTCAGTCCGGGAACCCCCCGCGCCGCTCTGCTCCCGCAACACAACACACACCCCACCCGCATCCGTGCCCCCCCCCCTTTCCCCGGTACTCACCTCAGCTGACCTCGCTCTCGGTGAACATACAAGCAGGTGCTGAGCCCCTCTGCAGGCTGCACTGTGTATCGTGCATGCCTGGCTGGGGGGCCGCTGGGTGGGGAAGGCGGTGACAGCTGTACCCACAGCACCCCCCTGTCGGCGGCCCTGGGAACATCTCAAGGATTATCGGTGGAAACAGTACATATGATTTATTCGTTTTTTATTTTTAGTAATTTTGCAAAAATCTCCAAAAAACTGTTTTCTTATGTTGTCATTATATAAGGTATTGTGTATAGAATTTTGAGGGAAAAAATAATTGTTTCCATTTTAGGATAAGGCTGTAACATAACAAAATGTGGAAAAAGTGAAACGATGTGAATACTTTCTGGATGTACTGTATATGTACAGTATGTATATACGTATGAATTTGAGACTTTACAGCCACAACATTAAGTTTTCAATACAATTAGGTGTGAATTGGGTCTTGTTAGCCATTCTCGCGGTGAACTTCATA
Organism: Crinia signifera; assembly: GCF_055691185.1. Taxonomy (NCBI): domain Eukaryota; kingdom Metazoa; phylum Chordata; class Amphibia; order Anura; family Myobatrachidae; genus Crinia; species Crinia signifera. The sequence continues at coordinate 177,801,668 of NC_139217.1, read as the reverse complement.
TGCAATTAAATTCCAAACTTGCATTGTTTTTCATTGCAGGACCTCTGCTGCACCCCTCCTAATAATAATAATCATGCACTATTAGATAGCATCAGTTGGCCAAAAAAAGGCATGTTGGTTTCCAGGTGAATCTCACTAAAATCCTCACTATTGGGTTAAATGATGAGGTAGCAAGATTTCTTCACTAGCAGGCATTGTGCATTGTGTATGCGCAATCTATTGATAATTGGATGCTGTGAATTGGGCCCAATATACAGAATACTGTAAAAAATGCACAGAAATGTAACCATATCATTATAAATCAATACAAAAATAAATAGGCTCAAGATCCTTTAACCCATATTAAACATTAGCTTAAGTACCCAGTGTTACCTGGGTTTAAATCTTCAAGATATTAAATTATCAATGAGATGGGTGGAACTGTCAAGATTTTAAAAATTATTTGCAGCTTAGCAGCTCTTCCAACACACCCATGAGGTGGTTGTCCAGTGCTGTTTTTTTGGGGGTGTCGCCAGTAGCCCTAGTCCCCAAAGTTGAGACAGCACTGCCTATAGTGCCTAACCTAACCCCCTCTTGACCCTAATATTCCCACCTGTAGCCTCACCCTAATATTGACAGTCTGACAATGTCCACAAATCACCTGTCAACAATTTAACAATGTAAACATACCTGTCGACATTATAAATGTCAACATTATTATTGTGTTAGTTAGGAATACATCCCATTTTTACCAAAGTCTAACTGCAGAGTATTTGATGGTGATATCCTAATGGGGCCTACACTAACTAGATCGCTTAGAAAATGCCACTACATTGCAGGGGCCATAGCAATAGTGTTGTGCGGTCCCGTGCATTGCTATCACCAGGAGATTAACCCCTTCCCGCCGCAGCCTGTTTTTGCCTTCCTGACAGAGCCCTTTTTTTCAAATCTGACAGGTATCACTTAAGTGGGGATAACTTTTTTTTGCTTTTACTTATCCCAGTGATTTTGAGATTGTTTTCTCGTGACACATTGTACTTCAAGTTAGTGGTAAATTTGGGTCGATACAGTCTGTGTTTTTTTTGTGAAAAATACCAAAATGTCGTAAAAAAATGGAAAATTTAGCAATTTTCAAAATGTTAAATTTTCTGCTTGTGAGACAAATAATCATACCACTCAAAATAGTTAATAACTAACATAGACCATATGTCTACTTTATGTTTCCATCATTATTTCAACATCCTTTTAATTTTTTTGGACACTAGGAGGCTTAAAATATGAATAGCAAATTCTCAAATTTTCAAGAAAATTTCAAACACTGATTTTTTTAGGGACCAGTTCAGTTCTGATGTGACTTTGAGGGACTTGTATGTGAGACACCCCCATAAATGATGCCATTTCAAAAACTGCACCCCTCACAGTATTCAAAACAGCATTTTGGAAGTTTGTTAACCCTTTAGGTGTTTCACAGGAATTAAAACAAAGTGTAGGTGAAATTTCAAAATTTCATTTTTTTTGCAGATTTGCCATTTTAATACATTTTTCTAAGGAACACAGTAGATTTTACTAGAGAAATGTGACTAAAAATTGATTCCCCCAATTCTTTTGTTTTCATAAATATCCTATATGTGGCCCTAGTGTGCACGTTGACCAAACCACAGGCTTCATAACAGAAGGAGCACCTACTTGATTTTGGAGCCTCCTTTTTATGAGATTATTTTTTAGGCACCATGTAGGTTTCTAGGCACCATAAGATGCTAAAAGTTAGGAACCCCCCCACAAGTGACCCCATTTTGCAAACTACACCCCTCAGGGAATTCATCTAGGGGTATAGTGTACATTTCAAACCCCCAGGGGTTTCACCAATTGTGGTACAACTGGGCAGTGAAAATGAAAAATTACATTTTTTACACAAAAATGCAGTTCTGGCTCCAAATTTTTCATTTTCACAAGGAATGAAGGAGACAAAGCACCCCAAAATCTGTGCCCCAATTTCTCCCGAGTACAGCAATGCCTCACATGTGACCAAAAAATACCATTTGGGTGCATGGCAGGATTGAGAAGGGAAGGAGTGATTTTTGGATTTTGCAGCTCAGATTCTGGTGAAATGTTGGTGGGTGCTATGTCGCATTAGCAAGACCCCCGAAGCACCAATACAGTGGAACCCCCCCACAAGTGACCCCATTTTGCAAACTACACCCCTCAGGGAATTCATCTAGGGGTATAGTGTACATTTCAAACCCCCAGGGGTTTCACCAATTTTGATACAACTGGGCTGTGCAAATGAAAAATTACATTTTTTACACAAAAATGCAGTTCTGGCTCCAAATTTTTCATTTTCACAAGGAATGAAGGAGACAAAGCACCCCAAAATCTGTGCCCCAATTTCTCCCGAGTACGGCAATGCCTCACATGTGACCAAAAAATACCATTTGGGTGCATGGCAGGACTCAGAAGGGAAGGAGTGATTTTTGGATTTTGCAGCTCAGATTCTGGTGGAATGTTGGTGGGTGCTATGTCGCATTAGCAAGACCCCCGAAGCACCAATACAGTGGAACCCCCCCACAAGTGACCCCATTTTGCAAACTACACCCCTCAGGGAATTCATCTAGGGGTATAGTGTACATTTCAAACCCCCAGGGGTTTCACCAATTTTGATACAACTAGGCTGTGCAAATGAAAAATTACATTTTTTACACAAAAATGCAGTTCTGGCTCAAAATTTTTCATTTTCACAAGGAATGAAGGACACAAAGCACCCCAAAATCTGTGCCCCAATTTCTCCCGAGTACGGCAATGCCTCACATGTGACCAAAAAATACCATTTGGGTGCATGGCAGGACTCAGAAGGGAAGGAGTGATTTTTGGATTTTGCAGCTCAGATTCTGGTGGAATGTTGGTGGGTGCTATGTCGCATTAGCAAGACCCCCGAAGCACCAATACAGTGGAACCCCCCCACAAGTGACCCCATTTTGCAAACTACACCCCTCAGGGAATTCATCTAGGGGTATAGTGTACATTTCAAACCCCCAGGGGTTTCACCAATTTTGATACAACTGGGCTGTGCAAATGAAAAATTACATTTTTTACACAAAAATGCAGTTCTGGCTCAAAATTTTTCATTTTCACAAGGAATGAAGGAGACAAAGCACCCCAAAATCTGTGCCCCAATTTCTCCCGAGTACGGCAATGCCTCACATGTGACCAAAAAATACCATTTGGGTGCATGGCAGGACTCAGAAGGGAAGGAGTGATTTTTGGATTTTGCAGCTCAGATTCTGGTGGAATGTTGGTGGGTGCTATGTCGCATTAGCAAGACCCCCGAAGCACCAATACAGTGGAACCCCCCCACAAGTGACCCCATTTTGCAAACTACACCCCTCAGGGAATTCATTTAGGGGTATAGTGTACATTTCAAACCCCCAGGGGTTTCACCAATTTTGATACAACTGGGCTGTGCAAATGAAAAATTACATTTTTTTTACACAAAAATGCAGTTCTGGCTCAAACTTTTTCATTTTCACAAGGAATGAAGGAGACAAAGCACCCCAAAATCTGTGCCCCAATTTCTCCCGAGTACGGCAATGCCTCACATGTGACCAAAAAATACCATTTGGGTGCATGGCAGGACTCAGAAGGGAAGGAGTGATTTTTGGATTTTGCAGCTCAGATTCTGGTGGAATGTTGGTGGGTGCTATGTCGCATTAGCAAGACCCCCGAAGCACCAATACAGTGGAACCCCCCACAAGTGACCCCATTTTGCAAACTACACCCCTCAGGGAATTCATCTAGGGGTATAGTGTACATTTCAAACCCCCAGGGGTTTCACCAATTTTGATACAACTGGGCTGTGCAAATGAAAAATTACATTTTTTACACAAAAATGCAGTTCTGGCTCAAAATTTTTCATTTTCACAAGGAATGAAGGAGACAAAGCACCCCAAAATCTGTGCCCCAATTTCTCCCGAGTACGGCAATGCCTCACATGTGACCAAAAAATACCATTTGGGTTTATGGCAGGACTCAGAAGGGAAGGAGTGATTTTTGGATTTTGCAGCTCAGATTCTGGTGGAATGTTGGTGGGTGCTATGTCGCATTAGCAAGACCCCCGAAGCACCAATACAGTGGAACCCCCCCACAAGTGACCCCATTTTGCAAACTACACCCCTCAGGGAATTCATCTAGGGGTATAGTGTACATTTCAAACCCCCAGGGGTTTCACCAATTTTGATACAACTGGGCTGTGCAAAATGAAAAATTACATTTTTTACACAAAAATGCAGTTCTGGCTCCAAATTTTTCATTTTCACAAGGAATGAAGGAGACAAAGCACCCCAAAATATGTGCCCCAATTTCTCCCGAGTATGACAATGCCTCATGTGTGACCAAAAAATGGCAGGACTCAGAAGGGAAGGAGTGATATTTGGATTTTGCAGCACAGATTCTGGTGGAATGTTGGTGGGTGCTATGTCGCATTAGCAAGACCCCCGAAGCACCAATACAGTGGAACCCCCCCACAAGTGACCCCATTTTGCAAACTACACCCCTCAGGGAATTCATCTAGGGGTATAGTGTACATTTCAAACCCCCAGGGGTTTCACCAATTTTGATACAACTGGGCTGTGCAAATGAAAAATTACATTTTTTACACAAAAATGCAGTTCTGGCTCCAAATTTTTCATTTTCACAAGGAATGAAGGAGAAAAAGCACCCCAAAATCTGTGCCCCAATTTCTCCCGAGTATGGCAATGCCTCATATGTGACCAAAAAATACCAGTTGGGTGCATGGCAGGACTCAGAAGGGAAGGAGTGATTTTTGGATTTTGCAGCTCAGATTCTGGTGGAATGAATGGTGGGTGCTATGTGGCATTAGCAAGACCCCCGAAGCACGGTGAAATGATGAACCTAATAATCCATAGATGTGTGGTATATTTTAAAACACTCCTTTATACATAGGCCGGGTTTGTCGGGGCAAGTTTCACAGTGGAAAATAGTATCCTTTCTTATTCCCTTTTTATAGCAAACTTTGCACCTTTTTTGTGTCCTGCCCTTTCTTGCAGTGGAGGGGATTTCGTTAGGAAAATGCTGCCCTGGTACAATACGGGGGCCAGTACTAGAAGTACTGGGGCCCTCTGCCTGCTGGTTCCCAAATATTTGGCCCTTTATGACTTCCTCTTGAAAGTGCATAAATGTCCCCCTCTGGCTGGTAGAACGGAATAGCACGTAAGCGTTATACAGTGCCATCTGGATGATATACACGGCCAGCTTCTTGTACCAGATTTTTGTTTTCCGCAGGGGACTGTACGGCTTCAGTACCTGATCTGAAAGATCCACTCCGCCCATGTACTTATTGTAATCTAGGATACAATTAGGTTTTGAGGTGTGGGTACTGGTACCTCGTACAGGGATGGAGGTGGTACTGTCTCCATGAATTGTTGTCAGTATAAGGACATCCCTCTTGTCCTTATATTTGACCAACAACATATTTTCGGTGGATTGTGCCCTGCTTTCACCCCTTCTCAGTACTTGGGCAATGTGCGTTTTTGGGAGGCCTCTTTGGTTCTTGCGCACAGTACCGCAAGCTGCTGTACCTTTTGAACCAAGGGCCTTAAACAGGGGGATGCTAGTGTAAAAGTTATCCACATAGAGGTGATAACCTTTATCCAGGAAGGGGTGCACTAAATCCCAGACAATTTTTCCACTAACACCTACGAGGGAGGGGGGGCATTCTGGCGGTTCAATTCTTGAATCCGTCCCTTCATATACCCTAAACCTGTGGGTGTACCCTGAGGTGCTTTCACACAGTTTATACATTTTTATGCCATACCTTGCCCTCTTACTGGGAAGGTACTGGCGGAATTTAACTCTTTCTTTAAAATGTATAAGGGACTCGTCGATACAAATACATTTTTCAGGGATGTACATCTCTGCAAATTTGGCACTGAAATGATCAATGACCGGCCTGACTTTGAATAGCCGGTCAAAGGTGGGATCATCTGTGGGTGGGCACTGTGCATTATCAGTGTAATGTAAAAATTTAAGGATTATCTCAAAACGAGTTCGAGTCATGGCCATACAGTAAAGTGGGGTGCTGTACAGAACATCTGTACTCCAATATTGCCTAATTTCTGGCTTTTTTACTATGCCCATATGTAACACCAGACCCCAAAACGTCATCATCTCTACTGCATCTACAGGGGTCCACCTAGCAAATGATGACATGGGGTTTTGAGCAATAAACTGCTGGGCATATAAATTACTTTGGTCCACCATTAAATGTATAAAATCATCAGAGAAAAATAATTTGAAAAAGTCAATTTCTCTAAGACCTGTTGAATCAAATTGGATTCCTGGGATGGCCAAAAACTCAGGAACCTGGGGCTCAAAATTGTCTGGTGGTGGGGTCCATACGGGATCAATCATTTGGGGGGGGTCTCAGCTGCTCTACGGGGGCGTCTTTGAGGGGGTCCCTCATCACTAGAGGAGGAAGAGGAGCTTAAGACGAATCCTTCAAATTCCCCGCTTGCATCACTGGCTGTGTCAGAGTCAGAGGCAAGCATGGCATATGCCTCCTCCGCTGAATACATTCTTCTGGATGACTGGGATGACATTTGGGATGACATTTGGGATGCCATTTTTATTTTTGTGTTTCTGTAAGTGTAATGTTTCAACACGTGTATAGTGTAGGGGGTGTACAAACTTTATTTCAACACGGGGGGTATGTAGTGTGTAGTGTGTATGTAGTGCAGAAAAAAAAAATACTTTATACAGGAATTTGATCCCAATAAAAAAAAAAAAAAATTGAAGGGGTTAAAAAAAAAAAAAAAAAAGGTCCTGCGCCAAAAATTGAGCACAGATGTTGGTCAGTAACGTCCGTCACTGAACAGCGCTCAAAGGCAACAGGACACCCACAAAAGCAACGTGGGTGTAAAAACAATTAAAAAAAATAAAATAAACCACAGCACTCTCCAAAAAAAAAAACAATTTAAAAAAACTGCAGAAAAAAAATGATATCAACCCTGTACCAAAAATGCTGTTCAGTGATGTACGTCACTGATCAGTGGCCACAGGACACCCACAAAAGCAACGTGGGTGTAATAAACCACAGCACTCTCCAAAAAAAAAAAACAATTTAAAAAAACTGCAGAAAAAAAATGATATCAACCCTGTGCCAAAAATGCTGTTCAGTGATGTACGTCACTGATCAGCGGCCACAGGACACCCACAAAAGCAACGTGGGTGTAATAAACCACAGCACTCTCCAAAAAAAAAAACAATTTAAAAAAACTGCAGAAAAAAAATGATATCAACCCTGTGCCAAAAATGCTGTTCAGTGATGTACGTCACTGATCAGCGGCCACAGGACACCCACAAAAGCACCCACAAAAGCAACGTGGGTGTAAAAACAAAACCCCACTGCAATCCCCCCCCCCCAAAAAAAAACTGCAGATCAGTGATGCAGTGATGCGACACTGATTAGCAGTGAGGGGCAGCAGGCAGACAACTGTGGGTGCAACCTGACAGGGTATATATATAAAAAAAAAACCCTGGACCCCCAAAAAGTTGCTGATCAGTTAATTAATTTAAACTGATCAGCACAAAAGGGGGGGCAGCAGTCAGTTGCACAGGCAGCACAACCTTTGGTGCAACTGACAGGTATATATATAAAAAAAAAACAACCCAAAAAGTTGCTGATCAGCACAGATATACTGATCAGCACAAAAGGGGTGCAGCAGACACAAAATATAGCACTCGCTATCACTCTCTATCACTTTCTATCACTCTCTGTCACTCTCTGTCACTATCTGTCACTATCTCTCACGATCTGTGACTCTATGACACTGCAGCAGCAGGACACAGGAAGTCACAAGATCCAGGAAGCATCCAGCTGCTGGCAGCACGCTACCAGCGGTGATCAGCGGTGATCAGGTAAGTATCAGGCAAGGTTCAGGTATGTATATCACGACAGAGTGGCCGGTGACCGCTCTGCACGCAATTCCAGACCGGAATGGCGTCTGCAGAGCAGTCACCGTTAGTTTAAATGACGCGCCTTGGCTGTGATTGGTCCGTCGGTCCGACGGACCAATCACAGCCTTGGGGGCAGGTGGGGTGAGGTGGGGTGAGGTGTGGTCATCACCGGTGACCCCCTCATGCCCCCTCACACCCGGCGGTGATTGACACCTGTGTTACCGAGCGTCTGATTCGCCGGTAACACAGGAAAACGCTGCGACTGGCTGTTCACATTGAACAGCCAATCATAGCGATCGCCGACGGGGGGGAGGCATCGCCACCCCCCCTGGGCATGCAGGGACATGTCTGCTGTCAGGGATAGCAGACATGTTTAAACTGTCCCCGCGTCTATAGATGCGGGGACAGTTTAAAGTCATGACGTATATATACGTCATGTGTCGGGAAGTACATCCCGGCCATGACGTATATATACGTCAAATGTCGGGAAGGGGTTAATATCCAGCATGCTGGATAAATCTAATTAATCACTGGGCAGGGCGAGTGTTCTCACCCTGACAGATCGCTCAGCACACAGCGCTGACACACCATGTGCTGAGCGATCTTGCTGAGCATTCTGGGCAATCTAGCATTGCACAGAATGTTTAGCAAATCTCCCTGTGTGTAGGCCCCATAACAAAATGGAATTATGGCATGAGACTGTGAAAATAATAGAAAACCAGTGACATCTAGTGGTGGAATACATTGCAATGTACACTACAAGCTACACATAACTGTGATACAGTGGGAAGCCCTAAAAAATCCTTTCAACTCACCTCATGGTACAATTTTACAGTAATTAGATCAGGTAACCCCTTGTAAAACATAAAAGATTTACATTTATTTTATTGACCTTTACTGGAGATATGTCTCATATAAATATTTTATATTTGTTATATATTTTACATTGTTTTTGATATAGGTCTTATTTCATTGTACTACTGCAAATGACTGGGCCCCTGTGATTCAGTTGTGCATTTATTACTTTATGTATGTAAACCCTCATACACCTGGGGGGTATATTTACTAAAGTGGTGCACGATGCCCGGAATGACTGAAATGATCGATGAGGAGAAGTGTACATTTGTTAATGCATACCTCCCAATTGTCACGATTTTAGAGGGACAGTCCCGATTTTCGTGTCCCGCTGTCCCGCTGTCCCACCCGTGGCAGGCATTGTCCCGCTGCGGGGGGTGGCAGTTGGGAGACCCCCCAATCTAGTAGAATAGACGCTGTGCGCATGCGCACAGCGTCTATTCTCGCATGAAAATGAGGTCGCGGCTAATTAGCATAAGCCGCGCCCTCATTTGCATACGCCCGCCCCTTTTTCGGGCACTCGCGCGGCATCGCCGCGCAAGTGTCCCTATTTCTTCAGGTCAAAAGTTGGGAGGTATGGTTAATGTGCTTATGTTCTTGCTCACAGAATCAGCAAAAAGTCATACAAAGTGTACCAGGGACGTCAGGCTACAACTACAACAGTAAATGGTTTTGCACAAGAAGAGAGATACAAAGCCCCTCACTCTGATCGGTTCACTGCATTGCAAATTCACAACGGCGAGCGATGTTGAAGATCTACGCATGCACATAAGCAAATTTGCGCATGCGTAGGTCTTCACTGCGGGCTTCCTCGCATAGTCTCCGTGGCGATCGCACCGGGCGGGGGGAGGGACATACTGGGTATCCCCATGCAGACGGGGGAGGCTACCGGCCTTCCGTGGGCGGGAAGCTGGTGTCACCAGATGTCAGCTGCCCGCCCTGTTCACGGAGCATGGCGCCACTAATCTAAGGCACCAGACAGTGACTTAGATTAGCGAGCGCTTCAAAAATCATTTTGATGGTCAGTTAAGGGGTGGGCGTTCGGACACACAGCGGGCAGTGCTACAAGGATTGCAATGCAGTGAACTAATGCTGCTTTGCGAGCCAACCAGAATGAGGGCCAAAGTGTACAGAATGGAAATTAGGGCCTAATTCAGACCTGATCGCAGGACAAATTTGTTCTCAAAATGGGCAAAACCCTGTGCACTGCAGGTGGGGCAGATGTAACATGTGCAGAGAGAGTTAGATTTGGGTGGGGTGTGTTCAAACTGAAATGTACATTGCAGTGTACAAGTAAAGCAGCCAGTATTCACCCTGCATAAACAAAATAACTCACCCAAATCCAGGGGCGGATTGGCCATTATATCTACCGGGAACTTTCCCGGGAGGCCGATGGTAGTGAGGCCGAATTTATAGCTGCAGGCAGCAGGGGCAGCAGAGAGCACAAATATACAGCAGCTGCAGTGCTCACAGAGCCGGCTGCTGTCAAATATCAGTCATGCGGGCTCTGAGCTTCTGACTGACGCCTCACCCGCCCACTCAACCATGGAGGCGCTGCGGCTGGGCAGGAGAGGGATCCTCTCTGCTGTCCTGCTATTGCTGGTCCGGCTGCTGCACTTGCCACAGTGTATGAGTGCAGCGCCGGAAGCATAAGATTTCAATCCGGAAGCTGATCTCTCCTTCCCAGCAGTGCCTCCCCTGCTCGTCCGCACAGGCTGGCAGTAAAAGTCAGCATCTCCCTGCTGCTTTCTGTTCCTGCTACTAAGCACGGAACACTTCCCCCTGCACTCCAATTACTAGCCCTCCCCTCTACATGCTGCTGCTGCACGGAAGACGGAGAGCCAGACAGATTTAACACTTTGACTACTATTTTACTACAGTAAGCTAAAGTACAAGTGTGTGTGTTTTTTTTTTCCAAAGACATATAGGGTCTGTGTGTTTGCATGCATGTGTGTAATATATATATATATATATATATATAGAGATAAAGGAAGCCAGCACATCCATTTCCAAATGGAAAAATATTTTTATATGAAGTAAAGTGAAAAAAACGGGAACACATCATGGCGGGTCTGGGTCAATACACAGATACAGTCCAGCTTTACATTGTTACCGCAATCCAACAGGATAACATGATGGTCCACTTTCAAGCCACTGATGCCCGACGGCCGTTTCGGTGTGGTCACCGTCGTCAGGAGCATAAATGGCTATCAGTTAGGACGCATATAAATAGCATGGTCAATCAAACAAAACATCACACACCTGTCTGTACCCAGCGCACACCTCACCTGTGTATGTCTATTCCGTCAGTACTGTTCAAAGTGAGCGGCGTCCGTGACCGGAAGTGGCGTCACACGGGTACGGACTGAAAGCCCTTCCCCGCGTTCGTTTCCACGGCAACAAGACGCTACTGTTGGAGAGCACCTAAGCCTGGATCTACGGCGTCAGACCGGGTACAAACCCAGCGCTGGCGTCCGTTACCATGGCTAGGCTTCTCTATGACGCAAGTCTCAAAACCTCTAATTGAGGTCAGCGATCCTGACACAATGCCTGGGTACACTGACAAAGGAGGGAGACAATTGGCAAATAGCCATAGCGTGCAAATAAATGAGTACGGAATATTGACAGGTAACACTGGTGTGATGGTGTGGGCCGGTTAGGTGCTTAAAATACATAATATCGTGACCAGATGTTATATGCAATATACATATTTCAACGCAGACTAGCAGCCATGAATAAATAAGGAAAAAATAAGAAAAATAAGAAAAAAATAAAAAACGAGAAAAAGACATGTGAAGAAATGCAATCATCATATATTTATAAAAAACAATTGAGGGAATATTCCTCATTGAGTCCATCAGGTGATATACAGCCAAGTTGGCGTATCCAGAAACTCTCTCTTCTTAGCAACAGGTTTCCACGATCGCCCCCTCTTCTCAATGGGGGTACATGGTCCACGGGCATAAAATGAAAGTCCTTCATGGTATGCTTTAAAAGGTGGAAATGTTTGGCAACAGGCGGAGTTGTGGCATCGATGGTGGTCATAGCTTTTTTAAGAGAGGACCGATGCATCCCAATGCGTTCCTTTAAAGTCCTTATCGTCTTACCGATATATACAAGCTTGCAAGTACAGACAATCGCGTATACCACAAATCGACTATCACAGGTGAGATGATATCGTATGGGATATGTAATGGAAGTTCTAGGATCGACAAAAACATCAGAAGTTAGAAAAAACTGACAGTTAATACATTTGCCACATTTGAAACTCCCATTTTTAGGTACAAGCCACTTGGTCATTTTCACAGGTGCTAAGTCAGATTTAGCAATCAGATCTTTCACATTTCTGCTCTTCTTATAGCAAAACATTGGGTAATTAGTACAGTATTGCCCTATTACAGGGTCTGCCTGCAGAATATGCCAATGATTAATAACCACATCACGTATTCTTTTCGAGGCTATAGAATACGTACTGATAAACGTCAACCTGTCTGATTGATTTACTCTCGTTTTAGATATAAGGGCTTGTTCTTGTGAGATCCCCTCACAATGACCAATGGCTTCACTAATCTCATCTCTAGAATATCCCCTCTCCTCAAATCTTTTCCCCATCTCTATCAAGGAAGGAGATACATCTTTATCATCTGACGTTATTCGTCTTACTCTGAGTAACTGTGATAGTGGCAGACCCCGCTTGAGAGGGTGTGGATGGAAGCTGTCAGCCATTAGTAACGTGTTTTTGTCTGTAGGCTTGCGATAAACGCAAGTAGTGATGCAGCCATCACGGAGGTTAACCCCAACATCAAGAAAGCTGATGTAAATCTCACTGAATGCCAGTGTAAAGCGGATGGAAGTGGGTAGGTCATTTAAAAAGTCAACGAATTCAGTCAGAAGCCTAGGTCCACCAGTCCACACCATGAATAGGTCATCAATGTAACGAACATAAAAAAATATAAATGAAGAATAAATGTCATGTGACATGATATATTGGTTCTCGTACATATGCATAAACAGGTTGGCATAGGCCGGGGCCATGTTTGACCCCATGGCCGTGCCCTGCCGCTGTAAGTAAAAAAAGTTTTCAAAAAGAAAATAATTTTTTGTAAGTACAATCTCCATAAGCAATAATAAAAAATTCACATTGGGACCCTCATAGTGTGGACTGGCAGAAACCAAGCTCCTGACTGCATCCAGTCCATCCTTATGTATGATGTTTGTGTATAAACTGGAAACATCTAAAGTCACTAAGAGAGAGTCGACTGGAAGTTTACCCAACTGCTTTAGCTTGTGTATAAAGTCAGTGGTGTCACGTAAGTAATAGGTCGTGTGCTGTACCACAGGTTGGAGCCAAAAGTCGATATACTGGGAGATGGGCTGACAAAGAGATCCACAGGTGGACACAATAGGTCGACCCGGTGGGTTGACCAGAGTTTTGTGCACCTTCGGCAACACATACAGAATAGGGGTGCGTGGATGGGTTTGCGTAAGAAAATATACAGTGGGTTCATCCAACCACTCATTGATGAGTCCCATCTGTATCACCGAATCAATTTCCTTTTTATAGGCATATGTCGGATCATATGTCAACCTTTTGTAACACACTTCATCAGCGAGCTGCCGAAGTACTTCAGAGATATATCTGACTACACACCTGACAGACATGAATTGGAGGTATTAGGCAAAGGCCTGAGCTATGTAAAAACTTTTAAACAACGTCCTTTCGACTTTGAAGTTGAATTATATAGATTTCATCGCTCCCTCAGATTAAAAGACTTCTTTGTAAAGAACCCCACGCCTCCCAAAAAACCCCATCCCTTTAAAACTAAAAGCACTTTTGACCCTCCCTGCCAAAATCGATCCATTGAGACTTTTATTAATCTAGTCAAACGTGACACCTTTGAATTTATGAGTAAACAGAAGTTATCATATTCCAATCTTTCAAGAGAGCAAAATGTGGCCCTTAAAAATCTTGGAGCTAATACTAGTATCACCATCCGCCCCGCCGACAAGGGGGGTGGGGTGGTGATACTCAATAGATCAGATTATATCTCTGAAGTACTTCGGCAGCTCGCTGATGAAGTGTGTTACAAAAGGTTGACATATGATCCGACATATGCCTATAAAAAGGAAATTGATTCGGTGATACAGATGGGACTCATCAATGAGTGGTTGGATGAACCCACTGTATATTTTCTTACGCAAACCCATCCACGCACCCCTATTCTGTATGTGTTGCCGAAGGTGCACAAAACTCTGGTCAACCCACCGGGTCGACCTATTGTGTCCACCTGTGGATCTCTTTGTCAGCCCATCTCCCAGTATATCGACTTTTGGCTCCAACCTGTGGTACAGCACACGACCTATTACTTACGTGACACCACTGACTTTATACACAAGCTAAAGCAGTTGGGTAAACTTCCAGTCGACTCTCTCTTAGTGACTTTAGATGTTTCCAGTTTATACACAAACATCATACATAAGGATGGACTGGATGCAGTCAGGAGCTTGGTTTCTGCCAGTCCACACTATGAGGGTCCCAATGTGAATTTTTTATTATTGCTTATGGAGATTGTACTTACAAAAAATTATTTTCTTTTTGAAAACTTTTTTTACTTACAGCGGCAGGGCACGGCCATGGGGTCAAACATGGCCCCGGCCTATGCCAACCTGTTTATGCATATGTACGAGAACCAATATATCATGTCACATGACATTTATTCTTCATTTATATTTTTTTATGTTCGTTACATTGATGACCTATTCATGGTGTGGACTGGTGGACCTAGGCTTCTGACTGAATTCGTTGACTTTTTAAATGACCTACCCACTTCCATCCGCTTTACACTGGCATTCAGTGAGATTTACATCAGCTTTCTTGATGTTGGGGTTAACCTCCGTGATGGCTGCATCACTACTTGCGTTTATCGCAAGCCTACAGACAAAAACACGTTACTAATGGCTGACAGCTTCCATCCACACCCTCTCAAGCGGGGTCTGCCACTATCACAGTTACTCAGAGTAAGACGAATAACGTCAGATGATAAAGATGTATCTCCTTCCTTGATAGAGATGGGGAAAAGATTTGAGGAGAGGGGATATTCTAGAGATGAGATTAGTGAAGCCATTGGTCATTGTGAGGGGATCTCACAAGAACAAGCCCTTATATCTAAAACGAGAGTAAATCAATCAGACAGGTTGACGTTTATCAGTACGTATTCTATAGCCTCGAAAAGAATACGTGATGTGGTTATTAATCATTGGCATATTCTGCAGGCAAACCCTGTAATAGGGCAATACTGTACTAATTACCCAATGTTTTGCTATAAGAAGAGCAGAAATGTGAAAGATCTGATTGCTAAATCTGACTTAGCACCTGTGAAAATGACCAAGTGGCTTGTACCTAAAAATGGGAGTTTCAAATGTGGCAAATGTATTAACTGTCAGTTTTTTCTAACTTCTGATGTTTTTGTCGATCCTAGAACTTCCATTACATATCCCATACGATATCATCTCACCTGTGATAGTCGATTTGTGGTATACGCGATTGTCTGTACTTGCAAGCTTGTATATATCGGTAAGACGATAAGGACTTTAAAGGAACGCATTGGGATGCATCGGTCCTCTCTTAAAAAAGCTATGACCACCATCGATGCCACAACTCCGCCTGTTGCCAAACATTTCCACCTTTTAAAGCATACCATGAAGGACTTTCATTTTATGCCCGTGGACCATGTACCCCCATTGAGAAGAGGGGGCGATCGTGGAAACCTGTTGCTAAGAAGAGAGAGTTTCTGGATACGCCAACTTGGCTGTATATCACCTGATGGACTCAATGAGGAATATTCCCTCAATTGTTTTTTATAAATATATGATGATTGCATTTCTTCACATGTCTTTTTCTCGTTTTTTATTTTTTTCTTATTTTTCTTATTTTTTCCTTATTTATTCATGGCTGCTAGTCTGCGTTGAAATATGTATATTGCATATAACATCTGGTCACGATATTATGTATTTTAAGCACCTAACCGGCCCACACCATCACACCAGTGTTACCTGTCAATATTCCGTACTCATTTATTTGCACGCTATGGCTATTTGCCAATTGTCTCCCTCCTTTGTCAGTGTACCCAGGCATTGTGTCAGGATCGCTGACCTCAAGTAGAGGTTTTGAGACTTGCGTCATAGAGAAGCCTAGCCATGGTAACGGACGCCAGCGCTGGGTTTGTACCCGGTCTGACGCCGTAGATCCAGGCTTAGGTGCTCTCCAACAGTAGCGTCTTGTTGCCGTGGAAACGAACGCGGGGAAGGGCTTTCAGTCCGTACCCGTGTGACGTCACTTCCGGTCACGGACGCCGCTCACTTTGAACAGTACTGACGGAATAGACATACACAGGTGAGGTGTGCGCTGGGTACAGACAGGTGTGTGATGTTTTGTTTGATTGACCATGCTATTTATATGCGTCCTAACTGATAGCCATTTATGCTCCTGACGACGGTGACCACACCGAAACGGCCGTCGGGCATCAGTGGCTTGAAAGTGGACCATCATGTTATCCTGTTGGATTGCGGTAACAATGTAAAGCTGGACTGTATCTGTGTATTGACCCAGACCCGCCATGATGTGTTCCCGTTTTTTTCACTTTACTTCATATAAAAATATTTTTCCATTTGGAAATGGATGTGCTGGCTTCCTTTATCTCTAACTTTTTATTATGTGGCCCCCGCACTCCCACGCTGCCTCACTATAGTGTGCGAATTGCCTGGACTCTATATATATATATATATATATATATATATATATATATATATATATATATATATATTACACACACACACACTGTATATATTGCATATTTTAGATATCTGTTGTACCCCAAATTCCATTCTCCTATCACTGTCACCCCCCAAGGTCTCTACCTCTCTCCCACCCAGCCACTGCTGTTGCTCCCAGTGGTCTCTACATCTCTCCTACCTAACAACAGCTGTTGCCCCCCCATGATCTCTACCTTACCTCTCTCCCACCCAGCCATCACTGTCGCCCCCGTGGTCTCTACCTCTTACCCGCCCATCCACCGCTGTCACCGCCCCATTGATTTCAGACCGACTGCAGTATCTCTGTGGGATTGGTATGAAATCCCGGCACCAGATCCCGACCGTCGAAATCTCCAAAAGGGGGGAAGTGGTTCTCCCCCCCCCCCTTGCGGGCCTGGTGCCTCCCTATGCTCGGCACACTAATTTATTCTCCCTCTATGGGTGTCGTGGACACCCACAGAGGGACAAAGTGCCGGGATTTCGGCAGTCAGGATTCCGGCTGCCGGGATTGTGACTGCATTCCATCTCTCTCCCCTCCTTCCGCTATCCCACTACCTGGCAGCTACCTCTCTCCCACCCAGTGGTGCCTTGTATCTGTGTCAGCATCCGTGTGTCTTTCAGCGTGTATCTGTGTGCGATCATGTCTGTGTGTCAGTGTACATTTCTCATCGTTCCTTCACACAGCATGCGAATGGATGTTTGACATAAACATCCATTCGCATGCCACTGAGACCCTCCCACATCTTTCGATGGTCGCCGACCATCGAAAGATGTTGAAGGTGCACCCATATATGTAAGGTTGCTCTGAGCAACCTTACATACGTGTGTCCGCTCGGGGGGGAGTTGGCGGGCAGCAGACATCCAGTGATGTCAGCTGCCCGCCCCCCCGCATATCCTTAACAGGGAAATTGGGGGGCACCAACAAAAATTTTGCCTAGGGCATCAAATTGGGTAAGGCCAGCTCTGGCTGCTCACCTTGGCTCAGGCCGGCTCAGTTGAGCAGTAGGCGGCCGTGGCATCATTACTGGCAGCCTCAGGTTCAGCCCAGTGAAGTCTGTCCCCTTGCTGACTGTCACTGCTGGATAGTGGCCTGGCCCTGCCACCTCCCGTCTCTGAGAGCCTGGCTCTCTCCAAGCAGAGCTACCCTCATATGTTCACTGTGCGCACTATATAATATAACTGGTAATAATGCTCTCTGTACAGCGCTGCGGAATATGTGTGCGCTATATAAATAACTGGTAATAATGTTCTCTGTACAGCGCTGCGGAATATGTGTGCACTATATAATATAACTGGTAATAATAGTCTCTGTACAGCGCAGCGGAATATGTGTGCACTATATAATATAACTGGTAATAATAGTCTCTGTACAGCGCTGCGGAATATGTGTGCACTATATAATATAACTGGTAATAATAGTCTCTGTACAGCGGTGCAGAATATGTGTGCGCTATATAAATAACTGGTAATAATGGTCTCTGTACAGCGCTGCGGAATATGTGTGCGCTATATAATAACTGGTAATAATGGTCTCTGTACAGCGCTGCGGAATATGTGTGCGCTATATAAATAACTGGTAATAATGTTCTCTGTACAGCGCTGCGGAATATGTGTGCACTAAATAACTGGTAATAATAATCTCTGTACAATGCTGCGGAATATGTGTGCACTATATAACATAACTGGTATAATAGTCTCTATACAGCACTGCGGAATATGTGTGCACTATATAATAACTGGTAATAATAGTCTCTGTACAGCGCAGCGGAACATGTGTACACTATATAATATAACTGGTAATAATATTCTCTGTACAGCGCTGTGGAATATGTGTGCGCTATATAAATAACTGGTAATAATATTCTCTGTACAGCACTGCAGAATATGTGTGCGCTATATAATAACTGGTAATAGTCTCTGTACAGTGCTGCGGAATATGTGTGCACTATATAATAACTGGTAATAATATTCTCTGTACAGCGCTGCAGTATATGTGTGCGCTATATAATAACTGGTAATAATATTCTCTGTACAGCGCTGCAGAATATTTGTGTGCTATATAAATAACTGGTAATAATATTCTCTGTACAGCGCTGCAGAATATGTGTGCGCTATATAATAACTGGTAATAGTCTCTGTACAGCGCTGCGGAATATGTGTGCGCTATATAATAACTGGTAATAAAAGTCTTTGTACAGCGCTGCGGAATATGTGCGCGCTATATAATAACTGGTAATAATATTCTCTGTACAGCGCTGTGGAATATGTGTGCATTATATAATAACCGGTAATAATAGTCTCTGTACAGTGCTGCGGAATATGTGTGCACTATATAATATAACTGGTAATAATATTCTCTGTACAGCTCTGCGGAATATGTGTGCGCTATATAATAACGTAATAACATTCTCTGTACAGCGCTGTGGAATATGTGTGCGCTACATAATAACCGGTAATAATAGTCTTTGTACAGCGCTGCGGAATATGTGTGCGCTATATAATATAACTGGTAATAATATTCTCTGTACAGCGCTACGGAATATGTGTGCGCTATATAATAACCGGTAATAATATTCTCTGTACAGCGCTGTGGAATATGTGTGCATTATATAATAACCGGTAATAATAGTCTCGGTACAGCGCTGCGGAATATGTGTGCGCTATATAATAACCGGTAATAATAATCTCTGTATAGCGCTGCGGAATATGTGTGCACTATATAATATAACTGGTAATAATATTCTCTGTACAGTGCTGCGGAATATGTGTGCGCTATATAATAACGTAATAACATTCTCTGTACAGCGCTGCGGAATATGTGTGCGCTATATAATATAACTGGTAATAATATTCTCTGTACAGCGCTGTGGAATATGTGTGCGCTATATAAATAACTGGTAATAATAGTCTCTGTACAGCGCTGTGGAATATGTGTGCGCTATATAATAACTGGTAATAATAGTCTCTGTACAGCGCTGCGGAATATGTGTGCGCTATATAATAACCGGTAATAATAATCTCTGTACAGCACTGCAGAATATGTGTGCACTATATAATATAACTGGTAATAATGGTCTCTGTACAGCGCTGCGGAACATATGTGCATTTATATGTACTGGCATATTATCCATGCCTTATTTTATTGCAATTTTTTTTGCTTTTTAGGCCCTTTTACAACATAATAATTTATAAAGATAGTATTTGTCCTATATATGTAGCTTGTTTTCTGGAACAAGCTATAGTTGTAGCTCCTGTTCATTATGTTATGGTTTTAAAAAAAAATAGAAAATAAGGATGCATGGAGAATTGCATCACTCAGTTAAGTTACAGTGGTGGCCAATATTGTGGACACTTTTTGAAAATTGCATTGTTACTGTAGGTTGCTTACTTAATGATACAAACACATAGGGCCTTATTTTGGTTCATTCTTTCTGACAAAATCCTTCTTAGATGGGCAAAACCATGTGCACTGCAGGTGGGGCAGATGTAACATGTGCAGAGAGAATTAGATTTGGGTGGGGTTTTACTTCAAAGTGAGATCTATATTGCAGTGTAAAAATAAAGCAGTCAGTATTTTCCCTGCACAGAAACAAAATTACTCACCCAAATCTAATTCTCTCTGCACATGTTACATCTGCCCCCCCCTGCAGTGCACATGGTTTTGTCCATCTAAGAAGGATTTTGTCAGAAAGAATGAACCAAAATAAGGCCCATAGTGTGTAGTTTTGTTACAAATTAGTGGGTAAGTTTTAGGGCCTGTATGTTGTTTCTCTAGTGTGCATGGGTAGATAGTGGTGCACCTTTGAGGGAGGACTGCTGTGTTCATTTAATCCAGCCGGTGCTGAGATACCATGACATATCCATCCATCTGAGTGACTAATGTGAGTGACATTTTACAGTGTCACCAACAAACAAAAGTTTATATTAATCAATCTGATATTCAGACACTATTGATGCTTTAGTTTTGCCTGTCAAAGTATAGTGATGTGGTAATCCCGCCTACTGTTATGTTGGCTCCGCCCATTATTGAATTGTTGCCGCCCACATGAGGCCACTTCCAGAAATATTCCAGGGCCACTTTTACTCCCCAATCCGCCCCTGCCCAAATCTAACTCTCTCTGCACATGCTTACTTTTACACCACCTGCAGTGCAGCATGGTTTTGCCCATTTTAAGAACAAATTTGTCCTGCGATCATGTCTGTTTGTATAGATGCCGTTTACTAAGCACTTTTTGAGCGAAAAGCTGCTCTGTGCAGCCGAGTTGCCCAATATCTCAAGGGGGGCTTGTGCAACAGTGTATGGGACACATCTTTACTATATTAAAATTTAAACATTTGGATGTGTTAGATGGATTTGGATGAATTTTTAATTCTTAACTAAATGTAATACTTTGTATATTTTCTTTCATGCAAGGTCTTCAAGATAACCCTTGGTTTTGTGACTGCCGTATTTCAAAGTTGATTGAACTTTCAAAGATAGTGGATCCTCATGTGATATTCCTGGACCCTCTGGTGGTTTGCAGTGGTCCAGAGTCTCTAGCTGGAATATTATTCCTAAAAGCTGAACTAGAGCAATGTCTTAAACCCTCCGTGATGACATCAGCCACCAAAATTACATCGCCATTGGGTAGCAATGTTCTACTGCGATGTGATGCTACCGGCTACCCCACTCCACAGTTATTATGGAGCAGGATTAACAACACAGCTACTAATTATACAGGTAAAATTTTATATATATTCCTACCTCCAAGTCTGTCCGTTGTTACTTGTTACCCAGTTTGTTTTATCTACTATTGTAAAGCGCAACGGAATCTGCTGCGCTATATAAGAAACTGTAAATAAATAAATATATAGTAATTTATATCGTCACTAAGGAAACCAAATAAACTTGCTTAATGCTGCTTTCCCACTGCAGACCCGTTTTAGTTTACAGGTAATCTTAAATGGTATTTAGCATTCCCACTGCAGCAGATTACAGTTTCAAATGCCATTTAAGTACCATTCCCATTGCAGGTAAAACGTTTTAGCTCTTCAAAACGTTTAGTGCCTGTGACAATGGGTCAGGCCTGTCTTTCCTTGTTGATATATATATATATATATATATAGAAGTGGAGAAATAAGTGTCACTCCAGGGGTCTTGATACAACGTAATTTTATATAGTAGAATATAAGTTACATGGTCAAAGTCGACGTTTCGATGCTCGCAAGCATCGTTATCAAGACTGCATGTAACAACTGAACAAACAGCAGAGCTTAATACATAGTGTCCGCACGGCGGCAGGACCCATATAAATAACATACCTACCGGCCAAGCGTGGACTGGACGGGAGCCGGGTGCAGAGCGCGACTCACCCCAAAGTTAGGTTGATGCGCACGCTGCTGACGTCACTCCACACAGCATAGTAACGCTGTGCGATGGAGCGCGTCCCCGGCAACCCGTCCAGAACCCCAAGAGCCGGCAACATGACAATACAGCTGAAAGTACACAACATCATAAGAGGCTGAAAAATAAATAAACAGCAATAAGCAACAACAGCGCAGCAGTCTGGGAGACACATTAGAAGGGTACATGAAAATGAATGGAGTGGGTAGACTACATGAGAATGGGTAGACTGTACCAGTGTCGACAGAGAGATAAACGGGCACACATATGGGATTAGAGGAAAAGACCCCAGTTGAGGCGGTCATTGAGCCCCTTGGGTTTCACCGTCTGCAATTTATAAATCCATTTAGACTCCAACCGTAACAACATGCCGTCACGGTCTCCTCCACGGGAAAGCATGGGGACGTGATCGATAAGGATGAGCTTGATGTCAGTCACAGTGTGACCAGCCTCCAGACAATGTCTAGCAACCGGTTGGTCGGCACGTTTGTTGGAGATGGCACTGTTAATAGATGAACGGTGAAGGGCCATACGATCACGTATGGTCCTAATAGTC
This sequence comes from Crinia signifera, assembly GCF_055691185.1. Lineage (NCBI taxonomy): Eukaryota > Metazoa > Chordata > Amphibia > Anura > Myobatrachidae > Crinia > Crinia signifera. Next base: position 177,779,115 of record NC_139217.1, on the reverse strand, counting down.
TTGCCGACATAGTACAGGCGACAGGGGCATCAAGCTCATCCTTATCGATCACGTCCCCATGCTTTCCCGTGGAGGAGACCGTGACGGCATGTTGTTACGGTTGGAGTCTAAATGGATTTATAAATTGCAGACGGTGAAACCCAAGGGGCTCAATGACCGCCTCAACTGGGGTCTTTTCCTCTAATCCCATATGTGTGCCCGTTTATCTCTCTGTCGACACTGGTACAGTCTACCCATTCTCATGTAGTCTACCCACTCCATTCATTTTCATGTACCCTTCTAATGTGTCTCCCAGACTGCTGCGCTGTTGTTGCTTATTGCTGTTTATTTATTTTTCAGCCTCTTATGATGTTGTGTACTTTCAGCTGTATTGTCATGTTGCCGGCTCTTGGGGTTCTGGACGGGTTGCCGGGGACGCGCTCCATCGCACAGCGTTACTATGCTGTGTGGAGTGACGTCAGCAGCGTGCGCATCAACCTAACTTTGGGGTGAGTCGCGCTCTGCACCCGGCACCCGTCCAGTCCACGCTTGGCCGGTAGGTATGTTATTTATATGGGTCCTGCCGCCGTGCGGACACTATGTATTAAGCTCTGCTGTTTGTTCAGTTGTTACATGCAGTCTTGATAACGATGCTTGCGAGCATCGAAACGTCGACTTTGACCATGTAACTTATATTCTACTATATAAAATTACGTTGTATCAAGACCCCTGGAGTGACACTTATTTCTCCACTTCTATCCACATCTGAAGTTGGCACCCGGGGCATTTGAACTTGGAGTTCAGAGTGCCGGTTCGATTTTCCTGTATATATATATATATATATATATATATATAGATCTATCTATATATATATATATATATATATATATATATATATATATATATATAGATCTATATATATATATATATAGATCTCTATATATATATATATATATAGATCTATATATATATATATATATATATATATATATATATATAGATCTATATATATAGATCTATAGATCTATGTATATATATATATATATATATCTATATAGATATATATATATCTATATAGATCTATATATATATAGATAGATATATATCTATCAACAAGGATAGACAGGCAGCTTGGAGGGGGTAGAGGGGGGAAGCTGTCCCCGGGTGCTGTGGGGGTAGAGGGGGGAAGCTGTCCCCATGTGCTGCGGGAGGAGGGGGGTCCCTGCTGCTGCTGAGGGGAGAGGGGGTACCTGTCAGCCTGACACGGCGCTGCCGCTGCTGTATCTCCCCCCCGGCGGCCGGTCCTTGCGGCGTATGTACAGTCAGTGTCGGCGGTCCCTCTGGCGCAAGGGAAATAAGTACTATTTCCCCTGCGCCAGAGGGACCGCCGACACTGACTGTACATCCGCCGCAAGGACCGGCCGCCGGGGGGGAGATACAGCAGCGTCAGCGGCCGCCGGGGGGGGAGATACAGCAGCGGCAGCGGCCGCCGGGGGGGAGATACAGCAGCGGCAGCGCCGTGTCAGGCTGACAGGTACCCCCTCTCCCCTCAGCAGCAGCAGGGACCCCCCTCCTCCCGCAGCACCTGGGCACATCTTGCCCAGCGCTGCACGCTGTGGACCCGCTGCGGGTGCCTGCACCCGCAGCGGGACCATGTACACCGCCATTTACACGGGACCCGTGTAAAAGGTGTAAAAGGGGTATAACAGGACGGGGGCGAGGGGGCGGGGGGCAGCGGGGCGTACCGCCGGGCTGAAAGTGGTTAATCTTTCAGCCCGGCAGCGTACACACACGGAGATGATTGCTGAAAAAAATCAGCAATCATCTCTACCGTTTAAAGATGCATTCCCATTGCATCTTAAACGGTAGATTACCGTGCAAAATCCTGCTCTGAAAACGGGTTGAAATACCGTTTAACTTTAAACGGTATTTCAACTCTGGCGCTTTCCCACTGCAGCCTTAAACGGTATTTTGCCCTCAAAAATCGGCAAAATACCGTTTTAAGGCTGCAGTGGGAAAGGGGCATAATATACAAAGTCATATAAAGCATTAAGAGGAACTGTATATCCAGGATTATGTTGACGAATACCTTTTTTACTCCAAAATCTGACTCGGTATTTGGAACACTGTTCCTATTTTGGTCAGACCCAGGATTTACCACATTTATCCTCTTTACACTGCCCCTTGACACGGGTTTTACCCATGTTCAACCCTGTTTTTTTCCCAGGTCGGATTGCCGGGTCATTTTTTGGGGGGCCATTTACACTAATGCCAGATACCAACCTACATCTGTCTGTCCAATCTGTCTGGTGGGAACACAAATTTGGAAATTTATGGAAGCATAAGAGAATGGATCATTTGCTTCACAACACTGGAAAACAGGCAAGGCCATTCAGAAAAAAATAGTTAAATCCATTTGATCTACTAAATTTATCAGAGCAATCGCTGTTGTCCAGCTTCCAGCATTTTGGGAGTGAATAATTGATTTTTGTATGCTTCCATACATTGGCAGTTGAAATTATTTTGATTTACCCTAAACCCTAGCCTAACCATTGCTTAATCCTAAAGGTGCCCATACATGGTGCGATGATCGCACCTGTTATGGGCTGGATCACATCGAAACGCATGTGTTTTGCATGCAATTTGAGTGTGATGCAATCCATGGGCAGTACAAAAAGTATGTGCAGCACATACTTTTTGTACTGTGTGATGAGATGCCCGCGGGAGCGCACATCGCATCGCACCGTGTATGGGCACCTTGAATCGAAAGTCTAACATGGACATGTACTGTCAACATTGTGGCTGTCCATATTATTAATGTCGACGTAATGTCAATTTCAAGTGCTCATTGTGGTACAGAGGAGAGTTGATGTGCCCAAACCTATTTTAAAAAAAAAATGGTTCTAAATGTAAGCACAATGATTTGTTCTTAAGGTCATTAACATTGTACATAGAATGCCCCTTACACATCCATTAAACATCCTCCACATGCCATCAGAACTCCCCACATAGTCTGATATATGCCCCTTTTATGCTTGTGATCCACACTGTGGCCACCTAAGGTATTGTACAGATTAAGAAGCCATCATATTTGTAAAAGAATTTCACTTCATAATGTGACTTTGTTCCATTTCTTTATTTCACAGTTATTCGGGAGTCTCCAACAGATGGTGTGAGATGGTCAATTCTAAGTATGAATGGTATTTCCTACAAAGATGCAGGAGAATACCGATGCAGGGCTAAAAATTTGGCAGGCATATCAGAAGCATCAATAACTGTCATAGTAGTCGGTGTTGTCACTACAACAGGAACACCGCAACGTTTTGGGAGGAGACCAGGAACAGACCAGATAAGCAATATGCAAATAGAAACAAAGGAAGAAGTGATCGAATCAAGCACAGTCTCATATACACTTCCAACAGTAACATCACCATCCACACAAACTACAGCAGAGCCCAATATAGTTCCGACTACTGCTACGCCTACCACAGTGAGGGTCCAAGAGAAGAAACCACAAAAAAACACCAAAGTGCAATCGCAGGCAGCAAGCAAGAAAACCCAACTGTCTTCAGTAGGTAACAAGGAAGGAGATGCACTCAAAAATGTGGCAGCTGATGCAGAAACAAATTCTGTTGTGCGCAATCTAAAAGTCATCAGTGAAACAGAGGATCGGGTCACGTTAACATGGAGAACAATAAATACCACAAATAGTTCATCTTTGACTGTGCTTTATTCAAAATATGGCGAGGAGGTGATGCTGAGGTTAAGCACCGATCCAAGTAAAAATAAAGTTACAATAGATGGCTTACAGCCCAGCACAAAATACATGGCTTGTGTTTGCCCCAAGTCAACTCGGCCAAAGAAAGATCAATGTATTGTGTTTTCCACAGACGCTCTGCTTAAAAGTGAGCAGAGCAGCTCCCAGGTAACTCTCTTAGTAGTTGCCAGCAGTGTTGGTTGCGTGGTTATTTTGCCCATCATCGTTTTCTTGATTTATAAAGTTATGAAGCTGCAACGTAAGCCCCAGTCTCCTGGTGAAGAAGACCTTTTAAAAGAAACTTACATAAAGTTTGAGACGCTATCTCTTAGACCACGATCCATAAATACTGGAGGTGAACTATGGACACGTAGAGACACAACAGAATCCGAAAGACTTCTTTTGTGCTCCAGGTCAAGTATGGACTCACAGGGGACCTGTAAAAGTGAAGGATCACGGCCCGAATACTACTGCTAATATTTGTATTGCATTCTAAATAGCTTTTGTTTTATTTTTATTCTGGTTTTCAATAAATAAAATTTGAAATATGTTTAGAATTATTGACGATCACACCCTGTTGTTTTCCGGCATTACTCTAATGATCTGTTGACTGACAGTAATTTAATAATCATTAGCTTTTGTTGAACTTTATATTGCCTGATTCTTTCCTAACTGGTAAGCTAAAACCCTACATAGACCAAAAATATATACTTAGGCGCTAGTACAAAAAGAAAAAAAATATATTTAATAGGATTCAGTATTGAATCCCGGCGGTTGGGATCCCGGCGTTCAGAATCCCGACGCCGGAATCCCGACAGACGAAATGCCGACAAGGGGGGGGACGTGGATCGTCCCCCCTTGCGGGCTCGCTGCGCTCACCACGCAGCGGGCCCGGTGCCTCGCTACGCTCGGCACACTAATTTATTCTCCCTCCAGGGGTGTCGTGGACACCCCAGGAGGGAGAATGTGTCGGCATTTCGGCGGTCGGGATTCCGGCGTCGGGATTCTGAACGCCGGGATCCCGACCGCCGGGATTTTAACTGCATCCCATTTAATATAAATAGGAAATTATTATATTATAGTACAGTTATGTTTATACATTTAGGGTAGCTGCGGGCTTCTGGGGTTTTGGTGTCCTCCTAGGATTCCTGATAGGAGCCAGGCAGAGTAAACTCAAAGCACAAGAATAAATAGAGGAAGCATTGAGCTGTTCTTATTTTATCACCTTGGAAAACCCTACATAGAACAAAGTTTCATTTTTTGGGGATTGCAAGTAGAAACATAATGGGCTAATTCAGAGTTGGATGCAAATGGGTTTGAAAAATGTGCCTGTAAAAACAGTTTAATTTTTGCTGTCTAATTAGAGTTGGACACTGGGTTAAACTAGCCCACTGGGTTACAGGGTAACACCTATGGGAACGCTGCCTGGGGGGGTCCCCTCCTCCTCTTCCACAAGGATTCAGGTTCCAGACTGTGTACTTGAATTATACATTAAATGTTACCTTATACTGCACAGATCCATGGTGAATTTCCTGCAGTGCATTACTGTTTTTAATCAGGTACAGTACATCATTTACTATGTATGTGTATCAAGTGGTGCAGCCCATGCACTCTCTAATGGTGAGACAAAGCATTGTGGCAGCAAGCCACACCCCCTCTGAAGACTGTCCTGAACTGTAAGCATGGGCCACCACACTGTATTCAAGGGTGGGCCTTTCATGTACCAGTCCAACACTGGTCGGATACATACTGGACTCTAGAACATACTGTAACCGGACATTTTACAGGCATGATCGCATATCACATCCTCATTTCTCATAACGCTGGGGGAGAGCCAAGTGTTCTGTCAGCTGCTGATGCCTCACAGTTGTTTCCTAAATAAATACTGAGCAATTGTGGAAAATAATGCAGTTTAATTCATTTACTAGGAAGTTGAAATGAAGGGATTGAGCATATCAAATCAAGGAAGGGTCAGTTGCCTTCCCACTTCAAGATTGGAATACCCAATTAAAAGTATATACTGTAAACATTAGTCACGCTAGTGTTTGCTAGTTATACACGTCATTCAGTGTTTACCCAGCCTAAAACAGAGCACAGGTAACAACTAGCACCACAATTCTCGGTACACAATACAGCTGAGATGTAGGGAAGCAATGAAGTTGTCTGCGTACTGTCCCTGGAAGAGATGACCGTGTAGGAGAGAGTTGTAATTCAAGTGCGGGAGAAGAGGGCTGTGATAACATTAGGGAAAAGGGCCCTGCTCCAAGGAGCTTACAATCTAGAAGGTGCATCTGGGAAAATGCTTCTTTAATGCTACATGAGTCCTGCAGGGTGTGTGGTGACACTAATTGCCTGGACACAGCAGCAAGGCCCTTTCTTAAATAGTTAATGATACCCTTTATCAAATGTTGGTTCTCATGTCTCCCGCTCAGTGCTGTGAGTTGGACATATTTTCCAGCATTCCTAGCAGTGAGGACAAAGAGCCTGATTTTGGCGATGGACACAATGTTAATGTATACAGTTGAGTGATTTTTTTTTTTTTTTATTGCTGCCCATGCATCTAAGCCACTCTGCCTGTTCCCATTGAGTTAGTGTACAAGTCTGAATCATGCTCTATAAGGCCAATAGTCAGTGCAGCACAGGTTTAAAGGTTGTATGAATCATACCTGTCTAGCCTCCCAGAATAGCCAGGGGTCTCCCAAAAGTCGTATCTCCCTCTGGTGAGCTGTATGCATGGCAAGTCTATCAATTAATGCCTGGCCTGTGAATTTGCAGCTGTGAGATCAGGTCTGAATATTATATTACGGTAAGATATTTTTAAAGAATGATTCTTCCATCTTCCTGCTTTGTGCACACACTGCAAGTACCTTTCTGCTGCCTGAAAGAATTTATGGTACTTGTGTATTTTGGCGGCGCCCATCGCATCGCATACCATAACGCATACAATGGTATGCGATGCGACGCGATATCGTACGATAGTGCACGATGGCATACAATTTTCAAATTGTATGCCATTGTACATGGCAAACAATGCCATACGATGCGATGCGATGCGATTAAACATTGTATAAGCACCCTAATGGGTGCTTATACAATGTTAAGCACCCTAATGGGTGCTTACAATGTTAAATGCACCCCCACGCCACCCCCCCACTATAAACGTGAACCCGAAGTGTGGCGAGCGCAGCGAGCCCACGAGGGGCGGCGGTACGCGTCCTACGACCTTTTCATACCCCCACTATCCACGTCGGCGTGGAGTTGAGAATAGAATAGTGTGGCGAGCGCAGTGAGCCACCGAGCCCGAAGCGTGGCGAGCGCAGCGAGCCCCGCGAGGGGCCGCGGATACCTGTGAAGCCCGCGAAGGGACGCGTTTACCTGTGAAGGTATCCGCGTGCGCTCGCCACGCTTCGGGCTCGGTGGCTCGCTGCGCTCGCCACACTATTCTATTCTCAACTCCACGCCGACGTGGATAGTGGGGGTATGAAAAGGTCGTAGGACGCGTACCGCCACCCCTCGCGGGCTCGCTGCGCTCGCCACGCTTCGGGTTCGCGTTTATAGTGGGGGGGTGGCGTGGGGGTGCATTTAACATTGTAAGCACCCATTAGGGTGCTTATACGATTTTTTATCGTATAGGGGTCAAAATTGCGTCGCATCGCATCGCATGCCATCGGGTACATGGCATGCGATGCGATGCGATACGTTCATCGTATGATGGACATCGGGGGCGCCGCCAAAATACACAAGTACCGAATTTATGTTTTGTTATTTGTGCAAGACATTCATGTTGTTTTATTAGCAACTGGAAAAAAAAAAAAACATTTTATTCAGCTAACGGAATTGTAATGTGAGTGCTTCAATTTATGATTATGTGATTACAGGGAATGCAAAAACATTTAACATTTTCTTGTTATGCAGTTTCAGTCATACTTATTTACATTTGCTGTTCCCTCTTGGAGATCCTGATGAGGAGGCCCATACTCTAACCCCATTATAAAATGCTTTGATTCATACAATCAAGGAGGAGGTGGAACTATATTGACTGGGTAAGTGGATCTGGAAACTTCGTTATGTCTGATACTCCTCTTCAGTGGCGTAAGTTTGTCCCAGCTGCCCGGAGGCAAGATATATATTGGTTCCCCCACACACCTCCCACACACAAACCCAACCTAATATATGAAATATATATGTGTTTATATATATATATATATATATATAGAGAGAGAGAGAGAGAGAGAGAGAGGGAGCACATATATTTCTGAACTCAGCTACAAAAGCAATATTGATGGTTTTCAATTGAACTGATTTAGGAGTGGTGCCCCATTGGGAGCAGGAGACAGGCGGCAGATGACTCCATTGCCTCCCAGAGTTCTGCCACTGCTCCTCTTATACCCCTTTCACACATGCAGCTATATCTCAGCTTTTTGCGCATGAACGCACATGAACATGGGATTTCTACATGTGTGAAATGAAACAATTCAGGACTAAGCCCTTGGTTCACGACTGTGCTCCTGAGCTGGGTAACGGAGCTGATACCCAAGAATGTTCTGGCTTTTTATGCATATATTGCGCCAAGAATTACCTGATTGCCTGCTCCGGCTGCCTAGGGCTCCACCCTGCTCAAAGCACACAAGTCTCAACCCTGTGTGCATGACCTAATTTTTGTGAGCCAAAGACGCATCCCCTTTAAATAACACCGATTACAGTAAGGGTTCACAAGCAACAAAGCTGCAAATTTATAGCTTTGAGTGTCATCTATGTGCCACCTAAGGAACGCCTGAGCCCCCCCCCCCCCCCCCGCACGCTGATTTCCCAGCACACATGCGAATCAATGTTTAGCATAAACATCCATTTGCGTATGGGGACAAAATAATTTGATGGACACCAGCAATGGAATGAATTTGCATGCGCTCGCAGATCTAAGACATCTCTCTGCGGGCTCCCTGTACCAGAAGTGGGCGGGCAACTGACATCCGCTAACATCAACTGCCCACCTCCGCCCCCACATCACCGGCGACTTTCCATGCCTGTCGCCCCAGGCCCCCCCGCCCGCACTGCTAGGTGCGAATGGGCTGGTGAATAAGCAATTTGCTGCGCCTGCACATGCGTATAATACTTTATGCACATGCGCAGTTGCTGACCATCACTCCCCTGCGCAAATAGATCTGATTAAGGTCCTATGTGTGAATGGGGATCACCCAGGAAAAACCTGGTTATACAGTTTAGTGCAAAATGGGTTTTCCAAGCTGGGACATGGGTAACACTCATGTTGAAAAACCTGTTGGTGTCTTGTATTTGCTGGGATGGTGTCTGAAAGGAGTATAATCAAATTTACCCTTTAGCCTGAATTCCTCCTGTTATGTTATATCCATTTATCATTGATCAATTTTGAACCATATTTGCAACTGCAACATAATACAAATAAATTGTAATTTTTGATTATTTTCCTCTTAATAGCAGAGTTGTCCCATTCAACTGGATACATGCATGCAGAGCCATATTCCGTGGTGCAAGTAGAGATTTTTTCTTAGTGGTACTGATAGCACGGCACATGGTAATGCCTATGTATATATTATACCACACACGGTATTACACATTATGCAACATACCGTAATGCCTATTTCATATATATATATATATCCACACACTGTCATGCACAATACACATTGGGTCTGGTTCTGGTTCACTTGCAAAAGCAAATTCTCTCTCTACTGGTCAAAAAACATGTAACATGTGCAGAGAGAGTTAGATTTGGGTGGGGTTTTGTACTTCTAACTGATATCTATATTGTATGGTAAAAACAAAGCAGCCAGTATTTACTCTGCACCGAAACAAAATAACACTAAAAATCTAACTCTCTCTGCACATGTTACATCTGCCCCACCTGCAGTGTACATGGTTTTGTCCATTGGAGAGAGAATTTGCTTTTGCAAGTGAACCTGAATCAGGGTAATTATGCCACACATTGTAATGCCCATTAAATATTATGCCACACACCAGAATGTCAGCTCCATATTTGAAATGGCTGAGAGCCGTCAGAGGCAGAGCCGTCTTATCCATTGAGCTCAATGGGCTGTTGCCCAAGGGCCCAAGGATTTCAAGGGCCCAGAGAGAATTCATCACTCCCCGGGCACACTCCAGGTGCCCCGCCCCAAGTCTTGTCATGCACAGAAGGAGCGCTCCCTCTCCACCCTCCCCGGCTTCTACCCGCCTGCCATAGCTGGGTTATACTGTGCTGTCCAGTGCCGGCAGATCGTGCACAGTCCTGTCACTCTCTGCACAGGAGACAGAGGGCCTTATTCTGCTTGGTGTGGACCATTCTGTATTCTTTCGGAGGGCACATTTTAGCCGTCTGCGCATGTGTAGGCAACGCTATGCGCATGTACAATGTAGTGTCTCCGCATTCGTTCTCGCCAATATCGTCCAGAAATTTGCACCGATTTGGCTCGAGAAATATGGGCGTAATATGGTCGCCATGTGGGCGTACACAAGGGCACGGTTTCAAAGTGGGCAAAATTGGGAGTAAATCTGGGCGTACAGGTGGGAGTGCATGAACTGTGGTAGGCGTGCATTCGGACAGGACACCGACTGCAAGCGAACCAACCCGCATGAAATATGCGGTGTCCATAAGCAAGTTTCAGTTTGCGGAGACCACTTGTTCATGCGCTAGGCATTCGGTTCGCCCAATTAGTACGCCCGCACCTGAAGCACTCTCAGCTGACCACAATACAATCTACTCCTCTACTCATTAGTGATTAATTAGGTTCAATTGGAAGCATTGCTGCCTAAATGGCCCATTACAAAATACTACAATATATGCAAACACGACTGCATTGTTGCTATCTGACTCACATTTACACTGCAAGCAATGGACAGAACTTTGTGAACCAAATATAAATGTAAATTTCACTTTTACATTCAGCGATAACAGCACACATGTGGGGGTGGGAATAAATATTTATTACATTATAACAAAATATAAAAACTTTTGAGCATGTTAATTTTCACATGGGAAAAAATAAAGGGGACATAACAATAATGAAAAATAATATACAGGATGTACAAAATTAAACTCATTTTATACAGAGCCACAGCAGAATCATTAGGAACACATCAGGTGGCTTCACAAGAAATGTATAGGACCAACACTTTGAGACCAGCAGCCAGTAATGGTAGCAGAAAGAGGGCAGCAAAATATTCCAACTGAAGGCACCACAAATGTTGGTACCCTTTGCACAGGATTGGGTTGCACACGTGAAGTTGACACACACAGCAAAAGAAAAGATTTGGGACGAAATAAGGGCAGAGATTAATGCAGATGCCACCTCCTTAGCGTGGACGTTTGGCCCTGGTAGGGGCCTGGCCACGTGCAGCAGCTCTTCTGCCACGGCCACGTTGTGCTGGTGGGTTGGGTGGAGCAGCTGCTGTGGAAGGGGGTGTTGCTCTTCCCCTTCCGGAAGCAGGGAGTGCTGAGGGTGGGAAAGCAGCAGAAACGGCTGATAATAGGGCCCTATTAGTGGTGATTAGCTCCACCACAAGCTCATTATGGCGGAGGAGGAGATCATTTTGGCGCACCAGCAGGTCATTTTGCTGAACAGTTTGATCAGCAATGACCTGCTGGCTGCCAGCTATTGCCTGCTGGGTGCCGACAATAGCCTGCATGACCTCCTCGGTCCTACTCTGCTGCTCTGCTGCAGACTCTCCCTGCTGCTGAATGGTATTAAGCAGCTGCGTCCACCCTTGCACACCCGGTGTGGCTGGTGGCGGCTGCTGCACCTGGATGCCACTGGTGGCAGGTGGCATGGATGGCACTGACTTCTCCTCCTCCTCAAGAAGATCACTACCGCACATTGGAGATGGTGCTGAAATAGAAACGTACAATTACAACACATTCCTTGAAACTTATCACAAAGTAGTTATGTCATGCTAACAAATTACCTTCGAGTTCAGCCACAAATACATCCACTGGGGCCTCACTGTCCATGTTGCTCACCCCCGGATCTCCTCTACAGCTACACAATCAGAGGCCAACTGCTCCAGGGAGGTGAGCTTAAGTCGGGATGGCATGGGACCAGCCCCAGTGGTGTGGCTGTGTTCCCAACGTGAGGTAAATTTCTTCTTGAGGTTGCTTTTGAAGTCTTGCCACCTGCAACCAAAGATTTACAATTATTACATCTCACACCTGAAGTTTGTATTAGCATGCATTTTTATATGCTACTGAGTTTTTAGGCTGCTTCATTCAACATAACTTTCATTAGTTCAAAACTTAAAATAATCACCTTGAACATGGCCATTCAGCATATTGTTATACATTCACAGTCGCCATCTTATATATATTGAATAAGTGACATGGCAATAATGTCTGTTGCTCCTAGCAATGTGAGCTGTCATTTAGCAATTGCATTTTCCTTTGTACAAACACATTTCTGGTATTGCAAAACTTATATATTGTGGGTCATTCAATTGTACACTGAAAGAGGTTACACACAAATACTAAGGCCAATATAAATTTCACACACATGTCACAATATTGCAGTTTTGACATATCACCTTCTTTGTTTAAAATTACTGGTGTAAATAGGGCCAGTAGGATGGTGTAATGGTTAGCATTAATGGCTCCACACAGTTAGGCCATGGCTTCAATACCCTGCATGGCCCTACCTGTGTGGAGTTAGTATATTATGGGGGCGATTCTCTATCACAGAAATGCAGTAAAAACCCCGTTATCTGGGTTTTTACCGCATTTCTGTATGCTGTGTTGTGCCTCCGCAGTGTCAGCACTGCGGAGGGCTTCTTACCGCAGCGCTGTTTGAGGGATCCGTCACGGATCCCTCCCAGCATGCCCTGCGGCCGGCGCGTCACTCTGCGCATGTGCAGATGGACTCCCGGGTCACAGACCCGAAAGTCCAGTGCCGGCACCGCATCGCAAGGAACAGCTCTTATCTCAAGAGCTGTCCCTTGCGTTAATAACAGCATATGTTACAGCATATGCCGTTATTAATAATGCAATGCCTGGCTATAATGGGCACGGATGTTACAACATCCCACCCTATATGATTAATAATTGCATGAAACCACTAATAGGTAAACAATGTAAGCCATAAATTAAAACAGTCTCAGATCAATGTGTGTGCTATCACATGTACATGTGTATTTGTAATAAGTACACCTAACGGTATTGTACACACTAGAACTTGCCTTTTTTTAACACGATCTGATTCACGAACTTGTGGAGCAACCACATTAATCTCCGCAGTGATGTTGTCCCAAATCTTCTCCTTCATTGTGGGTGTCAACCTCTTGTGTGTCAACTCAATCCAATCCCGTGCACGGGATACCAGTGTTTGTAGTTTCTCCGGTTGGAATGCTTTGTTCTTTGTGCTTGGTTCCTCTGTTGTCCTCTTCCGCCCACGCTTACGAGTTGCTGTTCTCGAAGTGCTGGCCTGGCTACTCTCTTGTGAAGCCACCTGCTGTGTCCCCAATGATTCTGCTAAGGTAGAAGGTGGCCCTGCAGAAGATGGCCCTGCAGACACCATTGGCTGGTCACCTCTCAAGGACAGATTTGGCCTCTGATGCACATTGGAGGTTATGGACTCCAGGCGTGCCATGATGAGCTCATGATCAGTAACAGTGTCTGACCCTGTACCAGACATGTTTGCAGCAAAATCTCCTTATTCTAGCACACCTATACTGTATATACCCATGTCTCTAATTTGCATACATCAACCCAACCCAGCATTCTGTACTGCTACGTATCGTGCGGCAGCATATACCGCTATGATTTTGCGGCGCCAACGCCACGCCCATACCAGAGGAAAAAACACAACCAAAAACCAGGCGTCAACTCCGATTTGTTTTTTCTATACATATGCTCAATTTTTCATCATTGCCCCACTACAACTTTTTCAAGTCATACATGCAATATGTGAATGATGAATTGGAATGTGCACTTGTATTATAGGTACAATAAATGTAACTAACCCATTCCAGATTTAAATCCATTCCACAACACATTCAGTAGTAATCACTAATTGCATCCAAATCACATGTGATAGGCCTATAAATACTGGCTTGATGCTATGTACATTTGAATCCAGATCTGCAGTGTGGACCGGTGTAAGGTAAGGTTTTACATGTTTTAATTAGAGATTTGATAGATTTACAATGTTAGTGTACTCACTGTATGTAAATGCATACAGTAAGTAATGCGAAGGCCAGCTATGCAATGCTAAGCTATGGCGATGCGATGTTGTCGCCGATTGATGTGGCGCATACACACTGTTCATATAAATATGATCAATAAAGTTAATACCAAATAACACTCTTACCAACCAATCACAGGACATGATTGCTTTTAATGCGCCATAGCTAAGATGGCTGACTACCAAAGAGCAGCACCTTTCTCCACTGTGGAGCTGATGGCCCTAGTCTCCGTAATGGAGAGGAGGCCGGGTCGTGCGGGCCCTTTTATCAGCAACCGTGATAAGCGCCGGGCGTATGTTGCTGCCCGGCGCCGAAACTTCGCCCGCGCACAGGTGCGGGGGACCGTCGCCCAGCTGGAGAGGCGATGGTCCGACCTGTGGAGGCGGCAGCCAGAGCCGAATTTCCCATTAGGCACGTGAGGCACCGGCCTAGGGGCGGCACATGTTTGGGGGCGGCACTTGGATGCCTGTGATAGTACTGTCAGCCCAAAATGTACCAATAACTGCAAAATATCCACTGTACTATACTATATTCCATCTTAAATAGAGTGTAAATGGATAGGACATGCAGATACTGCCCCTATAAACTGTCCTACTTAGTAAACATTATTGTTGTGCCTAGGGGCGCCCTCATCCCTAAATCCGCCCCTGGCGGCAGCCTGAACTCCTCCAGCGTCTTAGGCGCCGGATTGAGAGATGTGAGTTTTAACGCTATAAACAAATAATTACCAGTGAATGCTTTAATTTTCACATTAATAACTAATATAAGTAAATGAGGTTAAGTGGGTGTTAATGAGTTATAAATGGCATATACTATATGTGTGATATTTCCTCTTTGACATGCAGTCATGTGGATATAATATGTAATTGTATATGAATATTGATTTTGATTAATACAATAATGTCCCATAATTGACACTCATCCATTGCTCTATTTTTTCTTATTTACACAGCATGGGAAAGAGCAAGACAGGCCCGTGAGGAGGAGGGCCACTCCAACTCCCCTTCCCCTACCCACAACGCTACCCCTATTCATGACCCTACCCCTATCAATGACCCTACCCCTATCCATGACCCTACCCCTATCAATGACCCTACCCCTATCAATGACCCTAGCCCTATCCATGACCCTACCCCTATCAATGACCCTTCCCCTATCCATGACCCTACCCCTATCCATGACCTTCCCCAAACCCACGACCCTTCCCCTACCCACTCCCAAACCTCCTCATTCTCCCTCCATTCTCCACTCACCTACAGTGGCTACACTGAAGGCACCCTGCCACCAGCCAATTACCCACCACCCACCAACCTGGTGGAACAAATGGGTGGGGACGTTGTTGAAAGTTGTATGTATACATAATGGCTCATTAGTTACTTATTTATGTTCTGTTTGTTATGTAGCACAGCAGATTCGATACTTGTTTCCTAGAACGGCCACACCGATGTTGATCGGGTCTGTCGCATCGATCGCATCGCATGCGATGCGACCGACGCGATGGTCCCAATTTTTACATTGTTTGAAATGTGAATAGGGTCCCTGGGACCCTATTTTACATTGGATTCAATGTAAAATTCTCCCCAGACCCCAATTTTAACAGACCCCAATTTTAACCCCCTCAACGGCACCCCACGATTGCCGCCAACCCGAAGCGTGGCGAGCGTAGCGAGCCCGCGAGGGGCGGCGGTACGCGTCCTCCGACCTTTTCATACCCCTACTATCCACGTTGGCGTGGAGTTGAGAATATAAAGTGTGGCGAGGGCAGCGAGCCACCGAGCCCGAAGCGTGGCGAGCGCAGCGAGCCCCGCGAGGGGACGCGTATAACTTCACAGGTATACGCGTCCCCTCGCAGGGCTCGCTGCGCTCGCCACGCTTCGGGCTCGGTGGCTCGCTGCACTCGCCACACATTATATTCTCAACTCCACGCCAACGTGGATAGTAGGGGTATGAAAAGGTCGGAGGACGCGTACCGAATATTTCCAAAAAAGATGGAATATATGACCTGGATGTGGATGAATCCGGATTGTCCACATAGATGGTGAAAGTCCAGGGTGTATCAGTCTCAACTGGCAAGGGGTCAGGGTACCTCCACAGCTTCTGTCAGCAGCGCTGACAAACGCGCTGCTGCGGCATCACCGCAGCAGCAGCCCGGCGCCCTTAGAAGAGCGCTCCGGGCACTTTCGCCCGGCGAGTCCCGGGTGGAAGATGTGACGTCCGCCCGGCTGCGGCGCGTCACTTCCGCCCAGCCGGGGGACAGTACAGGGAGTCGGGCCGCGTCACCCGGGGGTTGCCAGGCAACCAGGGGACGCCGGGTGGCGCGCGCCCAGGCAGCTGGGGATAATTAGACAGGTTGGGGGCCTGGTCCTACGGCGGAGGCTGATTGGCCAGCAGCACCCTTTTAAGGGAGCTGGTCCAATACAGCCCCGCCGGTTATATTGTTTCCCCACAGAGGGCCTGCTGCTCTCTGCTGTCCCGGTCCCTGCAGATTCTCTGCCGTGCACCGTGCCCGTGCCTCTATCCTCCTGCCGTGGTCCCAGCCACGCTCCGTCGCTGTGTCGACACCTTCCAGCGAGGGTCCGCTGCCGTGTTGCTGCGGCCGTCCCTTATCCGGAATTCTCTTGGTCAGCGATCTCTCCATCTGGTCCTGCCAAGACACTCCAGACGTACTCCGCTCCATCTTCTGCCGCTGGAGGTTCCGTTCCGGTTACGTAAGTGCTCCATTGGAGCCCGGTCCTTATTCGTTATTTTCTGGACAAGCTGTCCCGTATCTTTAGTTGTTCTGTTTCCGTCTTGCCTGGCTCTCCGGGATCCGGAGAGACTCATGCTAGGGGATTTACGCCCGTTTTGGGGTACCGTATTGTACCATTTTGTGTTGCCGTATTTTGCGTTTGGTGGCACCCCGTTACTATAGTACCGGTGCTTGTGGCTCGGTCACATTCCCCGTCCTTGGCCAGGTGCCGTCAGACAGGGTGTTCCTTTCAGTTAGGCCCTAGTAGTCAGATCCTCCTTTTGGTCCAGTCCCTGACAGTCGCCGTGGGCTTGTCTCAACATAAAACCTGGTTGCATCGGGGTTGGAGCGGGCTTAACCTGCTCCCTCGAACGCGGCGACTAAAGGAGAAGCCTAGCACCTTGCAGCCTGTGGTCACTTGCCCGGGACGGCCAACAGAGTTAGAGTAGGGCTTTGCCGTGGCCGTTCTAAACAGCGGTCCCGGCTGAGGGTTCAGCCCACCACCAGTCACTGCATACACCCACGCACGTTACAGCTCTCCAACGCGTTTCAATCCACAAGGACCTTTGTCAAGGGATGACAATATATTCCATCTTTTTTGTGTATCTAGCTTCACCCCCAAGGTGGAAAAGGGCCTCCATGTAATTATTGGATTGTATTTTTTATCTTTCATATGTTTGGAGTGTTTTTATGAATAAAATCTTTTTGGACACCAATCTGAGTGTCGTAAAGAAACTTTGATGAGAGTTGCACCTCATTTTCCACAGTGAGTTGGGGTACGCTCCCCATCAAATATTCCCTTTGAAAGATACCTTTATATAAAATATCTGCCTTTCTTTACTGTGAGTGGGGTACGATCTTCCATATCCTTAAAGATACCTTTATGTGTGGGTTCTGCACCTCACTAAAGTGAGTCTATCGGTATGATAACATTTTCTGCACTTGATGGTGGAAGGACATCTATCAAAACACCTGTTTTTCCCCTGAGAGTGAATCACTTTGGGACTTTATTCTCCATATATGGTCATATGTATTCTCATAGAAAATACATTGTCTTTATTTCTTTCATGCCTCTCTATGTGAATATTCCCATGGGACACCATTGAGAGCTTTAGGACCACTCACGCCATCAGACCCTCGATGATAAAAAAAGGGAAGTGACGTGTATATTTTATTTAGATCTCTGTGGGGCACTGTGCCAGAGTCTGTGCTGTCTTCTCTGCATGATACCCTGGCCCCCAAATTTGTGAGTCCATGGCAAGTTATGTTTCTGCCCCTTTATTGAATTGTCTTTCTGTGTATTGTGAATTGTAAGTTATATTTCACTTGAAATTTTCATCATACATTTCATCAATATTTTATTGTATGTCATTACAAAAACACAGCCTATGAAATACTGTACGTACATGCTGGCATCATTCTTCTGTACAATGTCTTAGAAATTAAGGAGCTTCATAGTTCCCTTTTATGTGCTTTCAAGAATCTATGTGACAGTGTTCACATGATCAAATGCATTCTTAATACTTCACAGTTCCTTGTAGAGCACAGTTGTAGGGCCGAGAAGTTCACATCATACATAAACTTTCCTTGTCCTTCCTTCCCTTTTTAAGCAGCAGAATCTGCAGCTGTGCCCACTCACAAGGGTGTGTTTGGTAGCTAAGCCCGAATGCCAAGCTCTTGGATGTCTCTTACTTCCCACAGTAACATTTGGGTCACTGGCCAGTTCTTTCCCTTTCTCTACAGGCAGCTGGTGATCCGCGTGTTGCACTGCTTAGAGTCAGACAATGTTGATCACAGAGTCAGCCTTAACACCTTTTCCAAGGTAATCAGTGTATCGTAAACTTGAGGAAGAGAAACCTCCATATCAAGCTAAACAATTCTACATAGCACGTGCTAGAGTAGACATTGGAGGAGAAATGTTGCAGATTGCAACACATTCCCCTACTGGTGTCATAATGTAAGCATGTCAGTTAGCTTAGATCTGCAAACACGCCCTAAAGTGTGATCCTTTGCCCAGCTGGCCGCCTTTCTTGCAGCACTACTGTTTTATGGCTTGATACCGCATAGGTAAGCTAAACATTAGCTCTGTTGAAAGTTGGTAGTAGTAATTCAATACAGAACTTTGATAAGTCTACAATTACAACTGCACGCAGCTTAGGGGGATGCTTAGCAAAGCCCTGAGCACTAGGCTCTTTCTCCAGAAGACAGGGACTATGAAGTCTAATATTTGCTAATCAAACAGTTCTGGTAAGTATTACCAAAACTAACCCTTGTATAAAAAATAAAAAATAAACCATTTTGGGGGAGATTCTCTAAGCTAAAAATGCGGCAAAAACCCCGGGGTTTTTACTGCATTTTGGGATGCTGTAAGCATCCCCCGCTGGGTTACCGCGGCGGGGGGCTTCTACCGCAACCCTCCGCCGCCCCGCCGCCCCGCATGGACCCCCGCTGCCCCGCATCACCCCTCCCCCTCACCTGTGTCCGGGCAGCACAGAGCTGTGCTGCCCGTACCTGTGACCTCCTCCCTGCACCCAGAAGAGGATCAGTGCAGGGAGGAGGTCACAGGTCCGGGCAGCACAGGAGAGCCCGGCGCAGCAGCAGCGCCGGGTGTGGGAGGGAGGGGGGAGCCGCCGGGACCTGCTGGGACCCGGCTACTCTCACCGCAAAGGACAGCTCTTAACGCAACAGCTGTCCTTTGCTATAATTATCGCATATGTTAGAACATATGCGATAATTATAATTGCGATGGGTGGGGAAGGGGGGCGGAGATTCTTAGAGAATCTCCCACAAAGTCAGATATCATATCCCCTGTGTCATACTACAGATTTATTGTCAGACTTGGCTGCTTGGAACAAAAACCTGGTTACAGATGAGTGCAAATGACAGTTAACCTTTCGCTTGGAAATGCTGGAAAACTGACAAACTGTCATTCAGAAATTTTTGTTCCAACTAGCCAGGTCTGACAATAAGGGGGGTATGCAATGTGCCGCTGCTATTTCCGATGTGGGAAATAGCGGTGGCTCCCTATTCAATGCTGTCTTTAACGACAGCATTGATGTGGGATCACGGCAGAACGGGCCCGACTTCAGAAGCTGTCGGGCCCATTCTGCCGGTAATGGCTGTGGATTGTCACTTTGCACATTGGGTCTATTCATTCACTTCCCAAGTGTGGAGACTAACTACGGGACTCACAGCGGTTCCTGACTTCCCATTGCCATTTGGATGCCCCTGGGACAAACCCCACAGATGTAACTTACCATCATTCAATAATTACTCAAACAAGGAATACCATCTTCTACCTTGCTGTCCCATCATGCTTCCTCCAGCGGCCACAGGGGGCGCCGCACCACCAGAGAGGACCTTTGGGAAATTTGGGATCTAATATCTGGACCCCTGATACCTCCAGCGGCACCACATCAGGAGACCATATGACTAGAGATGACCTGTGCTACCTTCCTTATTTCTTAAACATCCTTGGACAGTGACCCATCATCCATCTTCTTGGTAATGTGCACATTCCTCATACTAATTCCATTGAGCCAGTGCTATCCTGCACTTTATTTATATCCAGGAGAGAGCAATTCAATCAGCTTTTATATATATATTTTTTACCTCTATTTTTATTTGTATGTGATGTATAATTATATTAATGTGTTTTTCATATAAATAATATCAATTTCAATTGCATTTGGGTTATTCATTGTGGTAAAAAGCACTGTTTCCTTGTATTCTTTTTTCCTCTGGTTTATTTGTTAGGGACTGACTACCCCTGAAATTGAGCAGCAGCTTTTTTCTGAAAACCAGCTCCTATTTTTTGGCGCCCTTCTCTTTATGTCTAGTAGAATAAGATCTTTTTTTCGTGGATTGTCAAAATCCCAGCCGCAAATCGACAATCCACGGCTGTTTTTGCGGCCACGCCCCCTTTGCGCCGAGTGGCAGGCGGGACATTGAATCCCGTCTGTCGTTATGCAGTCGATCTGACCGCAAACTGGCCAGGATCATGGCTGTCGGCGGGGATCGACAGCCGTTGAGCCCAGATTGCATACCCACCTAAATCTGCAAGTGTTTGGCCACCTTTAATAGTGGTAAAACCATTAACAATCAATCTCTAAAAAATTATTTATTCTCCAAAGTTTTTACTAATAGTTATAAATGCGACAGTGAGTATACCAAATGATGTTTATAACCTAGCAAATATCTATATATAAAGGGCGAACTACTCCCCTCTATGAGGTGAAGTATCGCTGGACAAAATTACACAAAAAAGTGAAAGCATAACGATCTGTTTCAAATAGATGGATCTGTGAAGACAGAGATTGGAGGTAGGAGCAGAGGGACTAATGTCCAGTACACCCGGAGCAAATTGAGCTTTGTGCTTAGCAACACTGCCCATGACCTCAATAGAGAGAACACCGGTGATGACTAGATATTTCAGGCATGCTTGAAATATCTAGCCCGGCGACAGCAATGGGGCTATGCATCACTATTGCTATGGGTCATACACACACAGGGTTTTTTGCTTCTAAGCCAATTCATCTAAGCGATTTAGTCAGATTGCTTACAAATGGGTCTCAAATCACGCCATGTGTATGCCTGATTAGCTATCATTTTTATGGCAGGCTTTTTAACTAGTAACATGTGCAGTCTGAGATGCTGCACTTTTCACCTGGTTGCTAAGCAATCAGCCCAGAGACAATCTGGAGGACTCTGAGACCCAGGAGCGCTGCGGTTGCCTGGACAAGTGCGGGAAGCCGGAAGGGGTCAGGAGAGAGAGAGAGAGCATGCAGGGATGTGTGAAGAAGGAGACCAGCAGAGCCAGAGACACAGTGGGGTGTTAAAGTACAATGAGCCAGCGCTGGCTGAGTAATTGATTCAGATAGTAATAAAATAAAAAATGTATTAACTCTAATTATACAAATGTTTAAATTAATAAAATAACTAAGAATAATGCATAAATCAATACATAAAAAAGAAACTAAAGGATGGGGGACGTGTCACATGGGTGACATGAAATTGAAGATTGCAGGATTTAAAAGTCAAATGTCAAAAGAATTGCCCAAAACAAGGATTGTATTGCATATTACCAGTTGAGAATTCGCTCCACTGATGTAAGATGGTTGATGGGGTAGTTGGAAATCCCCTCCAGTTGCAAATGAAAAGACAGCAATGATGAAATTGGTATGCTCTATTTCGTTGAGAGCAATAAGAATCCTGATGGCAACCACTGGTTTTCTGGTAAGTCTCTTTAGGGAACTGGCTTGGTATCCCAAAGGGTGTAGAAACTCAATCCAGGTTCAGGTGGTACTCTATGGTTTTCAGGAATATCGATGGGTCATCAGTGGGTGTGGGGTCTCAAATAGAAGTACTCAACGCGTTTCCACGGATAACTGAACTTTCGGCTTCCTCACTCCTGAGGAAGCCGGAAGCCTTCAGTAGGTCTGAATAACCCCCTAAGTTTAGATGACATGCCTTTTCACATGTATTCCCTCCTGGTATGTGGATGTTAGTCCTACATTGCTAAATTCTAAATAATACAACATAATAATGATTCATTCTTATTCTCCTCTAAATTAGGAAAGATTGAGAATGATTACCAGTAAAATATGGAGTATTAGTTATTTAGTGACCTCCTTGGCAGCGGGTTTTCATGGTGTATTACAATGAAACAGGGTGTTCAATCTTTTTACTTGGAGTACTGGAATTAAGAAATTTACTTGGACGGAGGGCCATAAAATGTATTCTCACTCTGGGGGTTATTTTGGTTCACTCTTTCTGACAAATTCCTTCTTAGTTGGACAAAACCATGTGCACTGCAGGTAGGGTAGATGTTACTTGCAGAGAGAGTTAGATTTGGGTGGGGTTTTACTTCAAAGTGAGATCTATATTGCAGTGTAAAAATAAAGCAGTCAGTATTTTCCTTGCACAGAAACAAAATAACTTACCCAAATCTAATTCTCTCTGCACATTTTACATCTGCCCCCCTGCAGTGCACATGGTTTTGGCCCTCTGTGCCTCTGAACATTTACTGTAGGTTATGTTTTTTTTTGCTGATAAAAATCTTTGGTACTTATGTAATATCTGGACTCCCGTTTTTCTTATGAGACCGCATCCCCTCGCGGGGCTAGCTGCGCTCGCCACGCTTCGGGCACGGTGGCTCGCTGCGCTCGCCACACTATATAAAGTCAACTCCATGCGTAGTTGGATAGTAGGGGTATGAAAAAAGTGATGCATTTAACATGGGAGCCCAGATAATACATAAGTACCAAATCTTTATATACCATCCCAGAGCGCTAACTTAATTATGTATGCGCATGCCGACAACTTCCCTTATGTGACAGCCCAGAGCACCCCCTTATGATCCTATCCAGAACTCCCCCTAATGTATGAGTCTAGAACTCCCCCTTATGTGCCAGCCCAGAGCACCCCCTTGTGTTCCTGCCAAGAACTCCCCCTTATTTATCAGTCTAGAACTCCCCCTTGTGGTACAGACAAGAGCTCCCCCTTATGTTCTTGTCTAGAGCTCCCCATTACGTGTCCATCCAGAACTCCCCCTTATGTTTTAGCCCCCTCTACTTGGGGTGGGAGGGGGCTGCTGAAATTTTCCGCAGGGGGGCACAAATTTAGTAGTTACGCCATTGTGAGTAAGTTACTGTCATTTGTGCAATCAGTTAACTGAGCTAAGGTAATTAGCATTGTCAGTGGCATAGTGACAAGACTTTTTTCACCCATCTTGCTTTTACCCTGCCAAAGCTAAATTAAGGCCTCATGTTTTTGATGTGCCACAGGACTCTGTTCTCAGCAGAGGCGTAACTCTGGGAGGCAATGGAGTCTTCTGCCACCTGGCTCCTGCTCCCAAGGGGGCACCTTTCCTTCCATTTAAGTTTGAAACAGTTAATCAAAAGCTTCTGTGGCTGACGCCCCCTCCTAGCAGGACCATAGACGACATCACACTGTCTACCGGGCAACTGGGATGAATTTACGCCACTGGTTCTCAGGCGTCTGTGGATCTTATTCAGCTTAGATCAGATATGATAAGCTGCTCCCAGCAGCTTATCATATGTGATCCTTAAGCAATGCAAATGCATGAGGCTGTACATATCACCTTCTGCCTGCATTTGCGATTGCATTGAGCTATAATTCAATTGCAACTTAGAGGAACATCGGGACCATACTGTAAAAGCCAACCTTAGGCTGCCTGTTGCATCACAACTTGCAATGCCAGGGAAACTGTACTTCGTGGCGTGGGTGCAACATGCAACCATTTCCAAAAACATTGGTCGGTACTTGTGTATTAGCCGGGCGCCCAATTAGCATACGTACGCAGGTGTAGGGTAAGCTACTCTGTCTGTGTAGTCCAACGGCTGCCTAGCGTAGTTAGCGTAGTGACTCCGCGGCAGCCCGGGTCTGACCCCGGCGTCCATGGCTCTGTCCCGGAGTCCATGCCAAGCCTAGTGAGTGCCTCTCACACAGCGCTGGTAACCGTCAGATCCCCTGCACTGACGGACGCCAGCGGAGAGGGGATCATGTGGGCGCTGGCGGAGAGGCGCTCCAGCTGTCTGAGATGCAGGTGCGTCTCAGACGCTCCTGCTTCTCAGTAATTATTAGCACGTTTGCCTCATGCATAAAGGGGGTATGCTGGTGCAAGTGCGTCCTATGCAGAATAAAGGAGGCATTTTCAAACCCCCACTATCCACGGCAGCCCGAAGCGTGGCGAGCGTAGCAAGCCCCGCGAGGGGACACCAGCGTTGATTTTATAAAGTGTGGCGAGCGCAGGGAGCCACCAAGCCCGAAGCATGTGAAGTAATCCGCGCCCCCTCGCGGGGCTCACTGCACTCGCCATGCTTCGGGCTCGGTGGCTCGGTGGCTCGCTGCGATCGCCGCACTTTATAAAAACAACTCCACGCCGACATGGATAGTGGAGGTATGAACAGGTCAGGAGGACGCGTAACGTTTCCGCTCGCCACGCTTCGGGCTGGCGTGGATAGTGGGGGTGTTTCAGGAACACATTCACACCTGCATCCTCTTCTGTCTTTGGCAAGATGAACATTGTCACAGGTTCTGCAGCCATTACACTATCACTTCACCTTCAGCTATGACAGGGACACTGATTGTCTGACTATGCTGATTCTGACAGGGATGCTCGGAGGAACACTATGCTACTTCTGACTGACTACGTTAACTACCCTGGCTCTGACTGACTACGTTAACTACGCTGGCCGGGGGAACACTACACTGATTCTGACAGCGCCTTTACGCTAACTACGTACCGGGAGCCCGGCTAATACACAAGTACCCATTGGTCAATCAGGCAGAGATGTTCTTTATTCTGCGCTGCGATTGCAGAACTGTAACATCGGGTATAAAGTGTTTATGTGATCAAACCTGAATTAGCCCCTTTTTGGACAGAGGACACACAGCAGCTACATCTTTGTACAGAGCTGCTGTTTGTAAATACTGTATGCTAATAATGCTGCACATCTTCCTCACCACCAATAACACCACCAATTTCTCAGTCTCCCAATTGGTGGTGTTATTGGTGGTGAGGGTTGTATCACTGTGTTGTGCACTTACTGTATGTTGTCATGTTTCATTCTGAAATGTCACCAGGTGGTCACAGGTGCCGTGTGCTGGACAGCAGCATCCATATACAGTATGAGCATGTCTACTTTAAATAAGATAACAGGCATTTGGTTAGGAATAATGGTGACATGGAAAGATTGGCATCAGCCAGAACCTGGGGTGTGCAGTGCTTACCTCTAAGGATTACTGGGTGGGTAAAATCTAATCTACAGTATGGGCATTGGTGGATTTAAGATACCATTTTGTGTTTTGCCAACTACTGTATAATGCATTTCTACTTTAAAATAGAATCTACTATTGTATCTTTCTTGTTTTCTTGACTGCTTGTATAATGTAATACTGAACCCTAAAGTACCTTAGATTAACTAGTGAGCCCCCACTCTAATTATTGGTAATTCTTAGTAACTTCACCATATTTGTGATAATAATAACCATGTCATAAATATTATCCATTTTTGAGTTGAATAATATATTCCACTGTTCACCGTTCATATATATGGGGCAGTACGGATGGTGTAATGGTTAGCATTACTGCCTCACAGCGCTGAGGTCATGGGTTCAATACCCACCATGGCCCTAACTGTGTGGAGTTTGTATATTCTCCCCGTACTTGTGTGGGGTTCCTTCGGGTACTCCAGTTTCCTCCCACAATCCAAAAATATACTGGTAGGCTAATTGGCTCCTAGCAAATTAACCCTAAAATGTCTGTGTGTGCGTGTACATGTGGTAGGGCATATAGATTGTAAGCTCCACTGGGGCCGGGACTGATGTGAATGTCCAAATATTCTCTGTAAAGTGCTGCGGAATATGTGTGCGCTATATAAGAAACTGTTAATATATAAATAATATATATAAGCAATAGTATCATGACTTTTGATTAATACGTCAATGTTAATATAACTGCTTTGCAGCCTGCTAATCAAGTTCTGCAGTGTCACCCCAGCTCAGTGCTTATCTGCACACCCAGACATAAGTTCTATCTACAGTATAACGTTTCTATGGTAGATGGTCTCCCATCTGGACCGTATGACTAATTTGTTGTCACTTTTAATCAACTGTGTAATAGTTCATGTGTTTAAAGAGAACTTAATAAGTCACCCGTAACTTTTTAATAAATCCTTCATCGAAGATGACTCAAGTGAGTCTCAAAAACTTCAGCAAACACAAAAAGTACTCCATTTGTACATACCATCCGCACCGTATAACAGAATATGAAAGGAATTACAAGTGGTTGTGTGTTTGTTCTTAGTCTGCATTCTCTCATTCCCAGTATTGAAAATACCAAAGACGAGCTCCACTCTGCTGGCACTAAGAAGGAGGGAGGTGTGGCAAGGAAACATTTTAAAGGAGGCAGTAATTGGGGAAGACAGAACCGGGCATAGTACTGTACACAACGAAGAGGAAGGTTATCACAAAACAAATTGCTCTGACACTGTGGAAGAAATTCTCCCAGACTACTGTAGTTGCTGAATGTGTTACATTCGTCACTAGGGTGCCTGGCATTTCGTACTTTGCTTCCAAAAGAAAAAAATCAAGAAGCATAACTAATTAGAATGGTTGTATACAGAGAGAGGTCGGAGTATTGTTCGAGTAAATAAAAAGACAGGCGGAAAACAAAAATCTGGGATTTGTAAAAAAAAAAAAGGAGAAAAGAAAAAAAATGTTGTTGGATATGAAAGGCTGTGAGCAAGAGACAGGACACCCTTCATGCACAGAGCTGCACAGGATGAAAACAAGTGACATGTAGCCTATGGACAGCAACACAAGAAGAGATTATGTTCCTTATATTAACTGTTTTCTGGACAGTATACTTTTTCACTGGTTTCTGCAGCACCAAAGGAATAGGACAATGGGATTGTCAAGAAGGTTATCATCATATAGGCTACAACCTGTCTGCTTGTAACGGTGAGTAAATCATTCTCAAATGTGTGTAGATAGTAATGTCATAAATAATACAGTAAGTTTATTTTGCTGCTTCCACATAAAGAAAGTATTTTGGTTTTATTCTGTAATATGGCTCATTTTAATGTATACACTATAATCTAGGCCAGTGGTTCTCAAACTCGGTCCCCACACAGTTCATGTTTTCCAGGGCACCTGACAGGTGCACTCATTAGTGACTGACACATTTTAAAAGATGCACATGTGGAGCTAATTATTTCACTTGATTCTGTGAGGAGACCTGCAAAACATGCAGTGTGTGGGGTCCTGAAGACCGACTTTGAGAACCTGTGATCTAGGCTATATTTTGGCACTTTAGTCTAAACTATACTTGCTACTATAGCTATAGTCTAGCCACAATAGTCTAAAGGTGCATACACATTATATGATATGCTCCATGTTTTCCAGCAAACTCCCAGGCGAACGATATTGTGCATACACACTGAACAATATCATTAACAATATTGTTACGTGACATCATCCTGACACGGCTCCGAACATGGTATCATTGCCAATATAGTCAGGACTTGTGACTGCATGCACAGGTGACTTGGGAGTCTGGGGGGTCCATTAACGACCCGCAGGAGCCTGCATCATTAACAATATAGTGCATACACTCTAGACAATAATATCGTTAATGATATAATTATCATGCAATCCTAGCCATTATAGTCTAAGCTGTACTTTGCCATTATAGTCTGAGCTTTGCTATGCCATCATAGTCCAAGCTATACTTTGCCACTATAGTCTACTCTAGGCAGTGGCGCTGAGGGGGAAGACCTTCTTACCCAAGCCTGGATCTGATGGAGGGGGCCCGGTGGGCGCTACCCTCCACCCTCATTACAGTGAACCGAGCAGGGAGAGAGAGAATTAACTGCCACTGCAGAAGCCACTCCCCCAGCTCAGCACGCACTGCTCACCAGGGAAGCCACTAGGAATTTTTCAGTCCGGGCCCCTCCAGGTCCCACTCCCATATCCCCCCCCTTCACTTACCACCCAACTCATGCCACAGGATTCCGGCAGCAAATTAAAATGGAGCACCGGCTGGTGAGCTTTTGTACTGGCAGGCGGTTTGATTGGCTAACGGTACACAGCATTTTAATTGTCCGCTAATGTCCCACATTGAAGAAGCAGGCAGCACAGCGGAGGCTGTTGGGGGGTGGGGGATCCGGTGGGCAAAATTCGGGCCCTCCCAGAGGCCGGGCCCAGGACAGCTGTACCAACAGCACCTCCCTGTCGGCAGCCCTGCTGCTCAGTGCTGTGTGCTGAGCTGAGGAGAGAGCTGAGGAGAGAGGCAGCTACAGCACACCGTTCACAGGTGTACAATCCTTCCCGCCATCTGACGGTTTATACATCGGCACCCCTGCTAGCTTGTTGTTTTTTTTTCATGGGTGTGGTCATTACTATCTATCACATTTTAAAACATGTGCTGCATTCATTCCTAACCGACAAATTCTACAGATCCACAAGTGATCTGGAAAACATGAACTGTTATGATATATCAAGGACCGGTTTTGCCATCCCTGTTCTAGGCTTAAAAACTAATAGGGGTTTTCATTTAAGTCCATTTCTTTAGGTAGCCGAAAAAAATGGAGTTTTCAATTGCAGATATTTTTGCCTGTTTTTTAGTCTTTTTTCGTTGATGCCGATTCACTTTTGGTTGAATTGGCATCAGTGAAAAATTGCAAACGAGGGGTGAAAATGTCCGCAAATTTAATCGGAAACATGTGGAAGTCATTCGCCAATCCAAGCATTTTGTTTGACTAATTGAAGAATCAGCACTTTGATTGAATAGTTTGAATCTAAATTCGACCTAAAAATTTTGAAAAAGTTAAGGTTTTTTTTGGTACGTATGTAATATCTGGGCTCCCGTTTTTCTTATGAGACCGCGTCCCCTCGCGGGGCTCGCTGTGCTTGCCACACTATATAAATACAACTCCATGCGTAGTTGGATAGTAGGGGTATGAAAAAATGGGGTGCATTTAACATGGGAGCCCAGATAATACATAAGTACCTTTTTTTTTACACCCGAAGTGCAAATTGTGAATTCCATGATGTCACATGTTGGTTACACATAATTTAATTAATTCAATTAATTATATGTTTGTCTGAGTCCAGGTATTTAACCCTTTGAGTGCCAAGTGAATTTGTCAAAATATATTTGAAAATTGCCAAGCAAACATGTTTATTCATCATAATGACCTGTAATGTTTGCCTTTTATAGGAAATATAAACTTTTTTTGTACACAACATTTTTTATTTGAATTTATACAACAAATGTGAGCAACGCTGGCATTTTCCATGAATATTTTGCACATCGCTCACAGAGATGTTGACACTCAGTTTTTTGGGCATCTCTCACAGAGATTTTGGCACTCAAAGGGTTAAAAGTTCCCAACTATAGTTTATGTTGTTCCCCATAGCTTCACATAAGTCTGCATGATGGCAGAAGCTGAGGGATGTGCTTTGTATGAATTCTGTTTGATCAATTATACATTTCTTTGATTATAAGATTTCTATTTTGGGGGAGATTTATCAATACCTGGAGAGAGATAAAGTGGACAGTGATAAAGTACCAACCAATCAGCTTATAACTGTAATTTTACAGGCTATGTTTTCAACTGATTGGTTGGTACTTTGTGGCAGATGTATCAAGCCTGGTGAAGTGATAAAGTAGAAGGAGATAACACAGCAGCTAATCAGCTCATAACTGATTTTTCAAACCCAGACTGTAACTTGACAGGAGCTGATTGGTTGCTGTGTTATCACCTTCTACTTTATCACTTCTGCAGGCTTAATACATATGTCCCTGAATCTCTCCACGGCTTGGAAATATCTCCCTTTTAGTATCAGGTGAGAGATGAGGGCTCAGCAAATCAGTCAGGATGCTATGCAAAATGTATAACATTAGGTATAATAAGTAGCTTTAAATTGAAACAACTAATTTTTAAATGTTTGCTTCCTAGAAAAGTCTGACACCAAACATAGAATATTTGTTTAGAGACCCCATAGCGATGCATACACTGGGGGCTGCTGGAGGGCACATTCTTTGTCAGGTTGCGAGACAGAAAGGACATGACACATGGCATTGAATGCTAAATTCAAAGGGGGTTAATCCTCTGTGGGCCAGTCCTATGCTAGGTATTGCTGTGTCAGAGCTGTCTACAAAAAGAACGAAGGATGAAATTAAATTGACATTGTAAGATTTCATAATGTTTGATAGACAAGCTGTATGTGAAACAAGGGGGAAATTTATAAATATATTGTCCGTATATGGCTGATCAGCGTATGAATGGGTACGAATGGGATCGGCCATATATGATCCAAAAATACGGATGAGAAATACGACAAATTTAAAAAGCTGGCGTATTCTTTTCATTCATATTTTCCGATGTCGTATGTGTTCATTCCCATTCGTATTCATACCGGGTCGTAGTCCTGGTTCCCAAAATACGGGGGACAAAATAAATAGGGGTCCCCCATATTTTGAGAACCAGCACTGGGCCAAACAGCCAGCGGGCTAATGCCACAGCTGGGGAAACTTTTTATGTAAGTTCCCCCAGCCAAAGCATTAACCCCTGACCATGGGGGATTGGGGACCCCCCCCAATGAAGGGGTCCCCCCCAGGATACCCCCTGCCTGGGCTGAAGCCCCTGACTGTCCCTCGTGCCCCAGGGCGGTGGGCACCACTTTTGTGGAATGTTGTGGAACTACAAGTCCAAGCAAGCTTGCACCGCATGCAGGGACTTAGAGAACCACAGGTCTCAGCATACAGAACAATAACGGTCCCACTGGTACTTGTAGTTCTACAACATTAAAAATAGTGAAATAATACACAGACACATCAGAAAAGTTTATTAAATACTACATTCACACATACTATACTTACCTATAAAGGTCCACCGCAGGTCTGTGCCCTTGTCCAACAGACTCCGTGGGATACCATTTTTTTCCCCAATTATTATTATTTTTTTTCTATTTTTTACATTAAGAAGCCTCAAATACGACCAAAAAACATGGTCTAGTTGACATATTTACTAGTGATCAATATTCATATAAACCAGTAGGAATCATTAGTAACTTTGTTGGTACCATTGAAAAGAATAGGCTTTAAAGGCCGTATTCTATCGATGGTGTATAAATTTGTATTTTTTAGACATTCTAAAAAATACGAATGAATTAAATATGAATCGTACACATTTGTATAAATTTGTCGATGTGTGAAATACTTACGCATTTTGCATTGAATTGGTACAAATAAGACCATTCGTAACCATTCGATCTTAGTAAATTTCCCCCAAAGAGTAGACCAATGCAGTCCTCATCAGGAGTAGTATATATATATATGTATGTATGTGAAGAGAGATGGAGTTATGGTATAATATTCACAATGGCTTGCAATGTACGCAATAGATGTGCTTTATTGGCAAGCTAGCAACGGGATCTGCTGCGCTATATAAGAAACTGTAAATAAATAAATAATAATATGATACTCCCCTATGTGTGCGTGATAGATAAAATAGATACACGAAGATACTGACTCCCTGAATGTTGCATACTTCACTTGCAGCTTGTTGTAATGCTTTTCAATTAAAAACTCACACTTTTTTGTGATACAGTATATAATCTAACTAATTGTAATATCTGTGTGCAGGTATTGCTGTCCTTCTTGAACATTATCAAATTATTTCTGTCTGTCAAACACAAAAAACAGCTGTTTCTTACAGAATTATCATCTCCCCTATTAACAAGGCTATAAAGCAAGAGATTTGGGATATATCACCAATCATCAGTGCTGGCTTTAGCCATCACATTTGTTTTGTATGGGTACAGCATTATAGGACTTTTTAACAAATCAGGCTTTTTTTGCTTATCCTCATAAGCTAATGCCTTCTGAAGGTGCTTTCTCTTATAGGTTGGCTTTCCCTTATGGGGAAATCTTGACTGGAGAGGGATTTTCTGGTCCTTCTTCAGTGGGCTGAAGTAGGTTTGGCCTTATGGTTTGATCCTAGAAGTTAACCAATAGCATTAGACATAATTTTACTTCTTGCATTGAAAACACATTTGCAGACACTTGCAGCATGGAATCAACCAACAATTGAATTCCAAACTCCAAATACAACAGACATGGATTCTAAGAGAATTTGTCTCAGGTGTTACAACAGGTTAGCATTTAATACTAAACCAATATAATGCATAAGAGTTTTATTTGCTGTAACTTAAGTTTGCAGTTTTTTTAAATTGTCCAGCACAAGTTCATTGTGTGCTACAACATTATAATATAACCAGGAAATGTTTTTCACTTTGAGTGCCAACTATAGTCAAAATATTTTGTAAAGTGTCAGCTCCATAACAAACATTGGAGCCATACAGGTCCCTCTCCACAAGCAGAATGATGTGAAGTACTGTAAGACATGCCTTTGCAATCGGACCAAAGTTTTGACTTAGCAGTTTACAGATGTCCAACCAGATTCAAGACATTTCACTCCCTGTAACTGCTCTTGTATTATGTTCAGTTAGCGATTCTGTATCCTGCAATATTGTGGAGTCGTTAGGTAGTGGATAGGTACAACATGAAACATGGTCAGAATGACAATAAGCAAATATTGTTTACCGTCACTTGCCCCAAAGTTCAATCAATAGCATGTCATGTGAGAATCAGATCTCCCAACCTACAACAAGCCCTAGTGTTCACATTTAGAAATAGACCCAACAGCACCATTTACCATATCTTCTGGGAGTGCCCGCATTACGCCCACTTTGGTCTGAAGTATTCTCCTTCATAGGTGACGTTTTGAGAATTCACATTCTGCCCGACCCTGTAGTGGCGTTATTGCATCATAATACACAGCTGTCTGTGGGAGATCTATATCTCCTTGGACACATCCTGATTTCAACCAAGGCGGCCATAGTCCAACATTGGAAATCACCTGAAATACCTTAATTTTGACACATTGCAAATAAGATCCATAAACATTTGTTTTTTGAGACAGCCAACATCAAATATTCACCCTCTGCTTCGTCGATTCATATAAAATGGTTCAAGTGGAGTGAATACAGAAAAAAACAGGGCCAATCTGTACTTCATAGTGAACCTTTAGACCTGGCAGTTCTTTCCTCTCTTCCGCGCACCACTGATGAGTAATTTCTCATTGAGAGTACAGTATGTTTCCTTTTTATTAGTCTTTATTGTACCGTATAACATGTTGAGCCCCCCTTCAAGTGTCCCCATCCCTTTTCTTCCCCCTCATGCCCCATACTTCATCTTCTTCTGTTTCCTATCCCCATCATGCTTATGCTAAATGTAAGTCTTGCTCGCTCGGTTAAGTTATAGCTGATTTTATTACAGACTAAATGCTGATTTAAAATGTTTTGCCTTTTTCTATTGCTCCTCCTTGTTCATTGTGTTTTATTGCAATACAGTTTCTCCTCTGTATTTTGTATCATTGCAAGACTTAATAGAAACCTATTATTTAAAACAAAAAAAAAAGTAATAGACCCAACAGCTCTGACATTAAATAACTAATACTCAAGTTTAACAAAGAAACCTATTTTTGACCAAACTAGAAAGTCGCATCCACACCACTTTAAATTATAAGGCACAACCATTAGCTCACGTTGAGGTTATATTACCCCCATCAAATAAATTACTAAAACCAAAAACATATGTCCCACCAATTGAAAATTAGCCAACACCCTTATCATTAGTATGCCTTCCTGTCCCTCCATACCATTTCCATTTGATCCGACCCACACTTACCTTATTTCATTTGGCTGGCTGCATTGGTCCAGTAGCACTGTACCCCGAGTTGGTGCTCGCAGGTCAAGTGGTGCGCACTGTCCCAAAGATAATTTGATTCTGTGTTTTGGAGTTCTCTCTTAATATATGATTGGCGTCACCTGTGTTGAATTATTTTACTGAGTTAAGTGCTTCAACACAGGTGACTGCAATCATACAGTATATTAAGAGAGATGTCCAGGTAGAGAGCATTTTGTCCCTCCTGGAATTTGTCATGTTTGGCCGTATGGATGGTTTATATCAAGATTAAAACCAATGGTGTATATTAGCTGTAGACTAATATTTGAATAGTGCCTGTGTACTATTCATAGCTGGACCCGTGTGTATGTGGGTGTGTGGGTGGGGTGCGGACCCGTGTCCTCCTTCTCATTGACATTTCTGTCAATTGTTTTCAAAGAAGATCAGTAGTGCAGCTACACTGCTGTCTCCTATGATTACTAGAGCCTGCAGCGCATCCAAACATGGCCGTCTCCCCTCCGATTCCCCTCTGTCCTATTAAGTTAGGTACTAGTAGGGATGGCCATCATTGGTTGCCATTGATGGCAATAGTGTAACTGGCTATTGATAGTGGCATACTATGCAATGGATGACCATCAAAATTTTTACATATCGATGGTCATCCATTTTCTTTGACTGATTGGCCTTTGGGCCAATCAAAACAAGGGGGTCCTAGCCCCTTGGGGTAAAACAAATATTTGTTTATGCTTGACATTGATGGAGGGAAACCATCTGGTTCTCCTCCATCTACATTGACAGTAGCCTACATATTGGACAGCGCAGGCTGGGCAAAGCACCCCCAACTGGCATACGGAGACACATAGGAATACCTGGTTCGCACTGCTGCAGTTCTAGAGGAGAAGATAGAGATAAATAAAAGGCTAGGTCAGATGAGAGCGGGGCAGGCCAGGTGAAGACAGAGGGTGAGCCAGGGATGTGCAGTGAGGTAAATGGCTCAAGAGTCCCTGGCAAGTACCAGAGCCAGATAAGCACACAATATATGAGTCATTGGGTACATGCCAGCATTATACACATGTGCAGCAGTATACACTGTTGGAGATTCGCTAGGGTTTTTTTGGAGAATCTATTAGCGCTAATATTGCAGGGGTTTGCCTATCCTGAAAAATGGGATATTTCCCTTATCCCTGTTAGAATAGATAAAAAATAGGTTGTTTTAATCAGGAATTGGGCGCTCTCCTTACGAACTCTTCATAACGACTTAGAAGTTTCAAATAATGGGGGATATAAATAAAGTATATATACTCCCCTCTAATGTAGTTTTCAACTTCTCTTTCCTCCAGATGTCAGTTCCCTCGGATCCTCCGATGTGGTTATGAAAAAGGAAGGATATAAGGGAAACCAATGTGTGGATCGGTACCAATAATAAAGATAAAATTTGTGTTCACTTTTTGGCAGT
Organism: Crinia signifera; assembly: GCF_055691185.1. Lineage (NCBI taxonomy): Eukaryota > Metazoa > Chordata > Amphibia > Anura > Myobatrachidae > Crinia > Crinia signifera. Next base: position 177,743,717 of record NC_139217.1, on the reverse strand, counting down.
TTTATAGTTTGTATGCCATGAGCGTACCCAGACTCACTTGAAACAAATATATGGTACACTTATCAAGGTTTCTTTTGAGGGTGAATGCGTACCCGTACTCACGGTGTGATTGTTGGTTCAACACACATCAAGGTATCTTTTTCCAGCGTTTTGAAGTAGAAAGGCTCTGCTTCTCTGGGAACTAGGACACTAGTACAGGACCAACATGTTTCGAGACATCTGTCTCTTCCTCAGGCTCCTCTAGGGAGAGAAGCAGAGTCTTTCTACTTCAAAACGCTGGAAAAAGATACCTTGATGTGTTTTGAACCAACAATCACACCGTGAGTACGGGTACGCTATTCACCCTCAAAAGAAACCTTGATAAGTGTACCATATATTTGTTTTGAGTGAGTCTGGGTACGCTCATGGCATACAAACTATAAAACTGCCAAAAAGTGAACACAAATTTTATCTTTATTATTGGTACCGATTCACACATTGGTTTCCCTTATATCCTTCCTTTTTCATATCCACATCGGAGGATCTGAGGGAACTGACATCTGGAGGAAAGAAGTTGAAAACTACATTAGAGGGGAGTATATATACTTTATTTATATCCCCCATTATTTGAAACTTCTAAGTCGTTATGAAGAGTTCGTAAGGAGAGCGCCCAATTCCTGATTAAAACCACCTATTTTTTAACTGTTGGAGATTCGCTGAGTTTTGATAAGAGATGTGCAGAAAAGGTAGCCAGGTGAGGCACTCCCTCACCTGCCATAGACTTTTTACTCCAGAGTTTTGACTATAAAAATTGTTAAAATAATAAAAATAAGATTTTTTTAATATATTCTTTGCATTTTTTACAGACTTTACATACGTTATCCATTCAAAACAGCGGCATATACGCTAGTATGACATGAAAGGCTGTGCCTCACCTGCCTCACCCCACCGCATGCCACTGGGTTGAGCTAGGCATAAGGGGATAAGCCAGATAAGGAGAGGGGTATGCCAAACAAGAGAGGTTGTTCAGAAGTGAAGGAGACAGGCCAGATAAGGAGAGCCTTTAGAGTAACAGTTGGGTGGGATTGAGACAGATGAGTAAGTGCAGTCTGTATGACCAGTCTGGATTCAGATATAATTAAAGAGGGTGGGATTGCTGGAGGAAATGGGGTCTTAGGATGAACAGCAGCAGGGGCCCACAGGGGTCTCAGGAGGATACTTACCTGGGGGAAACAGCAACAGGGGGATTTCTACCAGAGAGTTAGAGACATTAAGTTGGGGAGCTGAAGAACAGCAGAAAGGGTGTTCAGAATGGAGAGGCATAGGTGGTGGTGGTGGTGGTGGTGGTAATGGGGGTGCCCACTATATGGAGGAAAGAAGTAGAGCTAACAATAAGCTGACAAATAAAGAAGGGAACTAACAGTAAGTGAGAGAGAGAGAGAAAGAGAGAGAGAGAGAGAGAGAGAGAGAGAGAGAGAGAGAGAGAGAGAGAACATGGAAGAAAGGAGAGCTGAGGTATAATGGGGTTTGGTTGGTGGAGATGAACTCCAGACCAATTTCAGCAAAATAAGATGTATGGCATCAGCTGACAGGACTAAACAGGGTCATTGCATATTTGTTTAAGTGTATACAGTATTTTTTATCGTTTATTACAGCTTCCATTGTGATAATGCAGTCGTGACAGTGGCATGGCTCGTTATTGTCCCAGGAGCTGCCTGTATGGGTTAGGGCAAGGATCATGTCTAGGACTAGGATGTTGGATGACTCGAATGGGCTGAAGGGGTCCTGCAGCAAATACACAATTTTTCAGGTAGTCCCTCCCACCGCTATTGCACCCCAGGGAAAGGGAAGAATAATGTTACAAGTCTATGATAGGGGTGCAGGCTAATCGTGCTACCTCCATTCACACATGTGCTATTGGCAGCATTTTGCCATGAGGGGCGGGGTCTAAGGATAGTCTAGTCCCACCCCTGTCACCACCCACCTGCATACCAATTTGCAATTACATTTTTGTGCTGAGTTAACTTTAGTGGGAATAACATTTTTATTTCTAACGGTAACTAAAGCAGAGTACAAATTAATCGATATCGTGCGAGAATGATATCGTTAATGAATTTCCCATGAACTGCCTGTACTCCTGGACTAATGATACAGTACTAAAACACAAAACAATATTGTTAATGATATAGTTCAGCAGCTGCAGCCACATCCAGAAGCACGCTGCCATTGGCAATTCAACTGCATGTACAGATGACAGAGGGGTCATAATGATGGACATCATGCATCATTATTGAAATATTGCGTACACACTAAATGATATGCATGAAAATATCATTAACGATACATTAACGATATTATTATTGTGCATATCATTTAGAAAAATATGCATAATGTGTACCCAGCTTAAGATCATTATTTTTTTTTTCTTCTTAGAAATGATAAGGCTGCATTTCATAGAATATTGGATTAAATATACTTAAATGTATGAGTATTATATAAGTATTATAATTATAATTCAAAGCCTAATTCCCCCAAATAATGCAATTTACATCCTGAATGCAGATTTTACAAATGCGATTAGTATGTACAGATGTAGCCACACTCATCGTTGTGGTTATCAAATTGCATCAAATTCACACCTGCGATGCAGAATCGTCCCAATCACCAAAGTGGCGATTGGAGCCGCAACGATGAGTGTGGCTACATCTGTATTTGGTAAGTGGCAGGGTGTACAGATATATCCTTCTATATCTTTGCCATGATGCGCATGAGTAAATGGAGCTCTATGCAAAGCTGCTATATATCGCGGAAGCGCAATGAAATGCTTCTACAGTATAAGCAGAAAAGATGTGCTTGGAGATGTGATTTTCACTCTTCTGGGGAAATTTACTAAGCACAATACGGTTGGATTTGATATATTCGTATGCAGTCATATTTTAATAGGGCCTTGTATTCATATTTTTGAAATTTACTAATGGATAAGTATGTTAGTATTTTGCCTTTTAACGGCCAATATTACCAGTCGTATTCCTGTTGGTATACGAATATATACGTCATCGATAGAATACGATTTTTCCCAAATTTACTAATAATTTGTTTATGAAAATACGTGCATCGATGAGGTGTAAACCAGTACTATTTCTAAAAAAATACAACTTAAAAATAGACCTTGATTTTAAGGTGAATTTCACATGTTTGCAGATTTACAAATGTAAAAGTAATCTTTATTAAATGATAATAATAATAGTAATAATGTTATTTATATAGCACTTTTCTCCTAATAGGACTCAAAGTGCTTGCATTAGCCTTTTACAGCACAAACTACAAATCAAACTTAACAAGGGACATTAGTGACATGCTTGGGTGAACAGGAAAGTCTTAAATCTATTTTTTGAATGTTTCCAGAGTGGAAGCTTCTCGAACTGAGCGGGGAAGTGAGTTCCATAGAGTTGGAGACACAGCGTTGAAAGCTCGACCCCCAGGTGAATTCCGGACAATTATGGGTACTGTTATTAGTCCTTCATCAACCGATCGCAGTAATCGAGTGAGACAATAAGGGATCAGAAGCTGCTGCAGGTACCTTGGGCCCTGGTCATGTAGAGCTTTAAAAGTCAGTAAGCCAATCTTGAAAATTATTCGCCATCTTATAGGCAGCCAGTGAAGGGAGTACAGAATGGGTGTTATGTGGATTAGTTAATAGACTGGCAGCTGTATTTTGTACCATCTGCAAGCAGTGCAGTTCTTTTGCTGGTAGAGGGCATTGTAATAGTCAAGGCGCGAGGATACAAATGCATGTATGACTTTCGGCAGATCTTCTGAGGGAATTAAGTGCTTGATTCTGGCTAAATTCCTTAATGATAGAATGAGGATTTAATTGTGGCTGATACCTGATGTTTAAGTGTCAAGCCACTGTCCAGGACAACACCAAGAATCAGCAGAGCTACTCCCCTGCACATATGTGTGTCTTATTAAAGCCCATTGACCCCACACCAAACACACACTTCTCTGCTTCTTATAAACATGGGTAATTATGTGTCTGCTGATGTGTTTTCACTGTAGGCTGTGGGATATGTGATGTACTGTCAGATGGGCCAAATAAGTTGATGGGGTCATGAAAGTGGACATCAGCAGCAGGTTGTGCAGGTAGATTTGAGGCTGTGTTGGTGTAATTTGTTGGGATATGTGTGATTCCGTTCAACAACATAAGATTGACATACATTGTCAATCAAGGGCTAAGGTAAACACTGTAAAAATGTCAACATGGCTAAGGCTGACAGGGTAAAAAGCTCCACACAAGCATTTGTTTGCCATTGGGAATTTGCTGGTGGTAGCTCATGATCACATGATGCAGGGTGCAATTCTCTGCAAGGCTAAACTTAGCCATTTGGCGTTTCTTGCCTCTGGCCAGAGCTCCCTCACCTACATTCACCTCAGCAGAGAATGTCTCCTCAAGATCCTCCACCCCCACCTCACTAACCTCCAGTGGGAATTTGCTGGTGGTAGCTCATGATCACATGGACCAGGGTGCAACTCTCCGCATGGCTAAACTTAGCCATGTGGTGTTTCTTGCCTCTGGACGGATCTCCCTCACCTACATTCTCCACAGCAGAGAAGGCCTCCTACCAAAAATTCAGATGCTGACAGGTACATAAACACAATGTGTGGGTATGCAATGCATGAACACTTCCTTGAAAGTTTGGAGGCTTTTCAGAGTAACTTGTCAGGTATCTGCAGTCAGTGACAAAGATATGTGGTGGTCACCATTCCCTGGTATCGACAGGGCCATCTTAATGCATGAGCTCAATGGGCAGCTGCCCAAGGACCAATTCTAGGGGCCTTCGAGCTGGGGCAGATTGGGTTGTGGGCAGTGCTTAAAGTGGTCCAAGGGAGGTGGTGGAACTCTCCCTTCTACACCCACCCTTGGGAGCCACACCCCTAACACCTCCCACCTTGCTGAAACCACACCCCCAAATCCGCCATTTTAAGTATTTTCATTGTTTTGCGTTTGTGTGTAAGGGAGGGAGAGAGAGGGGGAGGGAGCAAGTTTAAGGGACAATACATGATTACAGCACAGAACCAGGGTGGGGGGTAAAGACAAACCGGCTACAGACAGGGAAGGGCATGGATCTGTGGGGGCCAAGTTTACACAGACAGCACCATATAAGGGGATAAACGGGAGAAAGAACACCAAATTGGAACATAGATGGATAGACTGATGGGGTGGGGATAGATAAACTTAGACTGGAAAGAGAACCCTATGGGGAGAGAGACGGAAACGGGACATAGGTGGCGGACAGAGCACCATATTGGTGTAAAGAAGGACAGAGCACCATATGGGGGGACATACTGACAGAGGGTATGTACTGGCATAGAACCATATGAGGGGACATACGGACAGGAAGCATGGACTGACATACCACCATATGGGTGGGACAGACTGACAGGGGACATGGACTGACATAGAACCATATGGGGGGACATACTGACAGGGGACATGGACTGACATACCACCATATGGGGGGACAGACTGACAGGGGGCATGGACTGACATACTGCACAGTAGCAACATATGAGGGGACAGATTGACAAGAAAAAAAGGGAAGGGGCAAAGACAGACAGATGGATGGGGGCAGCATAGATGAATGGGGGCATAGACAGACTGACAAACATTTGGGGGGTTGCTCACCTCACCATCACCTTCCTCTCCACAGAGCAGCTCAGCGCAGCAGCAGTTTGTCCTCCCTCCATGGGGCGGAGCAACTCCAGGCAGGCTCCAACCAGCACAGCGGCACCTCGTTCTATACTGAAGGTCTTCAGACTGGCTCCTTCTCCACAAAGCCAGCCCAGGCATTTTCGGGTGGCACCAGGCAAGCTCCTTCTACATTATACTGAGCAGCTCCGGGCAGCACAGCGACATTGGCAGGCTCTGGGCAGCGCAGCGACATTGGCAGGCTCTGGGCAGCACAGCAGCCCCTCCTCATTCTGTATGGAGCAGGTTCAGGCAGCGCGGTGGTAGAAGCACGAGGCAGGCATTGATTCACCTCTACGGAGCAGCTTCTTCCGGCAGTGACTCCGCCTCCAATGCTCTCCGACGCCTCACTAAAGGATTCACTGTAAGTGCACCTCTGTCCCTCCCTCCCAGGAAGTAAACACCCCTGACCTAAAACCGCACAGCAAATAGGCACGGAGGAAATGCAGTTAAAAAACGACAGCCGGGCAATGTGGATGTCCGTGGAAGGAGGCGGAACTGAGTTCCGCCTTCAATTGCAACTGCCGGAACTCAGTTCCGCCACGTTCCGGCCCACTTTAACCCCTGGTTGTGGGTATCTGCTTCCTGAGCTTCTTGGGAGCCAGTAGATAATGCTGCCTTGTCATTTTGATTGTGAATCATACACAAACAGAGCAACCCAAGCATCAAACTCTTCCTGCTTCCCAGACTGCAGCCAAACAATGAATGGCTGTCAGCATGCTAAAGCTATCCACCAATGGATAGCCATTCCCTGTATGGAAGCAAGAGGTGAAAAGTTACAGGACTACAGGCGTGTTATGATTTGTTTTTTTATGTACATTTTTTTTCCCCCATCAATGGATGTGAAGAGGCCCCAAATGCATTTATTTGCCCGGCTCCTACAATGCTGTTCAGGCGTTCCTGGTTATCAAGCCCTCTCCTTCGATCCTCAGAGTCTCAGTCTGTCCATTATATAATAAGCTCTGCCCTCCAGACTAAAGCTGCATACACATTAGGTGACATGAAAACGATGCAATATACCTTGGACTCCCAAACAAATGATGTAGGACCTGATTCAGACCCAGCTGCACTTTTCAAAATTTTGCAATAGTACAACTAGCGGTGGAGGTCTGCAGGGAAGAGGGGAGCACTCAGAACAGGACAAGGCTGCCCCAACAGCTGGCTCCCTGTGTGCACACCAAAATTCCCCGGAGTGGCCCGGACAAGCCTGCCGCTACAAAAAAAAGCTTGGTCTGCCCTGCGAACAGTGGATCGTCTCCGGATTGTACCCTGCGCCCCTGTTGGAACTTAAACTTCGATCACAAGGTGATCTGCAATTTTCAGAAACTTGCAACTGGGTCCCATAGTGCATACACACTGTACAATCTTGCAAACTATATTCTCAGTGGCCACAGTATGCTGTCGGTATTAATATATACAAATCCTGGACTTACCTTTAATCTGCCTCGTCTTCTGCGAATTGGGGGGGAGGCGTTGACATCATGTGATGTCATCTGCCCACTCCGAACAGGCAGGGGCATGCCTGTGCTGGGGTTTGCCCAGAGTTTTTATGGGCATGCCCACTGTTTTTGTGGGCATGCCCATAAAACACTGGGAGGATCCCTGCAAATGCCTCCTGCCTGTCACTCAGGATGTAAGCACCTTGGCGAAGAGAAACTTAGCCAAAGGCGCTCACAGCGGGGCCTGCACATGTGCATTGGTGACTTGGTGACAATGTGCATGCACAGAGCAAACATTGGGGACAGGGTCAAATTCAGACCTATACGAACAGGCCTGTATATTGGGTTGGGGGGGGGGGTCTTGAAATGCACAATATTAGATAGTAGAGCTTAATATTGTGGAGTGTGCATCAGCACTATATGTCTATCTTTGTCATCTAATGCAGTGGTTCCCAACCCTGGTCCTCAAGTACCCCCAACAGTGCACGTTTTCCAGGTCACCCAGCAGGTGCACTCATTATTCAGACACATTTTAAAAGATCCACAGGTGGAGCTAATTATGTCACTTGTGATTCTGTGTGGAGACCTGCAAAACATGCACTGTTGGGGGTACTTGAGGACCAGGGTTTGGAACCACTGGTGTGTATCCAGATTTAGTGTGACTTGGGGACCGAGGTTGGGAAAGCCTTATTCTAATGCTAGAATCTGTTGAACTATTGCACACGTTCATGTGTGTTTCCAAGTGTAAAACCTCTGCTGCCGAACAGCTGTATGCACCTGCACCAGTTCACACACTCCAATGACACTGCCACATGTCATGGTGATTATATGTAAACCCAATGTATGACCCTCAGAGAGTGTTATGTTTATACTGTTCATTATGTTACTGGTGGAAATGAAGTTGTGAACTTGCTGGCAGATTCATCTTGCCTCTTTTACTAAGAATTTATTCTGAAAAGTCGCTCTTTCTGCATGTACGGAATTCCGACTGCCGGTGAGCCATCCGGCACCCCTTTCTACAGGGCCAGCTTTTCTGAAGTATGATTCTTTCCCATGCAGCTGCGGTATCCCCTTACTCTTTGCAGGGATTCTTTAAATTGCTCAATGTGTAAACTACAACTGATTTACAGTTATCTTAAAGCATACTTGCCTACCCGCCCAGACTTACCAAGAGGCTCCCAAAATTCGGGTGGCCCTCCCACCCCCTACAGCAGTAAGGTAGCCAAGTCTCCTGTATGCCTTCCCCTTTCACCGCTGAGACAAATGCAGGAATATGCAGCTCTTCCGAGAGGGGGCAGGGCTTAAATGAGGCAAATTGCTAAATTTTGTGCCATTTTAGCCCTGCCCCTCTCAGAAGATCCACAAATTGCTGCATTTGTATGGCATCAGGGCTTGGCTTGGTGTTGTCACCTCGTCCCCGCACCTCTGGCATGCTGCCTCTGTTTTTCCTCTCTGGGCTTCTCCAGGAGAAGTAGAATGTAGATCTTAAAGCCATTTTTGCCTACTCTCCCGGTAAGGCTTCCAAAATCTTGAAATTTGGGTTGTCCTCCCAGCTTCCCAGAAGAACAGGCATGTCTCACGATTTCAGCCCCTGCCACTTTTCCCAGCTGTCCATATAGCAAGTAAAGTAGGCGGGCGATGGTGCGATTCTCGCTGAATTATGTAACCATAGCCCCTGCTGTGTATTGCCAGTGACCAGGAAGTAGGCAGTGGCAGGTGGGGAGTTTGACTGGGGCAGTACACCAGTCAAACCGTAATGTGTGGAGTAGAAGGGTAGAGCTTAAAGCTTGTTGACACGATCATATCTTTCCCATATTTCCCCTAAAGTAGTTTTGCCAAGGTACCAACAAATCAATGCCACCTGATTTAAACTTAATCAAAGGAGCCAATTACGAGTCCTGTTTCGCACAGTCACGAATGTGCAGCGGCCAGCAATCAGCTGGATGCAGCACTGCTATAGTGAAGAGCCACCTTGCAAACTAATGTGTACACTGTGGGAATGGATGTGTATGGCTAGCAAAGATTTTGCAGCCATGCAAAAATGTCCAAATCCATTCGTAAGACTCGCTATCAAATTATATTTTTACTGGTCACCAGTCATCGCGGGCTCAGAGCAGCCGGAGACTTTCTCAGCGACTGTGATGAAATCAGCCTGATCGAGGCTGGAGCTGACATCACACACCCTCCCCTAACAGGCTTTGGCATGCCTGCATTTTCCCAGACACTCCCAGCTTTTTTTCCGTCATGCCTAGCATTATCCAGAACACTCCCACTATACTGCGGAATACCACCCACAGACACCTACTTCCTGCCAATCACCTTGCGAATGGCTGGCGAAGAAAAAAAAGTATCATGCTCTCATCACAGCATAGCATCGCGCACGCACATTGCGGCCCATACACATGCTCAGTGTATTGATTATCTCCCGCTGTGCAAATTCTCAGCCATGTGATCACGTCTCAATTGTCCGCAAAATGACCAGTATTATACAGTTTTCCTTTAAAGAGTCAGTTAATGATTCAAAAGAAAACATTACAGCCAAGTTCTTAAGGTGCCCATACACGGTACAATTATTGTATACAATATCGCATCGCATCTCATCTCATTGCATCGCACAGGTTTTGCGTAGCACATACTTTTTGTACTAGATCTCATCTCATCTCATTGCATTGCAAAACCTGTGCGATGCAATGAGATGAGATGAGATGCGATATTGTATACAATAATTGTACCGTGTATGGACACCTTGAGAATTTTTTTAATGTTTTCTGTTAGATATTGTGTAAAATAACAAGTACAAATAGTAGTAATATTATCATAAAATGCAATATTGTATTAAATGCTAGCAAATTTTTCTTGTATTAGTCAGTGTCCTGAAATTATGGCTTAACATTCTGTCTCCTCTGGTGTCTTCCTGCCTGGCATACTAATGCCCTGCTAAGCTTCATCAGGGCCTTTCTCATGCTTTCAGATAAGTGCAAAATGTGTGTTTGTCTACAGTACCATTCAGAGCTGCCAAGGATTTGAGATTGTTCATTATTTTCACTTGTTCCTCTAACGCATTATGCGTTAAGGTGAAATAAAGGGGCTTTTCATCACTGCTTCGGGCAGCTCATTCTTCTATTCATAGCAGCCTGGCGCGATGCTGCAGTGTGTCTTTGTATTTTGTTAAGCCACTTTTTTTTTACGGCCTCTATAATACCAGAGTTGCTGGGATACGAGGGCACTAAAATGTCATTGTGCGTCATGGTTAATTTAATGGTATGTAGGGTTTACGGAGTTACATGGCAAATGTGGTTGGCGTTTGATACTGGTTATCCAAAGAGCTTTGTTTTACAGAATATAAAAATTAAAAATGGAAAAAAATAAGTAGTAAAATATTTTATTTACTATATATACAGTTACTGGTGATTTTGGTGTTATTTTTTTCCAGAGCTTAATAGCCCCAAAATGACCTGCAAATATATTACACTACGCTAAAGGAAATATGAAATGTTAAAGGTTAAAATAGACAAGTAGCATAAATGCGATAAACCTTCTATCAGATGAGATGGTCATGGGTGCAGATCACTTGACCTTAAACTCTACATTAAATAAAGACACTGGGGCAGATGTATTAAGCTTTAACAAGAGATAAATCCAAGGGTGATAAAGAGAGATAAACGTCCAGCCAATCACCTGCTAACTGCCATGTTACAGCCTGTGTTTGAAAAGAGTCAGTAAGAAGCTGATTGGATGGACGTTTATCTCTCCTTATCACCCTTGCATTTATCTCTTGTTAAGGCTTAGTACATCTGCCCCACTAAGACATAGATTTTAGCAGAGAAACTGTTAGGTATTTACTAAAATGCAAAGGATTCTTATTAAAGAATGTATGGAAGTAAAGAAAGGACGGCCAGAAATCGGGCATTCTGCTATGCACAGCTACAACCAACAACAGGCATTGCAGGACACCTCTGTAAGACACAACCTTCTAACTTGACTAGACACCAGTTTGGGTGATGATACTGCCCCCTGTAGGGGTGGTACAGCCTACTACCAGTCACTGAGGGGAGTGCACCTCAACTAAACAATTGCACATGTACTGGTGACCTATCGTTCTTTCCCGCAGAAAATAGCTAACATCAAAACCACAAACTTCACAAAAAGGGGAGGGAAGGTGGGAAGCCTGGAAGCAGAAGGGCTCTGGCCTCCCAAATCACCCCTTTTAAAAAAAAACTAATAGCACTACCATAGGCTACTAAAAAAGATGTGATCAGCACCCATCTCTGCCCCTATCCTACCCTATGCCCTACACCTATCCTACCTTATGCTGTACATGCGCACACAGTGATGTGTATAACCAATGTTTGCATGGATCTGCAATGGGTAGGTGTCCTCCCTTACATCTAACAAGCAATGTCCAGCTGTAGTTCAGTCTTTGTCTCTTCTAACACAGGGTGCATGGGTCAGTGTAGACAAACAAAGGTACTAGGATATGTAGGAGATAATGTAGACATACAGCATGAGGACAAGTGATATAGTGATCAGAATATAACTGACATAAATAATGTCAGAAACATATGTACATTATTTAATATGTTTAACATGTTGTGGCTACAGGGTTATTGCTTGTATCGATATGCAGAATTTCAAATGCAGAACATCCCTTTCAGAGTAAATGAATGTCCCAAAATAATGCAGGTACTCTTTAAATTCTTAAATTCAGCTGATGTGGTAAAGGTAGAGTGTAAAGTATAATATCAGCACAGAGTACATGATACAGGTCCAGAACACTTCTGTGTATTTGATAAGAGACCCCAAGGTACATCTAACAGTTCTTACTACACTAGGCTGATCCTTATAGCTAAGGTAAGTGCAGACATTGATTACGATGCACAATGAACTGGATGATGATTAGCTGTATAATTGATGGATGTACATACCACCAGATTTTACATGAGCACCTGGAAGCCAGACCAGGAATAGGAACACAGATGGCTGGATGCAGTGGCGGCTCCAGAGGTGAGGCTACAGCACAGTTCAAAATTCATAAAGGAGAGCCACACCAACTGACACTCTGGGGTTTATTCTAGTTCAGGGGTGGCCAACCGGTCAGAGGTAAAGAGCCGAAAAATATCGGTAGTCAAGCTAAAGAGCCGACATCATGCGCGCGCCGAAGGCGCATGCACCAAAAAAAGGGGCTAGTCTATTTTGACCCCTTGGGTGGGTGTGATACAAATATGCCTCCAATAGTGCAGTGCCATATATACATATGCCCCCAATTGTGCCAGATACACATATGCCCCCCACGGTGCCAGGTATGCACCACATGGTGCCGGGTATGCCCCCACAGTGCCAAAAAGCTGCTATGCCCCCACAGTGCCACAAACTGCTATGCCCCCACAGTACCACAAACTGCTATGCCCCCACAGTGCCACAAACTGCTATGACCCCACAGTGCAAATTTCCCAGCAGCAGCACTCACCGTTGTTGCTGCTGCTGCCAGGCGGGGAGAGGACAGTCTGGTGTCCCCCTGCAGTCCTCCTATCATGTCACCGATGGGAGGAGAGCACAGCACACCGCGTGTTTCCTTCCCCCTCACTTCCCTGTGACTGGGCCGCCCACCAATCAAAGCTCGCTGGCCGGCTCCTGATTGGCTGCTGGCCCACAAGCTCTGATTGGCTGACGGCCCAGTCACAAGGATGCACAGTAAGGGGTAGGAGAGATGCGCAATGCGCATTCTCCTCCCCTCAGAAGGAGAAGGGATTCAGGGAACCGGCAGCAGGGGGGACTGGGACAGACGGTGGGTGGCGGGCAGCAGTGGGAGCAGGAGCCGCACTTTACAAGGGGGAGAGCCGCATGAGGCTCAAGAGCCATAGGTTGGCCACCACTGTTCTAGTTCATTCTTTCTGACAAAATCCTTCTTAGATGGACAAAACCATGTGCACTGCAGGGGGGCAGATGTAACATGTGCAGAGAGAATTAGATTTGGGTGAGTTATTTTGTTTCTGTGCAGGGAAAACACTGACTGCTTTATTTTACACTGCAATATAGATCTCACTTTGAAGTAAAACCCCACCCAAATCTAATTCTCTCTGCACAAGTTACATCTGCCCCACCCGCAGTGCACATGGTTTTGTCCATCTAAGAAGGATTTTGTCAGAAAGAATGAACTAGAATAACCCCCTCTATACTGACTCACTGGCAATTGATGGGGCTCCCCAATTTGAATTTTGAACTGTGCTGTAGCCCCTCCTCTGGAGCCAGCAATGGCTGGATGGAAACTGTACTGAAGTTCTAGATAGGCCCTTCCAGGAATCAAAAACAGGAAACCTAGCAACTGTATCAGAAGTCTGAACCATAGCATAAGTACAGCAACCAGGCATGAGAGGCACTGTACATGATCAATGTTTGAATTAGCATTCTGCAAAGTTGTGCTTAGTGGAGTCATAGTGTACTATGGGGAAAAAATCCAAACAGTGGAGGTCATGCAGAGTCAGGTGTGTAGAAAATGTTCAAATAATAGTTGTAGACATACAGTATGTGTTAGCTGTATCAGTTGTGGGGACTGGGCGGCCAGTGCAAATACTCACTGATAGTGATGGCACTAGGTAACCATTCTGGTTGGCTGAATGCAAATTTAGCTCTGAAGCTGATAGGTGTTTTTCCTCATTGATATGAATTGTGTGTGTGTATTTAAAAAAAAAAAAGATATATATTTGCTACTTTCATATGTTCGAGAAGAAATTTTATATTTGATTTACAAGGTGTTTTTTTTTATCCAAATAAAGCCTATCAGTGAATGCTTTTTTTTGCAAACAAAAATGTAAAAAATCTTTCTCTTAAACCCCTCTTGATGCTAACAATCTCACTGAGTGCACACATTGTATAGTGTTTAGCCAGCATATGAGATGAGCAAGTTTGGAAGTGAATTTTTCAATTTGATACAATATAAATACAATATAAATGGGAGATGAATTTAGTGGACGGGAAAAAGTTGGATGTTAGACAAAATTACTTTTTATCTGAACTCAGCCAATAAATTGGTGTGCGTCTTTAATGGTCTGGCTTCTCACAGTGGGGCAGATGTTTTCTTAAGAAGATAAATGCAAGGGTGATAAAAAGAGATAAAAGTCCAGCCAATGAGCTCCTTACTGACTTTTTTCAAACACACGCTATAACATGGCAGTTAGCAGGTGATTGGCTGGACATTATCTCTCTATATCACCCTTGGATTTATCTCTTGTTAAGCTTAATACATCTGCCCCATTATTTGGTAGGATCTCTTACAACAGGGCGCTGCGATAGAAGCCCATAGGCTTCTATAGGGCAACAGCAATCTGAAGATTCCCACCACATCCAAGCCCCGGAATGTATGATATTTTTGGCTTTTTGAATATGTGGAGCATGGTCAAACCTCCGAAAATGCCATTTTAGCCTTTTGCTGCATATCGCTCAGTGTGAGCGATATAGTTTAGTAAAGTAGTTTTCTTTAAAAGAAAGAGCAATTGATATCATATAATAAAAAAAGAATTTATATGAAATGTACATCTACTTTTTCAGGTCTAGCGCCCTTTCTGTTGTTCAACCATGGAAATGACATCCTCAGCATTGACAGTGATGGGACAAATCTCAGAACATTAGTGCCCAGTGCTGGATCTTCAGTGTTGCTGGATTTTGATCCTCAGGAGCAAAGACTTTACTGGCTGGATCCTAACAGATACTTTTTTCAAAGAATTTTCTTAAATGGAACTAAACGAGAGGTAAAATGCCACATTTTATATCACTGAAATAACACATAAGAGGATGTGTTTGTGTCTTTCTCTGTGATCATGTGTGCCATGCCTACCTATATACAAATGCCAATTGAAGATGGGGTATCAGTTTTTGGATTTCTTCCTCTAGTTTTAAACCATCATTATACCAGTAGTGCCCACTTGTTATTATATACCACCCAATATGTTGTACTTCCCATATTTTTATATATGAGCACAATACCTGCTAGTAGTACTCAGAATTTATTATATACAAGCAGAAGAACCCATTCTTAAAAGCACTGAGGCTCTTCTCAAGAGTCCTGGGCTGTGAATATGGGAAAAAAGGGGAACACACTCTGTGGCTAGGTGAATTCATACACATGAACTGGTAAGGTGGTTTCACCAAAGTGGTAGTAAGTTGTTGTTTTATATATTTACTTTGAAATATGAGACTAAAAATGTTTAGGGTCTACTGGGCTTCTTGATTTTTAATGGGTTAACAACTATGTGATACCCTCTATTCAGTTTTACAACATTATAATTCTGACTTTAGGTAATTTTCCTACTTAATGTGTATGTGACTATTATTTTTCTGTTTCAGAGAATGCGTGCTATAGTTAAAGGGGCAACAAGATTCACACTGGACTGGAAAAACAAGAGAATTTTGTGGTCTAAACATCACAAAGGAACCATAGAGTGGACCGACATGAGTGGGAAGAAATCTCAAACCCTTTTGAGAGGTTTAGTGCTTCCCACGTTCATTTCTGTTGATCCAGTGGAGGGGTATTTGCAACTTTAGAACTTAGTTTGAATTACTCATTTTAATATGTTGCATATTTACTGTATGTGAGCAGAGCTGAATCATTTCTTAGGGTGGAAGGGTCCCTCTACACATCAATTATAGATCCCTACCTTGCCACTTCGGTGAAAGGGGAAGATCAAATATCTGTTGGAACGTGATGCTATATCTACAGTTTTTATGAAATAGAGACTTTTTAAAATAAATTTGTTATATGGACTTTTGAACTGCTGACTGGAATGATATATCTTTAACAATAATTAAGGCTTGTATTGGTCTTAACATCTGACCCTTATACATCTGCCCCAAAGATACTAGCTGTTTTCAAATTTGATTTAATAAATAAGTGTCAATGGGGCAGATGTATGAACCAGCGTTAAGTGCAAAAATGCACTTATTGCTGGTTAACTGGGGGGGGATTACGATTTCCCTAATGTATCACTAGTGCACCTAACGTGCGCTAGTGACAGTTAAGCTCGGCGGGGCTGTCCCTGCAATCCCCCTCAGGGATTAACGGCCGGGGCGATGTATTAACAGCCTTCAAGGCGTTAATTCACCCGGCTGCTTCGCCAGCTCAAGGCTAGCGTTGTCCTATACCCCACTATGGGGACAACGCTAGCCCTGCATCCGGCTTGGACTGCGCTGGAGATCTTGCGGTTTTAGCGAGATCTCACGCATGCCCAGAAAGCCGGCCAGGTGGGGGGACTGCGAGTGCGCATGTGCGGGGCGGCGAGGGAGCCAATAAGGAGAGCCGTTCACGCTGGGGATAATGGCTCTCCTTATCTGCTTAATACATCTGCCTATAACGTTTCCCGCTTCTTCGCGTTATGCTGGAGAAGCGGGACTCGTTATTCGCCAAACGTTATAGGCAGATTAATACATCTGCCCCAATGTGAGAAACCTGTTTAATTTATTCATATACAGTATACCAAACAGGAGCTAGTGCGTAGTCAGTAAGCCACCATATTTTAACACACTTTATTGTTTCTTTGTACTCTTGTGTGAGTTTTAAATAATTTTGCCAGTTTTTAACCATAATAATAAAGGTTACATTTTATTCTTGATCGTGAGAGACCATAGAGGTGCACCACACAAATTACATTATTTTCTTAGTTTGTTTAGCATGTGGCCACAGTAGTGCTTTTAGCAAAAAAAAAAAAAAAACATTCTGGAAACTATGGTTTTCGGAATAATATGGATAACAGATATCCGGATAAGGGATACTCAAACTGTATATAATGGTATAGTGTGGATATTTTCAAACATACTTTTTTAGTGAGTGCTCTCTTCCCCCATTTACTGTATGTGGGGATAAATATATATTAAAAATATTGTTTTTTGGGGGGTCTAAACAAATTTTATATCACTTTATTGAGTATGGATTGGTGAACCTTCTCAATATATGCTAAAGGGATTTACCTTTAGTGCATATCTATTATGCCTGATAGCCCTAATAGCGGGCGAGATTATCACGCTGTCGTAGACATTAGTAGAGCTAACTGCTACAAGCAAAGATGTCACTTACCATTGGCTATATAGTACCATACTGTATAGTATAACTAACATGGTGTATTTTCATTTTTAGCTTTCTATTCTGGACATCTGGCCGTTCGGTGTCTGTCATTGAAAGATCCAGACTGAATGGGACCAGTGTAACAACCATTCTTGAAATAAAAGGGGTGCTGAAAGGCCTCATCCTGGATACAACTGACAAAAGGATATATTGGGTGATGTCTAAACAAGAGGATGCAGAATCTAGTATTGGCACATGCACATATTATGGGGGTGCTGCCAAAGTAATTAAGTATCTAGGCCAGTAAGTGTTTATACCTTATATATTGTTCATGTGCAATGTGTCTCATCTGTTGTGTTCAGTTGGGGTTGTCCAATGCTTATTCTAGACTTAAAAATTATATATTTACCAAAAAATAATGACTAAAAATAAACAATTACATAAGTCTTCTACAAATAAGGCTAATGACAGGGTAAATTACTTTCCCCTTTACTTTAAATACTACAAGAGGCCACTAAGGCCAGGTTCGATTCAACTGAGTAAACCACCATTGTTAGTTGTGGACAGTGGAATGTATTAGTTCCAATAACCACTTCCACGTGTGCCTGCGGTCAGGACAGAGTCAGTGTTGTATGCTCTATTTACAGACGTTCTGAGAGTGAACACAATGGTGCCAGCAGAATATTCTCCACTGATAGCCCTATTCCCCAGGTGTAATTGTTGGTTACACACCACACATTACTTAACATAACATTCTTTTAAAATACAGTCAACATATTCTTTAATGTAGAATGCATTACAAGCATATGGATTGGCATGGTAATACAGGTACACCAACGATTTTCCGCCATAGTTGGTTCTAGCACTGAGCCGTATTACAGATTTTGCTGGATTTTCAATGGTGTCACCTGAATGCAGGGAGCCCCCCCGCAGCTCGATTCCCCCCTCACCAACCCCCCACAGCTTGTATCCTGCTTGCAAGCGATACAAGCCTCCGCAGCAGGTCTCAGCCCCCACCACAGCGTGACTCTCCCCTTCCGCATTCCGATACCCTCCAAGTTCCCCTCTAAGCCCTCCCACTGCTCCCGCTGCCGTCCTAAACACTCCCACAGATTAGTTTACATTTACCACCCATAAAATCCTACCTCCCCCTGGTACCCGATGAACCGGACCATTGGTTGCAGGAAAATCAATGGGAAAAATATTGGACTTTTTTTTTTATTTTAACTAAATTTATTTCAGCTGTTTGGTTTTAAAGAAATAACTGTAACAATTTAATTTAAGAGAACCATACTAATGAAAAAGCCTTTCAGTTTTCTAATGTATAGTTCATAAACAATAGAAATAAAAATAACACTACAAATCACCAATGGTAAATGTGAATGTATCCATTGAATGTATGACATTGTTTTGCCTACATTAGCATGATATACTTGCAGGGTTGGACTGTGCCATAGGTGTACAAGGGCAAACATCTTCCTCATTAATTCATTGGACAGGATAATGGATGAACTTGGGTGATTGTTTGTTTCTAAGGAAACTTTACCAAGATTAGCCTTCCTGTCAATCAAAGTGGGTAGTCATGTCCCCTTCTCCATAAAGCGGCCATGTTTTTTAAATGACCCAGTGGCGCAACTATAAATTTTTCCCCCCCCAGCCCAAAAATTTTTTTGCGCCCCCTCCCCACCACGTACTGCCCCTTATACTTTATGCAATACATCTTAATGTCACTTACACTATATGATACACACTGTAATGCCACTCACACTATACACCCCACACCATAATGTACCTTACACTATACACCAAATGGTTAGGGTTATAGGTTGTGGGGGTGTGTGTGAATAGTTAGGGTTATAGGTTGCGTGGTGCGTGCTTGTATGGTTAGGGTTATAGGCTGCAGGGTGTGTGTATGGTTAGGGTTATAGGCTGTGGGGTGTGTGTGTATGGTTAGCGTTATAGGCTGTGGGGTGTATGGTTAGGGTTATAGCCTGCGGGTGTGGGTGTATGGTTAGGGTTATAGGATGCGGGGTGTGTGTGTGTGTATGGTAGGGGTTATAGGCTGTGGGGTGTGGGTGTATGGTTAGGGTTATAGCCTGCGAGGTGTGGGTGTATGGTTAGGGTTATAGGCTGCGGGGTGTGTGTGTGTATGGTAGGGGTTATAGGCTGTGGGGTGTGGGTGTATGGTTAGGGTTATAGGCTGTGGGGTGTGGGTGAATGGTTAGGGATATAGGCTGCAGGGTGTGTGTGTATGGTTAGAGTTATAGGTTGCAGGGTGCGTGCCTGTATGGTTAGGGTTATAGGGTGTAGTGTGTGTGTGTATGGTTAGGGTTATAGGCTGCGGGGTGTTTGTGTATGGTTAGAGTTATAGGCTGTGGGTGTATGGTTAGGTTTATAGGCTGTGGGGTGTGTGTATGGTATGGGTTATAGGCTGCGGGGTGTGTGTGTATGGTTAGAGTTATAGGCTGTGGGTGTATGATTACGGTTATAGGCTGCGGGGTGTGTGTGTTTGGTTAGAGTTATAGGCTGTGGGTGTATAGTTAGGGTTATAGGCTGCGGGTTGTGTGTATGGTTAGGGTTCTAGGCTGGGGGGTTAGGTGTACACAGGCAAACTTCAGCAGGTGTATTGGTGCAGTTATTGTACTTATCTGCTCCTGCAGCTTTAGGAATATGCAGCAGGCAATGCTCTATGGAGGTCTCTCTGCTGGCTTGAAGTCTGCACAGCCGTGCAGACTGGAGCTGGAGAGATCTATGAGGCAGACAATGAAATAGCGCTGCAGGCGCTATGCGGGAGACACCATCAGGCGGTGATTGACAGCTCCCCTGCCACACTGACACAGCGGACTCCATTGCCTCAGAGCAGCTGAATATATAGTGGGGCTCTGCACACTACAGGAGGGACGCTGACAGGCACACAGCGCGAACACACTGCAGCGCTGGGACACCCCACAAGCAGCACTACAATTGGCTGGTAAGGGAGCGCTGAGGGGCTAACCATTGGGGGGCTAACTGCGCTGTCACTCAGGGATGTGACAGCGCGGGATTGTGCTGGGGAACACCTATACCTGGGGATGGTGGCTGCGGGGGACAAACAGCCTGTGGACTGCTGCTGGTTGCCGAGCGCACCTCTCCAACACCTGCGTCCCTGTGGCACCAGCTCTCCCCTCCACCATTAGGGCTGCCTACCCCTAGTTACGCCGATTGGCCAAGTCCCACTGTGGTGACCAGACACACACCCTCTGATGTTTACCCCCACCTTTTAAGCTTGGGCCCCTATCACTGCATTCCTTAGTGAACCCTTCTTACAATTAACAGCATGCATTGCCTAACCCTTTGTTAGGCACAAGTTTGATTGGTCCATTGTAAATGTGCTCAGTCATCTGTGTGTACCATCATACCATTCAACATTTAAAGGGCAGAAATCGGTACATATACGGAAAGGGGCGTGGTAATGGACAAAGTGGGTGTGGTCACGTCCCCCTTCCGAATGTATACTGGGCATTTTTTCACATATGTATTTTACATTTGAAATTAACTTCATGTCATATAAAAATATCAGAAATGAAGTATCTGTATATACTGCACAGCATATGCAGTTTATTATTTGTGCAACTCACATGCTCCAAGCCATCTGCAGTCCCGCGGCTGCCACAGCGCTGCTTCTCCAGTCATCCAGAGACCTCAAACGTGCATGGCCGCCGCCAGAGGCTTTGCCTTTACAGAGTGCTGGGGGTTCTGCAATGCACACTGGGACCCGAAGCGCACCACTGGGAACGGGTGCAGAAGCCCGAATTACAGATTTTCTATCCACAGGACACCCGATCCTCAAGTTGAGAAGAAGGATTCAGGAGCCGCCCCAAAAAACGGTACATTCGGTACACTGTTATTTAGCCGGTATAGACCATTTAAAAACGGTACTGTACCGGCTAAATCGGTACCGTTGGAGGGTATGTGTACCATCATTAATTAAACAAGTCTGCCATAACCCATGATTTACTAGTAGTATAATGATAAACTGTTTATAAGCAATGAAAGTTTCTGACACATTGAAAAGAATTGATTTCAAACTTTTTTTCCCCATTTTTTTTAGTTCTTCTAGACACAGCATTTGGGGGCTTTCAATTTTCTCTGATCATATCTACTATTCAGAAAGGAAATCTACTTCCATCCGAAGAATAAATAAATATACTGGGAAAGATTCTGTTACTATAATCTTAAAACCGACGTTTATGGACATCACTGATATACAATTAATATACATCAGTGCATCTAGTCAGTACTACAGGTCTGGTAAGTTGACGTATTATGAAAATGAAAAACGTATCTTATTACTTCTGATATTTCATTATTGTATGTGGTTCCATCTCCATCCAATTAACTATAAACAGATGCACAGGTAATTGTACCAAAATGGTGTTGTGACCCATAGCAACTGCTCAGACTTTGTTACAAACATTTCCTTTGGTATAAGATAGGTTGCCATGGATAGCAGAACAATTTTGGAAGAATTAAATAGTTTTTCCCCATAGACACAATATGTCGCCCGTATAGAAAAGATGTCTCAATATATGAAATATGGGCGCTGTAATAAAGAGAGGCTAATACTCCCCTGTTAGTGTGTTAAGTCCTGTTAATGGCGATTAAATATGACCAGAGAGACAATAAGTGAAAAGCGCAGGTTACGTAATAAGTCCGCAACCAACGTACCCTTTATACCTAACTACGTGCGTACAAAGCGTAGCGCAGCGTAGTGTACCTTTTATTGTATTATGTACACAGAGAACCAGTACCTTAATCAGAGATTCCTTCGCAGTATTTTGTCTCTAAACTGCGAATATACCTTATCGGACAGTGTCCGTAATATACCTTGTCGCTATTATGCGAATAAACAGACACGACCACTGTATAGAAATAAGGAGATAAGAACTCCGTAAAAGGATGTATTTAAGTCCCTAATGGACAAAAGGGGGTTACAGAAATAAGAATAAACAGGTATAACAAGTAATACAATATACTAACAATGAATACTAAACAGACTCTGCTAAGGGGAAAGAAAACAGATACAAGACACAATCAGCCAATCAATACAATAAGGATGAATACCGTTAATGCAACCGTTACCGTTCTCATCAAATATGCGAAGTGTAGTCCGGTCAGAGCTCACTATCGTTCAGGGATGAACTATAGTCCGGTGGTCAGGTCAGGGAAAGGTAGATGTGCCGAAGAGACTTTGGCTGCTCTGGGTCGCCTATCTTATAGGGTCAGAAAGGGGAGGTCAAAGGCCGTTCTCATTGGTCAGGGGTCGAATGTCAGGTCAGCTGTGATTGGGGGGTAAGCTGATACACCTGGTTTGGCTAGGTCCAGGGGAGTGAACTTTAAGAGTCCTTTGTTCGGTGGTTTCGGCGTCAGCAGTGATAAGAACTGGTTTCATCTGGATTTCTTTGTTACATTCTTTCAACAGAAACTGTCCCTGGATTATGGATTATGTCCATAACTATCGGGCAGTGTATATTGCGAAATATTCGCAATGACCGGAATACTTCGCATAATGAACTGAACGGAACGGTACTAAACACGATACAGACAGATGTATGCAGGGCTAACTAAGCTATGTGTGGCGTTCTAAACCTTTAACTATATTTTACTTAGTGTCAGTATGTATTTATGAATTTATGTGTGATAGTATGGCTACTCTTCTGGTCCACTTTGCCACGCATACTCAGGTATGGAAACTTTATTTGCGCAACTCTGCGAACCAAAATGGCGGCCATACTATCCTAAAATGGCGTGTGTGTAACTCGACTTCCATAGTCCACCCTTTAACAGTAATTATAAAACTGTTACAATACAAAACATTTCACACGACAATACAGAAATTCATAATCCTAACAGAGAAATTGGGATACATGAATTAAACATATAAGGGGAGTAAACCATCTGCTCTCGGCCGATCCAGGATCATGGATAAACGATGGGCCGCATTTATCGAACAACCTACTCAGGGTCACGAAGGATAATGTACAATTTTGGGATGAAAATAAAAACAGGGGTGGTTACAACATATACACGTTCACAAATATGGTTTCTTTAAAGGGAGGTGGTTTCGATTTTAGGGTCATATACCAAACCCTGGTCTTCCTCTGTATCTCTCGTTCTTACACTCATGATTTCGGTACGTTTTGTCTTTCCCCGGGTTACCACCTTTATACATTTGAACAATAGCACAAAGACTATGATGGCACCACCGATACAGAGAAGGAGTTTTCCTATGCTAGCTATGATCCCCTGCGCCCATTCTCCTAAACCAGAGAACCAGTGCATTGGATTCAACCAGGAGGTCCATTCACTAACTTTGTTACCTATTTCTGCCAGGCTGATATTATGTTCCCTTCTAAATTCCCATTTAAGCTGAAGAATCTCATCCATCCGATGATCGATGATTTCTTCTGGGTCTTCAGTATTGTTGGTGATATATGTACAACATTTCACCCCAAACTGTGTAGAGAGGGTGACACAATATCCTCCTGTCATAGCTGTCAGATAGTTCAGCACCATCCGATGTTGGACTAGCTCTCTTTTATATGCTTGCAACTCCTTCCCAGTGTATCTAAAAGTGTCATCATAAATCTCAGTGATGTTATCTACCAAGCTGGCTAATGCTTGTATATATTTAAAATTTATGACTCCTCTGGCGGTATGGGTGATATCTAAAGCAATAAGGAGTTGGATACCGAACGACTCGTGTATCATTTCGGAAGCTAGGGGTTCTTTCCTGATTGTTAAATCCCTTTTATGGATTTGGTCATAATGGGTATGAGTGTAAGGAGGAGGTATACCTCTGTGTATGTTCACCATCTCATCATGTGCGAGGGTCATCACTTCCGGTAACACTCTGCCTAGATAACAAATACCAACGTAGTTCATGGAGAGCCATTTGTACGCCCTTCTACCACAAATATAATAAACATCGTCAGGGAGAAAATAAGGGACAGAGTATTTCATGATCTTGTCACACATTATCCATAAGAACATCCCCGTCCCCTGTTCCCTGACTTGTTCCTCACAGATTTCTGGCTGAAGGTTTACATTACAGTAGCCGGCTGATACTCTGCCGGCCATCATTTTACTTCTCTTCACCGTGTAGACATATTTATAGTGTCTCCCACTGGTTCGGATTTTTAACAACAATTCTTTATCAATAGGCTCTCCATCAGGACGCTGGGAGTAAGTTATTGTCTGGTTATGCCATGTCACTTCCCAAGTACCAATCGCTCTGGAACTCGAGAAGTTCATACATACCAGGGATTTATCCACTTGGTATGGGTGTAATCTAAGACTAGGGGACCTGGTATACAGGTATCTCTTATCCAATGGCCTCCCCTTATTTAATACGCTTATCTCTGAAATATTAAGCGGGTATGGGACTAGGCCTACACTACTCCTTTTATGTAGCACTTGTGAACACACCCAGCATTCTGTTTGGTTTAAAACCTTACCCACTAGTGAGTGGTAATCACTCAAGGGATGTCGGCCGGTAGTTGCCTTACTTGTCGACTGACATCGCTGGATGCATTCTTCTTCCATTTTAGGTTGACAATATCTACAGACACAGTACTCACCAGACAATAACTCATCACATAGCCCTTGAACTACGTTTCCCTCATACCTTTTACCTTCTCCTGTCATGGGCAAAGTGTCAAGCTGGTTTAGGGATTCTACCTCACCCATATCTGGGTCCATTATTACACTGTCAGAACTCCGCTCCGATCGCTCTAGGATGTGGCAGCCACCGAGTATCTTTGGGTGAATAAAAGAACACAGAAAGAAAACAAAGACATATATGCATAACTGTGAACCTTTTGCTTGGAGTCCTTCCATCATCTCTACCAGGGGACTTTTATTTTGCTCTGCTCTTAGACCTTTGTTCACTCAGGTTGCTCGACCTTGGCTGCTTCTCAGTGTTCCCGAAACAATGCTTCTAGCAACACTTCTTCTCTCTCGCTCTCTGCACACTGGGACTCTGGGTTACTGGCTTTCTTGCAGTGGGACGAATGTATCCAAGTCTCTCTCTCTGCGACTTTAATTGATGTAGTGCTGGTCAACAAAACTTGGTACGGTCCTTCCCAACGGTCTATCAAACAACCTGAGCGTAAAAAATTTCGGATCATAACAAAGTCTCCTGGTTTAAGATTATGACAATTCTCTGTAGGCATATCAGGGTTCAGTAATTTCAGCTGCTTTTGTTGCTCCCTTAGCTGTTTGTTTAGCTTTAGGAGATACTGTACAGTTAGCTCATTGTTACATTTGAGATCATCCTGTGGGTCTATCATAATGTGTGGCTGCCGACCAAACAATATCTCGAAGGGGGACAAGTTGAGCGGAGTCCTGGGAGTGGTCCTAATGCTATACAACACAATAGGCAGTGCCTCTGGCCATAACAACCCTGTTTCAGCCATCACTTTACCCAATTTGTTCTTAATAGTACCATTCATTCTCTCAACTTTGGCGCTCGCCTGGGGACGATATGGAGTATGAAGTTTACTATTAATCCCCAGGAGTTTACACATGATTTGGAAGACCTCTCCTGTGAAGTGAGTGCCTCTGTCACTCTCAATGACCTTTGGGATACCATACCTACAGACAAACTCCTGACATATTTTCTTTGCTGTAAAGGTAGCAGTGTTGGAGGCAGCGGGGAAAGCCTCCACCCAGCTGGAAAACATGTCAACACAAACTAATACATATTTCAAATTTCTACAGGGTGGTAACTGTATGAAGTCGATTTGTATTACCTGGAAAGGGCCTTCTGTAGGAGGGATGTGGGATGGCTCTGTTGGGATGGCTTTTCCAACGTTCTTCCTCAAGCAGGTGAGGCATGACATTGCCACTCTACCTGCTTGAGAAGCGAACCCTGGTGCACACCAGTAGGCCTTTACCAGCTTGCACATACCTTCCTTCCCAAGATGTGTCAGCCCATGGGCCGCCTCGGCTAGACTAGGAAGGTATGCTCTGGGGGCCACTGGTTTCCCGTGTCCATCTCTCCAAAGTCCGGTAGACTCTTGGCCACATCCCTTCGACTTCCATACTGCTCTTTCCTGTGGGGAACACAAATTCTGCATGTCTATCAGTTTGGATGTGGATACCATGTTCAGTGTACAAAGGTTGGTGGGATGGGTGAAAATATTTACAGGGCATGCGGCCCTTTTCGCTGCCTCATCAGCGCGGCTGTTACCAAGTGACACCGGGTCCTTCTCTGATGTGTGAGCTTTGCACTTGATAACAGCCACTCTGTCTGGAAGCTGAATAGCTCCCAGAAGTCTCCTAATATATGTCGCATGCGCCACTGGTGTGCCAGCCGCCGTCATGAAATTTCGGAGGCGCCATAGGGCTCCAAAATCATGGACTACTCCGAAAGCATATCTGGAGTCGGTATATATGTTGACTGATTTTCCTTGGGCCAGTTCACATGCTCTGGTCAGTGCCACCAGTTCCGCTACTTGTGCTGAGTGAGGTGGTCCCAAGGGTTCAGCTTCCACAATACCTTCTCCATCTACTACTGCGTAGCCTGTGCACAGCTCTCCCGTGTCCGTCTGTCTATGACAGCTACCATCTGTGAATAAGGTTATGTCTACCTCACTTAATGGGCTGTCGCTTATGTCAGGACGTGCTGTGAAGGTCTGATTCAGGTAGGACATGCAATCATGTTTGTCCTCACTCTCACTAAACTCTGCTTTACCATATTCAGCAACATTCCCATCACCCTCCACCCTTTGTGCCTTGGAAGGCACATGAGGAAGGAATGTGGCTGGGTTTAGTGTGTTGCATCTTTTGATGGTAATATTTACTGGGGCCATCAGCGCCAGTACCCACTTAGTGAACCGTGCTGAGGACACATGACGTGTTTGGGCAGAATTTAGGAGGGCAGAGACAGCATGGGGAGCATGAACAGTTAAATCGTGTCCCAACACTACGTCCTCACTCTTACTTACTAGTTGTGCTATTGCAGCCACACTTCGTAAGCAAGTTGGGAGTGAGCGTGCTACTGTGTCCAGCTGGCCACTGTAGTACGCTATTGGTCGGTTGGCATCACCATGTTTTTGTACAAGCACTCCTGCCGCACACCCACCTGATTCAGTTCCGTACAGTTCAAAGGGTTTCCCATAATCTGGCATTCCCAGTGCTGGGGCCTTGGTTAGGCTCACCTTTAGTTCCTCGAAAGCCAGTTTAGATTCCTCAGTATGAGAGACCCGATCAGGCTTAGTTGAGGAAACCATCTCTTGCAGTGGTAATGCCAGAATAGAGAATCCTGGGATCCAATTGCGACAGTATCCACACATGCCTAGGAACGTACGGATCTGATGCTGGGTCTGTGGCAGTACCATGTTCTGAATCGCTTGGATTCTGTCGTCGGTGAGGTGTCTCAGCCCTTGGGTAAGGCAGTGTCCCAGATACTTAACCCTGGTCTGGCATAATTGCAGCTTATCCTTTGATACTTTATGTCCTGTCTCTGAGAGATGCATCAGTAGCTGTCTAGTGTCATCCACTGATGACTCCAGTGACCCAGAACACAACAACAAGTCATCGACATATTGTATCAGTATCGAACCACTCTTGGGTTGAAAGGATTGTAAACAATCATGCAAGGCCTGGGAGAAGATGCTGGGGCTGTCTATGAACCCCTGGGGAAGTCGTGTCCAGGTATACTGTACTCCTCTGTAAGTAAAGGCGAACAGATACTGGCTGTCAGGATGCAAAGGGACGGAGAAGAATGCTGAACACAAATCAATGACTGTGAAATGAGTACAGTGAGGTGGGATTTGCATTAGGATGACAGCTGGGTTTGGCACTACGGGGAATTGGCTCTCAACTACCTTGTTTACCCCTCTTAAATCCTGCACTAGTCTGTAGCCCCTCCCCCCGCTCTTTTTCACAGGAAAGATGGGACTATTGGCCGTGCTGGAAGTTCTAACTAGGATTTCCTGTTGGAGCAATCGTTGGATCACTGGAAATATTCCTAGCTCAACTTCAGGTTTTAAAGGGTATTGCGGTATTTTTGGGGCTATCCTGCCTTCTTTTAAGCGGATTTCTACTGGAGCTACATTTGCCATTAGCCCAGCGTCCTGTCCATCTTTAGTCCAAAGGGAACTCGGTATTTGTGCTGTAATTTCAGCTACCCTAGATGGATTTGATTCTACAACAGTGGAATACAACATTAGCCTCTGAGGACTGTCCAGCATATCTTGCACTTCTTGTGTAAGATTTTTAGGAGTATCTAGGAATACCCCATCGGGAGTGCAATAGATGACACATCCCATTTTACATAGTAAATCTCTACCTAGGAGGTTAGTCGGGGCCGCTGCAGCCAACAGAAAAGAGTGTTTGGTATGCAGAGGCCCGATTGTAACCTCCGCTGGTTTCGTCAGTGGGTAATGTTGTATTTTTCCTGTTACCCCAATTGCCGCTACTGATTGGTTAGTGAAACCCAAGTGAAGAGGAGTGTTGAGAACAGATCTGGCCGCCCCTGTATCAACCAAAAAGGTTTGCCTTACTCCAGCTATATCAACCTTCACCTGAGGTTCCTCTCTAAGGTGTTGAGTTAATCTAACTGGCTGTAGGATACAGGTATGACCTGTTTCCTATTGTCTGACCTGGGTTGCCCTTAGCACAGTGTCAGCCATCAGATGGGGAGGAGGCATGTTGCGTGACCTGTCTGTCTCCTCCCATTGTCTAGGGGCTGGGTATCTCTGTGTCTCACCTCTGTGAGATTCCCATTCTCGCTTATGTGTTTGGTAACTCCTGGGGTTTCCTGCCCTACAATGAGCTGAGTAATGACCTTCCCTATTGCAGTTGTAACAGATAATTGGCTTTCTACCTGTGTCCCTGGTGTTTCGTGGTTGGTATGCAGCTTTGTTTGGGGCATTAGTAAGGGCTTGGATGCTAACCATCATCAGTTTGTCAGTTTGCAGTTCCCTGTGCTTCTTAATGTTGCGGTCGTGGTCCACAGCAGATTCCCGTAGGGCATCCACTGTCATTCCACGCCAATTTGGAAAAGAAGTTTGGACTCTGGCTCTCAGGTTTTCCCTAAGCCCTTCCACCAGCACAGAGACAATCATCTCCCTCAGGTGGGGGTCGTCCTTAGGCTCGGAGACACCAGTGTACTTTGATACCTCCAGTAAGGCCTTTGTAAAATAATCAGCAGCAGTTTCGCCATCTTTCTGTTTGATGGTGAAAATCTTGCTATATTCTACTGCCGCAGGAAAATATACTCCCAACTGTAAGTTAATCAGGCGTATATTCTCCTGGTTGATCTCATCATTTATCTCCTTGTCCACTTTCAATCCACTATCCTGAATGAATTTCGGGATGTCAATGTGAGTGGGGAGACAGGCCCTCAACATGATTCTCCAATCCTTGTTGGTGGGCTCATCAGAGTTTCCTAGATCCCTTACAAATTTCCGGCACAATGCCAGATCTTTCCTTGGGTCAGGGAAATCTGTAATGATGGACCGCAGCTCTAACCGTGTCCATGGGTGGAGCATGGTCATCTTTCTGGTAGGTATCACACCCTCTCTGTCTGCCTTACCATAGGGAACCTCCAGTGTGCGTACAGGGTATGTTTGTACCACATTCGCATTACTGGGACCTGCTTGGGAGTCATTTGTGTCTGTGCTGTGTGGTGCATCATTACCTGAGTCCAATACTATGCTGTTGGCATCAGCCGTCTCTTCCTCCTGTGCTGGGGCCTCAACAGCGGGTTGAGCTTTTCCCTCAATCATATTAATTGCATGAGAGACGGCCAGTGCCAACAGCTGCTCGTTTTCCTCTCGGGTTTCCTTGTAAGGGGATAAGACAGGGTACAGGTAAGCAACGGATACATTATTACTTATACCTTTCTTATGAGTCATTATCCCCTTCGGCACATATGGGGGTGGGGGAGCTGATTCTATTATGGCAGCGGTTGCATTTATATTTTGGCTGATTGTGTCAGGTATTGCCAGACCTCTGCTTCCCCATTGTTCCTGTCCTTCCTTCTGCCACAATTTAAGAATATCTATATGCTTCACTCTCTCCTTACGACTGGAGAGTAGGCATATTTCATCTTTTACTGCCGATAAGATTTCCGGATCGAAGCTACCAACACTGGGAAATTCTAACTTGCTGCCTTGTGTCATTTTTCTCCATTTATTTTGGTAAACAACTGCGAGTTCACCGTGCTTCCTGCACATAATAAAAGCAGCCGATCCTTTTGGCCGGCTTGCTTCCTCCCTAACATGCACGTTATCACAGCGTGACCCGTTATTACCCATAATTACAGGAATAAACGTTCACAGCTTAATAGATATCGGTGGGTTATTACTTATCTGAGAGCTCCCCAAACACTCACTTCTACAGCTTCCTAGAACATCCCACAGTCAAGCAGGTGCGAAGGATACGAGGTACGATACTCAATCACCAAGTCTTTCAACTAGCAGCGAACTTCTAGCCAACTTGCTTGGTGCGGCACAATTTTTCCAGGGTATAACAAACTTGTTTTCCTATACCCCCAAAAATTGGATTTCTAAAGTAGCTAATCGGAAACAAGTGCGTTCCGATGTATCTTCTTGTACCCTCCTAGCGGAATCAATTCCACTGAAGGGGCAGTTCCTATGGGCACGTCGTCACGTGAACCCGGTCCTAACTGGACTGTCCTACACTGGACTACACTGCGCTTGAGTCGTGTCGTCACACACCCGTTCGCCTCAGTTATTTTTCACACTGGGCGCTGGTTACACCTTGGTCTTATGCATATATTTGAAATATTTCTGTACAGAAAATCTTCCCAGGCCGGTAGCTTGTCACTAGATACTTATGCAGGTATAAATCCCTTATAATACGCTATAGGAATCTATTAAAATAATGCTTGAGTTGCTTGCTTAATGAGAAAATGAACGAAAAGAAAAAAAACTTATTTTCTCTTTATTTAATCACCACCTTATCCACAGTATATTGCTATACTGTTTAAATAAAGCTAGTGGTTCAATACTGTTCACCTTTGAGTTCCTATGTGTGCTGCATGTGCAGTACCAATGAACAGCCACGTGTGTACATGCGCTGTTCACAGGCCGCCGATGAATCGGCCACCCACGTGTTCTATAGTATATTTGCAAGGTTGCACTCGGGTTTCGCTATACGCAGTAATTGCGCCTAAATGTGGAATAAATCCCTTAACTCCGTCCGAAAGTTACGTATCAAGATGCGAAATAAATCCCGCACTTAATCCGTAAATCACGTACAAAGATGCGAAAATTTCCCGATATGGGCACGTGCGCGCGCACCTTGCGTAATACACAATAGACGCTTTACGTTACTGCAAAAAGGCCCAGGGCTTGTCGCCACGTGGCGGAGTCTCTGGTTTTGCAGTAACTAACAATAAAAGTTATAGTTTTGCACAGAGGGGATCCTCTATGTACTATAATAAACACAGATTCCACGTGTGCGAACCTTATCGCACGTGGTACATATACTGTAATAAACAAGCAACCCAAGACACTATACCCCGTTAAACTACTTGTGGCAGGCAGAAGTACAGTTTACTAAACACTTAGGTATGATATACTTTAAAACACGTGGCTTTCACTTATTGTACTCCGGGTTCAGCGCTAGCACTTCTCGAACCCCGCACCGCCGCGGACCTGGCCTATCCAGCAATGGATAATACTTCCACCCTTTTGCTGGTATAGGTCGGGTCGCACGCCTGGTACTGAGTTCTGGAATGTGGAGCGGACGGACGTGCCCCCAATTGTTAATGGCGATTAAATATGACCAGAGAGACAATAAGTGAAAAGCGCAGGTTACGTAATAAGTCCGCAACCAACGTACCCTTTATACCTAACTACGTGCGTACAAAGCGTAGCGCAGCGTAGTGTACCTTTTATTGTATTATGTACACAGAGAACCAGTACCTTAATCAGAGATTCCTTCGCAGTATTTTGTCTCTAAACTGCGAATATACCTTATCGGACAGTGTCCGTAATATACCTTGTCGCTATTATGCGAATAAACAGACACGACCACTGTATAGAAATAAGGAGATAAGAACTCCGTAAAAGGATGTATTTAAGTCCCTAATGGACAAAAGGGGGTTACAGAAATAAGAATAAACAGGTATAACAAGTAATACAATATACTAACAATGAATACTAAACAGACTCTGCTAAGGGGAAAGAAAACAGATACAAGACACAATCAGCCAATCAATACAATAAGGATGAATACCGTTAATGCAACCGTTACCGTTCTCATCAAATATGCGAAGTGTAGTCCGGTCAGAGCTCACTATCGTTCAGGGATGAACTATAGTCCGGTGGTCAGGTCAGGGAAAGGTAGATGTGCCGAAGAGACTTTGGCTGCTCTGGGTCGCCTATCTTATAGGGTCAGAAAGGGGAGGTCAAAGGCCGTTCTCATTGGTCAGGGGTCGAATGTCAGGTCAGCTGTGATTGGGGGGGTAAGCTGATACACCTGGTTTGGCTAGGTCCAGGGGAGTGAACTTTAAGAGTCCTTTGTTCGGTGGTTTCGGCGTCAGCAGTGATAAGAACTGGTTTCATCTGGATTTCTTTGTTACATTCTTTCAACAGAAACTGTCCCTGGATTATGGATTATGTCCATAACTATCGGGCAGTGTATATTGCGAAATATTCGCAATGACCGGAATACTTCGCATAATGAACTGAACGGAACGGTACTAAACACGATACAGACAGATGTATGCAGGGCTAACTAAGCTATGTGTGGCGTTCTAAACCTTTAACTATATTTTACTTAGTGTCAGTATGTATTTATGAATTTATGTGTGATAGTATGGCTACTCTTCTGGTCCACTTTGCCACGCATACTCAGGTATGGAAACTTTATTTGCGCAACTCTGCGAACCAAAATGGCGGCCATACTATCCTAAAATGGCGTGTGTGTAACTCGACTTCCATAGTCCTGATGTCTCTCTTCACTTTCCTTGTTCCATATGGGTACATGAAATGACAAGAGGGAGATAGAGGGCAACTCCCCTCGTGTAATACTGTTTGACTATATAGCCAGCAAGGTTAATATTCAGAACGTAATAGATGAAAAAGATGTCAGGCAACTTTCGTATGGGGGTTAACCCCTTCAAGAGACACTCACAGGATTTAAACTTTAACAGCACATATCACACCATATATGATGTATCAGGAACCGTAGTTGGTATGTATATGGTGGCGTGGATCCCCCTGCTGGTCTCCACGGGTATGGGGATGCAGAGAGAGTCCACAATATGTTGACCAATAGAGCAATTTAATTGTTGCTCCCTTCAGGCGTGGTTCGCTCCCTTGAGACACATTCAGCTTGCAGCCTCCAGGGGTGGCAATCTGGTTTGTGCGAAGTGTGACTTGCTTGGGTGCTCAAACAGTACTTTTCGCATTGTGTCCATTCGTTTAGTTGGGTATAGCTGTTTTGTACAATTGATTTCCCCCCTTTATGCATTGATAACTGTGCACCTGTTTTAATGTAGTTAATCTAATGCAAGTGGCATTGGCATTTCTATAATGGGTGCAATGTGTGCAGTCCAGAGGGCCCACACTACTGCACCCATGTATTATTATTATGTGGACTACAGTATATCACAAAAAAAAGGGAATGATGGGCCAGGCTTTTGTGCAATATTAAAAAGGTTTTGATAAACATCCTCACTCACAAAACATTTTAAAGATGACCATAAATGCTCTATTAAAGGCATCTAATTGGGATCAATCCACTTGAAACGCCACAAAAAACTTGGTCTAAGCAAAGTTTCTGCACGCTTGGTGTCCCATCAGTTGACTCAAGAGCAGAAAATGTCCCGTGTTTTAGCGCTGCAGCTGTGACAATAATTACCGCCAAAATGGCTGCTGCACATGCGCAGTAGTGGAGTTAGTCCCCAGAACATGACTCTGCCAGGGTACAACATTTTGCATAATTTCATTTTTTTGCAGGAGTTTGGCCATGACAGGCATTGGTTATTAAATAGGGGCTTTGTACATACAAACAAAATTTGGTACTTGTTTCCTAGCACGGCCACAATCGCGGTTTTTAGTGGTATACGACGCGACCGACGCGATGCCCCCGATTTTCCCATTGAAATGCATTGAAAAAAGTTAAAATCGCGTCGGTCGCGTCGTATGCGGCTAAAAAAGGCTTAAATGGTCCAGATGCGATGCCCACGATTTCCCCATAGGAAACAATGTTAAATGGCTCAATGTACCCGCGATGCCCCCGATTTCTCATAGGGAACAATGTTAAATACCTCAATTTCACCAAATCATCATAGGGAACAATGGTAAATGGGCCAGAAAGCCCCAAAAACACCCCAGAACAGTGAAATGTCCCCCCAAAAATAGTTTACGCCACCCCACGATCAACGCGAACCCGAAGCGTGGCGAGCGCAGCGAGCCCGCGAGGGGCGGCAGTATGCGTCCTCCGACCTTTTCATACCCCCACTATCCACGTCGGCGTGGAGTTGAGAATAGAATAGTGTGGCAAGCGCAGCGAGCCACCGAGCCCGAAGCGTGGTGAGCGCAGCGAGCCCCGCGAGGGGACGCGGATACCTTCACAGGTAAACGCGTCCCTTCGCGGGCTTCACAGGTATCCGCGGCCCCTCGCGGGGCTCGCTGCGCTCGCCACGCTTCGGGCTCGGTGGCTCGCTGCGCTCGCCACACTATTCTGTTCTCAACTCCACGCCGACGTGGATAGTGGGGGTATGAAAAGGTCGGAGGACGCGTACCGGCGCCCCTCGCGGGCTTGCTGCGCTCGCCACGCTTCGGGTTCGCGTTGATCGTGGGGTGGCGTAAACTACTTTTGGGGGGACATTTCACTGTTCTGGGGTGTTTTGGAGGGTTTATGGCCCATTTAACATTGTTCCCTATGATGATTTTGGTAAATTGACCCATTTAACATTGTTTCCTATGGGAAATCGGGGGCATCACGGCTAAATTGAGCCATTTAACATTGTTCCCTATGGGGAAATCGCGGGCATCGCGTCGCGACCATCGCACCCGATTTTTTAGTGCTTGCGATGGCCGCGATGCCCCCGATTTTTCCTCACGATGCCCACGATCATGATCATTGTGGCCGTGCTAGGAAACAAGTACCCAAAATTTGTACACTGTGTTTTCTGGAATGAGATATCTTATTAAGATTAAAGAGATGAAGATGCAATAAAAAGGGACAGGTGGTATGTTGGCAAATGCCTCGTTATGGAACATCATTTTTATGTTCTAAAAATGTCAAACAATGTAACTGTACTGTACTGTACTGAAATATTAAGGGGGTGGTCAGTGCTTTAGTTTGCCTATGTTCAGTCTCCTTAAATAGAATTGGAGGTGATTTAAGAACAGACACCTAATTTGATGTCATACTGTAGATAGAAAAGATAAAATCTGAAACCTTTATGCAGATATCAGTGGAAACTCACCCATACATTTCACACAGTGTGATACATAAGACTAGTTCACCTGTAAAGGTGGACTGGATTTATCTAATAGGTTGTGTTTATTATTATTATTAATAATAATAATAATAATAATTATTATTATTATTATTATTCTGATATCAGAGGCATGCACAATAGACTGTTTTTATGAATTGAATAATGCTGGGGTCAGTGGTATACACATTGAAATACTGCTGTGCATTGTCTAATTTCAGGGTCAGAGGAATGGCCATTGAACCCCTGCTATGCCTTATATTATTCCAGGGTCCGAGGTGTGTACTGTGGCCAAAGACTACTGCACAGGAATATGTCAGACTGATCCAGTGAGTCAGCAGTGCAGATGTATGGATGGTTTCCAACTTGCTGATGATGGAAAACACTGTGAAGGTAAGAATTCCCTTTTTCGGAGATGAACACAATGTCAATGTTGTATGCAGTGGAGTGAATTCTTATGCCTCTGTGCATGTGAACCATCGCATGCATGTGCCACGATGGTCTTGTGACGGTTGCATATTTTAATACAGCTGCTGTGTAACTATAGCCCCGGGGGGTCTGCGAGGCTATAATTACCTGCTGCTGTCTGCCCCTGCCGCCGGCTGGTACCCCGCGCCCTCCCCGTGCACAGTACCTCCTGGCGCGGCCGGCGCTTCTGTCAGGTCCACCGCCTACTCTAGCATCCTCAAAAACTGTCTGCATTATGGGGGCAGCCATTTTCTGAGAGTCACTTTTTATATGCTGCAGGACCCAGGAGAGCCGGGATCTGACATAAGCGCCGGCCGCGGCAGGAGGTACTGTGCACGGGGAGGGCGCGGGGGAGGGGGGTTGTTAACCCTAGGGGTTGGAGGGAGGGTTGTTAACCCAAAAGGGGGGGCACTGCCCGAATTTGCGGAAGGGGGGGGGTTGAAATTTAATAGTTACGCCACTGCCTTAAGTACATTTCATAGTAATTTTTGATCAGTGAATTTGAGTCTTCACTCTGATGTACGGCCATTACATATTTCAAGAGTAGAATCAGTGAGAACAAAAAGTGTAGAAGCATAAGGGCAAGCATAGGATTTTTACAGTACGAATATAAATATACAATACAGTACATCACAGGTTCTCAAAGTCGGTCCTCAGGACCCCAATACAGTGCATGTTTTGCAGGTCTCCTCACAGAATCAAGTGAAATCATTAATTAAAATGTGTCAGTCAGCACCTGTCGTGAACTGTGTGGGATCTTGAGGACCGAGTTTGAGAAACACTGCAGTACATCACTATATCTAATTCACTCCTGTAAATTATAACATTGGTGAAACTATAATAGATTCAGGGTATACAATGGACATAGTTCCCTGTGTCTGAGGGGACCATATTGCACAACTTGCATCCATTTAATTATAAATACCTCAGAAAACACAAGGAAAATGACACTGCGGCCATTTTCTCAGAGATCTGGTCATGTTCAGTAGTTGTATATCTTCCATGCACCCTGCAAGCCAACACCGTAAGGGGGGTGGTTGTGCCTACCGAGCCTCTGTTCTTGGTGCGGCAAACCACTCGCCCACACGTAGTTATGGCCCTGATGGAAATGGTATATTTGTTAGTACATGTGTCTTACAGTACTATACTACTAGTAACTGGCTCAAAGTAACCTGGGCGTTGGAGTTTAATGGGAACAATATTTCTCAACTGCGTCTCCCACAAAGTAGACCTATGTTTTGCTATGTGGAAACATTGGGTCACGGTCACCAAGTTACTTTCAGTAAACAGATGCTGCCAAGCTTGGTGAATAGTCACATGAAGCGCAACTTGGGTATTAAGCGCAACGTCTGGTCTGAATACTAATCCAAGTCCACAGGTTCATAAGTAGATGGCTATGATAAGCATCAAGTCATAAGCCTTCTCTGGTTTGATTAGTGAATTCAGATTTGTTTACTGCACTTTGTTACTGATATACCTATATTAGTAAATTACCACTGTATAAAAATGCCAACATTCCAGGAATGAGCGCCTGGCTTCTATGAACATTGCAACAGAGGTATGTGTAATATTTAGCAAAAAAGAAAACCGTTCCAGCTGTTGAATTAGAATTGTTTATTGAACAAGGTTAAAGGTCGTGGTTTTAACTGTGTAAACTTTCTTATTCAGGTGAACTTAAATTTATAAGGAAAGAAAAATAGCTTTACTATTTACTTTTCTATACTGAAGATGTATATGTTCTGCATAATAAATGTCTCAAGTAAACATCTAAACCACTTACATATGCCAGTATACAATCATAGATATACATTTTCTCTGTCATTAGATATTAATGAATGTGCTATGTGGACCCACGGCTGTACTCTTGGCTGTGAAAATATTCCAGGTTCTTATTATTGTACCTGCCCCAGAGGTTACGTCCTTCTTCCAGACAACAAGTCATGTCATGGTGAGTAGGGTGTCTGTGATCTAATGTACACAAACATTTGTTAAGTATTTTTCTTGTGATGTGGTTTGCAGTAAGGGTCAGACTGGTCATCTGACACTTCTGGCAAATGCCAGAGGGGCTGGTGGCCTGGTGGGCCGATTTGTTCATCCAGGTCGGAAGCACCGCCTCCTAATCTACAAACAGAGAGACGCTGGACTCGTGGTGGGGCCAGCTGCTCTCTCTGTACTTCAATTGGGTCCACAAGAGATCGCATCGCATGCTGCTATGCCCCTCACTCCTGCTGCCAGGTTCAGCAGCACACGCATGCCTGATTGTAGCACGTGTGTGCACAAATGCTATGGCCGATTCAGAGGCCAAGTCCATCCCAGTTTGCAGCCCTGGACTCATCTAAGCAACACACACTTTGCGGCAAACATCTTCATAGATATAGGCTTGCAACTTTCACCCTGGAAGGTCAAATGCAAGGAAGGTCCAATTTTCCTACCAGTATACCCAAAAGAGAAAAGTGTTTTACAAAAACCATATGAGTATGGTTTGTCTAATGTAGGTGTGGGTTATATAGTCCTCTAAACACATAAACATGTTAAATCAAATATCTACAATCAAATATAACACATGATAAATGAACAAAAACGATAGAAGATAATCGGCCAGATTCAGAGTTATCCGGTACTTTAAATTTTTACGCAGGTTTACTATGTTAAAGAGATAGGGGAAGAAAATGCGCTTTGAGGAACAAATTACCAACCAGAATGATATGTCATAAATTTATTAAAACATGATTTACACACACTTAAAATAACATAAAAATATATATAAGAATAAAGGCTCCTTTAAATGACCTCTATATATGGTGCAATTTCTGCGTGAGAATAAATTTGTGGTTAAGGGAATAGCGCCCCTCTTATATTCCTTGATGAGGATCCTGTTCCTTTTGGGCTCAGATGGAATACAAGGTGAAGCTGGATTAGGACAGTTTGAGACACTCCCGTGTAGTGGGGTATTTTTGTTGTAGGCTTGCAGCAGATGGAATCGTCCCCTTGTAGGAGTGTAGAAATGATGATGTCCTTATTGTAAAGGCTTCAGTCCAGCCCAGGTGGGGCAGAGTCCAACTTTGAGTCCTGGTTCAGGTATCCAAAAGGTGGAAATTAAACTTTGTAATCCACAATGTGCTTGGAGGAAGGCTTGAAAAGGGGTGCTGGGCGACTGGCGGTCTCTCAGCTTTATCAAAGGTTTACGATGTTAAATGATCTGCACATGTGCGGGAGCCATGCTGTACATGTGCATGTCTTATCCTGCGATGTTGGATTCAGTGCAGCTGCAGATGTCAGGTGAGTGACAGTCTGCAGCTGTTTGGGGACCATTGAATAAAACGGTTGCTTGTCAGCCCTGTTTTCTGGATGTACAGTACTGATAGACATTTGCTGTGGCTGCAGGCTGAGAGGCATCTATGCTGGTATGCTGATCATGTGACCACCACCCACCCCTGCTTGTGGGATGCTGGGCATCTGCCCAGTGTTGCTATATATTAAATTGGCACTGATTTGCTGCATTTGGGCAAATACAGTACCAATAATTCATATCTAAAAGTAGTGTTTATGTCAATACAATAAACAGAACATTCTAGTGACCTATATGGAATAACTTATCTGTGCACCCACACGCTGCATGATTGCACCTGATGCCACTAAAGTAGGTAGAGTACGCTACACAACTGATCTGATTGTGTTTAAATAAAAAAAAAATATTTTAAAAAAATTCTGTATGCTTATAATGTATTTTTTTATCTAATGTTAGCGTAAGCTTTTTATATCATCCTTGGCTTACAATCTGTATTACAAGAAAATATTGGCTTTTTTTTCCCTGCAAATTTCACTGTCATTCATTGAAATTCAGAGAATTTCAGACAAATTATTTGATCTCCAATGTACACAATTTAATTGGGGCTTTGGAGGGTATTCAATCCCCACCGCTATTTCCGTCAGGGGAAATAGCGGCGGGTGCCTATTTAATGCTGTCGGTCCAAACAGCATTGAAGAGGCAGCACGACATTTGGATTGTCGAGATCATGGCTGGATCTCCACAATCCACATCCATTTTGCCAGACATGCCCCCTTTTCAACGATCAGCAGTCAGGACATTGAATAAACTGGCATGCGGACCAAAAACGGGCCCTTTGTCTTTATCATTTACTATACTGAACATTTATGTTTTCATTTTAAACATTGTAAAATAGTAATTTTGTAGTATTCAATATTAATAATAATAAGTTTGGAAATAAAATTAAGTAAAATCTAATTTTCTAAATGCTCTAGTTACAGTGTATAATTACTGCTGACATTAAATTGTCAGTTGCTATCAAGAACCTCAAAGGAAACTGTAAATCAAGTATTTTCTGAGCACTTTCACTGCAATAAATGAATATCCAGTAGTAAAATGAATTACATGCTGTGCATTGATGACTGTTCTTAATGTGGCTTCTAGTATTTTGTGTAGTAAAATAACGAGAACATAATTATACAGTGTTCCAACCTAATAGATTACAAATTTCAAGTTGTAAATGTTTTTATTGTTTGCTAAATCTTCTAGTTCTTATTGTGTCTTGTTATATGAGTTACTTTTCTGTTTGACTCTGCTTTACAGCTACTGCTACAATTGTATTACTAGTTACAGGAAAAAAGCAAAGAGGAATTAGCTCCAAGACACAACTAAGTATTCATTGCTTTAATCATGGGAGTTTATCTATTATATGAACAAATTTGGCATGAATAATTCCAGGATAAAAAAGTAATGACTAAGGAAGCGGCTTCTGTATTAGATAGTATTAGTATAAAAGGCATTTTCCGAAGGTGTGCAGGCGTTCTGTCCCTCCTGTTTTTCATTTTAAAAGACTGTAAAATAGTGTTATTTAAATTCATTCATCGTAAATTGTTCAGACTTTCAACAGGCATGCTTTAGATATATAACGTGTTAGATATATCTCATGAATATGAATTGGGGTCAGGACCGCCGGCAGCGGGGTGCTGTGGGTACAGCTGTCCCAGGCTCTGTGCTCTGGAAGGGCCCGTGTAGCTCATTTTGCCCACCGCAAACCCCTCCCCCTGACTGCCTCCGCTGTGCTGCCTGCTTTTTTGATTTTAATTGGCTGCCGGCATTCAACATTGAAGAAGCCTGTGCTTCGGGACCTGCGGCAGGGGTCGGGCGGTAAAAGAAGAAAGGGGGAGGGGTAGGAACTGAAAATCACTCCCAGGCCCCAAAATTCCTAGTGGCGGCCCTGGTTTGGGTATTCAATATGTGCCGTTAATTCCCGACAGGATAAATATAGTCCGTTGCTTATTCAATGCTGCTGACAGCATTAAAGGTGTAGTATGCCAGAAACGTCTGCAGATTGTCAAATTCATGGCCGTTTTCCGACAATCTGCGTCCGTTTTTGCCGATCCGCCCAGTTTCTGACTCTCCACAGCTGGAACATTGAATTCCGGCTGTTGAGTTACAGTCGAACTGAGTGAAAACAGTTCGGAATTCCGACTGTCCGGACATTTCGACAGTCGGAATCCCATATTGAGTACCCCACTTGGGCTGGTTTTTGGACCTAATCCAGAGATGTACTGTATGAAACCCGAATGTTTATGTACGTCTCTGATGGTGCGTAGCTTCATATGTGCGTGTGCCGAACGGGTCCTGCGTTCTCCCATGCAGTGCTCTCAATATGTAGCCTGTTGGGAATGGGGGATTAGCGATTGCATTCCTGAGTGTGAGGAGCTAGGGCTTGGACACAGCTAAACTGGCCCCAGCAGCTTGAACAGCCGAACCATCCTGATTAACCTGAGAGTGAAGACCCCATACACTATGCAACTTCTCAGAGGGGAGATCTGTAACACTCTGTGGGAAGTGTCATGAAAGGTATTAATTTACAGGTAAGTATTAGGAAGGGTGATACTCTGGTTGACGGTGTTACTTTATTTCTTCTGGTATTTCTCACCTAAACCTGGTGTTTGTGGTGTCTAATGGGAAGCAAGTTTTACTAGTAATGCACAATACAATACAGTTCAAAATGCATTACCCACAGCCACTAATTACACAATTGCCTTTCTGTATTTTTATTACAATACAATGAATCTGTGAAGCCTTTCCTTCACTAAAAGAACTTCAAAATGTTTTTTTTTTACCAATAAAGTATACACAATGCATATTACAATGTAGCTACCTATATACACAAAGCAAAAATCTCTCTCTAAAATGACTCTATAGTCGGGGCCCCGTTTACCTCTATAGCCAGCTGGATTAATTTTATAGTGCACTTTTTAGTGACAATATCTAATCTTGTTGAAACAAATGTTAAAAGCCTGAAGTAGATGCTACAAATGGGCGATGAGAAGATAAAAACGTAGCACTCCCTAGTTAGTGTTGTAACTCCTTTCTTTCTGAAGATAGTTAATGCTCCATGCAACAGTGTCCTTTTATGCTGAGCTGCAATAATAATCTTGGTACAACAGTGGTTCTTGCTTAGTGGTTGGTGAATAAAGTCAAAGCTCAGTATTGTCTATGGCTGAATTGCAAGGTGTTACTTGCTCTAGCTGGTGTAAGGCTCTGCACGCTAGTAAAAGCTGTCAGTCCTAGCCACACTGCTTCCACGAAGTCCTGTCACCTCCTGTATCAGTAGTCTATAGATGGTGGCTGCTTGTTAATAGTGAGGGTGCTGCATGCATCTAGATGAACTGCCCACATATATTTTGTGGGGAAATAGTGTCTCTGTCCCTGGTATAATCACCATCCACCTGCTCCTCTGCCTGTGGTATGAGCGATGCAGTGTAATTGTAAAGGTCAGACCTTGTCTGTATCACAGTGGCTGGACTGTCTATACCTCTGTAGTAATTGTTGTCACTGGCCTGCTTCCCTGCACCTCCAGGCCCTTCCTCCAATCTGCCGTTGTCAATTAGAAGCACCTCAGTGCCACTTCTCCCAGCTGCCAGTCACCAAATTCACCACCCTCTCACAGATAATAGCCGCAGTGTTACTTGAGGCGGCATCTTCCTTGCGCATCTCCCTTTTTTCCAGCTGCTACCTCTGGGGACCCTGGGTAACTGCCCTAACAGTCTGCCTCAGCCAGCTGTAACTTGTTCTAGCAGCTTCTAAGTCATGTGACCTGAGGCTGGCTCACAGCAGTCCATAACAGATAAATACATTAAGTGTAATAAATGTCTTTACAAGCTCTGATGGGGTGCCACAGATCCTCCTTGAACCTCCTGGCAGCTTCCCAGGGGGCAGGATCACATAGGATACATTGTATGTTGTCCTTTTGCATACAATGTATTGTATGCGATCCCAGCAATGGCTGCCGGATACGATAAATCTT
The DNA here is from genome assembly GCF_055691185.1 of Crinia signifera. Lineage (NCBI taxonomy): Eukaryota > Metazoa > Chordata > Amphibia > Anura > Myobatrachidae > Crinia > Crinia signifera. The sequence continues at coordinate 177,700,255 of NC_139217.1, read as the reverse complement.
GATGGCAGCCCTTGCGATCTGCTGCTCCAATCCGATGTGCACGGGACAGTGCATCAGATTGGATTGGAGTCGAAACACATGCGATTTGACACTTCATTCGATTTCTCGTCCCAATCTGATTAAATCGGATGAAAAGTGTAGTTTTTACTCACGTTTGATGTGCATGCATATTATGTGATGTTGTGTCTTCAGATGCAGCAGCAAATCACACAAGCATGCATATGTGCACAAAGTACCTAGAACCCCCCCCCCCCCCCCCGCCCACCAAACTATCAGTTTTATTTACTTAGTTTAAACCGGCTCTCAGCTGCCTCTTGTTACAGTGACAGGCTGCCGCTGCTCTGGCTACAGATGGGGGGAGCTATAGAGGCAGTGTACAGCCCCATACCAGCAGTGGCGTAACTAACATTTTTGCACCCCCCCCCCCCCCCCGCCGATATAAAAAAGACATTGATGGGCATTCTTTATCAAACTCCAAACATTTATGGTCCATGAGAGGTCCCCCAAAATATGAGTGCATAGCACTATAAAACTGGAAACACATTCCACGCTCTTTTCATTTATTTGGAAAGCTGCATACTGACTTCACCTCTACCTTCTGAAGTCCACTATAAGCTCCTCCAATCAAGCCAGATGTCGTATCTCCTCCTCATAAGCGGAATCATCATTGTTACTGATAAATCTAATCAGTTGTGTCATCTGCAATTTAATGATAGAGTTTAATGGAGAAACAGAGGGGGTGATTCAGGCCCAATCATAGTGAGCCCAATTCCTTGGGTCCCTGGCTGATGGTGGAGGTCGGCACATGCCTGAATATGCGCATGTGCAAACCCCCTGAGTGAATGCCTTCGGCGAGTTTCACACTCGCGGAGGCATTTGTTCATTGATGGGAGAGAAGGGGGCGGGCAGGGAAGGAAGCAGGGGAACGCTCAGCATTTTGGGGGAATACCCATAGAAATGCTGGGCACCCCACTCTAATCTTACTGTCTCTGCACATGTTACATATAATTTGCCTCACCTGCAGTACAGTTCCGGTTTTTGCCACCCGCTGGTCTATTCCCCGCAGGCAGACGGGCAGCAGCGGCAAAACAGAGCGATTTAAAGCCACACCCCCTCGCCCTAAGGCCATGCCTCCCAAATTTTGGGCGCATGGCTGCGCCACACGCAAAGGTCCCACTGGACCGCCAATGAAAGTTGGGAGGTATGGTTTTGGCCATCTGCAAATTGCAGCCTTGCTAACGGTCTAATCATGCCCTTAATATGCAGCATTTCATGATCCAGTACGCTTTTTCTGTGTATTTTATTTTCTTGGTTCTAATTGAAATGTTATGTTAACTATATATAAAAACTCCAACCGAAACCTATTCTTATATCCAATAGATGTGACACCCTGCTTGCAGGAAAACAGGAACTGCAGTCACGACTGTGTACAGACCGCTGGGGGACCTGTCTGCTTCTGTCCTAAAGGATCTGTGCTAGCAAGTGATGGCAAAACATGCAGAGGTGAGTGCTATAATATATGATCATCAGTCAGGCTTACAGTGTGACAGATGTGCATAGTTTCTTCAGCAGTGCTCCTTGCACAGTACGCCAGTGGGTACTTGTGTTGTTTCACGGAGGCAGGCTACGCTACGTTTTCAGCGTAGGTTCAGCTACGTTGTCAGCGTAGCCCAGCGGCAGCTTAGTGTAGTCAGCGTAGTGTCCCCGTGGCAGCCCTGCGTAGTCAGCGTAGTGTCCCCGTCAGGCAGCGTAGTCACTGTATTGTCCCTGCGAGCTGCAGCTCTGTCCACGGCGTCCCTGGCAAGCCTAGTGAGTAGATAATTGGGGTGGTTACAGTGCTTATTAGCCTTTTGTATGTGGGGCAGCTTAACTGAGTGGTCCGTGCTCAAAATAGTATAAATCAGAGGTTTTAGTTAAGCGCTTTCCTCTGTATGTGTAAATGAGTGACACAATGCTGATGGTGTGAAATCAAAAATGTCTTTTATTTCTATAGTTGCAAATACATGTACATATGAAATAAGGGTGAAGGTGTGAGCCTTGAATGAGCCCCGTGGGGGAATTGGGGTGCCAGCAGGCCCCTTTCTACCATAAGCCTATTAGGCTTATGTCTCATACAGGTGGGGATGATGTGGAAGCTGCTGGTGATAAGCCCTTGCGGGTGTAAGGGGTCAGCAGAACCCTTTAACCATAAACCAGCAGGCTTATGTCTTATGCGAGCAGATGAGAATGAGGAAAGGGGTTGTGAGTGGGGCAAATGGGTGGGAGTACTTCAAGCATCAACTCACAGCATCTACTGCACAGACACGCATTCTCCTCCAGCCGGAGTCGAGCGCTCGGTCCCCGGTGACGTCATCGCGACATCGCGTCATCGCGACAACCCGGAAGTAGCGTCTGAGCAGGCCGCACTTCCAGCAGAGCGGCTACACACTTCTCAAGCCGGCCGGGTGAGCATCCCTCACCTCGGAGTGGCACTCACAGCCCGGGACTTCAGCACAGCACCGCTGCGTACCACTCTGCAAGAGGATCACTGGGGTAAGACTCCTGGGAGCGGGACGCCGCCACCCAGCACAACACATACAATCATCAAGTGACTTTGCCTCCAGCCCCCCTTTGCTGTTGTTCGCTCTGGACTGTACTCCCACCCATTTGCCCCACTCACAACCCCTTTCCTCATTCTCATCTGCTCGCATAAGACATAAGCCTGCTGGTTTATGGTTAAAGGGTTCTGCTGACCCCTTACACCCGCAAGGGCTTATCACCAGCAGCTTCCACATCATCCCCACCTGTATGAGACATAAAGAATAGTTTTGTGGTGCTGCGCTCCGTTAATGAAAATTCTACAGGCTGTTTTAAAATAAATTGTTGTTCTTTATTTGTAAGTAGTAGTACTGGGTATACGGCAATAAACCTTTTCAATACAAACGCCTGACGCTAAGGACAGGAATATTATATTCCTTCAAGGTTTTTACAATTGCTCGTGGTGAATAAACATGCGACACATGCACTATGTACCTGGACCATGTGCGCTAATTTACAAGGCAAGTATATGGTACATTACAAAAAATGTAGATAAAGAACAAAACATAACGATACTGAACAAAGAAAAAAATGAAAAAAAAAAAAAAAAATGAAAAAAATGAAAAATGAAAAAAATGCAGAAAAAATCAACACAAGTGTGTCGTCAGTTATCTGTCCAATAGATTGGACGGTGTGTGCACAGTTGTCGCAATATTGTGCGATAATTGCAGTAAATTTAGGGTTCCTTGGTGAGAAAAAAATGTGTTCAAACTTAGTCTGTGCTTTAGAACAATGTCGAGCGGCGTCCCGCTAATTGTACTCCTCCTGTCAATTAATTACCGGTTATTGTTGGTACCTGTAGGTTGGTGTTCGTGTTCGGTCGCGGTTTTTCTCGTTGGGAGGTGGCTTGGGATCACAGGGTCCTGGACTTGGGTGCTGCGCCCGTCTGCTACGTCGCACCGGCAGGTCCGTGCGTTACACGGCTGACCGGGCTGTAGTGAGGCAGACGCTACTCCCTGTCTGGAGATGGAGCGGCTCACCGTTTCTGGATGGAGATCCTTCACGGTGACCGCTCGGTCTCCTGTACAAGACTCTGTATGACCAGCCTGGCTCGCCCTCCTCTAGATACTCACCACTGCCGGTACACTTGGTTTCCTTCAGTCTCGCTCAGGTCTCCGCTGCGTGGCGGTGTGTGCACCCACCGGCCGCTTCGACGTGGGATCCTTCCAGATGTTACTAGCTTGGTTGCTAGCAGGTATAAATATGGTAGTAGTGTGTACCCTCCAACGCGTTTCGGCTTCTGCCTTCTTCTAGGGAGATTGAGTTTTGAATCAGTGGTGTTCTTTATATGTCCCTCCATTTCTCTCATCATGTCCCTGGTTGGTTCATATTTCTGAGTCTCTAATTGGTCTAGGTCCTGGACTGGTTCCTGATTGGTCTATGGCCTGCACATGTCCTTTGTTTACTTTCGTCTAGGTCCTGGACTGGTTCCTGATTGGTCTATGTCCTGCACATGTCCTTTGTTTACTTTCGTCTAGGTCCTGGACTGGTTCCTGATTGGTCTATGTCCTGCACATGTCCTTTGTTTACTTTCGTCTAGGTCCTGGACTGGTTCCTGATTGGTCTATGTCCTGCACATGTCCTTTGTTTACTTTCTGTCTTGATTCTATAGTAGTTACAAATAATGTTGATGTTTATACACAATTATACGATGTTTCCTATCTGTTGCTGGTTCTGCTCCCGGGTTAAGTGTGTGATAAACTATTTTAGTTTGTTTGTTTCTTTTATCAAAGAAATACCATTATTATTTGTTAGGACAGTAGTTTCTATATTTAGTGTTTGTAGGGTATGGTCGGTATTGGGCAAGTGGTAATTAAGGTAATAATTATTTTGATGATTTAAATGGGTGTTTATTTGTCCTTACTAATAGTTTTTTGGTTTATTTGTTGCTTATTTATTTGTTTATCTTGTGGTTTGGGTGCGATGATAAAAGTGGTTTTTAACAGATATCTGTCCCTATTTCTTCCCAACTATGGCTTTCACTTCGTTATCTACGTTGAGTCCCCGAGGTTTCAGTGTTTTTAATTCGTACATGTACCTGAGTTCAAGTTTGTTTATTTTCTGTGTGAAGTCTCCTCCCCTCCAGTTGTTTTTGACTTCTTCTATTCCGATAAATCTAAGTGTACTCGGATTGCCATTGTGGTGGTCATGGAAATGTTTTGATAGGTTATGTTCCTCGTTGTTTTTGTTGATATTTCGGATGTGTTCATTAATTCTTGTTTTTAGGGGTCTTGTTGTTCTTCCTACATATTGCTTATTGCATCCACATTCTAGCAGGTAGATCACTCCGTTAATGTTACAGGTGATTCTGTTTTTTATTTTATTTTAAGTTTCTTGGGTCGATGTGGATTTAAATGTTTTTATTGGTTGGGTGGTCTTTTGTTTTTGGTTTTTGCAGCCTATGCATGTTCCACAATAGTAGAAGCCTGTATTGGATTCACTTTTATTAATGGTTGACTGGATTTGTTGCTTTGGGGGGATGTGGTTTTTTATCAATTTTTGTTTAATGTCAGGGGCTTTTCTGTATATTATTCTAGGTTTTTCTGGGAGAATGTCTGCAAGTGTTTCATCTTGTAATAATAACGGGCAGTGTTTTTTTAGGATATATTGTAATTGTTTTGATTCCTTCGAGTATTGGGTGATGAATAGTACCTCTTCGCTTATTTTGTTGTTTTTCTCTTTGTAACTCAGGAGGTCCTTTCTCTCTATTCTCTCTACTTCTTTGCATGCAGTTTCTAGCTCAGTGGGTTTGTAGTCCTTTTCTATGAATTGTGATATCATGTCAGTACTTTGTTTTATGTAGTCTGTGTTTTTAGAGCAATTGCGTTTTAATCTGATAAACTGGCTTTTTGGGATGGATTTTAACCAGTTGGGATGATGCCAACTGGTAGATAGTATAAAACTATTGACATCAACTGATTTTTTGTATGTGTTTGTATGAATTGTGCCATCTTCAATGAAGATCCTGAGATCCAGGAATTCTACTTCTCGTTTACTGTATTTGTTTGTGAATATCAGGTTATTGTTGTTTTTGTTCAGGTATTCTAGGAAGTTTTGTAATGATTTCTCGTCCCCTCTCCAGATAAATAGTATGTCGTCTATGAAGCGTTTCCAGAGCACGAGATTTGACCCTGGGCCCCCCTCTGTCCATATGTACTTGTCCTCCCACCAACTCATGAACAGGTTAGCGTACCCAGGGGCAAATCTCGTGCCCATTGCAGTCCCTGTTGTCTGAATGTAGTACTGTTCCTCAAACCACACATAGTTGTGTTTCAGAATGAATGTGATACTGTCTATAATGAATTTGGTTTGCTCGGGTAAGATGTTGGAGTCTTTGTCTAGGTGATATTTTATGCTGTCTGTGCCTTGTTTGTGATCTATTATGCTGTACAGTGAGGTGACATCAGATGTGACTAACCAGAACTCCTCTTCCCATGTTTGGTTTTGAAGGTGGTTGAGAATTTATTCCGGATATGATTGGTCTGACCAATCATATCCGGAATAAATTCTCTAACATCAAATCTTTCACACTACATTGACACATTCCTACAACCATATGTACAACAACAACAATCATACATACGAGACACGACACACATACTCAACCACCTTCAAAACCAAACATGGGAAGAGAAGTTCTGGTTAGTCACATCTGATGTCACCTCACTGTACAGCATAATAGATCACAAACAAGGCACAGACAGCATAAAATATCACCTAGACAAAGACTCCAACATCTTACCCGAGCAAACCAAATTCATTATAGACAGTATCACATTCATTCTGAAACACAACTATGTGTGGTTTGAGGAACAGTACTACATTCAGACAACAGGGACTGCAATGGGCACGAGATTTGCCCCTGGGTACGCTAACCTGTTCATGAGTTGGTGGGAGGACAAGTACATATGGACAGAGGGGGGCCCAGGGTCAAATCTCGTGCTCTGGAAACGCTTCATAGACGACATACTATTTATCTGGAGAGGGGACGAGAAATCATTACAAAACTTCCTAGAATACCTGAACAAAAACAACAATAACCTGATATTCACAAACAAATACAGTAAACGAGAAGTAGAATTCCTGGATCTCAGGATCTTCATTGAAGATGGCACAATTCATACAAACACATACAAAAAATCAGTTGATGTCAATAGTTTTATACTATCTACCAGTTGGCATCATCCCAACTGGTTAAAATCCATCCCAAAAAGCCAGTTTATCAGATTAAAACGCAATTGCTCTAAAAACACAGACTACATAAAACAAAGTACTGACATGATATCACAATTCATAGAAAAGGACTACAAACCCACTGAGCTAGAAACTGCATGCAAAGAAGTAGAGAGAATAGAGAGAAAGGACCTCCTGAGTTACAAAGAGAAAAACAACAAAATAAGCGAAGAGGTACTATTCATCACCCAATACTCGAAGGAATCAAAACAATTACAATATATCCTAAAAAAACACTGGCCGTTATTATTACAAGATGAAACACTTGCAGACATTCTCCCAGAAAAACCTAGAATTATATACAGAAAAGCCCCTGACATTAAACAAAAATTGATAAAAAACCACATCCCCCCAAAGCAACAAATCCAGTCAACCATTAATAAAAGTGAATCCAATACAGGCTTCTACTATTGTGGAACATGCATAGGCTGCAAAAAACAAAAACAAAAGACCACCCAACCAATAAAAACATTTAAATCCACATCGACCCAAGAAACTTATAAAATAAAAAACAGAATCACCTGTAACAGTAAAGGAGTGATCTACCTGCTAGAATGTGGATGCAATAAGCAATATGTAGGAAGAACAACAAGACCCCTAAAAACAAGAATTAATGAACACATCCGAAATATCAACAAAAAAAACGAGGAACATAACCTATCAAAACATTTCCATGACCACCACAATGGCAATCCGAGTACACTTAGATTTATCGGAATAGAAGAGGTCAAAAACAACTGGAGGGGAGGAGACTTCACACAGAAAATAAACAAACTTGAACTCAGGTACATGTACGAATTAAAAACACTGAAACCTCGGGGACTCAACGTAGATAACGAAGTGAAAGCCATAGTTGGGAAGAAATAGGGACAGATATCTGTTAAAAACCACTTTTATCATCGCACCCAAACCACAAGATAAACAAATAAATAAGCAACAAATAAACCAAAAAACTATTAGTAAGGACAAATAAACACCCGTTTAAATCATCAAAATAATTATTACCTTAATTACCACTTGCCCAATACCGACCATACCCTACAAACACTAAATATAGAAACTACTGTCCTAACAAATAATAATGGTATTTCTTTGATAAAAGAAACAAACAAACTAAAATAGTTTATCACACACTTAACCCGGGAGCAGAACCAGCAACAGATAGGAAACATCGTATAATTGTGTATAAACATCAACATTATTTGTAACTACTATAGAATCAAGACAGAAAGTAAACAAAGGACATGTGCAGGACATAGACCAATCAGGAACCAGTCCAGGACCTAGACGAAAGTAAACAAAGGACATGTGCAGGACATAGACCAATCAGGAACCAGTCCAGGACCTAGACGAAAGTAAACAAAGGACATGTGCAGGACATAGACCAATCAGGAACCAGTCCAGGACCTAGACGAAAGTAAACAAAGGACATGTGCAGGCCATAGACCAATCAGGAACCAGTCCAGGACCTAGACCAATTAGAGACTCAGAAATATGAACCAACCAGGGACATGATGAGAGAAATGGAGGGACATTTAAAGAACACCACTGATTCAAAACTCAATCTCCCTAGAAGAAGGCAGAAGCCGAAACGCGTTGGAGGGTACACACTACTACCATATTTATACCTGCTAGCAACCAAGCTAGTAACATCTGGAAGGATCCCACGTCGAAGCGGCCGGTGGGTGCACACACCGCCACGCAGCGGAGACCTGAGCGAGACTGAAGGAAACCAAGTGTACCGGCAGTGGTGAGTATCTAGAGGAGGCTGGTCATACAGAGTCTTGTACAGGAGACCGAGCGGTCACCGTGAAGGATCTCCATCCAGAAACGGTGAGCCGCTCCATCTCCAGACAGGAAGTAGCGTCTGCCTCACTACAGCCCGGTCAGCCGTGTAACGCACGGACCTGCCGGTGCGACGTAGCAGACGGGCGCAGCACCCAAGTCCAGGACCCTGTGATCCCAAGCCACCTCCCAACGAGAAAAACCGCGACCGAACACGAACACCAACCTACAGGTACCAACAATAACCGGTAATTAATTGACAGGAGGAGTACAATTAGCGGGACGCCGCTCGACATTGTTCTAAAGCACAGACTTAGGCCCTTATTCTGGTTGGTGCGGCCAGAGCCGCACACGGTGCTCCGGCCGCACAAACCAATCCCCGCCCACACTACGGATCGCCACGGCCGTCCGTACACGGACGGCTGGCGATCCGCACAAAAATGGTGGGGCGTACGCCTCCACCATGGTGGGAGCTGCCCCCTGCATTCGATGGTCGTCGACCATCGAAGGCAGGGCCGCACGCCACAGCAGCTCCCGCAAGCTGAGACCACACGGACAATCGTCCGTGTGATAGCTTGTATGGGGGCTGAGAGCTGACATCCGGCGACGTCAGCTTTCCGCCCCCATCAGTGGCGTCATAGCCTCATTACCATGCATACGCCCCGCGTTTGCATGGGAACGCCCATGAAACGCGGGGCGTATACATAGGGAAATGAGGCTATTAAGCCCCTCACGCCCCTATACGCCCCCTTTGCGGCGTCTAAATTTTTTGTTCGGCGAATTCCCCTGCACATGCGCAGAGTGACCTGCGCATGTGCAGACGGAAAACATCGGCGGTACGGCCGCACGCGGGCCGTACCGCTCGAATCAGAATAAGGGCCTAAGTTTGAACACATTTTTTTCTCACCAAGGAACCCTAAATTTACTGCAATTATCGCACAATATTGCGACAACTGTGCACACACCGTCCAATCTATTGGACAGATAACTGACGACACGCTTGTGTTGATTTTTTCTGCATTTTTTTCATTTTTCTCATTTTTTTCATTTTTTTTCATTTTTTTCTTTGTTCAGTATCGTTATGTTTTGTTCTTTATCTACATTTTTTGTAATGTACCATATACTTGCCTTGTAAATTAGCGCACATGGTCCAGGTACATAGTGCATGTGTCGCATGTTTATTCACCACGAGCAATTGTAAAAACCTTGAAGGAATATAATATTCCTGTCCTTAGCGTCAGGCGTTTGTATTGAAAAGGTTTATTGCCGTATACCCAGTACTACTACTTACAAATAAAGAACAACAATTTATTTTAAAACAGCCTGTAGAATTTTCATTAACGGAGTGCAGCACCACAAAACTATTCTTTATATCTTGCCCATTTCTTAAACGGGATTAGTCACCCGTTTAGGTGCAGCTGCTAGTTAAAGAATATCAAAAAGATAGATTCAGTGCGCAGGTACAAACCCCTCGTTCTCTATATTGTATGAGACATAAGCCTGCTAGGCTTATGGTAGAAAGGGGCCTGCTGGCACCCCAATTCCCCCACGGGGCTCATTCAAGGCACACACCTTCACCCTTATTTCATATGTACATGTATTTGCAACTATAGAAATAAAAGACATTTTTGATTTCACACCATCAGCATTGTGTCACTCATTTACACATACAGAGGAGAGCGCTTAACTAAAACCTCTGATTTAAGCCTAGTGAGTGCCTTTCACACAGCGCCTGTAACCGCCAGATCACCTCCGCTGGCAGATGCCGGCAGAGAGATGATCATATAGGCTCTAAAGTGTTTTTATGCTGAAACACGTAATCATAGTCCTGCCTTTTTTTTCCACACTGTATAGAAGGGGGAGGAGCCACAATGATGCAACCTTGTCAAGTCTGGTGAGCACAGCGAGCCACCGAGCCCCGCGTGTGGACTCATAAAATGAGCCTGAAGAGCGGCGAGCGGACATGGAATACACATCAAGTAATAAGCGCCCCCTCGCGGGGCTCACTGCACTCACCACGCTTCGGGCTTGTTGGCTCGCTGCGCTCGCCACACTTTATACACCTGTCATGTCATCCATCTTAAACAATAATGATGACACGTGTTAACTGTGCTAACTATGTAAGCTCCAGATAGCCTCAAACTTATTGACTGCGCTGACTACACGCTAACGGCGTAACGCTGACTGACTATGCTAACGTACATAAGCTACGGCTAGCCGCAAACGTACTGACTATGCTGGCTTCAGCTGCAGGAACACTACGCAGATACTGACAGGGACGCTGACTATGATAACTATGCTGGCCGCAGGAACACTACGCTGATTTTGACAGGGGCTGCAGGAACACAATGCTGATACTGACAGGGATGCTGACAACGCTAACTACACTGGCCACGGGAACACTACGCTGATTCTGACAGGGACACTACGCTGACTACGTAGCTGCTGCCGTGAAACTACACATGTACCCGCCAGTCTTATGGCAAAATGTACCTTAGCTGATAACCTGTTATGTGAAATGTTCACTAAACTTTCTCCGATGTAAAGTTCTATGTACAAAAAGAATACAATTTACTGGGAGAAATTTATTAAGAATACAAATTCATATTTGTATTATTAATACAACAGAATCCGACTGCCATCGTTGTATTGTGACGAACATGCGATACGTAAAAAGGGCAGATTTACTAATCTGCCCTATTTACAGAATCGTATTTAGCCAATGGCGTAGGCAGCTGTATTCTGTCATATTTGTATTTAGCAGCCAAATATATGACCGCTAAATACAAATACGAATCGGCAGCCTGCATGGATCAGTCAGATCCGTGCAGGCTGCAGTGTAAAAAGAAAAAGAAAAAGAAAAATAAATATGTAGGGGTCAATAAGGAGTCGCTAGGCGGCCAATATTGCTATTCGTAGGGGAGCCGCAGAATGCAAACATTCTGTGGCTTCTCCCCAGTCCTTGCTGGCATCAGGCATTTGGTTTTTTATTTTGCCAAGTTAGCTGGATGCCTACAGGGACAGAAGATGACATGCGGTGCAGGCTTGCTGGGAATCATAGTTCCACAGCAATACACAATTGTTTTAATCTATTTTTTACACCAACATCAGCAGGGTGCCCCTTCATTGGGGGGGGTCCCACTTCCCCAGTATCCCTGCCCAGGCTGACCAGTCAGGGGGTAAATGCTTTGGCCACGGGACCTTATATAATAAGTGTCCCACAGCTGTGGCATTACCCTGCTGGCTGGCTTGGCCCCCTCTTTTGGTAACAGGACTGGCCCTTGAGTTCGGTGCTGGTTTTAAAAAATACAGGGGACCCCTATTTGATTTGTTCACTGATTTTTAAAACCAGGACCGGCTCTTTGAGCCTGGTTATGGTTATGGCCGGAGGGGATGGCGTTTTTTAAAACTTTTTTTTTTTTTTTACACTGAAGCCTGCACGGATCTGACTGATCTGCCAAATTTGCCTGGAAAATGAGGTGTATTTTCCAGGCGTATTTTACTGGCTGTATCCCACTAATTAGTGGACGTATGTTACATACAGCCGCTTAATAAATTAGAATGGGGATTCCTAGTCGTATTTTTATGATGGCGTATATATGTGCCATAAATAGGAATACGAATTGACATACTGTATTTTCGACATAGTAAATACTGAAAATACGAATATGCCTAATATACTGTAGGCGTATTTACTTATACAAATATGCCTATTTTAGGCATATTTCGCTTAGTAATTTTCCCCCAAATATCTGTAATATTGACTATTATTTTACTCTGGCAACTGTGGGAACTAGTCTATGAAGGCTGGGGTAATAAATGGTTCAGAACTTACTTTGATTGAGTGCCTACGAAACATGTCCAAAACCAAGCTTTGTGGAGCTCTTCACAGGACAGTAACCCCACAGTATGGTAAATCCACAAGTGCCCTAGTTAAAGATACACCAAGGGCCCCGATGGGCAGACTGGCCATCTGGCACTTCTGGCAAATGCCAGAGGGGCCGATAGCCAGGTGGGCCAATTTCTACTTGCAAGGTGTAGGCTCCACTTCCCGATCGGCAAATAGAGAGAGCCACTGGACTAACGGCGGGTCCGACAGTTCTCTATGCACCGCTGAAGCCCAGGAGAGAGGGGTGCATCACATGCCACAATTCCCCTCTCTTGTGCAAGCCGGTAGAGGCAGCGTTCGCATGCGCGGTGTATGTGTGCACATGCACAAATGCCAGGGCCAATTTGGCGGCCCAGTCCGTAGCTGGTTCTCAGACTAGGTCATGAGGACCCCACACCGTTCACTTTTTCTAGGTCATCCGACAGGTGCATTCATTACTCATTGACACATTTTAAAAGATCCTCAGGTAGAGCTAATTATTTCACTTGTGGTTCTGTGAGGAGACCTGCAAAAACTGGCACTGTGTGGGGACCGAGTTTCATAACCTGTGAGATACATAATGTATAGTTGTTGCTCAGGTCTGAAAAAACATCTGCAGTATATATGTACAATTCCCAGTAATGGTCACTGTGGTTCTTCTTCTATAGAAGTGCACCCAGTAATGCAAAAAGGTAAATACATTAACACATTGAAACTGGTGAATTTATAAAAACACATTTGGCCTAATTCATGTAATTTCCTATGCTATGAAACTGCTATGGTTGGTATGAATTGGGCCAGTGTTAAGTGCGCCAAATTGTATCTACAGTAGTTTATATTAATACATACCACATTATCAGATATGTAGTACAAATGTTGTTTTCAAGGTTGCTCCACTCCAGACAATGGTGGCTGTAGTCAATTGTGCAGGAAATCCAGAGGAGAAAACTGGGAATGTGACTGTTTTCCTGGGTACACCTTACAGTGGGATAAGAAACACTGCCTCGCTTCAGGTCAGTAACACTTCATATATTTTTTTCATTTATTGCTGTTCCTAAGTGAGTGGTATAGCTCACAGACAATGTCTAGTCAGACAGTCAATAGGTCAACACAAACAATGTCTAACTAATGCAGGTCTATTTTTGTCAATGTTTAACTAATGCATGTCTAACTTTTGTCATTGTCTAATAACTGCATGTCTAACTTTTGTCTTTGTCTAATAACTGCATGTCTAACTTTTGTAATTTTCTAACTAATGCACGTCTAACTTTTGTCAATGTCTAACTAATGCATGTCTAACTTTTGTCAATGTCTAACTAATGCAGGTCTATTTTTTGTCAATGTCTAACTAATGCAGGTCTATTTTTTGTCCATGTCTATCTAATGCATGTCTAACTTTTTCAATGTCTAACTAATGCATGTCTGACTTTTTCCATGTCTATCTAATGCATGTCTAATCTAATCTGTCAAAATGTTTTTAAGCCGTATCTGCATGTATCGCAAAGGCAAATGCCGTATGATGAGTCTGAAGTTTAATTTACAGTATGTGTGTGCATATGCATATGCCTTTTCTGGGTAGTAAGCATCAGGACACTTAGGGCCAGATGTATCAACTGCAAGTTTGATGTCCCTTTGCACCCACCAGTGAGGGTGGGGGGCGGCGGCAAATGGACACTGGTCATTCCCATGGAAATGAGGCAGTGACGCATACCACCGATATCAGCTGACTGCCCTGTCCTCATGGTCAGGGTGCATGCAAAGCTGCTGAGAGTGATGTGGTACCTGCCCACAAGGCTGCTGGATGTTTAGGCAAACAATTTTGGCGAGCAAGAGGGGCGGGTGGCTGGACGAGCGGCGGGCGGCATTAAAATCACATGCAGTGCTTCCACTGCATGTGAACCAGAATAACCCCTCCTAAGGGGGAGAATTTGGTGAATAAAGTCTTTGTCAAAATGACTAAAACTTAAATGTTTTTCTTTGTGATAACTTTCATTTCTACAATGTTCAATCTCAAACCTGTTTTTTTCCCCAAGTACAGGTCCACGGCCATTCCTACTGTTTGCAAATGTACATGACATACGGAGAATGAACTTTGATGGAACACATTATGAAAGTCTATTGGACTCACAGATGGGCAGAGTCTTTGCACTGGATTATGACCCTGTGGAAGATAGGGTAGTGTATACTGATCATATACAGCCATTCTCCATTGTACTGTATGCGTTACCCATGTTTTCATATCTCCTCAATAATTCAGTGACTTTATTGAGTGTTTCACATTGCCAGGAAGTCTCATATCTGGAATCCAAAGATATTGCTCAGTGGTTGAGTAATTGAAGCCTGCTAATGCTATGGCACCTTGTTAGGCAGGAGCCACAGCCTAATCAGGGGTCAAATACTATCCTCCCAGAAGCCCACACATCACTCATCCACAGATGCTTCCAAATGCCCCTCAACATACAGATGGGTCTTTTCCCATCTTTGCAGGGGATGGCGCTGGCGTCGCCAGCCGCCATCCCCCGCCAGCGCCATGGCGATCGTGAGAAGGGGACGCGCGCGCACGAGAGGCGCGCGCGCCCCCTTCCGACGGCGCTTCCAAACGTTTCCCCGGGTCCCCGCCGGCTTGCCGGCGGTAACCCGGGGTCCCCGCCGCCTGCCCGCATCCCCCCTAACCCCCCCCTTACCCCGGACAGGACAGGGTTTCCGCCACTCTAGCGACGGAGACTGAGACGCGCGGGTCGCCAGCGCGTACGTTCTGGCGACCCGCCAGCAAGGATGTGCATAGGCACATACTGTAGGCGTGCGCACATAGAGTGTTAGAGGTTCACAGGCACCCCCTAATGCTGTGCCCACCCTTATATACTTTTGCTTTTTAGAACTGGTATTCCATTAAAACAAGCGCCCATCAATCAAGTATGTGTGTTTTGCATTGTTAATTGTACTAGAACATTGTCATATCACTACATACCTGCGTCATCCATATATGTTTATGACTTTATTTGCATGTACTGTTACACAGAGTAAGTAGAAGATTAAAAACTGAACTAGGCAGGAGATTATGTTGTGGCTGAGAGATGTTTTATATTGTAGTGAGGGCCAATAGCTGATGGTAGACACGTCTGATTGGTAGTGTTAGACACACCCAATGGGCCTGTAAGATACCCCGTAATGATATGTGCACCCCCTAATGAAATGTGCTGCGCACGCCTATGCCCCTCAAATCTTTCACATGCCCTTAGACTATCACTTGCTTGAACCTACCCAGAATACCCCACATGTCCCAAGGGCACTGTCAGTGAAAATGAAGCAGCACTTATTTTGATTTTTTTTTATATATATAATAAAAACTATGTTGTAAATATTTGTACAGAGCTAAGTGGTAATACTAAGTGCATACTTCTGTACATCAACAAAAGTTTTGACAGTTCTGTCATTGGTAACATCAGTAGACATTTATCACTTACACATTTACAAACTCATTTATTCAGCTTGAATGTATATTGTTGTAATATTAACAATGTACCACAAGATGGTGCTGTTACCTGCTTTCAAGACTCGTGTAGAAAGAAACTAGTGACAGTAGCAACTAAATTGAGTTTGTTATTAAATGAATATTTAGAGGGCATTTGAGTAATTATATCCATTTAAATCAGCAGTATTTAAATGTATTCAACATAAAAGTTATAAAAGCATACTGTATACAAGATCTACTTATTGAAAATCTCCCACGTGTCTTATTTTTCCCAGGACAGTCACCGTTTTGCTCCTGTAAATCTGTTGGATTATGCACAGATTAACTGTATTAAACACATTACGATTCTCTGTTTTACCGTATTTGGCTTTCCAGAAAAAGAAAGCATCCTGTGTTTTGTTTATGGAAGTAAACTATTCAGGCAGTAATGCTAACCATTACACCGTCCGTGCAGCCCAATTATGGACTCAACATCCATAAGGTACAGCAGACACTGGGCCCATAGGCGAATCTAGAATTATGGTAATGGGTGGTCCCAGATCTAGATATAACAGTAGGGGGACCTTTGCGCGGCGTAGCCGCGCTGCAAAAATGGGCGTGGTCTCATGGGAAGGAGGCGTGGCATCACAAAAAGGGGTGTGGTATTACACTTTAGACCATACACAGTAATGCCCATTACACATTTTAGCAAACTCCGTAATACCCATTACACATAAAGCCACACGCCGTAATGCCAATTACACATAAGGCCACACACCATAATGCCCATTACACATTGTGCCACACATCATGATGCCCATTACATACTATATAACAAACCGTAATGCCCATTACATATTTGCCACATAAGTGCTGCTTACCTACGTGCTCATTGCTAGGTGGTTCTAGCTTGATGGCACTATAGTACCCATTACACATGATGCCGCACACCATAGTACCCATTACACATGATGCCGCACACCATAGTACCCATTATACATGATGCCGCACACCATAGTACCCATTACACATGATGCCGCACACCATAGTACCCATTACACATGACGCCGCACACCATAGTACCCATTACACACGATGCCGCACACCATAGTACCCATTACACATGATGCCGCGCACAATAGTACCCATTACGCATGATGCTGCACACATAATGTCCCTTACACATGATGCTGCACACATAATGCCGCTTACACATGATGCTGCACACCGTAATGCCCCTTACACATTAAGCCACACATTATGCGTAATGCCCCCACATAATGCCACTTGTAGCGTCCCTTAAGCAATGCCCCCAAAAGTGCCACTTACTGTAAATTTTTATATGAGCCTTCACTGCTGCTGCAGGGAGAGATGGAGAGCGGTGCAGCTGCTTCTATGGGGAGAGGAGCAGAGCGCAGCGCAGCGCACGCTCCCACTCCCCTCCTGGTGTCCCCTCTAGCCGAGGGGACATTTTAAATATTGTGCGCGCTGTTGTTGTGCGTGAAGCTGCAGGGGTGACAGTCATTGACAGTTGGGCAGAGAGCAGGGGCTGCCCGGCTGTATTCAGAGCACTGCAGGTCACGGCTGTTTGAAATAATACCCCTTTCACAACAGAAAATGCAGGGATTTACCCGGGAATATGGTCCCAGGATTATGCAGGGACATTCCCACGCTGACCCCTTATACACCAGCCTAGTCCCTGCATTTTCTATTGCGAGGGGGAGAGACAACCACTCCCCTCTCCCTACTCCCCTTTAACCAACCAGCTATATCTTCGGAACCAACTGACCCATTTACATGAGACACGTATCATATTGAAGAACTTTTGAGTTGGCTTCGAATGATTTTGGTCCCGTGAAACTGGGCTGTTTGGTTCCAGAGAAATCTGCCCTCAAAGAACATAAACAGCCATGAAATTACATTTAAGACATGAAAAAAAAAACGGTTTAACCTCAATATCCCTGGAACCAATTAACCCATATGAATCCAGCCTGGTATCAGATTGAAGGCCCAGCGATTTGGGTTTGACTGAGATCAACCTCGAGCTTCAGTGATGCCGAAGGGGGAACTGGCAGCCGTTGAACTGGGTGGGGGTCGGAATTAGCGTGTCCCATGTTATCCTATAGGGAAAACGTTCCAGCTTTGCCTGGCCGTATCTCCGGTTCCCGGGGGGCTAGAGACACGGGGCTGGGCTCGTTGGAAAGCCCTGGTCCTCAGCTACAACATGGGCTAATGGGTGGTCCTGTGCACCCCCGGACCACCCCCTAGATTCGCCTATGACTGGGCCTAATATAAACCTGATCGCTGCTGTGCTAATTCACACAGAATACGATTATCGATGAATGTCGCAAGCCTATGGACGCAATGTGCGTGCCAGAGACTGCGAGAGAAAGAATCCTGCTACTTTTTTCTTTTTCTGGGCATTCACAAGGTGGCTGACAGGAAGTAGGTGTCTGGGGGTGGTAACTGGCTGTTTAGTGGGAGCGTTAAGAAAAATGCTAGGCTTGCCAGAAAAAAATGCAGGAGTGCTCAAGCGTTTTAGGGCAGGGTTGTGATGTCAGACCCGGCTGGATATGCCTGTATTCATTGCAGCTGCCAAGTAAGTACAGGGCCATACAGCGCTTGCGATCAGTGGTGAACAGTATAAAAATCACTCACTGGCGAGCGTCTTGCAAGGGGGTTTGGATGCAAAATCTTCACTAGCCGTACACATAATTTGCAATGGGGATTTCAGTGGGGCAGCATCTATCTATTTGCTGGCTGATGCACATTTGCTCAGCAGCAATAAGGTCTGAATTACCCTCATTGTTCATTCATGGTAACCAACCCTCTAATAATGTCTGGGAGAGTCCTGGATTATTACAATAACTCCAGTGCATCTTCTCACCAGTCTGTAAATTGAGCAGGAATGTGTTATAATAATGCAAATTATTTATTACCAGTTATTTTCAAAGCATGCACATATTTTGCAGGAATTTAACTAAAGCAAAAGGCGAATTTATGGGCGAATATATAAATTGCATACCATAGGCGTTTCTATAGGCGTTTCTATAATGGGTGCAGTGGGCATATGGACCCCTGGGTCCAGGGGGGCCCACACTGCACCCATACAGTATGTTATACTTACCCAGTGCCAGATTAAGCCTTCGGGGGGCCCGGGGCACTTTAGACAGGGGGGCCCCCTTGCACTTGTCATTACTGGCCGCAAACTGCATGGGGGAATATTACACTGTCAAAACACAGAGTAAAGGCAGTATAAACTTGGTCAATGGGTAACTTCAGGGGATATATATATATATATATATATATATATATATATATACATACATACATACATACATACATACATACCACATGAAAAGCCTGTGTTTGTCCCTCTGCACCTTACTCTGTAGGAGACCTCACAGTCCCAGTGCTGACTCTGATTAAAAACCCTCCCATGACTAGGCTGCTGCTGCTGTTCTCCATGTAATGAGCTCCAAAAATCAGAGCTCAGCACAAACGTCTCAGCCTCTACCCTCTGGTGCAAAGTGTCATGGGACTTAGTCATCTCCCAGTAATGCACTGCACACTTGGCTCCCAATGCTCAGCACCATTAATCATTGTCACATTGGCAGATAGGTGAAGCTGCAGCACTACCCCACTCCCATGCACAAAACCTTTAGCTAAAAAAAATACATGCCAACCACAGGGGGCCCCTAGCTAGAGGGGGGCCCAGGGGCACTGACCCCTTGTGCCTCCATTATAATCCGGCCCTGTACTTACCTCTCCAGAGTCCTTCACCGGTACCTCAGCAACGAAGGCCATTTCCAAGTGATTTACACATGCACACTGGATATGTCTCCTGGAACAAGGAGTGGGCGCCATGTTCCCGGAGACCTGCGCATCTGCAGTAGACTCTGGCATAATGCCAGAGTCTACTCACCATCAGAGAGGAGGTTGCCCGCTGCAGAGGCTGCATGCGGGTCCACTCCTCTCTTAAAACACCCCTTCTCTGCACAGTTAGGTCCATGGTGGGAATTAAACCAATGATCTCAGTGCAGTTAGGCCGTAATGCTAACCATTATGCCATTCCAGCTGTCTGCAGACCCCTTGTAAGGCTATGTAAGGAAAGCATGTGAAGGGAGAGTGCTTACATCAACAAGCTCTATAAGGCATACAATATTATTTGATGCCTATGCTTTATACAGTACATACAGTATGTATATCACTAGGACTTGGAGAAATATGAGATCTCATTTTAGGTCAAATGAATGCAGCTATACAGGGATTTCTAAATGATACATTCAGATTTTATTACACAAGTGTACTTTTATTAATGTATTGATTCCATTCATGTAGCTTGCAGTACACTGTACATCTCCAGTGTCATGTTTTATGCATTTACACAATTTTATTCTTAGATTTACTTTGCACACACAGCTCTGAAGTGCATAGAAAGTGCAAAGATGGATGGCAGTGGTCGTGACAAAGTGATTTCTGAGGCCTTGGACACCCCAGAGGGGGTTGCTATTGATGCTAATAACCGAAAACTATACTGGACTGACAGAGGGTATGGCTTTTATGTATTCCAATACTTTGTGGTTTGGGAGCCATTGTAGAAAAAAAGTGTATGTTATTGTTGCTACAATTTGTTTCATTTATTTACTTACAGTCAGCATACTGTATTGTGCTCAGTCACATCGAGATGTGATTAAAATACCGACAGTCAGGATCCTGATTGTCAGTGGGGCAGATTCAGACCCTTTGGAAAGGCTGCAAATTCTCAACCAATCTGATAATCGGAGGTCCACTATGCATATGAGTGAGGTTAGGCTTAGGCTGCGGGAGGGGTAGGTTAGAGTTAGGTTGCAGGAAGGGTGAGTTAGGGTTAATATTATCTGTAGGGAACTTGGAAGTGTAGGGACTCTGATCATCAAGATCCTGCATTTTTTTTAAAGGTCGTGTTTTGAAGTGAAACAGGCTATTTTCAGAGGTATGTGGGAATGCATCCGTTTAAATAGCTTCCGGATTAATGAGTCAGCAGTGTCTAGACAGTCAATAGATCTACATGCACAAGGTCGACATTGACAAAAAGTCGACATAACCATAACAACGTAACCAAAAGGTCAATATGGAAAAAGCCTACACATGAAAAGGTCAACATGAGCTTTTCAAGTTTTTTTCTGTGTGAATGTCGACGACTTAGCTTGTGGATCCCCAATTAGTGTAGTAC
This sequence comes from Crinia signifera, assembly GCF_055691185.1. Lineage (NCBI taxonomy): Eukaryota > Metazoa > Chordata > Amphibia > Anura > Myobatrachidae > Crinia > Crinia signifera. The sequence continues at coordinate 177,679,126 of NC_139217.1, read as the reverse complement.
AGGCCTGGCCCCCCTGTGGCTCTCCAGATGCTGTGAAACAGCACAGACCACTATGTTTTACCACAGTTCTATCATTCCATAATACCAAAATTGTTGCAGTGCATGCTGGGATTTGTAGTTTTAGAACAACTGGAGAGCCACAGGTTGGCCAGGCCTGTAGCATGTACCATCGCCCGACTTTACCATTCCCAGAGTCCATGTGGATATTAAAGTATGAAAAGAGCCCCAAAATTTTAAAACATCATGAAAAATTCATGTTGGCCTTTTCATGTGTCGACCATTGTCATGGTGAGCTTTTGCTTGTGAAAACAGTTTTAAATGCCGACCTAGTCCATGTTGACCTTTTGGTGTCAGTCTTTTTATTGTCTTTCTAGACCAGTGATTTTCAACCTTTTTCAACTCGCTGCACACAAAGCAAGATTTTAAAATTGCCAAGGAACACCATCAGACCCCCACACTGTTAAACACATTGGCCCAGACAGGTAAAAAACAACAACCCATTGGCTCCTATATGAATAAAGCAATCACAATGGTGCCCACATCTGAAAAAAAAAAAAATACATTGGCCCTCACAAGAAAACAAACAACACATTGGTCCCCACATATATATATATATATAAAAAAAACACAGATGAAAGTCCATGCCAGGCTCATCTGCTTGCAGAGCAAAGGATAGACCTTTATGCCTACTGTTTTAGTGTGTAGCGCCCCAGGGGGTAGAGTTAAAAAGGCCCTCATGTGATCACCCTAGGAGTCCCTGCCTAGCTGCCATTATGTTCTTCTAGAGAGCTAGTGAGGACAGTATAACAGCAGGACACCTGAGCAACTCCTCACCTTAGCTCCCTGTGACTCTTCTTCTCTAGATCCAATTCATGTCCTATGTAGTCTCCAGGCAGCTTCTTAAGCATCAAGCCCTTAAACCAGGACACTAGGACACTGCCACAATTGATCCGTGAGAGGTAGTCAGATGATGTCAGCCCACTGATGTCAGCAAGGGATGATCTCATATCCCCAGGATCCAGAGACAGGACTGGAACAGGAAGAGACCAGTAAATAACAGTAGAACTACTGGCGGTGTCTGTAAAATGGTTTGGGCATCTCTAGATCTGGGGGCACACTTGAGCCCAAGGCACACTAGTGAGCCACGGCACAGTGGTTGAAAAAACGAATCCACACACTGTTGACCCATAATCCGGATACCCTTTAATCATGGTCTACATTTGCAGAATGATGATCCAATTGGAGTCACCATTCTGCCTCATGCTATTCTGTCCTGCATTTATACATTTGCATTTCACAAAATGAATAGAACTGGATCATGGATTATGAATTAATTATGCTTGTGGCTCAGTCCCCCTCCAAACCCACACATATGGGTTAACCAAAGCAATGGTTGGGTTATTGTCCAGCAAAGCACCACCAAATGGATAAAAAAAATTGTGTGTACTGTTTCACCATTTGTGGGAATTGAAGCACTGTTGTGCTATGGCGTGTCACTGATTCCCGGTGTTCCAGTGGAGGGGCTGCAGGAGTAGGCCAGGGAATGCTTACAATAGAGCCTCCTGGAAGAACCAGCTGGCAAGATGTCATACAGGAGCCAAAGGGGACCAGCAGCGGTTGCACCGGATACTGCAACCCAGTGATCTAGTCAGGCACTCTCTGGATCTTTGATGGCTGGGCCAAACTCAGAACAAATCTTCACAGATTGTGCCCCGAGAGGTGTCCAATCAGATCCTCTGAAACATGCGCAGAAGGACTCCCAGGTCATAAACCTGGACGTCCTATCATGGCAAAGGACTGTTTTTTTTGGCAGAGCTGTCCTTCGCTATTTTCATCTCAATTCTAGTTGCCTATTGTCAATTTTAATGCCGCTATACCCCAGGTAATTGCAGGGATGTATCCATCCAAAATGTGATGCTTAGTATATCTAGGCTTCAATGCAATTTTTGCTTTTAGTACATGCCGTCCATAATCTTCCAGCCCAGACCTAGTAATGCCAGTATGAAGATGATGAATGAAAAGTAATTAATTTTATTGAATTAAGATGCAAAATGCAGGAAAAAGTAAACAATCCAGGCAAAGGTCATCGGTCCGATATGCCTTGCATTATGTATTGTTATGCTTAAACAGAGATATGTTCAGTAGCAGGAGTGAGCGCTAACTTTGCCTTATTATTTTTAACAAATAGAAGATCTTGTATTGAAAGAAGTGATTTGAATGGAGAAAACAGAGAAACAGTAATCCAGGAAAAAGTACATCAGCCAAGAGGAATTTGTGTTCATCCATTGATGGGGTAAGAAGCAGTGATGCCTGGGCATATACTGTACGGCCTCCATATACTGTAGCTAAGCATTTTATTTTGAATTATTACTAATATTACTGCTAATAATGAAACAAAAGATTTTGTCGTAAAGTAATGGACATGTTGCCTTCAGTTAGTACTGCATGTTACTTTGTAAATGGTGCATGCAGGTATTGTATACCATTCTGATCAGGGCCTACTATTCAGCTGGCCATACAGATCTACAACAGTCCACCTTTTCCAGACTACCTAGCTGGTGCACAAGGTTAGTCATCAATGGCGGCCCGTACCATTTCTGGTAGGCAGGCAGGAACCCCTCAGCAGCCTGCAGAAAGGTGTCCCGGAGGGAGGGACAGTCAAAGTGAAGCCAGTGCAGTCTCACAGACTGCATCTGGCTTCACTACAGTGGTGGATTCTACCTGGAGGGGCTGCAGCCCATTTGTAAAAACCGCCACTGGTAGTCATTACTACCTGTCACAATTTTAAACATGTGCTGCATTCATTCCTAACTAATACACATTCTAAACATCCACAGGTGGTCTGGAAAACATGACCTGTTGGTAGATCTCGAGGTCCGGTTTGGACACTCATGCTCTAAGATATCACAGCTGTGATCAGAATAATTGGCCCAATGTGACAAAGTGTATGTAGATGCGCTCACCCCCTCAACCCTCCTTCCTACCTATCAGCCAGTTGTAGGCTCTCTCCCCTGCCCAGTGTACATTGCTGTTGTCCCAATACACATGGCCCAATGTGACAAAGTGTATGTAGTGGCGCTGAGGTGGGGTGTAAAGCATACAAATTACCTGGCCCCGGCTTGTTCGACATGCAAGGGTACGCGCCCCCCTCAACCCTCCTTATTACCTATCAGACAGCTGTAGGCTCTCTCCCCTGCCCAGTTGTGTGGTGGGCTGTGGTAGGTCCAGGGAGGCTGCTGCCACTTAGTCCGCGCTGCTCTGCGGAACATAAAAACAAGTTTTTCATCATTATGTTTTAAAGGGGGCATGGCCACAATTCAGTGATTGGGCCACACCACCAACTTTTCTGGGGTACAGGCACTCTCTCTACAGCCCTGAATGCTTTGGGCCCAAAAAAGTCCCAATGTCCAACAACAATTTGCTTGAAATTATTGAGCAATCAAGTGAATGTAGGTGCATGGTGATGTCTATTGAGGGGGGCTCTGTGACCCCAGCTTAATTCTTACACTTTCTAAATGATTATAAGTGTATAGTAAAAATATAAGTGTTATTTTTATTATTATTTTCATAGCTGATTATGAGCCACCTATTCCTCCAAGGTTATACCTGTTATAAACAGCAAAGATATAGAAGTGAGGTATACTGTAGGTCAGATGGAACAGAAGGGAGAGTCAATCAGAGGCAGCATTACATTGAAGCTGATTCTGATACATTCTCAATCTGCTTTTTCATTATATTTAACATTTGTGAGATCTGCAACTGGCTTATATGCTCTCTAGTAAGAATGCTGCCAGTTATATTTAGTCAGGGGGGCTTTCATTGCAAAATTAGGAGTTTAGATAAAGCCAAATATCATGTGTTCACAAAGTCAGCTTTTCTAAAGATAACACAATTTGACTGTTGTTGTTTTTTTTTTATTATTATTTATTTTCAGGAGATTATTTTGGACAGATATAGGAACCAATCCACAAATAGGAAGCTCCCGCCTAGATGGAAGTGAAAGGATAGTAGTGGTCAGCACTAACCTGGTGTGGCCAAGTGGAATCACTGTGGAGACTGTCACTGATAAATTGTACTGGTGTGATGCTAAGAGATCTGTTGTTGAAGTCTCTGATCTGGATGGCTCAAACCGACACACCATTTCCCAGAATGAAGTAGGTGAGGTTTTGGGGTTATATACTTTTTATTTTAACCTTTTGTTTTATTAAATTTTTTTTAATTCTTTTTACATGAAAATAATAGTTTCATAATGTACAGTACAAGGACCCTCATCAAAAGTTTAGGCCACCATACAATTTGGCAAACATGGAACCTTATGCTGGTCCACACGCAAAGCTTTGCATGTGGATTAAATGCCACCCGCACACGAATATCCCTGCATGCATGTGAATGGATGATTTGCATATACATCCATTCGCAGGCAAACCATTCGATGGTCGCGGGACAAAATCATTGGATGGTCTCCGACCATCCAATGATTTTGCAAGCACTTGCAGATCTAGGACACCTCTGTCCTAGGTCTGCTGATGCCCTGTACGGGAAGCGGGCAGGCAGCTGACCTCCACTGACATCAGCTGCCCGTCCCCTGCCCGTCCCCTGAAACACCCATGAAACGCTGGATATTCACATGGGCGTGACCCCTCGCTGCCACCCCACGCCCCTCACCTGCACTGCTAGGTGCGAACGTGATGGCAAAACAGCCAGTTTGCCATGCCCGCTTGCACGAACCATCTGCATATGCGCATAAGCATCGCTCCCCCATGTGAATGCGCGGGGAGGGGGGGAGCGATGAAATCAGAATAACCCCCTTGGTTCCAATCTGTCTCTCTCCTCAGTCTGTTGGCTTGCAAATAAAGCTATTCTTCCCATAATGCTAGTGACTGTTGACATGCTGACAGCTAATGGACAAGACTACCATCTTATGGCTAGTATACAAAACAGACATATTTTTAATAGTACATACATGCAGTGGTGAGCACACAAGTCGAATGCTTGTGGGGTGCAGCCCGCCACTGGGTGTCACCCTCGGAAGGAGCGACACCAATGTGCCGGCTCTTCTGTAGTGACAGGAGCCTGGTGCTGCATTTGACATTCTCCTGCAGCATTGGCTCCTTTCAAAGAGCTGGCACTACAGACAGCCTGTCTATGGAGGTAGACAGCATCTCCGGGGATTCTGGACATGGAAATCCCTGTGAGGTCACATTCAGATGGGATGTGTGAGTTAGGAGTGTTACCCTACCCAATGATGCCTCTGCTTACACAAAGCATTATTTCATTGCTGTTAGGGAAATATAGATAAAAAACTAATTTTACAAAGGATTTTTGTATAACAACAAGTAGAACCCCACACAGAAAAAAAAACCTAGAGAGCACAATAAGCATAATGCGGGCTTGGTGCCGTCATATTGGGTAATAAATTCCAGGGGTTCTATATTCAAGCCGTGCCAGGGTGAGTCAGCCATCTTGGTTGCACTATGTAGTATTACCCCGTGTAATAGGTTGCACAAAATGTGGTAGTTGCAGCATCCAAACACTTGCGCTTAGTAGGATCCTCGGTACTTATGAGTTATCCGGGCGCCCGATTTCTAAATCGGGTCGGATCGGGCACATCGCATCGCATCGCATGCGACCATCGGATGCGATGCGATGCGATGACCCGATTTTTCCATAGGAATCAATGTTAAAATGGACAGAGTCCATTTTAACATGGAATTCAATGGGAAAAAGGGGTCCTTTTCATACCCCTACTATCCAAGTGGGCATGGAGTTGGATATAAACCTGTGGCGAGCGTAGCGAGCCACCGAGCCCGAAGCGTGGCGAGCGTAGCGAGCCCCGCGAGGGGACATAGAATACCGTCCCCTCGCGGGGCTCGCTTCGCTCGCCACGCTTCGGGCTCGGTGGCTCGCTACGCTCGCCACAGGTTTATATCCAACTCCATGCCCACTTGGATAGTAGGGGTATGAAGAGGACCCCTTTTTCCCATTGAATTCCATGTTAAAATGGACTCTGTCCATTTTAACATTGATTCCTATGGAAAAATCGGGTCATCGCATCCGATGGTCGCATGCGATGCGATGCGATGCGATATCGCATCGCATCGCATCTGATTGTATGCCTTAACTTAAGGCATACAATCAAAAAATCGGGCGCCCAGATAACTCATAAGTACCGGATCCTCATATAACAGTCAGGCCCATGTATATTTCATCCCATTCATGAGAATACCAGGTGACGCAGCCATGGTGGGTGCACCACAAAGATACACTGAAGGAAATAAGCCATATAGGACCCAAGCTGCATATGGGAAAAGTGACATGTGTGAACAGCCCATGCCCCAGTAATAGCCATGTCTGAGCACAACTGGCTCAATTAATAACTGTTATTTTGATTTAACCATTCGTGCTGAAGACTGGATGACACAAAAACCTGCACTGTTAGTGTGCTTTGAGGACAGAGGCCAGGAATGACTGTTTTTTATGAATAGATAAACATGTGGTGCATCCTGCCCATGGAGGAACCTGAGGTGCCATCTGAGTGTCATAAACGGCTGTATTAAAAAAGTGGTGGGGTCAATATAAAAGTAATAGAATTAGATTTCACATGCTTCAGGAAGCATTACATGAAAAGCACTCTTTTTTGGGAATCCTTTGCAGTATAGTCCTTTATCCCTGTCACTCCAGAACTGAATTCTGTGTCCCTCAGCCTCCCTCTCACTGTTTCTTTCAGCCATTCCTAACTTTGTGTCTCTCAGCCTCCCCCTCAGTCTGTGTTTCTCAGCAAAGCAGAGTAAATTGGTTCTGGTGGCCTTTAAAATCATCATCAGCCTGTATCTGCCAATGACCTCAGGCAACCCAAATCATGGGGCTTAAATAGGTGTATACAGGGTCTGTCCAGAAAGTAAGGGTAGGTTTTGACTCATGATCAAAACGACAAGTATGTGGCGATTTCCTATGAACTTTTGGAGCATGCGCAAGGTGCACAGTTGCACACACCATTGTTGCCTCACCCCGAAAAAAGGCCGAATTAGCAAATCAAAGACCAAATCCATACTCAATGTCTTTTTCGACTTGAAAGTTGTGGCCCACAGGGAATTTCTACATACCGTTCACACTGTCAGTGGGGCATTTTTACATGGAAGTTCTCAATCATCTGCATCCACAAGGAGATAGCCACTTACTGGATCCTCCATCACAACATTGCGCCAAGTCACGCATCGCTGCAAACAAGGGAGTTTTTGGCCAAGCACAACTTGACAAAACTGCCTTACCACCCTACAGTCTGGATCTGGCCCGGGTTGACTTCTTTTTTTTTTTCAAATGGGACAACATTTTCAGGCCGAAGACAAAGTAGAATCGGCCGCAACAAGGACACTCAAGGACATTCCGATTAAGGCCTTCCAGGAGGCATACCAAGCTTGGCAGAAATGCTGGCAATGGTGTATGGATGCTCAAGAGTCACACTTTGAAGATTATTAACCCAATGTATCTGAAAGTTCAATAAATAGCTTTTCCCAGATTTACAGAAGTCTCATTATTTTCTGAATAAACCCTGTGTCTCATTGCCGGGCAGCTTCCATTTGCAGTTATTTCAACAAGCATACTCAGAATGTCCACCGCTTCCCTCCCCGCCCTGCCTCTCCAGGTGCCAGCAACCGTAACTGTCAGATTACCACAATTTTTCATGCCTGATATGCATTCATTTTCTTTACTAGGAATGTGCATAACACTTTTGCAGGGTATTGGCTAGAACCACTTCAGTATTGTGACATTTCCCATCATGCTTGGGTCCACGTATACTTGGAGGGGGAATATAATAGTGTGATGAGCGAAGCAAGCCACCATGCTCGAAGCGTGGCGAGGGGACAATCCAGCTGCAATAAAATGCAATAACCTAAACCTACGGAAATTAGAGATAAAATAAAAAACAGTGTGAGGGCAACTGCAACTTCTGCCCTCACAAAATGTCACTTCCTTGTCAAAGAATTCAAGTGGATCTAGACGCAACCACTTTTGCTGGTTATATGCTACTCAAGTTGGTGTAAATTTGCCCCTACTGTTGCCCTGGCTGATGACCGCGATAATTATGTTGTGTTGGATTTATGCTTGTCTAAATAAATTCTTAGCTCTGCTTTTTTAGGTACAAAAAGATTTTTGCAGCATCAGATTATATCATTGCATAGTAACATAGGGCCAACTACAAATATTCTGTCTTTTAATAGAAAATTAACATAAACAGCACTGAGACCCTACAATCATGGTTATAGCACTTATTTTCCATTAAACTTTATGATTTGCTACTAATGTATAAAACTACTTTATACTGTAAGCTAATAGTGCGTATACACTATCCAATTATCTGGCCAATCTGTCAGATTTTGGCAGATCGCCCAGATAATTGTACAGTGGATTGCCACAACCTATCACTAATAATTGGCCTGTCTCCCAGTCTGTCCAAAAGATTTGATAATTAGCTAGCCACAACTGGCAGTGTATTCAGCCATGTCCCCTGTTTGATGGAGGAAGGGGAAATGTCTCGTTCCCTGTAAAGCAACACATATATTGTAGGTCATAGACTGTAAGACATCTCTAAGTGTACAGTAGGACCACCATAGTTGATGTTTTCAACTTCTCAGATTAACTCTTTGAGTGCCAAGGGAATTTGTCAAAATAGGTGCCAAAATTGCAAAGAAAACATTTTTTTTATTAACCCTTTGAATGCCAATGGTGCTGTGAGAGATCCACAAAATATCCATTGAAAATGCCTGCGCCGCTCACAGGGACTGTTAATTTTTTTTGGGGTGCAATATTTAACTAAACTTTAATTGACTTGGCAGTATTTGTATTTATTTATTTATTGATACTAAAAGAACAGTCAATGTGAGCTGCTGGCATATTTTGAAGATCGCTGACAGCAACATTGGCACTCCAAGGGTTAAAAAGTCTGTTGGTGTGACAGTGTATGCCAAGCATAAGTATTTAATTCAGGTGCTGAATATTTACTGATAAATGTTATCAAGATTGTTCATTACAAAGATCCTAACTCTTAGCGCATAACTGGTGGAAATATTATACTATTATAGTATCTGAAGTATTTCTTGTTTGGGCATTGCTGTAAAAATCTATACATATATAAAAGGTTAACTACTCCTCACCTCTGTGAGGTGAACTACTGCCAGTGACCACTAGAGCTCACTCAACAGACCAAATTACTCCTTAACAGAAAGTGAAAGCAAAATGATCTGTTTCAAACTTGCTGGATAAGGAGAGAGGGAGCTGTGAAGACAGAGATTGGCGGTAGGAGCAGTCATTTTGATGAGCAGTCATTTTGATTAGCTTTTACCTAGTACTGTAGTTTATAATTGTCTGCTATGGTACTCAAATGAGTAAACAATCCATAAATGATTATAATCTCAGTTTATACTTCTGCAAAATCTAGTAGATCATCATTTCAACTTTCAAGTATTTATTTTATAGGAAGTCTTATTTATGAAGAACATGTATTTTTCAAACCCTAAAGCGACTTTGTTGTTACAATTAGATAATCTATTCTTCTTGTGTACATGAATTTGCAATGTATCAAACCTTCTAATGGCGTCCATACATCTATGATATATTGAGGCAATAACCAGGTTGGGGGATTGGGAATTTTAAAGATGTTTTAAAATCCAGATCCCTGAATTTTTGGTTGGGATCAAAAAATCTGGCATTTTTAAAATGGTTCATATCCCTGATCCCCAGACAGATCACCGACCATTAGTGGGCACTGGTTGGCGGATCAGTTTTTCTTCCAGGGCCATGGAATAGCAATATAGATGTATGGGAGCCATCAGTAGGTAATCCTGTGCACTTTGGTAGAAGTCTAGGGGCTCTTGCACACGTTGAAGACGACAGCATTACCACACATGTTTATCATGCAGGGCCGGCGCCACTGGAGGGTGGCAGTTCGGAGCTGGTCCCCCCCACGCCGCATTACCTAGGAAGCCGCCCACTCCCCCCTTTCTGGGGAGCATTGTGTCACATCCCGGCGACCCGCATCACCCACCAAGCTCCCCCCCCCCCCGGAACGTCAGGGACACGTCAGTGAGGACACCCCCCCCCCCTGGACCATCACGGCGCCGGACACCCCCCTCCCCTCCCTGGGGAGAATCGCGGCGGCCAGCGCCGCTACGCACGGCAAGCGCCGCTACGCACGGCAAGCGACACCCACCCCCCCCGAACGTCACAGCGCCGCATCACTGGACCCGGCAGGCGGCCCCCCTGGAGCGGGTAAGTGGTTGATCGCAGGGGCGCCCGCCCCCCTCCCTGCCTGGGGCGCTCCGGTGCCTAGCACCGGCCCTGTGTTTATGTGATGCTCCTTTGGCTTCTTCTACTTCATAAATTAAACCCTGGTTGTTTGCACTGGGTCCTATGAAACTTTCACACCCACAACATCTGTACACCTGCATTTGCATTCATGTAAGTCTGGATAAATTTGACTATGTGATGAATGAAATAAATGTGCAGGACTATAACTGTATATCATTTGCAGGCCATCCCTTTGGTATAGCAGTATTTGAAGATCACATATGGTTGTCTGACTGGCTGCAGCCATCAATTATTAGAATGGACAAGAGGAACCCGGGCAGCTGGGTACGTCTCCGGGGGAGTATGCAGAGGCCTTCAGCACTTGTGGTCGTGCATCCTTTGGCCAAGTTAGGTAATCTTCAACAATTACTAGATATATTTTCCTTCTTTTCTCTATGATTGTCTTTTGTTTAAAATAATTTTAACATATTTATGTGATGTTATGATACAGAAATATATAACTATAAATTATTTATAGTGTTTCTGATATCCACTGCTATTTCAAATATATGTGGACAATTTTTAAAGCAGCAATCATTTACATGGCAAAATCAACCTGGTTTTGCAGTGTAAATGATTGCTGTTTTAATAAAAATCTCTCACTTTCTGATTCTCACACCCTATTACATTTAACTTTGACTTTGACTGTTGACTGGTTGTGCATTCAGCTGTACTATGTTGTCTCAAATTGTACATGTAGACGGGAGGCTGTGTGAGTTTGGGGAGTCTGGATTTAGTCAGGTATAGGGGTGCTTAGGGGTGACGTCTTTATTGGGTGCAGCTAGGGAGATGGAGGGATCCCAGGGGTGGAGCCCTTCATGGGTGACAGTGTAATGGGTGTTTGCAGTGCTGCACAGTGCCAGGTCATTCTGGCACTTGTAGTGCCACAGTAATAACAGAGCCCGGCAAAGCGCTATCAACTAGCGTGGAATGAGCTTCTAAATATAGACGGGAGGCTGTGTGACTCTATGGGGAGACTTGGGGAGTCTGCATTTAGCCGGCAATAGGTGTGCCGTATTTAATGGGTGAAGCTAGGGAGATGGAGGGTTCCCAGGGGTGGAGAGCTTCATGGGTGACGGTGTAATGGGGGTGTGCAGCGCTAAGCAGTGCCAGGTCATTGTGGCACTTGTGGTGCCACGCAAGGTTTTTAGGTCGTCCGTACACACGCCCAATTCTTAAAGAGTGAGTCCATCCGAATGCGGAGGCTCAATGGGCGTTTCTACGGACGATGTCCGCATAGCGTTGTGTGCGGCCCGCTCCGTAAGAATTCGGGAATGTACGCACTGATCAGAATAAGGGCCATAGATTGTAAGCTTCACTGGGCCAAGGACTGGTGTAAACCACCAAAAATTGTCTGAAAACTGCTGTGAAATATGTCTGCCCTATATCAGAATCAGAATCAACTTTATTGGCCACTTGCTTGCGCACACTAGGATTTTTTTGTGGATTTACAGTGCAGCATCAAGCAGGGATGAAGGGGGGGGGGGGGAAGGCATTACATACATTACATTAAGACATTACATGTGGGGAACACATGCCCACCGAGTTGCACAGCGCCTAGGCAGCCATCAGCGGCGCCACTGGTCACTGCTACAGCCAGGTAGGTAACATTAAGCAGAGACAGTACAGTTAGCACACAGGGAACACATACCCACCAAGCTGAACAGTGCCTAGGCAGCCATCAGCGGCGCCACTGGTCGCCGAAACAGCCAGGTAGGTAACAATACAAGCAGAGACAGTACAGTTATCACACAGGGAACATATTTGGCTGAGCTGCACAGCTCCTAGGCAGCCATCAGCGGCGCCATCTTGATCATGCTGCTCAAAGGCAGCAGTAATAGTATTTGTATTTATGAACCACTTTTCTTCCAAAGCTGACACACCCTGCCAGCTTGTTGCTGGCAGGGTGTGCGACCAGCGAAGGTACAGCATACAGGATTTGCATACAGTGGGGGTAGAGGTATATGATGAAGATCATGGTAAAGAAACAGTAAAACAAAGAGTAATACATAGCTTTTCTCAGAGGCTGAGACAGATAGTAATTTGGGAAAAACTAAATAAAATGTGGCAGTGTTTCGGTCTATAACCAAATCAAGTCCAAACTCCAGTTCTAACTCATTGCTTGCTTTAGATGACTTGCTTCAGATGATGCCAGGCAAGCCTTATAAATAACTGGTAATAAATAAGGAATAATAATAAATAAATTAAGTTATTATTTATTATTCATTTATTCATATATCATTTAAAGGACCTCTCTGTCACTATTTCCACTTTCTCTCTTTACCTATTAGTTTTTACTGTCTTTTGGGGTGTAGTTTTTACAAGTGGTACTTATGGTGGTAATGTGGGGCTAGAAGTTGAACTGGTGTAAGTTGTTTCTTTACAATCTCTTACATAACAATTTTCCTGTGATTTATTTTCATGTTTAGAGAATAGTTTTCTCTTCCCATTTTTCTCTCCTCCATCTCTGCCTGTTTTCCCTGCTGTCCTCCATGATGAGATAAAGCAATACAGTCAAATAATGGTGTCACATGATATAAAGTTCATGGATCTAAATTTGTTTTACTTATATATTACTGACTAGCAGGAGACCAAGGTGGGAGAAGCACTGCAGGAACATTTATCAGAGGGCCAGATGTATCAAGCTTCAAAAAGTGATAAAGTTGAAGAGTGATAAACCCCCAGCCAATCAGCTCCTACCTGTCATTTTTCAAACCAAGCCTGTAATATGAGCGATAGGAGCTGATTGGCTGGTGGTTTATCACTCTCCATTTTATCACTTTTTGAAGCTTGATACATCTGGCCCACTCTGCCTAGGAATCTGTCCATAGGGTGATTACTCACAGCACTGTGATCTTTGTGTACAGTGCAGTAGAGGACTCTACTAGCTCCTACTCCACTTTGGGATTTACACACTAGAAAAACAACATTCTGCATGGGATTCCAAGTGACACATAAACACTTGTAGCTTTCATTAAGATTCCTTTACCAAAGAACAACAACTTAGACTAATGCAAAAAGTGCTAAGACATTCTATTTTTAAATATGGTTTCAATTGAGGTTTGCCATTAACTTTACTTAATGTGAAGGTAATTTGTTTAAAAAAATAATAATAATTACATAAGCATTTCAGGTTGACACTCCATAATGTTAACTAGATTACGTTCTCTTAAAGGATTTTTAAACCATCTAGAAAAGTGACATTTATGACAAATGACCAGCATTCCAAAATGCCGTAAATATGAGCAGAGAAACAGTCCCATGATAACAAGCTTAACCAGAGAGAGCAGGGCTTCCGTCAGAAATTCTGGGGCCCAGAACTGACAAAATTGACAGCCCCCCCCCCCCCCAAAAAAATAAACAGATCCTGCCGCACCTCTCCACCCTGTGACTTCACACTACTGTAGGTGTAGCACTGCAGGCCTGAAGGAACAATTCCGAGAACGCCAATGCAGAGGGAAGGCTTGTTCTAGGAAGTCCACCCTGCTCATCAGTCTGATGTTATTGTGCAGCCTGGTGCAGCTCATCAGGTATTGGCGGTAGAAGCTAGCATTGGCCCCATCTCTCTGTCCAGCGGCCGGACTCCAGTTCCCGTAGTCCCCCCTCGATGGCAGCCCTGGGAGAGAGAAGGATGAGAGCAGAACACCAGCCTGGATAATGAGAACTGATTATGTGCGACAGGCTCTTTATATGCAAAGGAAAGGAGTCAGCAGTCATGTCTTTCATCGTGTGAATTTAACTTTGTGATACATTGTATTACGTTACTACTATTATAATGACATCTCCAATCTGTATCTGACAGGAGGGGGAACACTGCCTAGGGCGCTCTAGGGCTTAACACCACCCCTGACGATTACCTATTACATTATCTGCACATGGACCCTAGATATATGAAATAAATCTAGTAAAGGACCAAAGGCCCAAATGCAAAAGAACATCCCTGATAACTGTATTATTACTATGTATTATTGCAAATAATCTTTCAAATGACAGTTTTCTTGAGCAAATGTCTCCGCCTGGACAGATAACAGTGACGAGGTCTCAGGTTTCTGCATTCCAGACTGCTGTCCTCAACGTTAGTCTATTGTCCTTTAACTAACTGTGGAATTAGACTCAGACTCTAAGAACAGCTGGGGGAAAGGATGGCATGGCAGAAGCCCATCTAATCCTCATTGTCATCATGTCATTCATGTTCCCTATTTAAGTAGTAACTAGAGGCAAGAGTGATAACAAAGACAGAAGGCATTATTACCACTAGCCACTAACTTTTTCAGGCCTTTTGGAAAACACGCTGACCCCATAAACATGACACATGACCACATAATTATGCTTAGAGGGTATAACATCGCTTACATTGTCATGACACTGTGTCCTCTTAAATAGTAACTAATATAGGTCTACAGCGCTTGTAAAACTGGCAACACTAAACAAATCAGTGTATTACTAAAAATGAATACCAGACCGATGTCTATTTTTATAGTCGAGTCAGTCTCTGAACACTGTACAAACCTATTGTGAGCCATTGTGATATATGACCTAAGAGAGCTATAAATCCCTATTATGATTAACTATGACATATTTTAGTTGCCTCTGGCAAAACTTTCCTTTCTTCTTTTTACCAAAGGAAAATATTGAATCTGAAACGTAGCCAAATTCTATCAGCGTTTCACAAGCTCCTTTGAAAAGACTTTGAAAGACTTGCACAATAGACATGATCAGATTCAAGCTTCGTTTATATGCCCATGATTTTACTGATATTTGATGTATTAAAGATCTCTGGAAGAAATTACAGGTACAACAAGGCAAACGGATGCACTGTCCTCGGGCCATGTAAATAAGTAGCATATGATATAATGAGTTTGCCGAATAAGACAGATGTTGCACAGCCTACGACATGATTCATAGGAACAGCAGCAGCTCCGTCTCACACACAGCGCCTGTCAGTACGTTATTATCTTCTCTCACATAATATGTTAGCAGGAAATATTCAACCAATTTTTGACGGTTTTTTTTTGGGATGGTGGTTTGTGGGAAAGTTCTTCCATCATCCCTAGATGGAAGCCTTTCAAACTGTTTTCATTGTCCAGGTTTAAGGGGATTTATGAATTGTATAATATGAGGACCCGGCAGTGTTTATTTATGTGCATAACCAAATGCGTCTACTTGTCCGCCTAATGTACACTCCCACCATACAGTCATCCAGCAAACCGGGTAAGATGAAATACCAGAAAAGGCATGGAAAGCATTACATTATACGTCAATGGATCTGCAGTAAACAATCTAGTTTCCCGTGCTTCTTAAATGAATGCACATATAGCACAATCCTGCAGTATGTACTACCATTCATTGTTGGCCTTTGAAGATGGTATTTTGGCCCAAAGTACCCTGCTGACATCACATAAAACAACAGTGCTTGTGACACAGGGGGGTAATTCAGACCTGATCGCACGGCTGCAATCAGTTAAGCCTCCGCTCTTCTCCAGTGATATCCCGCCTTGCTAATTCATTTGCTTCATGTGCGCATTGAAGTGTACAGGTGCACATCTGTTCACACCCATGCAAATATGTCTGAAATCCTTTATAACAGGCTCACCATCGGATGATTTTTACATAGGGCACAAGTCATCACAGGCACCACGCAGCCTGAGACTTACTGCGCTACGATGAAAAACAGGCGCATCCGGGCAGAAGCTGACGTCACCCCCCAAACACACACACATATACATGCCCACTCCCTGTCAATTACCTTGCGTAAGGCCAGCGAACAGAACTAGTTGCAGGAGTTCGTCACGATGCCCTTGTGCATGTGTTCTGTGAACCGTGCGATTTGGCAGCTGTGGGATCAGGTCACAATTGGGCCCACTGTACCAAGTTGAACTGTCTCGGTCACTGAAGTACCTGCTAGATGCACCCTTCCAAACTCTTTTATTTTATAGTCACCAAGGTTTTGCTTGCAGCCATGCCAGTCATATTTTATAGTCAATCATAATATATTCATGAACCTGATCACACAGGGGTTTTATGTTTATAATAATACATAAGGCACAACCTGTATATGATTGGTATCCATCATTTGCCCAGAGTTTCCACTTTTCGTCCAGTACCTATATGTTATAATACTGGATAAACATTAAGCAAATAATACACTTTTATGCTTTGATATTTAAACATACTAAACGAGCATTGGCATGGTGACTCTAAAGGGCCAGATAATAATAGGCTGCAAGATGCTATTTTATCTACCGCATATGCAAACGCAGGGGGGGGGGTTCTGTTTGCCCGGAAACCCCCCTCTTCTTTACAAGTGCCTTAAATTATGACAACAATAGCACTGGCATATAATATGATCAATAGAGCTGCCACCACATCATGCAGTATAAGGGACAGAGCAGAGCTGCTGCACATGCCTAGTGCACCAGCTTCTTCTACCACATTTACTGTATGTGTGGATCTGATCTCTCAAACATTGCAATGGACCAGAGAGTAGCTGCCAGGAGGAAGAGAAAGGAGCCTTACCATGAAGTGGGAGATTGTTAGCTTAGAAAGAGCAGTACTGGTTCTATTATGATTGTGTATTTATTTATTATGATGTTTAAACATTTCCTGGCCACTTTAATTGTTTAAAGCAGTATATACTATAGACCATATGTACTGTTAAATATTAATACTGTATTCCATACAGTATCCAGTTTATAAAAAAAAACAATTTCCAGGACTGTTACCACTCCCCCAGACTCCCGTATGTACTGCAATGTGCTGGAGAGAGGGAGATTTTGGATCACATTTGGAAACCCCACTCTTAAAATCCTGCTTTTGCCACTTCTACTTGTTGTATGCATTTTAAAGTCCTGAAACATGAGGTACCCAAAACTGATACCTGGAGACCTGGTGTCATCACAAACAGTACATACAGTACACAGTACCTAGGGCTATTATTGAACAGTTTATGACATGTATGTACATTTTGCCGTGGCTTTATTTCCAGTGTGTTCTTTGTTTATTTTTTTGCTAACAATTTTGTATATTGAATTAACTAAAAATGAATTATGTGACAGTAAGCCAACAAAGTAAATCAAATCATGACAGTTTAACTCAGGGCTGTATGTGATGGGGCTGCTTTATTCTGCTATGTAATGAAAATTACACTGTCAGGACTAATGTCTGTTGATTCGGTTGTCATACCATCATCAACTGAGCTGACATGGTGTGACAGGGACCTTAAGTTATTCCTAAGTATTATGTTGCACATGTTATGAATACCACAAATACCATGGACATTGTATGAATACACACCTGCGAGTCAGATACTGAAAAAGTTTTATGTTTTAAAGCAGCTCCCTTTTAAATTAACAGTATCAAAAAGATTCCTTTTTCTGATGGTGCAGTGACATTTTCTCTTCTATAAATTGTTTAGTTCATAGCGTATCTGCAGCAGTGCGTATCAATGGTAGCATTGTAGAGATAGTGGAGAGGTTGCTAATAGGGATTCGGCATGAAAAGCCGGCGGTCGGGATCCCGGCGTTCAAAATCCCGATGCCGGAATCCCGAACGCCGAAATCCCGACAAGGGGTGGACGTGGATCGCCCCCCCTTGCGGGCTCGCTGCGCTCACCACGCAGCGGGACTGGTGCCTCGCTACGCTTGGCACACTAATTTGTTCTCCCTCCGAGGGTGTTGTGGACACCCACGGGGGGAGAAAGTGTCGGGATTTCGGCATTCGGGATTCCGACGTCGGGATTTTGAATGCCGGGATCCCAACCGCCGGGATTTAAACTGCATCCCGCTAATAGCAACCAAAGCTTCTGTCATTTTCTAAACTGTTAAATAAATTATATTTGGAAGCTTACTGGTTGCTATGGACTTTGGGGAAGATGCATTTAAGGGAAAATGCTATAAAAACTGCATTATCAGGGTTTTTACCGCATTTCCCCATGCACTAAAAGTGGATCGCTAGGGTTTTCACAATATTGAGTAACGCCTGAAAAAGCTGACATTACCCTATAGAAGCCTATAGGCTTCTCTCCGCCGTGGTATTTGAGGGATCCCTCATGGATCCCTCCGAGCATGCCCCGCTGTCGGCGCCATCCCTCCAGCTCCATCAGACCAAAAGTCCAACGCCGAAGCCACTTCGCAGAGGACAGCTGCGATTGCATGAGCTGTCCTCAGCATTATTAATTGCATATGTTAGTGCATAACTGCATATGCGATCATTAACAATGCGGTAACTGACGAATGCTGGCGATGTAAGGTGGCGGATGTTAATGCACCCCCCAATGACTTCTTCACATTAGTACATCTTCTTCACATTAGAAGTAAAAACACTTCCATTGCTTAGTTGGGCACCGTAGGCTTGCAAAACATGCAGTTTCCCCAAAGAGGTGAGAAGCAGCGTTAGCCTTTTATAATATACTGTAGGATACTAACAGCTACATCAGGGGTGTGCAAACACTCAGTGACCCCCTAGGACTGGGTACACACTTACACAACCTGTGTGCAGACTGATGTATCTGCCTACCATGTGGCCAATTCTGGTACACACACACACTTACTTATTGGCCGCACAATAGACCTTATTCTGGTCGACTCGCAAGGCTGCAGAGTAATATATTTCTCTGAAATCCATCAGTAAAGGTTCCCACACACGGATAGATATTGGATCCAATCCAATGTCTATCCAATTTACCTTCAAATCCAGAACACCTCTGATCATGTCCACGCACAGAACAATTGAGTCAACAATCAGAGGATTAGATGGGTCGTTTAATGACCCAACTAACCCGGCAAATCATATACCACATCATTGCCACATTGTTCATCATGCATACAGACACAACAATGTGTCCAAATCATGCACAACCTTTTGTTCATCTTTCCACCTGCAAAAGGGATCGGCAGACTCGATGAACGACCCGCGGGCAACCACATTGGATCATGATCAAGCTAAAACACAGTAAGCTTTTAACCGATTGGTCATTCCGATTAGTCGGAATCAACCATATTGTTTTAAAAATCTTAAAGTGTGTCGAGCAAAATAACAAAAGCCCACAATCTGTCCTATTTCATAGAGAAGTTTTATTAACTTACACATGGGATATTCGATTTAGAAAGGAAAAGGAAAATACATTATAAATACGTTACATGATCCAGCAGATAACTATAACACAAGGCTTCACTTATCAATATGTCTTCCCTCGGTATAAGTGGAAAACTCCAGCCTGACAGCTGACACTGATGAGCTCATTATGGAAGAAGACTTTTCCATTCATAAAAAGGTGTTAGAGTGGTGATTTGCGAGAGCAGACTGCAGGCTTATCATTTGCTCAATAAAGACTTTATGAAATAGTGCCGTGGAAAAACTGCTAATGCCTCTGAAACAACAGCAGGTAGTACGGGATTAGTGTAATCTTCTCCCAAATATGTTTTTATTTACAGGGTATTTTAAGCGCACTCAGGTGTATCATTTATGAGAGTTTTGTTTTGTGAGCTTATCGTTCATTACACTGTTGGTCCTGGGCACGTTCGCCCTAAATAGACAATAAAGCAAAAGTGAGTCATTGTTTTTCTACACGCTTGTAACTACATTGCAATCATAATCTTTTATAGTGTTAGGAGGATGGAATTAGAAGAGCCACTTTGTTTTGATACCCTTCATGGATTGAATTGTATTTCTGGCTGAGACATAAAGAATGGAAAAGGGGAAGAGAACTGCTTTAGATGCCTTGATGTAGCATAATAGAAGCTTTACTGTGCTGACTATCTAATCTGAGAATACTTGTGATGTGTCCAGATATCCTGGCTTGGCACCACTCTATTCTGAGGGAGTGTCCTCGTTCATCTTCTTTAAAGGCACAGGCTTAAGCCCTGGCTCATGTTCAAAGTGAAATGTGCCCGCTGGTTAGAAGTGTAACGCTGATTCGGTCTTTGGTTTAAACTTAGTCTCTGCTTATTACAAAACATGCACCAAATTATGGGAGAGTCAGCTAAACACCTGACCAAAATAAAGCATCATTCTAGTCACTAGCTGTCTATATTTACCTACTGATCCTATTATGCTCTAATTCCCCTTATAATACTCACAATAAAAAAAAAAGAGAGAGCCAAGTTGTGCAGCTTAGTAATGACAGATACAGTGAATATATAATTACTTTAAGATGAAGTTTGACAGTTTTCTCTGTTGCAGCCATTGCAGACATCAGACAGGAGCCTAGAAAACATCTAGCTGTAAGCAATGAGACAGCGAGATATCGGCCTTCCCTTTATGGCCCACTTACTACCAACTTCTATGGGACTGGGATAAGAGAAGATGCAAATGGCAGCAATGAGTTGGATGCAGAAATATTGGTGTCAGGTAGGACACATGCCAGCTTGCTGTCATACATATTATCCATCTCTGTCCATGTTTCTGTAAAATAACTTGTAACATACAGTATTATGGGGGACATTTACTAAGATGTGTATTCTACTTCACATGTGATTTTGCTATGGGCAACCAATCAGAATCTATTTCTTATTTATTTAGCACCCTCTAGAACACATGACTTCAACCTGTGGCCCTCCAAATGTTGTAGAACTACATGTCCCAGCATGCCCTGACAATTTTGGCATGCTCTCATAGGAAAAATTGTGGCAATGCATGTTGGAACATGTAGTTTCACAACATCTGGAGAGCCACAGGTTGAAGACCCATGCTCTAGAAGATCGTAGACAGGATCTGATTGGTTGTCCATAGCAACATCACATGTGAAATAGAATATACATCTTAGTAAATTTCCCCCTATATACCTTCCAACATGACCCCTCACCAGGAGGGACACACTGCCCTGTTCCTGGACTTCCCACTTAAGGTATGACTGCCATCACCTGTGTTGAACAGGTTAATTGATTACCAAGGTGTTTCAACACAGGTGTTGGGAATCATTCATTAAGAGGGAAGTCCAGGAACAGAGCAATGTGTCCCTCCTGGAGAGGGTCATGTTGGGAGGTATTATATTATAATTAAGAACCATTAGTCGGAATATCTCAATAAGATTGTTAGCCTATTACATGTTGCCAATAGAAATATGTCTCTTTTCTTCTAAAAAGCTTTCTTTTGTAACAGACATATCAATGGGCTCCATTGAGGTAGCATAAAGAAAAAACTCTTATCTCAAGGGAATGTTCATTATATCTTGTGATGGAGAGTAAGGAATGAAGCTGACAATTTCATCTTAGATGTAAATAAATACAGGCACACAAACATGTACGAGTTACAGGATAGTACAAAAAGTCTGTACTCACATCTAGAAAATTAGCACCAATGGCTGGGGTGTCAGCCACTGCGACCTCTACCAAGATCCAGATTTATAAAAACATTATAAAAGGACATTAACCAGAGATACATCAAATATTTAAGTGATGTATCCCTTTCATATTTAGGCAATATCAATGTTTCGGTTAACATGTGACCTTTATCATCCTTGCACTCAGATCAGCAGAACACCAAAGGTCCCACATAGTAGGGCTGCTATAAATTAATATGTAATAAATATATTTCTGCTATCTTTGATGTACGGTATCTCTTATGAGTCCCTTTTATGTTATTTCTATCTATCTCTCTATCTATCTATCTATCTATCTATCTATCTATCTAGCTCTTTATCATTTACTACTATAATTATTCTAAACGCAAAATTAGCACTATTACAATGACTGTCAATTCTGTGTCACTCCAGCCCCCACTCCTAGTGATTAAATCCATGGAATGTTATATACTTTTTATATGTTCATTATAGAAGGCATCTTAGTAGGAGCCTCACACGCAATGCAAGTCAACCATGGATTTATGAACTAATAAAATTCTATAATTAATGGTTTTGGTAACTTTTGAAAGCTATTATAAAGAGAAGCTTTTTAATATGAAGGTACCCCATTGTTACAGCTCCCACTCTAAGGTGTGTCCTAGGAGCACAGGTTGGTTGTCTCTAATATTTGGGAACATGTCTGTAAAGATTATTCCCACAGCACATACCTGTCTACACATACACAGCAGATTCACAGTATAACCCTTCAGAGTGGAGTTTTCATTGAACTGCCATCCTAAGTTTGTATCTTTTTCAAATTCCTCATTTAGGAGGGAACTTTGGTCATAGTAAGCTTACTCTGGTCAAATACTCTTCATCAGGATATGTCCTATAGATATGTCTACCGAACATTAAAACAAGTTTTCAATAATGTAGATTTTTTTTTTATTAATTGGAAGGCTGATATGTTTTCTAATCTAGCTTATTCGGGCCCCTAATATGCGGGCCCCATTACCCAATGCTACAAGCAGATATTTGCAGGTGTTACTAGGATGTTCACTATCCATGCCACTTTTGCCTTTATAAGCTATTATATCTGAATAAACTGATATTTTTTGCACTTTTTGTTGTTTTGACGCTTAATTTTACAAATTATTTCAATATACATAGACTAAACTAAGCGAATGACACATACTGTATTATGCATTACAGGAGCAATATCACACAACACTCTGTCTGTAATAAAACGATATAGAAAGTGAAGCACATTCATTTATAAATGTGTGTTGTCTGTCTTATTTGCAACACAGAACTGATCCATGAATTCATAATATTAATCTAGTCAAAGCTGGTTTTGTAGGAAACTATAGACAATAGTGCACTGCAATAACTAGTTGCCATGATTGTATTTTAAGAATAATCCATATTGAACTGAAAAAGTAATCTAAAAAGGTCACATAGCGGGTGCACCTGTTACGCCTGTAATTCTTTCTTTGGCAGAAATGTGAGGTTGTAAACTTTGTTCTCCAAACAGATGAGAGTGGCTGTATGTACAGGCAGTGCGATATCAATGCACATTGCGTGCCGTCAGAGGATGGACCAAGATGCCAGTGCTTGGAAGGCTATACCGGGAATGGAGAGTCCTGTAATGGTAATGACATTTGGCAAACCCTTACTTTTTACTTTCACTGGAGAACTTGTGACATAAAGGTATGACGGGTTCTCAGAGCCAAACCACTGTTGTAAAACTCACAGAAATGCCGCGTACATTGGCTAGCTTTAATACCATTATTTTCCTTGGCACTGAGGACCTTTATGAAATAACTGAGAACATACCAGAGGGATCTACATGACAAAACCTGCAGTTATGTTAACATGTTAAAAAATTGTATTGCATGTGCTTGTTCCTAATCACTGGGGTGGAACTATTCGCTCTGTTAGCCCATTGTCACTGTACAAAAGTTAGAAAATGTTTATTCAGAGGAGACAGATCTTCTCCCAGCACAACTACTGCACCCACGAAAGTATAAATAAACCAGGTCCAGAAGCTAGCTAAAATATATATTTCCTACAATTAGGCAAGACACCAACGATAATTAACTTCTATAGTAGAAGTTATGTTTTTAGAAAACTATTAAATAAATATTTGCTGCATGCACAATAATATTCTAAAGAAACAAGTGAAACCTTCTAATAGAGAGAAAATGTTAAGGCCATAAAGAATTTATATTATTTTATTTTATTATGTTACTTTCTACATTAGTTTAAAATGCATTTAAATAATTGAAGGTAAGAATATAGTATTTGTAACCTAGTTGTTGGTAAATATACACTGTGCTATAAAGGGATCAAAGAATTCTCTTTTTACTATATTATTATAATAAATAATACTACATATGATATTACCTCTAATGAAAAAAATGACAAAAGTTATTATTTCTATTATTAATTTGTCTGTTTAGAAATTGCATTTTCAATTTTCTGGATTGGTCTTTATGCTTACAATAGTAATTGTATCGAGAATCCAGCAGTAAAATTAAAACTAACTATCCTTGGGGTTTGTGCAAATGAGTGTAGTGTAGAGCATAGGGTACTATGTAAAAGTGCTCCTATAGTACTCTATTCTACTGTTCTAAGCATTAATGCTTCTGAATGGTGCAAGCAATGTGCAAATTGTGTAAATTGGATTACTGGATTACTAATATCAGGTCATACTTAATAGGCTATAAGAACATGGGTTAAACATATTATAACATCAATCAAATGAAAATGTGTTCATACAATAAGTCCTGCATGAATAATTAAGTCATAATTACAATGCAATTTTTTTTATCTTCCTCCACTTTGACTTTAGTTATTACCTTTGCTCAATTGCATATGAAAAGCCATGTTTTATGATCATAGCCATATACATATATATACTATATATAGTATAAATACACAATGGGAAAATGCCATATTAATAAACACTGTTTTAAATATATAATTCAACAATTATTTCTACATATGAAACTTCCAGACCACTTTGCAAAAATGAATGACACCCTTTTTCAGTACTACTTATAAGATCATTGATGAGAGTGGTCTATCATGCGGGCAGGGTGTGCAGTACACACAAGACAATTAGGCAGTCTCATACCACACTCTCTGCCTATACCAACTGGCCACTGTGGATGCCTGTGTGGCACCCCTCTTCCGGCACACATTTGGTGATATGTTTGGAAAGATGGGTCTGTGTAGAAGTAGAAAAAGATTCCGTAACTGCTAAAGAGTTTTAACCTTTACTGCATCCGACTATCTTTCAAAATATGTCACTGGCAAAATGACACCAATGTAAATGATTTTGGGTAGACTGCTGCATTATGCCAACCAACCCTAAAAGTGCCCCTGATTAAAGTAGTGTGAATATTTTTAAGAAGCTGTAAAGTACACATTATTTTTTCTCCATATTATATAATGTAATTCATACTGTAGCTGACATTTCTTTTTATATACAAGACTGACATTATAATTAAATATACTCTGGAATGTAAATACTGTGTAACTTTATTTGTTTCACACATATATTTTTGGCACGTGTGAATTTACAGTACACCATAAATCGTTTTGCACTTTATGAATTTAAAAGTCAGCTCACTCCACTAACTCCCCCCTGGAACACAGCTGCCAAACATACCCTAACATTACTGATATTATACCAGAAACTAGAAGATGAAGAAGTACAGTAGAGACCACATTCCATAACCTTCATTTTGAGGAGTCAGGGGGATTATAAAAGGCATTTGCTAGTAGTGTAGAAAATGTAGTATTCTTATCAGAATTTGTACGGGACTCTGCCTGCCCTCCCTCCTCTATCCCCCTTCGATGCTCCAACCCCCAACTGTGGGACTCGCCTTTCACCCGATTCCTTAAAAAGTGCTCTCGCACTGCTGAGCGCTTCTAGAAGAAATCACGCTCCCTTGCGGATTATCTCCATTTCAAATTCATTCTTTCCTCCTTCAGCTCTGCCCTTGCTCTGGCCAAGGAATCCTACTTTAAGTCCCTCATCCTTTCCCAATCATCCAATCCCCGCAGGCTCTTCGCCACCTTCAACTCCTTGCTCTCCCCCCCCCCCTTTCAGCTCTTCCGTCCTCCATCGTAGCCGCTGATTTTGCTACCTACTTTTCAACCAAAATCTCCTCTCTCAGGACTGCCATCACTGCTGCCATGACCTCTACCCTCTCCCTCCTCCCCTCCTACATCTACACTCCCCTCCTTCCAACCCCTGTCCTCATTTTACCCCACCACTGCTGCTGAAGTCCACTCTATCCTTCAATCCGCTTCTCCCTCCACCTGCCCGCTCGATCCTATCCCCTCCAATATTGTCCGTCGTCTCAGTCCGTCAGTCTGCTCTCACCTGACTCACCTCTTTAATCTTTCCCTATCCTCTGGGATCTTCCCTTCCTCCTTCAAACACGCTCTTGTCTCCCCAATTCTCAAAAAAAACAAATCTGGACCCCAACTCTCCATACAACTACAGGCCCATCTCCCTCCTCCCTTTTGCCTCCAAGCTCCTAGAACGTCTGACCTATAATCTTCTCCTAAGCCACTTTACTGCTAACTCCATTCTAGACCCCCTCCAATCCGGGTTCCGCCCTTTACATTCCACTGAAACTGCCCTGACCAAAGTCACTAACGATTTACTATCGGCTAAATCCAAAGGCCTCTTCTTTATCCTCATCCAGCTTGATCTGTCGGCTGCCTTTGACACTGTTGACCACCCTCTCCTGCTCAACACCCTCCGCTCCTTTGGCATCACTGGCACGGTCTTCTCCTGGTTCACCTCATACCTCTCCGATCGCTCCTTCTCCGTCTCCACTCCGAGCTCCTCCTCTCCTACTACCCCGCAGCCAGTCGGTGTTCCCCAAGGGTCAGTCCTTGGCCCTCTCCTCTTCTCCCTCTACACCACCACTCTGGGCACCCTCATCAGCTCCTATGGTTTTCATTACCACCTTTATGCTGATGATACCCTAATCTATCTCTCCTCCCCCGACCTATCCCCATCACTCCTGTCCAAGGTCTCCGAATGCCTCACGGCCATCTCAGCCTGGATGACCCAACGTTTCCTGAAACTAAACATGGCTAAAACTGAACTTCTAATCTTCCATCCCCCGAACATCCCCTCTTCTCCCACTATCTCCATCAGCATTAGTGAAACCGAGATCACCTCCACCGACCAAACGCGCTGCCTCGGTGTCATCATTGACTCCTCCCTCTCTTTCACCCCCCACATTCGTGCTCTCTCACAGTCTTGCCGCTTTCACCTACGCAACATCTCACGCATCAGACCATTCCTCTCCACTGACGCGACCAAAATTCTCATTCACTCTCTTGTCATCTCCCGCCTTGACTACTGCAACATCCTTCTCTCTGGGCTACCTCTCACCCGCCTCGCACCTCTCCAATCCATTCGCTGCTGCTAGGCTCATCTTCCTCTCCCGCCGCTCTACCTCCGCCTCCCCCCTCTGTCTATCTCTTCACTGGCCCCCCATTCCTTTCCAAGTTCTCTTTAAACTCCTCACCACCACCTACAAGGCTCTCTCCTCCACCACCCCTCCTTACCTCTCTTCACTGATCTCTATCCACACTCCCTCCCGTCCTCTTCGCTCCATCGCTGACCGCCGACTGACCTCTCACCTAATCACCTCCTCCCACTCCCGTGTCCAAGACTTCTCTCGCGCTGCCCCCTGCACTGGAACAACCTCCCGCCACCCATCAGGCTTTCTGATTCCCTTACCTCCTTCAAGCGCTCCCTCAAAACCCACTTTTTTCGACTAGCCTATCCCTCCTCCTAACCTCTTTTGATCCTCCTATCCTGCCTCCGTTCCCCTCCGTTCCTACTTATCCTGTTGTTTTTCGTTCGTCCACCCACCTATTTTTAGTATGTTAACTCTTATGAGTAGGGTCCTCCTGCATCACGTACTCACCCTACCTCTTTACCTCACCTGTCCTCCTGTCCTCTTCTTCCCTTCCTCAACTTCATCTTCAGTCTCCTCGACAATTTTGACACCTACTTCTGAACTGATGCTGATTTTATTTCTACCAGCTATACCCCTATTTATACTGTATTTTTCAAAACACCCTGTACGTTACCTTGTCATTTGTTTTTTTGTTTGCTATGTACGGCGCTGCGGACACTTTGCGGCGCCTTATAAATAAACGTACTACTACTACTACGTGATTGTGAAAATAATGCTTTATTCTCTTTATCAGATTATAAGTATTATAAGATCCATTTCATATCATAATTTTTCCTTGCAGATATTGATGAATGCTCTGTACAGTTTGCTGCCTGTGATCCACTGGCAGAATGTATCAATATGGAGGGTGGTTATATGTGCAAGTGCAGAGAAGGCTTTCTGGGAAACGGACTGGAGTGCATTGGTAAGTACAGTCCAAAAAGCTTATTTACACAATTGACTAAATGTCTCAAGGCATGGGTGTTTTCTGATGTTATGTATATATGGACTAGTGTCTATCTGTGTACACTACTATCCAGGGGAAGGGCGGGGGGGGGGGGTGATTTCAATATTCTAAGAGTACAATATCATAAGTGAAATAGGTACTTATGTAGTATCTGGGCTGCCGATTTTGTGATTGTATGCCTTACCTTAAGGCATACAATCAGATGCGATGCGATTTTGCATAGGATTCAATGTTAAGAAGGTCCTGTTCATTTCCCCACTATCCAAGTGGGCATAGAGTTGATTTTATATAGTGTGGCGAGCGCAGCGAGCCACCGTGCCCGAAGCGTGGCGAGCGAAGCGAGCCCCGCGAGGGGACGCATATTTCTTAAAAAGTATTCTGTGTCCCCTTGCGGGGCTGGCTACGCTCGCCACGCTTCGGGCTCGGTGGCTCGCTGCGCTCGCCACAGGTTTATATCCAACTCCATGCCCACTTGGATAGTGGGGAAAGGAAAAGGACCCCTTTTTCCCATTGAATTCTATGTTAAAATGGACTCAGACCATTTTAACATTGAATCCTATGGAAAAATCTTGACCATCGCATCGCATACGATTTGGTCGCATGCGATGCGATGCGATCCGATCCGATTTCTAAATCGGACGCCCAGATACTACATAAGTACCGTGTAATATAATAAAAGTACAATATAATTAAAGAGTACAAGCAATATAATAAAAACATTCCTGTTTATTTTGACATTCCTGAACACTTGACATATTTATCGCTTCGTCTTTCCCCTCTTGTCTCTGTGGCCCTTATTCTAGTTGAATCGGATGGATGCGTATTTTTCGGACAGGAACCGGGTGTTCTTAGCCCGCCTTCTGTAAGGCTCGCTCACACCGTCCGAATGCGGTAAAACGCAGACCGAACGGACTGCGAGTGGATTTTTCATGTGAACACCTCCTCCATCTGTGGGAACCTCCCCCATCATTCGATGGTCGCCGACCATCGAATGCTGGACCGAGTGGTCATGCAGCACCGAGTGCTCCAGACCACTCGGGTATTTCTCCGTGCAAAAGCAGGGATATGGGTGGGCAGCTGGCATCCGGCTATGTCATATGTCCGCCCCCCACACGTGTGTCACAGCTGGATTACCATACGTACACCCAGCGGCCCATGAAACGCGGGGCGTACGCATATGGTAATGAGCAAAATCAGCCCTTCACGTCCCTCTCCACCACGTGCTCGGATGGTTCTGTACGATCATTTTCTGCACGTGTCGTGTTTGGACGTGTGAGGCGTTCGCACCTGCGCAGATACGCAGCTGCACATGCACAAACACCAACCATCGGCTGTCCGGCCGCATTCGGAGCCATCCGACTCAATCAGAGTAAGGGACTGTATGTCTTGTACATGTTCCCCGTTCTTTCATGTTTTTTTCTTGAGTTAAATTTTTCGCAAAGTTTGAATTTTTTTATATTCTTTATTTGTCCCATTGTGAAATACTATGTCTTATTTTATATGTATTGTACTTCCTTATTGCTTTATATAATACAAATTCAATTGAAAAAGAAAAACATTCCTGTTTCGTATAGTGACCGGTAACAACTAACAAGCAGGTACAGTATATGTCAGCCATATTAAGTTACTATTTAGACCGGCTGGGTAATTTCTCCAGGGACAAGTGAGTGAGGACCTTGTTATGTACAGTACATTACTAAATGGATAAATAGGTAATGCATCCTGTAGGTGCAAATTGTACAATTGTAAAAATGCTGGCCGTTCCCTTGCTAATGCAGGCATGGCAATCAGACCCTATGTTTCCTGATAAATCTCATCAATCACCTGTTTAGAGTATTAGATTTTCAGTTCCTAGGAGCTCCTCCAGCACCGTCAATTGACTATGTTATTCAACGTTAATGTATAATATGCTGGTTTAAGTAAATTTTACCTTCACTGCAACAAAGTCCAGTGTGTGTTAAGCTTCTATTTTTGTGTTTGGAAAATGACAAAAGCTGGTTGGCTGGTACTTTATCTCTGGCCACTTTATGTCCGTATAAGACTTTGTACATCAGCCCATAAAAAATCACATGGCATGCGTTGTATATATGTGCTTGTGTATTAACGTATTACATTTTTACATTAATTGGGAAGCTGCCAAATCTCCATGTGCAGTAGTGTGTGATTGGATGTTTCCTAAGCCAGAAATGAGCCAATCGCATTTATCATGTTGCTTCATTGTAGGCAGTCATGGACATTGCTCATATACAACACAACTGCTTTCTTTACCTGCTGCAGTGTCGTTATTGTCTGGCCCTGCCCTTAGATCAATGGCTAAAGCCAAATATTTGCATAAAGCCTTATATCTGCATTTCTTTTGCCACCTGCACGAGTAAGGGACACAAATGGAACAAGTTCATAGATTTCTTGGAAATCATTATAATGAAGGCACAGCTCAAATCTGCAATGACCAAGTAGTTAAACTCGTTGAGTAACCTTTTCTGTTGAATAGTCATGAGGGTCATGGAGTTGCCACTTAAATCCTAACAACAATAATGCCAATGCCACACCAGCTGGCAGAGTATTATATGTTTTTAAACACACAAAAAATCGGCAATTTTGCATTTTGAATTATCTGAAATTTATGCTAAACACCTTGGAAATAGTTGACATGATGTTGAAAATTTTGTGACAATAATCTGCTGTAGTAGAAAAGGGCACAGTGCAAAATGTAAATATTCAAGTGGTTAAAAAATATGAAAAAGAGACATTAGTTAAAAACAACATTACTTATACAGGATTTTTCTTGCTAAAAGCACTACTGGGGACATCTGTAACAGCACTACTGGGGACATGATGTGTAACTGGCACTACTGGGGACATGATATGTAACTGGCACTACTGGGGACATGATATGTGACTGGCACTACTGGGGACATGATATGTAACTCACACTACTGAGGACATGATATGTACTAACTGGCAATACTGGGGACATGATATGTAACTCACACTACTGGGGACATGATATGTAACTGGCACTACTGGGAACATGATATGTAACTGGCACTACTGGGGACATGATATGTAACTGGCACTACTGGGGACATGATATGTAACTGGCACTAAATATGTGCAAGAAAATGATTGCTTGGCATTCAAATTCAGTGCCTGAGATAGTACACATTCTTTGTGTCATGTTTTGAAACCTTGTTTTATGCACAAATAAAATATATTTGTGTGTATTTAATGTGTTTGGTGTGTTTGTACAACATTAAATGCAAGATACCTCAAGATACATCATTGAAATATAAAAATATACTGAAATACGGAATAATCAGTTATCCAAAATTCTTCTGGTCCCGAACATTTTAGATAAGGGATACTCAACCTGTATATGACACTGCCATTTTTCAAGAAGTGTTTGTTTTTTGTCATTCTGCTTTCTCTATAGCCTAATATCTAGCATTAAATAGCTAACATGGAGAAATGTAGTATATTTATGGAGTAATAGTAATGGCAGTAATTTAGCAAAATATAGAACATTGATTACATTTGTAAGTGTTACTGCTTTTTCCCTCGACAGTATGCTTACAGCAGCCTGGTATACAGATGTCTGGCTCCATCCTGATCCTGATATTGGGGATTATTCAGACCAGTTTGCACGGCTGCTAATTTGCAGAGCCCTGGTATGAGGTATATGCCGCCGAGCCAGAGGGAAATGCTGCCCTGTGCAAGGCTACGAATTGCTGTGCAAGGCTTGAGAATATTATGCTGATCGTCATATAGCTGAAAATTCATTTAATGATTTTTCCAGTGTGTGCAGTCTTTGCGTAGCCCAGGACTTTCTCAGCAGGTGCAATAGAAACAGGCTGATCGGTGCCGAATTTGACATCACACGACTTCCCTTAAAACACATGGGCAGGCCTGCAATTTCACTGAGACTCCCAAATGCCAGCTTCCTGTCAATCAACTTGCGTACGGCCAGCAATGGCTGGATTTTATCGCGGGATGGCCCCAACTCTGAAGAACCCCCATAGCTAATTTCCTATGTAACTGTAATTCTCTTTTTTGTTACTATTTCTTTGCAGATGCACAGTACTTTTTTGTGTTCTCAATTCAGACATTATATTCTATTAACTGTAAACCTTTGTCTGGCAGATATCGATGAATGTGCACTAGGAAATCATGGCTGTGGAGAGATGTTTCAGTGCACAAACACCCCAGGGAATTACACCTGTATATGCACTAACGGGCTTCCTGGAGCTGCAGATAACTGTATAGGTCAGTTGTTTTAATGAGCATCGAGATATTGGTTAACCAGCAAAGCAATCTTTTACACTGGAGCCAAACATTCATTGCATATTTAAAAAGCTTTTCATATGTCTGATGCTACTATTTTTAAATTATCCTCAACATTTCTTTGCAATAATATCTTTGTTAAGTACTTTCATTATCCCCGTTTCATTTAGTTTAAATGACCAATTTAAAAATGCAAGTGTTTAATGCTTTTAAATGCTTTACTTCTTTGCTGCAATATAATAATGATATAGTTATTTATTCTTCAAAGCCAGTTGCTTGCTATTAGCAGCTGTCCTTTCACAATCTCTGTCATGTAAATGTAGTTGTATCTTTTTTACTAACTAATCCTACCAACTACTTGTGGAAAATTGATTTTCAATTTCCAAAGCATCCTGTATGTACTACTAAGTGCAGTCCTCATGGTATTAATTATTTATATGTTTGTATGCTTTTCCAGTTGCCTAAATGTTAATGCATTTCCCATCAGTGTCTGTTTATCTGTATTGCTCTATAGCCCCCACATATATTTTCCTTATCAGGATATGTTACACCTGTGAGATCAGCTCTATGGAGGAAATTTACTAAGATGGGAGTTCTGGTTCACATGTGACGTTGCAATGGACAACCAATCAGATACTATTATCTTCTAGAAGGTGCTAAATAAAAAGAAGTAGATTCTGACTGGTTGCCCATAGCAACATCCCATGTGCAATAGAACTATCTTAGTAAATTTGCCCCTATATTTTTGAAACAAGGAACTGGGATACCCAACTCAATGAGGTTCTATGCATCTGTAATGATCATAAATATTCTATGTCTAAAACATAGAAATCCTGTAAAAATCAGAACACCAGGGAGCCTACTGTAGATAGAAATAATGCCACATATACTTAAAGTGGTCTTCTACATTGGTGGGCTGGGGTGGTAGTCAAAATAGCCCCCATGTACACTTACATTCTCCCTACCGCTAATTACCATTTCACAATCCAATAGCACAGACATACTGTAGCAATCTGTACCTGTACCAGCAAAACCATGTGCACTACACAGGTGGGGCAGATGTAACATGTGCAGAGAGAGTTAATTTGGGGTGGGGTGTGTTGAAACTGAAATTTAAATTGCAGTGTTAAAATAATGCAGCCAGTATTTATCCTGCGCAGAAACAAAATAACTCACACAAATCGAACTCTCTCTGCACATGTTACATCTGCCCCACCTGCAGTGCACATGGTTTTGTCCACTTTGGGAACAAATTTGTACTGCGCTCAGATCTGAATAAGGGCCTATATATGTTATGATTAATGGACAGTTCTGACCTTTTTCTGCAGTAACTACATTTGCATCTGTTTAAAACAATGTCATGTACTGTATCACTATATTCCTTCCTATATCATTGTATATTGACCAGCAAATCTATGGATATTTTATTTTGCAGAATTCAAAACGAATATAAATAACTCTTCAGGAAATAAGCATTCACGAGAATGTCCGGCATCCTATGAAGACTACTGTTTCAATGGTGGTGTGTGCATGTACTTTCCAGTTCTGGAAGAGTTTGCATGCACGTAAGTTGTAAAAAGTGTCACACTGCAAACTTACATTCTGCAGCAAACTATCCCAGCTCTCCTCCCAATCTTCCTTTCCTCTTGCAATATGGTATTTTGCATTTATTTAGTGGTCTAACTAGATGTACAGAATGTTTGTGTAATATTCAGACATAAATACCATAGAATTGGGAAGTTATTTAGTGGTAGATGCATTTACACTCCGTGCATATCTATGAAAAAATACCCAGAAGAAAGCATATTTCCAAACTGCTGACATGATCATTAAGTAGACTCGCTCCATTGTACCACACCACCCGGCCATCCTGATTGTAGACTCCCACATTTTGGGAGGTATGCTGCCTAAAAAAATGTATACTTAACCCTAATAATAGTGTACAGATAGTGTAGAACTGGGTTGACAGTGTTAGTGATAGAAACTTGCATTACTCTTTGCGCAAAACATAATAAATGCAATGAAGCATAGTAAGAGAGAATATTGTTTTCACAGTTATTAATAAATATTACATTTCTGTTTTAATATAAAATGTAATTAAATGCAAATAATGAAAATGACACCCAAACACAAGTTGCTTCATAGTGATGTGAATTACTAATATATATGCCTGCTTTCCCCTAACCTCTCTTCCAGTACTAATGAGACACAATCCCACAATGCACAAAAATTAATATTTAGACAGAAGGTGCCCATTTACCATAACATTTTTGCTGCTAATTCCCCCAAAACACATGTTTTCAGGGTTAGCCACAAATATTCTGTGCCTCCAGATTGTAACTAGGAGGGACTGAAGCAGAGCTCTCTGATACCTATTGCAATTTTGCCCGCAGCCGCATCCACTAAAGGTTTCTATGGAGGATGCAAAGCTGATTGATGTACCAATATCGGGTAGCATCGCGTCGGCTCTCACAGCTACCGCCATTCTGAGATGGCAGTAGCCTTTAGGCTACTAACCACAATGCCAGTGGGGCCGTGCAGTCAGTGCTAACCGCACATGTGCAGACCCCCGGTATTCAGCACTGCAGATCGCAGGGACGGGCACCTTTCGGAGCTCCTGTCCCTGCACCTGCAGGAACATACATTTAGCCGAAAGGATCACATATTGCTATGTATATGCGATCCATTAGTACATGGGCGCCATAGTCTTTTAAGGTGTCCAATCGCAGTAGAAAAATGTGCATTGTAGGCAATAACATTCAAATATGTCAAGTCCTAATAGGCCCCTTATTGTGAAATACCGTTGCCATCTAATTGCATGCTAACTCTCAATATGGTCAGCAGGTGGCAGTGCTGATCTACCAAACACACTAGCCTGAGTAAGACATGACAGACGGCAGTGCTTCAGGAAAGTATTTAGGTCGGAGATGAGAATGACTAGAGATCTATTTTCCAGTGACACATGGCTGTGGTCTTAGAACATTACTAATTTTGGTGTATATTATTATTATCACATGGTTCTTTATAGTCTTCTCCATAGTTTGATAAACCACTATGCAACCTTGTACACATTATGAAAATGAATATGGCTCCTTTGCAGAATGACATTCCCATAGGTGTATAATATATGCTTTACTGGAACAGGCAAGTTGTATTTTGCTAGGAAACTGCTTTAAAAGATGTGTTAAATTGTATGATGCCCTATATTGCAGTTGTGCCAAGGGATATATTGGAGAGCGGTGCCAGTTTGATGACTTGGAGTGGTGGGCACCACACAAATCGGAGACAAGGATTCGTAATGTTACTATTGGTGTTTCATTGGTCGTCCTCCTCATTGTCCTGGGTCTTGGCTCCTTTGTGATATACTATTACAGGTGACTGCACTGAAGTTTAATGAAATATCTGCTGTTGTGCCCATGATTGTCGTCATTAGTGATTCATACAATGCATGCATGATTTCCTGTCTGATCTGGTACCTGGTAGCAGTTGGCATCAACTTCTTTTTATAGAGTGTAAATGATCCGAGGTACCGCATGCAGCCTCCCATGTGATACCTCGGCAACTATCCGCTGGGGAGCCACATATACATAATATGCGACCCCCAACAAGTGCTGTCGAATCCTACAGGATTTGAAAAATCTTGTGCGCAGCAATTGTCATCACAGGAGGTTAGGTGCATATACTCTGGACATGATTTCTGCGCCCAATCCGTTGGAATCGGGTGAAAAAGGCCCAAATCCTATAGGTTTATGGCCAGCATTGAGCTATACAATTAGCTGGCAGATTATCTGCCAGATCTGGCTGGTTTTAATGAAACTCTGGTAATGAATCATAGCAAATTATAATTGACCATTTTCTACCAAACCCTGGAAAATGGAAATAATTTGTTCATACGAATTGTTTAAGTCCGTGACATAACCGAATATCTGAACATCCATTTTCATTTGCTCTCATTAATTACCAGATTTTTATTCCAACCAGTCAGATTATCTGCCAGATAATTGTATAGTATATGCCCAGCGTTTCAGGTCTTCATTGGACTTCTGAAGACACATGTTTATAGCAATGCAATAAGGCCTCAATACTGTATTTTCTGAATGATGTATTATATCACCACAAATCTGCATTACAAAGTGAATTAATTTTCCAAATTCTCATGTAAATGGAGACTCCGCATCCAAGGCAATCATGTTGATTTTAACCCTTTTTTTTATGGTTATTTAAAACATAGTGTTCACTTTATTTTTACAAACTTCAAATGTATACAAATAAAACTGAAATTTGCTATATTAGAGGAAAATATATGCATGCTTATTAAACTTTATATTAAGACATATATGCAATGTCTTCCAAATATTAATGCCTAGAGAAAACAGTAAGAAACTTAGAAAGCACCTTTTTATATCTTATTATTTTACATAAAACATGGACATTTGCTCTAACTGCATACAACGCTAATCTTAAACACATGGTGGTCATGTTATATTGTATTTAGAGCCAAGATTATTTTTCTTTTATTATTTGTCGACTTCTATTCTGCAGAAAAGAAGGGAGATAGGCATGTAAATAATTGAACGGTAAATAACCCTGTTCATGAAGTATAATCTGCCTGAGAAAGGGCAATCTATGTTTCTGTGCAGTTAAATGGTCAGTTAAGCAAACTACAAGTTTTCTTAAACGAGATACTTGCAACATTTACATATATTTGTTCAGCAGTTCAATGAACTGTAGAGAATAGTGAGATCATGGCAGGTATTTTTACTTGTACATAGCAAGTTGCACAACTAGGGCATCTACTCTCAGTTTTGCGGTTTTACATTACAAATATTCACATTGAAAACACTTGAAAGGAAAGTTTGGCAATGAACAAACAATTATTGGAATCAAATGGACAACGATTCCTACTGGGAGCTTGTATGTTTTGATTAAATGTTAAAATTATAACATCATGATAAATCCTAACTTCTTCCAGAAAAAAAGAATCTGTTAATGATTTGCATCACATCAGATTATCTTTGTTATCTTGCATTGGAACACTGTTGCTGCGGCTCTGCTGAAAGTTTAACTCAGCCATGAAAATATTACATCTATATCCTCTGTAGAAACATCTGGCGAGACCACTACAGCTTCACATATTATTGTACGAGGATACACTAGATGACAGAGTACATGGAATACAGCTAGAAATATATTTTATATTTTAGGTGACTACGTATTAATAATTTCAGCACTGCCAGAATTATTAATGGTCCGTATCACAGAGGATATTTTAAGTTTTCATTTATAAGTGTATATATATCGCATGGAATCCGAGCCGAGCCTGCTTGGTACCGGAAGCAATCCTGCAGAATGCTTCTCCAGCCAGGTCGACTTGGAGGGTTCGGTGTGTTGCGCACAGGACCGGGCATCACATTGGACCCGCTGTCAGTCACCTGCAATTTATTCTATTTTCCTGCGATAGATCTCCACAATCACAGGAAAAGAGCCCAAATTGCAGGTGAATTGCCTAGTCTATGGGAGCCTTTAGAGACCGGCAGGGCTGATTAAATGTTCCAGGTGCCATAGGCTAATACACATGTAGCTCCCCTTGTAATGCTGCTAAACACGCGTGTATGGGTGCTCAGGGACTCACCATTCATACTGCCCATGTGTATGTAACAAAGATTTATACAACTGGCATGTAGGATCTAATGCTTGTGGTGTGTAAAGGAAACTTTGGCTGTAGCCTGAACAGCTTATGCTAACAGTGAGTACAGCTGCACTACCACGTACACAATAACCCACACCCTTGATTACGATACATTACTGGTTCTTGGACCATTTTGAAATCCAATGGTGTGTACACCTAACTCTGTTGAACCACCACTTGTACCCACATTTTCAGCACATTATGCATTGGAGAACAACATACACATTACACTGTCTTGACAACTACCTAACATTTGAAAAGCAAATATCAAACGACAACTAGGAGGGTATCCAATTGGCTGTTGATCATGCTGCATCCACGAAAATCATCCCTACCCTATTATTCTGGATGAAAAGAAAAAAGTATTCCATTCGAATGCATAGGTCCGGTGAATATCCAGTGACCTATATATTTTCATGGGACCTATCACAGCAAGAACAAGGCCAAAACCAATACCTGATAAGCGCTGAATACAGCCCCCAACAGCATAAAATCATGTTTCTGCTTAAAAACTATTGTGCTTGATGTCATCTTTGTGATTCTCCTTTACCTAATAATTTATTACAAAACAATACTTATATATATATATATATATATATATATATATATATATATATATATATATATTGCAGATTTATCATGGTTCTGTGTGGGTACAATGTTTTGGTGCTTACACATCATGTTCTATAGTCAGTTGCTCCCGTGGAACTGCATAGTAACATCAGTGCAATGTTATTAGTCAGAATGCTACAGTAACCATCTTATTTTCCCTATTAATCTATTTTTGTTTTCCCTTCAAGGCATCAGCGCGTGCAAAGCAGAAACATTGGTGTGTGCCCTGTCCAGCCGCATTAGCAGCAAGTAGAAGCCAGTCTGAGGTACAGTAACTCTTTCATAATAATGTAGCAAAGGATCAAAGCGTGGTTGGGATCCTCCTGAGATTATCCATGAAATAATTCACATCTTCTATACATTAAGTAGCTGCCAGAGACTTCTAGTGCTTTGCCTGAACTCCAGTTCATCTTACTTCATTGTTATCCCTCAAAGTTCACAGCTGCCTGGATGTTCTGTAGCTATGAGCCAGTGTTATTGTTAGCCTCAGCACACGACAGTTGGAAAACTGAATCTAAATTAAGGAAATGACAAAGTGATGACATGGCACATTGCATGAGTGTAGACCCAGTGTGTGCAGAAACTCGCAGCCTTGTATTACATGCACACCTATTTCTCTTCATTATAAATATTAAATGTGTATACATTTGTAAATGTACTGTATTTCTCTGCTGCATGAGATGTCAGGTTCATTGCAAAGGGAACATTAGCAATTCATCTCATACACAAGGAATGGGAATAGAGGGAAATAATGTACTAATTGCTCTTTACTCATTGGCCCTTATATGCTAGTACAGGCCTGGCCAACCTGTGACTTTCCAGATGTTGTCAAACTACAAATCCCATCATGCCTTTCCACAGTTTTGCTATAAGGGAGTGTTAAAACTGTGGCAAGGCATGCTGGGATTTGTAGTTTCACAACATCTGGAGAGCCACAGATTAGCCAGTCCTGTACTAGTATAAGGAATCTGGCATATGCTGGGTCAGTTCTGTCATGAGCCCATGTTCAGCTGTGCCGAGTCTCTGCGTGTTTCTATTTCCTCTCCGTGGTTTCCACCACCGGCTCTCTTTACAAACCACCCTGTCGCAACCACCTCTCGCTCCCATAAGTAACCTAGCGACTGGTCATCCTTTCTTAAGTTTGTCCCATCTTCCTTCCCATTGGGAGCCGCTGGGTCATAGGGATAGCTCCTCATAGGCTCCCACTGATGCATACACAGGTAGATGGTCTCTAACACACAGCAAATTCTATGGCTCCAAACCAGGGAAACACACTAGTGCTTTTTTTCAGTCTTTTCATCACAGAAATTGGCATCATCAATATGATTGTCCAGACTTTCTATAGTTGCTTTATGAATCAATTTCCAAACACAGGGGCTGATTCAAGCCCGTTCATTATGGGCTGAATCCATCCCTGATGGTCGTGTTCGCGCATTTGCAAACCCCAGGAGCAAATGGCTTGGCGAGTTTCACACTCACTGAGCCATCAGCTCCATTGTGGAAGGGAAGGGGTGGGCATAGGGCTAGAGCAAGGGAACAGCCAAATTTTTTTTATGGGCGAGCCCATAAAAATGGTTCATTCCCCTGCGAACGCAGGCGTGTCAATACCTGCTCGGGGCGGGTGGCTGTTGTCACATGACGTCAGGGCCCGCCATGAATTCAGCTATCTCCGGGCAAGATAAGTCAGTATAGACTGACTTTTATCTGTGAACGGCAAAAAAATAATTTGATGGGTATGCTTACGCATGCAAGGGTGTGTAAGCATACCCATGCACTTGCATGCAAATGCGGTGATTGGCGCGGCCGAGGGCGAGCATTGGCCAGACAGCATATGGTGTTTACCTGTTCGCTAGGCTGTGAACATATGCAGGTCTGAATCAGGCCTACAATTTGATCTAATATGATAAAGGGGAGTGCAAAATCATTTCTTTCTATTTAAATAATATATTCCATATTCCATATATAACATTGAGCTGTCATGCAGACACCACAAGATAAACTTATCTGCATCATTTTTCTATATACAATATACCCGACAGGAATGTTAATGTCATTCACACACTAGTTTTCATTATGTCTGTCCCAGAAAACCAGTCCCCATTTTCATTTTATATCACCTCCTTTACATAATCTGTATTTCCCTATAATACCTCATGTGTATGTTTTCTTACCAGTAATGAGAATTGTGTAGGACATGTACACGTATTATAGTGACATTTAGGGAGGTGTCACTATGAGATTTATATTTGTCGCTCAGGTCAGTTTTCTTATTGCTTTTAAAGCTATGTTGGTAAATTGTGCCGGCTCCAGTGCTTCCTGTACAAGTTCCAATTGTAAAGCGCAACGGAATATGCTGCGCTATATAAGAAACTTAGTAACTCACCCTCCCACTGAGTGCAAGCTACATTGTCCACATTGTGGTACAATAACATATATTTTTTGGGAATATATAGTTGTCATAAAGCAGGATGCATTCCAATGCCTAAACCTAAATAACAAAATGGCTTCTGTTTTTTGTTAGCTAACAAAGAGGCTGCAATAAAGGGGAGTCTTCATAGATCTAGCCTCAATACGGCGTGAACAGACATTAAGGTTATTTACTTCATATTCTCCTCCATATTCCCTGTCGTAAGATGCAGGCATCAGTGAGAGTCTGGTGAGGAGAGTGGTAACAGTACAGAATTATTTATGACAATATCCCATTTCATATTGTCAAGAATGTCACGATGATCTAATTGTTTCATTTGCTTTCCATCAGCACCTTACACATTATAAACATACTGTATTAAAATATCAATAGTCTCCAACTGTTTGCATAACAATTAAGTGGAGATTTGAAAATATCAAGGGAGGCTTTACTCTGGCAGTCCCACAGCCTGAGTCCCACTGGTATTTCCATACCTGCACTTCAAAAGAATGACAAAGTGACCTAGGCTTAACGCTCTTCCTGCCTAACATGCACAATAAGTTTCATAAGTTTGAGACCTACAGCACATTCAGGCCTAGTTCCTGACATCTCTGTTAGTCTTGGGAAGGTTAAATAAGTTATAGTGGTCAAACTGCCTTCTGTGGTGTTGAGAGAAGCTGCGGTGGGGAGTTTTGTTTAGTTCTTTTCCTTCCTCCACTGCAGTACTCTCCAGTAATCAGCTTTCTGCTTCGGTCACTGGCCTGTCCTTACCAGCAGTGCTTCCTCTTTTCTCCATTGGGGCTTCTTCCTTGGCCAGCTCTTCCTTCTTATTTTTTACAGAAGGTCTTCTTGGCTCCCTCTCTCTCCCATCACCGTACATCAACCATCTCCCATCATAGCACTGCTCTTCATCCATCACAGCACCACTCACCCATAACAGCACCCCTCTACCTTCAGAGCTCCCCTTAGCCTAAGAACCCTTGAGAGCACTGCACCCCTAACAACACAGTTCCCCTCAGAGCATTGCACCCATCAACCATTACAGAACAGCAGCCCTCGCTCTCCCATCACAGTATCTCCATAGTAGGGCCCTGGATAATGTTATGCCCATTAGGGACCAATTTATCACTATCCACAACATCAGATGTGGATGTGCTGTGTTAATATCGGCCCAACCTGCAGTGTGATAATTGACTACTATGTATCTTTTTTTGCATTTAGTAAAAAAATATTGTTAACCCTTTGAGTGCCAAGTGAATCTGTGAGTATATGTGTAAACATTGGCACGTAAACATTTTTATTCAACATAATGACCTGGAATGTTAATTTATATAGGAAGTATAATCTTTTATTACACAACATT
Organism: Crinia signifera; assembly: GCF_055691185.1. Lineage (NCBI taxonomy): Eukaryota > Metazoa > Chordata > Amphibia > Anura > Myobatrachidae > Crinia > Crinia signifera. The sequence continues at coordinate 177,636,687 of NC_139217.1, read as the reverse complement.
TTTTATTTGATTTTATATAACAAATGTGAGCGACACTGACATTTTTAGCAGAAAATTTGAACATCTCTCACAGAGTTGTTGGCATTCAAAGGGTTAAGAAATGGGCCCAATAGTGAGAGATGCATATTGCTTCATCAATACAGACTATTGGTTTGAGTCTCCTATTATAATGAAACAGTAATATTGTGGAATAAAAAAGGATTGCTATACAAAAAAAAGTTCAGAAACCAGGGTCATCTTAATATATAGGCCCACTGGGCAGTTTTCCAAGTCTGGATTCTAGGCTCCTTCGAGCAGGGGTGGCTTTTCCGGGAAGCAGGTAGAGATTGCTACTAACCACTCTGATTAGGAACACAATCCGACCAGACAGGCACAATTATCTACCTGCCTTCCAGCCTGCATCCAGACAGTGAATGGCTGTCAGCATGCTAATTGGTGGATGGCTGGTGCTATCCACCAATCAGATTGCTGACAGCCATTCACCATATAGAAGGATGTGGCGAGACGGCACGGGACCACAGGTGAGTTAAGTTATTTTTATTTATTTATACCTGTGAATAGGTGGGTAGGGTCCCCAGTGCTTTGCACAGGGCCTGCAATGCGGTTAAGACAGCCAGGGGCATACAGTGACTAGTACTTTGTGGGCCTCATAGCAAAATCTTGAAAGACCCCCCCCCCCCCCAACATTGTCACTAAAATAGGAATCTATCTAGTTAATAACTAGATAAGAGAGCGCATTCACATAATATAAAATATCAGATATTTAATCTTCACAATGAAAATATACAGATAAGTACTGACCAAATGGGGAGAAAGGGGAGTGGAGGGGGTGAAGGGGGGGGGGGGGTGGAGTGAAGGGAAGGAGAGGGGGTAAGAAGAGAGGAGTGGGAAAAGGGAGAGAAGGGGAAGAGAAGAAGGCAGAAGGGGAGGAGAGAAAGCAGGGGTTGGAAATCCCCCCCCCCCCCCACATCACAAGCTGAGCTGTGCACATACAGTACAGTGGCATTGTCCGCGATGAAAGTCCTGCTACTGCTCTCCCTCTTGCCAGGACCCCTGCTCGTGCAGAATGGTGCTGGGTCTCCCTCTTGCCAGGACCCCTGCTCTTGCACATCGGCGCCGGGTGACATCCTCCTACAAGATAAAGATTTAGATTTGCAATACTGGATATCATTTGCTGTATTGAGCAGTTTGTCCATTTTTAGCCTCAAAGTGAGCACTTGCCTTATTGTGTGTTCAGATGTGATTTGATCATTATTGACCCTAATGGTAAATTCAATGGTACTTGTTTCCTAGAACGGCACCCATCGCAGACCCTTTACACATCTTTACACATAGAATAGGGATATAAGGCTTCTGTCATACTAATAAAAAAAAATGTGATGTCAGTCCTACTTATAAATGAAACAAAGTTCATCCATACACCTGCTTATTAAATGACCAGTTTCTATAGGAGTTATAGCAAGATGATAATGTTGCATAATAGAAGAAAGTGAGTTACTGGCAAGGTTAGGAATAAAGGTTTCAGCTTCCTACACTCATGGTACCTTGTCCACAACCATCACAATCAATGTTTATGTATGTATTCAGTAGAACATACCTCCCAACTGTGCTTGAATTTGGAACAAAGGGGTAGATGTATGAAGCAGTGATAAGGGAGGAGAAGTGGTAAATGGGTAGATTTATTATAGCGGCGCTTAATGCGTGCTATAACACTTCCTGCTTCACCTTATTAGCGAGGAGAAGCAGGAGGGGAGACCGACAAGATGTGATAACATCTTGCCTGCTGAAGCGGGGGAGCGCTAACTGCCCCCTCTGGCGATGCCTCCTGCTGCTGACAGCGCATCAGTTAACACTGACGCGCTGTCTCCTTCCCCCCGGCTGGCTGGACTGGGCATGCGCGGGATCTAGCTACACACGCGAGATCCCCAAAGCAGTTCAGAGCCAGCAGCAGGGACAGCGCTGTCCCTGCTGTGGGGATAGGGCATCCCCACCTGCAGATGTCGAAGTCAATAGCTGCAGGGGGCGGAACGGTCAGCGGTGCTGACCATTCATACATTGGGTAGGAGGCAGGTGCACAGTACAAAAGATCATTCCTGCACTATGCCTCCTGCCCCACCGCACATTAGACACCAGCACAGCTTGTGTCATAGATTATGGGAAGCGCTATCCCCTGCCATAACGCATGGGGATAGTGCATATTCCCCTGATCGCCACTTGATAAATCTACCCCAAAGTTCCTGGTACTTCATCACCGGTCATTAAGCTCCTAACTGTCACAGTTACAGGCTGAGTTTAAAAAGGGACAGTTAGAAGCTGATTGGCCGGTGATAAAGTACCAGGCACTTTATTACTTCTCTTTTCTTATCACTGCTTCATACATCTACCCCAAAGCCCCATCTCAACAAGATTATTCCACTCTCTTCTACATATTCTTAGGCTTTCACCTTACCACTTGGCTGTATCCTACTAAGCCTAGGGTGCAGTCTCTGAGCAATGAGTATGTCTTTACTTCTTTTTTTTTTTTTTCTTCTATAAAATGCTTTATGTATTGATAGCAAAATATGAAGAAAAAATGTTGTTCCACCTCAGTATCAGTGTGAAAATGTTACTTTCTGCATAACTGAAATGTTACTGCTATCACTTATACATGCAGTTGACTTACCAGCATTCCTATCTTTGTTCAGAGTCCAGCGAGATTGTGAAACTGGAAAATGGACAAGTAACTGGTAAGAACGATGAATAAAGGCTTCTATATATAGCTAAGCTTCAGTACCCTCCAAACCAGAGGTTCCAAGAACTACACAACACAAAGGACATCAACATAGGCAGCAATGTCTGGAAAAGAAGAACAATGAAACTATATGTTGTTATACTAGCAGCAATGACTGGAAAAGAACAGAAAAACTCTGTTATACTATTTTGAACTGAAGAATAATATGTAGCAAAATACCCTTGGAAAAATATTGGGATTGGATTTAAATGAATGAAGACTGTAATAATACCAAAGTAAAAAATCCACCATTGTGAAGGATTACTGTAACATGACATAAAGTGGTTGGAACAGGCTTGTCCAGCTTGTAGTTCAGATGTTGTGTGTTGTATTCTACTACTACTACTTTATACAGGGAAAAACTAGACCCTGTTGTATGAGTAGTACCGGATTAAACCCTTGTGGTGGCCCGTAGGTAGAGGAAATCTCGTGGCCTCTCTCGCAAATATCGTGTGCCCCCCCTCCCTCACTAATTTTACCAACCAAACAATCTGGAAACTGTAATGTGAATCTGATGTTTATGGTTTATGTACTTTACATTGTTAATGGGTACAATACAGCAATACAGTACAGTGTTTTCTCTATTGAGTCTTTAATGTAAAGTTTTCATTTCTTTGAGCTAATTAATTTTTTCTTTCTTTTGGAGACAATTTGAAAAAACTTGGTTGTAATATTCTTTCGCAATAAAATAAATATGTTGCCGCGGGGCCCCTAAAAGGCGCAGGGCCGATAGGCTGACACCTACTCTACCCATTTGGTATTCTGGTTTGTATATGACAGGTTTTTGTTTTATTGAATCATTGTGTTATAAGTTTGTATGGAAAGTGGTGAGAATCCTTGTATTTGAAATCCAGAGGACCAGAATGCCTACATCACGATGGACAGAATTCTGACCATAAATATTAGGGTTAGGCTTGGGCATTAATGGAAGGGATAGGGCCAGGCTGTGTGGTGGGGAGGGGGTGGTTAGGGTTAAGCTGTGGGAGGGATGAGTTATGGAGCCTATGCATGGGGCAATTCAGGGCATTTTCTAAGCGATTTCACTAGATTGCTTAGAAATTGTCCCTACATCGCTCCGTGTGTAGGGGCCATAGCGACAGCGATGCACGGCCTGGCAATTAATATCAAACATGCTGGATATTAATCTAGCTAATCACCGGTCAGGGTCAGTGTTCTCACCAGAGAACACTGGCCCTGACAGATCGCTCAGCACACATCGTTGTACAGCTCTGTGTTCTGAGAGATCTACATTGCTCAGATCGCTCAGCAACATCTCCCCATGTGTAGGACCCTTAGGGTTAAAATACTCAATTAGAACAATTTTGATTTTAAACATTAAGATTCTACTGTCTGCATTTTGACTGTCGGGATTTTAAATAACAGGATATCGATACCATTCCATTTTTACAATATGACTACCACGCTCATTGTTACTCTTCATATCTTGGGTGTGTGCTGTATCTTCTGGCTTATTTGTGCACCTGTACTGTGTAATTGGAACTACTGTAGATATGTGTGCATCCAGTAGTGTTCATAGTGCAGCAATGAGCATAAGCTTCCTAGTAAAAGCACCTCAGTTACAGTGGATATGGTGTAGTTGTGGTTACATTTCACAAATATACACAAAATGATGAAAAGTGACGCACAAAAATGATTGTTGTAACATTGTACAAGGGAAGATATCTTTATGGTAAGAGATCTATCCATTGTACATAAGTCTAAGGTAAAAAAACAATTGTGCTGTGCAATGTGTTGTAGCTAAGGGTGCGCCAACATAACTCCTTCTTCCTCCTAATTAAAAATAAAAATTGCAAATAGCTATTGCATTGTCACTTTTGAAATGTCTGTAATAGTTACTATGCATATAAAATAATTTTTTACTTATTCAAATGATTAATTTTGTTATATACAGGGTATTGGTAAAGCAATGGCAGAAGAATAACTCCTTAATATCAACTCATACACTGTAAAGGTCCATACACACTGGGCGACTATGCCCAGCATGTATGGACAGCGATGATAGCATTCGTCGCTGCGGGGAAAGCCCCTCAGTGCATACACACTGAGCGGCTTTCCCCCTGCCCGGCGCTGACGGAGGGGAGAGGACGGCTTTGCGTAACGCAGTGCTATACAAAGCCGTCCTCAAAGCCGCTCATCTGCTGGTATACCCAGCAGATGAGCGGCTTTCCTGGAGTGCGCAGCAGTGCTCACCGCTCATTGCTGTGGCATACACACTGGGCGGCTTTCCTCCTGCCCGATGCTGACGGCAGGGAGCTGTTCATCTGCTGGGGGTATAACCAGCAGATGAACGGCTTTCCCGACGATGTTGCGGGAGTGCGCAGCAGTGCTCACCGCTTACCGCTCATGCACCGCTGGGGCATACACACTGGGCGGCTTTGAGCAGAAAGCCGCTCAAACCTGCTGGTTTGAGCGACTTTCAGCTCAAAGTTGCCCAGTGTGCATGGGCCTTAAAGGAGGATATTGCAGGAATGTGCCAGATGAAGGATTTTCAGCTGAAATGTTGTTCCTACTTTTTTGCTTATCCAAAGTGTGGTCGCTTTCTTTAATATTCAAATGCAACAATCTGCCTTGTTATGTCTGAAGTCTGTGCATCTGAATGCATTAACTGTATCCATCTCCCTGCGTAAGTGTCCATGAACACAAACATTATACTTAACATCTGAATTCTAAAAAGGTAATGCACAACCCACCCTGTAAAACCCAGATAATTTGGTATGGGAGTGGCCCACAAACCTGTTGCACCCCTTCAAGTGTCCCACAGAAACACTAATAACGTATTGATTTCTAAGAATGGTATGAGATTGTGTGCAGGCAAAGGTCTCAGTGCCCTGTGTTACATTTGGGGGCCTGATTGACCAATAGGCTAATTAGGATGCAGCCTAGGGCCACTGGACTGGGGAAGGGGGGCACCTTGCCAGCGACAGCCGAGGAATAAAATTAAGGTCTAATTTATCCAATGCTTGTTAGCAATCATCTGACCTCAAGTACTATGAGGGGTAAAGTTCTTAGGTTGACTTCCAGGTGGCTGTGCCAATGTAACTTACTGATGGAACCATTACTTTATGTACAGTACATTGTGCTACAGCACCAGCTGGGCAGACTAAAGCCAACACCTCCTTCCCACACCACTAGCATTATATCCTACATACCATATGTATACCATTCGTTACATGCACATGGGCAGTGTGAATGGTGAGTCCCTGAGCACCCATACACATGTGTTTAGCAGCATTACAAGAGGAGCTACATGTGTATTAGCCTAGGGCACCTGGAACCTTTCATTAGCCCTGTAAATGTGCCTAAATTACGTGAAGCCCAATGATGAGCAACAGTACAATGAAAAAGTTATGATAATTGTGTAAGTTGCTTTAATAATTAATTGTGTGTGCGTGTGTTTGTGTGTGTGTGTTGATGCCTGCAAACTGTCCCAATATGTCTGCCAAACTGTTTATGCTGTCCCCCAAACTCCCAAGTGAAGGGGGTGGCCCTAGGGGTTGCGATGAACATCGGGGTTGGATCCATGATTGCACAATAGCAGGATTAAACCTCCCCCACACATCAGACCTGGTTGCTTTATAATTGTTGGCAATTATGAATATTGGTACTCAAATCAGTGTTCAACCATTATATTGCACATAGATTACACATGCACTTTCAGTTGGGTTTTGGATTATATGTCGACAGTGTCTAGGTCATGTGGTCAACATAGACAAAAGGTCTAAACATGGCAATGGTCGACATGCGTAAAGGTCAGCATCAGTTTTTCACAATTTTTTTAAATGTTTGTTTTTACTTTTTTCATAGTTTACCATTTACGTGGTCTACGATGGTAACTGTAAAGTGTGCCTGAACACAGTGGTAGTGGAGTGAGGCATCTAGCCTGAAGTATGGCAAGCGAAGCGAGCAACTTGAGGGTACACAATACACTAATTTAAGGTCCAAATGCTCAGGTTTTGACATTGACATAAAAAAAGTTTAAAACTAATGTCCATCTTTTCTCGCGTCAACCTTTTCTGGACTGACCTCTTCTGTGGAAGGTGGAACAACTCTTTTTAATTAGGTATTTCTAATTTAGCTGGAGGAGACAGCAACCAACTTATTTATTTAAAAATACAAAGCTACACATACACCTGCAACAAGTATTCACTAATCTTTAATTAAGCAATCTCAGAAATAAAATATCCAAATCGCATACTTAAATCAATGAGTTACTATATTAAACATATTGCTCATAATTTGTGGGAATAATGTATAGCCTATTGTTTAAGAGCATCTCCACCCCATTAAAAAATCTAGGGTACTGTGGCTTCAGATTTTTAGAGCTCTGATATTAATGGACATAACCCAGGTCAGTTTTGGTCGGGTCACTAAGTAGGATTGGCTTTGCTGTGTGGAAAAGGAGCTAAGATGCACCAACAGCTGGTTTATCTGTCACACAAATTAGACAGGATAAGGTATTCAATGCAGGATTCCAACTGTTGGAATGCCCCGAAAGTCATCCTGGCCTTTTTCGACCAGCTTGACAATATACCCACAGGAGGAATTCCACCTATCCACTGTTGAAAAGAGGGCGTGTTGGAGAAAATGGCCATGAATTGTCGAGATCCAGCCATGAATTTGACAATCCATGGCTGTTTTCGATAAAACAGATATAACTGATTTTTAAGTCGGATCCGTTTGGTTGAGTTCCCGCTTCAATGCTGTCAGAAATGTTAGCATCTCCCCTGTCGAAAGTAGCCGCAGGGATTGAATATCTGGAGAAGCCCTTTCAATCTACAGATTTATTAAAAAGTTGATATTTAGTAGTAGATTATTGATTGTAAAATGATTGGAAAAAAAATCCTAAAACTCACCAATTGAAAATTCTGATCATTTTGGAATGGAATTGGTTAATCAGGAATTTCCAACTGGATTTTGCCAATTTATTTAACACAGTGATAAGTACAACTCAGAATTGTGCTGATTGATTCATGAAGTTCATGAATGGATTAGTCATAATATCTGGTTGATTTTAACTTTTTTTCTGCTACAAAATGATGAAGGTGCTTTATATGACAAAACAATGGGGATTATTCTGGTTCACTCTTTCTGACGAAATCCTTCTTAGATAGACAAAACCATGTGCACTGCAGGGGGGCAGATGTAACATGTGCAGAGAGAATTAGATTTGGGTGAGTTATTTTGTTTCTGTGCAGGGTAAATACTGGCTGCTTTATTTTTACACTGCAATATAGATCTCACTTTGAAGTAAAACCCCACCCAAATCTAATTCTCTCTGCATAAGTAAAATCTGCCCCACCTGCAGTGCACATGGTTTTGTCCATCTAAGAAGGATTTTGTCAGAAAGAGTGAATTAAAATAACCCCCAATGTGCTATATATTTCTAATTACAACTTTTGAGATGTGTTTTGTTTTATATCAAATAAGTCTGTGTAATATGTTAAAGATAACTTATTTGTTACTAAAAAGGCTGCTTTTTATCAGATCTAAGTGTTAAATTCATTTTGCCTTTGTATTTGGAGTCACAGTTTTATCTTCAAATTGTTGATATCTTATGCAGCCCACACACGCGCCGATGCCGGCGGTGCGATGCTGTACGATGGGGTGCGCGCTCCCGCGGCACCTCATCGTACAGTACAAAAAGTATGTGCTGCACATACTTTTTGTACTAGCTTTTTCTAGCACAGTATCGCATCGCATGCACATCGTATGCAAAAGGCATACGATGCGATGCTGTGTGTGCTAGTTAAGCCCACAACGCACGCTGGAATCGGTGCGTGTGTGGGCTGCATAAAAGCTGAATAAGAACCTGATAGTTATTTAATTTTTTTATACATTTTCTCACTGTAACAAAAAAAAATGGTTTTGTTGAAGATACTGTCCATGTTTTTTTTCTGATAATTATATTAAATTTAGCAGACATAGCTATTTAAAGCACATACCATAATATTGTTCCCTCTGTTGATCGGCCGGCGTTTGATGGAGTCATGAAAGGCATCCAGGCAGATGCAAAGCAACCCGTATGTGGTTTCTGCCGCTCTGCTCTGACTGAATTCTCCTTGTTTATTTAGATTACAGCTGTTTTAAAAGGAACGCAGAACATGTAAATGCGGTAGGTCTTTTGCAGTGAACGTCATGGATTAGATTGCAAGGTAAATAGCTAAACTTTTAGCAGCTGTGATCCAAACTCAGAATTATTCACTGTTAAAAACCTAAAGCATATGCTTCTTGGGTTTTCTTGTACTGTGTGTATAATGCTATGTTAACGTATGTTCTGCTCTTAACTTATAGTACTGTCATAATGGGTCTCCATGAGCACTAACGTACCATACAGTGTGAACACAAGTATTCTGATGTACAGTAAATGCACAATATCTGAGCATGTTCCTTATGGAGTGTGTTGCATTTTTTTTACTTAATATTCTAAGAACAACCAGGCATAGAGGGACCCACCTTGTTTAATATATTCATTAATGATATTGTAAGTGGCATAGGGCCTTATTCTAGTTCACTCTTTCTGACAAAATCCTTCTTATGCTGCCCATACATATGTGAGATATTGCATGCTGCACATAATATTTATCGAATTGCATGAGCAATCGCATGTGGTTTTTAACCACATGCGATTGCTCAAATGCAATAAGCGTGGGGATCCGGAGCTGGCAGCGGGGACCGGAGCTGGCAGCGGGGACCGGAGCTGGCGGTGGCGGAGGACAGGAGTGCTGGCGGGGACCGGAGCTGGCGGTGGCGGCGGAGGACAGGAGCACTGGCGGGGACCGGAGCTGATGGTAGCGGCGGCGGAGGACAGGAGTGCTGGTGGGGAGTGGGGAACATACCTGGCTGGGGACCGGAGATGTCAGGCGGCGGGACTCAGTAGTGGCAGCATATAGTATGACTTTGAAACACTGGATGGCCCTGTGATTGGCTGAGGCCGCTGAGAGAGAGCTCTCTCAGTCAATCAGCGACCACCTGAATGTCCCATCGCATCTGATCGCATAAGTGTATGGGCAGCATTAGATGGACAAAACCATCTGCACTGCAGGGGGGCAGATGTAACATGTGCAGAGAGAATTAGATTTGGGTGAGTTTTTTTGTTTCTGTGCAGGGTAAATACTGACTGCTTTATTTTTACACTGCAATATAGAACTCACTTTGAAGTAAAACCTCACCCAAAACTAATTCTCTCTGCACAAGTAACATCTGCCCCCCTGCAGTGCACATGGTTTTGTCCATCTAAGAAGGATTTTGTCAAAAAGAGTGAACTAGAATAAGGCCCAAAATGAGTAAAATTGCAATATTTGCAGATGGCACAAAGTTGAGTAAGGAAATAAACTCAGGAGAGGATCTGGAAACACTACAAAGTGATTTAAATAAACTGGAAAGGTGGAAATGCAGTTTACCATTGAGAAATATAAAGTAATTCATTATGGGAACAAAAATGAACAAGCTACTTGTAGGCTAAGGTTATTATAGGGAATTATGCTGTAGGGAAGGAATTGGGTAAAAGTGCTCACTGCTCAAGTGCAGCAGCAAAAGCAAACCGGACACTGGCATGCATTAAAAGGGGTATGGATTCAGGGGATGCCAATGTGATAGTGCCTCTTTACAAGTCATTGGTGACCACACTTGAAAATATTGTGTTCATTTAAATGAATTGGAACAGGTACAGGGAAGAGCAACTAAGCTAGTAAAAGGTCTCCAATCACTAGAATACGAAGATAGGTTTAACCAGGCTGAATATGTTTTTACTGGAGAAATGAAGGTTGAGAGGAGATATGATTAGTATGTTCAAATACAGGATTGGGAATTATATGGAACTGGGAGATAATTTATTCACTAACAGGCCTATACTTAAGACACGCGGGCATGTACTGAGGCTCGAGGTAAGAAATTCCGTACTGAATTAAGAAGAGGACTCTTCACCGTTAGAGCAGTAAAATTCGGGAACTTATGGCCGGGGTGGAGGGGGTCGGGCTTGGGGGGTGATTACAGCAACTACTGTTAATGAATATAAATCAAAACTGGATAAATATTTGGCCACTAAGGGAATCCTATAGATATGAGTTAACCAAGTCAGTAGATACAAGTTAGATAGCTAGAACTCGATGGACTAACGTCTTTTTTCAGCCTTAATTACTATGTTACTATGTTACAGTGTAGTTAGATCAACTGGTAGCCAGTATTAGAAAATGATCATCAACTACCCTCTGATTGCCTTTGTAGTGATCAGTTTCAAGTGAGAGAGCTAGGCTGACATACTGTACAGCCAATACATAGTGGCACCAAAAGGGGGTGGGTTATAGTTACTGGGGCCTGGGCCAGATTAGGAATGGCCATTGTTGCCATCGATAGCAATAGTGCAACTGGCCATCGATCCTTTTACCCAACGATGGTCATCCATTTTCTTAGACTGAGTGGCCTGCTAACCAATCAAAACAAGGAGGTGGGGCTTTGCGGGTGTCGGGGATGGAGCTGTACTCTGTGACCCAGAATTTGTTTGGGAAAAAAAATATTCGGTTAAACTTGCCATCGATGGAGGGAAGCAGTCTGGTTCTCCTACATTAATGGCAAAACTATTCTACATCAGCCATAAACCATTGATTATTCTGAATAATTGATGGTCAATGGCCATCCCTAGGCTAGATGGAGAAGCCTGGCATCAGTCTGGGTCTATGATCACCATTACCTCCCACTGTTCTGCCCACTACCCCTGGCCATGCCTGTATAGCAGCGCAGATGAGCAGCATATTTGCCAGTGAGAGAGGGGAGACTGCTGAACACTGCCCAATGATGTGCCACTAGACTTTCTGTCACATCCACCATGGCGTTTGTCCAAGATCCCTGTACTGTGCCCAGCCCTGGACCCTCTAGGTGCACTAGAAACCATGGAGCTCTCCTCTGCTATGTCTCTGGCTCCACTGGGGTACATGTGGCCGTGTTGTCATCGCGTGGTGACACTGGTGTATTGTGTTCCAGCTCCATGCAGGACATGAGTAGCATATCGCCATTTGTGTATGCGTATGCCTGGTATGTGTCTGTGTAAAGGCCGGTGCTTGTGCAGCTGCATACAATCAGGGCTTCCCAGCCTCTCCTGCACGGCTCCGCCTCCCTCTCTGATTGCCTGACCAATCCCAGCACAGCTCACCTGGTAAGTACTGGCTGCTCAGGCTAGTCCAGCAGTCAGTGCAATGATGTCGATCCTGTAGCATCATTGCTCCTACCTGGCTCTGTAGTACTCACTACAATCCTGAGCTTCCGCTCTCACCTGGCTCTGTAGTTCCCACTACAATCCTGAGCTTCCCCTGGAGAAGATCCTGCGGGCCGTTTACTGCATCAAGTACCACCGGACTCTGCTTACCGCCTATGTGGACAGCGAGGTCAGATCCTCAAAGGGGTCTCACCTTGCTGTACTCCCGACGGTCACTTCCAAAGGTTACCTCTGGCAGCAGCCACGGCCATAAACTGAAAGGATTCCTCTTCTCCAGTTATCTTCATTTATTATCTTCAAATCATCATCCACATCACCCAATCATCCAATCTACTAACCTTCATCCAATCATCCAATCTTCAAATCCTCATCCAATCATCCAATCCTCCAATCCGCAACCAATCATCCAATCTTCAAATCATCATCCACATCACCCAATCATCCAATCTTCTAACCTTCATCCAATCATCCAATCTTCCAACCTTCATCCAACCTTCATCCAATCATCCACATCATCCAATCTTCCAACCTTCATCCAATCATCCAATCTTCCAATCTGCAATACAATCTTAATTCGTTCTTCAAGTCATCCAATCCTCAATTCCTTCTGCAACCCTTAATTACTACTCCGGTTTATATTCTATTCCACTCTTCAATTATATTGCAATATTCTTCAAGGACCAAGCTTCATAATCTATTATAATACTTTCTGGACAATTGACTTTATATTTGCATACTTGCCATATACCGTTTTTATCATCATTATCACTGTCTGCAATATCTTCATTAAATTCATTATATTTTATCCTCCTTGATTCACTCCCTTCTGTCGTGGATGCAACCACCATACGTTAAGCACCCAGCCTCCGTCACTCTCCAGCTGGTGTTTCTAAGAGCGTGACAGTTTCTTGCTATACAGGCATGACTAGAGGTAGTGTGCAGAGAGGGTGTCACCTGTAACCAGGGTGTGAACTGCCCCTTGTCCACAGCATGCAGCTTCAGGAAGTACTTCCACAAATAATTCTTTATTCGGGTTTGTGACTTCATTGAGATTGTGATTTTATATTTTCCATTAAACAAACTTCTTACATCCAACCTGCTCATTACTAGGGATGTGCACCGGCCATGTGCTTTATTTTTACACTGCAATATAGATCGGATTCAGTATTGAATCCCGGCGGTCGGGATCCCGGCGTTCAGAATCCCGACACCGGAATCCCGACAGCCGAAATGACGACAAGGGGGGGACGTGGATCGCCCCCCCTTGCGGGCTCGCTGCGCTCGCCACGCAGTGGGCCCGGTGCCTCGCTACGCTCGGCACACTAATTTATTCTCCCTCCAGGGGTGTCGTGGACACCCCAGGAGGGAGAAAGTGTCGGCATTTCGGCGGTCGGGATTCTGAACGCCGGGATCCCGACCGCCGGGATCTTAACTGCATCCCATATAGATCTCATTTTGAAGTAAAACCCCACCCAAATCTAACTCTCTCTGCACAAGTAACATTTGCCCTACCTGCAGTGGACATGGTTTTGTCCATCTAAGAAGGAATTTGTCAGAAAGAGTGAACCAAAATAACCCCCAAGGTCCTTTATATTTTAATTTGCTTTTAAATTATGAATTGTTACTGTAAAGCTTTGAATCAGAAGGCCTAATAAATGTAATATAAACAAATGACATTTTGTTCAATGTACAGTATACTGTATAAAGATTTAGAAGTAAAAAAGAAAAATATGTTGATTCGTGACCCTAATGCAAATATATGAACTCACTTTTTCTTCATCCATGATAAACGATATCAGTTCTATGGAACCATCCCTAAAGGATCCATGTCACACCACATAATTCAGTCAAATAAGAGGATGGGACAAGGGACAGTGTTTAAAGTAATTTCTTAGTTTGGTGTGAGAAAAAGTGTTTCCACAACTGTAATTTAATTTGTATTAATTTTGCATACATTCTTACATACTAAAATTTCAATTGTCTTAAAAAGTGATGATGTTGTCAACATGGTGGACCACCTTCTCTCAACTTTAAGGGCCACATGCACTAAGCTTCAAAAGGTGATAATGTGGAGACTGATAAACAGCCAGCCAATCAGCTCCTACCTGACATTTTTCAAACGCAGTCTGAGACATGGATGTTAGGAGCTGATTGGCTGGCTGTTTATCACTCTCCATTTTATAGCCTAATGTATCTGGGCCTCTGTGAGAAACTATTTGTTACACCTTTCACATCGCACCCTGGACCCCCCTTATTGCTGGGTTGGTGATGTATGGATGTACAGTATGACCGAGGTGCGGTGTGAAAGCACCACAATTTATAACCCAGGTTCCGAGTACCCAGAAACCCCCCCTGACGGACCAATAGTTCTTTTTTTGAGACAGAGACAGCTTGGTCTCAGTCTCTGCAGTGACAGCCTCAGCCACAACCGAGGCTCCCAGCCCAGAGAGCACTACTCAGCAGAGATCTCTGTGCTTTACAATGCACAGGAGATTGGAGGAGGATGTGCAGATGGAGATTGCAGCAGGAGCTCAGGGAACTGAGGCATTATGTGAATAAGGGTATCTGTGTGGCATATTATGGACTGGGAGTACTACAGTGTGTTCAACACATTTGTGGTTTTTAGAGTATACACACACAGATAAACATATTTTTTTAATAACATCACCAGCATATAATATTGAAAATTAATTTGTAGGGGTGACCTTATGCTAGTTGTCCTGGGGTCCCTCAAATCTTAATCCAGTCCTGTTAAAACGTATTTATTCTATGTCCACATCCACTTGCTACATGTAGTTACTGCAATGCAGTATAATGGCCGTCAAAGTTGGCAATGTTTGACTATAAAGAAATAAATATCATTTGAACATAGATTTTTTTCATATAATATCTTGCTTAGCGGAGCTCTTATCTATTACAATATGTTTCATCTAATACCTGTGCCGTGAACTATTTTATTTGAGTGACGCACTTAATATGGCAGTGAAGACCTAACCCTGGATTTAACACAACACAGATGTGTCCGTCTCCCAGAAATATTTGAATTTTAATTTAGAAAGGACTGACCCTTGCCACTGTGTGCACAACAAACATGCTGCTTTTCAATGGAAGCTTTCTTGATAATATGAAAAAGTCCATTTCTAATGTGAGCTCTAAGCTTAATGTCAATATAGTGGAAATGCTGTTACACTCCCACTACCACATGTAAAGCTATGAGAGGAACTGGAAATCTATGCTGGCATCAGCAGAAATTGGCTTCCTAAGGGACTTAGAACTTTTACAAACTAGTTTTAGGTGGCATGCGCATCAATACTAGATGTTCCGGGCCAATCTGATGGGCAATGGGATGATATATTATGCCATGCATACAGATGGCAGGAGGCAGGGATGACGGCACAATGTACCACACCCTACTTTATTTACAGTAGCACCATGGCATTGTACTTGATATCTCCTGATTAGCCATTCTGCAAGGTCAACCAGAAGATATCGTAAATGACCTTCGGGATTGCGCCATTGGGAGTACAAACTGTAGGATGCACACAATAGGCCATTCTAGTGGAAATGACGTATCATGCCGATATCACTCAATTGTTCCCCTAGCCTTACACAACTAACTGTAACACATACTAACTTCTGACAAATGGGGAATTTAAGGGGAATTATAGGTCGACAGTCCATGGGTTGACACCATATGGTCGACATTGACAAGGTTGACACAGACAAAGGTCGATATGAGCAAAAGGTTGACATGGCAATGGTCATCACATGTAAAGGTCAACATGAGTTTTGGGGGATTTTTTATACTTTTTCATTTATTTATTTACATTGTACACATATTCCGCAGTTCTGTACAGAGTATAGTTGAACATTCACTTCAGTCCCTGCCCCAGTGGAGCTTACAATCTATATTCCCTACCACATGTACACACACATTCATTTTTGGAATAATTGTATTAGGAACCAATTCCCCTACCATTACATTTTTGGGAGGAAACCAGAGTACCCAGAGGAAACCCACGCAAGCACGGAGAGAATATACAAACTCCGCACAGTTAGGGCCATGGTGGGTATTGAACCCATGACCTCAGCACTGTGAGGCAGGAATGCTAACCATTACACCATCCATACTTTAGCATCCATTTAGACTCCAATTGGGAACGGTAGCATAGCAAGCAAAGCGAACCAAGTGAAAGGATGCAATACAGTCATTTGAGATCCATGTTATCAAATGTACAAATTGTTACCAAAAAAACCATGAAAGACCCATGGCAATCTTTTTATGTGTGGACCTTTTATGTATGTCAACCTTGTGCCTGTCGGCCTTTTGGGGTGGAACTATTCATTGTAGACCACACCCAATTTAAAAGCAAACAGATAAACAGTGTAATATACATTTATCTTTAGCTGTGATCTTGTGAATTATACAACTAAAAAAAGATCTGTCTGTGATAAATAATCTGCAGCTAGATTCCCTCTCCCTCCCACGATAATACATTCCTTACTAGCAATTAGCAAGTGGCCATCCCATCTGTTTGGCATGATTACAGGCTACAGCACATGGGGCCTAATTCAGACTGAATGGCACAGCACATTTTTTTCTCTAATTGACAAAACCATGTGCACTGCAGGGGGGCAGATGTAACATGTGCAGAGGGCGTTACATTTGACATACCTCCCAACATGACCCTCTCCAGGAGGGACACATTGCTCTGTTTCTGGACTTCTTCCTTAATTAATGATTACATCACCTGTGTTGAAGCATCTTTCTTATCAATTAACCTGTGTGAAACAGGTGATGGCAATCATACATTATGAGGGAAGTCCAGAAACAGAGCAATGTGTCCCTCCTGGAGATGGTCATGTTGGGAGGTATGCTCTGGGAGTGTGTCCAGCACCCATGGAGATGCTAGCTGCCCCTGGGGCATAGTTGTCGACTTTTATGCTGGGCAGCCAGCTCACTAAAGCAGGGGGGCGGGGGCGGGGCCATCATCGGAAGGGGAAAGGGGCGATTTGGGGGTGGAGCCACGGGCATTCTGCCCTATTGGGGATTGTCTAGAGCGTACGCATCATTTCAGCTCCGCCCGCGCAATGCAATGCTGGTATTTCAAGCATTCAAGACTGGAGATGGGCAGGGTGTAACACACTGGCTCTTTATCTGTGACAGGAGCTGAGGTTTGAACAAGGCTATCACATTGTAGCATCCGGCTCCTATCACTGCAGAAGAGCCGGCGCATTAGTGTCACTCCTTCCAAGGCTTGTGATGCCCCTGCATCATTAATTCATTTCCAACACAAAATAATCACTATCAGAATGGATTTTTGAACCTACCGCAGAAACTCGCATCAGATACAGCTTGCATGCAGCACAGTTGCCTACACGAATGCATCCTGGGAGAGACTCCCAGACACATATATGCAGGTCCTCGTAGGGGTCTATTAATAGCCCTGACAGACCCCAGTGTCCACAAGCCATCCAGCACTTTCAAGCCCTGGAGCTGTGATGCAAAAATGCATACCCGCCCTGGAGCTGATGTTACACACCTTCTCCTAGCATTTTTCCAGACACTCCCAGTGTTTTCCTAGGCACGCCTGAGTTTTTCTTAAATGTACAGTTACCACCCCCAGACGCCTGTCAATCACCTTGCGAATGGCCAGTGATCACAAAAAGTAGCAGTTCTTCATCGCAGGATGGCCTAGTGTATGCTATTGATAATCATCCTCTGTGCAAATTTGCAACCTTGCGATCAGGCCTGAATTACCCCCATTGGGTAGATTGGAGAGACAGGGAGTATAATGGGCAGTTTTTGACCTCACTGTCGTATCCTAAATTTGTGAACATTAAATACTAAGACCAAGCATGCCTCCTCATGGCCGTCAGAACATACGCTCTCCCCAGCCTTCAGAACATACACCCGAACTGCTCATTTCTAATTAAAAGGCATAGAGGTGTCCAGTTAGCAGCAGAATTCTGAATGATTACAGCTCCTCTTGTTTACATATAATATTCGTCCACAAGTGACACTAGTTTATATCCAGCTCTTGATGAGTGTCAGTATGATACTGTATGACATACCACACTTCATAATGGCAGTGTTGGTTCCTAGCACCTGAAGTGAGGCAGTTTGACCCAAAGATATGTCCTCAGCAGGACTCATCAGTGGCTGGTGCTGGGACAGTGTGTTTGTTCCCAGCTCTGATCAAAAACCGAAAGAGACTGATTACATTTGGTGCCAGCTATGAGATAATTGGAGCATAGGGACTGGCAGTCATTAAGCAGGGGCATTTTGAATTTGGCACTGGCTGTGTAGGCCAATCACGGTATGCGACATCATAGCTCAGTTGCCTCCTAGGGGCAAAAGAAGAGTGTTCACCAGAGGAGAGTGTGGAAAGAAGCCCTCCCAAAGAAAAAGAAGAAGGAAGAGATGGCCACTGAAAAGCTTCGGTTGCAGAAAGAAGTGAAGGCACTGCTGGCCAAGATAGACCAGTGCCCCAGGGAAGAAGCTGAAAAGTAGAGAATAGTACAGTAGTGGTAAGGAAAAGAGCTAACCCTAGCTCCCCACTGCAGCCTGTCCCAGTGCCATGGTAGGCGGCTTTGGCAACCTACACTTATTTAACCTTCCTATAACACAAGGGTTGTCGGGCACTAGTCCTGTGGAAGGAGTCAGGCCACTTGTCTCTGACTTGTATATCCGTCTATTTGGCGTAATTGGTGACACCAACCCCAGTGATACTACTGAATATTAATAGATGAGCATATGGTGGACCCAGAGGGATGTTTTAAAAACATAACATACTGTATAACATATAATATAAACAATAAATTTATAGTGGTTCAGCAAATTGACTCTATTAGGGAAATTTTCTAAGATCAAATAGGTACCAATGTAATAATTTGTACTAATTTCATGCCATTCACAGGTGGGACACAGTGCCTCTGCAAATTTTTGAATTGCTGAATTCGGCCAAGTTGCCACTTTTAAAAATGGCATCGTTTGGCCATAGAGTTCTATGGGATCGTCAAATTTACTATTATTAGTAAGAGTGAATTCGGCCACAAATTCAGCTCAACATATGAATGGAAAATGCATCACTTTTTCCATTCATATTTGCAGAAACATGCGTGGGCCTCAATTATGTACTCTGTATAAAAGGTAAGAAAATGTTAAAGATAAGCCTAACCGCAAAGTCAATAGAATGTATCCCCGGGGTTACCTCTATTAACCTTGGCAATACTTTCAAATTACTTTGTGATTAGGCTGATTTGGCAGTTCCCATTATAGGAGACAATGTTATTTTCATAACAGTGGGTCCTATGCTGGAAACTGCCATAGGAGCCCATGTTATTTTAATAACATATGCTTCTATTGGATACGAACAGCCAATCAGGTGCAGAGCTCTTCTGGAGTTCACGGCTGATTGGCTGAAGGCTTCCCATTGGCTGACAGTGGGATTCACCTTCAGTTATGTGGAGGAGCAGCACATGCTGCTCTTCAGTCCGGTGGTTCGAGTTATGCGCTTTGTTTTTCAACCCTGTGAATGCCTACTTGGACCACATAGGACGTGATCTACACTGGACTAGGTGAGTATAATTGTTTTCCACAGCTTCTTATTTCTATTTTTTACACAAAACTATGAACCCAGCACCCACCACCCAGGGTTGCCAGGGATAGCCCGGGGCTTTAGCACTGGCCTTGGGTGCAGGGCTGAGCAGTCACAGGCTTAATGCTTTGGCCGCAGGACCTTACACAATAAGTGTCCCCCATCTGTGGCATTACTACTGACTGTTGTATCCCGTGCTGGTTTAAAAAAATATGGGTGACCACAACTACTTTTGTAACCTGTATTTTTAAAACCAGGACTAGTCCAAAATCCTGGTGCTGGTTTATGAAATACATGGGAACCATAATCAATTTTTCACCTGTATTTGGGAAATCTAGACCGACTCAAAGAGCCCGGGCTGGTTATGCTTTTGGGGAGGTGACCCCACAAGGATTTTTTTTTACTGTAACTCTTTCTTAATTTTACACAGAGAAGCATCACACAGACATAAACTAGCTATTTCTCCGACCCCTTGCCTGTTTACATCCTGCTATCTAGCCACCACCCACTTGCTTGCACCTCTTGTAATCTGTCTGTCTCCCCTTCCTACCAGATTGTAAACTCCTCCGAGCAGGGCCCTCTTCCCTCCTGTTGTCGAAGCCCACTTCTCTTCACATTTCATTTACAGCTCTCCTTTACTCAAACACTCAGTGACCATCTTCGTCCGCATACTCATCTCCATCATTGGCCTCAAGCCTCTAGTTGTATGTTAATTGAGTGCTCACTACTTATATTTAAGCTGTAATGTATATTGAACTGTGGCGCTCTTTACCTCTACTCTATTTTTGTTATTTATTCAATGTAATGCTAAGTTTTGTCTCCCTGTACTGTTCCTTTGTACGGCGCTGCAAAACACTTGTGGTACCTTATAAATAAAATTATAATAATAATAATCTGATTGATCCGTCGATGCTTCAGGGTCGGTAAACTCGGCAGCAAAATACGAATGAGTTCACCATCGAAAAATACGAATCCTGAGAACTTGGCAGCTAGGTGAGTTTGCAGAGTTCTCAGGTTGAAAATATGGCCGGCTTAGAAATTTTACCCCTATGAGTGTATTATATAAAAATCACATTACTTAGAAATAAGCATTGACTATCATGAGTAATGTCTATTAAAATAACTTCCAGTGACATTAATAACAATTTCAAAGGGCACATTGTAGTATTGTACATAACAGTAAGTGGAAAAAATACTGTATATCTGTGAAAATGAGTGTAGTCCTGACAATAACAGTTGTGGTCCTGCAGGACTATGTAATGTCTGAGAATTAGGATTGTCAATTACATCATTGTACAGAATATTTCTTCTCCACGCAGCTACAGTATCATCTATTGCTCTACTCAGTGGCGTAACTATAGCACCGCAGCCCCCACGGTCGCGGGGGGGGGGGGGGGGGGCGCTGTGCATATGGGGGTGCCGGGGGGGCTGCGGTGCTATAGTAACCCCCCCTGCCCCCCATCCCCCGCATGCTTACCTGTCCGCGCGTCCCGGCTCCCCTCCTGGCTTCAATCAATGCTATGGAGACAGACCACGATAAAATGGCCGCCCCATAAAGCAGACTGTTCTCTGAAACTGTCTAGCTACAGTACTGTATAAAATAATTGAGCAGTCCAGATTTTCAACTTAAAAAAATGTTTTTTATTCATTAATTAAATGATAGTTAAAGGGTTAATGAAAGAACACCCTGGGAATGTTAGGGTTAACACAGCAGTACAGTACACATACAGAAGTATTAAAGTAGCAGTGGCAGTCTGAAACAGACAGTGTGGTGGGTGTTGTAATGTTCTTACTGCAGAATGCTCCTACAGGTGATTGGTAGAAGGGTGTTTATGCACCTAAGTGGTGGTAATACTGAAAGCCTTTGAGCCGTCACTTGGTCTAGAGAAGCAGGGCTGTGGTCACATCCATAGGACGCCAGAGGATACAGACTTACTGCAAAGACATGCATGCGCAGTAATGCATGTTGGACAGCAGACCTCTGGAGTGAGCCGAGGCAGGTCCTAGTGCTCGTCACCTCCAAGCTGAATCACCAGGAGGATACCCATGCAATAGTGGGGAAAACATACAAACTCTACACATATAGGGCCCAGAATCAAATCCATAACCTCATCTTTCACTCTTAATTTGTAGCATATTCTGTTTGGTAATAACACATGTTAAGTAAGTAGCTTCAGACCTTTTGATGTTGCGACACACGTCAATAAAGACATCATATCATTTACCTTTATTTTTTGTTAAATATTAACAAAAATAATGCAACAATAAATAATTATATAATAATAAATATATCTGTGCACTTAACATTTGTTTACTGTTAATACATTATGTGTCATTTATACCTGAAATCTAAAACACATATCCTCATGACTTATCTCATTTTAATAATGTTACCTTTTCTACATTGTTGTTCCTTGTATAGTCCTGCTGATCTTTTGGAAACCTATTTATATCATTGTTATTGTTTTCATTAATGTGGGATATGACACAGCTTTGCTGTTGTCTCTGCTATATATGTAATGATAACTAATTATGGGCTTTAAATGTATCTGAAGCCCCTATAGACAGATTTATAGCAGAGTTTTTGTCACATTTTATATATTTTTTGGTTACAATGAACACTCCTTCCATGACCTAAGACACGTGCACATGACTAGAGGCTTTGGCCTCCCATAAGGCCTGCCATGTGCTCTGTGACCTTACTGATCCTTAGGTCAATTCCCTACATTTGTAGAAGAATTACTGCTGCTTTTTAACATTTAATGCCCCCTTAGAGAAGTATGGCTGAGCTTGTTTGGTTTACAATTCAAATAAAGCCTGATACAGTTGGATGTCAGGCATGTTTTTGATTTTTTTTTACACTGCACATACTACATTTGCAACTAAGGAGGCATACAGTAATTAGGCTGTCAGGTAAGTCCAATGAGTGCGTTTTGATGGAACAGTGAGCTATGCATAATACAAAAGATCAGCCAATTGGCTTATACTGTAACTGTCATTTTCAAGCCCAGCTGTAGTATAGCAGCGAGGAGATGATTGGCTTGTTGTTTATCATTCTCCACTTTATCACTTTTTGAAGCTTGGTGCATCTGGCTTTAGTTGTCAATTCAATTAGATTTGATGTACTGTTCAACAGTGCACTGAAGGCCCCTTACATTGGCATTTACTCTTTGCTGACATATAAGAGAAATAAACAGAAATTGTTGATGTAGCTGCATTTTAGAAGGATCCATATACAGGGAATATTATGTTTGCAAATTGTGGATAATTAAATCGATTCATAAGTATGGCTAGTGAGATGGTACAAAGATGGGTGCAACTCTTCATGCGGGCGAAGCTAAGCATTTACTTCCATCTCCCCAATTTGGAAGTAAGTAAATCATCCAATAGCTGTATACACCATTCAATGATTTTTCAGTCACTCTAGTTTGCAAATACAGGTATTTCATTTTATTGTGGCTAAAAAAGTAAAAGATTCAGCTATTTTCAGCTAGTATAGATGATTAGTGTTGGGACCAGGTCCACGCAACAGGCCCTGTAACTGCCCTGTAACCACTTCTACTTTATCTTCTAAAACAGTTATTGTGTTTGGTGGCCTCATAGAATAGTGATGTCCCTAATACATGGAAAAGATACCAATCTAAAGCTGGCCATACACTTGTACAACATGGCCACTTTTCACCCAATTTCGACCGATTGGCCTGAAAAAATCGGCTGTTTGACATTTGATCCGATCCATTGCACGGAGAGATTGCTTGCAGGTTTGACCTCTGACATGGGCAGCCTACCGGCAGAAGGGAATGGGGTCGCATGTGGAATTCTCATGCGACTTCCACAAGACTCCCTACAGAAGTTACATAAGTGTATGGGGCCATTAGAAACAAACATTATTTTCCTTATTTCTCTAGTAATCAGGGGTTAAAGTGGGGGGAACGGGGTGGAACTGAGTTCCACCACCTCTAATGGTAGCGGGAACTCATTTCCACCTTCACCACAGCCCTGAACAATAATTCCAACAGAAAATCCTGTCCCAGTGGCTTCCTTTTCTCCCATGTCATATCTGACACTCACTGTTATTAAACCAATTGATAAATAAACTGGTCCCATTTCCCTAGGCCTTACCAATGCTCTTTTCCCCGCAAACTTACTACAATGTCAACAAGCAACATCATTCCCTTCATTGTAGTCCAAGGCTGGGGCATATGATTGCCAGTACAACCAGTATAGCCTATTTCAAAGCTATTATTAGGAAATAAAGTTGAACCATCATGAGCTGGGCATGAAATAATCATACTGATCCATCTATTAGACAATTCATCAAAACAAGTAAAAAAAAATCATAACAAGTAATGAATTAGTTACTATTATAGGTCAGAATTTCTAAATGCCTAATGATTTTATTAAGTATTGGTTAAACTGAAAATAACAGAGAAAATAGTCATTTGAGTGTCTCTTAGGAAACACTGTACTTAATCCTTAATTAAGTTAAAGAAGCTTAAACTGATGCAAGAACTTAGCAGGTATTATCAGTCCAGAGCATTATAACCACATGCAAAATAACTGTATTCATCATTTCCATCATGCACATAATGAGAGATCGTCCAAGCTATGCTCTATTCATTTAACATGTATTGCTTAACCCTCACCCCAGAATTCCATGCTCACGGCTAATAAAGGACTAAGGCAATGTGGAAGCTATGCAGTCATATTTGAGGCTCAGGTCACTGGAGACTTCATTTAGGTGATTAGAAGAGGTTAAAGTTCCTCCATCTGTATGGTACAGATCAAGAGATCGCAGTGGTTTCCCCCAACCAAATGTTGCCCATTATCTCTATTAGAAGTAACTGGAATATGGTCACTTTCTGGTTCAGGTGCTGGGAATTAAAATGAAGATATAGGGATAAAGGTTAATCCAGGAGCAGAGCAGTAGGATTGGCCAGGATCACACTGACTTCTCCTCATCTCTTTCAGACACCAGCATTTGGACTTAAGTAGAAGTTCCCTGTGCACAGACCTCACAGATGAGGGTCTAAAGAAGGTATTAACTGCCCACTCAAAGGCTTTGGGATTATCCATAAGGTCACACCACAATCTCTCTGCCTTCTGACCCAGGAGAACATTATGTATGTCCAGGCAGCTAAAGATGTACTAAAAGACAATAATTGTATTTTAGTGGTATTAACACATATGGCAAACATAATCCCTGCTACATGGAAATACTGGGTCAGGGCAGACTCGCATAAGTACATTAAAGCTGGTCAATAATACACCAACCAAAGTACATCTACAGTATACAGTATAGCTTTGTTTTTGCAATTGGTGCGCAGCTGATTGATATACTGTAGAAAAGATACAGTGCTCAAATATACTGTAATAGCTATTACATCAGCTGGCTGCTGGCTGCTGGCTCCAGGGTCTGTGTGAGGCTGAGTTATACTGTCCTGTGGAAGCAGATCTAAGCTTTTGCAAATATATAGGAAAATTCACTTCCTAGATGCACTAAGCTTCAAAAGTGATAAAAGGGAGAGTTATAAACAGGCAGCCTATCAGCTCCTACCTGCCATGTCTTAAACTGTGTTTGAAAAATGTCAGGCAAGAGCTGATTGGTTTTTTTTTTATCACTCTCCATTTTATCACTTTTAAAACTTAATGGATTTGGCCCAATGTCCTTTGTTGAAAACACACAAGCATAAAGTAAAATTATATTGCATCATGTTCTGTATTTCCACAATCATCTTAAATTACACACCCTCTGGCATTAATAACATTATTTTTGTTAGTTTTTTTTAATGCCAGGTAAACACCCTAGGTATCAATGTATGAAAGCATCATGGTTTTGCCCTCGCAATTGGTATATTTATTATCCACAGATTTTGAGAATTAAAAATTTAACTTGTATTGAACATTGTTAATTGTATATCAAAATTTGAATAAAATATGTAAAAAAAAAGAAAAAAAAAGGTACTTGTTCCCTAGCACAGCGCCCGTCGGGTCCCATCACATACCATAACTTAAGGTTTGCAATGGGACCCGACAGACCCGATTTTCGGGTTTAAAAGACCTTCCCATACAATTTAAAAATCGGTGGCATCGCATGCCATTACAATGGTATGCGATGCAATGCGACGCGACCGACCCGATTTTACATTGTACCCAATTTTAAATGCCCCCCCAGACCCGATTTTTAATTGTATACCCACATGATGGTTAATTATTATGTCAAATGCCCCCCTTTGTTAACACAACGCCACGATAAACGTGAACCCGAAGCGTGGCGAGCGCAGCGAGCCCGCGAGGGGTGGCGGTATGTGTCCTCCGACCTTTTCATACCCCCACTATCCACGTGGGTGTGGAGTTGACTTTATATAGTGTGACGAGCGCAGCGAGCCACCGAGCCCGAAGCGTGGCGAGCGCAGCGAGCACCGCGAGGGTATGCGGAATACTTCACATGTATTCCGCGTCCCCTTGCGGGGCTTGCTGCGCTCACCATGCTTCGGGCTCGGTGGCTCGCTGCGCTCACCATACTATATAAAGCCAACTCCACGTCGACGTGGATAGTGGGGGTATGAAAAGGTTGGAGGACGCATACCACCGCCCCTCGCGGGCTCACTGCGCTCGTTGCGCTTCAGGTTAGCGTTGATCGTGGCGTGCCGTTAACAATGGGGGGTGGGGGCATTTGACATAGTAATTACCCATCAGGGTGGGTATACAATTAAAAACCGGGTCTGGGGGGCATTTAACATTGTAATAAGCCATCAGGGTGGCTGTACAATTAAAAATCGGGTCGATTTGGTCGCATCGCATGCGATTTGGTCGCATCGCATTCGATTGGTCCGATTTTTCCGACCCGATGACATACAATAGAAATCGGTGGGGTCGTGCTAGGAAACAAGTACCAAAAAAAAATTGTAACTTACTAGTGATGAAAGTACAGTGGTATTCAGGGGCATATTTATAAAACCTGGTGAAGTGATAAAGTTGCAGGTGGTAATGGAACAACCAATCATCTCCTAATTGTCAAGTTACAGGCTCAGTTAAAAAAAATACAGTGAGGAACCGATTGGCTGGTGTGTTCTCACCGGCCACTTTATCACTTCATCAGGCTTCATAAATCTGCCCCTCAGTCCATTAAATCACGTGTGGATTAGGTGCAACATTTATTGCTATAATAAAAAGCCCCTGTCGCAATCTGTAAGAGGTGCCTGGACAAATGTTGGAGCATACAGTGATGTCATTCCAATACCATATAGGGCTCCTTCTTATACCCCGAGCCTGTAAGTTCCCCTATTTTTTTTTTTTATGTTTTCTGTTTCCCTACATAGGTTATATTTACTGTAAATTCCCTTGTAAATGCAGTTGTTTTTGATGATTTTAGTATCGCTGGAATTTAACAAATGCCAAACTCAGGAGATATCTCGTGCAATGGGTAAAGTAAAGCACAATACTGCAGTCCTGATAACCTGCAAAGGGGACTGCAGTCTGTAAGGGATGAAGCATTATAGGTAGAATATTTTCTTTCAAGGCTTTTGCAGTCCCAAAGTAGCATATTTTTGGTTAATCTTTAAAAGGTACAAACATATTTCACCATAACATGCAATAAATTTGTTTTGTAAATAAATTGTAACACTCGGCTTACAGTATACAATTATCAGTTCTGTGTTGATAGATTGTTCTGTTAATAACATACAGTAGGGGCAAATGTACTAAGACTTTTAGAATGACAAAGTGGAGAGAGAGATAAAGCACCAGCTAATCAGCTCCTAACAGCCATGTCAGGGTTATAATTAGGTGTGTGCTAGTGGTGCCTTGCCCACAATGCATCTGCACCGTGGGTGCACCATCTGGCAGCACAATCTGCATCGGTGCTCCCTGCCAATCACTCGCCAGTTGCCGCTCCCGATATGTGCCTGGAGGTGGTGGTGGTGGTTGGGGTCTGAGTACTTCAAGAAAAAATGGGGCCACCAACCGCATGTGTGTTCCATGCCAATTGCCAACCGATCCCCATATGTGTGTGCAGGTTTGAGGAACTGAGTACCCACCCCAGTCACTGATCTACACAGAATTTTTTTCCCAGTATGCGGTTCGAGCTGACAGCAGCAGTATGTCTCCCTGTGCGGCCACTGGGACGTACGGAGAGCCTGGCCGCTGACATGTAGGGGGAGCAGCTCCACTCAGGCAGCTCTTGCGAGGTGTGGCATAAAGCTTTTGTCTGAGTGGTGAGAAGCGCATGCCAGCAGCAAGGTGACGGAGGCAGGCAGGCGTGGTATTCAATAATAAATTATTCTTGTTTTTTAACTATCATGAATATGGGGATCCTATGGTGGCAGTGCTTATTCTATCTGCTGCCTGCCTGTGGATGGGTGGTGGTGGGGGGAGGGGGGTATGATTATTCTATCTATGCTCTCTGCCTATTGGTAGGTGTAGGGGGGAAATCTTTTTCTGTCTGTGCTACCTGCATACGCTTGTGGTATAGTGGGTCGATGGGGTTAAGATCGACCATGGTAAGTTTGACCACCTTTAGTCGACTTGAGTTAGTTACACACGTAAAGATAGTCGGCGACTGCTGAAGCAGCAGTAGCTAGTTAGACACCAGCGGCTGATTGGCGGGACCATAATCGACAGACACATGACCAACGGGACTTTTTCAGGATTTTTTGGTGTCGAATGTCAAAGATGTCCCCGGGGACACTGTATATTTACACTTTGTCCCCTCGCATGTGAGCCAACATCTTATTTGAATTGGCTGTCAGAGTCAGCAATGGGACGGAGAAAATTGGTTCCCACTCTCCTCCTTTCAGAGATGGAAGGAGCCAGCAGGGGGAAAAGCAGAGGCGGTGGATATTACTGGGGAGTTATGTAAATGGCTCTACAGTGTCATTATGTAAATGGCACTAGAGAGGACATTATGTATATGCCCCATACGGCCCCAAAATATCTAGTTACGGCACTGTGCCGTGTTACAGGCTGTGTTTAAAAATGACAGCTGGGAGCTGGTTGGTTGGTACTTTATCTCACTCCAACCACTTTATCTCCCTCTCAGACTCGCCTATTCCTGGTTATGCCGGCTGTCTGGAATTGTACAGTCTAGGCTGACTTGCCTTAGAGAAGACAGGAGAAGTGATTCTATGGTGAACGACCATCAAATGATTTCTCCTCCTTGTGGCCGCATGCGTGGGGATGTGAAATCGTACACATCTCCTCACATGTTAGAGAGGGGATTCACGCGGTGGGGGGGGATGACATTTACCTGTTCGCTAGGCTGCAAACATAAGCAGCGTAGTGAACAATACTGAATCAGGCTCTAAATTATTTATGGTAAGAAATCAAATCAGCATAACATCACATAAACGATAAAGGACACACTTATAATTAGTATTGTAAATAAACAAATAGATCAAATTCCCTTTGTGCATTGGAATTGAGGATGGCATGTATCCCTTTAAAATTTAAAGACCGTTACTGGAGGCAAACTATTGCTAAATGCCAATAAATCCGATATACAGTAGTAACCAGCAAGATAAGGTACTGCTGATGATGAGGGTATGGGTGAATTGGTCAACCAAATTAAGGTCAACATACACTGGGTCGACCACTGAAGGCCGACGGGCCTTAGGTCAACACAGACAAAAGGTCAACATGTTTAAGGTTGACAGGGTCAAAAGGTTGACTCAAGCATTAGGTCGACATTGGGAAGGTCGATAGTCAAAAGGTCAACATAGATTTTTCGCATTTTTTGTCCCAAATGTCAACATAGTCAACATGGACACCCTCGCCATGCTTCAGGAACTATTATATTCTCCCTCCACGCCCTAGTGGATAGTAGGACATGAAATACCCCCTGTCGGCACATGCTAAAAAAACATAAAAAAAACCATGTAGACCTTTTGACTGACGATCTTCCCATCGCCGACCTATTGTGTGTGTCGATCTTTTGACCCTGTTGACCTTAGGCATGTCAACCTTTTGTCTGTGTCAAACAAAGGCCTGATGACCTTCAGTGGTCAACCCAATGTATGTCGACCTTAATAGTTTCGCCTCCCTGCCCCTTCTGGAAGATAAAGGATAGAATCTGATTAGTTGCCCATAGCAACATCCTATCTTCAATAGAACTCCCATCATAGTAAATAAACTCCACTGACTTCTAATGAATAGAATAGGAAATGATACAAAGCAAATAAGTCAGACAGAAGTTTATTGTAGTACTAGAACCCAGTTTGCACCTCCCTGAATGGTTCATGAGGGTAAAAAAAACTTTCCAAAATTCTAAGGAGAGACATAAGATGCACTTTGAACTTTGACCATTTTTCTCAGCATATGAGCACCAGAGAGTGAGATGATCCTATCTCTACTACAGAGTTATTCTTTGTCTTGGGCGTTTACTGTAGTTTAGAGCCTCATAATAGTGTCCAGCTTGCTATGATTGCTCTGTACATGCCTGACCTGGTCATGGCAGCAGAAACTAATCTGTGCTCCTTTGCACATGAGAGATCTATTTTGGATCATTGTTACGGTTTACAGTGATGAGATACAAAGTGTTGTTTTAATATGATTCAGCAATCATGAAGCTTAGCAGAATAATAACTTCTTGCTATAACTTTCAAGCCTTTATAACTTGGGAACCAAGATGCGGATCTATATGAAAAACAATAGACTCTGCAATCTCCTCCTATAATTTTCCTTTAGCCCAGTGTGTGCAGGTTGGGGCTTTCCGGTTGTCTGCTGAGTATAGAGAATATGATTGCTTAAACTATGGGCCCGGTTCAGACTTGTGTGCACAGGGCCGAATACGACCTCTGTCTGATGGATTGGGGACTGCACATGTGCATTTTCTGCAATGCCCCAGTGCTTTGCTTTACCCAGAGGCCTACACTGCTTCAGAGTGATCTCAATAAATTAGGCGAAAGGGCAAAAAAATTGAAAATGAGGTTCAATGTAGATACATGCAAGATTATGCATCTTGGGAGACATAACCAGTGTGCTAGTTATAACCTAAGCAGGGAGGCATTGGGTAATTCAGAACTTGAAAAGGATCTAGGAGTCCAAATAGATAACAAATTGGGGTGCAGTGCTCAATGCCATATAGCAACAAATAAGGCCAGCAGGATACTAGCATGCATAAAAAGGGGCATGGAGACTAGGAACTCACATGTAATTATGCCACTGTACAAAGCATTGGTTAGACCACACCTGGAAAATGGAGTACAATTCTGGACCCCACACTCTAAAAAGGACATCACATAGCTGGAAAAAGTCCAAAGAAGGGCAACAAAGCTAATAAAGGGAATGGAGAATTTAAGCTATGAGGATAGATTGAACCATTTAGGATTGTTTATGCTAGAAAAGAGATGTTTAAGCGGGGACGTGCTTAACATGTACAAATATATCAGGGGCGAATATACGGAACAGTCAGACCGTAAGGAAGGACTCAAGGACACAAGGACATGAGTTTAGATTAGAGGAAAGAAGATTTCGTTCCCTTAGAAGAAAACATTTTTTATAGGTAAGGGCAGCCAAATTATGGAACTCACTTCCTGGAGATGTGGTGTCGGTAGGCACAATAAATATGTTTAAAATAAGGTTGGACAAGCATCTATTGGATAAAAACATACAAGGGTACAAGCAATAATCATAATCTGTCCTTAAATGTATCAGTATACACTGCGTATAACAAGGGATGAAGCTAATACACCAAGGTTGAACTGGATGGACGTGAGTCTTTATTAAGCCTTAAATACTATGTAACTATGCTTATGGGGAGTTGTCAGCTAACAAATTGGCTTTTGTTGATAGTGGTTCTGCAGAGAATTTCATAGATATCACGTTAACTCAGATATTAAAAATACTCAATTTATAAATTCAGCCTAAAATAGTTTTTTTTTTTTGTGTGTACTTGTAGGCCATGGCAAAGGGTCCCAGAGGTCTCTGAAAGGGTCCCTACCAACCCATTCAGAAGAACTAATTAAATAAAAATAAGTACTTGCCCCTCCTGTGGTCCTGCACCACCTCTATGAATGCTTTTATACAGTGAATGGTTGTCAGCACTCTGATTGGTGGATAGCTTCAACCATTAATCATTCAATATGCTGACAGCTATTCACTGTCTGGCTGCAGGATGGGAGGCAGGTAGAGAATAATGCCTTGCCCCTCTGATTGTGTGACTGACATCCATCCCTGCTCAAAAGCTTCTAGAATTGTGGGACCCAGACATTAAGATGGCCTTGCCTGCAGTGATGAGGTGAAACTAACTGTAAAAAGAAATAGAAGAGATATTGGTGGTTATTCTGATTCACTCGGAAAGGCACAATCACTCTCTAATGGACAAAACCGTATGTACTGCAGGCGGGGCTCAAAAGATTTTGCTCTGGGGCCCACAAAGCTCTAGTTACGCCCCTGCCCATAATGACATTGTATAATGTTTCATGATATGTCCCACCCTAATTTAAAGTCAATGGGATTAGAAAGTTCTTGGGTAGTATACAGTATTTGGATAACTCATATATTTTTTCTGACTTGTATAACATTGTAGACTAGTTATTTGGTAGCACGAACAAAAAAAATGGACAATTAGGGGGACATTTACCAAAATGGATTCGTAGAAAAAAGGTGTATTCGTAGGGAGAAATACACCTTTTTTTTACGAATTTGTATTTTCGGGATTTACAATCCCAAAAATACAACAATTCGTAGTCCTAAAGATGGAACATTCGTATTTGTATTTACAAATATGAATGTCCTACACCATCGATAGGATACGACAGAAATCACCATTCAAAAGAATGGTGATTCCTGATGTACTAAGCAGCCGTACTGATATTACGGCTGCTAAGTGGTGTGAAACACCCACGCAAATACGACAGGAAAATAGAACACCATTTTCCTGTTTTATTTGCGTTTTAGCCTGCACGGATCAGTCAGATCCGTGCAGGCTTCAGTGTAAAAAAATAGAAAAATTAAATAAATAAATAAAAAAACCGGCATGGGGTCCCCCCCACAGCCGAAACCAACACCAGGCTGAAGGAGCCGGGGCCGGTAATTAAAAATCAGGGAACCCGACAAATAGGGGTTCCCCAATTTTTAACAACCAGCCCCAGGCTCCAGGTCCGGGGCTGGTTCCCAAAATACGGGGGACAAAATGACTAGGGGTCCCCTGTATTTCAAGAACCAGTCCCAGGCCAAACCAGCCAGCAGGGTAATGTCACAGCCGGGAGACACTTATGATATAAGGTCCCGCAGCCAAAACATTAACCCCCTGACCGGTCAGCCTGGCCAGGGGCCCTGGGGGAGTGGGGACCCCCCCAATGAAGGGATCCCCCCCCCTCCAGGACTTACCTGACCAGGCTGAAGCCTGGTACTGTCCCCGATGCCCCTGGGCGGGGGGCATCGGGCTGATTATGGTGTAAAAAAAAGACTAATCTATTGTTTTTTACTGTGGCACTACAAGTGCCAGCAAGCCTCCCCAGCAAGCTGGGACTTGGAGAACCACAAGTCCCAGCCTGCTGGGCATTAAAGGGCCCGCTGGCACTTGTAGTTCCACAGTAAAAAAAATAGTACACAAAACACACTGACACACTTTTAAAATAAAACTTTAATACATACAAAACCCACACATACTAATACTTACCTATCTTCTTCCCGTAGGTATCCCTGGTCCTGTGTCGTTCTGGTCCTCCTGTGTCGTCTTCTGGTCCATGTCGACGTCTTCTGGATCCATGTCGTCCTCGCTGTCGGCGGTCCGGAGTCCAACGAAATCCATGGAGGAACCTGTGGAAGGAAACCATACTCACCTGTCCCAGCGCGACGTAGTCCAGGTAAGTGTCTTGGCAAAAAAACAAACCGAACACCCGAAACCAGACCGGACAGGGAGACGCACGGTACTCTGTGTACATCGTGCGGCTCCGCCTCCCAAATGCCGCTATTGGCCGCCTTGCGGCCTAGCGGCCAATCAGGAGCCGCAAGGCGGCCAATAGCGGCATTCGGGAGGTGGAGCCGCACGATGTAAACAAACACCGTGTGGCTCTCGCTGTCCGGGCTGGTTTCGGGGTGTTCGGTTTGTTTTTTTGCCAAGACACTTACCTGGACTACGTCGCGCTGGGACAGGTGAGTATGGTTTCCTTCCACAGGTTCCTCCATGGATTTCGTCGGACTCCGGACCGCCGACAGCGAGGACGACATGGATCCAGAAGACGTCGACATGGACCAGAAGACGACACAGGAGGACCAGAAGACGACACAGGACCAGGGATACCTACGGGAAGAAGATAGGTAAGTATTAGTATGTGTGGGCTTTGTATGTATTAAAGTTTTATTTTAAAAGTGTGTCAGTGTGTTTTGTGTACTATTTTTTTAACTGTGGAACTACAAGTGCCAGCGGGCCCTTTAATGCCCAGCAGGCTGGGACTTGTGGTTCTCCAAGTCCCAGCTTGCTGGGGAGGCTTGCTGACACTTGTAGTGCCACAGTAAAAAACAATAGATTAGTCTTTTTTTTACACCATAATCAGCCCGATGCCCACCGCCCAGGGGCATCGGGGACAGTACCAGGCTTCAGCCTGGTCAGGTAAGTCCTGGAGGGGGGGAACCCCTTCATTGGGGGGTCATACGACTCAAACAGTCGTATGCAGCCGTAGGGGAAATACCAATACGAAAAACTAGGTTTTTCATATTGGTAAATTTCCCCCTTAATTCCAAACCTGAGAAGTGTGAATGTGATAAACTATCATTTTGTCCTATATAATTTCTCCTAATGGATTTTGTATAAATCCAGTTAAAGAGCTATTATAGATTGATATTGACAGTTTTTTATTAGTTTTTTTTTTTTAGGCTACGGAATTACTAATCGCAAAATGCACTTCCACAACTGCCACTAAATATGTGTAAGAAAATGATTTCTTGGCATTCATCTTCATGCCTGAGATAGTACACAAACTTTGGTTCATGTTTTAAAAACATTGTTTTATGCACACAAAAAAAAATAAAAAAAAAAATAAATAAATATATATATGTGTATTTCATGTGTTTGATGTGTTTATACAACATAAATGCAAGATACCTCAAGATACCTCATTGAAATATAAAAATGTTCCAAAACACATAGGGGGTTATTTTGGTTCACTCCTTCTGACAAATTCCTTCTTAGATGGACAAAACCATGTGCACTGCAGGGGGGCAGATATAAAATGTGCAGAGAGAATTAGATTTGGGTGAGTTATTTTGTTTCTGTGCAGGGTAAATACTGACTGCTTTATTTTTACACTGCAATATAGAACTCACTTTGAAGTAAAACCTCACCCAAATCTAACTCTCTCTGCACAAGTAACATCTGCCCCACCTGCAGTGCACATGGTTTTGTCTATATGTAAGAATAACCCCCATAGTCTGTTATCCAAAATTCTTCTAGTCCTGAGCATTTTGGATAAGGGATACTCAACCTGTACATGAACACAGCTGGAAAAACCATGACACGCCTGTGTTTTTACTTCCTGGTACCAGGGCTTAAAGTGATCCTGGAGATGTGGTGGAACTCAGCAGCTACATGCTCTGTGTCCACAAAGTATGCTCTTCTTAGAGGCTCCTCGTCACTACAGTGGTGGTGACTGCATGGCATCACATATACTCAGGGCCGGCACCACCACTAGGCAGCTTCAGGCACTTGCCTAGGGCGCCGGCCACTGGAGGGCGGTACTGAGCTTCAGTAGCGCTCCCGCCCGAGGAGAGCAGAAACTAAAGCAGCTGTTAACGTTAAGTACCAGCAGGGAACAGGTGAGCTTACATTACACCCACCTGCCATGCCCCCCTGCCCCTCATCCCCCCCCCCCCGTGGAGCCTGCCCGTTGAAGTGATTGGCGGGTGGTGCCGGCGAACCCCCAGTGCTGGTCAGCAGCTCTCTGCTGGAACAGGTGAACTTACACCTGCCCCCCTGTGGAGCCTGCCCGTTGATGCTATCGGTGGGGGTTGCCCGCAGCACCCCCACCCTTGCTGGTCAGTGCCGTGGCTATCTGCGGGTGAGCTTACACCCGCCTGTCTGACGTGATGAGAAGTGCCGACTCCAGCAGCCTCTGAAGAAAGCCGGTGGGTGGGAGTACCACTCCCCGGCTATGTTTAGGTGAGGGGGGGGGGGGGGGGCGGAGAGAAGTGTGTTGGGCAGGCGGGCGGGTGAAGATTTGCCTAAGGTGCTGGGACAGTTCACACCGGCCCTGCATATACTGTGCCGGAAAAGGAAGCCACCGGAAACGGTGAAAGGGGAGAATGCTGTCTGATTGCCATGAGGGACAGGCTACAAGTGGAGAAGAACCTTGGAGCCACCAGAATTGGAGGAAGGGGGTGGTAGCTGCAGCTCATTAGCGGCATTATCACTGCAAGTATCTATTCACGTGGTTGGTGGGGCCGGCTTTTCTGTTGGAATTAATACGCAAGGCCATGATGGAGGTAGAACTAGTTTCACCTATTATTGCAGGTAGTGAAACTCAGTTTCACCCAGTTTCCCCTCTCTTTAACCCATGAGTGTTACATCCCACCAAATGGCCAATCACTCAATGAAAACCTCACTGCGAGTGGTAACACAAAGGCACATTTACACATGTGCAGTGCGATTGTAAAGAATGCACAGTCTGATATTAATAGCTCAATTGTGTTATCATCGACATTACGTGCAGACATGAATAAGGCCCTAAGCCATAACTGAAAAGCCATACAGATTGTGTTGGGCATTTGCAAAGTACTCTGGACACTTCGTTAAATTAAATTATAGCACGGCTTTCAGTATGAAAGGAGCTTAGCCAACCCCTGAAAATGGTCACGTAAGGCATTGGCAACATTTTATTTACTGCAATCATTACATACTGTACATTGCAAACACAGGAAGATCAGAGAGCCGCTCTGGCCATCCCAGATTACACTATAATAGCACCTACATACATACATTTATGTATTTCTAAATTGAGAGACAACTCACCTAGAGGCACCTCAACTGCTTCCAATATGGCATTACAAGGATCATTGGGCCTAATTCAGACCCAGACCCATATCTTCGAAAATCGCAGATTGCAATTTTCAGAGATCTGAGCATGCACATTCTGTACGTGCCAGTGTGCGTGTGCAAACACTTAAATTGCGATTCACTCGCAATCACAATTTATGTTTCGAGGGGGGGGGAACGCCAATGGAATGGCGGTGGCATTGGACCATTGGGGGGAGGGGCACAAGCATTTTCTAGGAGTGGCCTGGAAAACACAGGCGTGTCCAGGCTGCTAAGGGGGAGGTCTGAAGCCCTAAATATTGCTAGGCTGCAGAGCCAGGGGGCTTCTGGACATGTGCTAGTGCTTTAATGTGAAGCTGGGCCCCCTCAACTACCGCAGCCAGTTGTACTCTTGCAAAGTTTCGCAAAAGTACAGCTGACTCTGAATCAGACCTATTGTCTCATCCATTATGGTGTGCTGGCAAATAAACTTACACAGAGACAAACCAAACCAGCATAGCACATATATTTCTACAAACAACTCTGACTAACGGCATTCTTCATATAATAAAAGTGGACTCACTGGGGTTCAGATGAAGAGGAACCTGTATTTGTAACATATTTAATATCAACATTGTGGCCAAATCTTTGAAAATGCAGGGGTTCGGGGTTCGGAATCCAATTAGATCCCTCCCATAACGAAATTGTAACATATATGGCCAGCTTAAGACATAGGGCCAGATGCACTAAGCTTCAAAAGTGATACAATGGAGAGTGATAAACAGCCAACCAATCAGTTCCTACCTGCCATGTCACAGACTGTGTTTGAAAAATGCCAGGCAGGAGCTGATTGGTTGGTTGGTAGGTTATCACTCTCCATTTTATCACTTTTGAAGCTTAGTGCATCTGGCCCTATGTCTGGATAGTTGTTTAGTATATATATATATATATATATATATATATATATATATATATATATATATATATACTAAACAATATATATATATATATATATATGCCCAGTATCCCCCTAAATATTAAACAGCATTTCCCCCCCTTGCAATTCTCTACTGTAGGGTCCAGTCTAATGGCAGGTTGTTGCCTCCACCAAGGTTTATGAGCGGGATGTACTAAAGGGAAATGCGGTACAACCCCTGTTTTACCGCATTTTCCTATGTACTATTACCCGGCCGCACCGTTATCGCAGAGCAGGGTATTGCCACCTTTGGGTGGCGATACCCTATAGAAGCCTACGGGCTTCTTTTCACCGCCCGCCGCGTCGCCGCAACCCCGCCGCCTCGCCGACCCCCCCTTTCCCCCCTCCCTTGTTCTTACCTTCTTGCAGGTCCTCCTTGACCCCGGAAGGTAAACCCTTCCTCCCCCTATCAACGCAGCCGTACGTCCTTCCGGCTGCAGGGGGGAGGAGGAGGCGCCGGGGACAGCCTGCTTAACTGTCCCCGGCATGTAGGCATCAGGAGCCGGCTGGGAGGTGACGGAGACCCCCCGCACACCACAATACAGGTATCGCGGGGGGTCTCCGTTACCGCACCGTGATGCCAGCCGCATATGTTAGTACATATGCGCTGGCATCGCGGCGGGGGGGAGCGAAGGGCGGTGATGTATTTTAATACATCCTGCCCTATGTCTGCACTTGTGTCCTATAAGAGACAGCACTTGAGTGACTTAGCTGGAGCTTACCATAACAATGTTTGCTCATGAGCTGATAAGCATCAAAAGTGATAAAATGGAAAGTGATAAACAGCCAGCCAATCAGCTACTACCTGCCATGTCACAGACTGTTTGAAAAATGTCAGACAGGAGCTGATTGGCTGGCTGTTTATCACTCTCCATTTTATCACTTTTGAAGCTTAGAGAATTTGGCCCTATATCTGACAAGAGTAAAGTTTGGCCAGTGACCAAGACTTTGCAATGTAAATTATTTCCATTCTCTTTCTCTGCCTCAGATGTAGGTAATCTGTTGCTCATACCTTCTACTCACAGCTCTAAAGCAGGTTTAGATTTCTCTCTACTCAGACCTGATATACAGTATGAGTCACAGTAAAAATAACAGAGGCAAATATTGATGTACAACATTCCCGGTATCCATGTCATGCCAGCTCTGTCAGTGTCTAGGACATGAAAGAACTATCTACAGACCCTGACACGAACCATGGTTTAATCCCCAAAATATGTTATTTCAAACAGGATATATTGTAGCATATTCTTTCATTTGTTTAAAATGAAAATAAAACGGAAAAACATGATTTGTTTAAAATAATGATAATAATATTATAATTTCCACCCAATATTAAACACCTGCTGTAGGCTTCCTAACTCAGCTTTCTAAGGTTACTGACCTTTACTAGTCTTGGAAGCCAACTAATTATCATGTAATTAGCTGCTCAAGATATCACTGAGCACTACTGTCAAGTATGTGTTACCATAGCAACCTGGAGTGTCATGGATTTAATTTGGACCTTTGCAGAGTGTGCGTTATACACACACACACACACACACACACACTTTAAATAGGACCTATTCTGCACTTTGTCAGAAAAGTGCATTTGTAGTGCCAAATGTAATAGTATCGATGTCATCTTAATCCCATGAATAATGTAAGACATAAATTACACTAAATAGAGATGTAGTGGTGTAGTAGTACGAGAAAAATATAAACGTTTATCGTTCAACATCAAAAGCAGAGCTAGCACTACCCAGCATTAAGTAAAGCGCAAATGAGGCTGCTGATTATGTAAATTGGTTCCGTAGGGTATCATTGAAAAATTGGTATTTCTGGGGTTGATGTATATAACAGTGGAAACAGTGAAACAGTAAATAAGTGCACCAGTGGTGATTATTATTATTATTATTATTATTATTATTATTATTATTATTATTGTTATTATTATTATATCTTTTATTTGTATATTTGTACAGTTCCTCAATGGTTCCTAGCACCATGTAAGGGGATAATCCTAAAAACAAAATGACACAAACATATAAGATTATCCAGATGGTGGCAGTGGGACGTGGTGTTCAGGGAGGAGGCCCTTTGTGCAACATAGTGAGTGTGAGTGGAAATGATGCAGCGGACTTACTGTAGGGTGGAGCATAGTGGATGAGGGCTGTATAGGTGAGTGAGGAGTTTGATTCTATATAGAACACAAAGGTACTGGCAGGTGGAATCAGCAGAGGTGGAGTATTGAGAAAGGGCAAATAAGACAGGAAGCAGTGCCAAGGATAAATAGAAGTATTAGTAGGCCACTGAGGAGTTAAGGTGCCCATACATGTGCCGATTCTGGCGGTGCGATGTGTGCTATAAGATGCGCGCTCCCGCGGCATCTTATCGCACAGTACTGTCTTTTTATTGCATGCACATGGCATGCACAATGCATGCAATGCGATGCTATTTTAGCACAAAACACACACCAGAATCGGCACGTGTATGGACACCTTTAGGTCCAGTAATGTGAAAAGATATGGGTGTGAATTACAGTTTTAGTATCATCATTTGTGAGAAATAGTCTCCTTGAGGAAAAGTGTTAGAGGTGGAAGAAGCAGGATTAAGCAAGAGAGTCTAAATTGTGGGGATGAAGATGAGGGTAGAGGCCATAGCTGCCTACCCTCCTGCATTCTGCAGGAGTCTCCCTGAAATAGCAGCAATCTCCTTCTCTCCCTCTAGTCTACCAATCTCCCTCATTTCTCCTAACTCACATTACACTGTTACATTTTTGGGAAAAAAGGAATAAAAAGAGATAGATACAGAAGAAAAAAGAGATAGATACATTTACATTGAATCATCAGTACCATTTCATAGCACTGTACCAAGTATAGCAGCTCTTACTAACTGCTTTGGGGATCATCTACATTTGGATATGTCATTTTACAAGATTCCTCTCAGATGTAGCAGTACACACCCAAATATACTGGTAGGTTAATTGGAGTATGCAGAGAAAAAGGAGTATCACTGTGTGGTG
Source organism: Crinia signifera (assembly GCF_055691185.1). NCBI lineage: Eukaryota > Metazoa > Chordata > Amphibia > Anura > Myobatrachidae > Crinia > Crinia signifera. The sequence continues at coordinate 177,596,159 of NC_139217.1, read as the reverse complement.
CACCAAGAGAAATTTTAATAAAATATAACCTTTATTAATTTATTGGTAAAAGCAGTAGCGAAATAAAAGAAAAGATACATACGGATACAAATGTTAAACATGTAAAAATAAAAAGGATATCACTATCCTTACGACGTGGGTCTTCACTATTCCACTTGTTGGGGTTTAAATATTTCTCACTATAATAGTGTAAATATAATGTGTTTTAATTGTTGCAGTTTATTCGTAGTAGAGTTGTGGTATCTGATTGAATTAGTAAGTGGCCAATCGTCTGTTCGGTAGGTCAGATTGCTATATGACAGCTAAATCTGATGAAGACCCAAGGTCCTCTACTCAAACAGCAGGATATTGTACCATTAAATGATGTTTAGTGCGCCAAACAACCACTGCACCTTGGCAAGTGGTATCTCACTATGTTAGGGTGCTGCGTCTGATGCTATCAGCACGCATTCACAGACCGGGCGAATCGCCAGACGCCAGCCGGACTGACAGCTCCGTGGATGACCGAGGTAGCCGGCAGTGAACGCCGCTCGGTCAATCACTGTGTCTCTGCTGAAGGATCGCAGTGCAGACGTCACACACCGCGTATCCAGCAGCCGCACGTGTTGGTATAGCTGACTAAGTCCGGTCAGGTACCGCTTAATCTCTCTATGTCTCACAACAATTTAAATACACATTTAGCAAAGTGGGGAAGGGAAAGTGGAGTCAAAACCACGAAGGTTAATTGGCTCCCAACAAAATGAACCCTAGATTGTTAGTGTGCGTGTACATGTGGAAGGGAATATAGATTGTAAGCTCCACTGGGGCAGGGACTGATGTAAATGTTCAAATATTCTCTGTAAAGCGCTGTGGAATATGTGTGCGCTATACAAGAAACTGTTAATAAATTTAAAAAATGAGTAAAAAGTTTCTCTGCTGTTACATACAAACTTGGAATGTATTTTTTACATCTTAACAACTAAAAAAGTTTACTGGATCATTATTGGGTATTGGAGCAATACTTGTATAAAATCTAAGTTTATGGCTAGAAATTAGTCTGCATGCTAAAATTAGTATAATGCTTGTACCATTGCAAGTACATGCAGAAAGACACAGTAATGCATATACACCTGTAAATGTCACATTAATAATAATAATAATAATAATAATAATAATAATAATAATAATGATATTTATATAGCACTTTTCTTCCAATAGGACTCAAAGTGCTTTACCATTGTCTTTACAGCTCAAAATACAAAACAAGCTTAACAGTAGATGTCAGTGAAATGCTTAAGTAAATAGATAAGTCTTTAGTCTCTTTTTAAAGGATTCTACAGTGGGGGGCTTCTCGCACTGTGCGAGGAAGAGAGTTCCATAGAGTTGGAGCAGCAAAGTTGAAAGCTCGACCCCCAGATGAATTCAGGGAAATTCTGTGAACTGTTAACAGTCCTTCTTCAACGGATGGTAGTAATTGAGTAGGACAGTAAGGAATCAGAAGCTGCTGCAGGTACAGTACCTTGGGCCCTGGTCATGTAGGGCCTTGAAAGTGAGTAAGCCAATCTTGAAAACGATTCGTCATTTTACAGGTAGCCAGTGAAGGGAGTAGAGAATGGGAGTTTTGTGGCAGGAGCGGGGCTGGTTTGTTAATAGTCTGGTGGCTGCATTTTGTACCAGCTGCAAGCGGTGCAATTCTTTTGATGGGAGACCCAGGTAGAGAGCATTGCAGTAGTCTAGTCGTGATGATATAAATGCATGGATCCGATACGTAATGCCGGCGGTCGGAATCCCGGCGGTCGGAATCCCGACACTGGAATCCCGACCGCCGAAATCCCGACATGGGGGGGACGTGGATCGCCCCCCCCTTGCGGGCTCGCTGCGCTCGCCACGCAGCGGGCCCGGGGCCTCGCTACGCTCGGCACGCTATTTTATTCTCCCTCTAAGGGTGTCGTGGACACCCACAGAGGGAGAAAGTTTCGGGATTTCGGCGGTCAGGATTCCAGTGTCGGGATTCTGAACGCCGGGATCCCGACCGCCGGCAAATTGACCGCATCCCAAATACATGTATGACTTATTCAGGTCTTTGCTGGTGGTGTGCCCTTTTATTTGTTGATCATGTACATTACTTTCTGGTCCGTTTTGGAAAATTATTCTGTACTAGAGGGTTTTTTTTGTATGCTTGGGCAAGCTAAAATAATGGTGTCTTTGATATACACTGCCGTAACTGTGCATATGTTCCTATTAAACACCTGTGATTTATGCTATCTCCTCAAAAACCTAAAGTGCAAAGCTTTTACACAAAATCCCCACACATTAGTTAAAAATAACTTGCAAGATATGTATATATGTATTTCTTGTTCTTGTGCAACAAATTACTCAAATTAACTAAACAGTATGAAAAGTATGTTTCTAAGCTGCTGCATTCTAATCTGCCCAGCAGAGGGCACTGCTGTCAAAGATATACACCAGAATAAGGTATCACTTAATAGGAAAAATCATTGTTTTCCGCTTTCAGTAGAGGAAAAATATTAACTTTTTCACTTCTATTACATAATGCAATGTGATACACTTGGGAGAAACCCACTTACTTAAGGATTCTGTTTATATCTAAAACTCCTCTTTGTGAACACAAGTGCAATTGATACATTTCCTTACCTAGATAACCCTAAGACACTCTCATAGCATGGGGGAAATTTACTAAAATGGGAGTTTTATTTCACATGGGATGTTGCTATGGGCAACCAATCAGATTCTATCTATTATCTTCTAAGGTGCTAAATAAATAAAAAGTAGATTCTAATTGGTTGCCCATAGCAAAATCCCATGTGAAATAGAACTGCCCTCTTAGCAAATTTCCCCATGTGTCACTTCTGACACATGGGGGAAATTTACTAAAGTGTGTATTCTACTTCCCATGTGATGTTGCTATGGGCAACCAATCGGATCCTGTCTACTATCTTCTAGAGGGCGCTAAATAAATAAGAAGTAGATTCTGTTTGGTTGCCCATAGCAACATCACATGGGAAGTAGAATACACATCTTAGTAAATTTCCCCCTTGGTGGCATAACGTCACTTGGTGTTATGCCACCACAGTTCAAATTAGGGCCAATGAGACAGAGAATTGGAAGCCAGTGTCAAAGCAGATGTTGCGGCAGTTTATACTTCCACCGACAGCTAACCAATCTTGGTTCACAAGAGCAGTGAGATAGAAAGAGATTTGGGAAGCGAGGTGCAGGGTAGTACAGAGGGGAAAAAAACAACAACAACTAATAAATCAGGCGCAGATTCGCAGATAATTAATTGCTTTAAATAGATATATATCCCAATTCACTAGGGTGATTCAAATCACTTATATATTTGGCTACATCTGTCACTCATCAGTGAGTGTGTCTATAACGCTGGGCGGAATCGTAGGCTAATAGCCTATCAGCACCTCTGACCCCGCCCACACACACTCTCAAAGTGACAGAACCAGCCTGCAGTGTGTCTCTCCTCCCCCGTCCCCCCTGCCCCCAGCCGCTGTTCCCGCTGCCTCCACTGTCTCTCCTTCCCCTGTCCCCTCTACCTGCAGCGTGTCTCTCCCCCCGTTGCCTCCACCGTGTGCCCCTCCCCTCTGCCTTCAGCGTGTGTTCCCCCCTGTCCCCTCTGCCTACAGCGTGTGTCCCCTCTGTCACTGCTGCCTCCAGCGTCTGTACCCCCTGTCCCCTCTGCCTGCAGCGTGTGTCCTCCCCCCGTCCCCTCTGCCTCCAGCGTGTGTCTCCCCCCCTGTCATCGCTGCCTCCAGCGTGTCCCCCCCCCCTGTCCCCTCTGCCTCCAGCGTATGTCTCCCCCCTGTCACCACTGCCTCCAGCGTGTGTTTCCCCCTGTCCCCTCTGCCTGCAGAGTGTGTTCCCCCCCTGTCCCCTCTGCCTCCAGCGTGAGTCCTCCCCCCATCCCCTCTGCCTCCAGCGTGTGTCTCCCCCCTGTCACCGCTGCCTCCAGCGTGTGTTCTTCCCCTGTCCCCTCTGCCTCCAGCGTGTGTCCTCCCCCCATCCCCTCTGCCTCCAGCGTGTGTCTGCCCCCCTGTCACCGCTGCCTCCAGCGTGTGTTCCCCCCCTGTCCCCTCTGCCTCCAGCGTGTGTCTCTCCCCTGTCACCGCTGCCTCCAGTGTGTCCCCCCCTGTTCCCTCTGCCTCCAGTGTGTGTCTCTCCCCCCCTGTTCCCTCTGCCTCCAGCGTGTGTCTCCGCCCCCTCTCTGCCTCAAGCGTGTGTCTCCCCCCCCCCCCCCCCCTCTGCCTCCAGCGTGTGTCACTCCCCCCGCCGAATTTTGGGGGTGTGGCTTGCTGGATAGGGGGCGTGGTCTATGATCACATCTTCGCACGAGGCCACGCCCCTTCTACCACTGTGGGGGTGTAGCCAGGAGGCTCTGTGAGCTTCTAGCCATGCCCCAGCCCCGCTTGCAGCAGCCCCCCCCCCCCGGTGGGACACTGCCGTCAGCAGGGACGTTCCCGCAGGAATCAGAGGTCAGGACTGTTGAAAGGTATGTGCACCTCTACCCCCCCTTCCCCCACCATGCTGGTAGTGGCAGCAGCTGCCTGCACACCCCCCAGATGGTTAGCGTCTGCCGCCCACACCTCTACCCCGCCAGCACCCCCGCCTTCTCCCACCAGTCTCTGCACATGCCATCCCCCTGTGATCTACAGGCAGCATCCCCAAAAAGCCAGCAAGCACCCCGCCAGTGTCCTCAGATCCCCCCCCCCCATCTATAGTCAGCAGCGTCCCCATTCCCCACCCCCCCCCCACATCACCCGCCGGCAGTACCGCACCCCATCTCCCGCCGGCACCCCTGCCCACCCCACCCCTAATTTCACAGCAGCATCCACACACCCCACATCTCCCTCCTGCTAGTGTCCTCAGTCCTCCCCATTCCTGGTCTACAGGCAGTAGCATTCCCACATGCAAACCCCCCCCCCACCCCAACATATATATATGTGTAGGTCCATATACAATGGGTGACTTTGCCCAGCGTGTATAGACAGCTTTTCCCAGTGTTGATGCGGGAGCGCGTATCACCGCTCAACGATTTCAGCTGAAAGCCCCTCAAAATTGCTGTTTTGAGCGGCTTTCAACTCAAAGTCACCAACTGTGTATGGCTCTTTACATATTTGCCCACATCTGCACGCCCCCCTCTCCCACCAGTGTCCCTACCACCTCCTCAAACCCCCAGCAGCATACCCGGCCACTCCCCCACCCACACCACCCCCAAGCACCTACCTCAACCCATAGCACCCTTACACCTAACCCACACAATGCTTTCACAGGTTATGGGGGCGCAGCCCCTTACGACGGTGTGAAGAGCGCAAGCAGAGCGCGATGAATCACCTAGTTGGTATATATGTGCAACTCATAACATAAACAACAATATTAAAAAGAAACAATAATTAATGAGAGCGCATGGAACCAATGTAGATGAAATTTATTAAAAAAGACAATATTAAAATACAATTTATTAACAACCTTAAGCAAACCTAATGGGTATAAGGTACCCCTTGGGCAATGTCCCTTAATTAATTGGCAATGTCCAGAGACCCATGTATATCACAGTCTCTAATTCATAGTCTAGGACAGTGGTTCCCAACCTTTTTTGTCTCCCGTACCCCTTGATTAGGCTTTTCATTTATGAGTACCCCCTCGTGAAATTGTAGGGGGCGTGGCCTAAAAAGGGGTGTGGCTTAACAGGGGCAAGTCATACTGGCAATGACGACAAAAAAAAAAAGTGCAACCACTTGACCACAATATAAGCTCAGCCCATTCTGCGGACAGCATATAAAATAACAGAACCTTGTCAAATCTCTGAAGCAACAGACATTCCAACGGATCACGTTAGCCTTCCAATAGTGCCAGATACACATATGCCCCCAAAAGTGCCAGATACACATATGCTCCAATGGTGCCAGGTATGCCAGCACAGTGTCAGAAACGGGAATGCCACCACGGTGCCAGGTATGACCCCATGGTACTGGGTATGCGCCCACAGTGCCAACAATGCCCCTACAGTGCCAGCAACAAATATACCCCCATAGTGCCAGCAACAAGTATGCCCCACAGTGCCAGCAATGCCCCACAGTGCCAGCAACAAGTATGCCCCACAGTGCCAGCAACAAGTATGCCCCACAGTGCCAGCAACAAGTATGCCCCACAGTGCCAGCAATGCCCCACAGTGCCAGCAACAAGTATGCCCCACAGTGCCAGCAATGCCCCACAGTACCAGCAATGCCCCACAGTGCCAGTAACAAGTATGCCCCACAATGCCAGCAATGCCCCACAGTGCCAGCAATGCCCCACAGTGCCAGTAACAAGTATGCCCCACAGTGCCAGCAATGCCCCACAGTGCCAACAATGCCCCACAGTGCCAAAAATGCCCCACAGTGCCAGCAATGTCCCACAGTGCCAGCAACAAGTATGCCCCACAGTGCCAGCAATGCCCCCACAGTGCCAGCAATAAATATGCCCCCACAGTGCCAGCAATGCCCCCATAGTATTTCCCAGCAGCAGCACACTCACCATTGACGCTGCTGCTAGGGAGAGGACAGTCCAGTGTCCCCCTGCCATGTAGCTGCCGCGCTGCTTCTCTCAGGGAAGGAGAGTACAGCACACTGCGTATCTCTCCTTCCCTTTACTGTGACTGGGTTGCCCGCCAATCAAAGTTCGCGGGCCGGCTCCTGATTGGCTGCCGGCCCGCAAGCTCTGATTGATTGGCGGATGGGCGGCCAGTCACAGGGAAGCACACTGAGGGGTAGGAGAGATGCGCAATGCACTCTCCTCCCCTCCAGCGACCTGTCTGACTGCCGCGGCCGCCATTACAGGCCGGGCCGCCGCGTACCCCCAAGCATGTGGACGCGTACCCCCAGGGGTACGCGTACCACAGGTTGGGAACCACTGGTCTAGGACCTATAATCAATATAATTCCATTGGATAAGTCAAATATGCATAGATGTAATAATAATTTCATTATCTTCCAGAGCAAAATATCTCAAGACTTGGTGTTCCCTTTAATAGGATGGTTAATTGCGGGCATTAATGGTTTTGTAGTTCCACGCACATGTTTGTAATTATTTAGAGAGGTCTCGGACCCGGAGTTAACTGGACCTTAGCAGTACCAGCAGTGAATAGGCTCCAATAGCCATCTCTTACACCTTCTGAGGAAAACGTCCGATATTATAGACGGAGAAACGCGTCAAGAAAGAGCCCTTTGTCTTCCCTTGGGCCACCCAGAAGCTACATCGTCACCCTTGTTGATACCCACAGAGAATTGGAGGTCACTATTTCCCCAGCCGTGGTAATCAAACATCTTCCCGGCGACTGGAGCAGTCCGGTCCGGCTTGACATCCCAGCACCCATCAGGCAACTGATGTGCGGCGCTAAGGGCTTCCAACTAGGGATGTGCACCGGCAACTTTTTGTGTTTTGTGTTTTGGATTCTGATTACCTTCAGGTTTTGGGTTATAATGGGTTTTGCCAAAACACCCCCTAAACGTTTTGTGTTTGGATTTTTGGGTTTGGGGTTTTTTTTTTTGCTCCTACACTATTATTAACCTCAATAACATTAATTTACACTCATTTCCAGTCTATTCTGAACACCTCACACCTCACAATATTGTTTTTAGGGCAAAAGGTTGCACCGAGGTAGCTGGATAACTATGCTAAGCCACACAAGTGTGCGGCACAAACACGTGGCTCATGTAAGAGTGGCACTGCAGCAGTAGATACGGCAATACTAGGCACCAGATAGGTAGATACAGCAGTACTAGGCACAAGACAGGTAGTTAAGGCAGTACTAGGCAGTACTAGGCACCAGACGGTAGATACGGCAGTATTAGGCAGTGGGCCCCAGACCAGACAGGTAGATATGGCAGTACTAGGCACAAGACAGGTAGATAAGGCAGTACTAGGCACAAGACAGGTAGATACGTCAGCAATACTAGTATATGTGCACCAGCAGAATTTATAATAATTAATTGTATTATTAGGTACTTCTTGGCACTCAGTGGCACACGTCAGTGCACCAGCAGCATGGAATTATTTTTTACAGTCCCACGCAGCACAAGTATTATTTTTTAATTAAATTATATATAGCAGCCTAGTATGTAGTTGTACTAGGTAGGTACACTTAGGCAGTAGTGCAAACAAAAGAGGGGGTATGCAGCGCTCTTTTAATGATACCAATAATATATCGTACAATACATATTTAATTATGATAATAAAAATAAAAAACAACAATAAAAGACACTTATTGACAATTATAATTAAAAACAATATATGGACCTGCCAATAAAGAATGGATTGTATAACCTGCTCTGGTCACTCAAAAGTCCCAGCACGATTGGAGAGAGATAAAGTGGGAGTCCAGTAGGGATATCCTTATGTGCTGCTGGAGGTGTCCCGGTCCTTTAAAAAGGATTGCATGGGCTTGTGGGGATCCTCTCTAATGTGCGGCTGTGCTTGTTAGGAAAAGGTACTCCAATCTGCAATCTCCATAGAATTTTTGGAGGTGTCCCAGTCCGTCAGGACTTCATTGGTATGGGGATCCTCTCTAAAGTGCGTTTGTGCTTGGGAAGGAAGTTAGTCCCAAATGGGGGGATAAAGTGCAAGTCCAGATGATTGGGCAGTAAAAAGTATATTTGTCAGGTCTCAGTTAGGTCCCTGGAAAACACCAACGCGTTTCACTGTACCAGGACAGCTTTTTCACCTTGAATATTTTGGAACAGGTAAATTCGCTCTGGAGCTTTCACACTGCAGCAATAACCATTTAGAAACGTTTTAAAATGGCAATATACCATGTTATAGCTGCGGTGTGAAAGGGGTATTAGACATCACATTATAGTTTTTCACAACAGCATTCACCAAGTCCACATGCTCATCAAAGCTGGAACTGATGTTCTGTCCAGCTGTGGTCTTGGTGGGCTGACTCTCCTCCTCCATGCTACTTGGCAGTGGATGACACTGGGGAGAGGCAATGGGTCTCTGTGTCTGTGCCCTCCGCTCTCACCTGCCTGGGCGGTGCAGCACCCAGCCCCAGCTACTACTACTAGAGACCCAGGCCACGGCCCCACTTGAGGAGAGGACTGGTCTGCACTGGAGCAAGCAGCAACCTACTAGCCAGCAGCTCATGACGAGCTCATCCTCCCTCTGACCACCATTCACAGTCAGCAGCAGACAGCAGTGCCAGTGGTGAGGCTGACTCTGAGCCGAGGACTCCGAAGAGCCCTCTGGTGACTCCTGCAGCTGCTGCTCCTGACTGGCCCTTGACCTCTCCTGACTCCTGCTCTGACCTGCCATCTTCCTCTGCTGACTGCCTTTCTGTTCTCTTAGACCTTTCCTGGACTGGCTACTTGATAATAAACAGGGTGAGTCTGAGTGAGTCCCTGACTGACCCTGTCTGGGTCCTGAGCCCCACGCTATGAGCATGTAATCCCCCATGGCATTGAGACTGAAGACACTGGAATAGAGCAAGAAACCCCCATCAATTAACATGTAGGTAAGTGGCACTTATGTGGGATAACATGATGTAGCCATTATGGTATGTGGTATAATATGTGAACGTCATCACGTTGTGTTGCATAATGTGTAATGGGTATTACGGCCTGTGGCATAATATGTAATGAGCATTATCATGTGTGGCATAATGTGCAATGGACATCATAGTGTGATGTAACATGTAATGGACAACACAGTGTATGTCATAACGTATAATTGGCATCACGGTGTGTGATGTAATGGGCATCACGGTGTGTGAAGTAACCTGTAACGGGCATTAGTGTGTGTGTGACGTAACATGTAATGGGCATCACGATGTGTGATATAGCGTATTATGGGCATCACGGTGTGTGATGTAATGGGCATCACAGTGTGTGACGTAATGTATAATGGGCATCACGGTGTGTGATGTAATGGGCATCATGGTGTGCGACATAACATATAATGGGAATCATGGTGCCTGAATTCGACTATTTAATGATATGTGAATATGTGTGATATGGTGCGATTTTGTGTAAAAAACAACAAACTCTGGAGGGGGGGTCCCCACTTCCCCAGGATCCCTGCCCATGCTGACAGGTCAAGAGGTGAATGCCTTGGCTGGAGGGACTTGTATAAAAAGTCTCCTCCTGGCTGTGGCATTACCCTGCTGGCTGGTTGGGCCCGCTGCTGGTTCTTGAAATGCGGGGGATCCTTTCTAATTTTGTCCCCACATTTTGGGAACCAGGACGGACCCTTGAGCTTGGTGCTGGTTTCATAATATCCAGAGGACCCCTACTCGGTTTGTCCCATGATTTTATGAAACCACAACCAGCTCTTTGAGCTCAGGTGAGGGGGGGGGGGACCCCATGCTGTTTTTTATTTTATTGGTTTTTTTTTGGACAGAACAGTGCACAGATAACACTGATCTGTGCATGGTTCAGTTAAAATCACCCATCACAACCTGGTCTGTTTGTGTAGCAATTTTTTGTAACATTTTCCCAAATTTGCATCCCATTAAATTTGCGATTTGTATACATTTTAATGGGAAGACATCTGGATGCAAATTTAAAAATCATCACTTCAGAATGTATGAAGTCGCAGCAAAAAGTGGGATAAGGGAAAGCAAGGGATTTTGGCCGTTTTTTGCCTAAAAACAGCAAAAAAACTAAATCCTATTAAATGTCATCCAATGTGTAATGGGCAACACCATGTGTGTGACGAGACAGGTAATTGGCATCACCGTGTGTGAAAATGTGTAATGGGCATCCCGGTGTAACGTGCAATGGCCATCACTGTGTGTGGCATAATGTGTAATGGGCATTATGGCATGTGGTATAATATGTAACGAGTGTGTGATGTAATAGGCATTACGGTGGAAATTTCTGGCTTTCGCCACACAATGTCCCTATTTTTATCTTGTTTAGCTCCTACAATTTCATCCTGGCTCCTAGATTTAAAAACCATTTGTCTGGCCCTGGCAAAACATGTAATTGGCATCACGTGTGGTGTAACGTGTAATTGTTATCACAGTATGTGAAGTAACATGTAATGGGCATCCCTCTGTGTGCATAACATGTAAATGGGCATTACAGTGTGCAAAATCAAGAATGTAATTAAAACAAAGGTTGGTACTTGTGTATTATCACGGCGCCAGTTAGTCAGCGTAGCCAGTGTCTGTTAGGAGTCCCAGTGGACTGCAAGACTGATTGAAATATACTTGCTGGAGGAACAGACAAACGGAGGCAGGATTGATGAAACTCGCTGCTTTATCAGGATAATAAATCAGGAACAGGTACAGGAACTAGGTAACAGGACTCAGGTACAGGAACCAGGTAACAGGACTCAGGTACAGGAACCAGGTAACAGGACTCAGGTACAGGAACCAGGTAACAGGACTCAGGTACAGGAACCAGGTAACAGGACTCAGGTACAGGAACCAGGTAACAGGACTCAGGTACAGGAACCAGGTAACAGGACTCAGGTACAGGTAACAGGACTCAGGTACAGAAACCAGGTAACAGGACTCAGGTACAGGAACCAGGTAACAGAACTCAGGTACAGGAACAAGGTAACAGGACTCAGGTACAGGAACAAGGTAACAGGACTCAGGTACAGGAACAAGGTAACAGGACTCAGGTACAGGAACAAGGTAACAGGACTCAAATACAGGAACAAGGTAGCAGGACTCAGGTACAGGAACAAGGTAACAGTAATGGCTGAGAAAGCTATCACTGGCCCTGGGAAAAGGCAGTTTTTAAACCAGAGCAGACCAATCGCTGCAGCACACAGAGACAGGCCCCTTAATGATCAATATGTGCTGCAGCTGGGAATGGCTTTCCGAGAACAGCCCAGTCCAGCTGATTATACCAGCTGGAACTGCTCTCAGAAGCCACAGTTCTGCAGGCAGAACCCAACAGCAGCACCTCTGGCCACCCATAGGTACTGCAGATCAAGAAATGATAGCAGCACCTCTGGCCACACAGAGGTACTGCAAGGTGAATATAACAACAGCAGCACCGCTGCATAACTAGAGGCACCGCAGACCAAACAATGACAGCAGCACCTCTGGCCAAACAGAGGTACTGCAAGGTGAACATAACAACAGCAGCACCTCTGTGTAACCAGAGGCACTGCAGACCAAACAAGACATAAATGGCAGTCCTGACAGTGTCCCTGTCAGTATCAGCATTGTGTTCCCGCAGCCAGCGTAGTTAGCGTAGTCAGCGTCCCTGTCCGTATCAGTGTCATGTTCCCACAGCCAGCATAGTCAGTACGTTCGCAGCTAGACGGAGTTTATGTAGTTAGCATAGTAAGTTAGCATTACGCAGTTAGTGTAGCCAGTCAGTGCTTATTACATTGTGAGGGAACCATTGACCCATTTAACCTGCCTGACATGACAGGTGTGAATGTGTTCCTGAAACACCTCCACTATCCACGTCAGCCCGAAGCATGGCGAGCAGACGCGGTACGCGTCCTCCTGACCTGTTCATACTCCCACTATCAACGCCGGTGTGGAGTTGATTTTATAAAGTGTGGCGAGTGCAGCGTGCCACTGAGCCCGAAGCGTGGCGAGTACAGTGAGCCCCGCAAGGGGACGCAGATTACTTAATGTGTAATCCGCGTACCCTCGCGGGGCTCGCCACACATTGGCCTCGGTGGCTCAATGCGCTCAATGCACTTTTTAAAATCAACTGCACACCGACATGTATAGTGGGGGTATGAACAGGTCGGGAGGACACGTACCGTGTTTTTTTCTCCAAAATTCTCACATACAGTATAAAACGATGCAAATTTTTAGACAGTCAGAAATCACTTGTGATTTCTGGGAAATTTTAGTAACGATAATGTCCTATTTTTTGGACATGCGCATTTTTTAAGTAAAGTGAAAGTGGGACTTTGAGAACCACAAGTCCCAGAATGCGGGACACTGTTCTACTGCGAAAACAATGTAAATAAAAGGAGAAAGACACACCAGTAGTGTTTCATCAGTAGTTTCCTTAATAGTGCCATTATTACCATATGTAGCTTTCAGATTTTTGACACCCATGTGCATGATTTGCATTTTTTTTTGCATTCTAATGTAGTTGCCACGTTCTTCACCATTCCTATAGTCCAGGCATGTCCAAAGTCAGGCCCGGGGGCCAATTGCGGCCCTTGCTGTCATTTCAAGCGGCCCGCAGCCTCCAGCTGGAAGCGGGCAGATCATCAGATGTGGGAAGCACAGCACAGGACACTAAAGGTGGGGCCCCTGCTACTGCAATCGTATATCACGATCACGGTGACAGCAGTGTTTGGGGAGGGGTCAGCAAGGGGGGAGCTTGCTCCCGTAACATGCAGAGCGGAGGAGGGCATCAGCGGGAGCCCAAGCTTCTCCTATCCTTGCAGTGCCTGCTTTGCCTCTCCTTCCTCTGGCTCACACAAGGGGCTGCGAAACATACAGAGAAGGGAGGGGGAAGAGTGGGGGACATACAGTGAAGGAGGGTCAGGCTGGAGGACATACAGTGAATGGAGGCAGTGATGGCAATTCAGAGAAGGGGGGCAGGCTGGGGGACAGAGTGAATGGGTGCAGAGTGGGGAACATACAGTGAATGGGGGACATACAGTGAAGGAGGGGCAGGCTAGGGGACATACAGTGAATGGGGGCAGAGTGGGGGACCATTCTGATGTGATTAATGATTCAAAGAATGTCAGGCTGAATGGTCGGCCCCCACACATTTACTCTACACCAAATCTGTCCCTCGTCGCAAAATGTTTGGACACCCCTGCTCTAGTCTAACTAGATCATCAGTTGTTTGTTTTACTCCTCCTGTAGTGTCTACCCTGTTGCATAATTTTGTGTCACCTGTAAAATGGTGTACTTTCCCTTCAAAAACCATTTGCAATGTCACCAATAAGGATACTTAAAAGTACTGGTCCAAGTACAGAACTCTGGTGTACTCCACTGGTAACTTTTCCCTCTTGTAACTGTACTTGATTTGCTACAACGTTCCTATCTTGCCCCAAGATTTTATCCATTCAGCCATCTTATATTTAAATATCAGGCTTTTGAGTTTATGTAACAGTCTGTGATGTGGGACCATGTCAAGGACTAAAGTCTAGATAAGCTACATCTATTCCCACTGTAATCTAATACTTTACAAAAAGTCAACAAGATTTGTTTGACATGTCTGGTCCTGACACAATTCACTGTGTGTATTAAAATGTGAAGCAACATTTTGTCTGACCTTAAGCAGCCAATAGCTCACTCACATCAAATAAGCTCTAAAACAAACTGAAAGCTGCTCAGTGAAATTAGTAATGACTAGGCGTGTGCAACGGGCACTTGTCAGGTTTTGTGTTTTGGATCTGGATCTCCCGTTGTGTTTTCGATCTGGATTGGTTTTGTCAAAACCGCTTTTTGGGTTTTGGTTTTGGATCTGTATTTTTTTTTTTAAACCCATAAAAACAGCTAAAGTCACAGAATTTTTTTTTTGGTTTCTATGCTATTGTTTTTTTTTTTTTTTTTTCAATTCCATCTTTATTTATTAAATTTTTCCTTTTATACAAATTGGTATTAAAATTTTATATTAGATACCATAATAGATTGAATGACACATAACAAAAGTGAATAAAATTCCCATTCGCAGACAGGCTTTATATGCTTATGTCTTTAGTCTCTGACTCGTTTATGAGCTCTACTTGTGTCTGTGGATCCGTGTCCTAGGCCCCTGCGCTCCTTTAAGTATCCAATGAGTCGTAGCTGTTGCCAAGTGCCGCCTTATCGATCCGATCCTACAACTTATCTAGGTGATGTAGCATTTTAGCCTTAGGAGAAGGGTAAATAGAGAAACAAAAGGGGAGACGAAAAATCTAGGTGAGCTTAAGTATATGTTTAATAATTTAATTGTGAATTCTTACTGTGCAAAGCAAATTCTTTAATTATATTCGTGCCTAGTGTTCGTGATTCTATATTAACTTTTCCTGTATGTTATATAAATTTGCTACTAATGTTGAAACAAAGTGATCACTTTGTTTCTATGCTATTGTTAACCGCAATAACATTAATATCCACTCATTCACAGTCTATCCTGAACAACTCACAATGGGGCAGATGGGTACTTATGTAATATCTGGGCTCCCGTTTTTCTTATGAGACCGCGTCCCCTCGGGGGGCTCACTGCGCTCGCCACGCTTCGGGCACGGTGGCTCGCTGCGCTCGCCACACTATATAAAATCAACTCCATGCGTAGTTGGATAGTAGGGGTATGAAAAAATGGGGTGCATTTAACATGGGAGCCCAGATAATACATAAGTACCGGCAGATGTATTAAGCTTTAACAAGAGATAAATGCAAGGGTGATAAGGAGAGATAAACATCCAGCCAATCAGCTCCTTACTGACTTTTTTCAAACGCAGGCTGTAACATGACAGTTAGCAGGTGATTGGCTGGATGTTTATCTCTCCTTATCACCCTTTTATTTATCTCTTG
The DNA here is from genome assembly GCF_055691185.1 of Crinia signifera. Taxonomy (NCBI): domain Eukaryota; kingdom Metazoa; phylum Chordata; class Amphibia; order Anura; family Myobatrachidae; genus Crinia; species Crinia signifera. The sequence continues at coordinate 177,580,715 of NC_139217.1, read as the reverse complement.
TAAAGGCTTAATACATCTGCCCCAATATTGTTTGTAGGCCAATAGGTAGCACAGAGGTAGCTGGGTGACTATGCTAAGTGACACAAGCACACACCTGGGTGGCACAAACACCTGGCACATCTAGGAGTGTGGAAGCAACCTCCTACGCCACTCGCTGACAATTTTCACAGCTGCACTAAAAACTTTTTCGGTGTACACACTGGAGAAGAGAAAACGCATGGAAAAGAGAGCCAGTTTGTACAGGGGCCTCCAAATTGCATATTTTTCCTGGCAGTACAGTTTGACATGCATACATGGATGCTGTCACCAATGTAAACCTTAACCATTTTTTCAATGGTGACAGTATCATATGCAATGATTGTAGACATGTTATAAAATGTTGGCAAGTCCATTTGTAAAGCGCAATGGAATATGCTTTGCTATATAAGAAACTATATAAATAAATAAATAAATTAGTCCGGACCAGATGTCCAAACTTACTTCTGCCTGCCCTGCATCACCGCCAGCCGGTTGGTTTGGAAATCTAAGTTGTTTCCTAACAGCCCCAGAGGCAGGAGAAAATGAAGGAGGAGCTGTTGTCATGTGACATTCCGCTTCGGCTGACAATCTCCTGACCAGCAAGTCTTTGCACCTCTGTAGTCTTGTGTCTGCCGGAAACAGAGACACAACATACACTTTAAACCTAGGATTGAGCATGGCGGCCAAAATTTAGTGGTCTAATTGCAACAGATTGACCACCCTCAAATCCTAGCAAAGCAAATGAAGGGCTTCATACTAGGTCCCACATACTTCGCGTAATTGCTCCATTTTAGCTCCTCCTTCACTTTCTCCAACTGCTTCTGCAAAGGCCTGATGAGAGGAATGACCTGACTCAAGCTGGCAGTGTCTGCACTGTCTTCAGGTGTGACAAGTTCAAAGGGTTGGAGAACCTTGCACAACATGGAAATCATTCTCCGTTGTGCTTGATTCAGGTGCATCCCCCCTCCTATGCCTATGTCATAGGTGGATGTGTAGGCTTGAATGGCCTTTTGCTGCTCCTCCATTCTTTGAAGCATATAGAGAGTGGAGTACCACCTTTTGTTTCAGGTGGGTGCAGGGCAGGTTCAAGAGAGTTTGCAGGAATTTCAGTCTTCAGAAGGCAGTTGCTGAATGGCAATGGTGGCCCACAATATTTCAGGCCACCATAAGCTCCTGTATGCCCTTGTCATTTTTTTTAAAAAATGCTGCACCACCAAATTTATTGGAACATGCTGGGATTTGCCCAGATGTAATGCCTTCACAATATTGGTGGTGTTGTCAGATACCATAAATCCCCAGGAGTGTCTAAGTGGGGTAAGCCATTGTGCGATGATTTCCATCACTCGCGTTGTGCCTCTTAGTGAAATCTGTAATAGACATTGTACTGTAGCCTGCCTTGTAATGAGCTGGCGTTTCTGGGATGCTGCTACTGCTATTGTTGCTGTGGAAGGCGATACATCTACCCAGGAGGCTGTCATAGTTATATAGTCCCTAGCTTTCCCTATACCACTTGTCCACATGTCAGTGGTTAAGTGGCCAGTAAGTACAACCACATTTTTTAGGACACTGAGGACACCTTCCTGTCTGTACATTCTGGGTATCACCTGCCTAGTGAAGTGGAATCAAGATGGGATATGGTACCGGGGACTCACTACTTCCATCAATTGTCTAAATCCCACTGCACTAATGCCGTATATCGGAGGCCCATCTAACACCAACATAGCTGTCAATGCCTGAGTAATCCGCTTTGCAATAGGACGGTCAATTGCTTAGTAAAAAGTAGTGGTGTTGCAACTTCCTCTTCGTTATGATGAACGACTCCCAGCAGCAACAGCAGCAGTGGCAGCAGTAGGCATAGCACTCCTCCTCTGGAAGAATCCTGAATGCCAGTGACACTGCCTTAAGGACTGCTTGACGAGGAGAGGGGTTGGTGGTATGGATTGCAGGCGCTTGGATACAACAGGACAAAGGGATTAGGTGTCACTTGACTGCTTACACTCTTAGCCAGTTCCGAACTTGATAGTGACTTGTGATGAATGCGCAGCAGGTGACGTATAAGGGAGGATGTTCCCAGGTGGTTAACATCCTTACCCCTACTAATTACAGCTTTACATAGGCTACATATGGCAACACAGTTGTTGTCCGGATTGGGGTAGAAATAATTCCAGATCAATGATGTGGATGTTTTCGTCTTCTGCCCAGGCATGATGATGGTCTTTTTTACCCAATGGACAACAACTTTTTCGCCCGGTGCCTGATTTAAACAAACCACATCACCATTCTCCTTAACTTTCTCTTCAGCACCAGCTACATCAATATTCTCACCCCGGTGTACTTCAACAGTGACATCTACAATGTCAATATCAACTGGACTGTGGGTGTTACTTCAAGCACTTGTGGAGGGCGTGAAAATGGTCGAAGGAGCCACCTCTACCCGTCCTGTGTTGAGGACTCCAGGCATCGCAAATGCCGACACACTTGGACTCTCCTTGGGGATTTGTGATCCTTCTCAGGAGAACACATTTTTTTGCTGTGCTTTTACCAGCTTAATTTTTTGCTTTTGTGAGTGTGGAGGAGGGGTTCCATTGTCATATGAATCTGAACCACTAGTCATGAACATAGGCCAGGACCTTACCCGTTCCTTGCCGCTCCGTGTCGTAACTGGGATATTGCCAAGTTTATGATTCTATTCCAACAATTTAAATTCAATTTTTTAATAATATACTGGAGGTTGACTTTTTGGATCTTACATGCCCTCTACTATGAAATTGATCATAGACCTTGGCAGACATCGTAGATGGCATTTCATCGTCTATGTCATGCTTATGGCTTGTGGCAGCAGCTTCAGCACTAGAAAGAGGTTATTTATCTTTCCTTATTGCCGAATTGTTGCCCTCCATCATTGTTTTTTGAGTGAACACACAGGGGAGCGCACCCCTACAGCACATGGATGGAACCCCTTTAATTGTAGATGGAGCGAACACAGGGCAGAGCAGCAATTACAGCACACAGGTGGAACCCCTTTAAATGTAGATGGAATGAACACAGGGCAGAGCACCAGGGATACGGTTGAATTGTCGACCCCAACTGTATTGATAGTCATTAGGTCAACAGCATTGGGTCGACATACAGCTAGGTTCACAGGGGTCTAGGTCGGCATGGGTGAAGGTCGACAGGGGTCTTGGTCAACAATGGACTCGGTCGACAGAAGTCAAGGTCAACCCATGCGTTAGATTGACATGGGTTAGGTCGACAGTCAAAAGTTCAACAGTTTTTGACTGTTTTGTGAGCAGACATGCGCCAAAATAATGTGCTGAGCACAGCAAGGCACCATGCCCGAAGCATAGTGAGCGGTGCGAGGGGAGAGGGGATGCGGTGCACTTAAAATTGTGTCCATGTCGACATTCGGGTAAAAAAAAAAAAAAACAGTCAAAAAGCCCATGTTGACCTTTTGACTGTCGACCTAACCCATGTTGACCTAACGCATGTGTTGACCTTGACCCCTGTCGAACTAGTCCATTGTCGACCTAGACCCATGTCAACATTCACCCATGTTGACCTAGACCCCTGTCGACCTACCTGTATGTCGACACAACAGTGTTGACCGAATGACTGTCGACCTAGTTATGGTCGACCAAATAATCCATACCCAAGCACCAATACAGCATATGAGTGGAACCCCTTTAATTGTAGATGAAGCGAACACACTGGGGAGCACAACCCTACAGCACATGGGTGGAAGCCCCTTTAATTAAATGGAGTGAAAACCAGGGCAGAGCACCAATACAGCACATGGGTGCACTGGAACCCCTTTAATTATCATTCAGCATTACAGCCCCAGCACTGGCAGCACAGAACATCACACGGAGAAAGGACACCACAGGATTTATACTGCAGCCCCAGCAGCAAGTGTAGAATTGTGCAGGCTGGCAGCACAGGACACCACACAAGACAGCACTACACCCCACACAGGACAGGACTACACACCATGCCACCTTTGGCTCAGATAGATGCCAGACACATCTGTCCTGCTCCCTTTCTAATTCTGGGAGATGGTACAGAGCCGCATGGAGCTATATAGGGTCCGGATCTCACAAGATTCCGACAGCGGTATGTTGACGGTTTACCTAGTTCCGGGATCCGAGTTTGTCAGATCCTGCCTCGGATCGTGAAGTTCTGGGGGAGTTCGGATCTCGGAGATCCAAACCCGCTCATGCCTAGTAATGACCCTCAGGTGCTGAAAGGGTGGGGGCTGTTCTAGACGAGAATGAGGCACAAAACATTTTTTCCCCCTGCACACCAAGGGGCATTAGCAAAATAATTAGTAAAATCACATGGTAGTAGGTAATTCAGAGATCTAAAGCCCTGTACACACAAGGCAATTTCTGCTAGCCTGCATGCTGAACGATGCAGTCTAGGGAGATCGCCCATACACATGAAGTGATGTGTGTATGGCATATCTCCGAACATGACCCGTACCAGAAGGGACATAGGGGGTCATTCTGGTTGATTCCCAAGGCTGCGAATTCGCAGCCTTGCAAATCCACCAAACCCCACCCAGCGAACTAACGACCACCCGCCCCTCCTCGCAGCGCGGGTTTGCACAGGATGCGAATGAATGTTTAGCATAAATATCCATTCATATGCCTGTGGGTAACCTCCCACATTTTTCGATGGTCAGCGACCATCGAAAGATGTCGAAGGTACACGTATATAAAAGTGACTTTTAAGTCACTTACACGGATGTGGGCGGGCAGCTGACATCCGGTGATGTCAGTTGCCAGCCCCCCGCTCCCACATCACCATGAGAATGCCCAGTGTTCTCATGGGAACGCCCCCCCCCCCGCGCACCATCATGGGTGCGTGCACCCAGCGAACCAAAAGTTTGCAGAGGGTGCGCGCACCCTACGTTTGCACATGCGCACAAACGCGCCTGCGCATGTGCAGACCCACAACATCGGTCCTCTGTGCGAACTTGAATAACTCCCATAATGCTCTATTCCTGGACTTTCTTATTAATTTATGATTGCCATCATATACATAATGCCCACTGTAGTGCTGTTTAATAATGCCCCCTGCTGTGCCAATTATACATAATGCCCACTGTAGTGGCACTTCATAATACCCCCTTTAGTGCCACTACATACTGCCCCTTTAGTGTTGCTGCTTAATGCCCCCTGTAGTGCTGTTGCTTAATGCCCCCTTTAGTGCTGCTGGTTAATGCCCCCTGTAGTGCCACTTCATAATGCCTCTAGTAGTTCTGCTGAATAATGCCCCCTGTAGTGCCGCTGCTACTGGTGCTGACTCACCCCTGTAGTCAAGAGCCTCCTCCGCCGATGCGAGTATGAGGGTGGAGTGCAGTGCCACAGGCTTCTCTCACTCCTCCGGGGGTTCTCAGCTATTTGAAATATGGCGCCTACTCGTTGACTAATCGGAGCTCACAGCCTGGCAGCCAATCACAGTGGTTGCTGGTACGCGAGCTCTGATTGGCTCAGTTGCCACTGGAAGGGTGGGGAAAGCCTGCGGCACTGCTCTCCTCTTGATGGAGGGGTGGGCGAAGTAAAGTCTTGAATGTGTCAGCACACAGCGGGGGATATGGGGTGATTTGGTGTACCGGCAACATATTTTTTAAACGTACACAGTACACCCTTACTTGCACCACTGGAGAAAACACAGAGGGGGTAAAAGCAAGTCTGCCCCAGCTCCAGACATGTAAAGGACCCAGAGGGTAGGAAACCAGCACAATCGCCAAACAGACCCAGTGGGAATGTAATGGCGCTATCAGTGGAATTTACACTGAAATCCCAGTGAAACAAGCCCTTAGTGGAGCCGTTTTCAGCTACTCTCCCCCAGTTTAACACCCCAGTACCAGTAAATCTGTAGACTTGAATGCCTTGGAGGAGCCAGAACAAGCTACCCACTGTTCATGTCGCTTAGTCACTGCTGGTCCTGCTCTGAGGTAGCTCCGCCCCTTGTAATGGTGCCGGATCAGAGCAGCACTTGAAGAGGTCGATATCTATCCTCTCTAATCTCCCACGTCGCAGGTATGCTGAATGTCCAAGCAGCATGCCCAAGAAATAACAGTTTGAAATAATGAAGAAACCAGAGTGTGCATTCCCTCCTGAGGGCACATTTTTCTAAACTGAGCTGTGGGAGGGGGCATAGAGGGGAGGAGCCAGCACACCCTATTTGAAGTTTTATGTGAATAGGCTCCTTTGGACCCCATAGTACTAAGTGAATCCCCAGTATCCCTTATGTATTATAGAGAACCAGGGGATAGCAATCATAGATTAAGAGGGAAGTCCAAGAACAGAACATTGTGTTCCTCCTAGAATGGGTCATGTTGGGAGGTATGGGCAATCTGTGCTAACCCGTGTTCTCTGGTTAGGACAGTGGCGATCTTACTATATGGCCCAGTACCCACTCTGGGCCATATAATTGTCTACTGTAAGGTTACATGATAATTGCACATATACATATATCTAAATTGAGAGCCAGGTGACCAGGATTCATCCCTTGATCCCCCTTGTGGCACTTCAGAGATCAGCACAATCAAATGATTTAACAGTCTGTGATGTGGAACCATGTCAAATGCTAAAGTCTAGATAAACTACATCTACCCCCCTTCCTCCCTCACTTTAATCTGATACCTTAGTAACCCAGTCACAAAAGTAAATAGGATTTGTTTGACATGTCTGGTGATGCCACAATTAACTGGGTGTATTGAAAAATTAAGCAACATTTGTCTGGCCTCAACACCAATAGCTCACTTACATTAAATAATCTATGTGAGGCAATATTTAAGGTTTTTGAAGGTCTGCCAGCAACCATGCTCTGATTTACTGTACTGTGAAGGGGGTATGCAATTTAGTCTGGTTTAAATGAATTGTATTTTTTTAAATTATTATTAAAAAATGGTCTACATTGAATGTTGAGCGATGTTAATGTTCTTATTTTAAAGTGTCTCACCATTAGATCTGCTACTAGCGCTAGAGCTGTTGAGCCTGACCAGACGTTGGACCTGAGACGGTTAAAGTGTCAATAGACAGATCATTCCACAGTGCCTGAATTGTCATTTGTCATATAACCGATTACTGCAGGGATGGGAAGTTGCTAAACAATGCGAATTCAATGTTTCCCCTATAACCTATCATTTTCTTTTTCCAGTGGTGTACAGAATTACTTACTGGTCAGGTGGTTTGTCGCTACTATGTTGATATTCATATTGTTGGCAGGTTTAAAGTTGGCAAGCTGAATGGTGACATGGACACATTGAGATTATGTCACTGTCGACATTGATATTATGTCGACATCCTGGATGTTTTACTTCAGACAATGTTGACGTTTTGAATGTCGACATGGCATACTACACATGTTCCTGTTTTACAGAAAAGTTGTGCTGATTTACTCATCCCATGTACACAACTAATTCAGTTTAGAAAACTATTTTATCTGTCCTCATCTACAAAGAATCAAAACATTATAGCTCAGTAATATGACGGTGCATACACACTGGGTGATAAACTATTTTAGTGACTCCAACTGGTCAGAATTACATTCTGTCCAGTGTGTGCGCATCCTCCATCGGCCCTGCATGCCGATACCCTCCGTTGTGGCCGGCACTGGCAAGTGTGAATGCAACTGCCGATGCCGGCACCCCGCTGGGTCCCTATCACTGCCCATCTCGCTGGGTACACACATGTACCCATTTTGAGGGGCAGATTTACTAAAGCTTCTAAAAATGAACAACAACCAATCAGAATATGTCCAGCATTTTCTGGGATGCAATAGATCTGTCTATATCTTTTGTGTGCTAATTACTACAGAAAATGTTGAGAAAAGGTACAGTAGATATTTCCATGGTAATTACTTTCAGCAATACAGTAGGACCTGCAGAAAAGTGGGGTCCCTTGGTGGGGGCAGCAGGCTGAAATGCATTGATTAATTCATGAACTAAGGGCCTAATTCAGACCTGATCACAGGACAAATTAGTTATCTAAATGGGCAAAACCGTGTGCACTGCAGGTGGGGCTGATGTAACATGCACAGAGAGAGTTACATTTGGGTGAGTTTTGTTTCTGTGCAGGGTAAATACCATCTGAAATCTACATAGCAGTGTAAAAAAAGCAGTGTTAACACACCCCACCCAAATCTAATCAGATTTGGGTGGGATCAGGTCGGTGTTAGGCCCTAAATCTGCACTATTTATTATTACTAGTTAATATAGTGAATGCAAAGCCCCTGTTATTTCTATTTAAACAATGTGGTCACAAACCTTTTTGAACCTCCGCATTCCAGCAGTCCATAGAAACATATTCACCGTCCCAGGTGCATGGGCAGTGTGCAGAACCCCTTTTTTATGGGCTGCCCCCACAGTACCCCATAGAGGCATCCCGGAGGGAGAGAACACCTACCAATGGGACTGCCTTGAGTAACTGGCAGGTCAGACTTCCAATAGGAAGTCACTGCCAGTCACAGTGAAGCCAGTGCAGTCTCACAGACTACATCTGGCTCCACACAGGGGTGGATTTTACATGGGGAGGCTGCAGCCTATAGGTAAAACCCGCCACTGGTGATGGCACATTAGTGATATATAATCACTGCCTGATTTGTGCTGTGGGTTTAATGCATATACTTTATATGGACTGAAACTCCTGACGATGGTCCCGAGAGGACAGAAACGTTGAGTGACATCTTTTGCTATGTATTCATTAAGGATTGAATAAAGGGTACTTGTTTCCTAGCACGGCCACCCCGATTGACATTGGGGTGGTCATGTCGGAAAAATTGCGTCGATAGCATCGCATGCGATTTGGTCGCATGCAATGCGATCGACGCGACCGACCCGATTTTTTGATTGAATCAAATGTAAATCGGGTCCCTGGGACCCGATTTTACATTGGATTCAATGTAAAATACTCCCTAGACCCCCAAATTTTACTACGTAAACCACAACCCACGATAGAAGCCAACCCGAAGCATGGCGAGCGCAGCGAGGGGCGGCGGTGCGTGTCCTCCGACCTTTTCATTCCCCTACTATCCACGTCGGCGTGGAGTTGAGAATATATATAGTATAACTTCACAGGTATACGCGTCCCCTCGCGGGGCTCGCCACGCTTCGGGCTCGGTGGCTCGCTGCGCTCGCCACACTATATATTCTCAACTCCACGTCGACGTGGATAGTAGGGGAATGAAAAGGTCGGAGGACGCGCACCGCCGCCCCTCGCGGGCTCGCTGCGCTCGCCACGCTTCGGGTTGGCATCTATCGTGCGGTGACGACGGGGCCATATATAATGTGAAATGGGTCATATTGGCCCATTTCACATTTTTCACATTTTTTCCTATGTGAGATGGACTTAATCAAGTCCATCTCATCTTGTGCCATTATAATGGCACAAGACCGACGCGATGCTCACGATTTCAATGTTAAAAAATATTTTAACATTGAAGCCTATGGCAAAATCGGGGGCATCGCGTCGGGACCAATGTTAATGGTCCCGACCGACGCAATGCCCCTGATTTTGTACCTTTGCCGGCAAAATGGACCAGATTTCAAAGGAAATCGGGTCCATCGTGGGGATCGTGTACCTTAACTTAAAGGTACACGATCCCCACGATTGTGGCCGTGCTAGGAAACAAGTACCGAATAAAGATACCCAGCATTTTTTATTGCAAATGGAAATCTGGTGAGTGCCTCTTAGTTATAAGATGTTAGATGTAAGTGCAATCTTTTTTCTACATATAAACTAGGTGATTCATCGCGCCCTACGGGCACGCTTCACACCATTGTAAGGCGCTCCGCCCCCTTAACCCGTGGACCTCTGTATTGGCTGAAATATTGGTTGTGGGGGTTGCAGGAGGGTGTCTGGGGGTGGGGGAGCTGTGGGTGTGGTGGGGGGAATAGGGAAGGGAGTGTGACAGGCAGCAGCGCCCCAGGGGCACCCCCTCCCCTGACACCAGCAGGCCTGTACACTATCATGCAGACCCAGGTCACCCCCAGTGTCTGAGTAGGGTAGTGGGAATGGGGTAGGCATCCTGGGGGCTTTGTTATACAGAAGGGAAACTTCCCACTGTGGACTGTGAAGTTAGACAGGATGGGCCACACTCTCCCCCCCCCCAGGGTGCAGCAGGTGACGCCGGTACCTGTAAGAGGCCTGAGCCTGGGTGCTGAACCGCATCCTCCATCCTGCAGGCTCATTTACTTGGGCATTAGCGCTGGATCGCATGTGTTCCTGCCGCCAGGAAGGTCCTGGCGGCTTGCCAGGGTATCAGGTGTCCAAAAACTGCTGCGAGACGTCACAGCAGTGTATAGGCACCTTTACATTACTTTTCAAAAGAGACGGAAAGTCAGAGTACAGCTGGAGATTGTATTTTATCTTCCATCTTCATTCATTTAAGTTTTTGGAGTTAAATGGTCTTTTAAGATTTATACCCCTTTTAGATATACTACCCAGGAATTACCGGGCATTTTGACTGCTGGGTCAGTTTCCCGGGTGCAGCCTGCACCCTTTCACACTTATAGCAGTAAGTTACTGGGTGAAGCAGTTCTACCTGGTAATTTGTTGAAAAACCCAGGTTTTTCTGTACTTCTGTACTTTCAAGGCGCCAGCATGGCGCCGCGCGTCAGAGTCCCCTTGCGGGGCTCGCTTCGCTCGCCCCCGCTGCGGGCTCGGTGGCTCGCTACGCTCGCCACGCTAATTAAAATCAACTCCATGCCAACATGGATAGTGGAGGTATGAACTATCCATGTTGGCATGGCGTTAACTTAGTTTATTTTACTTAGTTAGTGGCGAGCGTAACCCGGAAGTACGCGTGGCGCCATGCTGGCGCCGTGAAAGTAAAGAAGTACCGGTTTTTCTTATGTCTGAAAGTTTCAACCCAGGTCGAAAATCCCGGGTCCTCAACCCAGGTGGTACCCCTTTTAGACATCATACCCGGGAATTACCCTGCATTTTGACTGCCGGGTCATTTTCCTGGGTACAGCATGCACCCTTTCACACTTACAGCAGCAAATTACTGGGCGAAGCAGTTCTACCTGGTCATTTGATGCAAAACCCGGGTTTTTCTTATGTCTGAAAGGTTCAACCCAGGTCGAAAATCCTGGGTCCTCAACCCAGGTAAGAAGAAAGGTCGGAGACCCAGGTTTTAACATCCGGGTTGACCCTTTCAGACACACCAAAATCCCGGGTTGATGCGCATTCATTTGCAAAAACCTGGGATTTTGGAGTATGTCTGAAAGGGGTATAAGTGGTTACCCTTTATACCAATATGGTTCCAAGTCAATAGTAAAACACACCCAAAACTTTAACATAAATGTAAACTTTATTGTTTGTTACAATAGTGAACTGCAAGTATTTCTCATTTCATTCAGAATAACCATTCAGACAAAATGCAATATAACATTACATGTGTTTTAATTTATTTCTTATTAACGAGACCTTTAGTGGCCTCTGCCATTTCTACCAAGAAACTAATAAAAAAAAAAAAAAAAACAAGCAGCATGGATGGCAGCACCATTAAAGCTAAAAAATATATATTTTTTTTGTTTTAAAATCCCTTGTTTTGTACTTCTTCCGGAAATGAAAGACATTTTTTTAGTAGCTAGGAAATGTGCTATATACCACAGGGTTGTACAATGACTGCATGTTTCCTACAGGATTGCAATTCCAGTATGTCGTACTGTACTCTGATGCATGACAGCAGCCTCTAATCCTCCATTTCTAATTTGCTAATATATTAAACTATCTAACTAATACAATTAAGAAGACTACATTAAAACATTTAACATCAAGTTACATTAAGTGCTTCCTTGAAATACTAGGAAATTGTACACATATTTGGCTTCTCTGGACTTGGTCAGAACAGACAAAACACTTTATGATCTTCTGAAGAATATGGCTTGCAACAATATGAGCTCTCCACCTGGTTATACTGTAGTTCCCGTTTGCATTGGTACCTGCTTTCAATGCACGTGGACATAGAAAAATACAGGAGATCGAAGGTTAAACAAACACCTTGGATTACGGCATAAGACTGTTGCAGGAATTGTTATTCCCTTCTGATGTTCTCATTTAAAAAAAAAAAATGTAAATAAATAACATTTCAATTGTAGCAAAGATCGGATGTGTTGTATTTTCTATGTGTACCAGAAGAGGGCCCTTTAATCATCTCTGTACTGCTTCTGAAGCAAATACAAAATGCACAGTGTTATCGAACTCACGCACACAGCCCTGCAGTAATAATCTGATAAGGAAACAGTTCACAAAAATAGAAAACTGGACTTCTGGGTATTATATGTGTTTAGAAACTAGGCTTTTATGATGTCATTTGGAGTGAAACATTCCAATAGCCTTTTTACGCTTATTTTCTCTCCACCCCTAATAGCAGGCATTTTTAAGTCCATAATTCGTTCCGCAGAGACTAATGAGGCTTCAAAACGCGTATTGTCCATGTCAGCTGTTAAATTGTAGCAGCTGTACAAGTCCGATGTCAGTCACACTAGACGCAAGATCTAGCAGATATGTAGAACAAGTCTAGTATTAATACTGTAGCAACGATCTTGGGCAAGTGGTTTGATTTGCATATTAACAGGAACCGCACCTGCACACGAGACACAACATTGGGGCAAGCATCCTAAATGTCCGATTTCATTTTTTACATTTATTTTTTATCTTTCAATCCTCCACCTCATCATAACAGATATATTTAATCCTTAACAAAAAGAATTGTATTCTACTTTACACAACATCTTGTTCAACCCTCATGTATCCTTTGTCATAAACAACACTTTACTGTAGGTGGGGATTTATCTACTGCCCAAAACAAGTCATCAGAATTTGTATTGGAAAACATGGCAATAGTCATTCTTTGATAGGACACGTTAATTTCGACTGAATGGTACAGACCAGTTTTTATCCACGTCTGTTAGCTTGACATATCTGTACCATGCTGAATCCACTAATCAGCATCACATTTTAAGACAATAATTAAATATATCATTACAACTTCAATTTTTTGTCTCTAGGACCTAAGTGCTTGAGATATGGTTTTCTTTGTGCCTTTAAAATATTTGCTTACTCCCAATTGTTTTGTTTGTGTTTTTCTTTTAATATTTGATGACCCTGAGCTATGACTTGGCATTAGGTTCCACCATTAATCGGCCTTGGCAGCTTTCCTGGTTTTGGTGAGATAGGCTTCGAAGAAGAAATGACAGAAGAGCACAAAGTAGCTGAGGTACATGATAGAGGACCACACAATGTTTTGTACGTGGGATGGACATTGTCCCTGCTGCATCCATGAGAAGACCAGGTAATTCACCACGCAGCCAATGACCATTTGAGTGATCTGGGATAACGTGATCAACATGGCAAACTTTCGCGACACCCTAAAGCCAGCTGCACGCAAGGCATAGTATGAATACATAACTGCGTGCACTCCGTAGTTCATGGTCATAAACCAACCTCCACCAGCCACCATGTCTTTATATGAGTACCATGAATAGAGCAATACTGTTATATGATGATACCAGTGAAGAAAGATGAGCTTCTGTTTTCGAAGGATAATGAAAATTGTATCTCCTGGAAAATAGAAACACAATAAATTAGTTAGCCTTTAATAAAAATAATTTTTAAAAACTTCCATATTAAAAAAAAAAAAAACACATAGTGAACGTGTATAATAGCATAAGTGCAACATTATGTGACACAACTCAAATGGGCCAAAATAAAATGTAAATGTAAAAATAAAATGTATTGCCCATACTATTTCCACACACAAGCTTTGTGCTCAGATCCCCTGCATGCTCTGAAGATGCAACATCGGATTGATAGGGTGATTATCAGACATCTGAGCAACTTTCAGTTTGTTTAGGATATCTGGAAAAAACACTTTGCCAAAGACGCATCCACTGGCTTTGTCATGGCCAAAAAATGCAGCCGATTTTCTGCAATGCTCCCCTATTCCTCCCGAAAAAGCTTGCATCTCTCAGGATATTGCCACTAGAGTCACAGTACTTTCCAGACTCATGAGCAATAATGCTTCGGCACATGCACAGACCTGAGATCATCGGTCTATTAATTATTTTATGTACTTTACTGTACACAAACTGAATTCTTAGGTTTTTTTTTTTTACTAAGATGGGAGTTCTATTGAAAATAGAATGTTTCCCATAGCAACCAATCAACATCTACTTCTTACAGTATTTATTTAGCACCTTCCAGAAAATAATAGATAAAATCTGATTGTTCACTCATAGCAACATCTCATCTTCAACAGAACTCCCATCTTAGTAAATTGGTAACCTTGGTTACCAATTTTTTTTTTAAAGTACTAGTCCAGCAATATACATTTGTTGCCTATTTATTATGCTTTCCAAAAGAAGGAAAAATAAATATTTTATTTAATTTTATTTTATTTATTTAAACGGCAAAATATGTATGGATATGTTGCATAGATAAGTATTGCACTAAACTACAGGATCTCAAACTCGGCCCTCAGGACCCCACACAGTGTATGTTTTGCAGGTCTCCTCACAGTGTCGCAAGTGATATAATTAGCTCCACCTGTGGATCTTTTAAAACGTGTCAATGAGTACTGCATGCACCTGTGCACCTGCCGGGTGACCTGGAAAACATGAACTGTGTGGGCTATTTCACACGTTCCGGCTCCTGCCGGGCGGCGAAACCCAGTAGTTAATAATGGACACAATTTTGTCCATTCACACGGGACAGCCACCGCCTGGCTGCCCGGTTGCCGCCGCATCCATTGTAAACTTCTCAGTGTGGCACGGCTTCTTGGCCGTGCGGGGATTCGCCGCCCGACAGGAGCCAGAGCGTGTGAAATAGCCCTGTGGGGTCCTGAGGACCGAGTTTGAGAACCCCTGCACTAAACAATGTACAATTGCAGTTAAACTGATCCCTTTATTAGACGTATTCAATTATTTAGGTATTTATTCTTGCAGACTAACATTAATGGAGGAATGCAAAAAAACAGGAAAGTCGTATAAAATAGGAGTCAGATGTTTGGTGCAACTGCAGCTTGTTCAGTCTGACACAAAATATGCTCACCTAGAAGTATTGATTCACCTTCAACCATTACATTTTTTCACCTAAATAAATACATGCTGCAGGCAGATAGTTAAAATGGTATTGGCATTGTTGTATTCCACTGTGACATTGTTCTGCATAAACTGATCCACAGTAGATGCTAGTCATTACAGGTTTAAGCAGAGATTAAGTGTTTTACAGCTTATAGAGAACAGACTATGACTTGTCAGCATTATGACGGAAATAATGCAACCTCTAAATGTTCTTGGTTACAGATATGACATTTCTTAGACAAATATTTATACTGTTACATTTATTATATTGTTTATTAGTATTGTTTTTTATTAGAAATGTAAACATAGAAAACACAGAAAAAATGTATGCAACGTAAATGAGGTCAAACCAATGTTGGATTAAAAGGTCAAAAGGTCAACATCAAAAGGTCAACATCAAAAGGTCAACATGCAATAGGTCGACACAAACCAAAGGTTGGCCTGTACTAGGTCGGCAGGGTCAACAGGTCAACACAAGCAAAATGTCAACATGGACAAGGTCGACACAGGTAAAAGGTCTACATTCGTTTTTCACGTGTTTTTTTTTCAATGTCCATGCATTACTCCAATGGCGCTTTGCTCGGCACACTGAACTGTTCCCAATTGTAGCCCATGATGATGTAAAAGTATGAAAAAGTCGCAAAAATGTGTGAAAAAACGATATGTCAACTATTGTCATGTCAACATTTTACTTGTGTTGACTTTTTCCTCAGATTGACCTACAGATGGAGCGTCTTTCATCATTGCAGGGGCTGGTGGTGGATTCACAATGCGCCAGCCCCCACCAGACTTCAGAAGGGGACGCGCACGCACGAGATGCGCGTGCGTCCCCTTACAAAGGAGCTCCCCCCACCGCCCCCGCCATGTTCCCCCACCTCCCCACTCCCCCCCATACCTTGCCCAGGGTTCCCCTCCCCCACCGATGGGAAACCGCGTCCCAGTCAGATGCAGTGTTCGCTCGCCAGCAGTGGCGTTCTGGTGGGCCCCGGCGCTGGATTAGCGGCGCTACATCTGTATTGCATGTCTGCCTTTGGTTGTCAACCAATTGACTGACTGCCTAGACACTGTACTCAGTTCAACTGCTTCCTGAGCAGGGCCCTCTTGTCTGTCAGCGATTACCCAGTCTTGTTTTATTACTTCACTATTAATGTTTTGTTCCACATGGTAAGGCGCAACGGCATATTCTGGCGATAAATATTAATAATATTAATAATAATTCAGGTGTCATTAGAAATTATTATTTAACATACATTGTGGCCAATTTATCAACAAGTTTTAGCTATTTAACACATGACAATAAGTTGTGATTGGCTGGTGTACCAGTTATCATACGCATAAATGGTAACTATAGTCTGGAATATATAGTTCACAATTACTGTCAGCAAGAAGGCCGACATGATTTATTATGGATTTGTGAATGGAGCTAAATGACAGATGTAGTTTAGGTCTTTAAGAGTTTATACACAGCATTACAAATGCAGTCGCTCATTAGTAAAGCACGTCATTGTATGCCTTTGGTATCACACTATTGATAATGCACAGTTTTGGTATACTGCTGTCTCACTCGTTATTTCGTGTTATATTATAACCACCATGACCTAGTTGTGAAGCCGTATGTTCAATGGTGGCATTGACAGATACAAGAATAGTACAGGTCTTGCTGTTATGTCAGTCAGAATATTGCTCAAACTGCCATCTCAGACACTCTCCATAGCTTCCAACCTTTGCTCCTTACTTACTGTTACGTGCATTTTGGAGGGAATGGGTTTTGCAATTACTACTTTTTACAAAAGCATGCTAAAAAAAAAATCCAGAATTACTTAGGCACACAGTTTGGGAACCACTGACTTAAAACAGGGTAATAATATATTTCTCTCCCACTGTTGTTAAACAATAATACTAGAATGCTGAGATTTGTAGTTCCACAGAAGCAGGCAATTTAAGACTGCACACCACCTATGAGAAGACACTACTTGTTTTTGAAAAGCAATATTAAAAGATTATATTTTTCAGCAGGTATTTTTATTTTCAGCTAATGAAGGCCTTTATCAGACCCCATGCTGTGACTAGGGGGGATGTTCTAACATCCGCACCCCAGCTCCGCCCCCCTTCGCCACCCATCACATTCATAATTATCGCATATGCAAAGGACAGCTCTTGCGTTAGGAGCTGTCCTTTGCGGTGAGAGACTGCGGGACCCGTCGGGTCCCGGCGGCTCCCCCCTCCCTACCTTAGGGCTATTTCACACGCTCCGGCTCCTGCTGGGCGGCGAAACCCCGCACGGCCAGGAAGCCGTGCCACACACAGCAGTTTAAAATGGTGGGCATGGCCACAGCCCGGCAGCCATCCCTTCCAGTGGTGGTATCCGGCTGCAACCGGGCCGTGACCATCCCATGTGAATGGACACGATTGTGTCCATTATTAACTTATCGCCGTGCAGGATTTAGCCGCCCGGCAGGAGCCGGAGCGTGTGAAATAGCCCTTCCCCGCTGCTGCGCCGGGCTCTCCTGCTCCCTGCACCCGGAAGAGGATCATAGTGCAGGGAAGAGGAGTTTACAGGTCCGGGCATCACAGCTCTGTGCTGCCAGACACAGGACACATAGGCATCTATGGGGCATCTATGGGGCAATGCCAGATTTTTCTGGCATCCCAAAATGCGGTAAAAACCACGATAGCAGGGATTTTTACCGCATTTTCAGAATCTCCCCCTGCAACAGGATAGGCGTTTCCTGTCAGGAATGAGCCTGATGTATAGATTAAAGAACTCTGATGATCATTTAAATCTCTGACGGTTTTTGTTCTGCGCATTTACAGAATCACGCTGCACATATTGTATATCAGTTTTTGCTATGTGGCTTGCAGTGCCCCAAAAGCCACAGCTCAAGTAACATGCTGCTGGCATTTGGGGGCAACGTTACAAAAAACAAAAGTGTTCGAGAACATTTCTCTGTGCATGCTGGGTCCTCAGACACAGACTCACTGGCTCCATGATTTTAACGAACATCCTGAGTAACCTGAGGACTGCTAGATATGATGCAATAAATGGTAATATACCATTGTTCCTCTGCCTTCTGATCACACATAATGGGCCAGAGGTACTAAGCTTCAAAAAGTGATAAAGTGGAGAGTGCTAAAGTACCAGCCAATCAGCTGCTAACTGCCATGTTACATGCTATGTTTGAAAAATGACAGGAGCTGATTGGCTGGTAGTTTATCCCTCTCCACTTTATCACTTTTTGAAGCTTAGTACGTCTGGCCCAATATATGGTACCTGCCAAGCAATTTCCGTTAGTAATTCAAACAGTTTCATACAGCATCTCATTTTGCTAAGAAAACAGCTTGCGTGTAAGCAATTCAAAGCAACAGAAAGCTAAAAATAATCCACAGAGATGTGCCTCGGGAACTAGCCAAGTGATATTAAAGGAAAAACTTGTTTTCAGCAATTCAAAGCACACCTGAGCATGTGCTGACTACTCCAGCGA
Source organism: Crinia signifera (assembly GCF_055691185.1). Classification (NCBI taxonomy): domain Eukaryota; kingdom Metazoa; phylum Chordata; class Amphibia; order Anura; family Myobatrachidae; genus Crinia; species Crinia signifera. Next base: position 177,562,118 of record NC_139217.1, on the reverse strand, counting down.
AAGCAGAAAAGGGGGAATTGTACTTACCCAGCTCTGGTGCTTTGCTGAGTACAAATGCGTATGCCCAGAATTTGCTGACCGGTCCGTAATAGAAACTCTGGTCACAAACTGACTGCTTTAGTCCTTTGGTCATCAAGATGTACAGCATGTAGGCACCAGTCCGCACAGCACCAAATATACTGGAGGGTGGAAAAACAGATAGTTCTTAAAGCTGATTAAACATGTGTTTCTTTGTTGTATAAGACAGTCTCATTTACTGTATAAACATATATACCGAACAACATTCCCAAGTATGCTGCACATGCAAATATACTATAAAGACAACATGTCAATAACCTTTCCACTTATTCTGTAATTCACGGCTGCTGTTTTATCCTATATAGGTTACGGTTACCAGTTGCAAAACTACTGCAGTGCCAACGGTTTTGCTGCATCTGTCTGCAGTATTTATTGCAGCCGTGCATTTTATGTAGCAGAAATTCTATTTCTAATCTCCTATCACTAACGTTACTCATTTTGTAATTTGCCTGATCAGCTGTCCCAGCATGAATAAATAGATGAGAGAAATAATTCCATATACAGCGGTAAGGTATGATGCTTTTTGGACGACTCCCTGCCACCAGGCAGATGTACTAATCCTTTGAGAGCAATAGGGAAGAGAAAGAGAGTATCAGCTGGAATGGAATGAAGGCACATAGTACTAGCTCTGGAGAGAATGGAGGGTGATCTAGCACTGCATTCTTTTTCTCGGCCAATAACGTCTTTACAGAGACAGCTGTGTGGGCCGGTGTGTTCTGATGGGGGATGGAACCATTTTCCCATGACTCTGACCTCTTTCTTCTTATTCTCTCCTGCAAAGTTATCCTTACAAAAAAATAAGGATCAAATATGGTTTGAGGTAACGTTTAAAAAAGGGGCAGACTAGATGGGCCAAGTGGTTCTTATCTGCCGTCAAATTCTATGTTTCTATGAATTAGAATACTTTTCTTTTTTCACATACTTAGGGGTCAATCATACTCTATTCGAACAGTATGATGTGTCATTTCCGCAGTGTTTTACATTGGCACCGGCACCTGCACGCGCACCCTAGGGGCAGCGGGCACTTCTGTGCAATTCTGGGACGCTGGAACTTGAACCTCCATTGCAGCTAATTGGATTGACTCCTAGGTTTTGGTGGGGCAAATGTAATATGTGCAGAGAGAGTAATGGTGTGTCCACACAGTGCGGTATACACTAATAAATTTTGACTATAGTCAAAATCGCATATCACATAGTGCAAATCACACCGTGCTATGCAGCACCCGATCCCAATGCGTGGCTCCTCTGCATCGGAATTGAATGTAGAAATAGACTGTGCAGCACAGTCTATTTCTACTATCTCAGAATGAGGGCTATGCTGCTCAATGCACCCTGCCGGCCACCGATATTAAATCGATATCAGCGGCCGCCACATCGGCCTGTGTGGACATACAATTAGATTTGGGTGCATTTTTTGTTTCTGTGCAGGGTAAATACTGGCTGCTTTATTTTTATGCTGCAATTTAGATTTCAGCTTGAACACACCACACTCAAATCTAATCTGCCCCACCTGCAGTGCACATAGTTTTGCCCATTTGAGAAATATTTTGCTTTTGCACTCAACTCTAAATAATTATTAGAATCTCCTGGAGGAGAGGATGCAACACACTCTAATCGCACTGCCTCTAGTGTGAGGTAGGCTTCATTTAAAATCTCTCTACTGGCAGTGACATTATCCCAGGCACCATGGGAGAGTGGGAGCAGTGGAGACTCAGACCACACACCAGTCCAGCAGTAGCTGAAGCAGCAGAAGTCACCTAACATGACAGCCAGGAAAGAAGGGAAGTGTGCATCTGTGCATAGCTGGCTATAGTGCTGCACCAGCATGCATATAAATCTGCAAGAACAGATGCCCACCTGCATTGTCCATAGTTACTGAAATACTGATTGGTGCTATATAGATTGCAGAGCTGGATGGGATAGTGCAGCTGTCACTACTGGGAGTGAGGTGTTGGGAGATGGATTCTGTGCAGTGTAAGGGCCATGGGTGCTGTGTGGTAATGGGAGATGGATGCTGTGATGAAAGCCTATGGTGCTGTGCTATACGATTATAATGAACCCTATATAGTAGAATATCTTCTGAACACTAAGTGGTCAATCCATATACCCACAAAAGGGTAAATGTTAGCAGCACCACCAGATTCTCATCCCTTGCAGACTCAAACAAAATCTGCGAGTCTGTCGTACCTTGCGCTTGTGATGTTTTGCTGGGTAAATTGCATCAACCCCTAAACTTGCTGGAAGGAAAATCTTGAATAGGGCACCAAATTGGTTCGGGCCAACTCTGTGTGATCCTATAAATTCTTATGGTTTATTCCGAGGTGCTGTAGGTTTTGGACTTTTTACAACCTCTTGTCACAGTCTGAGAAATAATCTAAGGATCTTATTTTTTCACAATATACCGAGTGCAACACAAACCCAAAGCATAACAGATCCATCCCATTTCCCATTGATAGGTGGCAAAGAGTGTTTTTTTCCAGTGCTCCGCCTTAATTCCTTGACTCTTGTGGTTGTGGCCAAAACATGACATTCCTGTTTCATCAGCCACATATTCCATGCAATCATATAGAATAGGCTTCCCAAAGGAATCCCTCTTTGCATTTAAGGAATTTTTGTGCAAGGAATATGAGGCCCAATTCAGATCTGTGCGCTAAACTGATGTCCTCGTAATTGCGAGATTATCAGCTGACTGCGAATGTATTTTAGTCACACAGCACAAGAGTCATTATCATAGTCACTCGCAGTGAGAAGTGATTGACAGGAAGGGACCATTTGATGGAGGTACCATGAATAGTGGCAGAATCACAGGTGCGTCAAAGATTCTGGTGTTTGTCCCTGCCTGTGCCTGCAATCCCCTATTGGATTAAAGACGCACTATATGTATTAGAGATGGCTCCTATATGTATTAAAGATGGCTCTTGCATATCAGTACATGCAGCCTTTGTGAGTGACCATAGGGTTACTCAGTGGGCTGATTATAGAATATTTATGTACAGTTGTAGATCTGAGAGAGTTTTCCAGCCTACCAAATATTTCTTATATTAGCTGTCATTTTAAATATTCAATCTGGAAGCAATTCGAGCTTATTTTTATTGCCGTTCACCTGTGCACAATTAAGTTGACTTTAAGATGCATACACCTTTTCTGATAAGTTCCACAGTAGTGCCTTTTCATACAGGCCCTTCCTCATGAAAGACAAAGATCATTTAAATCAAACAGAAAACATAATAGAACAGCACAACTGATCTGAGCATAATTCAGACCTGATCTCTAGGCTGCTAATCTTCGACATGATAAATCATGGGGTGGGCGGCGCCGCTCGTTACTCGCCGCTGCACACCCACTCTGCCTCTAGTTAAAAGAATGTCAGCCTGCCTGCCGCCAATAATTGGTGCCGCCATGAGGCCCGTGCCTCACGGGCCTAGGCACAAATCCGGCACTGTGCGTACAGCCAGCCTTCAAAAGCTTGCTTTTATCACAGGAAGACCTTGCGCATGCACACTACGAATCATGCGCAATCCTTCGATAGTCATCAAAGTGATAACTGTGTACCATCTTATAGCTTAATGGAACCAATAAGGTTAATTTTAGCACAGTCACTGTATTTGGCACAAGCTAAACACTGCACATCATCTTAAAAACAGTCTACAGTATATCCAGCATAATGGAGGCAGCAATGCTATGGTGTTTCTGTTTCAGAGACTGGTAAACATGTCTAAATAGATGGAACAAGGAAATCCAGCTGCAGTCTGGAAGATATCTATGACTCATGAAAAGAGTAAAATATCAGCAGGGTAGTACAAGAAAATAAAAAGCTCAAATAAAGGAAGACAAAAACAAAACAAATTAAAGAAAATTACAAAATAAAAATCAATTTTGTGGCCCAGATCTCAGTGCCATTTATACTGTTTGCTAATAGACTGCATCCAACCTGATTAAATTCAAATGATAATGAAAAGAAAGAGTGATTACATGGCTAAGTAAAAACCGGACCCGGACAAGACCCCGGGGTTCGGGTCCGGTTTTTACTTAGTCCCTGTAATCACTCATTCAAGGGAACGCCCATGAAACGCTAGGTGTTTCCATACGGTAATGGGGCAGCCCGCGGTGACCCACTCCTCTCTCCCGCAATGTTGGGTGCATGCACATGCGAAGAAATGCACATGCGCACTAAAGAAACATTGGTCCCCGTGCGAACGCAGACTAGCTGCATACGGACCAGAATAAGGGCCACTATTATCTTTTAGAAGATAAATAAATAAGATTCTGATTGGTTGCCCATAGCAACATCCCATGTGAAATAGAAGTCCCATCTTAGTAAATGTCCTCCATATACTCAAACTAAGCTATGTTATGCTGTGAGTGGGACCAGTTTCTCTAATTATGGGTGGGCACACCAACAGGTCAGACCATATTTAAAAGGCGTCATTTTTTACTAAATACACCACAAATAGTTTGCCCCCATGGACTCTTATATAGTATGACCTATACTGTAGGTCTCTATAGTATGCATATTATTAGCTGGACTTTGGACAATCAAAAAATGGTAATGACAACTACCATAAAACTGGACCAGTAAATATCTGAGAGAACCTCCTACCTGAAAACGGCAAGACTGAGAGACCACAAGACAAGGGGCTTCCTTAGTTCAAACTTTTCTCGCTGCTTCATTAGGTGTCGACCACCAAATATAAAGGCGGCATACAGTGCTGAAAATAGAAAAGATTTCTTCCTGGAAGAGAAAACAAATAGGTTGGGTTTTAGATACATAAGCTATAGGAAACAAACAAGCTACAATAACAGAGAAAACAATCTTACACATGTCATTCATACACAGTGGCGGCTCCTGCTATAGGGCTGCAGGACTGCAGCCCCTCCAGTTAAAATCACAACACCAGAGACACAGACAGGCAGCACCAGAGCTCCGCTGCTTCCCCCCTACCTCTGCAGCTCTGGTGCTGGCTGTCTGTGTCTCTGACACGCTGGTAACCTCCTCTTACCAGGCTCCCTGAAGCAGCAGGACAGACACAGCAACAACCCAACCCTGTGGGGAGGAGTTCAGCATGTAGTAGATTACTATTAGAAGCTGCTACTGCTCATCATACTGGAATCAGAGCAGAGAATCAGAGCTGGAAACTCCTCCCCCTCTTGGGCTGCCAGTTCATGGAGTGGTGACAGCAATAGCTTCCAACAGGAAGTCATTCTGTGCAAATTGCCAGAGCTACAGTGCTTCTATGGGCTGCTGTCTGTGCAGCCCAGAAGCAATTCTCTGCAGAGAGCACGCCCAGACTACAGTGATTCACTCAGTGTGATGTAGCTGAAGGAAGGTATGCATTGCACCAGAGAGGTGCATGGAAGTTTTTTTTAATATTTGTGTGTAGATCTTTATAAAGGGTATAATTTTGTGTACTTTTATTAATATTAAAGTTATTAAAAGTGTGTATTTTGCTCTGTACCTGTGTTTGTGTGCATATGAGTACATCATGTATTTATACTGTAGTACGTGCATACAAACACTAGTACAGTGCAAATCAAACTAATAACCTGCAAATAATTAATGACTGTTTGCAACGAGCAGTACCCAGGAAATTGCAGCCCCCTTAAGTCTAAAGGCAGGAGCTGCCACTGCTCATACATGTAACTACGAAGACAGTTTACTGAAGTTTATAAAAACTGCTTTTTGTGTAACTTAATTTACCAAATGTATTGTACTGTAAGCTTTATAAGCCTTTCCATTTCTATACCCAGTGAAACGAAACATACGGTCATTTCTGCAATTGTTGTTGTGAAGTTTAGAATGTAAAATGGCCAGTGTTCAGGTCAACCATGTGTGATCCATCAAAGCAAGGTCACACATGTGCAGTTACACGCAGAACTGGCTGCTGTAGCTCCCAACCAGTTATAATGGGTGGAGCAGAATATAATCAGCTTTCCTGGTGAAACATTTTAGTAAATTGCAGAGTTAACAACAATTTATCTCTTTATCAATTAATTTCATACTTGCAAAAAATAATAATTCTCAGGTATACTCCTTGACACAAACTGAAGCTATTCTAGGTAGATCGGTAGGACTACTGTAGTACCTGATTAGTCGATAGGCTGATCAAACTGCAGCCTGCTGTAAGCACTGCACCACTGTCAATGTGGACGAAGCAAATGGACTAAAAGTAAGCTTCATACAGGATAGAGCTGTAATGCTAGCAAAGAGTTTAGTAATACTTACAGTGATGTGGTGTCTTAATTGCTTTAAAGGACATTTTGGAGAGAACCCAAAACTGCCACAGATAGGGGTAGCATTACATTTTCATCAAACTTAAATAAAAGTTAATGTAATTAAAAGTAAAGAATATTTGAACAATTTGGGTATGAAATCTCAGCAGTCAGGAAGGATCCTGATGGTCAGAATTCTGACAGATCACTGTAATTCTGCTTTCACATTGCAAAATTTAGGGTCGCACGGTTCAGTCCCAGTGTGACCCTGCATTTCGGTCTGTTCAGATCCCTTCAACGAACCGGCAATATTGCTGATTTGCTGGCGTCATGCGGGGGTGGGGCAGAGAGTCATCGAGGGAAGGGAAGGAGGCAGCACTTATGCCGCCCATACACGTCCCGATGCGGGCGTGCGTTCTGTGCTTAACTAGCATCCATCACATCGCATTGCATGCCTTGTGCATGCCTTGTGCATGCAATGCGATGAAAAGCAAGTACAAAAAGTATGTGCAGCACATACTTTTTGTACTGTGCGATGAGATGCCGCGGGAGCGCGCACCTCAAAGCACACATCGCACAGCCCGCATCGGGATGTGTATGGCCACCTTTAGAGCTGGTGCTGCTCCAAGCACTGCCTCCTCCATTAGTGTGAACGGGAAATGGGTCGCTGGACCTGATAAACCCGTTCACACTGCGAAACAACACGGCAACGAACCGGTAAGAACACTTTTTTCCGGTTTGTAATGCCCTGTTTCTTCCGTTTTGCTGGTACCCGGTAACCACTTTCACATCACATAATTACAGGTCAAACTGGCATGAACCCGGTAATAAGGTGCCATGTTAAAGGGGTACAAGTGATCCTATACCTATCCTTAACCTCCCCCTGCCTAACCCTAACCTCCCGCTCCCCATGCCTGACCCTAACTGTACCCCACTGCAGCCTCACCATAACCTCTTCAGCCCCAACCTAACCCATCCCCTAGATCAGTAATCCCTTTCGGCATCCGTTGAGATTCTGACTGTGGAGATGCCACTGTTGGTATGCTTACTGCCGGGATCCTGACTGCGTCCCATTTAAACATAAACTAACAGCTAGTAAGCAAAATAATGAAATATGCTGGAATTTCTCCATTACTGTATATGTGTACTTATACACACACATCTTTACTTCAGCTGTAAATGGCAAATGTGTTCTTGTTATAAGCAGTTATCCTTCTAAATTAGACTATTGTATGAATACACTATTTCTATTTATGGTTACAAATGTATTTTCTATCTTCATAGGAATGAAATAGCACTCACATCTAGGTTTTTTGTTTTTAACCTTAAAAGACTTTTGAGAAACTACAGTAAATATTGCACAATTCACAGGATATACTGTAGGTGGAGAAACCGGCATGACTGGACCACCTAATCCTTTACTTTACACTTTAATAAGGTTTAAGAATGCACCATATGGGTTTCCATAATATTGGATATTTGTCTGAAAGACAACATTTCATTTTAAACCAATCCTAAACCTGATGCGATTCGAAGTCATTACTTTAATTCAGATATAAGCAAAATGTTGCATTTTTAGCCTATTCTGAATAGGGCTGTGAAATTTGTCCTGTTCCACCAGTGGAATTTGATCTCAAATATTCCTTCTTGAGGTGGCAATAACAGAAGCTGGCCATACACTAGGGCGACTTGTCCTCGAAAAGAAGTCACCCGTGAGCTGCCCAGAACCTTCCCGGGCAGCAAGATTGCATGCAATATATTGTATGTGGTCCTTTTGCATACAATATATTACATGCAAACCCATCCAAACCTTCCAGGCTTGGCTGCGATCCTGCAGATTGCTTTAGTGGCAGTTCCGACTAGCAGGTTCCGATGCAATTTGGCTGCTTTTTATGCGATTGATCACCGCAAACACAAAAAAGGGGATAAATTGCATGTACTGTATATCGCCTAGTCTTTGGGCACCAGTATCTCCACAATCATTGCTAGACATTAAAGAGGCTGTTTGCCGACAAATACAGTGTTACAGCCATCCGATGCAGTGCTCTGGTTGTATCAAGTTGATGTACTGTATATGCCTTTTCATAAACATACCGCTCAGTTCCATGTGTGTTTTACACACTTCATAATTAGATCTTTTATTTGATCAGGCATGGTAATTTTAAATGTAAAATAAACTATAGTCCACCTGTAAATACATATTATTGTTGAGTTTCCCAAAATTCTGCCATTACAGTCCAAGTTTTGGAAATCCATAGGTGACTAATTTGTGTCTCAGTCAGTTTGATTTAACAATCTGGACTCGAGCGCAGATATTTTTAAAGCTGGACTATAATGGTGGAGTGTATGAAACTGCATTATGGCAAGGATGGAGTAACATGATAGGCATGAGATAAGAAAACGAAAAGATAGGTAAGCAGCACTAAAAAGAGAGATCAAAATTTGGCAGGATTTCAAAACAAAAACTAATTTTGTATATACAGACGCTGGAAAGATAACATGGACAAGGAGGATTTTCAGAAGTGATATGTGCAGCTGGAAGCAAGTAAACATGACCTTCATGTTAAGATGTAAACTTTAAGCCTCTTTACTAAATATATGCAGTGTCAGTTTCTTGGCAGTCCACTGTATGCAGCCGATTAGGCACTTGGCAATAATACTGAGCTAAGTGAGATGCCAATAGCGCTGCTTGTCCAAATGATAACAGCTGTACTCTTGGTTCATTAATAAAAGTGCAACTGGAGATATGAAGTCAGACAGAATAGATTATACAAGGCTAAAACCTCACAGCAGGTCAGAAGTCAAAAGATAGACTAATAGGTGATAGCCAAGAAATATTCTACTTATTATTATAGCACTTTTATCCCGATAGGACTCACTTGCAATGAAAGGCACAATATACAACATAAACTTAACAGGAAAGAGAATTAGGCATTTGAGTTTTTTTACAGACTAAAAGAGACATTACTGAAATTAATATTTTTGAGGGAAAGTCGTGAGCCTATTTTTGAAGGATTCTAGAGTGGAGGCCTCTTGGACTGTGCAGGAAAGCAAGATCCACAGAGTCAGAGCCGCATTGCTAAAAGGATCAACGCCCTTGAGATTCTAGGTACTGCTAAAAGTCCTACAGATTGCAGTATGTGAGATGGACAGTATGGGATCAGAAGATTCTTCAGTTACCTTGGGCCCTGGTCATACAGTATGTAGGGTTTTGAAACTCAATAAGCTGAACGTGAAAATAATTTGCCACCTTACAGGTAGCCAGAGAAGGGTTTTATGTGGCTGGAATGGGGGCTAGTTTGTTAATAGCCTGGCAGCTGCATTTTTTACAATCTGCAGGTGATGTAGCTCATTTGCTGGGAGGCCCAACTAGATGTCATTGAAGAAATCTAAGTAAGATGATACAAATGCATAAATTATATTAGGCTGCTCTGTGGGAATTAATTGACTCTGGCTATGTTCCACAGATGAAAGAATAAGGGTTTAACTGGATGTTAAAGTGTACAACTACAATCCAGGACAACACCAAGATTTTGTACATTCAAAGTTTTTTCTATTCCGAACCTCCAAGTATTAAGTCCAGTTAATTGATTCTTGTGATGGTGAGCTCTTATTAAAAGAGCCTCTGTTTTATCAGGATTCAGCCACAGCCAACGAGTACTTATCAACTTCTGCAGCTTGTGATTGGGTTCTCAGTACCCAGAGCAACGTACAGGTACAGTTGTGTATCATCTGCATAGAAATAACCAATAGACACCTGTAGGTTGTCCGTGCATGAAAATTGTGCTTGTGCACACAGAAGGTTCCTATCCACCACACTCTAGGGGAAATATATCAAGCCTTGGATAGAGATAACGTTAAGAAGTTGCCTAATCCTCCAAAGAGTGTAAAGTGACAGAAGCTGCCCTGAGGAAATAGTCGTGAAACGCGCGTCGGCAACAGCGCTGTGTGTGTCTAGAAATGAAAAGTGAAATGATGTGTATATGACATGTTTTAGTTTAAACTTGTACAAATTGTGACTAATACCAGGAGATCCGAGTATTGTACATATTATCTGACGGCAGCACAAGGTCCCTACAACTCTCCATGAAATTATAGACAGCAGAGAAGCTTTTTGTGAAAAGGTTAGCGGCCATTAGACACGCTGCTGATCTGGCCGGCTAACACGCGGCCAGCTTCCGGCTAACGATTGCTATTAGAGCCGGCACACAAGCCGTGTAATTCGGCAAAATACACTATCACTAAATATGCTGCTCGACCAGCAATGGTGATTAACACAAATAACTGCCGAATCAGCGTGCATAGTATGTGACCACATCACAACCCACTTGCTGAATAAAAGCATATGTAACTAGCGGCTTTTCCTCTACACACTGCTGACTGTATATCTAATTACTGTATGAATTCTCAGTTTGGCAGCGATATGCGCAGCTTATAAGACTATTATCGAACAATGGGGCTGCAGTGAAATACTACTTAGCTGACCGATACTGATGTGATTAGCGGCAACAATTATTTTATAAGTCATCTGATTGATTATTATGTCACAGCATACATACAGTTTTTGAGAATACTGTTACTGGTTGGAATAATTACATCAGAAGCTATCTGCCGATTTAATTATTATATTGGGTTTATTCACTATTCAGTCAGTATATATGCAGTCTATGGAAACATTGTGTAACTAGTTGGCCGCGGCATAAACTATTCAGCTGACTGATATCATATGTAAATCAGCAGCAACATTCCATATGCTGCCTGCATGTCTAATTATTATATGTATATTTGAATTGAGGTACGTGAGTAATCCACCGCCCAAAATTGAAGGGACCAATCTATTTAAAGAAAGCAATCACACTGCACTAACAATTTATTGGAGAAATCCATAACATTGAGGTCTTAAGTTCAAACGCTGCCAGAGACAGCGGTGCCTATGATACTAATCGGCACATAAACTACATGACCCGGATAGTTAGTGCTGCCAAATAGATTACAATGACTACTGCCTCAGCCGACTTATGCGCTGCCTGATCAACAGCGATAACTTTATACATTATTTCTTTGACTGAGCAAAAGTGACTAACCACATTAGTTAACCCATAAGCCGCCTGTTTGTACAATACTGGAGTGTACATTACTTATTTACCCTAAGAAGGGAACCCACCGATAAGTGACAATAGATCTACAATATAACACTGATCACTGTCAGAGAGGATCCCCAATATCTAGGTTGTGACTAAAAATATCATGTGAACCTTATAGCTGCATGAGAGGAATGAACACATCATTGTGACTAATGAAGTGAAGTAATCACAATACAGAATATTTCAGAAATCCTATCTATGTAACAAGGTTTCCAATATAAAGTGAAAATACAAAGGTTTTGGACACAACTTTGTACTAAATATAGGACACATAGATATTCACATCATTAAATGGGACAATCACAAAATATATGAAATGACACACACAGCTGTTATTTTTGGGAATATTTAGCGCAAATAATCTTCCTTTTTAATGATTACTAAATAAAAGGTATATTTTAAATAAATGTATCTTCTTCTTTTCTTAGTGCGCCAACAAAGAGACAATCCTTTTTCTTTCCAGTTCTTTGTTATTTCCACTGTAACCTGTTATGATTGACAGAAGATCAGTGGTTTAGAAGCTTGAATATGTAAGTGGTAAAAGTTTTACCGGGTACTATTTATTTAGAATTGTGATAACGGCTCAGTTGGCTGTGTTGTAACACAGGCATTCTTAGAAAGCAGTGGATCAAAACCATTTTCCAGAAAGAGAACGGCGAACTGCCAAGAGACAAAACCACTGCCGGATAATCAATCTCTCCCATTTACAAGCTGATCTGACAGCAGAGTAAATTCAAGAACCACAGACCTGGAATTAGCAGAAACAAAGATAACCTCTGTGATCCCGGCAGCTACAAAGCTAGTTTCTTTCTGTTGCAGCCAGTCAATCTTCCCAAATAAGAAATTATCATATTTATTTATTTATTAACAGTTTCTTATATAGCGCATACAGATTCCGCAGCGCTTTACAGAGTATAGTTGAACATTCACATCAGTCCCTGCCCCAGTGGAGCTTACAATCTATATTCCCTACCACATGCACATGCACACACAGACATTATCGGGTTAATTTTTGTTGGAATCCAATTAACCTACCAGTATATTTTTGGATTGTGGGAGGAAACCGGAGTACCCGGAGTAAACCCACGCAAGTACGGGGAGAATATACAAACTCCGCACAGTTAGAGCCATGGTGGGAATCGAACCCATGACCTCAGCGCTGTGAGGCAGTAATGCTAACCATTACACATCATACACAACTAATGGACAATTTTGAGAGTTTGAATTTCTAGTACTCATAATAAATGTGACCAATGTGAGTTTAGTTGTAATGCTGCAAATCTATTAGTAAATATGGTGGGGGAATAAAATGTCCTTTTTCGATTATATCCCATGTGTTTTATTAACTATTGATACATAACTGGTCCCAGCTTATTAGCCACTAGGGACAGATGATTGAAATATGTGTACAACTTTATATGTGGTCAGGCAAGGTAAACATTTTGATGGATACTTTTCCCAGAGTCCCTAGCTCCAAGTTTTTCACTGGCTTACTCCTGTAACTGTCTCTTTTTGAATGTTTTATTAATAATACTGTCATTTATTTCTACCAATTATGCAACACTGTATGGCTCTGGTAGTAAAAGTGCAGTAAAATGCCAATGTTAACCACTATGCTTAAATGACACACTAGTTATAACAGAAATTGATTACAAAATGTAACCCCCTGGCCCAACTATATGAAACAAAGGGGCCCAATTAATAAGGATAGCATATACAATGCGATCTGGGTGAGATCTTAACACTCAGGATCGCATTGCTATATGCAATCCTATTGCAGACACAAGGACCGATGGCCCCCTGAAAGAAGCCTGTCCCTGCAATCTGCTGTGCCGGGTGTGTGTGCATGATTAGTCAGCGCTGACCCCCCGGCAATGTGGCTAGTAGCCCATAGGTTACAATAAGCTACCGCCATCCCAGAATGGGGGTTGCTGTAGGTGCATAGAAACCAATAGAAACCTATTTGGGATGCGACTGCAAACTGGCCAAAAGGGTTCACAGCAAGTATCGGAGGTTCCTGCTGTGATCCTTCCACCACACATTTCCGAAGTACATAACCCCCAAAAATGAGTGTTTTGGGCAAATTAGCCGCAAATATTAAATGATAATGGATACCAAAATGTGCACACTTTGTGCAAGTACTGATGGAGTTATGGAACACAGAGAAACATCAAAAGAAAGCATTATGGATAGTATACGTGGATGCATAGAAACCAGTGTGGAGCATCTTACAGACAATGTATAGGTCGACACCAGAATGTCGGCATGCACTAGGTCGACATTGGCAAAAGGTCAGCATGGAAAATGTTGACTCATGAAAAGGTTGACAGGATTTTTATTTTTAAATGTGTCAATATCTACACCAGAGCACATGGACCTCTAAATAGTGTACGGTGTACCCTCCAATAGTTTGCTTCGCTCACCATGCTCTGGTCAGGTGCCTCGCTCCATTACCGTTTTACCTTTCCGAATCAGAGTCCACGTGGATGGTAAAGCATGAGTGCCAAAAACGGAAAAATAATTGTGAAAAACTCATGTCGAGTATTGCCATGTTGACATTTTGTTTGCATTGACCTTTTGTCAATGACAACCTAGTGCATGTCGACCCTTTTGTCAATGTTGACCTAATGCATGTTGACTTTGTCTGTGAGCCATACAGTTACCCATATAAACCATTTGTCAACAGCAGGAAGTAAAATCAAGGGGTGACTACATCTTTATTGGGTGATGCAATCCTGTATGATATGTGGGATGATACAGTGGGCCTTATTCTGGTTGGTGCGGCCGGGCCGTACGCGTAAATCCAGGGATTTTTTATGATCTGCGCATGCGTACATTCGCTAATGCGCAGGCGCGAACACTCCACAACGCTTACGGCCGGGGTCTCTACGTGCGAAAAAACCTATACGCGAGTGTACGGGCAATGGGGGCGGCATAGGGGCGTGATGAGGGGAGCGGCCGAAATAATGAGGGAAAATGGGCGTAAATATGGGCGTACACGGGGGTGTGGACCAAAAATGAGCAGTGCTACTACCGCACGCTCGACTAAAGCACCGTTCATTTCGGACACAAAACAGGCGGCCGCCAACCGACATCTCAAACCACCCCTACAGATACCGCATGCCAGCGTGCGCCTGGGTTAGCTACTGTCAATGCCTAATTTTTCCCAGCATATAATTTCCATAATCATAATTATTACCATGCCCACTAAATTAAAATAGTCAGGGATAAATAATCTAAATGTCATGTTTGGACTCTACATGTGCAAAATTACACTAGCTATCAGATGACAGTTATTAGAATTCCATATCATATTGCACTCACATGTTATAACAAATTATAAGTTAGTCACAGGAAAAACCAGCATTAGAAATGAAGTCATTAGCATTCCCTTACACCAGTAAGTCAGCCAGGAAATACAGTATCAGGGGGCGTGTCTGTAGGCTAATGAAAGGAGGTGAATGAATGGTTCTCTGGAAAGCAGCTAAGCCAGTCATAGGATACTGTAAACAAAGGCAAGTGAAACCTGGTGAATGAATAGATTCTCCCCTCCCCCGAGAGTTCTCTTGAAAAGCAAGATAGGAACAAACAGTCACTTGCTGTTCGATCAAGACACAGAGAGCATGGGTCTGGCTTCACCGGGAGGCTCCTTCCATAACTTATGGATTTGGATGTGATGGGTAACTATGTATCATCAAACTGAATTGTGTACTAGGACCCCGGTTATGTAATATGGATTATGCTAGAGAGTTTAAGAGTAGTTAACTTCCATTTTTTTGTTGTCTTCAGATAAACACATGTGCATAGGCCCAGCGTATGTTTACCGATGGTTTGGACAAAGAAAGCTTCTGTCTGTAGTTGAAGGTGATCTGTGTGAATGATTTAGCTAGCCTGTAGTTCATGGATTGTATTGTGGTTCACAGTGGCTATGTAGTAGGCAGCAGTCGGTAGATTGTATAGATTGGTTTGTGTAAGGATAAGCTGTAGTGATTGTACTGGTTTGGGCATGGTGGAATGCTAAGACTATGTAAGCAGAATGTGTAGACATGTGCTGCAGGCTCCAGGCCTGCTGGGAGTCCACTGTGTGTCCATGTGTGGGTGTGGGGCTGAAAGCTTTTGGAGTGTGTTGTCCGGCTAGATTATCTAGATATTCGGATGTGACTTTGAGAAACATGTGCTGTGAGGGTAGTTCACTATTGTCTGGATTCTTGGTGTTTGAATGCATGTGTAAGGTTATGCAAGAACAGAGTGCGAGTGCTTAGTGTGGTGTCCAGTGAGAGTGTCTGGATAGACTATCTGATGGAGCCTACATATATATATAACAAATGTGGATAGCGTGATGCTAGGATGGTGTGTGTGTAATAGCTTGTGATGTGATTGTGATGTGATTGGTCCTTGGATTGTGTGGTGCTATTTATGTGTTCTGTGCGGAAGTGCATAGACAGATTAAATATATATTAATTGTGTGTGCAACAGGTTTAATGTGTTTGATGGATGTGCAGTTTGTTGTAAGGATTGTGAGTATCGTATGATGCAAGCTAGAGGTAATTTGGAATAAATGTTGTGGAAAGAAATTATGAACGTACAGTCAGTGTATGTGTGATTGCCAGGCGGAAGTTAATAGTCTTTTGCTAAGGTTTCCTTTGTGTGCCATGTGGCAGTACACAAAATGGCGGACACAAAGACATGGTATCATAAAATGGCTGCTTCATAGCCACGCCCCCTCCCGCGCTGTATTCGCATACACAGTATATAACACTGAGGTTAGCTTCATTTAAGGATGCTGGAGAATAATAATCGTTATTATGTATAAATACCTATATTGTAATATTTTGTAATCCATGATACAGTTTCATCAGTTTACATTCATAAAAAATATTCATTGGTTATAAATCTGGACATTCAATTATTGGTTGCGTGCGAAATGAATAAATTAGATAGACTTTGCATATATAAATAAATGTACTTCAATACTAATTTACGCGGATTACTACCAAACACATACACCTGAATGTAATAACCAATGCTGCAGTCTATTAAGTCCAAACCATGATTTCACTACCTGCAAGCCACACACAGCACTCAAACACATTGGAAGCTTATCTTTCTATACTTCTCTACATTTAAAGGTTTGTTTAATTTAAGGTAAGAATCTTTTTAAGACCTGCTTATATATGCTAAGGTAGGTATTTGTTAAACAGTTATACACATTCACTACGTGCTTTCATAGACTTTACACAGTAGCACACTCAATCGACCCAAGTCGACATGTGTCAACGTGTTCACTCTAATACAAACATAGGTTTTGTATTTATGATACAATAACATAAACCACATCTAACACCTACAAAGGATGTTTCAGCAATGTTTTAATCCCATGGCCACTATTTTGCACATTAATTAATTCAATCAATTAATTAATTTTCATAATTATAGTTGAAAGGGAAGATTTGCAGGTCCATATATGTGAAGGGTATGTCAGCGTACACGGACGTACGCTCACTATCACGAGCGGTGACATAAGCTGACTTTTCTATTGAAAACAATAGGGACCCGTCCGTGCAAGCTGGCGTACGCTCAGATAGCCGCAAGAAGTCGGTGGGAAGACGGCCGAGAGACGTCCGTAAACGGTGGTGTACGCTCAATTGTACGCCAGTTGTCGGAGTGTAAGGGCTGGCCCGTCCGTGTACGTTGGCGTACGCTCAATTGTACGCCACTCCCCTTTGCCGATATTTCTGGCCGTACGTATGCGGCTGAGTTGTGGGTGGACTTAACCCCAACGACCGCGTACGGATAGCGTACGTTGTTTTGGAACGTACGCACGTTTGGCCGCTCCGATCAGAATAAGCTCCAGTATGTCAACAGTTCTAATATCATATACTGTATGTCAACAGTCATAATATCAACAATGTTGACATTGTTCCTGGTGGTCCAGTGGTAAATTACCTGCTCCTGATGACTGCAGAGGATTCAGAAATGTTTCCCTGTCCCAGTGGTAATGTCACTTACATTATTTATTTATTTATTTATTAACAGTTTCTTATATAGCGCACACATATTCTGCAGCACTTTACAGAGAATATTTGAACATTCCCATCAGTCCCTGCCCCAGTGGAGCCTACAATCTATATTCCCTACCACATGTACACGCACACACAGACATTCATCAGTCCCTGCCCCAGTGGAGCCTACAATCTATATTCCCTACCACATGTACACGCACACACAGACATTCATCAGTCCCTGCCCCAGTGGAGCCTACAATCTATATTCCCTACCACATGTACACGCACACACAGACATTCATCAGTCCCTGCCCCAGTGGAGCTTACAATCTATATTCCCTACCACATGTACACGCACACACAGACATTCATCAGTCCCTGCCCAAGTGGAGCCTACAATCTATATTCCCTACCACATGTACACGCACACACAGACATTCATCAGTCCCTGCCCCAGTGGAGCCTACAATCTATATTCCCTACCACATGTACACGCACACACAGACATTCATCAGTCCCTGCCACAGTGGAGCTTAAAATCTATATTCCCTAACACATGTACACGCGATGATGCCCAAACCAGTTAACAGACACCACCAGTTCAACTGTTATTTGCTGGTCTATTCTTTTCATGTAAAGGGCCAATGTATTTTATTTTTGTTACCTGTGGAGACTAGAGTTTGTTTTTTCTATAAGGGACCAATAAGTTTTTTTTTATTTGACTGTGGGGGCCATTGTTTTTTGCCATGTGGGGATCTCATGGTGTGCCTTAACAATTTTAAAATCTTATTTAGTGTGCCGCAAGGTAAAAAGGTTGAAAATCACTGCTGTAGACTGACATATCATAAGAACAATACAGTATACATTTGCAGATCTAGAAATAACATACAACAATAAAATGACAAACTAGTTAGAATGAGTGCTTGGGCCAAGGACAGGGCAAATCATGATCCTGTGGGACAAGTTGTGTTAAGTCATAGGTAAGTAAAATTGAAACTTGATGGGCATGTCAACCTATTGTGGTCAACCTATTGACTGTGAAAGAGCAGCAGGAGGAGGGGAGTTGGCAGAAGACTGGATAAAGCCAGTATTACGCACTGCAGTGGTAGGGAGGAGCAGGGCCATCTATGGTGATTGGTGCTGATCGATCATGACTAGGAAAAGTCAAGTCTGCAATACAGGGTGGGAGAGTCCAGTTAATATATATATACTCTATATATACTCTTGCCTTAAAACGGCTAAACTTAGCAGGGTTGGGGTGACGGGCCCCAGAATTTCATGACTGGCAGCTGGATGCCTTTGTGCCTCAGAGGACGCAGCTGGCCAAACTAGCCGGACAGGCTAGGACCTGGATGCATCTGGATAAAAACTCTGCAGTGCAGATTGTGGAGATAGTCGCACTCAACCAGCCCTCTGGGATAACCCCGAAACTTTTAAGGAGTTGGCAGTGGTGATTGAGCAACACCTGACCCTTTGGAAATGAAATCAGAATCAGGATCAGCTTTATTGGCCAGGTATTCTTGCGTATATTAGGAATTTGTTTACGGTTTGCTGTGCAGCAGCCAGGTGGGTAATAAGTAAACAGCATACAGTATAAACAATAAACAATATAAACAGGTGGGGGAACATGTACAGTCATATAGAAAGTTATTCAGAGGGGACACCATGTTAGATTATGTGCAAAGGGTTATGGCACGACTAGACAGTGAGGTGTTCATGAGTTCATGTGTCAACCGGTGAATCGCTTGAGGGAAGAAAATTTTAAGGCTTCTGGAGGATCTGGTGGGAATAGCCCTGTAGCGTCTGCCCGATGGCAGTAGGTTAAACAAGCCATGGCCAGGATGTAGTTGGTCCTTGACTATCTTCATTGCCCGCTTTTTTGCTCTGGACAGGTACAGGTCCTAGACAGAGGGAAGGTCCGTCCCGATTATCTTCTCTGCAGTTCTGACTACCTTTTGGAATCCGCATTTGTCTCTCTTGCTGGCGGAGCCGTACCAGACCAGTATTGAGGAGCACAGTACAGACTCCACAATTGCGGAGTAGAAGAGAAGCAGAAGCTTCTGCGGGATGTTGAACTTCCTCAGTTGCCAAAGGAAGAATAGCCTCTGCTGCACTTTTCCAACAATAGTAACAGTGTTGGGCCCCCATTTAAGGTCCCTGGAGATTGCGGTTCCTAGGAACTTGAAGGAGTCCACTAGCGACACCACACTGTCAGCAATTGTTAGCGGAGGAACACCAACAGCCTACTTCCTAAAGTCCAATACCTACGGTTTTGGGTGGGTTGAGATCTAGATGGTTGCTGCTGCACCATCGGGCCAATCGGTCCACTTCTTGTCTGTAGGCCAATTCGTCCCCGTCCTTGATAAGGCCAATGACGGTAGTGTCATCGGTGAATTGATTATCTTTACTGATTGCACCTTTTGAGGTGCAGTCGTTGGTGTACTTGGGAGGTGAATTTCCCCGCTTTCATAACTTGTTTTCTATCAGTCATAAAGTCCACAATAATTAAGCCAGGTCAGAATTTGTGCCAATGCCAAAGCACAGAACCCAGATTCCAGTTATCAAGACATTAAGATAACATGCCACTATGCCCTGCAATGTATGAATGGACTGTTCTGACTCCTGCAGCTATTGATTATGACAGCTGCCATGCTGTAGCCCATTCACTGCATCAAGGACAGGCTGCCAGCTTTGAACTGCATGGGAGATCTTGGGATACTACTGAGATCTCGCACAGGCCCAGCAAGCCACCCAGATGTGAGACACAGAGCATTATCACTAGACTGATGCAATGTGGGGCTCTGGCAGAATTCGATGGAGAGTGGAGCTTTAACTTCTCCACTTTGTCATCCAAGATGCATCATCTCAGTAAAGATGCAAGACAGGAAGAGCTAAGGCCCCCATACATTAGGTAATTTACCTGCAATTTGGGCTCTTTTCCTGTAAGTGCAGTGACCAATCACAGGAAAAGAGCCCAAATTGCAGGTGAATGATAGCAGGTCCGATGTGATACTCGTTCCTGTGTGCATCCCACTGAGTCTGCGAGGCTTCTCCCTGAGAATATGGGTTTCATGCCCATCATACACTTATATACAAATAAAACAGCCTCAAGCTTGCAAGTCCTATAAGCTACTATAAAATATGATCACTGCCTTAAAACGTTCCATCATAGCTGCAACATGGGTCATCTAATCCAAAGTTTAAAATACCCTGAAATGACACCCTGTTCAGCCATGTTGTTATGTAAGATTATTCAAATCATTAGTAAAGTTTTGCACTGAAAAGTTATCATCAGCTGAACATGTTATTTATATAGCAGACCTGCCAACGTCTTACAGTGTGATCACGGTGAATTCATAAGTGGCACATAATAAAATTGTAAAAGTAATGCAGAATGTGGACTAAACCTTACATTGACAATTCATTACAACAGAATATTAGATGCATTTTTCAGCCTATGGATTTGCAGGAGACTCAAATGCCCATAAAATAATATATATGACGCCCACAGGAGCCATAGCTAAGTCCTCAGCAAAGTCATAAACATATACAGCAGAGATGCAGAAACATTGACTCCCTAAGGGAGTCTCTGGTCATGTTTCCCTGCGTACATAGGCCTAATTCAGACCTGTTCCCTAGGCTGCATATGTTTGCCGCCTAGAGAACAGGTAAATGCTGCCCGTCCCGAATGCTCCGCCCCTTGTGAAACCCTCGCTAGTATGTGAGGGGATGTGTATGGTAACAAACACCCCGCCTGCTGCCGCACGGCTGAAAAATCATTCAATGGTCGCTCACTATCGAATGATTTTTCTACCGTTCGCTAATAAAAGTCACTGACTTTTATTATGCCCACAGATTGCTGAAAAGGGGGCGGGCGGTGACGTCATGTGAGCAGGCATCATTACGCCTGCGGGTGCAGGGGAATATTTTTATCTAGGACACCTTCGTTCTGTTACGTGATAATTCTTGTACTCTGATGTGCCAAAGTTGTGCCACATAGAGGGCCAGATGTATCAAGCTTCAAAAGTGATGAAATGGAGAGTGATAAACCATCAGACAATCAGCTTCTAACTGTCATGTTGCATGCTGGGTTTGAAAAATGACAGGTAGGAGCTGATTGGTTTGTTGTTTATCACTTTCTGTTTTATCACTTTTTGAAGCATGATACATTTGGCCCAGAGGGAGAAAAGGCGGCTGAGAGGGGAAAAGGCAGGGGGGGAATATGTAATCGCTGGGGCGGCATAAATAGAACTCGGTAAACTGAAACACAGGGCCCTGGTTCCCACGTACACTCCCTACTGCCGATTTAGCTCTGCAAATGACTACCGCCTCTTCCAACTCCTACCATAAGGGTTTGTACAATGGTACTCCCAACCTCAGAATACCGAAAGAAACTTCACCCAGTATCCTAGCATTAAATGTACATTTAAGTCATCTTTTCATTGAAAGCAAATCAGCAGAGTAGACCGTATGGAAGCTTGTTTTGTTGCCTTTGTTGTAACCCATTATGTTAAACTGAAATTTCAATATTCATCTTATTACAGTGACAATTGGAAGTCTGGTAGGTTTATTTATCTCATTAAGAAATCCAGACCATGAATTTTGGTCATTACACCAGACATCGTGACATTTTATGATTAGCAATAATTCTTGCTTTTACATCTGCACCATAGTAACGTTATATTCTACGCAATATGGTATCAGTTTTTCCATTATGTTCTACATTTGAATAAGCAAACAAAAAACAAATAGCATACAAACATAACAAGTGTAGATACATGCCCCATTATTAGAAATTCATGATTTTATTGTCTGTCTTGCTAGTAAACACTAAAAGAATATCTCGCTTCCACGGTCATGCACAGCAAATTAGCCTTGTCAGTTTAAATGTCAAGATGCTGCAGAAGTAATAGGATTCCACAGTGTGTTATTAGCATATAGGGGGTTATTCTGGTTGAATCAATTTGAATTTGCAGCCTTGCGAGTCCACCAAACCCCGTCCGGCGAATGAACGCCCACCCGCCGCCCCCTAGAAGTGCGGATTCGCCCGCACAGGCTGCGAATGGATGTTTTGCATAAACATCCATTTGCATGCCTTGGATTACCATCCACATCTTTTGATGGTCGCCGACCATCGAATGATGTGGTGTGTGCACGCATATATGTGACTTTTAAGTCACTTACATATGCATGCACGCTGGCGCAGATATGGGCAGGCAGCTGACATCCGGTGATGTCAGCTGCCCGCCCCCCGCACCCGGGTCACTGCCTCAATACTATACTAACGCCCAGCGTTCTCATGGGAACGCCCATGGAACACTTGGCGTTCCCATACGGTAATGGGGCAGCCCCCCGCCCATCTCCGCCCCCCGCCATGGGTGCTTGCACCCGGAAAACCGAAAGTTTGCGTAAGTGCATGCACCCTATGTCTGCACATGCGCAGAAACGTGCCTGCGCAGATGCACACCATCGGTCCTACGTGGGAATGCACAGAGGACCGAATGGATAAGAATAACCCCCATAGTGTACTCCTAAGGCTGGTACTATCGTGCACTAGAGAAATTTACAAAGCTTTCAAATGATGACTGATCCACAACTGGGCACAGAAGTTACTCTAGTGGAATTAAGTAATACTTGCAGAATATCACCTACCATTTATGTTCCACCTAGAATTCTCACCATATGCCAACAAAATCATGGACACTATCACCATCCTGTTAAATATATAAACATAACGATGAACGGCGGATGGGATGCCGGTGGTCTGAATGCAGAGCCACTAAACTTACCACCCCACATCAGCCTAGCGTTAACCCACCATACATAGTTCCAATTGACATGCAACTGAGATTCCGGCATCGGCATGCCCATCAATGTCAGGGTTCAAGTTCCAGTTTCCTGCACAAAAGACTAAATTCTAGCATCGATATTTTGACTGCCGGATTCCTGGTACAAAAACTCATGTTGAGTTTAGGGGAATTTAAGTCTTAAGGGGCCTACTCAAGTAGGGATTAGTTGAGAATTCTGAGTGATGCTGGATCGCTCAGAACGCTCAACAAGATCGCTCAGAACGCTTAGCAAGATCGCTTTGCACACAGCGATGTGTCAATCTGTCAAGGCCAGTGTTCTCTGGTGAGAACACTGGTCCTGCCCAGAAATAAAACTAGATATATCCAGCATACTTGATATTATTCACCAGACGATAGTGCCACGTGAGGCCGTGCATTGCTAATGCTATGCTTCTACACATGGAGCAACGTAGGGGCATTTTCTAAGTGATCTAGTGAGATCGTTCCGAAAATGACAGGGAATCGCTACAAGTGTAGGCCCCATAAATGCAAGCGTAAGATCTGCCCTGACAAAGTGTTGCATTTTGCTTAGCTTACAGTGCTGACTGTACACAAAAATAAGATTTGGTACTTGTTTGATAGAACGGCGCCCATCGCGGGCATCGCATGCCATTATAATGGCATGCGATGCGATCGATGCGATGCCCGCGATTTTACATAGAAATGCATGGTAAAATGTAAATCGCGTCGGTCGCATCGCATGCGGCCAAAAAATCGCATGCGATGCGACCGACGCGATTACCGATTTTTCATAGGGAACTATGTTAAATGGCCCAATTGACCCGATTTTACATAGGGAACAATGTTAAATGGCGCAATTGACCCGATTTTATATAGGGAACAATGTTAAATGGCCCACAGACCCCAAATAGCCACCCTGAAGTGTGAAATGGCCCCCCCACCATCAACGTCAACGCGAAGCGTGGCGAGCGCAGCGAGCCCGCGAGGGGTGGCGGTACGCGTCCTCCGACCTTTTCATACCCCCACTATCCACGTCGGCGTGGAGTTGAGAATAGAAAGTGAGCCCGAAGTGTGGCGAGCGCAGCGAGCCCCGCTAGGGGACGCGGAATACGAGCCAGAAGCGTGGCGAGCGGACGAGGAATACATGTTAAGCAATCCGTGTCCCCTCGCAGGGCTCGCTGCGCTCGCCACGCTTCGGGAGCGTGTTCCGCGTCCGCTCGCCACGCTTCGGGCTCGGTGGCTCGCTGCGCTCGCCACTTTCTATTCTCAACTCCACACCGACGTGGATAGTGGGGGTATGAAAAGGTCGGAGGACGCGTACCGCCGCCCCTCGCCACGATTCGGGTTGACGTTGATGGTGGCATTAACATTTGGGGGGGCCATTTCACACTTCAGGGTGGCTATTTGGGGTCTGTGGGCCATTTAACATTGTTCCCTATGTAAAATCGGGTCAATTGGGCCATTTAACATTGTTCCCTATGTAAAATCGGTAATCGCGTCGGTCGCATCGCATGCGATTTTTTGGCCGCATGCCATGCGACCGACGAGATTTTTTTCCTTGCGATGCATAAGATCAAAATCGTGGGCGCCGTTCTAGGAAACAACTACCGAAGATTTAAGATTTCATCTTCATCCGACTTATCCATTGCTGCCAAAATTACCCTGATGTTGCTTTCAATAACCGCAACCTTTTAAAACCATTTTCTGGACTGACAACATATATTCAAGTCACAGAGATTGTGACAGCAGCTGAGAAAGGTGCGGTAAGAGACGTCCTTCCATCTGGATGCCCGGGATTCAACTACAGCGTGCGGCCGAGTCAGCTCCCAGCGCCGGCTCCCCCAACATCGAAGCCACGCTGGTTGTCAGCAGACTGGTCGCCATCCCCGGCACTACTGTGTCTGTTCCTGGTACCGGCTCCCCGTACATCGGAGCAACACCGGTAGTAGCAGACACTAAACAAGATCATCACTGCATCTATCTCCCTGCACAAGCCGGTAATATACTTAATAATTCTACCTGGAACATTGTCATTAGATAAAGCATTTGTTACAATACCCCTTAATTAAGGAAAGTATTTGGACATTTAGGTCTAGTGGGAGCTCCCTATATGAAATACTTTTAATAAATTCAACATTTAGGTCATTTTGAAGGCATAATATTAAATCATCAGGCTTTAAGTGGATAAAGTTGGATGCTAATAATTGATTATTTTAATTGTTGTTTAAATGAATGTACTTTTATATTGATATCATTTTATTGTGTATTTCTTGACTTTAAGCTAAACTGGGTTTAAAATATTAATAAATAAAAGATCAACACAGTGCGCTCTCAGTAGTAGTAGTAGTAGTAGTAGTAGTGTAGTAAATGCTAAAGTACAGAACACATTTCATACATATTACAATGAATCTGTCTGGACAGTGTTATAAATAAATTATAAGGTCTCATTAACCATGTAAAAAGAAATAAAAACAAATGTAAAGTACTCTAAGTAAATCAATACAAACATCCGTTGTAGTAGCCTTTAAAGGATCAAATGAGAATAGGCTTTGTTGCTATGAACTATTAACAATATCACTGTATCTGCAATCACAGAAGAGGTAACTCCATAAAAAGAGATCATAGAAGAGACATTACTGAAGTCATAATAAATAATATCAGTGGGAGCTTCTCAGATTTACGTGAATGTGTTTTTTCTGTACTGTATCCCCACCATAGGTGTGCGCACATTGAGTGTTAGGGGTGCACAGGCACCCCCAAATGCTGTGCCCACCCTTATGGACTACTCCCTGCCGCTAGCAATACCAGCAATTCCTTTTACCAAAGTCTTTTGCTTTTTAGACCTGCATTCCATTAAAATTAGTGCCCATCAATCAATTGTGTGTTTTGCACTGTTAATTGTACTAGACCGTTGTCATATCACTACATACCTGCGTAATCCATATTTTTTTTTTACTTTATATGCATGTACTGTTATAGAGTAATAAGAATATTAAAACTGAAATAGGCCGGAGATTATGTTCTGGCTGAGAGACATTTTATATTAGAGCGTACCAATAGATGATGGTAAACATGTATGATTGGGATGCGGGACCATTTGTCTACAACAAGAAGATAGAGAGCCATTAGGTCGACACCATTAGTTCGACAACTCAATAGGTCGACATGCTTTTAGGTCGTGCCCGAAGCATAGCGAGCGATGTGAGGGGCTGCGGTTCACTTCAAACTGTGTCCATGTCGACTGTGTCGACATTTGGGTCAAAAAAACAGTGAAAAAAACCATGTTGACCTTTTGACTGTCGACCTAGACAATGTCGACCTAATGACAGTGTCGACCTAATGACAGTGTCGACCTAATGGTATGTCGACCTAATGGTATGTCGACCTAAAAGCATGTCGACCTATTGAGTTGACGAACTAATGGTGTCGACCTAATGGCTGTCTATCTTCTTGTTGTAGACAAATAGTCCGGATACCGTATGATTGGCAGTGTTAGACACACTCAATGGGCAATGCTAGACACGCCCAATAGGTGGTGCTAGACACACCCCTTTGACGGTGCACCCCCTAATAAAATATGCTGTGCATGTCTGACTGCAGGAGTAACTAGGTAACACCTGCAGATTACCCTGAGGGGGAAACAACCTGGGTCCTTGTAGAATACTAGGCTGACACAGCCTGTCTGACTACTGAAAGCTGACTATTGATATTTTGTCAGCTTTTAAAGTAGGAAGATTTTTAAGTAGGGAGAAAAAAGTTACATAGATTAAAGATTGGACTTATTCTGGACAGAAACTGGACAGAAACTGCCAACCAACTTAACATCTTGATATCAAAGTGATTCAGAAAAACAGAAACTACAGCAACTCAGAAAACCAAGGGACTGCTTTGAGTGAGCTCACTTCATACTCACAACATCCTACTCCTGGCTATCTGACTCTATTTTTCATCCAGCTTATCACCATTTCTGCAACTGCTAAAACTTTGAGTATCACTGTTAATGCTTGTATTTGCACTGTCTGTTTTGAAAATGCCCAGCTGTACCTCTAATGACTTCACCACTTCTGCTCTTCCATTGATAGTAGGTGTCCCCCATCATTTTATTCTTGGTCCTCTTCTTCTCTACAGTATCTCTATATGTCCTCCCTGGGTGAGCTTATTTGCTCACTTAACTTCCGCTATCACCTCTACGCTGATAATACTAAAATCTACCGCTCCTTTCCAGATCTCTCTCCTTCCATCCTCACTCATATCTCCTACTGTCTCTCTGCTATCTACTCCTGGATGACCCAGCGCTTTTTAAGATTTAAAATATCAAAGACTAAGCTGACCTCTTCCCACCCTCCTGCATAAAACCTGACCATCTCTCATCCTAACCTACTGTTTATGCTCACTTCTTTCCCTTCTGTGTCACCCCTGTCTGTCTAACCCTCCCCTTTTAGAATGTAAGCTCTCACGGGCAGGGCCCTCTCTCCTCTTGTGCCTTTCTTAGAATATATAAACCTCTGCCACCCTGATGATTGCTTCAGTGTCCTGTCCCCTGCTGCAAATATCCATATTTACCATGTACTTGTCCTAAACTGTCTTGTACTGTAATTTGATATTTTTTTGCTCCTAATTATGCTTTGTAAAGCGCTGCGGAATCTGTGTGCGCTATATAAGAAACTGTTAATAAATAAATAAATAAAATGGCGGCGCTGCTTCTAATCATTATAGCTGATTGATAGGGGCCAGTTTGTCCAGCCACAGGATAAGCAGCAGGCATTCAGGCACTTAAGACACTGGGCGGTATTCAATGACATGAATCGTTGGTCACGGCGATTCTGATTTCAGATTCGCCAGCCATTCGCTGTTTTTTTGATGGCGATTCGCCACGCGTAGGGATTCGTCGGGAGTCACCGGGACTAGCTGTGTCACCCTATTCAACGTGGCTGAGAATCGCCGCCCCCAACGGCGATTCTCAGCCAATCCGGCGTTTCCCTAAACAGCTTCAGTACTGTAAGAAATTGCAGTGAAATGCAAGAAAACTGCAAATTACCCTGAAAAAACGATTCCAATACAGCAGACTGCAAAAGCTGTGTAATCTCCTCAAAGGCCAAACGAAGGAGTGAGGTGGGGAGGAGAATCATGGGTAAGTGAGGTGCACCATGGGTAAGAACAGTGCATTGTGGGAGAAAAAAAAAATACCAGAAAAAATTAAATATATATTTGTATAGCACTTCTACAACCATCAAATCACACAAGGGCAGCAAATAATATTAGATTACACTTGCAGAGTGAAATTAAACACTTAAAACCAATTATTTCACAGGTTCATAACAAAGTTCACCATAAAAAGATGACGAGGGACACTCGGTGAGGAACGGCGATATGAAACAAGAAATAAGAATCGCCAACTTCTCATTGAATACACTTTTGGCGATTCATGGCGAATCCCGTCGACTACCGGCGAATCCCCATGAAAATTCCTATAGACAAAAACCGGCGATTTGTAGTGAATAACATTTGGCGATTGGTGCTTCATTCGCCGGTCGTCATCGGCGAATAGAGGTCGTTGAATAGGGTGATTCGCTTTTTCAGCTCCAAAAATCGCCGGCACACACGAAAAAAACACAGATTCGCCATAAAACTTGGCGAATCTGCCTCATTGAATACCGCCCAGTGCTTATACCAGGGGCGTTCAAACCTGTCCTCAAGATCTACCAACAATTTATGTATAAGAACCTGTAAATAAATAAATAAAATGTATATCAGGTAACCTGTGGATCTATAGTACGAATGAATACAGCATGTTTGGAAATGTGACAGTTAGTAATGACTACAGCTGTGCACCAGCTAGGTGATCTGGGAAATGTGACAGCTAGTAATGACTACAGCTATGCACCAGCTAGGTGACATGGGAAATGTGACAGTAATGACTACAGCTGTGCACCAGCTAAGTTGGTCTGGGGAACGTGACAGTTAGTAATGACTGCAGCTGTGCACCAGCTAGGTGGCCTGGGAAATGTGACAGTTAGTAATGAGTACATCTGTGCACAGCTAGGTGACCTGGGAAATGTGACAAATAGTAATGACTACAGCTGTGCACCAGCTAGGTGACCTGGGAAATGTGACAGTTAGTAATGACTACAGCTATGCACCAGCTAGGTGATCTGGGGAATGTGACAGTTAGTAATGACTACAGCTGTGCACCAGCGAGGTTGTCTGGGAAACATGGACCGTTAGTAGATCTTGAGGACTGGTTTGGCCACCCTGGCTTATACCATAACCTAGGCCTCCAGCCTCTTGGTTTACACCCCATCAATCTTTCATCCTCTCTGATTGTTTGAGAGTTCTTACTCACGTGGCACAGGCAGTGGGTGTAATGAGTTGTGCTGAGAGGGGGGGGGGGGGGAGCGGCTACTGATTATCTGGGCCCGAGCATGCAAAGGGTCCGCATTAGATATTACAATATGCACTTTGGTCGTGATGCAGTTGGAATACTGGAATCCCGGCAGTGGTTTGCAGACCCGTGCTGGGATCCCACCATCGCTCACAATGCTTCCACCGGAATGCTGACTGTTGGCTTCCCAATCTAAGGTATGTCACGGAGGGTTAGAGTTTAGGGGGCCTGGGAAGTTGTTGTACCGGGGCCCAATATTTCTCTTGACATCCCTGGGAAAAGCCCACAAAATACCTTCAAAGAGACAGTAAATATGGTTGGGCAGTCTACAGAAATGTGTAATATGCTACCCTCCCCCCACCCCCCCCGGGTGTCGTTTTATAAAATGTATTTCTTTTTCTCCTTTTTACACAGAGAAGCCTACATGGATCTGCTCGTCCATAATTGGGTGCCGTGAAACTCGGCAGCCAAATATGAATCACTTCACCATCAGGTGTGGTATATTAGTCCGACAGTCGGGATTCCGACAGTCATTAGTCAGACGTCGGAATCCCGACTGCACAGCGTGGGGAGCGCAATGAAGCCCCTTGCGGGCTCGATCCCGCTCATACTCAATCATACCGTGGATCTGCCATTATAGACAATCTTAGTACAGTCGTATAAAGTCGATCATTAAAACAACCAAAGAAAGCTGAAAGCATACCAGAAAGAACAGATCAGCAACACTGTGTGAAGCAATTCATTTGCAAGTTTTATTTTTCAGCTGTCTTGCACTTTTAAATTGTAAAAGCACCTGCAGTAGGTCCACTAACAGCATGTCCATTCTCACTTCTCCAGCGCAGCAGTCTGTATTAGAAACACCTATTCATCATACCTGGTTTGAATTCCTGCAGGCTCCACAGGGACTAATTACTGAGCCAAACAGGAAATCAAATCAGGAGGTAGAAGTTATTACTTACTAAGATTTGTATGTTCTTTTTAGGCCATGCACTTAATACCAATAAAAAAGTGCAGATAAAAATCAGGAAATGTGTTCCTTGTTCTAATGAATACTTACCAATGTCTTATTAAACAAACTGTAATTAATTTTGTATAATAAGGCCTTTTAATTGCAAAACAGGTATATTTGAAAATCAGGAGGGTTTCAATGAATAGTAATAATTTACCCAGGACAAATAGATTTGTGACAACAAAGCAAATTGATTCACTTATTTCTACTATTTACAGCCCTTAAGTAGGGTACATTATAACAGAGACCTTGGTGTTTATTTACTAAAATGGGAGTTCTACTTAAGATGTGGGACAAATGTCATTAGGTTTGTAATGAGATTTTTAAGGGTAGAACAGAACTGATTTCTGTTGCAATTTCTGGTGATTTTTAAGTAACGATAATGTGGGATTCTTAAAGAAAGGTGTGATTTTTTTAGTAAAGGGAAAGTGTTTTGTTTTTTTTGACTAAGTTAAATAAAAAAAGGTGGTCCACACTCCCCAGCATAACCAGTTACAGGCTCTTTGAGCTGGTCCTAATTGTAAAATTACACAGGGAAAAATGTCTGAGTTCCCCATACACCTGAAAAGCATTGCAATCAATCATACCATCCCGAAGGATTGTATGCTGGATTGTATACAGATTTGTGTGCACATCGTATGCACACAAATTTGCAATGCGCGGTCCCGCTGGGGTGGAGGATTGGTCCTCTGATCAGATGTGCTGCACATCTGATCAGTTGGGATTGGGAGCAGATTGCATGTGCTTTTTAGCACATACAATCAATAATACAACTAGTGTCATTTGAGTGGTTGTTTAGTGTGAGATGACTGGTTTTATACAGCACCTGGATTGTATGATGGATTGTGAATAGATTCTGTGTCCAATAAAACAAGTACTCTCAGGGAGTTGAAGGGAAAGTTGGACACAATCATGATTGTAAGCAGGTCTTTCTGATGTATGGCCACGTTAACAACCACTAAATAAAATAAATAAATTTATTTATTATATATAAAGTCTATTGTTTTATTTAATTGTTCTAAACAGCAGCGTAATTAACTCCAACACCCCCCTTCCCAATTCTTCTATCTGTGTGAGACGGGACAGACTCACAGGAGTATATGCTGCAGCTGTACTAACCTGATCATACAGCTTTACTATATATTAGAATTTTTCTTATATTGCCTAGCGCCGGGAAGTGTGTTCTAGAGTGCTCCCAGTTTTGGGTCCCCCTACTACATACCAACCCCCACGTTAACAACCACCACCAGTCCACCAGTCAGTAAGGTAATGCCACAGCCGGGGGTCCCTTTTCATTTAGCTGGGGGTCAATGTTAAATAAAGTAAATGAATAAGGTGGCCCATATTAAATTTCTTGTTTCCTTCAAATAACTTTGCGATCAAGCTAAAGTGCCGTTTACCATCAAAGGAGTCAATGTCATTTTCATAACACTGACTTCTATGGGACGTGGCCCAGTTGATCAGTGGAATCCCCATCATTTGTGCGGAGGAGCAGAATTTTGCTCCTCAGTCAAAGTGGTATGAGAACTGCAGTTTTGTTCTAAACCCTTTGGATGCCTACAAGGAAGGAAGAGGACCGATGTACCATAGATTTAGGTGAGTATCGTAAATGGATTTCTACTGGACAAGGGGACCAATCTACATGTCAACATGCAGTAGGTTTGAATATGTGTTTGTTTCGGCATGTAAGTGTATGTGCATCTATGCTAATTAAATGTTACTTTCATGGTGTGCTTGTCAGTGTTTTTATTTCAGTATTGGTTTGACTGCGGAGTGCCAGCTTTAATACCCCGTATGCTGGTGTCATCCTTGGTCCTTGGGTGTCCTGGGGGGTCCCCTTTTTGGGGGGATCCCCACTCTCCCAGTGACCGAAGAACCCGGTGCTGGCTGTTAAAATACATGTAAACCTCAGCCATTCTTTCTCTTGTATTTTAACAACCAGGATCGGCTCAAAGAGCCTGGGGATAATTATGTCAGGGTGGGCGACCCCATGCCGTATTACATGTGGCCCCAGAAGTTGCTATAGGAGAACAATCATATTTTATATATTGTTTTCTGGAAGGTGCTAAATAAATAAGAACTAGATTCTTGCAATGGGCAACATCCCATGTTCAATAGAACTCCCATCATATACACCCTAGCCTTTATACAGTGGGCTTTAATTCCTTATATTAGTCATTAGAGTTAAATATTTTCTTATAAATAATTTAAGGAAAAAAGTACTCTCGCTACAATATACTTGCTACACTACTAATGGATATGGTATACAGACAGTATGTCATGTGGATTGACAAACAGAAATAGGTAGTGTGAGTGTTCTACACAGTTGTCAAAATTCTCTGGCATGAGATAGGGCAGGGGTAGGCAAACCCGATCCGGACTGGCCAGCTGCCCTCCACCTGTTACAGCACTGTCAGACGCTGGGTGAGCCCCCACCTCGCCCAGTGTCTGATGTCACTAAGTAAGTCCCGGCCTGTGTTTCCCCCCTGCTCTGTTACTGCATGGCTGGGGGGGCAGGGGGATCGGGCAACGCTGCCACCATCGTTGTCGTCACAAGGAGCCCTGCAGTCAGTCACTAGGGGGAAACAGCAAGGCATAGGAGCAGAGCAACCTGAGCAAGGAGAAGGTAAGTGGCCAGCAGCATTACCTGTCATGTAGCCTGGGCCCCATGCCTCCTACTCCCAGGCATTACCCCTCTGTCGGGCTCTGTCTTGATAATGGGCATATTGCCATGCTGTCTGTCCCTGTAACTTGTTTGCTGCAGCGTCTCACCCCAGCCATGCCGCACAGAGTGTCCTCTATATCTTTAGAGATGGGTCGGTCGGCCGCCAGGTGATTATTTTGAAAGGCTCACTTAAAAGAGAGGGTAAGTCACTGCTCCCCAAAAAAGGTGAATGCAGAATTTGCCTGAGCACAACAATGCCACACATGGTAGCTTAGAGGGGTGCCGGACAGGATCCCGACAGTCGGATCCCGACAGTCATAAACCCGACGTCGGGATCCCGACTGTTAAAATACCGACGGCCGTCGGCTATTTTCCCTCGTGGGGGTGGGTCCACGACCCCCATAGAGGGAGAATAGACCATACCCGCAGCGTGGCGAGCGCAGCGAGCCTGCAAAGGGCTTTGTTGCGCTGGCCATGCTGTCTGAGACCAGGCAGTCGGGATCCCGACGTCAGGATAATGACTGTCAGGATCCCGACTGTCGGTGAATCATACCACACCCAGCTTAGAGTAACTGTGTACTGGCTGACTCAGGTCTGTAGTTCAGCTCCACAAGTGCAATCCACACCATGTCTGTGCTCAGCACTGCCACCTGTGGCAGCTGAGCTGTACTAACTCAGTCCAAAGAGTATTGCATTGGAGGCGGAGCTGCTAAGTACTGCATCACAACAGGGGCAGGGCTGCTGCAGAACAGTCGTGATGGAAGCACCACAGGTCCCAGCAGAGGATTTGATGCTGCTGCTCACAAGAGTGTACCCATTTAAGAAGCAGCATAGTATCACAGAAGGTGTGTAGCATAACCACACATTCTAACTCACAGACTTTGGATAGGCAGTGCACGTTTGTTTGTTTTTTCATTTATTAGATCTGTGTTTGTTGGGCTGTGTAGTACTTTTAACTTAAATTTTACAGCACCAGATTCATGAAGTATAGATCATGGGCCAGATGCACTAAGCTTCAAAAGTGATAAAATGAAGAGTGATAAACCTCCAGCCAATCAGCTCCTGCCTGACATTTTTCAAACACAGACTGTGACATGGCAGGTAGGAGCTGATTGGCTGGTAGATTATCACTCTCCATTTG
This sequence comes from Crinia signifera, assembly GCF_055691185.1. Classification (NCBI taxonomy): domain Eukaryota; kingdom Metazoa; phylum Chordata; class Amphibia; order Anura; family Myobatrachidae; genus Crinia; species Crinia signifera. Next base: position 177,527,674 of record NC_139217.1, on the reverse strand, counting down.
ATCACTTTTAAAGCTTAGTGAATCTGGCCCCCAGTGAGCTGGGCTCCATCTATCTGTGTCTCCCACTTGCTTTACTTCCTGGTGTATCACAACTATTACACCAGTGGACCACTAACAGCCATGTGCTACATCATTGTCTGGCATCAGTGGTGGGATTCAAGGTTCTATGTCCGAACGCCCATTGCACATAAAGCCACATGCCATAATGCCAATAACACATAAGGCCACACACCGTAATGCCCATTACACATTGTGCTACATGCCGTGATGCCAGTTACACATTTATGCGGTAGGCATAGATGGACAGGTGGGAGAAAGGTGGACAAATGGGTGGAAAATGGGAGGGGAGGTGCATAGATGGCGAGTGGGAGGCAGATTGGGCATAGACGGAGGGTGGGGCCATAGCCAGAGGGTGGGGGGAGGGGGCATAGAGGGCAGGTTTGCATAGATGGGCAGAGAATCATATGGGGGCATAGATCGATACAGGGGGTGGATTGCAATTGAAAAGAAGCCTAGGAAGCAAGATAAACGCATAGCACACTGTCCCCAGCACACTGATATAAAAACACTTACATAGAACATGGTATAAAGTACACACACAGATCACCAGCATATACACATACATCTTGTGTGGTTGAGTTCCCTTACATGCAGCAGGCCCCACAGGATCACCAGGGTGGAAGGTGGGCGCTTGTTCCAAGTGAGCCATAGTGAAGTAATCTCTCTCTGGCTGGGACCCTTGGGTACAGCGATCGCCAGACATGACCTCCCTGGTCTCACCCGCCCGCTCCAACCATTTCAGTTCCCCTCCTCTCCTGTGCTCCGCCCTCATGTTCAGGGCTGTCAGGGGTTGTGCGGCCAACATTGTTTGCACAGGATGGAGGGGAGCAGAAGACAGGAGCGCGGGGATCGACCCTGGCTATTTTGAATTCTCCCGCTGGACCGATAGACAGTAGGAGCTTGCGGCCGGCAGCCAATAAGAAGCCCCCATTGCCGCTCCTTATTGGCTGCCGGACCGCGAGCTCCTATTGGCTCGCGGTCCAGCAGCTGCAGTAGCATTCAAAATAGCCACGGACGGTGGCGGACCTGTCCTGCTTTCAGTATACAGCCAGGCAGAACACAGCTCTCTGCCCGGCTGTCACAGCTACTTCAAGTACCATCAGCGCTCCTTAGCCACCGGTTCAGCAGAACCGATCTTAGTAGTGTTCCCACTAGGCTGTTTTAGCGGGGCGCTGCGCCCTGCCCGATTTCTAAAGGGCAAAATGCGCCCTGCCCCTCCAGCAGCGCCCCGCTAAAAGAGCCTGCTGCCTGACTAATGTTGAGCCCGGGGAAGCTCCAGGCACCGCAATCTCGGCGGCGCTAGGCTTCCCCGGAAGCTCACGAACTTCGGCGGGGCGAGACGGAGGAAGCCCGGGCACGCCTCCTTTGGTGACGCGGCAGCCCAGGAACCCCACGTTTGGTGACGCGGCGGCCCGGCACGCCTCCTTTGGTGACACGGCGGCCCGGGCACGCCTTCTTTGGTGACGCGGTGGCCCGGGCACGCCTCCTTTGGTGACGCGGCGGCCTGGGACCACCTACAACGATAACGTTGGTGGGCCCGGTCCGCCCCCATCCCGTACAGCGGCGCCCTGCCCCCAAAAAATCCTAGGGGGAACACTATATTAGGTATCGGTTCTGCAGAACCGGTGCGAACCGGCTGAATCCCACCAACGGTCCCCTCTGTCTGGCTTAATTTACACACTTGTGTGTGTGGTGTTGAACACATTGAGGCCTGAAGTTGTGGAGATAATAATTTTAGCGACTTTATCGTACAAGTGGGTCCGGCCGGGTGCATATGGGGTCTTATCAGTGTTCAGCTGTTCTGCTTACTGTTCTGAGATTAATGTATGAAATTCGCTTTACTAGAATTGAGTGAAATGTAAATAAAATGAACAGATACTACATTTAGTACACTCAAACCATAAATAAGCATACTTTTTTCAAAGTGAGCCAGTAAGACACCCCAAAGAACCGGATCTTTTCACTGAGAGCTCGATTGATCCTCGCTCTCTTTAGTGAGTCACTTTGCCCATCTCTATCATTCAAACAGAGACACACACCATGGGAGAGCTACCTCCTGCATTGCTTATGCCCATACTTTCCTTATCACTAAGGCAGGTACAATAGTGGGATCCTAGGATGGGTGTAGTATAGGGGTCCGACAGTTGGGTGTCCGACAGTCGGCTGTGCTCGCCGCGAGCCACCTATTCTATTCTCCCTATATGGGGGTCGTGGACCCCCACGAGGGAAAATAGCCGGTGGCCGTCGAGAACCTGGCGGTCAGTGTTTTCACAGTCGGGATCCCGACGTCGGGTGAATGCCTGTCGGGATCCCGACTGTCGGGACCCCGTCCAGCACCCCCTAGGATTCCAAAGGGGCAAGTATAAGGGGCCTACTATTGTGTTGAATGATGTGTAAAAGGGGTACATGGTGTGCTACAATACATTCTAAGACACACACCCTTTTGAGTGACCACACCCCCTATTTCTGGAGTGTGGCCCTCAAATATCTGCTGGAAGTATTAAGTGTCCCCCGGCTGAAATAATTGCACACCCCTGAGATAGGTATTTGAATATCCTATGATAAATTCTAGAGATGAGGCTAGCTCTTACAAACCTTACAATAAGATAATAGAGGACAAATCTCTATTTGTGGTACACAAAATATAAATGGACTTAAGTGGATTCCATCAATTAATGGGACCTAAACATGTAGCGATTTAGGGGAATTTTCTAAGCAATTTCACCAGCACGCTGGAGAAATCTAGTTAATCGCCTGGCAGGGCCAGTGTTCTCACCGCAGAGCATTAGCCCTGACAAATCGCTCAGCACACATCTCTGTGTGCTGAGTGCTCTTGCTGAGCATTCTGAGGGATCAGCAGTGTTGCTTCATGTGTAGGCCCCTTGAGGGTTTGGATTGTATAATACAATGAAAAGTAGAGACCTGCAGCGATAGTCAGTTAAAGCCAAGGAGTAAAGGTGCATACACACTAGGCATTTTTGCCCAGCGTGTATGAGTAGCGATGATGTGAAAATTGCTGGCTGTAAAATCGCTCAGTGCATACTGTAAAAACAGAGATTTTTTTCCGGCCCCGCAATTTCAATGGGTGACAGATAGCGGCAGCCATGATGATGAGGGAGTGTCCATCAGCACTCACTGCTCATCTCCTGGCCATACACACTAGCATATTTTGTGCTGAAAGTAGCTCAAAACACCAAAAGTGAGCTACCTTCAGCTGAAAATTGCCCAGTGTGTATTAAGAGCCAACCAGGTAGCCAGCTAAAGTCAGGGAATGAAAAAATAAATAAAATTGTATTCAGCTTACAACATGGTGCAAGAGCCTGAGATGTAGTAGGAAATCGCATGCGATGCGATGCGATTTGCTTACGGTGCCGTACGTAGAAAATCTGGGCGCCGTGCTAGGAAACAAGTACCGACTTTTCAATGAAATAATTGATACATTCTTGAGATGTTGATACTGTAGCTTAGGTTAGATAATAAATGCATATAGTAATCTAACAAGAGGTAATGAAACATACAGGTTGGCTGCGTGGTTTACCAGTTGCACAGCAGAATGGCAAAAATCATGCGCTTTAGTAAAATGTCATTGTAGTAAATCCAGGGCCGGCGCCACCACTAGGCAGGACTAGGCATTTGCCTAGGGCACCGGCCACTGGAGGGCGGTACTGAGCCGCCGAGGTACCATAGATAGGTACCATAAAGCATCCATCCCATCCTGCCTGGCGTGAATCAACACAGCCGCCCGCCGCCCGCTCCTTGCTGGGGGGATTTCAGCGTGGCACTACCCGTCGTAGTATCGCCCGCACACCCCACTCCCCAGTGCCACAGTAAGTATCATCCGTACCCTCCCCCCCGCGATGCCCGCCGCCCGCTCCCTGCTGGGGGGATTTCAGTGGCCGCCGTAGTATCGCCTGCACCCCCCCCTGTGCCGCAGTAAGTATCGTCCGCACCCTTCCCACCCCCCGGGCGGGCCGCACAGGTTTTTTTTTGCCTGGGGCGGGCGGGGGGCTTGCACCGGCCCTGAGTAAATCTACCATAAAGCGTGTTGCTGCAAGATGTAGAAATGTCATTACTGAACAATACAGTCCCTTTTAGGCTAAACAATAAATAAATGCTGAATCGTTCCATATTCTTAAATGTACATCAAGATACAATGTCAGTGTGAGCCTCTAGGTAAGCTACTGGTGGGGATGGATATCCATGCAGTGTAATGAGACAAACAATTTCTGTAGTTGGACATTTCTGTTGAATCACAGCTCCAAGCAATACTGGAAAAAAAGGCTTAAACAAGCCCATTTTAGAATACAATGCTACTTCATTCAAGTCCTGCAAACACAGCAAAAGGCTTCTTATTCTGTTATTATTGTCTTGTGAAAGTTACCATAATTTAAGGAGTAAGGTTTTAAATGATGATACATCATACCCTTTCCCCTGTCCACAGGCAATGCTAAAAAGAGTCTTCCCCAAATATATTAGTGTTAATATAAGGTAGACTATGGAATAAAGCTAAATATACATTCTTGGGTGAATCTACTGTCATCACATAGCCTATGCAACAGCAGCTGAATTACCATAAGGCTACCAAAGCAGCTACTTAGGGCCCTATGGATCCCAGGGGGGCATGCTGCTCCATGGGGGCCTTTCAACAAGGCTGTATAAAGGGCATTTCCAGTGGGCCGAGAGCTGGGCTTGCAGAATCCTCCTGAAAGGCTGTCAGTGATTAGACAGATGTTGGGTGCCAGGTCCAGTGCACGCCTATACTTCCAGTCCTACAGTATTGTGTGTGTGTGTGATCAATCATGACACATGTATGCATACTTGCCTACTTTTGAAAACTAGTTTCAGGGAGATTATAGTTGGTGATAGAATTTTGCAAAGCACCCCATTGAGAGGGCGTGTCATGCTCCACCCAGAGGGCGTGTCTAGTTCCATATATGGAGAGATTGTGAAAATGTATTGTGAACGTGGCAACTAGAAGAGTGTATCTGTACTGTTACATCTGAAAGGAATCTTTTAAAATTACTTATATGCAAATGTAAATGTGCCTCAAAGCTGTTAGTAAGAGATACTATACTTGGAAAAGTGCTGGGAAATGGTGCTGATGATTCAATGTAAATGTATCTATCTCTCATTCCTTTCCCCCCCAAAAAAAACAACCATGTGGGCTAGATGAAATGAGGGAGAATGCTAAACTAATGAGGGAGAGAGGGAGATTGCTGCTATTTCAGGGAGTCTCCTGAAGAATGCAGGAGGGTAGGCAACTATGCATGTATGTATGCCAGATGCGCAGAGGTGCACAGAGAAAACAATGAAGGTTGGAGAGTGTTCTTTTACAGTGTATAAAATCTATCTGCTACAATCATGGCTGGGGGAGACACACTGAATGGTGATATACTGTAACAATTTGCTTTTATACACTTATTTAGTACTACCATGTACAGTATAGAGGATACCTGCTAAAAATCAGTGGGGCAGTGATCAGTGTTCCCTCTAAGCTGTGCGCGTGTGCGCGCGCACACAACTCGCCAAGCATGCGCACAGACATTACAACAGAGCGCACAAAGCAGCAGTGGTCCCTTTTTGCAGTTGTGGACTAAATTAATATGTGTTTCACCCAATAACTACATTGTGTGCTGTGTTTTGAATGTTTAAATGTTTTGAATGTTTAATATCACGTTGTTTTCCAGTTATATATAGAAGTGACGCACAAAAATAAAAATGGTACTCTTTACCTAGAACGGCGCCCACGATTGAAATCGCGGGATCGCGGGTAAAATCGCGGCAATCGCGGTAATCGCGGGTAAATCGCGGGTACATCAAAATCGGGTACCCGCGATTACCGCGATTTTCCCATAGGGAACAATGTTAAAAAGGCAGATTGACCGCGATTTTAGCGTTAAATGCCTCAATGCCCGCGATTTTTACATAGGAAACAATGTTAAATGGGCCACAGAGCCCTAATAGTCCCCCTGAATTGTTAAATGGCCCCCACAATTTTTAACGCCACCCCACGATCAACGTGAACCCGAAGCGTGGCGAGCGCAGCGAGCCCGCGAGGGGCGGCGGTACGCGTCCTACGACCTTTTCATGCCCTACTATCCACGTCGGCGTGGAGTTGAGAATAGAATAGTGTGGCGAGCGCAGCGAGCCACCGAGCCCGAAGCGTGGCGAGCGCAGCGAGCCCCGCGAGGGGACGCGGATACCTTCACAGGTAAACGCGTCCCTTCGCGGGCTTCACAGGTGTCCGCGTCGCCACGGACACCTGTGAAGCCCGCGAGGGGACGCGTTTACCTGTGAAGGTATCCGCGTCCCCTCGCGGGGCTCGCTGCGCTCGCCACGCTTCGGGCTCGGTGGCTCGCTGCGCTCGCCACACTATTCTATTCTCAACTCCACGCCGACGTGGATAGTAGGGCATGAAAAGGTCGTAGGACGCGTACCGCCGCCCCTCGCGGGGCTCGCTGCGCTCGCCACGCTTCGGGTTCACGTTGATCGTGGGGTGGCGTTAAAAATTTTGGGGGCCATTTAAGACTTCAGGGGGACTATTTGGGCTCTGTGGCCCATTTAACATTGTTTCCTATGTCAAAATCGCGGTCATTGAGGCATTTAACGGTAAAATCGCGGTCAATCTGCCTTTTAACATTGTTCCCTATGGGAAATCGCGGGCATCGCGTCGCGGGCATCGCGGGTACATTTATGGCCGGCCGCGACGCGACCGACGCGATTTTTCAGGTTTAACATGGTTTTCAATGGGAAAATCGCGGGCATCGCGTCGGTCGCGTCGCGGGTAGCCATAAATGTACCCGCGATGCCCGCGACGGGCGCCGTTCTAGGTAAAGAGTACCATAAAAATTTCCTTCCAAAGTTGCACAGCCAAAATCTTTTGCCGCACGCAGCCTTCGTAAAATTAGAGGGAACATTGGCAGTGATATACAATTAATACAGTCACTCTGATGGTTTACCAGTTGCACAGCAGAATGGCAAAAATCATGCGCTTTAGTAAAATGTCATTGTAGTAAATCCAGGGCCGGCGCCACCACTAGGCAGGACTAGGCATTTGCCTAGGGCACCGGCCACTGGAGGGCGGTACTGAGCCGCCGAGGTACCATAGATAGGTACCAGAAAGCATCCATCCCATCCTGCCTGGCGTGAATCAACACAGCCGCCCGCCGCCCGCTCCTTGCTGGGGGGATTTCAGCGTGGCACTACCCGTCGTAGTATCGCCCGCACACCCCACCCCCCAGTGCCACAGTAAGTATCATCCGTACCCTCCCCCCCGCGCTGCCCGCCGCCCGCTCCCTGCTGGGGGGATTTCAGTGGCCCCGGTAGTATCGCCTGCACCCCCCCCCTGTGCCGCAGTAAGTATCGTCCGCACCCTTCCCACCCCCTCATTCCTTTCTCCCCCCAAAAAAACAACCATGTGGGCTAGGTGAAATGAGGGAGAATGCTAAACTAATGAGGGAGAGAGGGAGATTGCTGCTATTTCAGGGAGTCTCCTGAAGAATGCAGGAGGGTAGGCAACTATGCATGTATGTATGCCAGATGCGCAGAGGTGCACAGAGAAAACAATGAAGGTTGGAGAGTGTTCTTTTACAGTGTATAAAATCTATCTGCTACAATCATGGCTGGGGGAGACACACTGAATGGTGATATACTGTAACAATTTGCTTTTATACACTTATTTAGTACTACCATGTACAGTATAGAGGATACCTGCTAAAAATCAGTGGGGCAGTGATATACAATTAATACAGTCACTCTGACGGAGGGGTGTAATAATGGGTACTATAAGAGATGGTGGATGATACAATCGGGAGGGGGAGAGCCATTGATTTAGAATGCAGTCAACACTAATGTGATTAGGTATGATAGGTATCTGGGATACCATTCGGATCGATCCCACCACCCGTGAAGTTTACAAATAACTACCACACATCCCTTGGGATTAATGGGCATCTAGTCTTCTCCTAAATGGAATGCTCAACTGAGTATTCTCCCATCTAGAAGCTTTCATACATATTCGTGTGGAGGAGCAGTATATGAAAATTGAGGAGAAAGATGTATAGTGTAATACCGTTTTTATTTTCAAAGCATAAAAGTGACCAATTAAAAAACATATAACAAATGATGTCCCACAAAAAAAGGGGTGGAGTTCACCAGATGGATGTATAACCAGGTAAATGGCTCTCAAACAGGCATAAAGTGGAAATAAATGTTAGAGGCCCGTGATGGTTCCACTTGTGCACCCTTTAATTTGCGGGTCCAATGCAGCCCTCCAACTAGTTTCGGACACCTTCCTGTGTCCTTTTTCAAGGAGAATGGCTGCATACAACGTTTCCTGCTTAATATAGGGGGAATCTGTAATGACTCATCAAATCACCGGTTCCCGTGGTGTCACAGGCGGTGACTTACGGTCACGGGCGTGTACTTCGGGTCCCGGATTCCTTGTTTCCTTGTCAATCTCATGGAGCACACAGTGCCCCACTTCCGGCGGAAGTTGATCCGCTTCCGGTTACGGCCGTTATGTGTATAATTTTGCCACACTTCCTCTATGGTCGCCCCACTTCCTGTCAGCGGCTATAGTAATTCATATGTGAATGCAGTATAGTATGTTCTTCACATCCCCCCAAAAAAACATACTACGAACATGCAAACTAGCTCTGACCAGAGCTAAATGGTAGTTGCAATAATTATCAATTTAAATTTAGTTACTGCTGTTAGTAGTGAACTGGTAGCAGTAAGCTCCATCTTGAACTGCAATGCACAAGAAAGAAAAAAAAGTTTTTTGTTATTAGTGGTTAAGAAGACACTCTTTGAAAATTTGGGAATATTATAAGTCTTGCGACATAAAAGAGAAGGGTTTAAGGCAATGTTTCCAGTACCCTAGGGTGGTGCCACAAGGCTCTTGCAGGGGTACCTCAGTTTGATGATCCAGGACCAAGTATAATAACTTATAGTCAAAGTGATACTCAAAACCAGTGGCAGTGGCTACCAATGATAAAATGTGGACAATTAGAAGCAAAACTGTACACGACCACATAACTGACCATAGGAAGACAGGTAGGTACAATTGACTTGATTTTATTTATTTATTTTTTCAAACTTTATGAATGAAAAACTTTTATATTAGGAGTGTCATGAAATAAATGTTGATCACTCAAGAAAGTTTGGGAACCACATAAGGCATCTCTTCTCTCTGTAATAGGTGAGGCAATATGGGCACTCCAGAATTCCAGATCTTGTTAATTATCCCGATTCCCACAGCCCAGGCAATGGCACTTCCCGGGAACTATATTTTACCATGGGTTAACCCTACGATTGTGATCTCCTCCTCTACATTGGAACTCAGCAAATAAATGAATGGGTCACTACTGTTGTAACAGATACATATTTTGCACTTAAAATGAAAGTGCCACGACATATCAAATGAATCAACTGTATGCTAAACTATTCAAAACGGTTCTAGTCAGACCGTTTCAGTGTTTGCAGCTAGTCCAAATCAGTTTACTCAGTGCGCAGGTACACAATTCCATAACCATTCATTTGATATAAGAAGATAAGATGTATGGCAAAATGAACCAATTAGAAAATGGATACAGACATAGATATCTGACTTTCAAAGCACAATATACAGTATACTGCCAGGGATATCTTAATGAATGGTCACAGTGAGAAGTTGCCCAGAGGCCCACAAATGTAGGGGCTTTTGAGCATAGGTGGGCTGGGCCAGAGAGGTCTGGTGCCTCCAGAGCTTATTGGTAGGTAGATGATGCTGCCCAGCCTCTCTGATTATAAATTATATGTACTCTTAGCAGCCAAGCAGTGTTGTCTTCCTGCCTCTCAACCAGTGAATGGATGTCAGCATGCTGATTGTTGGATATGTACAGTAGGTGCAGGACAACATGGATAAATTATGATTGTTTTAAAAATATTATTCATGTGAATGGGTGGGTGGGTGGGGACCAGAGGCACTTTAAGAGAGCAGGGTACTGTGTGTGGGCTCTAATTGGGTCCCCTTCTCTCCACCAGTGTAGTAGACTCTGTTACTGTGCCATCACTATTGACCCATGGGAGCACAAAAAGTTACAGTGCATACACACTAGACCAGGGCTGGGCAATTGCGGCCCTCCAGATGTTGAGGAACTACACATCCCAGCATGACTTGCATCAGTTTCAGCATGGCCACATAGCAAAACTATGCAAAGCATCCTGGGATATGTAGTTCCTCAACATCTGGAGGGCCGCAATTGCCCAGCCCTGCACTAGACGATATACTGTACGTATACAATATGTCTTTTTCATGCATAAATCATCTGTACGCATACAATATGTCTTTTTCATGCATAAATCATCTAGTGTATACACACTTTAATCCGCAGTTCTGTACACTGAAGTGATAATAATACAAACAAATTACATGCAACGACATGAAAAGAAAGTAAATACAGCCCTCCCAAACAAATTTACAATATAAAAGCTGTATGGTACACATGGTGAATAAGATAGCGGACTAACAATTGTACCTGTGGGTATCAATAAATATAAGTACAGCACAAGTTCCTGGCTCTGGGCAGTTGGTGACTACTGGCACTGTGATTTTTTCTTAAAGCTGGGAATGTGGAAAAGCTTTTTTTTTTTTTTTTAAATCACCAATCAATACAAAACTATAGTGAGCTACAGAAAAGGGTGATGCCAGGACTTCCCTAATTGTACACCTTCTAAAGGTGCACACACACTATGCGATATTACAATATATAGATTGTAAGCTTGCAGCAGGGCCCTCCTACCTCCAATTCTGTCTGTTGCCCAGTTTGTCTTATCACTGTCTACTATTGTAAAGCGCAACGGAATCTGCTGCGCTATATAAGAAACTGTAAATAAATAAATAATAAATTACAAGCAATAACGCACATTGTTGCCCTTCTGCATGATATTGTTGGTAATATCTTCTAGAGTGTACACTCAATATAGTCAACGCTCCTGCAGGACGTTACCTGTCCTGTCATCTGTACATGCAGACCAATTTGACTACTGTATATCAGCAACAACTGAATGTTCAGCGGGGGACCCAATGATGTCACTGAACAATAATTTTAGCGATATTGTTCAGTGTGTATGCACTATATCGTTCGCCAAGGAGTTCAAGAGTAAATCTTTGATGGTATTGTCCGTAGCCAATATCGTATAGTGTGTACACAACTTTACAAAGCTGTCTCAACAAATGCCAGCTATTACAGTGTGAATGTTTGCAGTAATCAGCTGAAAATATGCAAGTTATTAATTTTTAGACCCATAGTACAGACACATTGGGAAGCACACATTGTTCCCATGCAATGCTGAATCGCCTTCCCCGTTGACTTTTGACTGCGGTTGCAATTTTCACAATGCAACCAAAGTGTAAGGCCTTGTACACATGTGCACATTATTAATACAATTAGTGATTTTTGATAATCTACGTTGGCCTACTAAATTAGGCCCATTGGCCATACTATACTATGCAATTTATATTACACTTACTATGGATGCCAATCCTGGCATCAGGATCAGTGGAATCCCAAGATTTAGGGCATTTCATGCACATGCATATTTATTTATTAACAGTTTCTTATATAGCGCACACAGATTCCGCAGCGCTTTACAGGGAATATTTGAACATTCACATCAGTCCCTGCCCTAGTGGAGCTTACAATCTATGTTCCCTACCACATGTACACGCACACACAGACATTCTAGGGTTAATTTGTTGGGAGTCAATTAGCCTACAGTATATTTTTGGATTGTGGGAGGAAACTGGAGTACCCGGAGGAAACCCACGCAAGTACGGGGAGAATATACAAACTCCGCACAGTTAGGGCCATGGTGGGAATCAAACCCATGACCTCAGTGCTGTGAGGCTGTAATGCTAACCATTACACCATCCGAACTGCCCCATATTTCATACCTTTCTGCCAGGCAGCGCTAAAATCCTGTAGAGCAAGGAAAACAGGTTATGCCACTGTGCATGTAGAAGATTTTAAGTCAGTCCAGATAAACCACACTGCCACAATTTCAGAGCTGAGAACCCCCCCCCCCCCCTTGGTACTTCTGCATGTGATGAATCACATGCAATCCCCATTCCTGCCAAAGGGACGGGGTCCGACTCAGAGATCTTATGTGCAGCATGTATGATCTCCGGCTCTGATCCGATGCATATGGAACCGGATCAGGTGTCACGCACATGCTATTTGGGACGATTTCCCTCGATTTCTTGGCCCGATCCACCGGAATAGGGTGAAATTGGGCTCAAATCGCATAGTGTTTGGGACCTTTAGACTGGGTGTATCAAGGGACAATATATGCAATATACACCATATACGGATCAGTGTACATGTTTCCTTATGGCAATTCCAGCAGAGTGGGGGGGGGGGTGGAATTTGGTTATCACTTTACAGCGAGTAAACATCACCAGAATAGAGGAACAAGTGTGGGCAACATTATTCACAGATAACCTGAATGCCTCTACGCGCTAGATTCCTGTCCGAGGCCCCTGCAAGAGGGGGTCATTGGTAAAGAAACTGTTCAGCAGGATATTATATATACCTGTCAAGTCCCTATCAAATACTATTGAGTCCCACGAAGAGAAAAAGCAATATGTTGAAACTTCAAAAAAGAACTAGTAATCTTGGTCAGTGAGTAGGTTGGAAGCATAAAGCTCCTTAAAGGATAGGAGCTTGCCATTGGAGATTCAATGACCCATTCCACTAATCGAAGCTACTGACCAAAATATGCCAACTGAGACTCCAGGGTGACTGTGTGAAGTTTGTATATTCTCCCCGTACTTGCGTGGGTTTACTTCAGGTACTCCGGTTTCCTCCCACAATCCAAAAATATACTGGTAGGTTAACTGTATGTGCGTGTACATGTTTTAGGGAATATAGATTGTAAGATCCACTGGGACAGGGACTGATGTGATTGTTCAACTATACTCTGTAAAGCGCTGTGGAATATGTGTGCGCTATTCAGTATAAGAAACTGTTAAGAAATAAATTAATAACAGGTCCCACCATGTGTTGAGCACTCTCTTTTATGTGCCATGGGAGCATGCATAAATGAAGAATCAAAGATAGGGCCTCCTATTATATCCACTGCTTCCCATACAGAATCCTAAATCCAATCACAAATCCTACTCAAGAAAATGGCCGGTACTTCTATGTTAGTTGGGTGCCCACTATAGTTAGTAAGCTCATACCCCCACTATGCATGTCGGCATGGAGTTGATTTTATATATTGTGGCGAGCCGGAAGTGTGGCGAGTGTAGCAAGCCCTGCAAGGGGATGCAGAAAACTAAGCAAATAGCTTAGTGGGCGCCCAACTAACATATAAGTACCAAATGGCCTGATCATAAGCAAGTCAATGCCTCCCCAGCTTCTATTTTGCGAAAGTACCTCATTTTTAAACCTTGGCTTCCTACTCTGCCCCCCATGCACTAAATCGGTTTGTGAACTTATGAATGGATAAATAGGGGAAGTCTTATTGGGGTGGTCTCCAATAAATATCAGGGTCAGGGAAATTATTGATTTCTATGATATTAATGCGACTCAAACATAAAAAAAAAACCAGCAACTGAACCAATTCCTTGCGAAGTGTACGGATCAGTTGTATATCGATGCAGGGGAGACAAATCACTAAGAGGCCTGGGAAGGAGAATGCCTAAGTATTTGATATAGGAAGTATGCAATTTAAAGTGGATAAAGGCACTAGGAGTGGTGACACTGAGGGTAGTGGACATTTTTACAATTTTTTTGTCCCTGGGAGATGTTCAGTTGGAAGTTATTGGGGAGTTTGGTGCCATAGAGTGTAAGCTTGGGAGCAGGGCCCTCCTACGTCTATGTTGGTCTTTTACTACCCAGTTTGTTTTACCACTTTTGTTTCCAATTGTAAAGCACAATGGAATATGATGCGCTATATAAGAAACAGTAAATAAATAAATAAATAAAATGATCCCTGCCCCTCAACTCCACTGCTCACTGCTGTTGCCTGTGCCTGGTGGGGCATGGCCACAATAGTGCAATTCATTGTGTTATCAAGTGTCCAGACAGCCCCTTTCACCGGGAAGTGGGAGGATTATGGGTGACTGATCCTGGGAGTGTGTGTGGGAGAGTTTTCTGAAATGAGGTAGTGTTTTTTTACTTTTGCTTTAAAGTGTTGGAAATGAAGATGCATCAGGTGCATTCTATTAGATGATGGTTTTACTATGGACAAATTCTCCATCTTATCCTCTTTGGAAGGTTTTATATATTCCCCCAACCAATTTCTACAGGCATGTCTTCATCTACAGAACCCACAGTGCGTGTCTAGAGAGGGTGTGTGTTTCAACAACTTGGAAGGAGGGAGGCTCCTTATATTATATGTGAGGGTGGAGTGTTTTTTTTTTATTCCGGCAATTAGAGCCTCCATCAGGGGAGGAATGCCGGGACTCCAGCCTTAGGCATCGAGAGGGCCCATCCCTGGATTGGTGCCAGGCCGCAAGCTCATTGCAGCTGGCACTTCGGCAGGTGGCCATGGAGAAAGCACTGGTGGCATTTTGAAATTTGTGCTAGCTGCAAGCCAATTGGAGCCTGTGTACAGGCAGCCAATCAGAAGCCACTACAGGGGAGGGGGTGTCATCCCTTCTTATTTAAACAGTCCTGGGCCCCACAATTTCTAATGGCAGCATGCTTGGCAACATGTACATAACTTTTGCAGGTGTTCTCTACAAAAGAAATGCACTTCTAAACATTTGCATTGTCAAATTATTTAGGAATACATGAATCAGATAGCAGTCCTTTTTAGAAACCGACTAGAATGGAGCGGCGTAATGAGATACAAGTAAAACTCTGCCAAGTCTTATTCATGTTGTTGTAGTTTGTTTCTGCTTGCCTGGAAAAGAAAATGTTACAATCAATAATGTAAAAGAGCATGTTGAGGAACAAAATATGCCATGTTCTCTGTGTGCAGTGCCTACATCTGCAGAAACCTGACCTACACACAAAGACCTGATCTGACGGAGATGCGTCACAGACCCTCATAAGTTGTTGCTCTTTAAAGGCCATTGAGCATTATAAAAAGGAATTCCAGTGGGGATTCCATGTATATTATCAGAATAATTTAAGTTGTAGCACGTACTTAGCACAGAAAATGTGTAAACGGTCTTGCACATTTCACCGCTCAGATGGATCAATGATACTTTCTGAAGTTACAGTAAGCTGTTATTTTAGTAGCAGTTTCCCCCTCAATGAAGCAGTGACTGCAATCTGAAAAGCTGTGCGGCTAACAAAAAGGTGTTCTCATTTTACAAAAAAAAAAATGACAACAGATGGTGATGGCTGGTGATTAACACCATGTTGGAATTTTGCTGATGTTGATAAACCCTGTCCATTGCTGGCAGGCGTCCACTGCAAGCTAGTTAGTAACAATGGGCCAGATGCACTAAGCTTCAAAAGTGATAAAACGGAGTGTGATAAACAACCAGCCAATCAGCTCCTGCCTGACATTTTTCAAACTACAGTCTGTGACATGGCAGGTAGGAGCTGATCAGCTGGCTGTTTATCACTCTCCATTTTATCACTTTTGAAGCTCAGTGCATCTGGCCCAGGCCCAATATCTGGTACATCTACGTAATTCGATTAATAGCTCACATTTGTGGCTAAACATGGAAAAAGGAGAGCTTTAACAAGATAAAACCAAATGTCAAAACTGGTATGCCATGGCAGAAAGTGGACTTGTTCATCCTTTTTATTTCAATATCATACCACCCAACATTCATAGAAAGGTAGTCAGGAAAGCTTGCACGCCGTAGACACGCACCGATTTTGGGGGTGTGCTAACAAAAGGGGGCATGGCCTATACACACAATGCTGCCTCGAGGCCACACCCCCATTGTCGCAGCTGTGGGGGCATGCATCTATTCATGGGCCACAGGGGGGGGACACTCCCAAATACCCCCACCCCCGTCGTGGGACACTGTCGTCCATGGGAATGTCCCAAAAAAACAGGACATTCCCGTGATAAGCGGGACGTTCGGGAGGTATGCAATATAATTTTTTCATGTCTTTAAAATAAAGGATTGTCAACATTGAGCTTAGGGACTCATTTTGTGCATAGCAATTCACTTCAAAAAGCTTGTGCACGCTTAAAATAACCTCTTACAAGGTCAAAAACATTGCTGTTGCTGGCATTTGATAACTGATTGTAAACAGCTCACCTTCATTTAACCAAGAAAAGTTTTATTTTATTGTTATAGATGTTTCTAACAGAAAAGAATATCAGGTCTGTATAAGCCAGGGGTGGGCAACAGACGTCCCGCATGCACAGCAGTACTGTCTGGGATTGTAGGAGGGGACGCGGTCACGCGGCGGCCGCACCAACCAATGGCGGGGAAGTGGCTGCTGTCTGACTGCGTCCCCTCCCACACTCCCAGTAATGCTGTGAGGATGGCACGGTCATGCATCGGCGGTGGGCACTGTCTCCTGTCCTGGCTCCCCTCTGGCAGGCTCCGAGTCCACCACCAAAGAAGGCTACACTATTACAAGTAATTTGTTGCTGCAGAGCTATGTACATTATATATATATATATATATATATATATATATATATATTTATATATATATATATACATACATACACGGGTGTAACACTGTGTGTATATATATATATATATATATATATATATATACACACACACACACACACACATGTGTGTGTGTAACACTGTGTATATATACAGTATAACAGTATAACTTTGTGTGTGTGTGTGTGTGTGTGTGTATATATACACATATATACACTTGTAATTGTCCGGCACTCCAAATGACCAAAATATCTGCACCAGATGCCCCTGCAGATCAAGGGGATGTGTATTTAGCAACAAAGCGTGGCACTCACGGTGAACAAAATCAAATGACTCTCAGAAGTTTATCAACGTTTCATTCCACAATTCAGAATGTCATCAGGATACATCAGCGAGTGCCACACTTTGTTGCTGCATATATATATATATATATATATATATATATATAGAGGAACGAAGGTGCGGCACTCAGGTCTTACAGTAAATAAACGACAGTACAATGTCTGGTGGTCAACGTTTCAGTGCTCGTTTATTGGCACTATCGTCAGGATAAGGAACAGGTAAGTGCAAAAAACATTTTGCACTTACCTGTTCCTTATCCTGACGATAGTGCCAATAAACGAGCACTGAAACGTTGACCACCAGACACTGTACTGTCGTTTATTTACTGTAAGACCTGAGTGCCGCACCTTCGTTCCTCTGTATCCCGCTTAACCTCGGTAAAGCAGTGAAGGCACCTGTGCAAGTTATTTAATCAAGCTGGGAGTGCCGGTCCCCCACCCAAGTTTTATTATGAGTTAAGCCCCATACACACTAGACCATTATGCTGCACCGATAACAATATCAGAAGTAATCCTAGGCGAATAATATCGAGCATACACATTAATCGATAACGTTAACGATGTCGCTCAGTGATGACAATTGGTCACTACTAGCCTGCATCGTTAACGATAGTCAACATTGAGCACGCAGCACAGATGACAGAGGGGTCATTAACAATGTTTAGCCTACACAATAAGCAGTATTAGAAATTATATTTCTCAGAAGGGCCATAATGAGCTACCGTATATACTCGAGTATAAGTCGACCCGAATATAAGCAGAGGCACCTAATTTTACAAAAAAACCTGGGAAAACTTATTGACTCAAGTGGGACCCTCCCTCGAGTATAAGCCGAGGGGGGCTTTTTCAGCATAAAAAAATGTTCTGAAAAAGTAGGCTTATACTCGAGTATATATGGTATATTGTATATAATATAATTTATACTGCTTTTACACTGCGCAAAATGTCCTAGGATATTGCACATGATTGTGCAGCAACTAAGAATATTGTGCAGTGTAAAGGCACCCAGTTTAAATATGTCAGGTTGAGCGACCAGCATTTCCACACTGGTAGTGAACGGGGTTGAACATGGATTCAATCCAGGCTCGCAATGCAGTATAAATGGGAAATCCTGGCAGATGCGACCCGGGACCCGTTCACTGCGCTGGGAGATGACTTCCTCTCCAAGTGCTGGCTCAGGACTCGCCTTTGCTGACATCACCTGCCCGGCTGTATGCAGGGTTGGGATGCCAATGGAAAGGGTCACAAACAGGGTCGCACCCGGGTTTGAGCCAGGTACCAAATCTTGCTTGCAACCTGGCTATTTAGTATAATAAGTATTAGTGCGTATGGGGCTTTACTCCAGCAACAGGTAATGTCCAACTTAATAATATTTACTGGAATATCTCAAAGTGCAATACAAATCTCTGTGAATTTTATTTTTAAATCATCTTCTTATACCACATAAAGAGGAAAGCAAACAGTAAGTATTCCTAGAGATCGTTGATTAACAGCATGTGAACACAATACAGAGGAAACATGATCTCTTGTGCATGTGGAATTAGGTCCTCTACTCTTACAGGATTCTTATGCACAGTATTCAGTAACAGTGTTGGATGAGATCGGGAATGCATTTACCAAATTTTCATAATCATTTCCAACCCAGTTCTTATGGGTATAAGTAGAATCCAATGGGATTCACATTATGGGAGCTCTGCCAAGCAAAGTAGCATACTAAATGTCCAAGAGCACAAATTAGAATACAATTCTCCTACTCAATGTCAATAAATTGTGCCAAGAAACATAAATCTATAGACAACTCACATGACAAATTCAAGGTTAATAGTGAGTTGTTAGCAATATCGGTAAGTTGCCGGCATTTCTATTGTTTCTCTGGCAATTTACAGCTGCAAACATAGCTAATTTTCCAACGGGTGCCGGACGGGGTCCCGACAGTCGGGATCCTGACAGGCATTTACCCGACGTCGGGATCCCGACTGTCAAAACACCGACAGCCGCGTTCCCGATGGCCACCTGCTATTTTCCCTCGTGGGGGTCCACGACCCAGTCGTGGGTCAGGCAGCACCCGACAAAATGACCCGGCACTCAAAAATGCCGGGTAATTGCCAGGTGGCCGGTGTGAAAGGGGTATAACATACTACAATGACTATATAATTGCTGGCTAGACTATAGACAACACACTGATTCCCTAAAGTGTCCTCCCGACTATTAATCTTATTTTATTAATGTATAATTTACTACTTTATTATATTATTATTACATTCATTTATATACGTTTTGCTGAACACCAATTTGCAGTGACATTTACTCTACAAAGGACAGAGCCACAAAAACACATTGAATGTGTCCGTGGTCCAAAGGTGGCCCTGGGAGGATAATCCCAGGGAAACGCGTTGAGCTTGTTTACTGGACATTCATCTCAATCTTCACTAAAGTGCCACCTATGGACCATGGACACATTCAATCTATTTGCCAAATCTAATCTCCACCAACATCTCATCCGGAAAAGCGATCCGAGGCAGCTTCAAGACTTGTCCAAGTCATCCAGGTCTACCATCACCCCTGTCAGAGGAATCCAAATTCCATCCACGGACTCTGTTTTGGGACTCATTGGCCACCTGGTGTTCATTTGCTGCTCAATTGGGAGATACCATATCTTGACATCCGATTGGTAATATGCCCTATACAATTGCATGTATATTTAGTGATGTTAAATATTGAGTTAATGAATGTCCATATTTTATATTTGGTTTAATCTTTATGGAATTCCATATTTTAAAATACAGCTATTTTGATTAATAAACTATACTTTACAAGATACCGTTCTCTTATAATTTTTTTCAGCCTGCGCTGGTACACCCACCTGTTTCTTAATTTCAACACTAAGACCAAACAACAGTCAACCCAGTGGTCACCAGTTGGAGGTGCATCATCACAGAAATTCCAATGTGAGTGCAGTGTGGCCAAGCACTTGGTGTTTTTTTTTGTGGCCAAGACTGGTCAATGTCTGCCACAAGTGTTAGGACTCTAAGGGGATCCCAGACAAGAGGTTACTGGGAAGGACAGGCCCAACCCTAACTCTGTTAATCCCTCCAGAGTTCACAGGCACCTGCAGAGCTAAGGCTTCAACTATAATAGCCACGTTTGAAGGAGTAAAATAGGTTCACCCCAACCTCGGTGCCACCAGGACTTTGCAAGGAAACAAGGTGCCCAATGCCTCCAGAGCAGACAATAGAAAATCGAACTAAAACCCGTAAAATGGGTAACAAAACAAAATGTGACACAGCTGTCCTCCACGGGAAGGGATCCTCCAGCAGACCAACGTACAATTTAACCACAAGTGACCCCCACGTAGATCAATTACAAAAAAGGTAGTGAGGTGGAAATAGGGGTACAGTCCTCTACCGAACTACCGCAAATGCAACAATGCAAGAAGATGTTATACATAGAAATAATACTTCCCAGCTAAACCTATAAGTGCAGAAATGCAGGAAGGTGTTAAATATAATATGTCCCGACTGACCTCATAAATGCAACAATGCATTAAAGTGTTAATAATATACAAAACAACCCATGTGGAGCTGGATGACTAAAACATAAGTAAGAGAGACCATATAAGTCCACAGATACTCACAATGGACAGTAGAAAAACTGCAGGAGATCAAACGAGCACTTATCTCTGTCCTTGCAGGATCTAGGAACAAGCAGAGAACTCCAAGGCCACCACTGGACACAAGCTGGATCTGGGAAGCTGAATAAACGGCAGCTGACAGGAAAGCAGACTAAGACAGGCTGCACTAATAATCACTGGCACCTTGGTGAAAGGCAGCATTGGAAATAAAGGGAACACTCCCAATCAGAATAGCCATGGCTGGCAAGCTCCCTTAAAAAGGAGACTTACTACAGGTAAGCAGCCTGAGACACAAGGCCCAGAGCTAATGGTTTAATTAAGTTGCAGCTGCACTGCACACAGAGGACACAGGATTCAGGCTGCATTTACACAGACCAGCCAGTCATTTCCAGGCGCTATCCAAGAACTTGCACTCATGGTGCCCTTTTCCATCACTACAATGAATGTGTCCACAAGTCCAAGAAAAGTGGTTGATTTCAGGCCCGTGTGCATTGTGGAGCATGGTAATCTATCCTGCAGATCAGACCTGGCCATCTGCGACTTCTTAGTCTTCCCACAAATCAAGCACTAGTTGTGTGGGATTCATTTTGTGCCACCGGAAGCTGCAGTGAACATAGAAAAACTTGCTTCACTAAAGCTGGATATACACTAGATTACATTTTTAATTAATCTGATGATAATGACCATTGGTTAGACAAATTCTTAAATTCATTCAGTGTGGTTGCTAGTGACGTCCTCCATCTTCTGTAAATGCAGCTCAAGCTGTGAATAGAGTCAAGGACAGCATTCTACTGAAGACGGCCACTTGCAATATTTTTTTGCAAGATCGCACAGTGTGAACGTACTATGGGGGTTATTCATACCTGATCTCAGCCCTGCGATTTTGCAAGGCAGATGATTTTGCATGCATACATATTGTAGCACACATGCGCAAGGCCTTTCATTGAAAAAATCCAGTTGTTTTTTTTCAATTAAATTGATTTGCATGCCAACATATATGTGTATATACACATATATACATTAAGGGGGAGATTCAATCGCCGTTGAGCATCTCCCGTGGGGGAGATGCTCGACGGGCCCTATTCAATGCTGTCTTCCCCGACACCATTGAACAGGGTTTCCTGTCAGAACGAGCCCGACATCTCTAGCTGTCGGGCTCGTTCTGCCGAGAACAGCCGGGAAGTGACGAGCTGCCGGCTGCAGCTCGTCACTTCCCGTCCGCAACTCACGGCCACGCCCCCTTCTCGCCGCTCGGCGGCCGGGACATTGAATCCTGACTGCCGAGCTCCAGGCGAGCTCACCGAGAACGGGACAGGGGCACGGCTGTCGCGCTAGCTCGACAGCCGTGCCCCTGACATTGAATACCCCCCTTAGATTTAGACCTAAAACCCCAAATAAAGATGAGGGGCAACGTTAAAATCTCCTCTGAAAATAAAAAGCCCAGGAACTCTGGTTTTGTTTCCAGATAATTGCTCCAAACCAATTCTTTATGTATCATATTAAATAAACATTCAGGCACAATATCTATACTCACGTATTGTTGAAGATAACAGGTATATATATAAATTGTAAACATAAAAATCAATTTATATACCGCAAATACTTAAGTTATGCAGCTCCCAATAGTAACTTGGTTAATTACTTAGTGGATTAACGACATGGTAAATTAAGAAAGAGCAAATTAAGTATATAGATTACTATTCACAATTATTTTATTAAGCATAAAATTCAATAATATATTGATATGTCACGTGAAAAAACTATTATAAAAATATTCTGCAATGCACATTTAACTTAAAATTTACATTAGCCCAATAATGAATTTATCTGGAAAGAATTACCTTAGTCCAGCCTCCTTAATCAGAATCCTCTATTGAGGCTTCACTCTCAGTGGGAAAAAGGGGGGAAAAGGTTGTCACCGCAAAGTTATAGGAATATATGTCCCGGAGTTATGGTATCTGGTATATATTTGAACAAAGCCAAAAGTTCTTATAATTTAGTTCAACTGGGATGTTTGTTATAGATAGATATTATGGCTGATTTCCCTGGCTACCTCCGCCTGGAGGGAGCAGACCAAGCTCTAGATCAGTGTTTTTCAACCACTGTGCCGTGGCACACTAGTGTGCCTTGAGCTGTTCTCAAGTGTGCCTCCAGATCTAGAGATGCCCAAACTAGTTTACAGCCAACACCAGTTCAACTGTTATTTACTGGTCTCTTCTTTTCATTTAAAGGGCCAATGTATTTTATTTGTGTTACCTGTGGGGACCAGTGTGATTATTTTTTATATGGGGGGCAATAGGTTTGGTTTTTTCCTGTGGGGGGCAATGTGTTTTGCCCTGTGGGGATCTCATGGTGTGCATTGGCAATTTTAAAATCTTATTTATGCTGCTTTCAGGCCGCATAACTGGCTTTGACCCTGTATTTGAAAATGTTTCCAAAAAAAGGTCTGCCAGGTAAAACCCCTTTCACACCGCACCTCTTAAACGGTATATTACCGTTTAAGTGCCGATTTTTTGACACTGGCAGACCCGTTTTTGGAAACTTTCCAAATACAGGGTCAAAGCCAGTGCAGCCTTCAGCGCCGCCTCCCCCCCCCCCCCCCCCTCCCCTCCGTGCAGCCATTTTCCGAAAGTCACTTTTCTTATAAGCAGCCTCCTGCTGCTTATAAGAAAAGTGACTTTCGGAAAATGGCTGCCCCCACACGAAAGACAGTTTTTTAAAATGGATTTTCCTATGGGGCAGACATTTTCCGAAAGTCACTTTTTTTTATAAGCGCATCGGTCCTTACTTCTGCCGGGATCTGCAACCGAACTCAGGTACCAGCTGCACGGAGGGGAGGGGGGGCTGAAGACTGCACTGGGAGATCGGGGGATGTTACCCCGGGAGATCGGGTAATGTTAACGTGCGCAGGGGGGTCGGCAGCGGGCGGCTCCAGTGCTATGAATATTTAATGAGCGCTCATTAAATATTCACTGCGCTGAATTTAGGACCCAGCTCATTGGCTGGGTCCTAAATACCGTTTGAAACCCGATTTTGATCCCAAAATACCGGGTCTGAAACGGGTAGGACCCTGCATTTTAACCGGTTTGAAAAAACGGTATTTTCAAACCGGTTAATTGGATCTGCACCTTTCAGACCGCACAGATTACCGTTTTAAAACGGTAAAAAAACGGCAATATACTGTTTCCAAAGTGCGGTCTGAAAGGGGCATTAGTGTGCTGCAAGGTAAAAAGGTTGAAAATCACTGCTCTAGATGTAAAAGCCGGGATATAGGGAGAGTTTTACCTGCTGTTCGGCAGTGTAGTGATGTAATGTACCTCCAAGTGGAGCGTATATTGTGACATATCAATATATTATTGAATTTTATGCTTAATAAAAAAACTGTGAATAGTAATATATCAACTTAATTTGAGCTCTCTAAATTTACCATTTCTTTATGTACCATATTTGCCATGTAAATACAGCTCACACACCTTTCTGTATACAATTATAACTGTACGAGAAATGACAAGCCTGAGCTCAATATAGATATACTTTGAAGCGTAGGTTAGAAGGATTTGTTCATTCAGCATGCTTCTGTTGGTGGGTGAGTGAAAAGTTTCTAGCATGTGTGATTTCAGGCTGACTCCCTCCTCTGTGACGTGTGCCTGCATGGATTATTTTCCAGCAGTCAGCACAGAGCTCCTGCCTTCCTATTGGTGCTCTCTGTGTCAGCAGACATCAGAAGATAATAGTCATTGGTCATACTATTACAACTGCTACTGCTGCAGCTGCAAGCCTGTTCTGTGCAGAAAGGCGAGACTAAATAAGAATAAAACGTCCACTCAAATTCCATTGCCATTCTATGGTTTAAAGAATATGTGCCTTGAATTCCATGACAAGTTTATCTGGTCAGGAAACCTTCCAGTTCACACACCTTCTTGTAAATAACCAGTATAGTGACAAATAACTACACATTCATTGCACATACACCAACAAACACAATCTTTCAATACAACATCACAACATTTGCAGGTACTTATATGTTAGTTGGGCGATTGCATTAGGTGGAAGTCTCAGACTACATACAGTATAGTAAATTCCATACACACCTATTCAGCCTCATGAATTATTATTATTACATTATTTAATATATAATTTAATAGCATGCAGGCTAGTTTATTAAAACTGTGCTACAATAAAAAAAGAAAAACCCTGAATTTAAGTTACACATTAACTAAGGTCAGACATATATACCTAGAGTACATGAACCTGTACTATTTAGCAATACATTTGAGTGATGCAAGACAAATATATATTTTACAATACTTGCTTTGCACCAGATTACAGTGTTGGTTTGTGCTATTGATGCCAGCAAATAATTTGATCAAAGGGGCCAATTCAAATTTTGTTTGATGTACAATGCTTACGTGTAAGCGATAGCATTAATATGTTAATGCAGCAGGAAGTGCCACACCTCTGTTTTGGGAAGCAGAGGCCATCGCCACCCTCGAATGCGCAGTAACGGTTTGGCGCAAGCGCAAGGTACTGAAGAGCTGTACTTTGCCCAGAGTGAACAGTCTGTGCATATCCACTTGTCCACATCAGTTTATGCATTCCATTAAAACACACCTTGCTACACCCATAAAAGTACACCTGTCACCATGAATTATTTAGCACACACACTGTTAAGGTATTTTCTTTTTCTTTATCAGCTTCCTCCCTTTCCTTCTTGATACTACAACCATCTGTTTATTTTACATAGTAAGATAATGTTGTATAACAATATACCGGTTCCTGCGCTATGGGTTGAAAATATATGAGGGAATTACAAAGTTAAATACTGTATGATGTTGTAACATGGTCATCGGTACTAATGCTTGCTTGTTTGAATACATTTTGTCAGGTTCTGGCAGGACCACATTATGACGTGTAAATTTACTAGTATGGGCGAGATGTACTAAAGGGAAAATGCGGTAAAACCCCCGTTTTACCGCATTTTCCTATGTACTAAAACCCGTTCGCAGCGATATCGCAGGGCAGGGTATCGCCACCTTTGGGTGGCGATACCCTATAGAAGCCTATGGGCTTCTTTTCGCCGCCCGCCGCCTCGCCGCAACCCCGCCGCCTCGCCGATCCCCCCTTTCCCCCCTCCCTTGGGCTTACCTTCTTGCAGGTCCTCCTGGACCCCGGAAGGTAAGCCCTTCCTCCCCCTAGCAACGCAGCCGGACGTCCTTCCGGCTGCAGGGGGGAGGAGGAAGCGCCGGGGACAACCTGCTTAGCTGTCCCCGGCGTGAAAGCAGCAGAAGCCGGCTGGGAGGTGACGGAGACCCCCCGCAGACCACAGTACAGGTATCGCGGGGGGCCTCCGTCACCGCATCGCGATGCTAGCCGCATATGTTAGTACATCCCGCCCTATGTGAGTTCTATTGAAGATGGAATGTTCCCCATAGCAACCAATCAAATTCTACTTCTTGTTTATTTAACACTGTCTCATAGATAGAATCGGACTGGTTGCTATGGACAACACCTCATCTTCAATAGAACTCCCATCTTAGTAAATTTACCACTAAGTATGGACATCAGAAACCATCAATGTACTTGATGGAAATGATTTTTTCATGACATGGATACTACTATTTTCAGAGTGCATCTGATTGTACATAATGTTAATTCAACTCTTTTGCACATGTGCAAATTCTCTGTTTACACCCAAAAAACAATGAGTGGTTAACTTAAAATGGCTACCACAAGTCATGTTGCGATGGCAGCTCCACCACCACTATTCAGTGGTCATCCTTACCAAATTTACATATTTTTAGTTTTTTTTACAAACATTATAATTTGGAACAGCTGAGAAAGAGCAGCCAATCAACATTTAGCTTTTACTGTATATGTCTAATGCAAATTAAACAATGAAACAAGTGTGTGATTAGGTGAAATGTTTTAGAGCCCCTGAACTCAAATTGCTTACATGACACCACAGTTTTTGAAAGCCATCTATCCTCAACAATCCATGTTTTCAGGTTTAGAAGACTTGATGCATTGGGCGGTATTCAATGTGAATACTGGCGACGTGCAGCGAATCCTGTTTAGGATTCGCTGCACATTCGCCACTGCTCGCTGCGTTCCGGAGCCTCGCCGGCTCCGGTATTCAACGAGTCAGGGGCTCGCTGCCCCTGACTGGCGAATTTGAGCCTGAGGACAGTGGCAGGCAGGGAGATGGAAGTCTCCCTGCCTGCCCCAGAACGTTTGTGGGGGGGAGGTGGGCTCCCCGGGAGCCAGGCAGCACAGGCTGCCCCCCGGGGGTGCCAGCAGGGGACCGGGTATATTCACTACACCCGATCATGCATATGTAATGATCGGGTGAAGTGAATATATGAATATCTAATGAGCGGCTCCGCTCCGGCCCCCTGCTGGCTGGTCTGTGTAAAAAAAAATAAAAAAATAAAAAATTTTTTTTATTAAATATATATTCATGTGCTTACAGCACATAAATAAAAATAGCATGCACCTCCTCAGAATAAAATTCCAGAATTTTTGACACCAAAGTTGAAAAACAAAACACTTTCCTTCCACTTCACCATAAAAAGATAGCGATTGCTACTCGGTGAATCATGGCGAAAAAAACCTTGAAATGTATTCGCCATCTGGTCATTGAATAGGGTGATTCACCGTTTTAGTCAGAAATTCACCTTACAGCACAAAATCGCCATAAAAACCTGGCGAATCAGCCTCATTGAATACCGCCCATTGTGTTACACCAATGCAAAAAATGCATACACAATAAAAACAATAATGTTGCATTTTCATTTATTCCCTTGGGGCCTGAATCTGGTTCACTTGCAAAAGCAAATTCGGTACTCTTTACCTAGAAGGGCGCCAGCGATTGAAATCGCGGTCGTCGGGGGTAAAAATCGCGGTGATCGCGGTCATCGCGGGTAAATCGGGATGGCCGCGATGGCCGCGATGCCCGCGATGACCGCGATTTTCCCATAGGGAACAATGTTAAAACGGCAGATTGACCGCGATTTTACTGTTAAATGCCTCAATGGACCCGATTTGGGGCCAAATAGGCCAAATTAACCCTTAAATGTCCCCCCAAATTTTTAACGCCACCCCACGATCCACGCCAACCCGAAGCGTGGCGAGCGCAGCGAGCCCGCGAGGGGCGGCGGTACGCATCCTCCGACCTTTTCATGCCCTACTATCCACTAGGGCGTGGTGTGAGAATATAATCGCCACGGACACCTGTGAAGCCCGCGAGGGGACGCGCATAACTGTGAAGGTATCCGCGTCCCCTCGCGGGGCTCGCTGCGCTCTCCACGCTTCGGGCTCGGTGGCTCGCTGCGCTCGCCACACTATTATATTCTCACACCACGCCCTAGTGGATAGTAGGGCATGAAAAGGTCGGAGGACGCGTACCGCCGCCCCTCGCGGGCTCGCTGCGCTCGCCACGCTTCGGGTTGGCGTGGATCGTGGGGTGGCGTTAAAAATTTGGGGGGACATTTAAGGGTTAATGGGCTCTGTGGCCCATTTAACATTGATTCCTATGGCCAAATCGGGTGGATTGAGCCATTTAACAGTAAAATCGGGTCCATCGCGCCTTTTAACATTGATTCCTATGGGAAATCGGGAGCATCGCGTCGCGGGCATCGCGGGTACATTTATGGCCGGCCGCGACGCGACCGACACGATTTCCATGTTTAACATTGGTTTCAATGGGAAATCGCGGGCATCGCGTCGGTCGCGTCGCGGCCATACATAAATGTACCCGCGATGCCCGCGACGGGCGCCCTTCTAGGTAAAGAGTACCGCAAATTCTCTCTCTAATGGACAAAACCATGTGCACTGCAGGTGGGGCAGATGTAACATGTTCAGAGAGAGTTAGAGTTGGATGGGGTTTGTACTTCAAACTGATATCTATATTGCAGTGTATAAATAAAGCAGTCAGTATTTACCCTGCACAGAAACAAAATAGCACCCAAATCTATCTCTCTCTGCACATGTTAAATCTGCCCCACCTGCAGTGCACATGGTTTTGTCCACACTTTATTTGCGTGCGATGCGATACGATCCGCGGCCAGGGTGCAGTGAATAAATACTGTATGATGTTGTAACATGGTCATCGGTACTAATGTTGTTTTGTACTCTCCGCCGCAGCTCTTCTGTCATTGATGCTGGCATGCACGTGAGCGTCAGTCACAGAAAACGAGGGGAGGGTGCACTCTCATTGTGAGAGAGCGTGACGGTGCAGCTGTGATTGTATGCCACTTTTAAATCTTAACTGCCACATCCAATTAATGTGGTCTAGGGGGGAGCTGGGATCATTGTAGTATAGTGCAAGGACCCGGCAAAATGGGGATTTAGCTAGGTCTTATTTTCGGGGTAGGACTTATTTTGGACCGTTCTGCAGAAGTAAGGGTAGGTCTTATTACCGGGGAAACACGGTAAACATGGATACACTGTGGCCTTCAAGGGAAGCGTAGTGCAATGTAATTTATGATCAGTTAGTATTAAGGGGCAGATGTATTAAGCCTGTGGAATTACCATCAGCCTAAACCAGGGGTTCCCAAACTTTTTGGAATCATGGCACCCCGAAGCATCAGAATTATTTTGCGGCACCCCTAGGCTACAGGTTTCTCATTGAGAAAGTTAAAAACAAATATTAAGTTAAATATATTGTGTTTATATCTCATCCTTAGGATCAGTAATGTGGTAATAGACAGTATTCACTTCTGTTTGTGCACAATTTGACTATAATGTTAGACATAAATAACTTGAATTGATCCTGGACCACCAACCCAGGGCACCCCTGCATGTCCTCCAAGGCACCCCAGGGTGCCACGGCACACAGTTTGGGAACCCCTGGCCTAAACTGTTGCCACCAGGCAAGATGAAAACACATTTCTTGCTGAGCGATCGACATTGCTCAAATCGCTCAGCAGAATCTCCCCGTGTGTAGGCCCCATTAGATATTCAAACCTCAGTGTCTTTAACGGTAGCTCAGATTTCTTCCCCATTCTGGTGTTTAGTTTAAACAACTAAACCTCTTGACCAGGAATGCATGTTCTTATACCTCAAGTTGAATTCATATGATTAACTGAATAGATACTGTATTTGCATTAACAAACAGGTAGGAAACCACAGTACAAGGAAATTTACCAAAATACATGTTTGCAAACACACCAAGTTTTAGGCAAACTTGGGACAAAATATACTTTTTTTAAATAAGCTGAGAAACGTGTTTGAAGAAGCCTGCACAGATCAGTATAATCTGTGTAGTGCTTTCCTGTATAAAAGTACACAAAGAGTTCATAAACAGAAAAAAGTGGTCACTTCCTCAACATAACCAGCCCTGGGCTCTTTAAACCGGCCCTAGTTCAAAAACATAAACAGTTTCTGTATCTAAGAAACTGTACCGGTCTTTTGCAGCCTGTCCTGTTCTAACAATATGGGGGGATTATGTAAGGGTCCCCATATTTTTAGAACCAGCACAAAGCCCCACTAATGCCACAGCCAGGGAACATACTGTAGTTCAATGGCATACCAAGGCCATTAAAAATAAAAAAAATAACCCGATATATCAGACATAAAGGACCTATATGTATAGTATATATACATAATACTCCACTCTACAAGTGGTTGAACCCTCATTGTTTCTGTCACATGTATAATACTCACCAGCCATCAGTGGTCGCTACCATGGTAACAATCCATCGATAGGAGACAGAATTTTACACTTCCAGCACAAACTCGAGTGAACACACACACATTATTAAACACAACTCAACACAACTGCATACACTATTGGAAAACACGATTCTTTGTAAATTTGCATGATAGCCCTGCGAGACTGATCTTGTGTAATCTCGACCAAACACAATTCTTAGTACATTTATACCTGAGTGAGTATATGTTATTACACTAATCTATATTTCAAAGTACAGTACTCTTAATGAAAAGGGAAAATGCTTGACTACCACAGCTCAAAGGTGGATTTCTGTACTGAAACCATAGCAATGCATTCAAACATATGTTTTCATGTGGGAATCATTTGCAATATTTGCACTTAGCCCTAGCAACCAATCATGTTTAATTGTGTAAGGTTCTCTTTATACATTTTCCGATTTGTAGGCAATAGTTTTAGTGTTAATTTGCAATATCTGTATTTATTGTAGATTGTCTTTGTGACATTTTGGAAATGTAGTGTAAATTTTACATTAACCAATGTTGCTGTGTGCAATAAGTAGTTACCAATAGTCTTTGGATTTGATGTGCATGAACCCAGGACGGGTTCAGTTAATGAAGTGTTGCGGTGCATTTCTCGTGCACGGGTTTGTATAATAATGCTCCATACATTAATCCCTCCTGAATCCATGATTCTCAGTGCACAAAGTCTAACTGAGTGCGTGAGCAGGACAACATCTGAATCTTATCCTTCAGGGCGGGATGTATTAATATACATGGTCGCCCCTCGCCGCCCGGCTGCAGCGATGCTAGCGCATATGAGGAGAGTATCGCAGTGCGTTGACGGTGGCCCCCCGAGATACCTGTGATGTGGTGTGCGGGGGTTCTCCGTCACCTCCCTGGGTGCCTCCACCTCCCCTCAGCTGGGAAGCCTAAGCAGGCTGTACCTGGTGCCTCCTACTCCCCCCTGTAGCCGGAAGGACGTCAGGCTGCGTTGCTAGGGGGAGGAGGGGTTTACCTTCCGGGTCCAGGAGGACCTGCATGAAGGAAAGCCAGGGGGAGGAGGAGAGGCGGGTTTGTGGTGGGTGGCGATAGAAGCCCATAGGGTATGCGATGCGATGACGCAGCGGCCGGGTATTCGTACATTAGAAAATGCAGTAAAACCCCTGAAAACCGGGGTTTTACTGCATTTTTAGCTTAGTACATCCCACCCTTAGGGTGGTGCATCAAGGGGAAAATGGCAAAGTGTAGGAGCTAAAAGCAAATGGCAAAAAAAAATATTTTAGGGAGATTGTGAAGGCAACACCTACAGAGTGCATGTGTAGGCGTGTCGTAAAATTGAAAAAAAAAAAACCACAAAAATGAGCAGCGCTCAGATTAAATGAGTGAATCAATAGGATAAATTTTTGTTTACATTTAATAATAAAAATAAATAAATTAATACATGTTGTACACTACATAAATATGCACTTTTTGCATCATATTATAACACATGTGTCATTAGTGTGGGTATTGATTTTTAAAAAGTGATGTATCTCACAATGGCTGGATGATCAGATCTCACGTGGGTGGATGAGCCCCAATTCGGGGTACGGATGTATCCTGCACTGTCCACAGTATGATGGTCCCAATTGGAATGGAGTCCTGCAATTACGGCAATATGATCCTGTGTGCCCACCGAGGGAGTGGCTGTTGTAGAGGGCCTAGCTCCAACCTTGTGGCACTTTGTATCCAAGATGACAGGTATTCAGCCGAAGACTTCCACTGTTTGGGGGACCCGTGGTCAGAAAAGTGAGCAGGTGAATAATCCCACCAATGCGTTTCCCTGGACTAATGTTTTGACACCTTGACAAAGCTGGCATTAGTCCAGGGAAACGTGTTGGTGGTGCTGTTTTTGGCTATCTTGATCTAGAGAGAACGTGTGATTATTCACCTGCTTACTTTTCTGACCACGGGTCCCCCAAACAGTGGAAGTCTTCGGCTGAATACCTGCATCTTGGATACAAAGTGCCGCGAGGTTGGAGCTAGGCCCTCTACAACAGCCACTCCCTCGGTGGGCACACAGAACATCACATTGCCGTAATTACAGGACTCCATTCCAATTGGGACCATCGTACTGTGGACAGTGCAGGATAGATCAGTAACCCGAATTGGGGCTCATCCACCCACGTGAGATCTGATCATCCAGCCATTGTGAGATACATCACTTTTTAAAAATCAGTACCCACATTAATGACACATGTGTTATAATATGATGCAAAAAGTGCATATTTATGTAGTGTCCAACATGTATTCATTTATTTATTTTTATTATTAAATGTAAAAAAAATGTATCCTATTGATTCACTCATTTAATTTGAACACTGCAAATTTTTGTGTGTTTTTTCATGTTTGATTATTCCTGTGGGGATTGACCCTCCCCACCTCAGCAGCTGCTCTAAAATCTAAGAAAACAGCTCAGTACAAGCGCTCCTAGGGGACAACAATTGTTGTTGATCCCTTATTGCATTGTGTCGTAAAATGAGAAACATTGTGCAGGAAAATGCAGGAAAATGGCACTGATATAATCTTTAATTTCTTCTTTTTTTTCAATAGGGGTTATGTGCAATCAGGGCAATTGCTATTCTCTTCAGGAAATCAGGAATATTGCTGCTGTTGCAGGCAGTCTCTATGATGGTAAAGCTGGGCATACACTTGTGCGGCTTCTCCCTTCTGAAAAGTAGCCCACAATCCCGCCACAAGCAGCTCGGGACCTTCCTGTCTGGTGGGATCACATGCGGTATATACTGTATGTGGCCCTATCACATATGATATATAATATATGCGATCCCAACCAAGCCTGCCTGTTTGCAAGCGATCCAACAGATCACTTCTGCAGCCAGTGCAACTCGCAGGCTCCGGTGCCGTGAGCAGGGGACCGTGCATCGCATCGTACCTGCTGTCAATCAAATATGAATCGGATGCTTTTTATGCGATTGATTGCCGCAATCAGATTAAAAGAACCCATATTGCATGTGAATCGCCTGCTGTATGGGCACTTTTAAGGAGAACAGGAAAGTATGGTATTAATGTTGGCAAAGCTGGTATAATGCTTGTGGCAAATAGAAATACCTGCTGGCATATGTTGATGTACTGCCAGAACAGTGAACTATATATATATATATATATATATATATATATATATATATATATATATACATATACACACAAACACTTGTGCCTATGAGTTTAGGAATAATGATGGGTAAAATGGTTGTTATCCTTGAACGTATATAATGATAAGATACCACTGTTGGTATAATGTGTGTCATTTATAGTTTGAAAAGGCATCAACACTTTCCTTCTACTGGTGTCTGTATTAGGTTGCTTTGTACATACAGATGGAGCCCCTGTCATCCTTGGCTGGGGCTCGCCAGAGCCTCCCCTCTGGCGAGCGCCGGCGGACAAGGGCTACACTGAACTGGGACGCGCATGCGTCTCACACGCACGCGCGTCTCTGTCTTTCGATGGCGGCGCTGCGGGTCTCCGCTTCAGGGAGACGGGCAGGGTTAGGGGGGGGGGTCGTGCGATGAGGGGGACCGGCAGGAGACGGCGGGGACCCGGGGCAAGCTCCGTTGCCACGGGGCGCGCAAGCGTCTTGTGCGCGCGCGCCCCCCTGACGGGACCCAGCCGCTGGCGATACTCTCGCCAGCCCCTGCAATGAAGAGGCCGGCTCCATCTGTAGCTCAGCTTAGTATCGCTAATTTTACTCTCGCTTTCATTTATTTATTCTATTCGTACAGGATGCAGTATTTCAGGCTGTGCGGTATTTGTGTGTTAGCACTATCCAATTTTATCAGAATGTCAATATTTTGTTAATGATACTTTTATTTGATTTATTTATTTCATTTATAAGTATACATTTATCTTCATTTTTGCTTCTCCTTTGCTTTATTTGTTTTTTGCTGCTATGTTTTGATATACATTCAGGGGCATGCACAACATTTATGTCCCTCATATAAATTTGTTGTGGCTCTAGCATGGTATAACTTATCGATGGATTAGGGTAGTCTTTTACACACTGGGCGTGATCCTAATCCAGCATGAAGTTACACTATGCTGCTGAAGTTCATGAATGTACATGTTTTTAATCCATTATTAAAATATTTCTGAGACAACGTGCTTCATCTTCCTGCACCCCTATTCTTCTCTTTACAGAACATCACCTAAAGCCCTGAGGGAAAGGAACTAATGAAGGAAGCTGCATAGCTCTGAAAAATATGTATTTTTGCTGGGGAAAAAAACTTTCATACCCATTGATGCAGGCAAAAAATCCACAGTGATCACAATTGTGCCCTTATAGCAAGTCTTAGGGGTGAGCATACCTAAAACAAGCACACCTCCATATATTATCTGTACCAATTTGCTTGTCATGAAGAAGAATTAACCATATTAATGAACAAGGGCCCAGTATAACTCATTCCTGCCATAACCTAGAACAGGGTTCCTCAAACTATTTTGCTCTGGGACCCCATCAGACAATAAAAATAATGACAGAACCCCAGCATTACATCACATGTGTAGTCAGCAGATGGCACATGCATGACAGCATTGTTGGCACAAAATGATGGGAGGAGTCTAAACCAACAGACAATATTAGTCAGCAACATGGAGTCGTGACCCCATGCTGAGAAGGTCAGGATCCACAGTTTGAGAACCGCTGACCTAGAACATAAAATCAGAGTGTTGGATTTAGTGATGGATGATGGGAATACCCCTAGCATAGTTTTAAGGGACTATTGTGGCACAGTCTAGGTTATTGTACTTCTTGGCACAAAGCATGGCTTTCCCTGGGCATTTCAGGTTATGTTGAGGACATTGCATTTTGTATTTATAAGCATATGAATTTATATTTGCAGGCATCAGGGGCAGCTCTACCTTTAGGCAGCTACATAGGGCTCCAAGATCTAGAGCGGTGCCACAGACACTGACAATCACAAAAATAAGACCGTCTACGAGGAAGACATCCTTGCGCTACTTAGTGCAGGTGGCAGCTGTGGAACTTTTAAGATGCTACCTCCACACTTTCAATTGATGGTCTGGAAATGGATTATTGGTGGTAGTGTTGAGTTGGGGGGGGGGGGGGGGCAGTTGAGGTTTTGTCTAGGATGCCAAGAATCCTTGCACCTGACCTAGCAGGCATAGTGACCTTGGGGTAGATGTATGAAGCAGTGATAAGGTAGGAGGAGTGATAAAGTGCCTGGTGCTTTATCACCTGCCAGTCCTTATCACTGCTTCATACATCTACCCCCTCTTGTACCTTGATGACCATGAGTGAGACAAATTTTGTGTGAAGAAGACGTGGCAATTTGCATGACTACACAGTACATGCCTTTATGTAGTTTTGTATTATGAGATATAGATATTCATTAATTCTGCATACAAATAATCTGTATTGCAGTGGATGTACTCTGGGGATATAATTTCCTTTTAACTGGCAAAAACTGTTTACCAAACTACATGGTAATTACCCAGTGGAATTGTGTACAATAAAATGGCTGGAACAAATGAATTCACTAGATGATTATCTTATAAAGAGCAGTCAACACACAGTAAGGTTTAGAAAAAAAATGCTTTCCTGGCAAGTCAAGACCAAAGTTGAGCGCTTTCACAATTCTAGATATTCTGGCCCTGATTCTGGGCGAAAGTGACAGCATCTTGCAATTTTTATAATGAATGGCGCATGCGGGCTGAATACACACCATGAGGAACGTACTGTACAAGCGATTCTGTCCATTCACTCTTGTGGTACACAATAACTGTGTGAAGTCCCATGCAATGCTACAAAAGGATGGTCCTATGGAGCTTCACCTCTCATTTACTAAGTGACTGACGTAGCTTGCAAACAGCAAAAAGATCGATTGATCCCAATACGAAATGGGGCATCCAAATAAGTATAATGTATAGCAACAGAAGAAAGACCAAATAAAGAACAAGCTGTGTTCATGATCAATTTACCTGTTTGCAGAAACCACATTGTGTGGCTAACATATTCCATAGGAAGTACCAGACTTTGGTTAATTGAAAGTGGGTATACACCTAACAATGTATAATATGGTTACAGATGTGAAAGCAAGAAGGCTTTCCATACTTGTATGTGTTTTATACAAATGCTGCAATGGAATGAGACGCCCACTGTCAGCATGCATAGACACTCAAATACTGATTGGTGGTTCTTTAAACACATTTTGCAAAATGTAAATCTGCCCAATGGCAGGAGGTATCTCTGCCCAAGTATGGCCGTCTATGTAAATGACTGAGCAGCTCTGTACGCAACCGCTTTCAGCATCATGACTGCGACACTCCAGACACATGCCCATAAGATAATTTTGAGACTGTGGAACAAATGTATTGTAGCTGCACTTCCTGCTTCACCTCATGACCAAGGCAAAGCAGGAAGGGACCCTGACAAGATGTATTCAAATCTTGTCTGCTGAAGTGGCGGGAGCACAAACTCCTCAATCTGGTGATGTCCACTTGAGTGGGCACTGACGCACTGTCTCTGCCTGCCCGGCCGGCTCTTCTGAGCATGCGCGACATCTCGCTACTCAGCGAGATCTCCTGTGCAGCCCGGAGGTATTCCTGCTGTGGGGATAGGGCATCGCCACGCTGCAGCTGTCTAAATAGATACCTGCAGGAGGCGGAACGTACATTTTCCCTGCGTATCAGCCTTCTATCTTTTAGCATTACATTTGCCCTGCATGTCAGCCTGCTATCCTTTAGTTCGCAGTGCCGCTATGCACCCCTGTCATTTACCGCTCAATAACCCCTTCATACATGGGAGAAAAGCGGTATCAGCACATATACCCCTTCTCCCCTATAAGGTTCAATCTCTTCCAATCTCTTGGTTATACTCAATGGCACAGGATTGTGGATTGTGTCCTACACATCAGGCACATAAGATTTTGTCAGACGGCACATCAGATCTCCTCAGATAAATTGACTCAAATTGGATGAAATCTCACAAAATCTCACAAGTGTAAGGGGCCCTTTAGAGGTAGATGTATGAAGCAGTGATAAGGGAGAAGAGGAGAAGTGGCCCATGACAATCAATCAGCACAGAAGTTACATCTATCATTTGCATAATATAAAATGACACAGAGCAGCTGATTGGTTGCCATGGGCCACTTCTCCTCTGGCCCACTTCTCCCTTATTACTGCTTCATACATCTACCCCTTAGCATCTTATATGTAGCCCTTATAAACAGGAATGTCCTCCTTCAGATCCCTTAACTCCTGCATCCCTAATTTGTTTAGCAATCATGACAGGAAGCCCAGAGATTTCATCAGGCAGAATATGTAGTACTGTAAGTCACATGACTACTCATGCATGCACATTGTTTAAGCAGTGCCTGTGCATTTCCTTACCTTCTCACTTGTTTAGTGGGTATTATTAACCTAAATATGTAGAACAGTCACTATGTAAAAATGGTTGTACCGAATGACCTTGTGAG
This sequence comes from Crinia signifera, assembly GCF_055691185.1. Classification (NCBI taxonomy): domain Eukaryota; kingdom Metazoa; phylum Chordata; class Amphibia; order Anura; family Myobatrachidae; genus Crinia; species Crinia signifera. The sequence goes on along the minus strand of NC_139217.1, from coordinate 177,489,896 downwards.
TGGAATCAGTAGAGCTGTTTATGTTGGCTGATGCTATCTCTCTCAAATGAAATGTTTGGTTCATACAATATATTATCCTATATCTAAGTAAGGTATAAATAAATGTTTTTTTACGTTTATTTAGACTTTAGCACTCTCTCAATAACACCAAAGCAATTCTGGTGCCATACCACAGAATATTTATCATTTCGGCAGAGGAACTAGGAGATGACAGAGGGACAGCATTTACCATTCATTTTCCTTTTATACTGAGAATCATCACTTTTAATGACTGCAGTTTACTGGCCTGAAAACGAAATCGTGCATTAGAGGTAAACTTTACTCACTCCCACCTGGCATCAGCTTGTTGTTACTGTACTCCTGCAGAATAACATGACCTGATCTGGAAGCAACATGGCTGCATTAAAATTTTATGAAAACATCTGACCGTAGGGTGAATAAACTGAGTAAGCAGTTGCAAACTTGCACTTGATGGATTTCGGGACATTCCCCTCCTGGTAAATTTTGACATTTATCTGTAGACTTCTTGCATATGGCTGGTTGGACTGATTGATAGCTTGAAGATTATGTATAATAGCACAAAATGGGACCAAGGGATATAGGTAAAAAAATAAACAACAATGAAAAATAGAGGTCATGTGACAAATACCTTAAATTCTCCTATAGGACAATGTTAAATGTTGGCTGTGAGAAACCTTAAACACATTTAACGCTGGGCATTCACATACGAACGCCCCCTGCATGCCACCCCTCCTGCGAGCGCTTTGGAGACTATGCAAGTCTCCAAAGGTGCCCTCAATGAAGACCTGAACATGCGCATATCTACAACATCAGTCCCCATTGCCAATCAATTAGAATGACCTCCTATGTCTCTGATAATACAAACTCCAATGCATCATCAGCAACCTCCTCTGTTGTCTTTATATGCAGGACAACCACCCGCGAGGGCCATGGTGTGGAAAGCAGCTTGGTAGGCACCAGTGCTTTGTCACTGCCAGCATTGGCAAGTGTGTATGTAATTGCCAATACCGGCTTCTCAGGCCAGTCCCGTCGCCTGCAATATCTCGCTGGGTATACGCCAGCTAATATGTACCCAGCTGAACAGAAAGAAAAGCACATGAGGGGAGAGGGCCCTGCTTGTGCGAGCTTACATTCTAAAGTAATTAGTAAACATTTATAATATGTTGCCTTTTTTTTTTTTACTTTCAAGCGATTTCTTGGCAAGATTAAACAAAACTTTTTCAAACAACATGGTATATTGGCAAACATTTGCCATGATAAGTATCAAGAACTTTGGAAAGTGCATTGCATGAGCATTGCTGTATGCTACCTTTAAATGTGTTCACCGGAAGTAAAGATGCACATCAGAAAAATAGTGATAAACTGCTAGGTAAACCATGGATACAGATAGTTGCTTTTAAAATGTCATTAATATAAGTGAAGCACATTTCAATGTTGCATTTGTAAGTGCATTAATGCTGCATCCACCTGTTGTTCAACGCAGTATAATGTTTAAATATATCCAATTTTTAAAGCATAAAGTTCCCTTGATTTTAGCCCAATACACCTACGTCCTGCCCAGGCTGTTTACTGGGCACATGTGGTTGTCCTATCTGCAATCTTTTCTCTTGTTAAGCATCATTTTTGGCATTGCAAAATGAATAAACTGTTGTGATAAATAAATTCTAGCCAGCTGGCTTCGGCCAAAAGTTCATTGCATGAAAAGGTTCCATCAAAAAAAAAAAAAAATCCTTTAAAGTGAATATGAACGAAGAGTGGAATCGGCTTGTTCAATTAATTAATGATCTTCGATTACATTGCTCATTTCTAATCTCTAGCGAGACTACGAAATCCAACTACTGCTGAAAGCTGAGCATCTTATTCTTTTGTCACAGACCCATTAGATTACCAGTAACACGTGCTGCATGTCTGCCTGTACACAGCAGCAAGAGGAAGGACAGGGCTGTAAGAAGCATCACTTTCTCCTTAGAATAGCTGTCTGCAGACCTGTGCCCTGCAGATAGTATGATTTCTGGTACTCTATAGAGGATACACTATACATATGTGTGTGTGTGTGTGTGTGTGTGTGTGTGTGTGTGTGTGTGTGTGTGTACATATATATTTAAATGTACACACACATACACAAATCACTCTAATCCTTTCAGAAAGGTATAAAATAAGCATTTGCACGCTTATATGGAGTTTGTAAGCTACTATATAATCTTGCATCAACTTGTAGCCAACTCCTTTTTTTCATAGGAACCAAAAGCACTGTATATACACAAGTTGGACAAAGAAATTACAATCCCCACTTCATTTTAGTCATGGAGGTTAAATGACTTTACAGGAATAAAACACAGGCCACAGCCTCACATTGATAGAAGCTGTCTCAGCCACATGGGTAGCACTGGAGGGCCACGCTGGACAATGATTTCTGTACCTGACACAACTAGTGCCACAAGGTAACACAACAATCTTACACATCATTCACTGTTATATACACAATACTGATGTTGCTGAAGATACAGCATCATTTCAGAATGGACCCAGTCCATTGAGTGAGGCATCCTTGTTTGTTTTCTGTTATGGCAGTTTAGTGGTTAATGGTATTAGCTTATTAGAGCTTAGGCCCTCTTAGACTGTATGGACCTCCTGCTAGCGGGCACACAGCTCTCAGCCACCCTAGGGCAGCACTGGGCTGCATATCAGACATGCATAGAGACAGCACACAGTGGAGTAACATAGTGCTCCCATTCATTGTATAAATCCCAGGGCCCCTGGTACACCAATATGCAACGTGCACCCTTTCGCTGCCAGAAAGGCCTGCAATCATCTCATGGCTAGCGGGATGAATGAAACGAGGGCTTATATGCAATACACATAGAATATGCATGTGCCGGAGAATGAAACACACAGGGAACGGGCATCATTGCATGTCACTGCTACATGAGGCATCTGTGTGAATGTATGGGGGAGATCGCTCACAGGAACAAGACAACACTGATAAATAGCATGTAGTCTGCACCTACCAGTTCTCCTGCATCCACTGTATCGCTTCATTTTCGTTAAATTGCTTCTCGAATTCATATTCTTGCAAAGTCAACACTGACATGTTCATTGGGGCGACCTGCTGTGTGATACCTGGGGAGGAGAATGATGATCTGGTGCCTCCTGAGCCTGTCTGTCCCTTATCTGTGTGGGGCTCTCACACACCTCCTTGTTAATCCCCTTCCTTGGGTGTCCGTGTGCCTCTAACTGTACCCTTGATTTAGCATTGCCCTATCCTCCTCCCGGGTCACAGGCTTTCCTCCTCCTTTCTTCTGCATCCACCCTGACAGCACTGCAGCGCTGCGGTCCTAAAGCCTCCTCTTATCTCTACATGATCACCTGACAGCCACACATCTCCTCCATGTACACGTTATTTCACTGTAAAACAGCACATTGTACCCTCTCACGGCAGTCACACAAGAAGTGATTGCTTGCAGTAGTAATCAAATAGGACAAAAGGTCATTTGCACATCAGGACCTTGTTTAAAAATATTATACACACATCCTTCACCCCATGCAATCCAATAACACATTACTGTATATCATTGTTTTATAATGAATAAAAATAACTTTTTTCTTAAAGCAGCATTGCCAATTCGCTTGGAAATCTTTACTGAATGAAATGTTCATGAAGTCAGGGGTCAACTGCATTATGAAACAGTTTTTGTAAGTATCCGGATAATAGGTTGACCCTAATTAGGTCAACAGTCAATAGGTCTACTCCATATGGTCGATATACGTTATGTTGACATAGTGAAGAGGTCGACATTGGTCAACAGGTTGGCATGTAAAATGTCATTAGTGCTTAAGATCAACAGGTACAGAAGGTCGACTTGTTAAATGGTTATCATGACAATGGTCGACACACATGGTCAACATACTTTTTAAGGTTTTTATTTTCATCATTTACCATCCACGTGGACTACTATAACCTGCAAAGCACCTTTAGTTCGCCATGCAAGGTGACAGGGGACACGAATTCGGGTCAAATGTGGTTTTCAAAAAAATGACACAAAAAACTTTTAAAAGATGTGATCATTTTAATGTCGACCTTTGTCATGTGTCGGCCTTCAGTACCTGTCTACCTTTACCATGTTGAACCGATCAACCTTTTGACCCATGACCTGTGACATGTTGAATATATGGGGTTGACCTACTGACTGTTGTCCGAATTACTGTCGATCCATTGATCCATACTCCTTTTTGGGTACTTATGTAGTATCTGGGCGTCCGATTTAGAAATCGGATCGCATCGCATCGCATGCGACCAAATCGTATGCGATGGTCAAGATTTTTCCATAGGATTCAATGTTAAAATGGTCTGAGTCCATTTTAACATAGAATTCAATGGGAAAAAGGGGTCTTTTTCCTTTCCCCACTATCCAAGTGGGCATGGAGTTGGATATAAACCTGTGGCGAGCGTAGCGAGCCAATGAGCCCGAAGCGTGGCGAGCGTAGCGAGCCCCGCGAGCCCCGCGAGGGGACACAGAATACTTTTTAACAAATATGCGTCCCCTCGCGGGGCGCGCTTCGCTCGCCACGCTTCGGGCTCGGTGGCTCGCTGCGCTCGCCACGCTATATAAAATCGACTCTATGCCCACTTGGATAGTGGGGAAATGAACAGGACCTTCTTAACATTGAATCCTATGCAAAATCGCATCGCATCGCATCTGATTGTATGCCTTAAGGTAAGGCATACAATCACAAAATCGGCAGCCCAGATACTACATAAGTACCCCTTTTTGTCATTGCTCCTACCAGTAGCATATATTTAATGTGTGTTGAGGGCTCATAAAAGCCCATGGGATAGCACAAACACAGGTATTGGGCAGTCTGTTGCATGGTGGGGCGCCCTCTGCACACAGGACCCTCCACCTCATTAAATGCCCTGAAATTTGTTTCCAAAAAAACTGCTCAGAAATTTACATTTTTTATGATTGAATAAGGACAAGGGCAATTATAAAAACCCCATGTCGACATTTTGACTGTCGACATAGACATTGTCGAACTAATGACCTGTCAAACTAACGACCTGTCGAACTAATGACCTTTCGACCTAGAACCATGTCGACCTTTTTCCCATGTTGATCTAAACCCATGTCGACCTTTTCCCACGCCGACCTAATGGTGTCGACCTAATGACTGTCGACCAACATGCTGTAGACCAAATGATCCCAACCCCACAAAACTGAAGAGGTGCAAAGACTTGGTGAGAAAATTGTCAGCTCAAGCAGAAGGTGGCACAGCAACATCTCCGCCTTAATTTTCTCCCGCAACTTGGGCTACTAAGGAAAAACTGCATTTTCATAGCAGAATTGATGACAGTGATGCAGGACTGTCAGGAGTAAGTTTGGACATCTGATTCAGACTGAATAGCTGCCTACAATTACTGACATGTCTACTATCACTGCATATTGGGCCTTATTCTGGTTCACTCTTAGAGGCAAATTCCTTCTCAAATGGACAAAACCATGTGCACTGCAGGTGGGGCAGATTTAACATGTGCAGAGATTTAGATTTGGGTGAGGTATTTTGATTCTGTGCAGGGAAAATACTAAGACTGCTTTATTTTTACACTGACATATAGATCTCACTTTAAAGAAAAACCCCACCGAAATCTAATTCTATCTGCACATGTTATATCTGCCCCACCTGCAGTGCACATGGTTTTGTTCTATATAGTCCTGCAATCTCAGATGTCACTTTTTGGGGTGTCCAGGATAGTTTCCCCACATTTTCATTGATTTTTCCAGGTCGCATTTTGTAAAAAATAAATAAATCGTGCAACTTTACCGTAGGTACCGCAAATTGGACTTTCTGATTGGATCATGAGAGTTTCATAAAACATTTCATTTTTGCAAACTAATTGTATTTACCCAATGAAATGCGTAGAAATAATATGGTAACCCAACAATGTATAATGTTTTAAAAATAGAGAACTAACTGTACCACATCAAATGTAGGTACCACTGTGTCTATTGATTACTGGATGGAGAGATCATTGCTTTAAAGAGGGAATTTGCACCAGCATAAGGAACAAGCTATTATAGTTCATGCAAGTTAATTGTGCTCCCTCATCCACCAGTGCAGGTTGGTTTTAGAGCAAGTGTGACCAGCACATGTAGGGGGCATACTTAGCACTTCAAACAGTGTGTGTGTGTATGTAATATATAGACATATACACAAGGGCGTAACTACCATGGGTGCAAGGGGTGCGGCTGCTATGGGGCCCAGAGCTGAAGGGGGCCCATCTTTACTGCCTAAGTAATATGTTTTACACACATTTATCACCATCAGTTGCTAAATAGGGGGCCCTTACAAACTTTTGCTATGGGGCCTACGAATATCTAGTTACGCCTCTGCATATACATGCCCAGCACTGGTGAAAACTATTGTGGGTACCATTCCACTATCCAAGTTCTACTCCTATCATTCACTGCCTCTTCCTATCATGCTCTGCCTCCCCCTGTCACCCAGTCCCAGAGGTAGCAGGCCGTAGAGAGCAGCACTGGCCCTGGTACTACAAAGGAAGGGGTGGAGATTCTTGCGGCAGACCAGGGCCCTTGCTGGACTCCTCCAACAAGCTTAGGCCGGGGTAATTAATACCCATTGTGCCTTCCTCAAAAGGTCTCTTATGGCACATGGCCACTTCATCTGTGATTTTAATTTTTTTTATACTTTGTTTATTCATTTCTATGACTTTTTTTTTGATCCACAAATAAATGTGTTGGTATTATGTTATGGCATGTCAAACTTTCTGCTTTCTTTGGAGGTTCTGGAGCCCCCATGAACGTCATCAATCCGAGCCTGGTGGCAAAACGTTGTTGCCCGGCGCCGGATTTTGCGAGGCTTTAAATAGCTTCTCCCGCGCCCGCCATCTTCACTCCAGTCTAGGAGCAGGTTGGGAGAGGGTGTGTTGGTGCTGCTGCTGGGTCTTGAACTGAATTTGTCGCTGGGGCTGTCTGCTGGGGCCTGTCTCCCTCAGTGCTAGCAAGGAGGACAGTCAGCTGTGTAACAGTGATAACTGATTCTGCTGTGTGTCTGTGTACTTGTAGTACTACTGTCTCCTCTGTGCTGGAGCCTACCTCTGGTGCTGTGCTGTACATAATAATATAATATTATATTATATATAGAGAGAGAGAGAGAGAGAGAGGGAGAGAGAGGGGGAGAGAGAGAGAGAGAGAGAGAGAGAGAGAGAGAGAGAGAGAGAGAGAGAGAGAGAGAGAGAGAGAGAGAGAGAGAGAGAGAGAGAGAGAGAAAGAACAATACCCAGGCGCAAAATCTCCTCAAACCAACTTGTCAGATCTTCAAATGTGTGCAGCTTTTACATGGACCAACCAGAAACCAGACAAAGATCTCAAAAGTAATGAGAAAAGCGCACCATGAGCAAAAAGTATAACAGTTCTTTTACTGAATGTATAGGCTCACATACATGAAGGTTTAGGATAAACAGCCTGCCAGGATAAAGGAAGATCACAGCATGCGGTATTAACAGGTCCACGGCAACACAAACGTCCAGCGCCCGATCACCGTCCTCTGCACACAGCCGCCGCTTGATTCTCCCTCACAGTTGGACGTCACTCCATCCTCTCAGTTGGACGTCACTTTCCTCCCTCCGTCCCTGGAGTGGACTGTGGTACCCTTACCTCCCTCCCTGGAGTGGACCGTGGCACCGCACAACACTCCTCCAGTACAGTACTGGAGGAGTGTTGTGCGGTGACACAGTCCACTCCAGGGTCGGAGGGAGGGAAGGTCAGAAGGCCTTCCCTCCCTCCCTGGAGTGGACCCGGACCATGGAAGGGATGGCTTGGCAAGGCAGGCAGAGCCTCCCGGGGCCCGGCGTCATGGCGAGTGGAGGGAGGGGGGTGATATGAGTGGCTGGCTGGGCGGCGGCTGCCGCAGCGAGTCAGGCAGATAGCTCCCGGGGCCCGGCGGCATGGCGAGTGGAGGGGGGAGATAGGAGCGGCTGGCTGGGCGGCGGCTGACAATGTTAGAAGGCACGCAGTATTAGTAACTTACTGTGAGGCAGCCTTTATCCACAGTGTGAAAGCAGAGGGCATGTACAATCGAAACCAAAGTTCCGTAGAAGGATTCGAAAAAGTAAATGTAAATCGTTGGAAGAGAAACATAAACTTGCCAATATGCCATTTAAGAAACGGCTAAGGCCATAGCCTAAGTTCATGACTAGTGGTTCAGCTTCACATGACAATCAAAGTCCTCCTCCTCTCCCCCCGCCCTATAGTAAATTTAAGAGAGTTAGGCTGACACGGACAAAAAAAACTCAGAAAACAACTCTGCCTTCTAAAGACATATCCAAAATCCCCCAGGAGAGTCCAAGGGTTGTCGGTGTCCGCCATCAGTGGAGTGGGATTTAGACGGTTGATGGAGGTATTGTGTTCCCGGTACCAAATCCCATCCAGATTCCACTTCACTAGGCAGGTGATACCCGCGATGTACAGGGATGTCAGAAAAAGTGTCCTCGGTGCCCTGAAAAATTGCGGCTGTACCCACTGTCCACTTAACTACGGACATGTGGACAAGTGGATCAGGGCAAACTAATGACTATATAACTGTGACAGCCCACTGGGTGGATGCATCGCTTTCCGCAGCAGCAGCATCTCCGCAGCAGCATCTCCTGCACTCCTAACCCTTCCAAGGCAGGCTACGCTGTGTATCACCGGTTTCAGGAAGATTCACAATGCCGACAACCTCTTCGAGAAACTGAGGGAAATCATCTCCCAGTGGCTTACCCCCCTTAGACTCTCCTTAGGATTTGTTGTGTCGGACAACCCCAGTAATATTGTGCGGGCATTAAACATGGACAATTTCCAGCACGTGCCATGTTTTGCCCACACAATAAATTTGGTGGTGCAGCATTTCATCAGAAGTGACAGGAGCGTGCAGGAGATGCTTGCGGTGGCCCGCAAAATTTGCAGACACTTTCGGCATTCTGCCACTGCCTCCCGAAGGCTGGAGCGGCAGCAAAAAATGTCAATCTGCCCTGCCATGAGCTTAAACAAGAGGTGGTGACGCGCTGGAACTCCACCCTCTATATGCTGCAGAGGATGGAGGAGCAGCAAAAGGCTATTCAAGCCTACATGGCCACCTACGACATAGGCAGAGGAGCGGGGCTGCACCTGATTCAAGCGCAGTGGAGGCTGATTTCCGTGTTGTGCAAGGTTCTCCAGCCGTTTGAACTAGCCACACGTGAAGTCAGTTCCGACACTGCCAGCATTAGTCAGGTGATTACCCTGATCAGGCTGTTGCAGAAGCCACTGGAGAAAGTGAAGGAGGAGCTAAAGCGTAGCAATTCCGCAAAGTATGTCGCTCTTGTGGATGAAGCCCTCCATATGCTTTGCCAGTATACGAGGGTGGTCAGTCTGTTAAAGTCATTGGAATACATTCTGGCCACTGTGCTCGATCCTCGATTTAAAGTGTATGTTGTGCCTCTGTTTCCGGCGGACAGAAGTCTACAAATGTGCAAAGACCTGCTGGTCAGGAGATTGTCATCTGAAGGGGACCGTGACGCGGCCCGGGCTCCTCCTTCATTTTCTCCCACACCTATGCCTGTGAGGAAACAGCTGCGATTTCCCACACAACCAGCTGCAAGGCAGGCAGGAGGGAGTTTGGACATCTGGTCCGGACTAAAGGACCTGCCAACGATTGCTGACAATGTCTACTGTCGGTGCATTGGATGCTGTCACCATTGAAAAAATGGTGGAGGATTACTTTGGTAATAGCATCCAAGTAGACATGTCAGACAGTCCTTACCTGTACTGACAGGAAAAAAAGGCAGTTTGGAAGCCCCTGTACAAACTGGCTCTATTTTACCTGAGTTGTCTCACCTCCAGTGTGTACTCCGAAAGAGTTTTTAGTGCAGCGGGGAACCTGGTCAGTGAGCGGCGAAGGAGGTTGCTTCCAAAAAATGTAGAGAAGATGATGTTTATAAAAATGAATTATCAATTATTCAATGAAGACAAGGAATTGCCTCCAAAGATTATAACGGGACCTGTGATTGCGGAGTCCAGCGGGGATGAATTTATAATCTGTGAGGATGAGGAAGTACACACTGAAGGGGTGAGGAATTAGAGGAGGAGGAGGATGACGAGTTACAATGACATCTTGTCGCTGCAGAGCCAGTTTATACAGGGAGATATTATGAATTGGGTTTTTTTTGTGTGGGGGGGTCAAACAAATCAATCATTTTAGCCACAAATTTGTAGGCCCTGTCGCTGAAATGTTTGGTTTGTTAAAGTGTGCATGTCCTATTTTGGCAACATAAGGGTAGGTGGGAGGGCCCAAGGACAATTCCATCTTGCATCACCATTCATTAATCCCACTGCCTACAGTCATTCATGGGGTAACTGGACTTGTCTTTCAATGCATACAACTGTTTGCATTCTTCTTGACAGTGGTAATAAATTTAATAATTATAATCAATCACAGAGCTGACCAATCCCACTGCTGAGATTAATTGATTTCTGCACGAATCACCCACTGCTCCTCAGCTGCACATCGTAAACATGATCAAGCCAGATACGATTAGGAAGGAAGCCACCTATAAGAACTGGTATACAGCTCCAACCCAGGGGTAAAAGTGGTCCTAGAGAGGTGGGGGAACTCTTTTCCATCTGCCACCTAATTAATTACCCCCCTCCCCTCCACCCATTAGGCAATGTTTTGGAAGACAATTGGTAATAATCCCAAAGTTGAGCAATCAGATTAAATTTATTGTGAAATATTTTTATTATATTTTCTTAGCAAAACAAGTATAAAATCTAAAAACCAAACATGAACATTAATTTCAGTTACTTTTTTAACAGTTATCAGGATACAGAAAGGTTTTTGTCTTAAAACATTGCTGAAAAATAAGTGCTTAAAAACAGTTACATGCTCTTTAACCCCTTACCGCCGCAGCCAGTTTTTGCCTTCCTGACAGAGCCCTTTTTTTCAAATCTGACATGTATCACTTTATGTGGGGATAACTTTTTTTTGCTTTTACTTATCCCAGTGATTTTGAGATTGTTTTCTCGTGACACATTGTACTTCAAGTTAGTGGTAAATTTTGGTCGATACAGTCTGTGTTTTTTTGTGAAAAATACCAAAATGTCGTAAAAAATTGAAAATTTTGCAATTTGCAAAATGTTAAATTTTCTGCTTGTGAGACAAATAATCATACCACTCAAAATAGTTAATAACTAACAAAGACCATATGTCTACTTTATGTTGCCATCATTATTTCAACCTCCTTTTAATTTTTTTGGACACTAGGAGGCTTAAAATATGAATAGCAAATTCTCAAATTTTCAAGAAAATTTCAAACACTGATGTTTTTAGGGACCAGTTCAGTTCTGATGTGACTTTGAGGGACTTGCATGTGAGACACCCCCATAAATGATGCCATTTCAAAAACTGCACCCCTCACAGTATTCAAAACAGCATTTTGGAAGTTTGTTAACCCTTTAGGTGTTTCACAGGAATTAAAACAAAGTGTAGGTGAAATTTCAAAATTTCATTTTTTTTGCAGATTTTCAATTTTAATACATTTTTCTAAGGAACACAGTAGATTTTACTAGAGAAATGTGACTAAAAATTTATTCCCCCAATTCTTTTGTTTTCATAAATATCCTATATGTGGCCCTAGTGTGCACGTTGACCAAACCACAGGCTTCATAATAGAAGGAGCACCTACTTGATTTTGGAGCCTCCTTTTTATGAGATTATTTTTTAGGCACCATGTAGGTTTCTAGGCACCATAAGATGCTAAAAGTTAGGAACCCCCCCACAAGTGACCCCATTTTGCAAACTACACCCCTCAGGGAATTCATCTAGGGGTATAGTGTACATTTCAAACCCCCAGGGGTTTCACCAATTTTGGTACAACTGGGCTGTGAAAATGAAAAATTACATTTTTTTACACAAAAATGCAGTTCTGGCTCAAAATTTTACATTTTCACAAGGAATGAAGGAGACAAAGCACCCCAAAGTCTGTGCCGCAATTTCTCCCGAGTACAGCAATGCCTCATATGTGACCAAAAAATACCATTTGGGTGCATGGCAGGACTCAGAAGGGAAGGAGTGATATTTGGATTTTGCAGCACAGATTCTGGTGGAATGAATGGTGGGTGCTATGTCGCATTAGCAAGACCCCCGAAGCACCAATACAGTGGAACCCCCACAAGTGACCCCATTTTGCAAACTACACCCCTCAGGGAATTCATCTAGGGGTATAGTGTACATTTCAAACCCCCAGGGGTTTCACCAATTTTGGTACAACTGGGCTGTGAAAATGAAAAATTACATTTTTTTACACAAAAATGCAGTTCTGGCTCAAAATTTTTCATTTTCACAAGGAATGAAGGAGACAAAGCACCCCAAAATCTGTGCCGCAATTTCTCCCGAGTACGGCAATGCCTCATATGTGACCAAAAAATACCATTTGGGTGCATGGCAGGACTCAGAAGGCAGTAGCGCACGCAGGGGGGGTTTCCGAGTACCCAGAAACCCCCCATGGAATCTAAGGACCCCAGTCTGAAAGCTGAGGGTCCCCTCTTTCCATGGGTACAAGAATTTTAAAAATCGGCCCTGGGGAACTGGAGATATCTGATTTCAAAGCAGTGGTCACCATCCAAGCCTGTTAATTGCTCTTCCCAATCAGATATATCAGGTTCTGTCTGATTTAGAGTTTTTCTGAGGGTATATTCCAAAAGCTGGGACTCTCCTCCCTTTGATGGACACTAGTTGTCTCTACTGTTCCCACAACCAGAGCACACTAGTTGTCTCTACTGTTCCCACAACCAGAGCTATCAGCCTTCCAGCAGCTGGTTACTGCTCCAGCTCCACACACCTGGTATGTAGTTTTATATACTAGTTGGCAGATTGCTTTGCCTCCTGAACTCTGATCCCCTAGTCCCCAATACCATTTGGTAGGTGGGATTCTCTAGTTTTTAATTCCATTAAAAGCTAAGAACTCTATTTCCGGGACTGGAGATATTTGCAGTCAAGCAAGCTGTCCTCCCACCAGAAAATTATGAATAATAAGCTCACTCCACTATACACCCCTCCTCTGCGTATTAACCATCCTCTACCACCCTGGAAGTTATGTATCAGGACCCCTTCATTCAGCCCAATGCCCCCTTCTCCCACCATCGGTGCAGTAAAGGGGTAATTAGTGGAAATTACTGATCCAGGCCGTACATGCTGAGCGGTTGATATAATACCCCTTACCACCCGCAGGACATCAAAGCTTCCGCTCATTACACCCCCCACCCCTACCGCTGGAGGATAGGAAGGGGTCCCAATACATTGCTATGCCCAGGGGTCTACACTGCTGTTATATATATATATATATATATATACCTGGTGTAACAGGCGGCACTCGCTGTCAATAAATAACTGAGACCACTCAGCGGTTCGTTATAAACGTTTTCGGTTTACTCAACCTTCATCAGATATGTGCAATACAGATACAATCACCAAATAAATAAGATACTCTCACCCCATTCTCGTGCTGGTGTTTGCCGTGCCTCCTCCCTCCTCCTCCGCTCACTTCCGGTACAGAGTGCAGGGGGGAATAGGCTCCGGCACAAAACTTGGTCACCATGGTAACCTGTAAACAATTTCACGTAATAGTAACTGTCAATGACGGTAACAAATCCATACGATAACCACTGGAGATATAGGGCAATCATGAGTCCAACAATAATGTCCATGATCCTATTGGTAGCAAGTATTTTCAGATCTAAAATCTGTCAAAGAAAACAGTTCAGCGGTAGCTGTTCGTTAAGTCCCGCCGGCGCTACAGTATTTAGCTTGTGTATCCAATATGACTCTCTTCTCAATAATTTGAGGTTTCTATCCCCTCCTCTTCTATCAGCTGGAACTTGGTCAATCATCAGATATCTCAGGCTCGATAGATTATGTTTGTATTGTAAAAAATGCTTTGCTACCGGCTGGTCTGCGCCTTTGCCTTCTAGTGCAGTTTTTATTGAGCTCCGGTGCTGCGTCATTCTCACTTTAAAACTACATGTTGTTTTCCCTATGTAGTACTTGCTGCACGGGCATATTATGCAGTAGATGACGTGTGAGCTGTGGCAACTAAGTTTATGATGTATAGGGATTTTATATCCATCATGTGGATGTGCTATATAGTCCCTTGTTAGTAGGTAAGTACACGTGATGCATCCTGTACATTTGTAATTTCCCGATTTTCTTCTGAGGAAATGTGACTCTTCCTTTTTGTCAAAGTCTGATATGTCTGTCTTGACGATATGTTCCCTGATATTTTTTCCTCGCGTGTAGCAAGGTAGGAGGTGTCTGTTTTTAAACCCTTTAAGGTCTGGGTCACTCTGAATGATTGGCCAGATTTGTTTGGCCAATTTTGTGATTTTCTTGGTTCCTGTAGAGTAATTATTAACCCAGATGATTTTTTCTTTATCGTGGTTTTTTGTTGTTTGATTCATGGATACTGTCGATGTTGGTTCATGTTGGTTCATCGCCTTCTTTTGAGCTTCTTGGATCAATTTATTATTGTATCCTCTCTGTAGAAATCTTTTAGCCATTTTGTTCATTTCTGCTTGTTTCTCTTGTGGGTCACTGCAAATGCGCTGGACTCTAAGGAATTGGGAATATGGGAGTCCTTTGAGGAGTGCTTCTGGATGATGGCTCGATGCCAATAGTAAGTTATTACTATCGGTGGGTTTAGAATAAATGGATGTTGTAATCTTCTGGTCACTAACTGTAAGCTTCACATCCAAGTAGTGTATTACCTGCGCATTAATGACTGATGTAAATTTAATATGTTCGTCTAATTCGTTGATTTCTCTCATAAACATTTCGAACTCCTCCTTGGTACCCTGCCATATAATGAAGACATCGTCTATAAATCTAGTATACATAAGAATCTTTGATGTATACTGTTCATTATTGAAGAATAGTCTATTTTCCACATGGAACATGAAGGTGTTCGCGTACGACGGAGCGACACATGCCCCCATCGCACAGCCCTGTACTTGGAGGAAAAGTTCTTTGTTGAATAAAAAGAAATTTCTTTCCAAAACTAAACGTAATAACTGGAGGAAAAAGTCAATATGTGGTCCTTGGTATGTAGGGTTATCTGTTAGCAGTTCTCGTACGGATTGCAAGCCTCTCTCGTGGGGTATGCTTGTATATAGGCTGGTTACATCTGCCGTACATAACCAGCAGTCCGGTGGTAATTCTCCCAATTCTTTTATTTTGTATAAAAACATATTTGTATCTTTTAGATATGTCTTTTGTTCTTGGACTACTGGCTGTAAGTAGTAGTCTAAGTACCGTGCTACATTGTAATAAAGGGACTCTTTGGCAGACACTATGGGGCGTCCCGGGGGATTATCTTTGTCCTTATGCAGTTTCGGTACTGTATAAAAAACTGGAATTTTAGAGTTTGTAGTTAATAATGCCTTTTTGGTGTCTTCTTTGATGTATCCATTATTACATGCTGTTTGTAAAACATTTTCCAGTTCTTTATAATAGATGGGAGTGGGATCTTGTTCCAATTTGACATATACTTGCGGGTCATTCAATTGCCTGTAGGCTTCTTGTTTATATTGTTCAATATTTTGTATGACCAGCGCTCCTCCTTTGTCCGCTGGACGGACTACTATGTCTTCATATTTGGACAAATCTCTTAGGGCTTTGTGTTCTTCTTTGGTCATGTTCTGCTGTCCTTCAAAATGCTGTTTTTTATTGATCTCTTCTTTAATTGTCCTTGTGAACGTTTTTATGGCTGGGTTGTTAGACATGGGGTCAAATTTCAATTTTAATTTAATGGGGCAGGTATTTTCTTTTTGTATGTAATTATCAGTTTTGTCAAAGAATTCTTTCAGTCTTAGTTGGCGATTAAGTCTGGTAAGGTCCACCCGGTTGCGTAATTGGTTAGGTTTATTTGTGGGGACAAAGCTTAATCCTCTGTTAAGTACTGATAATTCTGTTGGTGTGAGCTTTCTAGTGGAGAGATTGTAGACTATCTGGCTTTTTTTGCCTTCCTGTCTCTGTATTCTCTCACATTGCCTCCCGCGCCTTGTTCTTGTAAATTTGTGCCTCCTCGTGGAATCCTGGTACGTGCCCCTAAAGGGTGGGCATGAGAAGTGGTGGCTTGTTCTCTAGTGGCGCTATCGGTTTCACTGTTGGCACTGGAGGTATC
This sequence comes from Crinia signifera, assembly GCF_055691185.1. Taxonomy (NCBI): domain Eukaryota; kingdom Metazoa; phylum Chordata; class Amphibia; order Anura; family Myobatrachidae; genus Crinia; species Crinia signifera. The sequence continues at coordinate 177,473,665 of NC_139217.1, read as the reverse complement.
TGTGTCAAATCTGTTTACGAAGGGACGTCTGGTGTTTCTTCTATTCGGTCGTCCTCTCCCTGGTTGAAAGCCTGTCCAATTGTAAACCCGATTTTCCTCGTAATCTCGGTTGACGGCTGCAAATTTTTTCTTTTTAAATGTAATCAGATCATTTTTGTATTTCTCCATTTCATTAGTAAGTTTGGTCATCCAGTCGCATGCTTTATCGTTCAGTAGTATGGGTACAGTTATGCTCTCATTAACGGCAATTCTCTCTTTCAATACATTCATTTCTCTTGTCGCTTCCTCTATTACAAGGAGTAGTAAATCAAACGATGCCTTATTAAGCACTGCCGCCCATTTTCTGCAAAAGTCTGGATTATTGCGACCTATAGTTGGTTGGTTCTTTATCCTGAATCCTCTAGGGATTTTCCTTTCCCGGTAATAGTCTGATAGACAGACCCCATGCAAATAAAAGTCTGTCTCTTTGTTTTTTAGTCTTAGCAGTTGTAAATATTTGGTTTCATTAGTCTCTTGTGGTTCGGTGGTGGATAGTTTATCCTTGGACAGTATGCGCGTCGCATCCACATCTGATAGAGATAGAATTTCTCCAATTGGTAACGTGGCACTGCGGTATCCTGATATATCCTCCAATACAGGTTCCATGGTGTCCTCTGTGTAGACGGTGCTGACACCCGTGTTGATACAGTGAAATTAAAATCGATATCTCCTTCTTGAAATGTGGTCGGTGCCTTGGTAAAGATTAGGGGCATGTGTGTCCCCAGTCCATATGTAATAGTAGTGAAGTTCCCGGCACTCTGATTTCAACAATAATAATCTTCTCTGGCGGTGCCTTCCCCTGGACGGTTGTCCCAATCTACCTGGTGTAACAGGCGGCACTCGCTGTCAATAAATAACTGAGACCACTCAGCGGTTCGTTATAAACGTTTTCGGTTTACTCAACCTTCATCAGATATGTGCAATACAGATACAATCACCAAATAAATAAGATACTCTCACCCCATTCTCGTGCTGGTGTTTGCCGTGCCTCCTCCCTCCTCCTCCGCTCACTTCCGGTACAGAGTGCAGGGGGGAATAGGCTCCGGCACAAAACTTGGTCACCATGGTAACCTGTAAACAATTTCACGTAATAGTAACTGTCAATGACGGTAACAAATCCATACGATAACCACTGGAGATATAGGGCAATCATGAGTCCAACAATAATGTCCATGATCCTATTGGTAGCAAGTATTTTCAGATCTAAAATCTGTCAAAGAAAACAGTTCAGCGGTAGCTGTTCGTTAAGTCCCGCCGGCGCTACAGTATTTAGCTTGTGTATCCAATATGACTCTCTTCTCAATAATTTGAGGTTTCTATCCCCTCCTCTTCTATCAGCTGGAACTTGGTCAATCATCAGATATCTCAGGCTCGATAGATTATGTTTGTATTGTAAAAAATGCTTTGCTACCGGCTGGTCTGCGCCTTTGCCTTCTAGTGCAGTTTTTATTGAGCTCCGGTGCTGCGTCATTCTCACTTTAAAACTACATGTTGTTTTCCCTATGTAGTATTTGCTGCACGGGCATATTATGCAGTAGATGACGTGTGAGCTGTGGCAACTAAGTTTATGATGTATAGGGATTTTATATCCATCATGTGGATGTGCTATATAGTCCCTTGTTAGTAGGTAAGTACACGTGATGCATCCTGTACATTTGTAATTTCCCGATTTTCTTCTGAGGAAATGTGACTCTTCCTTTTTGTCAAAGTCTGATATGTCTGTCTTGACGATATGTTCCCTGATATTTTTTCCTCGCGTGTAGCAAGGTAGGAGGTGTCTGTTTTTGAACCCTTTAAGGTCTGGGTCACTCTGAATGATTGGCCAGATTTGTTTGGCCAATTTTGTGATTTTCTTGGTTCCTGTAGAGTAATTATTAACCCAGATGATTGGCAACTAAGTTTATGATGTATAGGGATTTTATATCCATCATGTGGATGTGCTATAAAATCCCTATACATCATAAACTTAGTTGCCACAGCTCACACGTCATCTACTGCATAATATGCCCGTGCAGCAAATACTACATAGGGAAAACAACATGTAGTTTTAAAGTGAGAATGACGCAGCACCGGAGCTCAATAAAAACTGCACTAGAAGGCAAAGGCGCAGACCAGCCGGTAGCAAAGCATTTTTTACAATACAAACATAATCTATCGAGCCTGAGATATCTGATGATTGACCAAGTTCCAGCTGATAGAAGAGGAGGGGATAGAAACCTCAAATTATTGAGAAGAGAGTCATATTGGATACACAAGCTAAATACTGTAGCGCCGGCGGGACTTAACGAACAGCTACCGCTGAACTGTTTTCTTTGACAGATTTTAGATCTGAAAATACTTGCTACCAATAGGATCATGGACATTATTGTTGGACTCATGATTGCCCTATATCTCCAGTGGTTATCGTATGGATTTGTTACCGTCATTGACAGTTACTATTACGTGAAATTGTTTACAGGTTACCATGGTGACCAAGTTTTGTGCCGGAGCCTATTCCCCCCTGCACTCTGTACCGGAAGTGAGCGGAGGAGGAGGGAGGAGGCACGGCAAACACCAGCACGAGAATGGGGTGAGAGTATCTTATTTATTTGGTGATTGTATCTGTATTGCACATATCTGATGAAGGTTGAGTAAACCGAAAACGTTTATAACGAACCGCTGAGTGGTCTCAGTTATTTATTGACAGCGAGTGCCGCCTGTTACACCAGGTAGATTGGGACAACCGTCCAGGGGAAGGCACCGCCAGAGAAGATTATTATTGTTGAAATCAGAGTGCCGGGAACTTCACTACTATTACATATGGACTGGGGACACACATGCCCCTAATCTTTACCAAGGCACCGACCACATTTCAAGAAGGAGATATCGATTTTAATTTCACTGTATCAACACGGGTGTCAGCACCGTCTACACAGAGGACACCATGGAACCTGTATTGGAGGATATATCAGGATACCGCAGTGCCACGTTACCAATTGGAGAAATTCTATCTCTATCAGATGTGGATGCGACGCGCATACTGTCCAAGGATAAACTATCCACCACCGAACCACAAGAGACTAATGAAACCAAATATTTACAACTGCTAAGACTAAAAAACAAAGAGACAGACTTTTATTTGCATGGGGTCTGTCTATCAGACTATTACCGGGAAAGGAAAATCCCTAGAGGATTCAGGATAAAGAACCAACCAACTATAGGTCGCAATAATCCAGACTTTTGCAGAAAATGGGCGGCAGTGCTTAATAAGGCATCGTTTGATTTACTACTCCTTGTAATAGAGGAAGCGACAAGAGAAATGAATGTATTGAAAGAGAGAATTGCCGTTAATGAGAGCATAACTGTACCCATACTACTGAACGATAAAGCATGCGACTGGATGACCAAACTTACTAATGAAATGGAGAAATACAAAAATGATCTGATTACATTTAAAAAGAAAAAATTTGCAGCCGTCAACCGAGATTACGAGGAAAATCGGGTTTACAATTGGACAGGCTTTCAACCAGGGAGAGGACGACCGAATAGAAGAAACACCAGACGTCCCTTCGTAAACAGATTTGACACAGATACCTCCAGTGCCAACAGTGAAACCGATAGCGCCACTAGAGAACAAGCCACCACTTCTCATGCCCACCCTTTAGGGGCACGTACCAGGATTCCACGAGGAGGCACAAATTTACAAGAACAAGGCGCGGGAGGCAATGTGAGAGAATACAGAGACAGGAAGGCAAAAAAAGCCAGATAGTCTATAATCTCTCCACTAGAAAGCTCACACCAACAGAATTATCAGTACTTAACAGAGGATTAAGCTTTGTCCCCACAAATAAACCTAACCAATTACGCAACCGGGTGGACCTTACCAGACTTAATCGCCAACTAAGACTGAAAGAATTCTTTGACAAAACTGATAATTACATACAAAAAGAAAATACCTGCCCCATTAAATTAAAATCGAAATTTGACCCCATGTCTAACAACCCAGCCATAAAAACGTTCACAAGGACAATTAAAGAAGAGATCAATAAAAAACAGCATTTTGAAGGACAGCAGAACATGACCAAAGAAGAACACAAAGCCCTAAGAGATTTGTCCAAATATGAAGACATAGTAGTCCGTCCAGCGGACAAAGGAGGAGCGCTGGTCATACAAAATATTGAACAATATAAACAAGAAGCCTACAGGCAATTGAATGACCCGCAAGTATATGTCAAATTGGAACAAGATCCCACTCCCATCTATTATAAAGAACTGGAAAATGTTTTACAAACAGCATGTAATAATGGATACATCAAAGAAGACACCAAAAAGGCATTATTAACTACAAACTCTAAAATTCCAGTTTTTTATACAGTACCGAAACTGCATAAGGACAAAGATAATCCCCCGGGACGCCCCATAGTGTCTGCCAAAGAGTCCCTTTATTACAATGTAGCACGGTACTTAGACTACTACTTACAGCCAGTAGTCCAAGAACAAAAGACATATCTAAAAGATACAAATATGTTTTTATACAAAATAAAAGAATTGGGAGAATTACCACCGGACTGCTGGTTATGTACGGCAGATGTAACCAGCCTATATACAAGCATACCCCACGAGAGAGGCTTGCAATCCGTACGAGAACTGCTAACAGATAACCCTACATACCAAGGACCACATATTGACTTTTTCCTCCAGTTATTACGTTTAGTTTTGGAAAGAAATTTCTTTTTATTCAACAAAGAACTTTTCCTCCAAGTACAGGGCTGTGCGATGGGGGCATGTGTCGCTCCGTCGTACGCGAACACCTTCATGTTCCATGTGGAAAATAGACTATTCTTCAATAATGAACAGTATACATCAAAGATTCTTATGTATACTAGATTTATAGACGATGTCTTCATTATATGGCAGGGTACCAAGGAGGAGTTCGAAATGTTTATGAGAGAAATCAACGAATTAGACGAACATATTAAATTTACATCAGTCATTAATGCGCAGGTAATACACTACTTGGATGTGAAGCTTACAGTTAGTGACCAGAAGATTACAACATCCATTTATTCTAAACCCACCGATAGTAATAACTTACTATTGGCATCGAGCCATCATCCAGAAGCACTCCTCAAAGGACTCCCATATTCCCAATTCCTTAGAGTCCAGCGCATTTGCAGTGACCCACAAGAGAAACAAGCAGAAATGAACAAAATGGCTAAAAGATTTCTACAGAGAGGATACAATAATAAATTGATCCAAGAAGCTCAAAAGAAGGCGATGAACCAACATGAACCAACATCGACAGTATCCATGAATCAAACAACAAAAAACCACGATAAAGAAAAAATCATCTGGGTTAATAATTACTCTACAGGAACCAAGAAAATCACAAAATTGGCCAAACAAATCTGGCTAATCATTCAGAGTGACCCAGACCTTAAAGGGTTCAAAAACAGACACCTCCTACCTTGCTACACGCGAGGAAAAAATATCAGGGAACATATCGTCAAGACAGACATATCAGACTTTGACAAAAAGGAAGAGTCACATTTCCTCAGAAGAAAATCGGGAAATTACAAATGTACAGGATGCATCACGTGTACTTACCTACTAACAAGGGACTATATAGCACATCCACATGATGGATATAAAATCCCTATACATCATAAACTTAGTTGCCACAGCTCACACGTCATCTACTGCATAATATGCCCGTGCAGCAAATACTACATAGGGAAAACAACATGTAGTTTTAAAGTGAGAATGACGCAGCACCGGAGCTCAATAAAAACTGCACTAGAAGGCAAAGGCGCAGACCAGCCGGTAGCAAAGCATTTTTTACAATACAAACATAATCTATCGAGCCTGAGATATCTGATGATTGACCAAGTTCCAGCTGATAGAAGAGGAGGGGATAGAAACCTCAAATTATTGAGAAGAGAGTCATATTGGATACACAAGCTAAATACTGTAGCGCCGGCGGGACTTAACGAACAGCTACCGCTGAACTGTTTTCTTTGACAGATTTTAGATCTGAAAATACTTGCTACCAATAGGATCATGGACATTATTGTTGGACTCATGATTGCCCTATATCTCCAGTGGTTATCGTATGGATTTGTTACCGTCATTGACAGTTACTATTACGTGAAATTGTTTACAGGTTACCATGGTGACCAAGTTTTGTGCCGGAGCCTATTCCCCCCTGCACTCTGTACCGGAAGTGAGCGGAGGAGGAGGGAGGAGGCACGGCAAACACCAGCACGAGAATGGGGTGAGAGTATCTTATTTATTTGGTGATTGTATCTGTATTGCACATATCTGATGAAGGTTGAGTAAACCGAAAACGTTTATAACGAACCGCTGAGTGGTCTCAGTTATTTATTGACAGCGAGTGCCGCCTGTTACACCAGGTAGATTGGGACAACCGTCCAGGGGAAGGCACCGCCAGAGAAGATTATTATTGTTGAAATCAGAGTGCCGGGAACTTCACTACTAATATATATATATATATATATATATATATATATATATATATATATTATTTATATACATTTGGTCTATCTCTAATACTTTAACTGACCCGGCATATACTGGGTCACCTAAGTGTCCATCTCCGTGCTTTGCTCCGCCCCTCTCTGGAAACCCCCTTCTGAAAATCCTGCGTTTGCCCCTGGAAGGGAAGGAGTGATATTTGGATTTTGCAGCACAGATTCTGGTGGAATGAATGGTGGGTGCTATGTCGCATTAGCAAGACCCCCGAAGCACCAATACAGTGGAACCCCCCACAAGTGACCCCATTTTGCAAACTACACCCCTCAGGGAATTCATCTAGGGGTATAGTGTACATTTCAAACCCCCAGGGGTTTCACCAATTTTGGTACAACTGGGCTGTGAAAATGAAAAATTACATTTTTTTACACAAAAATGCAGTTCTGGCTCAAAATTTTTCATTTTCACAAGGAATGAAGGAGACAAAGCACCCCAAAATCTGTGCCGCAATTTCTCCCGAGTACGGCAATGCCTCATATGTGACCAAAAAATACCATTTGGGTGCATGGCAGGACTCAGAAGGGAAGGAGTGATATTTGGATTTTGCAGCACAGATTCTGGTGGAATGAATGGTGGGTGCTATGTCGCATTAGCAAGACCCCCGAAGCACGGTGAAATGATGAACCTAATAATCCATAGATGTGTGGTATATTTTAAAACACTCCTTCATACATAGGCCGGGTTTGTCGGGGCAAGTTTCACAGTGGAAAATAGTTTGCTTTCTTATTCCCTTTTTATAGCAAACTTTGCACCTTTTTTGTGTCCTGCCCTTTTTTCCAGTGGAGGGGATTTCGTTAGGAAAATGCTGCCCTGATACAATACGGGGGCCAGTACTAGAAGTACTGGGGTAAGTACTAGAAGTACTGGGGCCCTCTGCCTGCTGGTTCCCAAATATTAGGCCCTTTATGACTTCCTCTTGAAAGTGCATAAATGTCCCCGTCTGGCTGGTAGAACGGAATAGTACGTAAGCGTTATACAGTGCCATCTGGATGATATACACGGCCAGCTTCTTATACCATATTTTTGTTTTCCGCAGGGCACTGTACGGCTTCAGTACCTGATCTGAAAGATCCACTCCGCCCATGTACTTATTGTAATCTAGGATACAAATAGGTTTTGAGGTGTGGGTACTGGTACCTCGTACAGGGACGGAGGTGGTACTGTCTCCGTGAATTGTTGTCAGTATAAGGACATCCCTCTTGTCCTTATATTTGACCAACAACATATTTTCGGTGGATTGTGCCCTGCTTTCACCCTTTCTCAGTAATTGGGCAACGTGCGTTTTTGGGAGGCCTCTTTGGTTCTTGCACACAGTACCGCAAGCTGCTGTACCTCTTGAACCAAGGGCCTTAAACAGGGGGATGCTGGTGTAAAAGTTATCCACATAGAGGTGATAACCCTTATCCAGGAAGGGGTGCACTAAATCCCAGACAAACTTTCCACTAACACCTACGAGGGAGGGGGGGAATTCTGGCGGTTCAATTCTTGTGTCCTTCCCTTCATATACCCTAAACCTGTGGGTGTATCCTGAGGTACTTTCGCACACCTTATACATTTTTATGCCATACCTTGCCCTCTTATTGGGAAGGTACTGGCGGAATTTAACCCTTCCTTTAAAATGTATAAGTGACTCGTCTACACAAATGAATTTTTCGGGGATGTACATCTCAGCAAATTTGGCGCTGAAATGATCAATGACCGGCCTGACTTTGAATAGCCGGTCAAAGGTGGGATCATCTCTGGGTGGGCACTGTGCATTATCGTTGTAATGCAAAAATTTAAGGATCGTCTCAAAACGAGTCCGGGTCATGGCCATACGATGAAGTGGGGTGCTGTACAGAACATCTGTACTCCAATATTGTCTAATTTCTGGCTTTTTAACTATGCCCATATGTAACACCACACCCCAAAACGTCATCATCTCTACTGCATCTACAGGGGTCCACCTAGCAAATGATGACGTGGGGTTTTGGGCAATAAACTGCTGGGCATATAAATTACTTTGGTCAACCATTATATTTATAAAATCATCAGAGAAAAAGACTTTGAAAAAGTCAATTTCTTTGAGGCCTGTAGTATCAAATTGGATTCCTGGGTTGGCCAAAAACTCAGGAACCTGGGGCTCAAAATTGTCTGGTGGTGGGGTCCATACGAGATCAATCATTGGGGGAGGGGTCTCAGCTGCTCTACGGGGGCATCTTTGAGGGGGTCCCTCATCACTAGAGGAGGAAGAGGAGCTTAAGACGAATGCAAATTCATCGCTTACTTCACTGGCTGTGTCAGTGTCAGAGGCAATAAGGGCATATGCCTCCTCCGCTGAAAACAGTCTTTGCGATGATTGGGACATTTTTATTATTTTTGTGTTTGTGTAAGTGTAGTGTTTCAACACGTGTATAGTGTGGGGGGGGGGTACAAACTTTATTTCAACACGGGGGGTATGTAGTGTGTATGTAGTGCTTTAACATGTGTAAGTAAAAAGAAAAAAAAAAAAGCTCCTGCGCCAAAAATTGAGCACAGATGTTGGTCAGTAACGTCCGTCACTGATCAGCGCTCAGCGGCCACAGGACACCCACAAAATCACTGTGGGTGTAAAAAAAATTAAAAAAAAAAAACCCACAGCACCCTCCAAAAAAATAAAATAAAAAAAAACTGCTGATGAGTCAAAGGCAACAGGAATTTGATCCCAAAAAAAAAATTTGATCAACCCTGTGCCAAAAATGCTGATCAGTGATGTACGTCACTGATCAGCGCTCAGCGGCCACAGGACACCCACAAAATCACCGTGGGTGTAAATAAAATTTAAAAAAAAAAACCCACAGCACCCTCCAAAAAAAAAAAAATTTAAAAAAACTGCTGATGAGTCAAAGGCAACAGGAATTTGATCCAAAAAAAAAAATAGATCAACCCTGTGCCAAAAATGCTGATCAGTGATGTACGTCGCTGATCAGCGCTCAGCGGCCACAGGACACCCACAAAATCACAGTGGGTGTAAAAAAAATTTAAGAAAAACCCCCCACAACACCCTAAAAAAAAAAAAAAAAACTGCTGATCAGTGATGCAACACTGATTAGCAGTGAGGGGCAGCAGGCACACAACTTTTGGTGCAACCTGACGGGGTATATATATATAAAAAAAAACCTGCACCCCAAAAAAGTTGCTGATCAGTTAATTTATACTGATCAGCACAAAAGTGGGGCAGCAGGGGGCAGCAGAGACAAAATTATATTATACAATATTATGTCCTATGACACAATGACGCTGCAGCAGCACAAGCACCAGGAAGCACCAGGAAGCAACAGCAACCAGGAAGCACCAGCAGCTGGCGTACATTTATGCCATGTGTCGGGAAGTACATCCCGACCATGACGTAAATGTACGTCAAATGTCGGGAAGGGGTTAAGCTAAAAGCTATACTTACAAATCTCCTAAATTCTAAAACTCTTCAAAATGTACAACCCAAAACATAAACAAATAAAATATTTTAAGTGTTTTTTTTGTTATTATGATGTTGACCATACATGGCTGATGGATCAGACATGGCTACTGGATTAGTGTCATAAGGGAGAGGAGGCTGCACACTGGGGGTCATATTATCAACTGGCCACATGGGGCTTGTTGTTGTCAAGGGATTAGACTGATTATCAGTTGGCAAATTCATATAGTTGTTGTTATTCTGTGTTGCTATCCCCTGAAGAGTGTTGACCAACAGACAGAGACTTCCAATCAGATCTGGCATAGACACTTCCTGAGCTACAGAGCCTTGCTCCATTGGGGGGAAGCCAAATAGATGGCAGCCCCTGCTCCATCATATGAAGGTCTCTCTCCACATCATCTATTATAGATGAAAAGATGTCATCGGGGACATGCATGATCTCCTCTTTCTCTATCCTACTTATTTTTGGATGTCCAGGATGGATGAATGGATGGGTGGGTGGGAAGAAGGAGGCCTAGCAACAGCTGGGGATTGTCGTCATCATCAAGACCTTTGTGCATTCAGGCCAGATATGATCCATGAATTCCCAGACAGTTTCTGGACAGATGAATCCTCTGCTTGTGATGATCTTTGGTAATTCCTCCACGCAGCGGACAATGAAGAAGGTGTCCCTTGAAGTTCAGTACTCAAAGCATCTTTTTTCCCGATCTCTGTGGTCTCTCCTGATTGTGAAGAAAGATTCTCTACACTGTTGTTTTCTGCTGTGATTTTTACTGGTGATTTAGGTCTTATTGGATATTAAAGTGGTCCTAGAGAGGCGGGGGAACTCTTTTTCATCTGCCACCTAATTAATTGCCCCCCTCCACCCATTAGGCAATGTTTTAGGAGACAACTGGTAATAATAATCCCAAAGTTGAATAAACAGATTAAATTAATTAATTAATAATAACAACACAATCAAGCCAGATAGGGGTCTTATTGGAAATTAAACTGATCAAAACGGTTACCCCACTGCTCCTTGGCTGCACATGGTAAACATGATCAAGCCAGATAGGGGTCTTTTGGGGGCCTAGTATTTTAAACTGCCATCCTGTCTGCTGCTGCAGTGCCATTTTTACATGAGCCATGTGTTTGTGCCGAACACTTAAGTGTGGCTTAGCATAGTTATCCAGCTACCTCGGTGCAACCTTTTGGCCTAAAAATAATATTGTGAGGTGTTCAGAATAGATTGGAAATGAGTGGAAATTTATGTTATTGAGGTTAATAATAGCGTAAAAAAAAATCCTGCGATTTTATGCTTTAAAAAAAAAAATCAGAACCCAAAACGTTTAGGGGTTGTTTTGGCAAAACCCATTAGAACCCAAAACCTGAAGGTAATCAGAACCCAAAACTCGAAAAGTGGCCTGTGCACATCCCTAGTTCTGTGCCACTAATTTATTTATATGTGTTTAGGCATACCCTGAGGGACACCCTGCATTGGAGGAGGCTTACTTTTTTTCATTAGGACTATTCTCGGATCTACCAATTGATTCTTAATTTATTGTGAACAGGGGTTTTATAGATTGTATCTCTGGGTGGAAAAGAAAAGGAAAAATAATATTATTGACCTAAAAAGTGAATTTAAATGTTACAGTACAGTACTTACTATTGTTACTGTATACTGTTTACAGTTTGTAAACCCTGAATATGAACAGGACATACAGTACAGTACTGTAACCAGGGGCATAAGGAGGGCGGAGCTGGCAGTGCACGAGCTCCGGGCGCCGAAATGGTACAGGGCGCCGGAGCCCTGCTCGCCCGCTCCCTGCTTGCCCGCCTTTATGGCATTATGGTTTGTTACAAAGTATGTAATGGGCATGTGGCTTTATGTGTAATGGGTATTACAAAGTTCGCTAAAATGTGCTATGGGCATTACGGTGTGTGGTATAATGTTAGGCCGCACCCCCTTTTCACCGCAAAACATGCTCTTGGTCCGGGCACCTAGCACCTAGCTACACCACTGACTGTAACTATGTTTAAAATACCACCTTTCGGGCTCTACGGCATTCTGAATGCAGAGGACGGTATCCAAGTACCATTAGAGGGTTACGGTTAGAGGATAGTGCAGGGGGGTTAGGATATGTACCTTGCCCCATCGGGACTTCAGCGATCAGGATGCTGTCCTCCGGTCATGTGAACAAAACACATTGGTACAGTAGAACACAATGTACAGTACAGTATAGTTATGTAGATTACAGTACAGTACTTACCAGGCTGAGGCCGTCCCTCCTCCCAGTCAAGGTCAACAATTATTAGGTCTTAGTGGAAAGGAAATAAATACAGTATTTCTGAAAGAAATACAGTACTGTGAAAAAGCCCTACTCCCCCACACAAAAAAAAGTATCAAGTACAGTACAGTATCCAGGACAGATGTTCAGTAGTGTAAACATGACAGTTGCACCACAATTCTGATTACACAATCCTACTGGTAAGCAAGGACAAAATCGGAAAGTACTTACCAGCTATGCCACCTCCACAGATTTGGGGGCTGGGCTTTCTGGTGCCGGAGCTGTTGTAAAATGTACAATATCCTGGACACATGTTTGGGAGTGTAATGATGACACTATGTGCAGTACTGTATACTGTATCTCTCCTTCCTCCCCCTCACAACCCACAGGCTGTCTCTCCCCAATTTTTCACAAGGCAACCTAGGCTCCTGCCTAGGTCCAAAGTAGGGTGGCCAATCCCGGGATCGGGATCGGCGGGATCCCGGGATTTGGCCTCCAAAATGCCGGGATTTCAATCCCGGGATTGGAGATTCCAATCCCGGGATTTCGGGATTAGACTGCACATGTGCAGTCTAATGCCGGGCAGCGTCTGAGCACCTGCTCAGACGCTGCCCGGCTTCTCCCATACCCGGCGTGCGGCCTGCGCAGCGTGATGAGGTCAGCTGTCACGCTGCGCAGGCCACACAGCGGAGCCGCCCACACACCCAGCAACCCGGCTTATCAGCACACGCCCGCCCACCCGCCAAGCTACGCGACCACCCGAACAGCTACCCAGCCGCCCAGCTGAAGCTGCCCGCCAGCCCAGCTGAAGCTGCCCACCCGAAGCTGCCCACCCGCCCAGCTGAAGCTGCCCACACGAAGCTGCCCACCCGCCCAGCTGAAGCTGCCCACACGAAGCTGCCCACCCACCCGCCCAGCTGAAGCTGCCCACCCGCCCAGCTGAAGCTGCCCACCTGAAGCTGTACACCCGCCCGCCCAGCGGACATACCTGCAGCCCACCCGGCTCCCTTCAATATCTGCATGCTCGCCCACCCACCCAGCACCCGCAAATGTAAGTTCTGTGAATGTGCAGGGTGGCCGGGGCGTTTTTTTTTTTCAAATTAGGGAAGCCAATCCCGGGATCCCGGGAATCCCGGGATTGAGCATTTTTCAATCCCGAATCCCGGGATTGAAAAAATGCCCCGGGATTTGCTTCCCTAGTCCAAAGCAGGTCCCAAGAGGCCCCAGGCCCCATAAAGAGACCCTGCCCATCCAAAACATTCCCAGAGAAGCATTGCGTAGCTATGCTATGATTTTATGATACCACATGTACCTGCCCACACTACTAAGGCTCCTTTAGTGTTCTTTGATAGGATACAAAATGTGTGGACTCACAAAATGGCCTCACTAATTCTATGTTATCAGTCAGTTTACTGTACTTTATATGTGACACAGGTATTTAGCCTTGTACTTCATACCTACTGTGGAGCCCAAAAATGTTCTCACAGCCAAGCATGTATTGGCAGGAGCCAAGGTTCTCTATAAGTGCCGCCTGCAATCAGCAGCAAAAATATAGTGCTATGGATAGTTTGAGTAATGTCCCAAACCAGTGTCTTGCCTAGGGCCCCATGAGGTCAAAATCTGCCTTTGTGTACAGTAGACTCTACTGTAAATGCACTGTAATGTACTGCACAGTACTTGACAATACTTACAACGTTGGCCACGCCTTTTCCTCTGTCGTGATCTGCACACGTCAATGGAATTGTTAATTGTACAGTAGTACCATGCACCTACTGAAATCACTCAGGAGGGCATAGCACAGTATTCTGTCTTAAAAACTTAAGGGGTCGATTTTTACATTTACATACTGTAAAGTTACAGTACTGTACACATCCGCTACAGTACAGTAGTTCACTGATTACAGTAGGACCAGGGTGTTAAACAGAATACAACCTTTATATAAACTGTGACACACATTAGCAACATTTTCATTTTGGCACATAACAACATGGAACCCCCCCCCATTTCCCATACGAGGGGTGAAGTCACACCCAATTCCCCCGTGAGCCAGTTTTTACATGTGATAATCGTATGTGATAAATAAATAGACGGGCACTCGTCAGCCAATCAGCGGCCAGCCATTCTTTTGTATGGTCCTTTTTTTTTTAATCTCCTGTTTGCCGCTCGGACCTGCAGATAGATGTGTGCCAGCTGTGTGGTATACAGTACAGTAAAATCACAGTTGTCATGGTATACCGTACACTATTTGTGTAAAGGGATTAGGATGCACACATACAGTACAGTAATCCCAATTGAAGATAGCGTTTGTGAAATAGCTGATTAACTCTGGCTGGTCAATAGATTAGTGGAGCATCATCCACCCAGTGGTGGAGATATGTATTGCATGCTGTAGGTTGTCGTACCTCAATGTACCTCAATGCGCCTTGGCGCACTACAACTGTTATGCTACAAAACCCAGAAAAGCTGGGGCCACTTTCTTATGTTTGCAACCCAGGCTGAAATTTGTCAGCCAGCCCCTGATTATCAGTAAAGATATAGGCAAAGTAGTACTGTAGATCCTGATTCCATCTTTCTATATAGGTTGAGATGTATTATGTCTAACTTTCGAAGAGTTCAGAAGAAACAAGTGTCTGTGGGAAAGGGACACTAATGAACCTCAGCCAATATAGAGTACCACCCACCCAAGTTGCTGTTCAGTGCTTGCCCCACTGGACACTGCACCCATTGGTAATATACCATTGCTGCAATATATCAATATATATATATATATATATATATATATATATATATATATATATATATATATATATAGTTGTCAGCACCGGAGAGTTCTGTGTTCCTGGCTGTGACCTGGGTGGACTAGTGGAGGGCACTGGAAACAGGAAACAGGGTTGTTTGATGCATGGTGGGGACATACACTGGGATACCAGGGAACAGCTAGAGCAGAGGGTTGGCAGAGACCAGAGACAGAGGTGCAGAGTCTAACTTGTCAGTGGTTTACACCAGGGAGACCCGCTAGGAGCTTTGGACTTAGCTGTGCATGATGAGCAGGTCGTGGACCCCTGCCCTGGTACTCTGGTACTAAGCTGGCTGGTACAGAGGATACTGGACTTGGAATCTGAAACTTGAACACAGGAAGTCTTGAGATAGATAATAGCTGATGCCCTGGGAACCCAGAGGTAAGTATCGGTGGCCTGGGAGTCGGTAGTAGAGTGCTGATGGCCTAGGAGCAGGTGATGATTGTAGATGGCATGGGAGCTGGTGATGATTGTCGACGGCCTGGGAGCCGGCGAAGATTGTCAATGGTCTGGGAGCCGGTGAAGATTGTCGACGGCCCGGGAGCCATTAGGAGATGTCGAAGGCTTGGGAGCAGTTAGGAAGTGTCAACGGCCTGGGAGTTGTTAGGAGGTGTCAACAGCCAGGACACAGATGGTACAGTCTCTGAATAGGCACAGTAGCAGGTGGTTGACCTGGATGTTAACGGTGACTGTCGACGGTCAGGACACTGATGGTGTTAGTCACTGACGTGGTGCAAAAACAGGTGATTGGCCTAGGAGCCAATATAGGAGACTAGCCTGGGAGCTAGTAAGAGATAGCTAGTCAAGGCCAGCGGTGACCTCTGCTGGAGATGGCTGGAAACACTCAACTGCTGAGATGTAATATGCAGGAGTAACTGGCACATGATAGGTTAACCAGATAGGCAGCAGCAGGACACAGAAGATGGTAACGCTATGGAACTTCGGACACTGGAGACAAGCACGCAGGGAACAGAATAGAACAATTGTTCAAGGCAAGGAGGAAGGGCCAGAAGCCTGACCTATATCCCCCTTGCTTGCCTGTGATTGGCTGCAAGTCACAGCATCAATCACAACCAGGAAGTACCTGTGAATACCCTGGTTCAGGATTCAGGTATGCAGGTCAGAGTTCAGGTCAGTGGGCAGCGCAATTGGTTCAGCCTGTCAGCTGACTGCAGGTGTCATGGCGGTGCCCTCTTGCAGCATGGGCCCAGCTGGGAATAGGTGTGGGACACTGGGCAAGGCACAAGGGGGCACAGGGCGCACAGGGGACATTGCGCCATAGTCCACGGCCGGAGGAGACAAAGGCGCATACCTCCCAACTGTTCCATTTTTGGAGGGACCATCCTGTTTGTTTGGGATGGTGCCGTCCCCCGTCCGGGGTCGGCAGTGTCCCGCGGCGGGGAGCAGTTGGGGACTGAAAGAATAGATGCTGTGTGCATGCGCACATCATCTATACAGCGACGCAGCAGGTGTAAAATGGGGCATGGCCTGGCAGAGGCATCATTTGCATACATAACTTCCTCATTTGCGAAGGCCATGCCCCCTTTTCTGTGCAGCGCGCGAGGGTCACAAGACAAAGACACAAGAAGTTGGGAGGTATGCAGGCAGCAGGCCTGCGCCACAGGGCAGACCAGCATGAAGGTAACGGGCACGGCTTCATATGCGACCGTGCACCACGATTTGTTACAAGTGTTATTAGAATAATTTTTATTAATAATACATTCTAAATAATAAGACATTATTTTTTTGTGCTTGTTTAAAATGACTGACATTCAGTTAAATCATTGTCAGACACTAGGAGGCAGTGGCTGAATGTGAGAGATAGAGAAAAGTTAGATACACAATAGTTCTGAACACAGACAGGTACAGGGTACAGTACACTGCTTTGTGCAGTGCATTTAAAGGTGCACAAACTCTGTGTACAGTATGTAAAATAAATGTACCTAATTTCTAGACTACCTCAGATTCTATATATTAGCCCCTGCATACGTCTGTTGACCATCTGCAGAGTAAAATTACTATTTATTCCATGTATGCAATTACTATCATTTATTCTGTGCACTTTACACTAAAGGCCTATTTAAGTAACATTTTTTTGCACCAATAAGGAAAGCATGTAAGGATTTATCATACTTGTCTACTTTTGGAAACCAGTTTCAGGGAGATTCTAGATGGTGTGAGGGTTTGCATGGCACGCGGATGAAGGGGTGTAGTAGTGCGCACCACAGGTATGGTCACATAGGTGTGGTCACATGTCAGGAGGGGGCATGGTTACATGAAACTAGGGGAATGGCTACATGACAATGTAATGCCTGGTACACATTATGCCACACATTTTGCAATACTTATTACACATTATGGCACATATTGTAATGATTATTACACATTACGCCTTACACACTGCAATGCCTGTGGGATGTTGTCGTGTCTATATATGTAATGTTTATTGCACATTATGCCACACATCGTAATAATATTACACATTATGCCACATATTGTAATGTTTATTACACATTACGCTACACACGCTGCAATGCCTGTGGGGTGTTGTAGTGTCTATATATGATAGAATGGTCAAAGTGTCAGGTATAATAACATTCATTAACCAGTCACAATGCTGGTATTGGCATAAATGTAAACACAAAAAAACTACAATCAATAGAAAAATCAGGATATACAATGTAATTAAAACAAAGTACACAATATGGTAGGGTCAGGGGCGGGCTGGGCCGGGGGGCAGACGATGTCTTGAAAAAGGTGTTGACACACCGAAACGCGTCGACTGCCAGTGTGGAGTGTGAGCAGCCATCACCATTTACACCACAGAACCCCAACATTGGATGTACGTATGTTTTCAAGTACTTTGCAATTTTTTTAAATATTTTTATTTATTTTTATTTTTATTTTTCATTTTTATTGTATCCGGATGTTTTTTGGATTTCTTTGGTAGTCCTTGTGGTTATTTGTATTGTGACCGTGTGTGGTCCACGTTTTGTACCCCCCTGTTTTTATGATCCGTCCGAATGTCATGAAGACAAAGGATATGGTTTTTGGAATAAAGAAAATTTTTCTACTTTTATAAAAAACACCTGGCTAGGAGTATTTTTGTAATATTCAAAGTGGACTGTGTTACGGCTAATTACATTCATCATCTTTCCCCGGGTACACGTCCTCTCACCGGAACTAATGGTGATTGTCACAAGAAATATAAGATTAAAGAAACCGTTATAGGAGTCCCAAGGCTTACCCAACCGTAAGTCGGGTACGCAACATACCCTTTCATCTCCTCCTTCATGAGAAGAAAACTCCCTGGTATACCCTGTTTTTTCTGTTTCACATGGTGAAAATCTATGGTTCCTGTAGATAAAGACACCTTTATGCACTTAAAACAACACTTCATAGTGTGAGTTGGGGTACGCTCACTGTACACACCTTCCCCCCCTTTTCCTGAGAAGACTATCACTATTATTCAGAAGATTGAATGATAATTTACACATTGTATATGTATTTCACTTTTTATGTCGACTGGATGAAAATCCCCACTATTTATTGAGTGGACAGAGGACCCCCAACAAAAGAACCTGCTACGGGCCTGTTCATCATCTGAAATACCGTGAGTGGGGTACGCCCATCCTGTCTTCACACTTTAAAACTTCTTTTTTCACAAAGAAACCTTTATAGGTGTACCCCCACCGTGCATTTGGTGAGTGAGGTACGCCCACATAAAAGGAGAAAACCTTGTCCTGTACCTTGGATACATTTGTTCTAAGAAACTAGACAAAGAACACACACTAATAGTGATATTTTGTTTATTTGTTTACTCACATTCACATACACGGGAGAACGAAAGGTCGACATAAAGAACCAGAGAGTCCTTAAAGATAACGCTACGTGCTTGTACCCCTCCGCCAATACCGTGAGTGGGGTACGCCCATATTATCTTTATTTGTGCATAATCACCTCCGATCTGAATGAGAAACAGCATATAACAGTTGGCTTTTTTTCTATTGTGGTTCTTTTCTATATTGCATCGAGTGTGAATATTGAAAAAGAGTAACAAGTTCAAGAGGAATATCGCCGTTCGATAGCCTCACCATCTACCCTTGCGCCTTAGAAGCCTGGAATCCCAAATCTTTTGTATTGTATGATCCTGTGTATTGCTATTAGGTGATAGCTGTGGGTTAGTACAGACTCAAGGCTGCAATAAGCGCCAACAGGTAGCCAGTTCCTATAACCCCCTTTTTCTCTGCTTCTGACACAAGCCGCTGCCAGCAGCACAAGCTCAGTGTGTAGAGAGGGGGATGCACCGCAGGGCATGCTGTGCGCCGGAGCTTCCACCCACCTGACTGAGTGCTGAAAGAGCAGCCGCGAGACGAGCACCACAGGCACCGGACCTGTCAACAATCCAGCAACTGTAAGTAGTTGTTCAGAGTAGTGGTTGGGTGGAGGCTCCGGCACACAGCAAGCCCTGCGGTGCTTTCCCCTATCTACACTAAGCTTGTGCTGGCAGTGGCTTGCCTTCAGCAGCAGCACTGCCTGAGGAGCCGGAAGTCACATAACAGTGGCACTGCAGCACCAGAAGGAACATAATTCCCTAGAGTAACCCCCAAGCTTACATACCTTACCTCCCTATATTTAACATGTTGGCATAAAATATAGGGAGGTGGGCAGAAATTATATAGGCAGGGGGTGGGGTCAAGTGTGATGGGCATAATATATAGATGGAGTGAGGGTGTTGATGGGCACACATGTAGGGGGTAGTGAAGGTGATCATGTAAATGCATAGAGGTTGGGGGTGATAAAATATAAAAGGGGTCTACACAGCGGCGGGAGCATCACTTCAAAATTAAAAAAAAAGCTCATAGAAATGAATAGGAAGCCGTTATTAGCTGAGAACTCTCTCAGCCAATCGATGGCTTCCTATTCGTTTTGTATGGGCTTTTTTATTGATTGAAGTGCTCTGCTCTCGCTGCCGCGTCTTCTCCTTCCCAGCTCACTGGCTCCCTGTGTCGCCACCCCCCCCCCTGCTGACAGCAGCGGCTTACTCCTGCCCGGCTCCCTGCGCTGCCCCCCCTGCTCCCTCCCGGTAGGTTCCCGGGCCAGCTGCAGTCCCCCGCACGGCTCCGAGCAGCACATAAGATTTAGCAAATCTTATGTGCAACCTGTCCTTCTGACTCCAATCCGATGTGCACGGGACCGCGCATCGGGTCGGAGGGGATGTCAACATATGCGATTTAGGCCAATTTCACGGCCCGACTCGGGTGAAATCGTGCCCAAATCGCACAGTGTATGGTGGCCTTATCATAGACATGAAACTTGCTTAAGCGAGTGACAGCTGAGCGCAAT
Organism: Crinia signifera; assembly: GCF_055691185.1. Lineage (NCBI taxonomy): Eukaryota > Metazoa > Chordata > Amphibia > Anura > Myobatrachidae > Crinia > Crinia signifera. The sequence continues at coordinate 177,453,251 of NC_139217.1, read as the reverse complement.
CAAGTATCTATGGTATAATCAACTCCAGGCCTAATCTTTTTTTTAATAATACATATTTATTAAACAAAAAAAACCTTCATTTAACGATGCACTGTTACTTATGGGCCAGTGCTCTGGACTTGCCCTCCAGGCTAAAAGTTGCCAGCCAGCCCCTGGGTAGGGTGTAGTGAACAACGGATCTTTGAATATCAGTACACCATGAATCTACAACACAAAGCTGATTATAGTCAAATCATAATAATATAGCAATATGAATGGTCAGAAAACTTAGTGAGCTGCTAGGGACCGGAAGTGGTGGGGGAAAAAATGCTGTGCAGTAGGGTTAGTTGTTGGGCCTCCCGATCCCTTAAATTGCAGGGCCCCATATCAACATACCCGCCAACATTCCCAACTAAAAAAATGGTACTGGGGTGTGGCCATTGATAGAGGGGTGTGGCCATGGGTAAAGGGGGCTTGGCCTTGGCCATTTTACTTTCGACTACATGGCCAATTTCTTTAAGCGTTCCATTTTAATATAAATATTGTGCTGGCAGTCCCTACCTCGTCCACTGTGCGGGGTCTGGCCATAAGATTGCCCACTGTCCCCGCTGTCGGGTTCACCATGCTGTGGCACATCCATGCTGCGCTGACGTCACGGTGGTGGCTTGTGCTGTAGCGGCCAGGACTTGTAGTCTCTGCACAGTCGTGATATCCCCTGTCTCTTCCTGTGCAGGGGGAGCTGAGTCTGAAACAGCACTCTGCCGTGCACCCTGGGAGATGTAGTCCCGACTGGCCGCTCCTCCATGATCCCTGGGGAGCAGTCGGCAGTATAATGAACTACATCTCCCCAGTCAGCCAGAGCTGATGTTAAAAAAATGGTACAATCGGTACAGTTTATTTTAGCCAGTACAGACCGTTTAAAAACGGTACTGTACCAGCTAAAACGGTACAGTTGGAGGGTATATATCAAGTGTACCCCCTGCACCTTCTATAGTTACCCTACTACACAAGGGTCACCTATAGACACCTACAGGGGACAGCACCAGGGCATAGTGTCAGCCTAAACAAACACAGACAGGGATTACCTACAGACACTCGCATTATTCAGTGCCAAGGGATAGTGTCAGCCTATGCACACACACACAAAAAGGCCACTTTACACAAACAGGGGTCACAAACACAGCACATCACACAGCTACCTAAACACAGGGAAGCCTATGGAGCTGCTGGGGAAGAACAACATACACTAACCCATAGGTGCCGATTTATGTTTTTGCTGGTCGGTGCTCAAGCCAAAACTATAGGGGAGTGGCTTCATGGGGAAGGGGCATGGCCACAAAATAATACCAATTTATATTATGCAGCACAGTCAAATTACAGCAGCAGAGTTCCCCTTTTTACACATTACGACCAAATACATAAATGCCCCCACAGTGCCAAATACATAAATGCCCCCACAGTGGCAAATACATAAATGCCCCCACAATGCAGGTACATAAATGCCCCCACAGGGCAGGTACATAAATGCCCCCACATATACCTCCCAACTGTCCCATTTATTGCGGGAAGATCCCGGGACATTCCTGCATCCCTCCTGCCACCGGCAGTATCCCGCGGTGGGGGGGAGACAGTTGGGAGTCCCCGCTGTCGCTCGTGAATAAATGTTGTGCGCATACATTCTTGCAGGCAGAGGGGCTGGGGGCTGGCCAGCAGCTCACAGAGCTGCTGGGCATGCCCCCACTGCGGTGAAAATGGGGGCGTGGCCTCGCGGCAGTGCCGCAAGTATAGGCCACACCCCCTTTTCAATAGGCCATGCCCCCAAAAATGTGCCGCACGTCTTCAGCGCGCACCCTGTTCCGCCCCTTTGTTGGGAGGTATGCCCACAGTACCTGTGTCGGTAGTTTGGGAGGAGGAGTGCGGTGGGACACAGGCGGGTAGGCCCCTGCTGAGCTACTCAGTCAGTGCCGGCGCCACAGAGCACGCAGCACAGAGCACGCACAGGCAGGCCCGCCCCATTTCCGCATATTACTCCGCCGTCCCAACGTACTGTTTCCCAGATGGCGGGTCCGGCGATGTGAGTGCTGCAGCCGCAAATTAGCAAGTTGATACGGCAGCCCAGAAGAGGGACTCGGGCCTGTGGGTGCTCATCAATTCCGCATATGTGGTCTGGATTTTAGGAAGGGGGCTTGGATATTCCGGGGTATTAAAAGGGCTTTGCGGGGCCCAAGGAGAAGGGTGTCTGAATTGGGAGGCTCCAGCAGAATGCAGGAATGTAGGCAAGCAAAGGATTTATTAACAATGGAAGTAATGCACATCCAATAATAGGCTGTAAGATGACGATATACCACTGAGAGTTCTTTTGTCATTTGTTGATTTTCATGGAGAAATAATGAACCTCTGGGTTCTGCCCTGGGGTCTTTATTGTGAATGTGCAGTAGGGTGACCAACTTTCCAATGGGCCAACCCGGGACAGGGGAACTGGGCGGGCTCCACAGGGCTCCTTCAGAATAAAAGGTGCCGCTTACCAGAAGAGAGCCCAGAGTCAGATAGGGTGAACAAGTGACCTTTCGTAAATACTGGCGTTATGCACTTGCTTGCAATCAATTTGTGACATGAACGAACCGTTCATGGACTCGCCAGGGACGGGATAGCTGCGCCCTGCTGTAATCGCCCGCCGCCGTGGCCCGGGAGAGTTGGGCGCCGCCGTCGCGTGAGTGACTGCTGCTACGTGGCTTGCGCATGCGGAGTGCGCACACTGCGCAGAGAAGTCATCAGCGTGGAGGAGAGACAGGTGCCGCGGCCCATCAGCGTTGTACAAGTGTGACGCAGCACAGTGTCTGACTGACGGTGGTGGCCATTTTGGTGGTTACGGGTTACATTAAGTTTGCACATAGCTGCACAGCAATTGGTCTTCAGAAACATGGCCGCGGCCCTTTATGGCCACATAGCTGGAGGCTCCAGCCTGGAGCTCAGTCACTAGGTATTCAGTGACACTTAAAAACGGGACTTTCCGCGTCCCGGGATGGGTTTGGCTGGGATGGGTTTGGCCGGGACGCGGGATTTACTAGTGAAAAACAGGACAGTCCTGGGCAAACCGGAATGGTTAGTCACCCTAATGTGCAGCCATCTGTCTATATAAGCATACAGAAACATTAGGCAGTGTTATGAGGGGAACCTGTGGCATATTTTACAGCCCAGGAGCTAGAGAAAGATGAATGGCTTAGCATCAGGGTGTGGCAAGAGCAGCTCTCAAAATTATTACCTGTTTTGACTACAACATTGACCCTGAATAATTTGATTTGGTATTGGACAATTAACCAGTGGCAAACCTGCCTGTGCCCTGCAGCACCACCCAGTTTCCATGTCACAGTGTTTTGTACAACTCTTGGGGGATCACAGAGAACCAGATGTACTAAGCGTTCCTGTGTCCCGCCTGGGGCCGGCAGTGTCCCATGGCGGGTTGGGGGGGGGGGGACAGTTGGGATACCCCTCTGTCACTGGTGAATAGACACTATGCACAGCATCTATTCCTGCAGTAAGAGGGGCTGGTGACCTGGCTAGTGGCTCACAGAGCTGCTGGCCTGGCCACCACAGCGGCGAAAACAGGGCGCGGCCTCGTGGGAACGTTGTGAGAATAGGCCATGCCCCTTTCCCATTAGGAAACTACTTCTATAGAATTCACTCTACAAGACTGGTGTATGTCTATTTAGCATCTACAGGGTAAAAAAATATCATATACATATGGTTACTAAAACACAGCATTTAAGGTAAATTACCTGTCAATGCGCTATATATCCTTAATCTTTCAGACTTTTAGTGAAGCTAATCATAGTTTCACTTTTCTTGGTTCTCCCTCCCCTGTCAGGGGTCGCTCATTTTCCCATCAATGCCTAAGGTATATGGGTAAAAAGCAGCACCCGTGACTAGGAAGAGGCATTACCCTTGATAATCTATATCTATATGTTTTCTGGGCTCTCTCATTGGAACTCATGTGTGTATAATTTCCCTGCAATGACTCAGTGTTAACCAGGGGGTTGTCACGCAGAGCCCCAGCAGCAGAAGCCCTCTGACTCCTTCAGTAGGCGTTACAAATCCATATGCACTCGCACACTTGCAATAAAGGCACAGGTACATCTCCCTGCAAGCAGCAGCAGTAGCAGCGGATTTTAAAGGAGATTTTTCCCCCCTTTTTTTTCTCTGTATTTCTAACCAATTTTTTTTAGAGGAAATCATATAACAAAAAACAATTAACTAACCATATATATTTGCACTGTAGCATAGGAGGGTACCCCCTTTCTTAATTCACCAAAGTCTCAAGGAGTGATGTCATGGTATCCTCAATAAGAGAAGTGGCCTTATGATTAATAGCCACATATTGCACTGATGTTTATAATATTTACTGTATATCATGTTTTTTTGAGGTACTCAATTTGTTAATAGGAAGACCGCGAAGTATAATAGATGACAGATTAACTGCAGGTGGTTGGATCAACTATATATCCAGCCGTCTCTATTGTGATATATATATATAGAGAAACCTGGTTTTCCTATATCAGAGATATTCTTCCTTCTATTGTCAGTAGTGTTCGACCACATAAGTAAGCAGTCCTACATACATTTGGACATATACCGTATATACTCGAGTATAAGTCGACCCGAATATAAGCCGAGGAACCTAATTTTACAACAAAAAAACTGGGAAAACGTATTGACCCAAGTGGGACCCTCACTCAAGTATAAGCCGAGGGGGGCCTTTTTAGCATAAAAAATGTTCGGAAAAAGTAGGCTTATACTCGAGTATATATGGTACTTTTCTGTTTGCACTACCAGGTTATCTGGGATGAACATGACAGTTGTGGTGTTAAAAGATTAGTAACCACAGGACAGCACATCAGTAAAACACTAGACTGAAAGAGTGTATCACAACACTCTCTCAGATTTTTTGATCTTTGTATCTTTGTGTTCCTGTCATCTGCAGCATCTCAGTGTAATACCAGCAACAATAAGACTGCAGATTGGTAGGACACTGGACTGACTATAGCATTGCAACATTGTTTCAAAATTCTTGATTTTGTGTTTCCATTTGTAGTACCTCAACACTATTCTATTTAACAAAAATAAAGTGGGACAATTACCACAATATAAGTATATTAAATATTTCCTATATATTCGCTAGCCTGTAATCAAGGACATGTAGCAAAGATATAGAAGTACAGTAGCTACAATATAGTCGTTTATAGTACCTGTCTAGTAGAGACATTTTCTTTCGACAGGCGATATATGTTTTATGTATGTATGTAAAATTGTATTGTCTTTATGGTTAATTAATTTTTCTCAAAGCATATAAGTTACTAAACAGACATTTACAGTAACTGTGACCATCATTTAGAGATTTAAAATTTCACTCTTGTCTTGTCTAGGAGATACAGTCTCTCTGGCAGGCGATACGTGTTGTATGTACGTATGTAGAATTGTTTTTGTCGTTAAGGTTGGCTCCCTATATTTTAAATATCAATCTAATAAAAGTTAATTTTTAATAACATATAACAAACCAAGTTGTGCCCCAAAAAAAGAGAGAGTTCTTTTCTTTCTTCCCTTGTTGCATTATATCACTCTCTAGGGAGCACCTCCACTTACATAATTGATAGATACGTAAATATCTAATATATCCTTTTATTGTGGAACAACACATTGGCCCCTTATTCTGATCGGTGCGTACTTTCCCGAATTCGTACGTAGCGGTCCACACGCCACGCTGTGCGGACATCGTCTGTAGAAACGCCCCCCGAGCCTCCGCATTCGGACGGACTCACTCTTTAAGAAGAGGGCGTGTGTACGGACGACATACAAACCTTGCATGTGCGGTGGACACGCACAGATTCTGTACGGTCTTACAGCGTAAGCACGGTCTTACCGCGTCAGAACGTACGGGAACCTGGCCGTACGCACCGATGCGGTGTATTTACGCTCAAATCAACACTATTCTCATAAGACCCAAATCTGTACCATGACCCGCTTATGCAATTAGGCAACCTCATTAAAAAGGGATTGTTTTTAATGGTCATCTATTATTTATCTAATTGATAATTAAACACTTGACTACCACTTTAGATTAACCCTTTCATCATGCTAAGTGCACAACGTTTTTTCTTGCCCCTTTACGCCCATGTGTTATCTATGCATATGTATATACCTTTTGCACCTTACATAACTAAACACCATTATTTAAAGTTAGATACTTATAGTTATATTTATACTGTAAAATAAAACAATAACACACAGACCACTTCAAACTTTCAACACAAATATTTATTATGACATAATAAAATCGTAAAATGTAAACAAATTTACAGCAGCAGGTCACATACAGCCTCCACCTCTGCGGCCATGACAAGAAGGTGCTGCCGCAGCCGGAGTAGGGCCCCTCTTAAGCCCTCGCCTTCTTGCCTCCGGGGATCTGTGGGCATGTTAAAGGGGGAACAACATTAATTATGCTATTCAGGTTGACCTTGTACAGTCAATCCTAAGTACCTACAGCATGATAAATCATACATACAAACAATTACATAGCCAATACTGTTTGTAATGGTAAAAATAAAAATGGGCCCACACACACTGGCTTACACTACTGAATATGTGACTGATAAAAATCTCCTGCCTTAACACTCACCAATCTACTAGAAAGCTACATCCAATACAGCATGCCACATTTTGCCATACATATATACCTGCATGTCACTGCTTAATAGCGAAAGTGCATGATAGATAGATACATAGATGGATACCTAGATGGATGGATAGATACATGGATGGATGGATGGATGGATGGATACCGCATTTAAAGGCTAGCCTAGTCCCTCTACCCCTTACTTCATGAATCATTGTCACATTGCCAGATAGGTGAAACTGCTGCACTAATCCGCTTCCTTACACCACACAATTTCTAAAGTCAATCCATCCTACAAAATAGCTTAGCAAAATACATGGCAACAACACGGGCCAACTGGCTAGAGGGGGGCCCAGGGGAACTGCCCACTTGTGACTCCATTATAAATCACGCCTGACCATACTCCATTGATGTTTTATTTCTGCTAGTATAGAAAGGCCCTCCATAAATAAACACTCATCACCTACGTGAGCCTCCAGATTCCACGTTTTTTGCTTGGGCCTATAACCCCTAAGTGTGTCTGTTGTAACCCACTTTTGTTTATTAATTAATAATAGAGTAAAACACACTAGTTTCACCAGTGGTACCTAACAAATAGTAGTACCACCAATTATTAATGATGCCTTATGTTTACCTACCAATTCCTTCTTCCTCCACCATCTCACATGCCTCCTCCTTGTCCACTTCTTCAGTAGCCTCCTCCTGTACCACTTCTTCAGCGGCCTCCTCCTCGGCCACTTCTTCAGCGGCCTCCTCCTCGGCCACTTCTTCAGCGGCCTCCTCCTCGGCCACTTCTTCAGCGGCCTCCTCCTCGGCCACTTCTTCAGCGGCCTCCTCCTCCTGGCCCTGCTCACGGGCCTGTCTTGCACGGTCACGTGCTGTAAGGAAAATCAAAATGCAGAGTGTTAAATAAGGCACATGATTTGTTCATTCATCATGCAGCAAAAAGAATGATATATTAGACCCACATTACAGCATGTCAAACATGAAGTACCACACAGATAGTGTATGCCATGTTTAACTCATGATCAACCAGGTTACCTTATTGCCAAAAAAAAGGTCATGGAAGCATTAATGTACAATTGGCCATTTAATGTGTAAACACTTACATCGTGCAATGCTGGCCCTTATTTGCTGGAGCTTTTTGGGCTGCCGGCGCCTCAGATCAGACCATCGCCGCTCCAGCTGGGCGATGGTCCTGCGCACCTGGGTGCGCGCGAATATGCGCCTGCGGGCAGCGGCATACGCCTGGCGCTTCTGGCGGTTAGTTATGAAGGGCCCTGCACGCCCCAGCCTGGTCTCCATAACGGAGACCAGTGACCTCAGTTCCGCGGCAGAGAAGGGTGCTGCTCTACCATAGGCCGCCATCTTAGCAATGGCACAATTCAAGCAATCATGTCCTGTAATTGGTTGTTCAGAGTGATATTTGGTATTAACTTTATTGTTCATTTTGTCATTAACAGCGTGTATGCGCCACAACAGACGGCTAACCCATTGCATCGCCAAACCACACTTACTGTACCTTTGCATAGTTGAGCAGACCATGCCATTACTTAGTATCTCCTAAACAGACAGGGTGAAAGAAGTTTGCAACCCATTATATATAATCTATTACATTCACCAAACATGGGTGAAAACAACAGGTGAAATAGTCTGCATCACTGGCCAGTTACACCTAACTCTACAAGGTACTAAACAGCTTTATTATAGTGAAAGCTATACAGCAGAAACATAGCAAATAGTGCAAGACCTTTTCCCAATATTAGGCCATGGTGCCATGTGTACACTTACCTTCTACCGGCCCACACTAGAGATGTGGAATGAAATGTACCTAGCATCAAGCCAGTATTTGGACACCTTTCACATGTGATTTGGATGCAAGCACTGATTACTATTGCCTGAGTGGTGGACTGGATTTACATATGGAATGGTTAGTGTAATTTGTAGTACATACCAAACAAGTGCACAGTACAAATGTACATTCACATATACATTTCATGTCTGACCACAGTTTTAGTTGGTCATTGGTGTACAAATCTGCAATTAGCTACTAAATCAGACTTATTAAGTTTGCCAGGTTTTTTTTTTTCCGCGGGTAGGGGCGTGGCCTATGCACCGCACGGTCTACGCTGCCGTACGGAACGCTGCCATACGGAACGCAGGGTTTCGCTGATGTACGCCAATTACAGAAATAGGATATAAAGGTTTGCTAGAAAACTGCAATGTTGTTGCAAACATGGCTGGCTCACCAGGAGTGCCAGGATCTTTTGGAACGCATGGACTCCATCACCTCCTATGTGCCCCTCAGCACAGACCAGCCAGGGGCAGATGAGCAGGCTGCTGGGCCATCCACATCAGCCCAAGCAGCAGCTGGCCCATCTTCTGCCTCAGCAGAATCATTGGGAACACAACAGGTGGCTTCCCAACAGAGTAGCCTGGCCAGCACTTCAAGTACAGCGACAGGTGGCCGTGGCTGTGGCCGTGGCCGAAATAGGCCAACGGAGGAACCAAGCAGCAGAAACATGGCATTCGAAGCACAGGAGCTTGCCATCCTGGTACCCCACGCACGGGATTGGATCGAGTGTCCACAGGACAGGTTGACACACACAAGGAGATGGAAGATTTGGGAGGACATAACTGCAGAGATTAATGCGGTGGCTCCACAAGTTCGTGAGGCGGAGCACGTTAAGAAGAGGCAAGTTCATGTGTAGAAGACCAGTAATGTTTAAAATAGATGTTAGATGGAGTTGGGAAATGGCCGGTCACGTTGCTTGGAGCCACAGACATGTTTGCCATGTCATGTAATCAATAGTTATTGTAGGGTGAGTGTGAATGTATCCTCTAAGGGTTGTTTTTATATTTTCAATGATTGTAAGTTGTGTGTAATAAAGCACATGTTGTAATCTGTTGCAGATTGCAATGGTTGTTACAGCAAACATGAGGAGTGACATGTAGTAATATTTAAACTTTGATTGCAGGTGGCACGACTTCAAAACCAACCTCAAGAAGAAATGTACCAAGCGGTGGGAACACAGCCACACCTCTGGGGCTGGCCCCATGCCAGGCCGGCTGAAGTTCACCCCCCTGGAGGAGATGGCAGAGTGCTGCATTGCAGTAGAGGAGGTCCGGGGGGTGAGCACCATAGATAGCGAGTCCCCAGCGGAAGTCTTTGCTGCTTTTGTTGAAGGTAATTATTTGCCATGGCATAATTAGTTGGTAATAATTTTCTTGGAATGTGTTGTAATTGTAATTTTCTCTTTCACCAGCATCCCCACCGCTTGGTGAAGAATCTCTTGAGAAGGTGGAGGAGTCTGTGCCACCTGCCACCAGTGCCAGGCACGTGCAGCAGCAGCAGCCACCGGCCAACCCCGAATACGACAGGTGGGGGCAGGTGCTTGGCCACATTCACCAGCAGGGAGACTTGGCATCAGAGCGGATGCGTAGGACCGAGGAGGTCATGCAGGGTTTGGTCAGCACCCAGCAGACAATAGCTGGGAGCCTGCAGGCTATGGCTGAGGCCCATCAGGCCATGGCTGCAAGCCTGCAGGTGCTGGCAGATTAAGCCCTGCGGCAAAATGACCTCCTCCTCCACCATAATGAGCTTATGGTGGAGCTAGTTTCCAGCAATAGGGTCCTAATGTCATCCGTTTCTGGTGCATTCCCACCAGCAGCACTCCCTGCTGGCAGAGGGGGAACACCATCCCCCCCTCACCAGCATCTGCTCCACCTGGGCCACAATCCGCACGTGGCCGTAGCCGTGGCCGAAGAGCTGCTGCACGTGGCAAGGAGCCTACCAGGGCCAAACGTGCCCGCAAATGAGCTTGTGTCCGCATTAATCTCCACCCTTATGTCTTCCCAAATCTTTCATTGAGCTGTGTGTGTCAGCTTCCTGTGTCCAATCCCGTGCAGAGGGTCCCCACATTTGCCCTCGTTTCGAATGTGTTGTTTGGTTCCCCTGTTGGCCTCTTCCGGCTACCATTACTGTCTGCTGTACTTGAAGTGTTGGTGCTATACTTTTGTTGTGAAGCCACCTGATGTTTTCCTAATGATTCTGCTGTGGTTCTGTATGTGACAAATTCATTTATTTATTATATATTATTTTTGTACATTCCTGACATGGTACCTTTTATTTTGTTACGGTTTCCATTTTATTTTTTAATTTATTGTAAGAAATGTATATTTGTATCCCCAAATGTGTGGTTTAATTGTTACATGTAGAAGTGACATGTCTATTTATTTTATTGATAGTAAGTTCTGTCCATTGTTTGCAGTGTAATTGTGTGTGAAAACTGCAGCATATATGTGTGTGTTTAGTAATGGTCCATTTAAGCTGCAATGGTTCCAATTGAAGCAATGAGAAGCGTGTAATTAATGAGTAATGAGTAAAGGAGTGGATTGTATTGTGTTCAGCTGACATTGGTTGTACTGATTAGGCGTTACGATTGCCTAGCGCATGAACGAGTGGTGTCCGCAAAGCAATACTTGCTTTTGAACACCGCATATTTCTAGCCTTTTTGTTCGCGTGCATTCGGTGTGCTGTCCGAATGCACGCCTACCAGAATGAGTGCACTCCCCCGTGTACGCCCATGTTTACGCCCAGTTTAGTCCACTTTGAAAGTACGCCCCAGTGTAGTTCCGAATGACGCCCATAAGACGCCCATATTTCCTGAGTGATTGCGGTGCACATTTCTGTACGGTATTAGTGAGAACAAGTACGGAGACCATGCGTGGCACATGCACATAGCGTTCCCCACGCATGCGCAGACGGCTAAAAAACGCCATCCGAAAGTATTGGTTGCTGGTTTATCACTCTCCATTTTATTACTTTTCAAGCTTAGTACATCTCAGCCAGAGTGTGTTGATTTTAGTAAATTCTATAGTTATTTTAAATATTGCTTGTATTCAGCTATAAATTCTTGTGTGCAGTAATTGAAAGTAAAGGCTAAAATAGGTGATAAAAGGAATATTGCTTGTTCTACTCCTAGCTACCGGCATCTAGCAGCAATTGCTGCTTGAATGGAACGACATCCAGCAGCCTAGCACGTGTTTGCTGAGGCTGCTCCTGACCCACTGCAGCTGCTCGGCTGCGTCACTGACTGTCACACCAATCAGGTTACTGATGCTGCTTTCGCTGCAAAGGCACACAGGACACAGCTGTTTCATTACCAGGGTTTACTCTGCTCATCTCCCAGCCCTGAGCTCTTACATTGTCTCGTATTACTAGAACATTATGATGTGCTCTGAATTTGTGTAAGAAATTCCCAAGAAATAAAGCTTTTTAGCAGTTATACAATAGATGTTTCTAAGTAGTGTACTTTATGTTTATCTCTGTACCTGTACTAATACAGTATATGGGCATTTTGGCAGCTTTCATTGTATATGCATTTACACCTCTTACCTACTACAAGTATGATAGATACCTCTCATGGGTGATCATCACCAGGCTAGATCATAGGTATTTGTTATATTTGTGTTTTAGGTAAAATATGTTCATTAAAGGGTTAATTTATAATGCGATCTGGGTTGAATATTATTGCCAAGGATCGCATTGTAAAATGTGATCCTACCGGTGGGATGTATCATCCCTGATGGGCAGGGACAGCACATGTCTGCACATGCTGGAGATTCCTGCTGCAGCCCCTCTTAATACATTAAAGTGATACTTAATATTTGTGGATAACCCTTCAGGGATTTAGCCTCAAATATGGAACGATAAATCGCTGCCTTAGACTTGTAGGGGTTGGGATCATCTGGTCTACAGCATGATGGTTGACAGTCATTAGGTCGACACCCTTAGGTCGACATGGGAAAATGTCGACATGGTTCTAGGTCGAAAGGTCATTAGCTCGACAGGTCATTAGTTTGACAGGTCATTAGTTTGACAATGTCTAGGTCGACAGTCAAAAGGTCGGTGTAGGTCCACAGTAATAGAAATAGTTAAAAAAACACACTTGAAAAATACTTTAACCCCTTGAGTGGTGGGTTTTGCCCCAGAAAAACCCACCACAGATCATAATAAGCCCCCCCCCTTACCTTCGTTCGGGTGTTAGTATGCCGGAGTTCCCCTGCCGCCGCTGCCCCCGCCGTCTGTCAGTCATCAGAGAGGTGACAGGCTCGGGGATGTTTTGCGGCGGCTCGGGAGGACTCGGGTGCCTGAAATCTCCCGAGTCCCCCTGAGCCACCCTGAACATCCCCGAGCCTGCCACCTACGTCACTACACTACTAAGGATGATTGGCGGCTGACGGCGGGGGAGCGCCGGGTACACCAGAGCGGTGGGACACGGGGGGAACAGGAGGGGTGGGGGGTGACGGAGGGGTGGACCCCTAAAGGTAATGCGCCAGTGGTGCTCCGATGGAGGCAACACTGGCACTCACCTACTACATAGTGGTATGCCCGGAAAATTGTCCGGTACAGCCCGCTGCGGCAGAGCAGCTGAGCCCAGAACATTTCCGGGCATACCACTTAAGTGGTTAATACAATCAAAGCCCACACATACTGAAACTTACCTTTCTTGAGTCTGTAGGTAGGTCCCCGAGTCCGGTGTCCTTAGACAATAGTTTATAATTCAATTTTTTACACTTTAATCAGCCCGGTACCCACAGCCCAGGGGTACTGGGGACAGCACCAGACTTCAGGCTGGGCAGGTAAGTTCTGGAGGGGGGGACCCCTTCATTGGGTGGGTCCTCACTCCCCCAGGACCCCTGCCCAGGCTGACTGGTCGGTAGGGATGAATGCTTTGGCAGGGGGGGACTTGTATAAAAAGTCTCCCCCTCGGCTGTGGCATTACTCTGCTGGCTGGTTTGGCCTGGGGCTGGTTCTTAAAATAGAAGGGGACCCCTATTTATTTTGTCCCCCGTATTTTGGAAACCAGACCCGGCCCTGGAGCCTGGGGCTGGTTTTAAAAATTCAGCGGAGCCCTATTTTATTGGTTTCATAATTTTTTTAAAACCAGCCCCGGCTCTTTGAGCCGGGTGCTAGTTACGGCCGTGAGGGTGGGACCCCACGCCGTTTTTTTATTTATTTGTTTTTTAACACTTTTTTTTTACACTGAAGCCTGCACACTTCTGCCAAACACGCAAGGAAAATTACGTCTATTTTCCTGGCATATTTGGCTGGCAATTATTGGCAGTTTGTCTATAATTATTAAGCTTGCGAGCTTACAATCTATAGGGAAATAGGCATTGATACACAAGGATAGATATTCTTTATTGCATAAAGTCCACCAGAATGCAAAGGTTCCTGGTGTGCTGTAAGATACAGTGACCCAGCAGTTTGTCAATGGGTCAGTAGGATGGAAAATGTGAAGAAAAGAGTGGATATGTGTGGCCTCTACAGTGGGGATGTGATTAAATAGGAACGGTATATGAAGGTTAAGTGGTTGGTTCTGGAATTTGATAAGCTTGCCTGAAGAGGTGAGTTTTCAGGGTACGTTTATAGGTTTGGAGACTGGAGGAGAGTCTTATTGTTCTTGGTAGGGCATTCCACAGAGTTATGATGTTTTATTAAGTTACAGTGTATCACTGATAACCTCAATTAAGGATAAAACATTCAAATCCCTCAGAAGTATTTGGATACTTTTAAACATTATATTAGCCATAACATCAATACCACATTTCCTCCTTTTCCCGGCAAGCTGAGCAGACATGTAAAAAGGTCATTAACCAGCTAAAATTGATCAGTTCATGTTAATGTGACTGCAGTAAAAAGGTCTGAAAAGCCTAGACATGGGCCCTTACAAGTCATCCAATCACACTAGGCCTGGGTGTATTTTTGTAATTTATTATTCAAATGTACGTTCATAGATACTAAGTACCACATTTTATTAGGAAAACATTTCCAGTGGCCAAGAATCAAACTCTTTCGGCCAAATGTTCATTATTAATATGTCTGGCTATAGCCAGGGCTGGGTTAAGGGACTGGAAATATTCAAAGAGCCTATTATGAGAAGCAGAGGGGGTGTGACGAGTGCTGTGTGGGTGTGGCCAATGCCATATATACCCTGTACACCAGGCATGTCCAAACTATGGCCCTCCAGCTGTTGTGAAACTACAAGTCCCGTCATGCATTGCCACAGTTTTGCTATGGCATGATGGGATGTATAGTTTCACAACAGCTGTTTCACAGTTTGGCCATGCCTGCTGTACACTATCAGTCCCTAAATTTGTAAAAGTACAACAATTGCATAATTTTGTGTGGACAATAGAAATATAATTTAACACTTGATTTATAGCCGTGGCTGGTAATCATTATGCTGTCATAATCATTGGCCTATTTTTATGTATAGGACTGGAACTGTATCTCCATCTGCCCCATTTGTAATCTGGACTTGCACTTGCCAGTACAGCACTTACAAGGCACTGTGGGAATATTCAGTGTGTTAATCAGCAAGGACAGGCTTCTGTAAAGTCTCTAACCGAACACACACATTGAGGGATGGATGTGCAAGTTACTGCACACAGGGCCAGCCTCAGGACTACTAACATCATTGTGGTAGTGCTGTTAGAAGTGGGGCATGGGCCATGCCCAAGTGTCACCCTGGGAGACTTCTCCACAGATCCAGGAGCCAGATGCTGCAATGAGATATTCACCTGATATAGAGGATGAGCCGATAGTGCAGCTACTAGTTTCAGAGGGCAGCCCAGCATCACCGGAGACAGGGCCGGCGCTAGCCACTCAGCAGCTCCTGCAGTGCAGGGAGGCACCGAGCTGAAAAGGCGCCGAGCTTCAGTGACTGCCACTCTGTGCAGGGAGGTGGTGTACACAGGACTGATCACACCTTGCGGCGCACGCGCGGGGGGTGACAAGTGAACGGGCTGCGCTTCCAGGAACTCGGACTCCACACTCAGGAAGGAAGGAGAAGCTGGTCAGGCAGGGGGGGAAGGGGAGCTGTGGGGGGCTGAGGGTTAGACTTAGGAAGGATCAGCGGGTGCTGGAGGTCAGACCTAAGAGGTAGGAGCAGTGGCGTAACAATAGCACCGCAGCCCCCGCGGTCGCGGGGAGGCGCAGTGTAAGTGCGGGCGCCGGGTGGCTGCGGTGCTATTGTAATGCCTGCCTGCCTGCTCCCCCGCCTCCCCCATATGCACCGCAGCTTTACCTGTCAGCGCTGCGGTGGTCCCGGCTCCCGTCCTGGCTTCATTCTGAGCCTATGGAGACGGACCATTATAAAATGTCCGCCCCCATACAGCGTCAGTTCTCTGAAACTGTCTGCTGTATGGGGGCAGACATTTTGTGATGGTCCGTTCTTCATATCAGAATGAAGCCAGGACGGGAGCCGGGACCACCGCAGCGCTGACAGGCATCCCAGCTCCCACCCGCACCGATGACAGCCCGGCTCCCACCCGCTGCCCGCATCGCTGACAGCCTGACTCCTATGTATGTAAGTATGGCTGGTGGGCGAGCGGGCTGGTGGGCGGGTGGGCGGGCGGCCGGGGCGGGGGGGGGCGCAAAGATACTTTTGGCGGGGGGGCTCAAGATTTGAAGTTACGCCACTGGGTAGGAGGAGGAGACCCCGAGCTGCAGTGACTGCCAGCAGGCCGCCAGCGTCTCAGGTAGGAGCTGCTCCAGCCATGGATGGGGTTGCCTGGGGATGTATAATAGAGTATGTCACACTGCCATAGACTTCCTGGGGTCTAGCTCTAACATTGCACTGTAGAACCCAGTTAGACTGATCTAAGCATGAAATAATTAATAATTACAAAACATATTTAGCAGGCAGCCCACATAGATCAGCAGTTATGTATGTGTAACTGTATGTAACTGTGGGCGTTATATATATATATGTATAGCAGTTGTAGGTTGGCGCCCTTTTTTAGACCTTTAGTGATTGGGTCTATATAGCCTTTTAACAAATTTCAAATTAATAAAAGTAAAGTCCAGAATTTATTAACATTTATTAAAAAGTCTCTTGTTCCACACTTCAGTGGTGATTGTTTCAGACCATAAAACGTTCAGTAGTATATTTCACAATAGCAAATAGACGATCCCAACAATTCCCAATAGACAAAACGTCCCTACATGGGACTTCATCAGGGGTTCGCAAAAAGCATTGACATAATATTTACAGCTTTCATGAGTTGAATGTGACTGCAACCAGATGTTATAAACTAGGTCCTTTGAAATTCAGAGGTGCACTGTAGCTCTAAGATCTTTTCTCTCAATGGTTCAATCGGTATAATGAACTTTTTATGTCCGCATGCGCACGAACAAATAGCTTGGTGGATTGAGGGTTTCTATGGTATTATTCCCGATAATCTATCCAATCATAAAACTGTTCCAATTATAAGGATGGTTCTGCTAGATGATTTTTACCAATATAGAATCAGGTGTGTGTTCACTCAATATGCCATGTTAGGACTGCTCGGATTAAGGTTCTTATTGACAGGTGGACCCTCTCATTATGAGGCCGACCTGGACCAATATGTATTCGAAGACAGGTACAGTCAGTATACAGTTGTATATTATTCAGAATGTAGTTTTCACTGTCCTTTCTGAGGTGTGTGCCAGTGAAAAGGATCAGTCCCCATCCAACAGGGGTCCTTGTAGGTCAGGCAGCCCAAACGTAATAACTACTAAGTTGGAGGCGCAAAACAAGAGTTTGTTCCCCATATATATACATATATATATATATATATATATATATATATATATATATATATAAATATATATAAATATATATACTATTGTAAAGCCCAACGGAATCTGCTGCGATATATAAGAAACTGTAAATAAATAAATTTGGTACTCTTTACCTAGCACGGCGCCCATCGCGACCATCGCGACCATCGCATGCACTAAAAAACGGGTGCGATGCGATGGCCGCGATGGCCGCGATTTCCCATAGGGACCAATGTTAAAAATCAGATTGGTCGCGATTTTAGTGTTAAAAGTCAGATTGGTCGCGATTTTTACATAGGAAACAATGTTAAATGGGCCACAGAGCCCTAATAGTCCCCCTGAAGTGTGAAATGGCCCCCACAATTTTTAACGGCACCCCACGATCAACGTGAACCCGAAGCGTGGCGAGCGCAGCGAGCCCGCGAGGGGCGGCGGTACGCGTCCTCCGACCTTTTCATACCCCCACTATCCACGTCGGCGTGGAGTTGAGAATAGAATAGTGTGGCGAGCGCAGCGAGCCACCGAGCCCGAAGCGTGGCGAGTGCAGCGAGCCCCGCGAGGGGACGCGGATACCTTCACAGGTAAACGCGTCCCCTCACGGGCTTCACAGGTGTCCGCGTCGCCACGGACACCTGTGAAGCCCGTGAGGGGACGCGTATAACTGTGAAGGTATCCGCGTGCGCTCGCCACGCTTCGGGCTCGGTGGCTCGCTGCGCTCGCCACACTATTCTATTCTCAACTCCACGCCGACGTGGATAGTGGGGGTATGAAAAGGTCGGAGGATGCGTACCGCCGCCCCTCGCGGGCTCGCTGCGCTCGCCACGCTTCGGGTTCACGTTGATCGTGGGGTGGCGTTAAAAATTGTGGGGGCCATTTCACACTTCAGGGGGACTATTAGGGCTCTGTGGCCCATTTAACATTGTTTCCTATGTAAAAATAGCGGGCATTGAGCCAATTAACGCTAAAATCGCGACCAATCTGACTTTTAACATTGATCCCTATGGGAAAATCGCGGGCATCGCGGGCATCGCGTCGCACCCGTTTTTGATTTACCCGCGATGCCCGCGATTTTTTACCCCCGACGCCCGCGATTGTAATCGCGGGCGCCGTGCTAGGTAAAGAGTACCATAAATTTATATATATATATATATATATATATATATATAAGCAGCGCTACTACTGTTGATAAGTGTGGCCGTTAGGTATAAGCCGCACTACTACTATGGGCATATGCAGAAATACTCAGGGCATTGCGTGTAGAATAATGTGTGTCATAATGTCATATGGTCATTATGGTGTGCAGCATATTGTGTAAGGGGTATCATGATGTATGGCATTAATGTGTAATGGGCATTACGGTGTGCTGCATACTGTGTTAGGGGCATCATGATGTGTAGCATAATATATAATGGGAATTACTGTGGGGGGGAATAATGTGTAATAGGCATTACCGTGTGTAGCATTATGTGTTATGGCCATTACGGTGTTATTGGTACTTTTACTGTATATGGCCACGCCTCTTCCCCATAAAGCCACACTCCTACATTTTTGCCACGCGCCTTAGGCAAGCACTCTGCCAGTTTTCACTGTAGTGGTGGGGCAGTCACCAATTGCCAAAGGGCACCATAATGACTAGTTACAGCACTGGTGCTGTGTAATGTGAATAAGATTATGCTACCGTGTGGTGTCATTTGGAATGGGGTACTATTGTTTGGCCGTGCGCTGTCCCTTTGTGAAGTATGAGAGTGCGCAAATTTATAGTTTGCAGGAGGGCGCCGAACACCCTAGCACGGCCCTGACCGGAGATGCTGGGCTTACCATGGAATGATGTCATCGGGATTCCCAATGAGGCCATTTCCCTTTAAGTCAGGTCACAAGACCCGGTGACACCTTTTTCCTGTGGTCCAATGAGGGCTGCCAGTCATAGGTGCTCTGTGCTGCTCCCGTGACCCCTGATGCAGTAAAGTGAGGCTCACTTTACAGGACCGGAGGTCACAGAGGGCCAGATTTATTAGGCTTGAAAAGGGATATAAAATGTTAAGGATCCTTAAAGGGCACGAAACGCGTTGGTCAGTAAGGAGAAGCAGGATGCTATGGTCAGGAGGTATGGGCTCCCCTATTGATGGAAATACAGGGTTACCCGTTTACATGGCCCCTGACTCCGGGGATGCCCCGTGTCAAAAAAATTAGGCCTGTCTGCGACTGATATCTCCCCAAAATCTGAACTCAGCACCACTTTGCAGCACTAAAAATTATTTTTGTACATCAATTTGTATAGGGGACATGGCCATGCCTCCCGCAATTAAGCAAAACCCGTATCTAGGCCAGTCACGGCTCTCTACACATCTAACACTCACAAACACTTATGCAATTTTACACTAACTGCTGCTGCGGGAGTCCAGAGCCTGTCAGTGCAGCACTAGATAGGGGGTAACTACTAGCCTAATTAAGCTATTTGGAAACTTGTAATCAATCAGTTTGTCCTTTGGGGGTTGCTATAATGGCGCTAGAGCAAGTTTTGATAATTTTCCACAAAAAATAAGTTTTACGAAAAATCTGATTTTCTCTGGGGGAATGAAAAAAAAAACAACCTGATAGCAAAACCTCACGGCTACATTTTTTTTTAAATTCCCACTTTCAATTGAATTCCCACCTATTAGTCAACGGCATATGGGTGGTCACACCAAACATTGATTTGATTTAGATTTATCTTATATTCATTCACTTTGCACTTTGTTAATTGATCAAATAAACTACTAACACCATTTTTTCCATACATGCCTAAAACATTTGCACAGTATTATATATGTTAACAGTGTCATTCAAAAAAACTAAGTAAAGCACTATTACTACCAATTTTGCCTTTAATGTATCGAATATATGAGGAGACATGGATTGGAAAGAGAAACCATATCCTATGGGGGCCATTCATGGGCCTAATTCAGTATAGATTGGCCAGTGCCCCCCCACACCACCCACACACACGGAGCAGTAAATATACCTTTGAGGAGGAGAAGAGGAGGACATTGGTCACAATGCCTGGGAGAGGAGCTGCTGCTCATGCTCATGCTCCCTTCCTGTGTGATCCGATCAGAGCTGAGCTCTGTGAGCAGAGTGGCCCCAGAAAGTGCAGAGACGGAGACAAGGCTGTCTTCGTCTCTGCAGCAATTAATAAATAAATAAAGAAAAAACATTGAAATGCCTGTTTCCGGCTGTGGCTCCAGCTGATATTGTGAGCCGGGTGGCACAGCAGAGAAGACACAGTAGGGCAGGGTGCCATTAGCGGTGCACGGCACCCTTTGAACCTTTGGCGCCCGGAGCTTGAGCTCCACTGGCTCCATGCTAGCTACGCCCCTGGGCAGCTGTCCACAGAGAGGTCAGCGAGGGTTAGAGCTGATGAAGCTCCCCCCACAGCCTCTTCCAATGCAAGGTAGGTGGCCCGAAAGCCACCTACCCCCACTTCCACTAGACCACTTGTTGTTCGGGCATTTGGCCTATGGGCAGAGTCAGGCCGTTCCGGCCTGTGGGCATTTTAGTTAGGCCCTCTCAGCCCGTGGCCATTCGTCAGGCCCCCGTAGCCTGTGACCCCCTAGGGCCCATTATAGGTCGGGCATTAGGCCTGTTGATAATTTAGGTGGGCCTTCCTGGCTGAAGGCCCCAGGTTCGGGCACCAGGCCTGTGGCCCCAGATAGCCAGGTGCTAGGCCCATGGCACAAAAGCCAGGCGCAGGCCAGAGGCCCTATGAGGCGGGCTCACTGCCTGTGGGCTATATTATCAGGAACTAGGCTTGTGGCATGAAGAGGGAATAGACCAGGGAGCAGTTTGGAAGTTGTGCCCCTTGTGTGTAGACAGGTAGCTGTGGGCACCTAGGCCTGCAGGTGAGAAGGGGAGGGCGCTAGGCTCAGGATTGTAATTACACCATATTATAGACTTTCCCGTGGGTGGTTGGGGCAGGAGGTGGACAGGCTGTGCAGCTGTCACCTCTCCAGGCCTCAAGTAGGTAACGGGAAAATGTTTGGGTGTTTAAGAGCTGGCTAGCTCTAGGTAGGGGGTATAATAGGCAGCAGAATAAAATATGTTTCTGTCACTGTTTCTTGCAATGTGATTGTTATTGTGTATGTTGTTTTCCGTGCAGGGTGTACTTGGTTTTAGTACTGTTAGTTTGTCAAGCGTGGGCGCCAGACTACAGTGGCCATGGCTGTGAGGAGAGTGTTGTTACACAGGGCACTGGCTGCCCGCTACCCAACCACACTGCACTCTCACCGGGAGCAGCCAGCCTGACAGTCATGTCATTGAGCCGGGGAACAACCCAGACTACACGCCCCGGGTCTCTGCGGCTGCACATTGCCAAATTCACGTAGGACAGAGTCTCTGGGTTACTGTCTCCCGGGTGACGGTGCACAACACTCATCAGCCGGCACGGTATCGGCGCAGGGAACAGGGGGAGGAGCGGTTTGTACATGGTAAGATCCTGTCCTGACACTGACAGCGGAGAGAATAAAAAGTAAAATGAGTTCGTGAGAGGCAAAACTTTATTATATAAAGACAGAGGGATCACATCTTGGGATGAGAGGGGGAGAAGAGATCCCATCCTGGAAACAGTGGCACCACAACCTAGTTGGCTGGGACTGGGAGGGAATGGGAAGGGGAGTGGTCAGGACTGGAGGGGTAGGGTCAAGAGTAAATCGCCCCCCCTAAAAAAAAAGTCTAGACCTGCCCCTGCTATGTGATGTAGTTAGTTAGTTGCGTGCCACACTAGTGAGCATTAGGCCCTGCACGGCATTGTTTTTGTTGTTGTTGCTTCCTTACAGGAACCTGTAAGGTACGTCTTGGTGAAGGTGCAAGTTTAGGGACGATGAGTGTTATCTTGGTCTCTGCCTATCTCGTTTTGTCTCTGCCTATTTCCCTTCCTTCTTCGTTCATACATGGACCTTGCATCCCTGTGCAAGGTCAAGACTTCACCTAGGTGCGCGAGTGCCAATAGGTGACACTTCGATTTCTGAGGCCGCGTGCCGAGGATTACATTCCCTGGAGCCCGAAGCCTTCTGCTGTAGAGATGTCGCGGGACAGAGGGCACATCAGTCTGTATCCAGGAAGAACATAACTCACTCTTCTCCTTCCTCCTAGGTGATCGTGTCTGGGTCCTGGAGTTTACCAGGACCGTGGTTCATCACAGCCTTAAGGTGAGAGATTGCGGCGCAGGTAAGTGGTCTGGATACATCTGCACGGCAGCAGGCACCACACTGCACTGCCTACACCCCTCTTATATCTGGACGGTGGCTTTCTGCACGCAGTCAACTGCAACCTCACAGATTAGTGATCCATGCTTAATTAGGCCTCATTATATCTAATTCAAATTCTAATGCAGCAGGAGGCATCTGTAGGAGATGTCTCCTGCTAGCTTTAGTGAGGATCAAACACCCCACATTTTGAAGAACTTTTCTGGGTGGTGACCCAACCCTGGCCCAGGGTCACGGGATTGGATCGCTAAAAAGAAAAACGCCCCCGCCTCCCCCCCACAGTAACTTACTTGGGGGATCGGGGGGCAGGCTGCAGTGGTGGATGCCACCAGTGGGAGGCAGTCGGCGGGTGTGATGCCAGGCAGCGGAGGTGCTTGTGTGCTGCCAGGGTTACAGCAGCAGAGGTGCAGTGGTGCGGCCTATGACCAAGTGACCTATGACTTATGACCAAGTGATGCTGCGCAGGCCGGGGGTCGGGAACAGTCGAGCAGCATCTGAGCGGGTGCTCAGACACTGCCTGGCAATAGACTGTGGCATTAGACTACTCCAATCCCGGGATTGAAATACCGGACATTTTGGGTCAAATCCTGGAATTCCACCGATCCTGATCCCAGGATTAGCCGCCCTAATTTCATATCTGGGTGATATGTGCAGAGTAGTATCATGTTTCCATTTCTCACTTGGTACAGTTGTAAGACTGGCCATTAGTGAAGATTGTGATGCAGTTGGCCAGCTTAACATTCCCCGACTATATATATAGAATACAGTTTGGTGTGTACTAACATTGATTCTTCGCTTTCTAATAATGTACTGTGTGTTTTAGCTGCTTGAAAATATTTTGTAATTGTAACTTTTAATTATTGAATTGATTGCATTTAAAGTAAGCTTTCAACAACATCCATTATTCATCTGGTATAAAATATAAAATTTTATTTTTGCTCACTATGATGACTCCATAGTTACTACAATTGGCGACAGACGTTCATGTGATGCGGGTTAGTCAACTAATCTCTCTTCATAGCCCATTGTACTTTGCTGGCCCGTGAGCACATTGACACAGTGACACTTGGTTCTAAAACATTTTGCATATCTAAGTGTTTTTGCTGCTATTAATAACTGCGTACAGTCTGTGCTATGAGTAAAACATGTGCAAGACATCAGATGTCCTAAAGGACTATTCCATTGTAATTATTGCGCTGTTTCTCCACAATGACACACAATGTAACTACTTCATTTTGTTCATTAGCATGTATCATTCATACTCTCAGGCAGAATTACAAGTGCCCATTGCTGCAATTACCAGAAGAACAGTGGTGGCTGCTACTTACATGTGGCAGGGGGACCACCGCTAATCCCCTGCCGGAAGAGCAAACAGCCATCATCCTGGGTCCCGACACCAGTGCATTGATCCGGCAGGTGCCGGGACTGGTGTATGTGCAGATGCCGCTCTGCAACTTTCCATGCCCCTAGGTTCTATGGACTGGGTTGCACACTAAGGTAGGAAGTGTATTCCTACAGGAAGCCAGCTCTCTGCTTATCGCAGTCTGCACCAGCATTCCTGGAGGAAGAGAACTCTCCCAATGGAACTGCCTTGTGTGTCTGTGATTGGCATGAAGGACTTCCACTAGGCTAGTAGGCAGCGTGTGTGTATGTATTAGGCAGACTGTGTGTGTGTGGCTATGGGGCAAAACCAGTGCTAGTTTCTGCCAATCATACATACATTCAATCATGCATGTTCGCGTAGGGGAGCGATGTTTTGCAACTGCACATGCGCATAGTCCGTTATGCGCATGTGCAGCCACTGTGTGCAATTAGCCATGGTGAATAGATTATTCGTTGGCATGCCAACAAATCAGTAGTTTGGGGGCCGGGGGATTCTCCCTCGGGAACGCGCAGCGCTTCATGGAAACGCAGGGTGTTCTCATGGTAATTCCCCGATGACGCGGGTATGGGCGGTGGACATCTGACATCAGCGGATGTCAGATGCCCACCAGCTTCCCGTACAGGCACTCACAGATGTAAGACACCAAAGAGGTGTCCTTCATTTGCAAACTCTATAAAAATCATTCTATGGTATGCGACCATCGAATGAGTTTGTGCCCGCACGCAAGGCTGCGAATGGATGAGTATGCTAATCATCCATTTGCATGCCTGTGGGTAATAACGCCGTGCGAGGGGGGGCGGGCGTTTATGTGTGCGGCGGGCGGCGACTGGTGGACTCGCAAGCCTGCGAAATTCACAGACTTGCGAGTCAACCAGAACAAGGGCCAATATGTAGACAAACAGTAACAAATCTTTTCCCTCAACAATGGATGACATCTTAACAGAATTTTAATTTTTCTAAAAAATGACAAAATGATAACAGAAAAGGGTACTTGAAACTTTTATGGGTACTTGTGTAGTTTCACGGCGCCACTTACGTAGTCAGCGTAGTGTACCTGTTAGCATCAGCGTTGTGTTCCCACAGCCAGCGTAGTCAGAGTAGTCAGCACGTAGTCAGCTTGTGTCTGCAACTGTGTGTATGTTTGCGCCTAAACGGAGCTTACGCAGTTAGTGTAGTCAGTCAGCATTGTGTCAGCACTTATTACAATGTGTAGGAACCATTGACCATTTTTAATCTGCCTGACATGACAGGTGTGAATGTGTTCCTGAAGCACCCCCACTATTCACGTCAGCCCGAAGCGTGACGAGCAGACGTGGTACGCGTCCTCCCGGCCTGTTCATACCCCCACTATCCATGTCGATGTGGAGTTGATTTTATAAAGTGTGGCGAGCGCAGCGAGGCACTGAGCCCAAAGCATGACGAGCGCAGCGAGCGCCGTGAGGGGACACGTAAAATGAGCTCAAAGCATGGCGAGCGCAACGAGCCCCACAAGGGGACGTGGATTACTTGACGTGGTCCCTTGCGGGGCTCGTTGCGCTCACCACGCTTTGGGCTCATTTTAGGCGCCCCATTGTGGGGGGCGCTGCGCTTGACACACTTTATAAAATTAACTCCACGCCAATGTGGATAGTGGGGGTATGAACAGGTTGGGAGGATGCGTACAGCATCCCCTCGCGGGGCTCACTGCGCTCGACATGCTTCGGACTGGCGTGGATAGTGGGGGTTTGAAATGGAGGCATTTGCCAGTATGTAACATGGAGCACTGGCAAATGCATCCTTTATTGTGCATGAGGCGCACTTGCGCCTGCACCCCCCTTTGTGCATGAGACACACGAGCTACCGAACCCCTAACCCTGACCATCTCCCTGAAGCAGCCATGGGCAGAGTTGCTGTACCGTGCCACGCAAGGCTAGTGCTTCTCAGGCAGATGGAGCGCCTCTCCGCCAGCGCCCACATGATTGCCTCTCTGCCGGCGTCCACCAATGCAGGGGATCTGGCAGTTACCAGCGCTGTGTGAGAGGCACTCACTAGGTTTGCCAGGGACAGAGCTGCAGCTCACGGATACAGTTTGGTGACTATGCTGCCTGATGGGGACACTGCACTGACTATGCAGGATTGCCGTGGGGACACTACGCTACTAGGCTGCCACTACGAGGATGCTGACTAAGCGTCCTCCCGACCTGTTCATACCCCCACTATCCACGTCAGCGTGGAGTTGATTTCCTAAAGTGGCGAGCGCCGGGGACGCGTAAAACAAACCCAAATCGTGGCTAGCGCAGCGAGCCCCGCGAGGGGAGCGGAAAACATGAGAAGTAATATATGTGCGCTCGCCACGCTTCGGGCTCATTTTCCGGTGCACGGTGCACTTGCCACGCTTTGGGTTCGTTTTATGCATCCACTGTGCTCGCCACTTTAGAAAATCAACTCCACGCCAACGGGCTAGCCACGCTTCGGGCTTGGTGGCTCGCTGCGCTTGCCACACTTTAGAAAATCAACTCCATGCCGACGTGGATAGTGGGGGTATGAACAGGTCGGGAGAACACATAATGTGCCCGCTCGCCACACTTCTGGCTGACGAGAATAGTGGGGTTTTGAAATGGAGGCATTTGTCTGAATTTGACATGGAGCACTGGCAAATGCGTCCTGTCCTTTTTTGTGCACAAGACGCACGTGCGCCACACCCCTTAACCCTGTCCGTCTCACTGAAGCGGAGACAAGCAGGGTTCTGGAACACTCGTGCATATGAGACACTCGCGCGTTCAACTAACTTGGAGCGCCTCTCTGCTGGCGTCCGCTAGGGTTGGGGATCTGGTGGTTCCCGACGCTGTATGTGAAGCGCGTCCTCCGATGCTGTTTCAGTGTCTGCTACCGCACCCGACCCTGTGGACGCCGGCAGCTTTACTCCTTAATTTACACTACATTGACTGCGCTTGCTACGCTGCTTTACTATGACTACTTTGGCTGGCGCTGACTACGTAGCAATGATTACTCTGACTACGTAGCGCGCCCAGGCGCCGTGATAATACACAAGTACCGAATCTTTATAGCGTATGCTTGTTTATTGTCCAAACAGCAGCAAACCAAATAATAACAGCAGCAAACCTGATAGTAGTTGACAGTTAATCTTCTTCTTTATGGCTAGGTCCAGAACATGATTTTATTTGAGAAAAGGATGTCTACTCATTGCATTTTTAAAACTATAACTATACTTAACCCAGAGGCATTTTAAGAGAAAAGCCGCATGCCGCCTCCAGCTTTAATACAAATATTCATTTTCACAAAGTCTGCTATCTCTGTTTTTATTATGGCAAATTTGCATATACTCCAGAATGTCATGAACAGAATGTCCTGAATTGCAATTAATTGAAATCCCTCTTTGCCATGTCAATGAACTTAACCCCCAAAACAAAATTTCCACTGCTTTTCAGCCCTACCACAATGTACCAACTGACATCGCGTCAGTGATTCTCTTGTTAGCACAGGTGAGACTGTTGATGAGGACAAGGCTGCAAATCACTTTGTAATGCTTTGCACAAAAAAAGGGCTTCATATGCAAGGGTATTGTAGCTAGTAAGTCTGCACTTCAATCAACCATTTATCAGATCATCAAGAAGTTCAAGGAAAGAGGTTCAATGGTTGTGAAGAAGGCTACCATCAGTCCTGTGTGATACCAACAGTAAAACATCCTGAGACCATTCAAGTGTGGGGTTGCTTAACCTAAGGGAGTGTGCTCACTCACAATTTTGCCTAAAATCACAGCCATAAATAAAGAATGGTATCAAAACATCCTCCAAGAACAACTTCTCAAAACCATCCAAGGACAAGTGACAAACAATGTATTTTCCAGCATGATGGAGCAGCTTGCAATGAGACATAAGTGATAACTAAGTGGCTCGGGAACAAAACATCAACATTTTGGGTCCATGGGCATGAAACTTCCCAGACCTTAATCCCAATGAGAATTTGAGGTCAATCCTAAAGAGGTGGCGGGCAAACAAAAACCCACAAATTCTGATAAACTATAACCATTGTTTCAGTTAGTATGTGGCCAGAAGGTGACAGCATGCCAGGGTGAATTGCAAAGTTCTTGGAAAAAGAAGGGTCAACACTTTAAATATTGTAATTGTCACTTATGCTTGTAATTTTACTTAAGTATTCCATAATAACAACTGACAAAAAGGTCTAAAAAAACTGAAGCAGCAAACCTTGTAAAAACCACTACATGTCTCATTCTCAAAACTTTTAACCGTGGCTGTTTATGTTTATTAAACGAGAAAGCTATGTTAAATTTTGAATGATGTGTATCACCACAGTGTCCAACTGTCCATTTAACTGGTTAATACTTAAATGCCACCATACAGCTGTGTATGGTGGCATTTAAGTATTAACCAGTTAAATGGACAGTTGGACACTGTGGTGATACACATCATTCAAAATTTAACATAGCTTTCTCGTTTAATAAACATAAACAGCCACGGTTCTCAGAGGGGAAAAGTCGCATCTGATCCCCTTGAACCGGCCGGCAACTTACTGTTTTAGCAATACTGCAACTGAAGCTGAATCTTGAAAAGCTCCACTGGGCAGGGACTGATGTGAACGTTCATATATTCACTGTGAAATGCTGCAGAATATGGGTGGCCTGTACCCGCAACGCTGCCCATGAGGCCACACCCCATTTTCACCGCTATGGGAGCATGCTCAGCATCTCCGTGAGCTGCTGGCTATGCCCCCAGCCCCTCTGGATACAAGAATAGATGCTTTGCGCATGCGCACAGCGTCTATTCACAGGCGACAGGGGGGACTCCCAACTGTCCCTCCCCCGCCACGGGACACTACCAAAAAAAAACATGAGACGTTCCCGCGATAAGTGGGACAGTTGGAAGGTATGGGGTAAGTATACTTACTTGGCCCTTGTCAGAATTCTGTGACATCATAGGTCATGCCATTGCATGCCTGCCTGTCAGTCCAGCAGCAGTCCACACGGTGCAATCTTCATCTAATCATATGATGTGTACCCAGCTTTACAGTGAAAGTTTTAGCGATATTTATGTTTGAGCACAGATGACTTAAGCTGGGTATATACAGCTAAAGATTTATCTCTCTGTTGGGAACAAAAATCTGGAAATGTATGGGACCATATGACAAGAAGCCATTAAGTCCCAAATGCTGGAAAATAGACATAAATGATTGTTCAGATAAATTTGTAAAAACAAACAGATAATTAGTTTGCCTAATTAGTTTATCTAATTAGTTTGGGCCTGATTCAGACCTCGTTGCTGAGCTGCTAATTTTCGTTGCCCAGCGGTCTGGTATACACCACCACGCCAGAGTGAAATCCCGCCCTTTCCAAGCGTGTGAATGGCTTAGCATGGCTTGTGATCAGAGGTTTGCATGCAAATCCATTCGCAAGCCGCTAACCATCGATTTTCCCAATGTGTAAAGTCTGTGGGGGTTATCCTGGAAGACATGCAGAGCTACAAGGTTTGTAGCGCTGCATGTCATTTTCAGCCTGCCCACCGTTCGTATATGCCGCCGCCCCCAATTTGCAGCCCGAATTCAGATGCACGGCTTCGAATGGATGTTTTGCATAAACATCCATTCGCAGCCTTTAGTTTTGCGTGTGTTCACGAGGAGAACATGGTGTGTAGCTGACATCCGGTGATGTCAGCTGCCTGCCCCCAGCACCCAGGTCACTGGGTGATTACCATGGGAACGCCCAGCTTTGGTGGGCGTTCCCATGGCCGGATCCCCCGGCCCACCTGCAGTCTTGTGTGCAAGTGCCCAGCAAACAATCTGTTCGCCGTGGCAGCTCGCACATAGCGCATGCCTATTTGCACGGGTGAGCATGGACCAGAATAAGGTCCTATGTGTAGCGCTAGACTTACTTGGCGGCTGTGATAGAATCAGGCTGATCGAGGCCAGAGCTAATGTCACAACCCTCCCCCCAAATGCCTGGGCACACATGCGATTTCCCTGACACTCCCAGTAAATGGAGAGTTAGCACCCCCAAATGCTGGCTTCATGACAATCACCTTGCGTACGGCAAGCAATTTAAAAAAGTAGCATGCACAGTCTATCGATAATCACCTTGGCCAGCAGATTCACAGCCGTGTGATCAGGTCTAAATCAGGATCATTGTCTGTTTTCCAGTATTTGGGAGAAAATGTTTGATTCTAATATGCTCCCATACATTACCAGATTTATGTTCCTAGCAGATAGACTGGATGGATGTATATCTAGATAAAAACAAGAGTGGGGGCAGAGGCAGGAATATTAAAGGGGACAGTGGGGCATAAAGTACAGCATACCCTCAGTGCAGTGCACACTATGGACCGGATTCAGCAACAGTTGCAGTTTTGCTAAAATAGCAAAACTGCAACTGTATGCTATTGCAGTCACCCCATAAATGGTTTGGACACAGCTGTATTGTCCAGACCACTCCTACAAAATGCTGCCTCGCCGCCACTGTCAATCATTTTGGCAGTTTGTGCACATGCACTGCGCATGTGCAGAGGGCCCGAAATTCTATAGTTTAATTGATAATGAAATTTTCATACTTGCGCAACTGCTGCGGAACCAAGCCCTGTATATGGCCAATGACAGCAGCGGGAAGGAGAAGTGAAAGAACTGCAGGAAGCAGAATGGATGCTTAATCTGGTCCTTCTGCAGGTGCTTTTGATTCACACTATCAGGTCATGATCCCCGTACAAATACTCGTGCAGGTTGAAGAGTTAATTAATGAACTATTGAAGAGTCATTCATTTATATCAGGTGACACTTTTGATGAAGTCCCCCAACCAAAGCATTATGCACCCCAACTAGTCAGCCAAGGCTGGACATTTTTCAGGTAGCAAGGATCACCCCCAACAAAAAGGGTCCCCATTTCGAAAATACCCCAGGCAGGCTAACCCCCATACCCCTGAATAGTGGGTGCTTTGTTCCTGGAATTCCCCCTTAATTTATGATTGTCATCACCTGCTTTAAACAGAATAATTAATTAAAAAAAGGTGTTTTAACACAGGTGACGGTAATAAAAAGTTAAGAGGCAAGTCCAGGAATAAATCATTGTGCCTCACCTGGAGAGGGTCATGTTGGGAGTTTTGTAAATATCACAAATGCTATTCTCCTGAATTGTGCTACATGGTATACATACTATGGCACCCACACAGACCTTTACACCCCCACTACTGCCACTGCTGCATTAAGGTATGTACACAGATGCCCAGTCACACCCCCACCCCACAACCATGGCCATGGCATACCCCCTCCCCTAACCTCCTTGATTTGCAAGCCTTTCCAACAATGGGGTAGATGTATACTATTCATACATGCTGACTTTATAATTCTCCTCTCCGGGAGAAGCCTGGAGAGGAGTGAAAGGGGGGGTGGGATGTGGGGGCGGGGCAAGACTTGGGGGCGGGGCAAGACTGACATCACCAAAATCGGCCCCCATGACAGACAGCTGCACTCATTCGCGGGTCTGCGGATGGGGGAGGGGCTAAAATGACGCAAAATGATGGGATTCACGGCATTTTAGCTCCACCCCCTCCCCGCGGACCCGCAAAATTCAAAATTTTATACCATGGGGAAGGGGGGGAGGCGTGAGGCTGTGGCGTAATGCGGGAGACTTGCCCACCTTCCCGGGGGGGGGCGGGAGAGGGACCCAAATTGCGGGACCCTCCCGGCCATTCCGGGAGGGTAGGCAAATATGATACTATTATAGCAGAGCTTATCCCACCGCTATAATACTGTACTTCCTGCTTGCATCATTAACGAGGTGAAGCAGGAAGGAACACCAACAAGATGTACTAACATCTTGCTCGCTGAAGCGGGGGAGCGCTAACTGCCCCCTCCGGCGATGTCCCCTCCTAGAGTCAGCACATCAGTTCCTCATGGAAGATCTCCTGTGCAGCCCAGAGTCAGCAGCAGGGACAGTGCTGTCCCTTCTGTGGGGATAGGGCATCGCCACCTACAGCTGTCGAAGTCGATAGCGGCAGGGGGTGGAATGGTCAGCGTTGCTGATGGTTCATAAATTGCCCAGCATATTGGCCTGCTATCAATTAGATAGCAGTGCCGATATGGACAGGGGTGCCCCTGTCATTTACCGCACACCGGCTCCTTCTTACATGAGGGGAGAAGTGGCATCAGTGCACATAACGTGCAATGATACCACCTCTACTCGAATATCTGTAAAATGATCAGCCCAATTTATTTAAATTCTGATCTGATCACTTTTTGATGAGGATCGCCAGTAGGGGGAGCACATACATAACAGATTTATTATAGCAATCATCTGCAGAATTTTGGATTACATATATATTGTATATGGCCTTTATACATATATTGACCTTTAGTCTGACTTTCAGCACGTGCTCTGTACCTGAAACACATACTGCCAGATCCTGGGTCCACATTCCTCCATCTGCAGTATACAGTATATAGGGAGTGAGAGGGGAAATTGACTCCTGCGGTAGACCTGAGTTATAGTCCACCTGTACATTATATATGAAGGCATATCCTGTAATCTTCAGCGGTGTGCCATATACATATAAGCAATTGGTTATACTACTAACCCCACATTACAATGTCCTTCACTTTTTACACATTACAGAAATCTTACTCTCAACACAATATTAAGGTGCAAAGCTCCCAACTTTCTTCTTGCCGGACACGGGACGCTGCTGATGTGCGCCGAAGGTGCGCCGGAAATTTCGGGGGCGTGGCCTATACTCGCGGCTCTCACGCGAGGCCACACCCCATTTTGCCGCTATGGGGGCATGACCCAGAGGCTGTATGAGCCTCTAGCCATGCCCCCAGCCCCCTGGCAGCGGGAATAGACACTGTGCGCATGCGCACAGCGTTTATTCCCCGCTGCTTAGCAGCCGACAGGGGGGACTCCCAACAGCCCCCCTCACCGCGGGACACTGCCGCCCGCGGGTGGGACATCGGGACAGGCCCTGATAATCGGGACTGTCCTGCTAAAATAGGGACTGTTGGGAGGTATGAAGGTGTGTGAATGTAATATCTAAAATGTATGTACATAATGTATGTATATGAGTATCTCTCTCTCTCATTCTCTCTCTCTCAATAGCAAGTCCTACACTTATATCACAACTAGTGACTCACTCCCAATTCACGGGTTGGGATCATTTGGTCTATTGCATTATGGTCGAAAGTCATTAGGTCGAATCCATTAGGTCGACATGCTAAAAGGTCGACATGACTCTAGGTCGACATGGGAAAAGGTCGACATGATTCTAGGTCGAAAGGTCATTAGTTCGACAGGTCATTAGTTCGACAAGGTCATTAGTTCGACATTGTCTATGTCGACATTCACAAGGTCGACATGGGGTTTTTCACTGTTTTTTACCTGAATGTCAACACAGTCGACATGGACACAGTTTAAAGTGCACTGCATCCCCTCGCATCGCTCGCTGCGCTCGCGATCACGGTGCCTCGCTACGCTCGGCACACTATTTTATTCTCCCACCACGCCCTAGTGGATGGTAGGGCATGAAATACCGCCTGTCGGCACATGTTGGCTCAAAAAACAGTGAAAAACTCCATGTCGACCTTGTGAATGTCGACATAGACAATGTCGAACTAATGACCTTGTCGAACTAATGACCTGTCGAACTAATGACCTTTCGAACTAGAATCATGTCGACCTTTTCCCATGTCGACCTAGAGTCATGTCGACATTTTAGCATGTCGACCTAATGGATTCGACCTAATGACTGTCGACCATAATGCAGTAGACCAAATGACCGCATCCCCAATTCACATGGAGCAACTTTGATTTTACATGTACTACTACATATATTTGCTTTTGAAATACAATATTTAAATTTTAATAAAAGAACCCCTCAAATAAGAGAGATGTTCTCGCCATAGCAGACACATTTACTTTGGGGGAACCCCATGTATACTCGCACTAATGCACCTTTTAGCTCCCTTTTGTCAGAGATTACACATATTACTAGTGATCAGCAGCCACCAGCCTTCAGTAGAGGGCAAAGTCTCCGTAGGAATGGTCACTGAGGCACTTACAGATATGCGGCCAGATGTATCAAGCTTCAAAAGTGATAAAACAGAGAGTGCTAAACAACCAGCCAATCAGCTTATACCTGTTATTTTTCAAACCCAGCCTGTAATATGACAGGTAGGAGCTGATTGGCTGGCTGTTTATCATTCTCCATTTTATCACTTTTTGAAGCTTGATACATCTGGCCCCATGGAGAGGGGGTCAGAGGAACACATGGGAAAGGAGATAGTAGCATATGGGTAGGCAGTGGACAGGGTCATTCATCAGGTAGCAGAGGTACATACAGGATTGGGAGATTATAGGTGCATATAGGGAGGTAGGAATCGGAAGCACCCAAGGAGAGGAGGGTCAGAGGCACTCATGGAGGAGGAGGGAGGGAGAGGGGAGGCATGCTTTATCAGGCAGGAGGCAGAGGTAAATATTATGAGGGGAGATGATAGTTGCACATAGCAAGGTAGGAAGCAGAAGCACTTATTAGGTGGGGGTCATAGGCATGCTTGATGAGACAGGAGGCAGTGGTACATATGGGGAGGGGAATATGATAGGTGAACATTGGGAAGTAGGAGGCAAAAGCAATAATGGGAGGTAGGAGGCTCAGACACTCATGGGGAATGGGGTCATAGGCAAACTTGTGGAGGCAGGGGGCAGAGGCATTCATGGGGAAAACTTGCTGATGACTCATTAAGGAGATATGGGCCATATGTGAAGGATGAGCACTGCAGTGAAGTTTTCCTGAAACCTTCTATGAGAGGGAGGAGGGACAAAGAAGATGATGCTGAATCATAAATGTAGCACATTGTGTGCAGTGTAGAGCATTGCCATTCTTATCTTACTGATATTGTCACTATTACTAAAATCATCACTGTTCAACTCACTTTTGTTATAGATTAGGTGTGCGCTCCGGACCTGACAGTGGAAACTGAAGGATCTGGAGGACGTTGTCGCGACATGATGGTAAGTAATGGGGGGGGGGGGCGGAGGCGGGCGCGCATGGGGGTGTGTGCGGCCGGAGGTATACCCGGAGGTATGACGCTGTGCCTCTGGGGACCCGGACTGTAGGTCAGTCCTGGGCCCCAATATTTCTAGTGGCAGCCCTGTCACCATCTGCCCCACCTCTCCATGCCCACCATCTGCCCCCCCTCTCCATGTCCACCATCTGTCCCCACACTCCCTGCCCACCATCTGTTCCCACATTCCCTGCCCACCATCTGGCCCCCCTTTCTCTGCCCATCATCTCTCCCCCCTTTCTCTGCCGAGCATATCTCCCCCCCTTACTCTGTCCAGTATATCTCTCCTTTCCCTGCCCAGCATCTGTCCCCCTTTCTCTGCCCGTCATCTCTCCCCCTTTCTCTGCCCATCATCTCTCCCCTCTTTCTCTGCCCATCATTTTCCCCCCTCTTTCTCTGCCCATCATCTCTCCCCCCTTTCTCTGCCGAGCATATCTCCTCCTCCTGCTGCCCGGATTCAGTATGAAATCCCGGTGGTCGGGATCCCGGCGGTCAAAATCCCGACGCCAGAATCCTGACCGCCGAAATCCCGACAATGGGGGGACGTGGTCGCTGCCCGGCAGGCGGAACATTGAATCCCACGTGCCGATATACAGGTGAGCAAACCACAAATGGGCCAGGGTCACAGCTGTTGGGAGGTAAAGACAGCCTTGGCCCGGGATTGAATACCCCCCTTAGTCACATGAATTTAACCTGGTTAAGAGTACTTTAGACAAAACAAGAGGCTCTCACTGCTGTGGATCCTGTCTTGCATGTAAGACTGTAAAAATAAAGACCGCTAAGCATAAAGTATATTTCACATCCAAAAATGTTAAAGAATATAAATGTGACTTAGACTTCTTATATGTCGGAAACACCAGTAGAATGTTCAAAGTACATTTCCAAGCATATATACAACAATCAAAAGAGGTTAGAAATTCATACTTTTTCTACATATCTTATTGAGGGGCAGATGTATTAACCATGGTGAAGTGATAAAGGGGGCAGTTATAATGCACCAGCCAATCAGATCCTAACTGCCATTTTCAAACCCATCCTGTAACTTAAAAGTTAGGAGCTGATTGGATGGTGTGTTATCACCAGCAACTTTATAACTACACCAGGCTTAAAAACTCTGTAACACGATTCCATAATTCTAGAGAATGTAAAAAAAAAAAATTCTGGTGCATAGAACAGATTACTAATACATGGAAAAATGCTAAGGTTCTGTTATTTTTGGGGGCTCACAACTTTTTTCTGAGTGCATTGTGTGATATTAAATTGCCATTTTGTCTTGTGCCTTTGCTCCCCCCTACCTTTCATGGATGAGGCTATCAGGCAAGGCGGCACTTTTGTACGTAAAGTTGTGAGCGGCGGTTTAATAAATTCTCCCATTATCTATACGACTGTTCCAAATTTGGATATCAACTAATTTTATGATTAATACGTGTTAAACCTGAGAAGCACCTAATTGGAACCTGTGGAATAATGGAGAAACTTCTTCTTTTGCCTCTACTCAGTGTTCTCTGGGACTTATTGTGCACTTCATTACTACCTTGTTATTATTGCACATAACTCACATTATTAGTCAGTATCCCCATCACTCATATTGCCATCCTGAGCCCTTCACCATTTACATTAACAGTCTCTGCCATTCATGAACACACAACATATAAGCCAACATGGCCCTGTCTAATTTAATAGTATAGAGTGTTATGATGTTCTGCCGTAAAGATGTAATAGCACTCACTTCTACTGTTTCCAGCCAATGCAGAGCTTTGTAGACACCATTGTCACCAGTGACAGGAATTTGTTTAATACTGCCTTTACTGAATCAGATGTTTATGGCTTGGTTATGGACAGGGTGTAACGTGGGGTGGGGGAGATGGGGGTGGAACTGAGTAATCGTAGAAAGAATGGCTGTCACTGCTGCTGAAGTGAAGAAGAGCCACTAAGAGGATCAGGCTCTGTGCATGCTGAAGACAGAAATAAAGTGGCCTGGAGGAACACAGAGAGGTGGGGAAGCTGCTGGTGGGACACCTGTCATGTAGCTGCTGGCGAAACATAAGCAGATATATGTATAATGGGTCCTACTGTTTGCATTATGTGTATAAGAGGCATGACTATTGGGTGCATTATTTGTAAGGGGTACTATTATTGTGGAGATTTTGCATAAGGGGTAATATTGTGGTGGGCATTATGTGTATACGTGGTACTCCTACTGTGGGCATTATGTGTAAGTGACACTTCTGTGTGGCATAGATGTATAAGGGGTACTACTGTGTAGAGTAACATGAATAAGGGGCACTACTATGTGGCGTCATTTGAACCAGTGGCACTACATGTGGTGTAATTTGAATATGATTGTGCTACTGTGTGGCTTAATTTGAATTGGGAGTACTATTGTATGACCACACTCTTCCCCGTTGTTCCTTAATAAAGTATGGGAGGTAGGGCACAAATTTATATTTTGTAAGTGGTTGTATGGTTATGGATATGTGAAAACTCAAATCCATACAATTGGTCGCTAAGGGCCTTATTCTAGTTCACTCTTAGAGGCAAATTCCTTCTTAGCTGGACAAAACCATGTACACTGCAGGGGGGCAGATGTAACATGTGCAGAGAGATTTAGCTTTGGGTGAGTTATTTTGTTTCTGTGCAGGGAAAATACTGACTGCTTTATTTTTACAATGCAATATAGATCTCACTTTGAAGGAAAACCCCACCCAAATCTAATTCTCTCTGCACATGTTACATCTGCCCCACCTGCAGTGCACATTGTTTTGTCCAGCTAAGAAGGAATTTGCCTCTAAGAGTGAACTAGAATAAGGCCCTAAGTCACCAGTATTGGTTATACCATTCCTTTTTATTGGGAAGACACATATAGGGGGTAGGGTGGGATTTGCAGGGAGGGGAGGAGGTGTTTGTCACTTGTGCGGAGGTGGCTTAGACTTAGCTGGAAAGATAATTAAAATGTTGTTCATATGCGCTTTCTTATATATAAATGCAGCTCTAATTGATGTTCTAAAAAAGTTTATAAAGTATAAAAGTGTGCTAAGTGTACAATAGGAAGAAAGAGGGAAACGGAATAGAATAAATGATTTTTTTTAAAATTAAGACAAAAAAAAGAAAGAAAATATAATAGCACAATGGCCCTTATTCTGATCGGTGCGGCCAGAGCCGATTATGCGGCCAGGACCGTGCGTGCGAAACCCCGCCTTCCATACGGATCGCCAACTCCTTCCGTATGCGGTAAGAAGCTGGCCGAACGGACCGCACGTGTATTTTTCACGGAATACGCCTCCTCCATCTAAGGGAACCTCCCCCATCATTCGATGGTCACAGACCATCGAATGATGGACCCAGGGGCAGAACTCTGGGAGGCAATGGAGTCATCTGCCGCCGGGCTCCTGCTCCCAAGGGGGCACCTCTCCTTCCCTTTGAGTTTGAATCAGTTAATTGAAAGCAGTTGATATTGCTAATGTGGCTTACTCCCCCTTCTTACATCATTTTTGCAAGTGTCACACCCTGTATTAGACCCATGACCTTACTGGAGACAGACACCTTACTGAATGAGCTATTTGGGGGGGCACCAGTACTTACCTTGCCTCCGGGCAACTGGGATGAACTTACGCCACTGGATGGACCTAATGCTCCACCAGCACCCGCAACCTCAGACCACACGGGCATTTTTCTGTGCAAAAGCAGGGATCTGGGCGGGCAGCTGACATCCGGCGATGTCATATATCCGCCCCCTACACGTGCGTCACGGCCGCATTACCATACGTATGCCCAGCGTTTTCATGGGAACTCCCATGAAACGCGGGGCGTATGCATATGGTAATGAGCCCAAATAGCCCTTCACGCCCCTCTCCACCCCCTGTTCGGAGTGTTCACATATCATGCGGGATTTGGCCGTACGCCCCGCTCGCACATGCGCAGAGACGCCTCTGCACATGCGCAGACACAAAACATCGGCGGCCCGAACGCACGCGGATATATCCGCACCGATCAGAATAAGGGCCAATGTGGCAGTTCTTTTAAGAATTAATGCTCCAGGGATTCATCAATTCTTAAATGATCTGCAACATTTTGCCATTACATTTTCTTTTTTTTTTTTTTTTTTTTTTTGCGTTCATTTTTATTTTAGTATTTACTTATTTATTTATTTATTCTATTTCCCTCTTTCTTCCTATTGTACACTAAGTGCTCTTTTCTACTTTTATAAACATTTTTTAGTTGGAAAGATAAGTGCCTTCTATATAAACTCATTCCTGGCATCCAGGAGGGAGTGGTCAACTGCAAGGAGTTCAGATACAGAGATGGTTAAGTGAAGAAATAGACATGGAAATAGGACGTTGTAACAAAGATGGGAGACATTCTGTCATACAGATGGAGCCAGCCTCCCTCTTGCTAGCGAATCGCCAGATTGTCTCCGCTGGCGATTCGCCAGCGGCAAGGCGCTCCATATGACTGAGACGAGTGTGCGTCTCACACGCACGCGCGTCTCAGTTTCCGGGGCGGCGGGGCGACGGGAACCCTGTCTGTCTCCGCTTCAGGGAGACGGACAGGGTTAGGTGGGAGAGCGGGGAGGTGGTGGGGACCCCGGCTGAGGACCCGGGGGAAGCGCCGTCGGAAGGGGATGCTCGCGCATCTCGTGCGCGCGCGTCCCCTTTCGCAGTTCAGATGGCGACTGGCGGGGGATGGCGGCT
The DNA here is from genome assembly GCF_055691185.1 of Crinia signifera. Lineage (NCBI taxonomy): Eukaryota > Metazoa > Chordata > Amphibia > Anura > Myobatrachidae > Crinia > Crinia signifera. Next base: position 177,413,623 of record NC_139217.1, on the reverse strand, counting down.
GGCGATTCTTCCGCCATCCCCTGCAAAGCTGGACCAGCTCCATCTGTATGTGATTTAATATGAAAAAACATTTACACACACACAGAAGGAGGGAGCGGGAGACACATAGGGCCAACAGATCAGGTGTGTAATCAATGCAGCACATTTAATGAGGTGTCTGGTCTTAAGGTCCACACACACTGTGCGATTTTGTGCAGCGTGTATGGATAGCAATGATGAGGATACACACTGAGCAATTTTCGCCCTTCTGAGAAATTTTCGCTGTGGTGGACGACTTTCCATAGCAGGACGCTAAGGAAAGACATCACCCCAGTCGCTCATCTGCTGGTAATACATGCATCATCGCTGCCCTGTACACACTGAAATGACAAAACTAAGCTGCTTTCAGCTCAAAGTCGCCCAGTGTGTATGGGCCTTTAGGGGTGGGACCAGCCTGGATGCACTTTGTTATTGAGATCAGCCACCTGGGGCTGGGCTAGATAAGTCAGTTGCCACTGAGACCAGTGAGTAGTTTCTGTCCTTTTCTAGGTGATAAAATGAAGAAAAAGAAAATAAAACAGCCCCAATATGGCATAGGCACTATTGACCATCTGGAAAAACTCCCATTGAGGTCTTTGGAAAGTCAGCCTTTAAGTGTATCCCACAATAACCTACTATACCAACTTGCTATGACACCCATACCCTCGTTATTTTATTAAAACTGTAGGGATAACATCTGTGTGACAAAGGTACATGTCCCATAACAGCATTTTTTGTGTCAAGATGTATTCCCTTGTACCTGTTTATGACACTTATAAATGTTTATCTTTTGCAATGAAACTATTTATGACTAGGGGAAACATAATTGCTGTTTATGTAAAATCCTTTATGGCTAAGGTTTAATATCTAATCTTTATAATATCAATAATACTATATGGGTCCATGAAGACAATATCATGAATAGATTTCCTTGTATTAATAATATATGGTTATTTTTAATCATCTAATGTAATAAGGAAACAGATGGAACAAGTCTGCTGATAAAGCCTTACTTCTTATCCATTCTATCAGAAGAGATAAATCAGGTTCTTGTTTTCTTGTAGAGAATAAAGGTAGCATTTGCCTGTAAAGGCAGGAACCCACAAAGCCCTTTTGCTAACAGCTACCTCTACCTGGTTTTTGTACTTCACAAAAACACGTAAATACAGTAGCTTGTCACATTAGTGTACAGAGGGTGAGATTGACGTGAAAAGCAAAAGTAGCGGGTATCTCCGGTCCTGCGCTCCCTGTGGCTGCCAAAAAAGTTATAAATAAGGAGAATTCCCAACTCCTATAAACAATCAAATATGCAAACACCAGGGGCGAAATGTAATAGGGTGCGATTTTTTAGACTAAAAAAAAATCGCACCAAATCGCACCTTTAAAAATCGCATTTTTTGCCGCGAATTCGCATATGTAATGAGATGCGAATTAGCGGCAAAAAAATGCGATTTGCCGCGATTTTTAGTCATGAAAATGTGCGCATTTTTATAAATGCGCTTTTGTGCAAAAAAAAAAAGTTAAAAAAAAACCGGCGTGGGGTCCCCCCTCCTAAGCATAACCAGCCCCGGGCTCATTGAGCCGGACCTGGTTCCAAAAATACGGGGGAACAAAAAGCATAGGGGTCCCCCGTATTTCTGAAACCAGCCCCGGACTCTTGGACCGGTCCTGGTTCCAAAAATACGGGGGACAAAAAATCTGGGGGTCCCCCGTATTTTGAAACCAGCACCGGGCTCCAACAGCCCGCGGTGTCATGCCACAGCCGGGGGACACTTTTTATACAAGGTCCCCCGGCCAAAACATGAGCTGCGTGGCTGGTCAGCCTTGGACGGGGTACCTGGAGGAGTGGGGACCCCCCCAATAAAGGGGTCCCCCCCCCCCAGGCTTCACCCGTCCAGGGCTGAAGCCCGGGGCTGTCACCGGCGTCCGTGGCCAGTGGACGCCGGCCTGATAGGGTTAAATCCATCATACATATCATTACATTGCTTTTTACCGGCGAACTACAAGTGCCAGCAGACCTCCCCCGCATGCTGGGACTTGGAGAACCACAAGTCCCAGCATGCAGGGCATTAATGGGCCCGCTGGGACTTGTAGTCCACCTGTAAAAAGAATGTTTATAAAAAACACACACACAGAGAAGTACAAGTTTATTACACACACACACCTCAATTTTACACCAGCGTTACTTACCATTCCTGGATCCAGCGCTGGTCTGGCTGCTTTACAGCTGGCTCCCCCCGCACTGACAGGCAGCTGGGAGAACCGCTTTCTCCGTTGCCTGTCACCGGCTTTCTCCGTAGCTTCTGTAGCTCTGTCCCAGTGCTACAGAGGCTGAGAGCGTGATTGGCTGAGCTACAGTATGCGTCTCCATGGAGACGCATAGCTCAGTCCTGATTGGCTGAGCTATGCGTCTCCATGGAGACGCATACTGTAGCTCAGCCAATCACGCTCTCAGCCTCTGTAGCACTGGGACAGAGCTACAGAAGCTACGGAGAAAGCCGGTGACAGGCAACGGAGAAAGCGGTTCTCCCAGCTGCCTGTCAGTGCGGGGGGAGCCAGCTGTAAAGCAGCCAGACCAGCGCTGGATCCAGGAATGGTAAGTAACGCTGGTGTAAAATTGAGGTGTGTGTGTGTAATAAACTTGTACTTCTCTGTGTGTGTGTTTTTTATAAACATTCTTTTTACAGGTGGACTACAAGTCCCAGCGGGCCCATTAATGCCCTGCATGCTGGGACTTGTGGTTCTCCAAGTCCCAGCATGCGGGGGAGGTCTGCTGGCACTTGTAGTTCGCCGGTAAAAAGCAATGTAATGATATGTATGATGGATTTAACCCTATCAGGCCGGCGTCCACTGGCCACGGACGCCGGTGACAGCCCCGGGCTTCAGCCCTGGACGGGTGAAGCCTGGGGGGGGGGACCCCTTTATTGGGGGGGTCCCCACTCCTCCAGGTACCCCGTCCAAGGCTGACCAGCCACGGTGCTCATGTTTTGGCCGGGGGACCTTGTATAAAAAGTGTCCCCCGGCTGTGGCATGACACCGCGGGCTGTTGGAGCCCGGTGCTGGTTTCAAAATACGGGGGACCCCCAGATTTTTTGTCCCCCGTATTTTTGGAACCAGGACCGGTCCAAGAGTCCGGGGCTGGTTTCAGAAATACGGGGGACCCCTATGCTTTTTGTTCCCCCGTATTTTTGGAACCAGGTCCGGCTCAATGAGCCCGGGGCTGGTTATGCTTAGGAGGGGGGACCCCACGCCGTTTTTTTTTTTATAAAAACACTTTTACACATTTTTATTAACAGAACCATGCACAGATCTCAATGATCTGTGCATGGTTCTGTCAAATTCGCCTGTCAGAACCTGGTCTATTTTTTTTGCGATTTTTGGTAACATTGACCAAAAATCGCACCCTATTACATTTGCGAGTTGTATACTTTATAATGGGAAAACATCTGGATGCGAATTGAAATGTGACTAAAAATCGCACTTCTAAAAGTGCGATTTCGCGGTAAAAAGTGCGATTTTTTACCGCGATTTTCAACCTATTAAATGTGCGATTTTCGGAAAATGTGCGATTTCGGCCGTTTTTGACCAAAAATCGCACATGTCTAAAAAATCGCACTCTATTACATTTCGCCCCAGGTATATAACTTTCAACGGCACCTGGGATGGATGAAGTATTAGCAATAGATAAAGTGGTATCGAGGTGATAATGCAAAAAATACTTCCTTTTAACACACAAGAAGTTCCATTAGATCCTAATATTCATTCAATTCAGAATCCCCCAAGGGGTAGAGCAATCCAATATATGTGGAGAGAAGAAATGCTTATAATAGGGAAGCCAGTTTTTATTCCATACATAAAATACACAATACAATACACATTAAAAAACAGGGGTTTCCAGAGTACAGGGTGCAAAAGGTACTAATTACCAGAAGTGGTATCAGAGCTGGTGGTTAGTCAGTTCAAGCACATAGATAGATCAATATTCACCAGTCCAGTGCCCGGTTGACTGGTTTGGGAAAGTTTGATGCAGGGTAAAGTCCTTGAGTCCTACTGGTCTGGAAATCCTAACGCCACCAAAACTCGCGTTTCGACCCAAAAAGATATGGGTCTTTCTCAAAATGTTCAGTCTGATGGGATTTCCTAAAAGAAATTGATGTGGATCCACACGGTTAGATTTTATAATCCGTTATTAGGATATGGGGGCTAAGATGTTAGTGTAAATTTCTCCACAGATGGTACCAAATTTTCAGGGGGAAGTAGGTCTCCAGATTGGTGTTTTACCTCAGGACAAGAGTGAAAAGCCAATTCACTTGGTCCGAGGGGAGAATTATCTCAATTGGAAGGTGAATGTACCACCTTGGTGAAACAAGTTTGGACCCACAAGGTAGGGAGCGCTGGAATTACCTTCACAGATGTTACCGGGCTTTTAGGAGGTGACGTGCCTCCAGATGACTCTTGTGCCTCGGATTGGAGTAGAAGAACCAATTTGCTTCTCCTAAAGAGTGGGGTTGGCTTCCCCTTAAAAGTGGAGTACCCCGTTGGATAAAGGATATCCTTCCTTGGTAGTCCTTGATGGAGTCTGCAATGGAAACACTGAGTGCCGTTGGTGAGATTGTAAAGGTAGTCTGAGGTCACTTGAGAATGCACCTACGCGTTTCACTGCCCTCGGCAGCTTTTTCAAGGTGACTTGTTCACTGCACTGACTGGGAATAAATACCCTGTGGGATAAGTATCTTCACATCCACCTGACTGTATCAATTAGTAGGTAATCAATTAAAATAAATGCAAAATTCAGATAAAAAAACATATAGAGGAGACAGACCTACTTAGACATATACAACAAGTATTAAAATTGTGAGTAATAACTGTAGGAACGGAAATAATACATTGCCATGTATAGATCGCATTGCCGGAAGTGTGTGAAACCAGGCACTTCCGGGCTGTGGAACGCACGCCACCAGACATGTTCTTCCTGTCGCATGGAGTGTTCGTATGCACCGTTTTCTTATTGGGGGGATAGATGTAAGTTATATGACATGTCGGATGTCACTACTGTGAGACGTCGGATACTCCGCTTCTGGGGCATGTTTAAATGGGTATCCTGTGTATGGCATGCATAACTTAAGACGCCACCTGACCTCTCACCTAATCACCTCCTCCCACTCCCTTGTCCAAGACTTCTCTCCCGCTGCCACCCCTGCACTGGAACAACCTCCGGCCACCCATCAGGCTTTCTGATTCCCTTACCTCCTTCAAGCGCTCCCTCAAAACCCACTTCTTCCAACTAGCCTATCCCTCCTCCTCCTCCTAACCTCTTTCGCTCCTCCTATCCTGCCTACCCTACCCCTCCATCTGTTCCCATCCTTCCTACTTATCCTATTGTTTTTCATTCGTCCACCCACCTCCTTTTAGTCTGTTAACTCTTATGACTAGGGCCCTCCTTCCTCACATACTCACCCTACCTCTTTACCTCACCTGTGCTCCTGCCCTGTTCTTTCCTTCCTCTACTTCGTCAGTCTCCTCAACAATTTCGACACCTACTTCAGAACTGATGCTGATTTTAGTTCTACCAGCTATACCCCTATTTATGCTGTATTTTATCAACACACCCTGTACGTTACCTTGTAATTTGTTTTTTTGTTTTCTATGTACGGCGCCTTATAAATAAACAAACTACTACTACTTCCTACATATTGACATGCATATATAGATATTTCCTGTATCGTGACATGCAACCTGCAGTTTATACAGAACTGCATGCTAAAGTTAAATAAGCGATGTACTATCCCCATATCAACAGGTCTAAATGATTTATTTCATACATATATAGAAATTATACAGTATTTATAAAAAAAATATATATTTCCATAAAATACATCATAGCTAATAATAAATATCAAGTAATAAAAATAATAATAATAATAATAATAATAATAATAATACTGATGGATATCACATAATGAAGAGAAAAAGAGTTTATCATCTGTTCTAGATAATCAATTATGATAAGTGAGCATTTTATTTAAAGAAACCTATTAGTAAAAGGAAGCTGGTATGATTAGGAGAAAAGCATATATCCTATAGATTGTAAGCTTGCAGCAGGGCCCTCCTACCTCCAAGTCTGTCTGTTGTTGCCCAGTTTGTCTTATCACTGTCTACTATTGTAAAGCGCAACGGGATCTGCTGCGCTATATAAGAAACTGTAAATAAAATAAATATATATATATATTTATTTTAGCTGGCTCTTATCTATATATAAAGATAAAGATATTATAGACTGTTTTCTTTTTGCAATTTTTTTTTTACTACTTTCATTACTAACCTGCATGTTTTCTAGATCTAGAAACATTTAGCATGTTAGCTACTTCTTTAATGCCGATGCGATGGAACTTAAGCACCGCTATTTTTCCCAGAGTCAGCTGACCGTGGTTCCTCCAATCCAGGTCCTGAATTCCAGACTTCAGTCTCCAATGTGCAGCCAGACTATTTAAGTATCTCCAGGCCCATTCCTCATTGCCAGTGCAACTTCTATTGATTCTACTTGTTCAGATTTCAGAGTTTGACTCCATAATGTTGCTGCCACCTGCTACTGTGATTAGTTCAGTTTCGGCATGTTCTGCTGTATTCTGCATTCACCATTATATCTATCAGGGTGTACTACAAGTCTCAGTCTGATTCTGTTGTAGCAGTGAGCTACAAAACCTAACCTATTCGGAGTATGCACTTGTGCCCCCTCTTCTGTAAACAGCATTTATGTTGCCACTGTGCAACATGGACAAACTTACGCTATCGCACATGTTTTTATCCATTAAAGAAGGAGTTTGCTTTTGCAAACCGACCTGAATCACCCCCTGATTATGCTCTGTATTATGTTAATAGTACCTTTTGTAAAGTGCCATGAGCCCTATTGGAGACAATTACTACATACTGTAAATAATCTTCTTCTGTATAATTATTATTATTATTATTATTAATAATCATGAGTGAACCACCAATGCACAGATATTCTAGGGTTAATTTATTGGGATTCTATTAGCCAATATTTTTGGATTGTGGGAGGAAACCTGAGTACCCAGAGTAACCCACGCAAGTACGTGGATAATATACAAACTCCGCACAGTTAGGGCCATGTTGGGAATCAAACCCATGACCTCAGTGCTGTGAGGAAGTAATGCTAACCATTACACCATCCATGCTGCCCCGATCATGTCAGACATTGATACGTTCACATAATTTCTCTAGAAACCATAGGTGTGTGCGGGCCATTTTCTTAGGAGATGCACCATTGGAGGGGCACGTCCATCACCGCCTACTGGGCGTGTCCATCACAGCCTTCTGGGTGTGTCCATCACCACCTACTGGGCATCAATGTAAACTAAATAGAAGGCTTTTTTATGTATATGCACTTCAGAATGAATCGTCGTCCCCCCACACACACATATTAGAAAAAGGGACAGTGCGCTTTGCAAACATTTACACTGTAATGCCCATTACACATAATGCCGCGCATTACACATAATGCCACCACCATAATGCTCATCACACATAATGCCACACACAGTGATGCCCATTACATATAGAGGGTTATTCTGGTTGATTCACTCGGATGCGAATTTGCATCCTTGCAAGTCAACCAGATCACGCCTTGTGAATGGTGGTACACCGGCACACCATTTGCAGGATGCGTACGTTCACACAGTATGCAAATGCATGTTTCACATAAACATCCATTGGCCTGTCAGTGGGAACCTCCCACATCTTTTGATGGTTGCCGACCATCGAAAGATGTGGAAGGTGCATGCATATCTAAGATTGCTCTGAGGAACCTTACATATGTGTGCATGTTCAAGAGAAAGTGGGCGGGCAGCTAAAATCCGGTGATGTCAGCTGCCCGCCCCGCCCCCCCTGCATGTCCGTCACGGCCGCATCAGCATGAGAACACCCAGCGTTCTCATGGGAATGCCCATGAAATGCTGGGTGTTCCCATATGCTAATGGTTTGGCAAGCCCGCTGCCCCACACCCCCTGCCATACGCCTGCAAGGATGGATGCATGCACCCTGCAAACAGTTTGTTCGCTGTGGGTGCACGCATGCGCTGTCATAAAACATCACCCCTATATGAACGCATAAGCCCTTGTGATCGGACCTGAATAAGGTCCATAGTGCCAATAGGGACAGTGCGCGCCTAAGACGGGTGCCAAAAATGTACACCGTATTTCACGTCATACACTTATTACATAGTATACCACATGCCATAATGCCCGTAATGCCTATTACATGTTATACCGAACACTGTATTGTCCATTACACATTATGCCACACACCGTAATGCCCATTACACGTTGCGCCTCACACTGTGATGTCCATTACATATTGCGCCTCACACTGTGATGCCCATTACAAGTTGCCCCTCACACAGTGATGCCCATTACACTTTACGCCTCAAAACCATGATGCCCATTTTGCCTCACACCATGATGCCCATTACTCCTGCCTATGAACAGCCATAGCCGTGCACATTTTATTAGGGGATGCACCATTGGATGTGATGTCTATCACCGCCTACTGGGCATGTCTCATTGCCTACTGAGCATGTCTATCACCACCTAACCTACTGGGCCCCATCAGAGACAGCAGTACAGCAAATGTAAAACAATCCAGACACCTATACCGTAATCAGATATAAACCCTTAATATACAAACTAAAATTACCCTCACCTAATGGACACACGGAGCACAGAGACCCACAGCAGCCAGCTGAAACTGGCTGCACCTAAGTACCAACTGATAATATTACACCACGGACTGGGTAGGAGTAGGACAAATGAAAAGCAAGTCAGACATTCACTTCTACACTTTGGGGAAGATTCAATTAGCCCTGGGACCAGGGCCGGTGCAAGGCACCGAAGCGCCCCCGCTCCACCCGGGGGGGGGGGGGGGGTGATGTGGCTGCCGTGTTCTTCCACTGGGGTGGCAGGTGATGCAGCATGGGCTGCTGAGTCACTCCAGGAGGGGGGGGCGGGTGATGGGGCGGTGGCCGCCAAGTGGCTCCTCGGGGGGCTTGGGAGAGTTGCGGCTGGCCGCTCCCCTCTATCCAGGGTGGGGACACCTGCTCGCAACTGATGCTTTCCAGTGGCTGGTGACTTATTGTGCAGCAGCAGGTGAATGTTCACACTACGTGAAGCTGCAGCTAACACATTGTCAGTTGGCTATCAGAATCTGCCCCTAACTTTAACTTAGACAGGGCTATACCACGTAATACTTTAGCAGAAGCCTTCTCTGCCTATGGATAAAGATAGAGGGGGAGGATAGTGTGGAAAAAGAGAAACTAGGGGATAAAAAATGAGAGAGGTTAAAGAGTGAACAAGCCTAACCGGGCGAAACACGTGTCTTTGTGCTAATTGGTGGAATGAGCGTCACTGACTGACAAAGCTCCACCAGACGACTGCAGCTCCGGGTCTCATCAAATCTGGTAACAGATTTGGTGTGTTCCAGATTATATACTGTGTAAAACACCAAACATTTATTTGGTAGGGATCTGTATACATCAGGATGATTATTTAATCTCTGTCATCTCTGGTGGAGTATCAGATTCACTACTTATACCATCCTTCGTATTGTTACGAGATCAGTAATATTACCTACATCTCTGTACCATAACTCTAGGTACATCATTTGTGTGTCATCTCTTACGTATGGTTACGTATGGTTACGTGTGGCCAGTTGTGAGTAAACACCCTTGTCTCATCCATTACTATCCACTCCATTTATTCTACCTCTCTCTCATTCATTGGACACACATCCGTAGAACAGCACAAGCGGTATTTGGCTCCTTGTATCACTATGGGGCCCTCATCTGCCAATATACTGCCATACATCACTGTGCCGCATGATCCCTTCTGAACTCAGCAGCTAAGCAGTAATTGGCCGGATCAGTACCTTCTGGGAGAACATTAGGGAATAGCCAGTGCTGTATTTGTAACCAGACAGCAGAAGCACCAAGTGTTTTATGAGAAGCATTCCTCTATTCTTTGGATAATATTCATTGAGACTATACTCCATCTCAAGATACGTGATAACGGTCATTTTTGGACAGTGTCATACAATTTTTGTAACTAATTTTTCAAACCAATTTGTTAAACCAATTTCTGAATAAATTGTAGTCATTGTGCCAGGTGTGCGCAACACTATTGTTTGCTAATGTTTAATATTCATGTTGTCAAAAGCTTGAATCAGAGAAACTACCAGTATTGCATGCCTTGCGTGGGTATTAAACCTTTACTTACAGTTTCTTATATAGCGCAGCAGATTCCATTGCAATTTACAATAGTAGACAGTGATAAAACAAACTAGGTAACAACAGACAGACTTGGAGGTAGGAGAGCCCTGCTGCAAGCTTACAATCTATAGGACATTTCATCTGAACCCACCACATAATAATTTTTGCCTGCAATAGTGTATACTTGTTTATCATGGTGTGATTGTATTTATTGATTAATAACCCCAGAGGCAAGATTTTTGTTGGCGTCCCCTAGCAGATGATACCACCACCAAATATTCAACAGACCTCCTCGCTCTCGCCTTTTCCACCTCGAGGTGGAAACGGGGAGTGGGGCTGTGAAAACGGCGAGGCTCGCCACTATATGCAGTGGGCTCGCTGCATTTTCGACGAGCCTCGCCATTCTGGGGAATCCTCCCCGCACCTCTGACAGGTGGAAGTTACAGCAGTGGCTGCAGTGCCAGGGCCCCAGGCATAGGCAAATCTAGAAATATGCCTATGCCTAGGGCCGGCTCTGAGTAACCCACATACTCAGCTCATTTGTAAATAAGGGACAATTTTAAATTGGTGTAATAAAAGCTATATTTTATTCTCACTAATTTTTCATTTTTTCTTTCACTATGTATATAAAAGCATGCCCCAAAACCCTTTTTGTTCCTCATTTGTCTTCCTGAGACACACCCTTATTTTCAGATGTTGTGCTGAACTTATTAGGGAGCACCACCAACCTTGTACATTGTTAGACTTGCTCTTTAAATAGGTCTGTCATTGGTTTGTTGATATTACAAAAAAAGTCAATATTCCCTTACTGTGCCAGTGACAATCCATCCTACTGCTACAACCAGAAACACATAACACAGTGCGTAGTGACCCATAGTCGCAGTACACAGCACGTAGTGACCCATAGTCTTATTCCACAGCGTGTAGTGACCCAAATTCACACTACACAGTGCGTAGCGACCCATGATCACATTACGCAGTGCGTAGTGACCCATATTCACATTAAACAGCGTGTAGTGACCCATATTCGCGTGTAGTGACCCATATTCACATTACACAGTGCGTAGTGACCCCTTCAAATTACACAGTGCGTAGTGACCCAATGAAGTTAGACAGTGTGTAGTGACCCATTCAAATTACACAGTGCGTAGTGACCCAATGAAATTAGACAGCGTGTAGTGACTCATTCACAGGGGGCGAGCATTCAGCGGGTGGTGTTCCACTCGCTAAACAGCAAAATAATGCTGCTTAGCGAGCAATCCTGAATCAGGCCCCCTGTTCCCCTCACTTACTTCACTCTCACACAAAGCCAACTCCCTCACAATATATATATAGGTACTTATGTAATATCTGGGCTCCCGTTTTTCTTATGAGACCGCGTCCCCTCGCCACGCTTCGGGCACGGTGGCTCGCTGCGCTCGCCACACTATATAAAATCAACTCCATGCATAGTTGGATAGTAGGGGTATGAAAAAATGGGGTGCATTTAACATGGGAGCCCAGATAATACATAAGTACCTACAGTATATATATATATATATATATATATATATATATAAACACTGGGGGCCCAGCACTCACTACAACAAACTAACTCACCTTAACATTCAAATAATCAATAAATAAATAATGGGGTTTTAGTTCATGAATTGATCAATGCATTTAAGCTTGCAGCCCATCGCCAAGGGACCCCATTTCACTGCAAGTCCTACACTAAAAACTGGTTTTCTTGGGAACCTGGCACCTGCTTACACATCATAGCTAAAATGAACATGTGTTTTTTTCCTGGGTTAATGCTCAACTGCCGAGTAACTAATGGCTTTTATAAGGTGAGACAATCCCAAACACAGCACCTGAATTAGTATTAAAGGGGCAGCTGTCACAGGTTTCAGGTAAATGAGCTTATCTAGGGTGCATGAGAAAGCTATGATCACAGTAACAGAGGTTAATTAAAAATCATATATATATATATACACAACTCCAATCCTGATCACAGGAACAAACGGCACTCTGAAGACTGGTTTAAATATCAAACATGTATTTAAAGCATGGCAGGAGAACGTTTCGGGGTATGAGCCCCGTCCTCAGCTCCGACCTCAGGATTGGAGTTGTATGCATTTACTTATTCGGGCACCTGAAGCAAGCTGTACCATTACTATATGGAGTGCCGGCAGAAGTGGAGTCGTCTATATATATATATATATATATATATATATATATATATATATATATATATATATATATATATATATATATATATATATATATATATCTCACAAACTCACACTTACTCACTTACCTGCACACATTACCTTCAGCCAGGGGGTGTGGTATATTTCACCGACTGTCGGGATTCCCACAGTCATTACTCAGACGTCGGAATCCCGACTGCACAGCGGGGGGAGCGTAATGAAGCCCCTTGAGGGCTATTTTATTCTCTCTCTATGGGGGTCGTGGACCCCCACGAGGGAGTTGTCGGGATTCCGACGTCGACTGTCGGAATCCGGCACCCCAGCCAGGAGCCAGCCTGCCACAGGTCAGTAGGCAGGGCTGCACCTGCACTAGTCCACACAGACAAAGCCATGCCCTATTTTGAAAACTCAGGAGGTGCTTGTGTACCCCCGTGCGCATGACTGCTAGAATTAAAATTAGAATTAAAAAATAAAGACAACTTCAAGCAAAAAATATTTACAAAATAAATTGATTTATTGCAAGCAAAATATTTTTACTTTGCATTATAAAATAAGGAATTCTGGCCCAAGATTGCTCCATCATTCTTAAATACTGAAATCTTCCCAAATCGGTTGGACCTCCTCTGACTCGGATCCCCTTCCTGGCAACAGGTAACGGGGTCACATGCAATGTATCCTGACGCCCAGGAAGGTCCCATGCAGCACAAGAGGGGTCAGATGGCCATACACTGCTGCGATACATTGCAGTAGTGTATAGCCAGCTTTAGGCTGCAACAGCAGATCCCTTATATAGGCATTGACCACTATGACATCACAGCATGAAATCAGACTCCACCAGATAGGCCAAGGCTGGTAATTTGTAGATTGAGGCTGCTGTTGTATTTCACATGACTATTTTATGATTTCAATCCTTATTCATAACTAATACATTGCATTCACATCAGAATGTTATTATTTTTATGTCAGGATTTCCCCTATAATCTTTGTCTATTTGAGGCTTCATATGAGCCCAATGTTCACTGTGGTTATGTTGTTACAGTGTATCAGTGATCACCAGTTAAGGATACAACATTTACCTCATAAACATAAACACCACATCTTACCCTTTAAGATTCCCATACACAGAGCGATCTGCTCTGTGCACTTTGAACTAAATTGCATCACATCTAGTTCAAAATGCATGTGTTGTGCTAAAACAGCGAGCATTTTGTACTAGACGCAATGTTATCTAGTACAAAAAGAATGTGCTGCACAGCAGTTTTTGGGCTATGTGATGTGTGTAGGAGCATGGGCAAAACTCACGGTGTATGGGCACCATTAGGATCCACAGACCAATTATGGAAGGTGTTTTCCAATTGTGAAGTAGATTTTGTTTATAAAAATAAATAGATAGATAGATAAATAAATACAGAAACAAAATATTAAAACTAAAAAAAAAGTACAATATCAGTTGTCAAAAGCCACAAGGGCAGCAAGTGGCCAGTCCTATAAAGGTCACAATGGACTGCAACCAGTACCGTGCTTGATGGAAGGCAGAAAACACTAGCGCCAATGGCAAACACAGGATTTTGAAAGGGGGTTTCCAAATAATTGGTTATATAACCAATAAGAACTGCCCCCCCCCCCTACCCCCCAATAGAGCGGAACAGTATGTTGCCATTAGACTCATCTGTGTAGGTGTATGTGGCTGCCACACCTGTAAGATTGGGCATTTGCATTGCAGGAGGCACACATTTTGTTGTGATCTGTATTAGTTTCTCCTGGTGTGTTACTGTGGAGGTGTTATTATTGCAGAGCAGTGGAAGGGGTGATGTGTGTCAGGGACTAGGACTGGACTGTTGCAGTGGATGGGATATATATGTCAGTTGTGTCTAACGACTGAACTCATTGGATTGTCACAATTTATTCTGCAAGTGGAAAACTATTCTTCAATCCTGATTGAGAACGGGTGAGATCGGTCAATTGGGGATAATACATATATGGGGAAAAAGTGCCCAGTAAACATTTAGAAAGGGGGCAAGGCCACACCTCCCCTTTGCCATTGACCACGCTCATTTGCCAGTGGCCATGCCCCTTTCTGGATGTGTACCGATTTCTGCTACTCAGATGTTGGAGGGTATGAGATAGAACAGCACAGAACCCTATAGTCAGCATAGCCCCCCATAGCTAGTACAGCGCCCCCATAGATAATCAGCATAGCTCTTCATGGACAGTCAGCACAGCCGCCCCCCCCCCATAGACAGGTCAGCCCCCTGTAGATAGTCAGCACAGCCCCTTGTAGATCACCAGAAGAGCACCTCTAGGTACACATTTCAGTCAAATCCCCCCCCCCCACTGCCCCCACACACTCCGCTTTATGCAGAAATCGCACACAGTGTGCTGTGCGACCCAAGCATGTGTCAGTTCCCTGTTCCCTTGTAGAACTATAATAATCACCTCACTCTATAACTATATAACCATGGGCCTTATTCTGATACGGCAGGTATGAGAGAGAGAGAGAGAGCGAGAGAGAGAACATGAGAGGATGGTTGGGGGATAAAAGTGTCAGAAAGACAGTGTCAGGGGCTGAGGGGGTAGGGAACAGTATCAGCAAGAGTGAGGGTAGGGAGAAAGACAGTGTCAGGGGCTGAGGGGGTAGGGGACAGTATCAGAGAGAGTGAGGGTAGGGAGAAAGACAGTGTCAGGGGCTGAGGGGGTAGGGAACAGTATCAGCAAGAGTGAGGGTAGGGAGAAAGACAGTGTCAGGGGCTGAGGGGGTAGGGGACAGTATCAGAGAGAGTGAGGGTTGGGAGAAAGACAGTGTCAGGGGAGAGAGAGAGACAGTGTCAGAGTTAATTTTCGATAACTATCCCTTAAAGCCGCGATTACACATGGGTCTGGTAACTTATCCTGGATCCCATGTGTTATAGTACAGGACATTTTGCTAGCAAAAATAGATTTAATAGTATGGCCATAACCATTGGGCAAATATCACAAAAAAAGGCTTATTATTTTTTCTTGTTAGAATAATGAAGGCTGTTAATAAGATACATAACTTAGGCCCTTTTTCTGGTTCACTCGCAAAGGCAAATTCCTTCTCAAGTGGACAAAACCATGTGCACTGCAGGTAGAGCAGAATAAGGCCCTTAGTGTCAGATGTTTTATCAGTGTTGCTCCTCTGAAAGTTTATTTAATAAAGTATTAAAACAACAGACAATTGCTAAACATACAGGTCACAATGAGATTACACAAGGTTGCAAATCCTGGTACTCAAGGATGTGAAATCCTGGTTTTGATCATACATTAAAATGTGCATTACCTTTTCTATAATATAGTCTTGCAAGTGATTCAACCAATTAATTTTTTTTTTTTAGCTCAGTTACTTCCATTATCAATAATAGCACTTTTTGACCTCAGAATTTTCTGCATTTATTAGGGTGATTAGCCTTTAAATATAGGTATTATGTATCATTATTCATCATGTTTGTGTATATATATATATATATATATATATATATATATATATATATATATATCATTAAATACTGTGGGATATAAAATAAGCCCCGGTAAAACATTGAGAGCGGAAAACTCTTTTTTTTTTGCTATTTTTCCCAATGTTTTTTTTTTATCCAGGTATCATATTGGATCAACCACTAAAAGACTCGGCTGAGGCAGGCAAAACAAATCCCTGATAAGCCGTGGCATGTACTGGCTTATAATTAAAGTATTATAAATAGTCCTTACAGTATTGTGTCCATGTAATAAGAGTACAGTTATCACTGAAAAAAGAAAAAGAAAACTGTAGCAGTGGAGGGGATGGGCACTGGGATTATTTAAAAAAAAAAATAGCCCTGCTGTGCGACATGAATGTTAAGTCACTCCCTGTGCGGTGTCAGCAGGCAGCAGAGACATATTACCACCCAGGATCGCATTGTACTCTTTCTGGTAGCAATTCCCTTGTTGGAATTGACTGTACTTCTAGAAGGCAAAATAACCAAAGCTGAAAAAAAATATTTGGGCACTAAGTAAAGAAATTCCTAGTATGCTCCTTCACTATAGTGCTAACAGATTAAGAAATGTTCTGATAAACTCTTTAAACCCTTGTGATTGAACTGGCTAACTGATTCTGATTGGCTGATTACATCTTGACCACTCCTACTTTTTTCCTAAGTACAACATCAGTTATTTGCAGTTGCAGTTGACAATTCACATAACAAATGTTTCCATTTTGACTGTGAATGTGTTCAGTGCTTATGTTTGTACTTAATTATATTACAGATTTACTGCTAACACTCTCCAGCCACACTGGTATGCTGCAGCCATTCATTCTCTACACCGTCATTGTGGGTAACTACAGGATATTCTGGGGTAGATTTATTATAGCGGCGCTAAAAGCACAGCTATAACAATTCCTGCTTCGCCTCAGTAGCAAGGCGAAGCAGGAGGGGAGAGCGACAAGATCTACAAAGATCTTGCCCGCCAAAGCGGGGGAGCGCTAACCCCCCCTCCGGCGATGCCTCCTCCAGCTGACAGCGCATCAGTTAACACTGACGCGCTGTCTGCTTCTCCCCAGCCGGCTGGACTGCACATGCACAGGATCTCGCTACTCATGCGAGATCCCCAACACAGCTCAGAGCCAGCAGCAAGGACAGTGCTGTCCCTGCTGTGGGCATATGGCATCGCCGCCTGCAGCTGTCGAAGTCGATAGCTGCAGGTGGCGGAACAATCAGCTGTGCTGACCGTTCATAAATCAGGCAGGAGGCAGGCACGCAATACAAAATATCGTAGCTGCGCTATGCCTTCTGGCACACACCGCCACACGTAAGACACCCACTCAGTGGGTGTCATAGATCAGGGGAAGCGCTATCCCCTGCCATAAGGCACAGGGTTAGCGCATATTCCCCTTATCCGCATATTCCCCATATCGTCAGTTAATAAATCTACCCCTCTGTACACTAGCCACTGCTGGCACATATGCTCATGGTGTACAGCTGACTAAATATTATCATGGAAATGCTCTCTATCATGCGTGCATTGGGACTCAAATGCAAAAACTGTGCATTAGCCACTGTGTGGTCTCTAAGAGCAGGTTTATGTAAAGAAACTCTTCCGATGATCATAAATGAACTGAGCTGATAACAAACAGGCTATTACATATTATAGTATCATAAATGTAAATTACTGATCAAGAATTTTACACCAGTAATAACTGCAAACACATAGTTTACCAGAAACAGACATAAAAATTAGATATGATAGAGATGATATGAGGTTACACAGAAAATAATTGCAGACACATGCCTGTAGATTAAGTTAAATATAAGTGGTACATCCAATTTATGGTCCAGTGGCATAAGTAATCAGAAAATGTTATATTTTGGTGTACTGTTTAGTCTTTCAGAAAGATACCATTCATCTTGAAGTTTCCATTGTGCTCTTAGTTCATCTAACCTAGGGCCTGATTCAGACCTGATTGCTACAAAGTTGCAGATCACTGCTAGTAGATAGCCACCGCGCAGACAGAAAGAAAACCCGCCTTATGTAAATTTGTGAGAGAATTGCCAATGGATCACTATTCACTCGCAAATCCATACACTATTCCTTAACCATCAAATGATTTTTCCAGTCTCTGCACATGTGACTCAGGGCCAGATGCATCAAGCTTCAAAAAGTGATAAAATGGAGATCACAATCAGCCCCTAACTGTCGTGTTACAGACTGGGTTTGAAAATGCCAGGTAGGAATTGATTGGCTTGTTGTTTATCAATCTCCTGTTGTATCCAAGCGCCTACAATCCACAGCACCAATTCCTCATCGTCAATTTCCTCCTCTATCAGGATTGTAAGTGGTTTCTGATTGTAAGTGATTTCTGCTGGGACTCGATAGTCATTCCAGAGAGGAAGTTGGAAGACCACTTCTACTTCTTTGACTAAGCAACTGACTGTCCAGCAGTACTTTGTGAGGAAGATGAAGTATGACATTAGTCACCGTGTTGAAAAGTGGATTACTGAGGCCATAACAACTATGCTGGTGTTAGAAGTGTGTCCAGTATATGCAATCAAGGCACTGGGATTTAGACAGTTGAGGACGTACTGTGTCCTCGGTAACAAATCCCACCTAGATTCCACTTCACTAGGCAAGCAATTCCCAGACTGTACAGGGGCATTATGATTAGAGGATCCGGAAACACAGTTGTGCTTGCCCAGTGATCCTAAAGCCTCCTACACCCAAAAGCTTCAGCTATAGTAGCCACCTTTCCCAGGAGAATTAGGTCCTCCTGGTGCTCAGATGCCCCCAGGTCTTTATATAGACTAGGCTGCTCGTGGTGGCTGGGCAACAAATGATAATACATGCAACA
The DNA here is from genome assembly GCF_055691185.1 of Crinia signifera. Classification (NCBI taxonomy): domain Eukaryota; kingdom Metazoa; phylum Chordata; class Amphibia; order Anura; family Myobatrachidae; genus Crinia; species Crinia signifera. The sequence goes on along the minus strand of NC_139217.1, from coordinate 177,394,794 downwards.
ATGCACAAGGTGTTAAAATGACAAGAATGGTAAATACAACAATGCACAGGATGTGATAATAATAATTAATGCAATAATGCACAGGGTATAGTGATAGCCAGAATGCTGAATGCAACAATGCACAAGGTGTAATGAAAAGACTGAAGGGAATAAATAGGGAAACCCCTTCCCATGAAGCTCTGGGCAGTAATCAAGGTAATTGGAAAGGTGTGCTAATCAGCTACCGCCCAGAACCTAGCGATGGCAGGAGAAAAACCACAGCAGGGAGAGACAAACGCTGCTGGCTGCCTAGCAACTGCTCAAATGCTTTCCTAGGCAGCGTGGCCAGTGCCGTCTTTTCCATTGGGCATGATGGGCAGTTGCCCAAGGGCCCTAGGACCTAGGGGCCCTGTCTAATGAGAAAGACTCTGATTCATCCCAAGGAAGCCTGTTAAACGCGACGATCCCAGAGCCAATCGATCCCTTCAGACGCGGCAGTATACAGACACTGTGACCGCGGCAAGAGGAAAAGTCTGCCGGCAGACAACGATCGCTCCCCCTGAAGCAGCAAGTGACTACCGGTGCCGGAGGCACACACCCCCCCACGGATAGGATACATATCTTGACTGTTCTCTCTTCCCCCTCCCCTTTTCTTGTCTCTGGAATACCACACTAAAGACTGCCTTATTATAGAGCCTCATCCTTCTAAATAGACAGTGACTCTGAAAATCACTGCTCACGGAACTTTGCACAATTACAAAGTGCTTTTTATGTTTCATGTGTGTTTGTCCTGGTCTGTCAGTATACCGGTATTAGGACTTCACAAATAGTATTTTTTACTGCCACAAATATACCTTCTATAATATATAGTTTTATTATTATTATTTTTTATTACTGTTTTTTATTCTATTGGTTCATTGTAGATCCTTATTAAATAAAGCGAGTATATTCTCTTTAAACAATCTACGTGCCAGTGATTTATTTTCCCATTGATATTAAGTGGTGAAGTGTAGCGCATTGGTTTTCCCAAAAACCCTTCCTTCTAGATTATCTACATCGGGTATCTTGTAGTGTACCCCGGGTTTACCCTGCTGCAACCTTCCACACCACTAACTCAGCGCAGTTGCCACGCACACCATGTAAGCTAATGGGAAAGATGGCGGCCGGGGTCCGGGTGGTGGGGATCCGATCATCAGGGTGTTCAGGGTGGCGGAGGTGGCTAGGAGCCTGAAGCGGCGAAGCGCTGTATGCCGGCGGGGGCAGGAAGCACTGTTGAATTTGAAAAGACTGGCCGGACACTGTTTGGCTGAATTCTCCATCAGTGTGTCTCTATCAGTGCCTCCCTCTCTATCAGTGTCCCCTTCTCTATCAGTGTGTATCAGTGTGTCTCCATCAGTGCCTCCCTCTCTCTATCAATCTGTGCCTCCAACTCTCCCCATCAGTGTGTGCCTCTCTCTCCCTATCAGTGTGTGCCTACATCAGCGCCTCTATCTCTCCCCATCAATGAGTGCCTCCATCAGTGCCTCTATCCTCAGTGAGGATGATCGGAAGCTGACTGGCTGAGGTGAGGGTTGGGGGAGGTGACTGAGGGCTCCTGGGCAAACCAATTCTCTGGGGGGGGTAGTGAATTAATTTGCCCAGAGGCCCTTACTAATGTTAGTACAGCCCTTAGGTAGTCGCAGATCTGGCCCACTCACTGGAGCTCCGCAGTTGCATGGACACCTGTTGCGACGGAGTGACGTCCCGGGCAGCAGCAGCATCAAGGCCCCTGACAGTCCTTAGTGTCCTCAAAAATGCTGTCGTACCCACTAATCACTTAACCATGGACATGTCTTCAAGTGGTACAGGGCAAACTAAGGACTACAGTACATGACAGTGACAGCCCACTGCAGGACTGGACTGGCCATCTGGGTAGCAGAGCGGGAAGCACGCTTCTCCCTCGCGGTGCCTTCCTGTTCTGCACACCCAGGTAGTACCAGCAATGATCCGTGGTTGCTGGGTCCCCTGCTCCCGCCTCTGCTTCCTGTCTCCGATTCTTTTTTCCGCCACTGGTCTGCTGCATCCACCTTCGCTAGTCTCCTGTACCCGCCGCCACAGGTCTCAGGCTCCCGTCTCCACCACAGGTCTCAGGCTCCCGTCTCCGTCTCCCGGCTCCGCCGCTGATCTCCTGCACCCGCCACCACAGGTTACCAGCTCCCGTCTCCGCCGCTGGTCTCCTGCACTCACCGCCACAGGTCTCCGTCTCTCATCTCTTAAGCTGGTCTCCTGCAACCGCCGCTACAGGTTTCCATCTCCCGTCTCCGCCGCTGGTCTCCTGCACTCACCGCCGCCGGTCTCCTGCTCATACTGAAGTTGCAGGGGACAATGGTGCACTGGTTGTGATGCCTGACCGTCACATCACTGTACGAAAAGAGTTGGCTCCTTCCACATTTTGCAGCACACCCTCTGCATATGCTGGAAGGATCACCAACAGTACAGTTCCTGACTTTGATATTGAAGGTGCCAATGTTGTAGACCAGAAGGATTTCGATGTAGCTGGCACTGAGGAGGAAGTTGACGAGGAAGATTGCTTAAATGAGGCACCGAGCGAGACAGTTGTTGTCCGTGAGATGCTAAAGGCCATCACCATGCCTGGGCATGGATGATGGCCACCTCTTTGGTCTGAAATTATTTTTATCTACCTTTCAGACAATTGTCTCGCCATATGTAGCTTATGCAAAGGTGAAAACATCCTCGCTGAAGTTCTTTCATAAATTACTGTTTAGTTCAGAAACTGTGGCTAGGACCGTAAGCAATCCAAAGACACCTAAATCCCTTGAACCTGTTGTATCTAAGCACCTAATAACCACACCAGCAACTTACTCCTCATCAATTTTCTTCTCTTGATCCGGATTGGAAGTAGTCATGCAGGCCATGTCACTGGCATGACTGACTCCTTTTCTATCCGGAATTCCTCCAGAGGAAGCAGCAGGTTGTGGTCCTCAGAGTATCAGCACAACAGCCGCTCAAGATTAATGCGCCTTGGCATTCACAAGCCCCGGAAATAGTGGTAGTAAAAGCCGGGAAGGGGGAGACCGTGAGGGGACTGTCTGGCACAGCTGCACAGCTCCCTGTTAATTATGGCTTGCTGGGGGCAGCTTCTTTGTGCGGCATATACGGGGGGAAGGCGGCAATTACGTCGCCAGCTATCTCTACTCCCTGCCCGGCTTGCTCACACAGCAGGGGGAAAAGACATGCGGCTGAAAGCTGCGTGGTAAAGCAGCCGGCCGCGGCACCCCTGTGACAGCGCTGCGGCACCCCAGGGAGCCGCGGCGCACAGTTTGGGAACCACTGGTCTATACAATACATTTATTACACATCTCAATTACTTTCATCCAGGGCAAGATTACCATTGGGGCAGATGGAGGCCTCCACATAAAAATAGGCCCATCATAATGACCAGGCACCAACTGGCCACATGGTGTTAAATATATATTTCTATTTTCCATACAAAATTATGCAATTTTTGTCCTTTTACATAATTAGAGAGACAATGGAGCCGATGGCAGGCATCCCCAAACTGTGGCCCTCCATCTTTTGTGAAACTACACATCCCAGCATGCCTTGCCATCATTTTATCATTCCCAAATAGAAAAACTGTGGCAAGGCATGATGGGACTTGTAGTTTCACAACAGCTGAAGGCAATAGTTTGGCCATGATCTCTCTCTCTCTCTCTCATATGGCAGGTATGAGAGAGAGAGAGAGAGAGAGAGAGAGAGAGAGAGAATGTAATACGTAAGAATATAAGGAAGAGAAACAGTGTCAGAGAACATGAGAGGATGGTTGGGGGATAAAAGTGTCAGAAAGACAGTGTCAGGGGCTGAGGGGGTAGGGGACAGTATCAGCAAGAGTGAGGGTTGGGAGAAAGACAGTGTCAGGGGCTGAGGGGGTAGGGGACAGTATCAGGGAGAGTGAGGGTTGGGAGAAAGACAGTGTCAGGGGAGAGAGAGAGACAGTGTCAGAGTTAATTTTCGATAACTATCCCTTAAAGCCGCGATTACACATGGGTCTGGTAACTTATCCTGGATCCCATGTGCTATAGTACAGGACATTTTGCTAGCAAAAAATAGCTTTAATAGTACCATTGGGCAAATATCACATTTTTTTTCTTGTTAGAATAATGAAGGCTGTTAATAAGATACATAACTTAGGCCCTTTTTCTGGTTCACTCGCAAAGGCAAATTCCTTCTCAAATGGACAAAACCATGTGCACTGCAGGTAGAGCAGAATAAGGCCCTTAGTGTCAGATGTTTTATCAGTGTTGTTTCTCTGAAAGTTTATTTAATACAGTATTAAAACAACAGACAATTGCTAAACATACAGGTCACAATGAGATTACACAAGGTTGCAAATCCTGGTACACAAGGATGTGAAATCCTGGTTTTGATCATACATTAAAATGTGCATTACCTTTTCTATAATATAGTCTTGCAAGTGATTTAACCAATTAATTATTTTTTTTAGCTCAGTTACTTCCATTATCAATAATAGCACTTTTTGACCTCAGAATTTTCTGCATTTATTAGGGTGATTAGCCTTTACATATAGGTATTATGCACAAGATATGTGGAAGAATTAGCGCAATAAATTTGAGGGAGTGCAGCCTACTACAACTGGAAAGGAGGTACACCACCTCCTAGGTGCACTAGAAACAAACAAATTTAGTTGTAGCCAGGCGCAACTTCTTCAAAAAGATATTATAAACCACCATATGATTTAAAAGGGGTTTATTAGGTTAAAAAACAAGCAAACAAATAAATTTGATACAATATACAAACAAATTCTTGTGGACATCGGACTTGGATCAACAATTTTCGAGGATAATTATGCAGTTTATCTCACCATCAACCGATGCTGTGGTGGGCTATTACTTCAGGCGAAGTCTCTGCGGCACCACCGCAGAAGGCTTGGTTCTTTGGGTGAGATCCTCAAATCAGGTGCAAGTGCAATAAAGTGCAGGTGCAAACAAGGTGCGATCCCAATAAAGTGTCCAGGTAAAGTGCAAAAAAGCAGAATATTGCACTGAGTAGAATCAAATGATGTGTCCTTAAAACTGACCCTGCTTTTAAGGACACATCATTTGACTCTACTCTTTTTGAAGAAGTTGCGCCTGGCTACAACTAAATTTGTTTGTTTCTTATATAGGTATTATGTTTCATTATTCATCATGTTTGTGTATATATATATATATATATATATATATATATATATATATATATATATATATCATTAAATACTGTGGGATATACAATAACCCCCGGTAAAACATTGAGAGCGGAAAACTCTTTTTTTTTTGCTATTTTTCCCAATGTTTTTTTTTTTATCCAGGTATCATATTGGATCAACCACTAAAGGACTTGGCTGAGGCAGGCAAAACAAATCCCTGATAAGCCGTGGCATGTACTGGCTTATAATTAAAGTATTATGAATAGTCCTTACAGTATTGTGTCCATGCAATAAGAGTACAGTTATCACTGAAAAAATAAAAAGAAAACTGTAGCAGTGGAGGGGATGGGCACTGGGATTATTGAAAAAAAAAATAGCCCCGCTGTGCGACATGAATGTTAAGTCACTCCCTGTGCGGTGTCAGCAGGCAGCAGAGACTGTGAACTCACCCTCAGTCCTGTCTGGTGCAGCTGCAGCACTGATTTCAAATTTTTATTGATTTTAAATAGTACCTTAGTAACAGACTATGGGGCCCATTTATCAAGGATCACTGGATGAAATATTACCACCAGGGTAGCATTGTACTCTTTCTGGTAGCAATTCCCTTGTTGGAATTGACTGTACTTCTAGAAGGCAAAATAACCAAAGCTGAAAAAAAATATTTGGGCACTAAGTAAAGAAATTCCTAGTATGCTCCTTCACTACACTGCTAACAGATTAAGAAATGTTCTGATAAACTCTTTAAACCCTTGTGATTGAACTGGCTAACTGATTCTGATTGGCTGATTACATCTTGACCACTCCTACTTTTTTCATAAGTACAACATCAATTATTTGCAGTTGCAGTTGACAATTCACATAACAAATATTTTCATTTTGACTGCAGTAGAAAAATATATATATGAAAACAACAGTTGATATGTCATTTAAATGAATGTGTTCAGTGCTTATGTTTGTACTTAATTATATTACAGATTTACTGCTAACACTCTCCAGCCACACTGGTATGCTGCAGCCATTCATTCTCTACACCGTCATTGTGGGTAACTACAGGATATTCTGGGGTAGATTTATTATAGCGGCGCTAAAAGCACCGTTATAACACTTCCTGCTTCGCCTCAGTAGCAAGGCGAAGCAGGAGGGGAGAGCGACAAGATCTACAAAGATCTTGCCGGCCAAAGCGGGGGAGCGCTAACCCCCCTCCGGCGATGCCTCCTCCAGCTAACACTGACACGCTGTCTGCTTCTCCCCAGCCGGCTGGACTGCGCATGCACAGGATCTCGCTACTCATGCGAGATCCCCAACACAGCTCAGAGCCAGCAGCAAGTACAGTGCTGTCCAGGGGCGTAACTATAAATTTAGCTCCCCCCTGCCAAAAAACTATCTGGCGCCCCCCCCCCCCCTTCCCCATAATGCACTTGGGGCTATTCCCCTATTTTTAGATACTGTACATATACACTGCTCACTCAGAAGTGAGAGATAGAGAAAGAGGGGAGCAAAAGTGAGTGTTAGGGACAGAAAGTTGTATAGATAGGGAGAAAAAGAGGGTGTCCCTGAGACATTGCCAGGTAGGGAAAGGAGAGAGAGGGGTGGGGGAAGACAGCACGGGAAAGAGAAAAAGAGGGGGCTGCGGAGGCAAGGAGTATGAAAGACAGGGGGTTGTGGAGATAGGGGACTGTGATGGCGGATATACAGTGGGCTGGGCATATGGAGTGGGGAGAGAGGGGGCTGGAGAGACAGGGAAGGGGGAATGACGGGGCTGTGGAAACGGAGTTGCGAGAGAGGGGGCAGAGGAGATAGAGTGGTAGAGGGGGCTGAGGAGACAGAGTGAGGGAGGGGAACTGCGGAGGGGGCTAGGGAGACGAGGAGGGGAAGGTAAGAGAGTGCCCTAAGGGAAAGGAAACTGAGGACAGAGAGTAGGGTGGCGACAGAAATAACTTGTAAAGTACCTCCTTATCCCCTCATCCTGGGTAAGTACCCAGTCTCCCATAAGCAATAGCGGTACTTCTGTCGGGTCTCATTAGCCCTGCAGATCCGGATCTCCCGCAGCGCTGCCATCTTCAGGTGCATTAATCACGCGCTGTCTGTGTCCCTCACTGACGGTGACCGGCGCCGGAAACTCCAGGCCAATTGATCTCCAGCACTTCTGCTGTCACGCTGCGCATCGCTCTCTCCCACCTCTCCCTCCGCTGCAGACCTCCTGCTGCTGCTGCTTCCAAATGCCTTCAGCGCTGAGGAGCCGCCGGGCATTCAGAAGCAGCAGCGGCAGTAGGTCAGCAGCCACCCTGCTTAAAACAAAAAAAACCCTGAGTGCGCCATTGCCTAGTCCCTGTATACTGCAGACCCGGCGCCCCTGCTGCCGCACGCTCCCCCAAGCGGCAGCGGGGGCTGCCTTACGCTAGCTACGCCACTGGTGCTGTCCCTGCTGTGGGCATATGGCATCGCCGCCTGCAGCTGTCGAAGTCGATAGCTGCAGGTGGCGGAACAATCAGCTGTGCTGACCGTTCATAAATCAGGCAGGAGGCAGGCACGCAATACAAAATATCGTAGCTGCGCTATGCCTTCTGGCACACACCGCCACACGTAAGACACCCACTCAGTGGGTGTCATAGATCAGGGGAAGCGCTATCCCCTGCCATAAGGCACGGGGTTAGCGCATATTCCCCTGATCCGCATATTCCCCTGATCGTCAGTTAATAAATCTACCCCTCTGTACACTAGCCACTGCTGGCACATATGCTCATGGTGTACAGCTGACTAAATATTATCATGGAAATGCTCTCTATCATGCGTGCATTGGGACTCAAATGCAAAAACTGTGCATTAGCCACTGTGTGGTCTCTAAGAGCAGGTTTATGTAAAGAAACTCTTCCGATGATCATAAATGAACTGAGCTGATAACAAACAGGCTATTACATATTATAGTATCATAAATGTAAATTACTGATCAAGAATTTTACACCAGTAATAACTGCAAACACATAGTTTACCAGAAACAGACATAAAAATTAGATATGATAGAGATGATATGAGGTTACACAGAAAATAATTGCAGACACATGCCTGTAGATTAAGTTAAATATAAGTGGTACATCCAATTTATGGTCCAGTGGCATAAGTAATCAGAAAATGTTATATTTTGGTGTACTGTTTAGTCTTTCAGAAAGATACCATTCATCTTGAAGTTTCCATTGTGCTCTTAGTTCATCTAACCTAGGGCCTGATTCAGACCTGATTGCTGCAAAGTTGCAGATCACTGCGAGTAGATAGCCACCGCGCAGACAGAAAGAAAACCCGCCTTATGTAAATTTGTGAGAGAATTGCCAATGGATCACTATTCACTCGCAAATCCATACACTATTCCTTAACCATCAAATGATTTTTCCAGTCTCTGCACATGTGACTCAGGGCCAGATGCATCAAGCTTCAAAAAGTGATAAAATGGAGATCACAATCAGCCCCTAACTGTCGTGTTACAGACTGGGTTTGAAAATGCCAGGTAGGAATTGATTGGCTTGTTGTTTATCAATCTCCTGTTGTATCCAAGCGCCTACAATCCACAGCACCAATTCCTCATCGTCAATTTCCTCCTCTATCAGGATTGTAAGTGGTTTCTGATTGTAAGTGATTTCTGCTGGGACTCGATAGTCATTCCAGAGAGGAAGTTGGAAGACCACTTCTACTTCTTTGACTAAGCAACTGACTGTCCAGCAGTACTTTGTGAGGAAGATGAAGTATGACATTAGTCACCGTGTTGAAAAGTGGATTACTGAGGCCATAACAACTATGCTGGTGTTAGAAGTGTGTCCAGTATATGCAATCAAGGCACTGGGATTTAGACAGTTGAGGACGTACTGTGTCCTCGGTAACAAATCCCACCTAGATTCCACTTCACTAGGCAAGCAATTCCCAGACTGTACAGGGGCATTATGATTAGAGGATCCGGAAACACAGTTGTGCTTGCCCAGTGATCCTGTAGCCTCCTACACCCAAAAGCTTCAGCTATAGTAGCCACCTTTCCCAGGAGAATTAGGTCCTCCTGGTGCTCAGATGCCCCCAGGTCTTTATATAGACTAGGCTGCTCGTGGTGGCTGGGCAACAAATGATAATACATGCAACAATGCACAAGGTGTTAAAATGACAAGAATGGTAAATACAACAATGCACAGGATGTGATAATAATAATTAATGCAATAATGCACAGGGTATAGTGATAGCCAGAATGCTGAATGCAACAATGCACAAGGTGTAATGAAAAGACTGAAGGGAATAAATAGGGAAACCCCTTCCCATGAAGCTCTGGGCAGTAATCAAGGTAATTGGAAAGGTGTGCTAATCAGCTACCGCCCAGAACCTAGCGATGGCAGGAGAAAAACCACAGCAGGGAGAGACAAACGCTGCTGGCTGCCTAGCAACTGCTCAAATGCTTTCCTAGGCAGCGTGGCCAGTGCCGTCTTTTCCATTGGGCATGATGGGCAGTTGCCCAAGGCCCCTAGGACCTAGGGGCCCTGTCTAATGAGAAAGACTCTGATTCATCCCAAGGAAGCCTGTTAAACAAGACGATCCCAGAGCCAATCGATCCCTTCAGACGCGGCAGTATACAGACACTGTGACCGCGGCAAGAGGAAAAGTCTGCCGGCAGACAACGATCGCTCCCCCTGAAGCAGCAAGTGACTACCGGTGCCGGAGGCACACACCCCCCCACGGATAGGATACATATCTTGACTGTTCTCTCTTCCCCCTCCCCTTTTCTTGTCTCTGGAATACCACACTAAAGACTGCCTTATTATAGAGCCTCATCCTTCTAAATAGACAGTGACTCTGAAAATCACTGCTCACGGAACTTTGCACAATTACAAAGTGCTTTTTATGTTTCATGTGTGTTTGTCCTGGTCTGTCAGTATACCGGTATTAGGACTTCACAAATAGTATTTTTTACTGCCACAAATATACCTTCTATAATATATAGTTTTATTATTATTATTTTTTATTACTGTTTTTTATTCTATTGGTTCATTGTAGATCCTTATTAAATAAAGCGAGTATATTCTCTTTAAACAATCTACGTGCCAGTGATTTATTTTCCCATTGATATTAAGTGGTGAAGTGTAGCGCATTGGTTTTCCCAAAAACCCTTCCTTCTAGATTATCTACATCGGGTATCTTGTAGTGTACCCCGGGTTTACCCTGCTGCAACCTTCCACACCACTAACTCAGCGCAGTTGCCACGCACACCATGTAAGCTAATGGGAAAGATGGCGGCCGGGGTCCGGGTGGTGGGGATCCGATCATCAGGGTGTTCAGGGTGGCGGAGGTGGCTAGGAGCCTGAAGCGGCGAAGCGCTGTATGCCGGCGGGGGCAGGAAGCACTGTTGAATTTGAAAAGACTGGCCGGACACTGTTTGGCTGAATTCTCCATCAGTGTGTCTCTATCAGTGCCTCCCTCTCTATCAGTGTCCCCTTCTCTATCAGTGTGTATCAGTGTGTCTCCATCAGTGCCTCCCTCTCTCTATCAATCTGTGCCTCCAACTCTCCCCATCAGTGTGTGCCTCTCTCTCCCTATCAGTGTGTGCCTACATCAGCGCCTCTATCTCTCCCCATCAATGAGTGCCTCCATCAGTGCCTCTATCCTCAGTGAGGATGATCGGAAGCTGACTGGCTGAGGTGAGGGTTGGGGGAGGTGACTGAGGGCTCCTGGGCAAACCAATTCTCTGGGGGGGTAGTGAATTAATTTGCCCAGAGGCCCTTACTAATGTTAGTACAGCCCTTAGGTAGTCGCAGATCTGGCCCACTCACTGGAGCTCCGCAGTTGCATGGACACCTGTTGCGACGGAGTGACGTCCCGGGCAGCAGCAGCATCAAGGCCCATGACAGTCCTTAGTGTCCTCAAAAATGCTGTCGTACCCACTAATCACTTAACCATGGACATGTCTTCAAGTGGTACAGGGCAAACTAAGGACTACAGTACATGACAGTGACAGCCCACTGCAGGACTGGACTGGCCATCTGGGTAGCAGAGCGGGAAGCACGCTTCTCCCTCGCGGTGCCTTCCTGTTCTGCACACCCAGGTAGTACCAGCAATGATCCGTGGTTGCTGGGTCCCCTGCTCCCGCCTCTGCTTCCTGTCTCCGATTCTTTTTTCCGCCACTGGTCTGCTGCATCCACCTTCGCTAGTCTCCTGTACCCGCCGCCACAGGTCTCAGGCTCCCGTCTCCACCACAGGTCTCAGGCTCCCGTCTCCGTCTCCCGGCTCCGCCGCTGATCTCCTGCACCCGCCACCACAGGTTTCCAGCTCCCGTCTCCGCCGCTGGTCTCCTGCACTCACCGCCACAGGTCTCCGTCTCTCATCTCTTAAGCTGGTCTCCTGCAACCGCCGCTACAGGTTTCCATCTCCCGTCTCCGCCGCTGGTCTCCTGCACTCACCGCCGCCAGTCTCCTGCTCATACTGAAGTTGCAGGGGACAATGGTGCACTGGTTGTGATGCCTGACCGTCACATCACTGTACGAAAAGAGTTGGCTCCTTCCACATTTTGCAGCACACCCTCTGCATATGCTGGAAGGATCACCAACAGTACAGTTCCTGACTTTGATATTGAAGGTGCCAATGTTGTAGACCAGAAGGATTTCGATGTAGCTGGCACTGAGGAGGAAGTTGACGAGGAAGATTGCTTAAATGAGGCACCGAGCGAGACAGTTGTTGTCCGTGAGATGCTAAAGGCCATCACCATGCCTGGGCATGGATGATGGCCACCTCTTTGGTCTGAAATTATTTTTATCTACCTTTCAGACAATTGTCTCGCCATATGTAGCTTATGCAAAGGTGAAAACATCCTCGCTGAAGTTCTTTCATAAATTACTGTTTAGTTCAGAAACTGTGGCTAGGACCGTAAGCAATCCAAAGACACCTAAATCCCTTGAACCTGTTGTATCTAAGCACCTAATAACCACACCAGCAACTTACTCCTCATCAATTTTCTTCTCTTGATCCGGATTGGAAGTAGTCATGCAGGCCATGTCACTGGCATGACTGACTCCTTTTCTATCCGGAATTCCTCCAGAGGATCCTGCAGCTCTATGCCTACTGCTGCTGCTGGAAGTCGGTCATCATTCCAGAGGGGAAGTCTGAATGCCACGACATCTTTCACTAATTGACCAGCCAACAGTTGTTTCCAAAGAGGACGAAGTTAGTCATCATATGGCAAAATGGATAACTGAGGCCTTGACAGCTAAGTTGGTGTTAGAGGTGCGTCCGGTGTCTGCCATCAGTGGATTGGGATTTAGACTGATGGAGGTATTGTGTCCCCGGTACCAAATCTCGACTCGATTCCACTTCACTAGGAAGGCGATACCCAGGATGTAAAGAAATGTCCAATTAAGTGTCCTCAGTGCCCTGAAAAATGTGGTTGTACCCACTGTCCACTTAACCACAGACATGTGGACAAGTGGTTCAGGGCAAACTAAGAAATTTATATCTGTGACTGCCCACTGGGTATCGCTTTTCGCAGCATCGGCAGCATCTCCTAACCACTAGCTCCTTCCAAGGCAGGCTACGCTGTGTATCACCAGTTTCAGTAAGAGGCACAAGGCCGACAACCTCTTAAAGAAACTGAAGGCAATCATCTCGCAGTGGCTTAACCCACTTAAATTTGCCTGGGGATTTGTGGTATCAGACAACACCAGTAACATTGTGCGGGCACTACAAGATGCTTTTGCTATTCTGGCACTTCCTGCAGAAGGCTGGTATGACATCAAAAACTCCTGAACCTGCCCTGCCATCACCTCATACAAGAGGTTGTGACACGCTGGAACTCCACCTTCTATATGCTGTATAGGATGGAGGAACTCCAAAAGGCCATTCAAGCCTACACAGCCACCCACGACATAGGCAAAGGAGCAGGGATGCACCTAACTCAAGCACAGTGGAGACTGATTTTCGTGTTGTGCAAGGTTCTCCAGCCGTTTGAACTTGCCACAGTTGAAGTCAGTTTCGCCACTGCCAGCTTGAGTCAGGTCATTCCCCTGACCTGATCAGGCTCTTGCAGAAGCAGCTGGAGAAAGTGGAGGAGCTAAAACATTGCAATTCTGCAAAGCATGTAGCTCTTGTGGATGAAGCCCTTCATACGCTTTGCCAGGATACAAGGGTGGTCAGTCTATTAATATGAGAGGAATACATTCTGGCCAGCGTGCTCGATCCTCGGTTTAAAGCATATGTTGTGCCTCTGTGTCCGGTGGACACAAGTGTACAGTGGTGCAAAGACCTGCTGGTCAGGAGATTGTCATCTGAAGCTCCTTTTCCTTATTTTCTCCCACGCCTGTGGCTAGGAGGAAACAGCTTAAATTTCCTACCCAACCCACTGGCAATGATGCAGGGCAGGCAGGAGCGAGTTTGGACATCTGGTCCATACTGAAGGACTTGCCAATGATTGCTAACATGTCTACTGTCACTGCATACGATGCTGTCACCATTGAAAAAATGGTGGCGGATTACATTGGTGACAGCATCCAAGTAGACATATCAGACAGTCCATACCTTTACTGGCTGGAAAAAAAGGCATTTTGGAGGCCCCTGTACAAACTGGCTCTATTTTACCTGAGTTGTCCTTCCTCCAGTGTATACTCTGACAGAGTGCACACTGGTCAGCAAGCGGCGTAGGAGGTTGCTTCCGCAAAATGTGGAAAAGATGATGTTCATCAAAATGAATTATCAATTCTTCAATAAAGAAGAGCGATTGCCTCCAGAGACTACAGAGGGACCTGTGATTATGGAGTCCTGCGGGGACGAATTGATAATCTGTGGGGATGAGAAAGTGCACACTGAAGGGGGGTGAGGAATCGGATGACATCTTGCCTCCATAGAGCTGGTTTGTACAGGAAGAGAGCTGAATTGCTTTTTTTTTGTGGGGGCCCAAACAAACCAATAATTTCCGCCACAGTCGTGTGAAATGATTGGTTTGTTGACAGTGTGCATGTCCTATTTACAAAACATAAAGGTGCCCATACATGCTATAATTGCCGGGTGTGATGAGATGCCTGCTCCCGCGCACATCCCATCGCACAGCTCAAACAGTGGGTGACATTTATTAGAGATCGATGTTGGGCTTTTGGCGATTTTTATCGCAAAAACGGCCGCTTTTTTATTTTTTTCCCAAATCGACTACTTAATGGGTGGCGATTTGCGGCATAAATCGCACTTTTTGCCGCAAAATCGCGCTTTTTGCCGCAAAATCGCACTTTCTGAAACTGCGATTTTTTTAACTCCGGAATTCGCATCCAGATGTTTTCCCCATTGAAAAAGATACAATTCGCATTTTTAATGAGACGCGAATTTGGAAATCGCCCCAAAAAATGGTCTAAAGTTCCAAAAAAAAATAGACCTGATCCTGACTGGCGATTTTGTCATAAACATGGCGATTTTGTCAGAACCATGCACAGATCTGTGTACGGTTCTTTGGTTAAATATGTGTAAAAGTAATTAAAAAAATTGCCGTGAGGTTCCCCCTCCTGTACATAACCAGCCCCGGGCTCATTGAGCCGGTCCTGGTTCCAAAAATACGGGGGACAAAAAGCATAGGGGTCCCCCACATTTCTGAAACCAGCCCCGGACTCTTGGACCGCTCCTGGTTCCAAATATACGGGGGACAAAAAATCTGGGGGTCCCCCGTATTTTGAAACCAGCACCGGGCTCCAACAGCCCGCAGTGTCATGCCACAGCCGGGGGACACTTTTTACACAAGGTCCCCTGGCCGTACCATGAGCACCGTGGCTGGTCAGCCTTGGACGGGGTACCTGGAGGAGTGGGGACCCCCCCCAATAAAGGGGTCCCCCCCCAGGCTTCACCCGTCCAGGGCTGAAGCCCGGGGCTGTCACCGGCGTCCCTGGCCATTGGACGCCGGCCTGATATGGTTAAATTCTCATTCCTAACATTGCTTAATACAGGAGAACTACAAGTGCCAGCAGACCTCCCCCGCAGGCTGGGACTTGGAGAACCACAAGTCCCAGCATGCGGGGCATTAATGGGCCCGCTGGGACTTGTAGTCCACCTGTAAAAAGAATGTTAAAAAAAAACACACACAGAAAAGTAAAACTTTATTACACACACATCCACACACACCTCACTTTTACACCGCTATACATACCGATCCAGGATCCAGCGCTGGTCTCTCTGCAGCAGAGCCGGACAGCCCGCACTGACAGCGGCCTGAACCGGCTTCCTCCAATGCAGCTAACAGCTTCTGTCGCGCTGTCCCAGCACGACACAGGCTGAGAGCGTGATTGGGCGATGCTTTCCATGGAGACACATAGCTCAGCCCTGATTGGCTGAGCTATGCGTCTCCATGGAGACACATAAGCCGGAGACGCTCTCAGCCTCTGTTGCGCTGGGACAGCGCGACAGAAGCTGTTAGCTGCATCGGAGGAAGCCGGTTCAGGCCGCTGTCAGTGCGGGCTGTCCAACTCTGCTGCAGAGAGACCAGCGCTGGATCCTGGATCGGTATGTATAGCGGTGTAAAAGTGAGGTGTGTGTGGAATAAAGTTTTACTTTTCTGTGTGTGTGTTTTCTTTTTTTTTTTTTTTACTTTTTTTCTTTATTTCAGTTTTGCAAAAAGACATACATCATAAAAAAAAAGACATTTACGTAGTACAAACATTACGGTTCAGTGAGAAATACAAATATTCAATAAAAGCATGCATCGCGATCTACCTTTCCAGTCAATAATACTCGTATTACGCCATACTGTGTTGCTCAACTGGCACTCCGGAAATTAGAGATCCAATGAATAGAAACCATAGGGTCCATCTGGCCGCACTCGCCTATATCAGAGGATGGTGTGGGGTAGCAGCCATTCAACTTAGAGGGGAGGGGAGGGGTATTGGACATCACTTAACTAATTAGCATGTTGTAATATTAACTAACTGGATCTTAATTACGAGAGGGAAAGGAAAAAGAAGGAGAGAAGAAAAGAGAAAAAAAAAAAAGGGGGAAAAAAGAAACCCTGTGAAAACTGCAATGATTCTCTGTGATAGACAATTTATCATTAGATTCCTATACATATCATCTAATTGTTGAGTGATCGTATTATTTAGTTAATGTGTTCAAGTGGTGAAGAAGAAAGAAAAAGAGAAACCCCGGTGCAGACTGCAATGATTCACAGTGGTAATCAACTTCTCATTAAGTTCCTCTGTGTTTAACGTAAAAACAAATGACAATAACTCAGAGGCTTCAAGAGAGAGCCAAGAAATATAAGGTTACGTATGCAAAAGTGCAATTGTGTTAGTGAAAGTGTTTACTTTTAGCCCAATGCCCCCATATTTTTTCAAATCTGGCTTCACTTTTCCTTGCCCTATATAGTGTCTTTTCCTGTCTATAGGTATAGTTCACTAAGGCAACCCACTTATTAAAATCCGGGCCATCGCTTGACATCCAGGCCCTGCTAATAATCACCTTTGCTAGTGCACATAGATTAATTATATAGCTTTTTTTGTCCGCCCCCGTTCTCCCCCCAACCATTCCTAGTAAACAACTCTTGATGGTAAGCTCTTCAGTCATACATCCAGTGTCTATCATTTCTTGTTTAATTCGGCCCCAGTAACAAGCAATCTCCCCACACTCCCATAGTAGATGTATAAACGTGCCTGGGCCGAGTCCACATTTAGGACAGTTATTTGACACTTGGCCCCTAAACTTAGAGATTACTGTTTTAGACAGATAGGCTCTGTAGAGTATAAAAAGTTGAATCTGCTGGATATTGAGGGCATTTGTGGCTTTGCTTACCGAGCTCATCGCCTCTTTCCACTCCTCGGCACATAGGGATCCCACATCCACTTCCCATTTCTCTCTTATAGCCTTTAACCCCTCTTCTTGCCTACTTTCCCCTAATAGTTTATAAGTACAGGAGATTAAATTCTTACTGTTTATTGATTTCAATATCGATTTCAGGGGAGAGTCCCCAAAGAGGGGGATTTGACCGGGATAATACTGACGTAGTACATCCCTAAGCTGTAAATATCGAAAGAAATATGAATTTGGCACGCCATACTGTACCCTCAGTTGCTCAAAGGTTTTAAGGCTGGTTGAGTTGTATAGCTGCGCCAATGTCCGAATGGAATGCGAATACCATACCTCCCTAATCTGTAGATCTCTGAATTCGGTTTCCGAGAAAAGCGTTTCTAATGAGTATTCACTATCCGTTAAGCCTAGTTCCAGCCCTTGATGGGCCTCCTTCCAAATTTTAATGGCTTGGGCCGTAAGGGGGACATCTCGGGGCATTATTGACCCCTTTAGGAGCCTACCCAGTGGTGTTTTGCCTGGTGTAGACATGGAGACCAGAGAAGTCGCGATGCTATTTCCTTCAACTTCCTGGGATATCCACGGCCTTAATTGCGTCAATTGAGCCGCAACATAATACCTTCTGAGATCGGGGAGACCGAGTCCCCCTTTCCCTCTAGGCCTCATAAGATTGTTTAGCCGTATTTTGGGCCGGGCCTCCCTCCAGATAAATGATGAAATCATGCTGTTGAACTTCCTAAATATGGATTTAGGTAAATAAATAGGCGAATGTTGAATTACATAAAGAATTTTGGGGAGGACCACCATTTTGATTAGGTTAATCCTACCAGACACAATCAATGGAAGCTTCTTCCATGATTTTATTTTAGATTTTAGCCATACCAACAAGGGAGAAATATTCAACCGCATGAACTCATCAGGAAATCTGGAGATGATAACCCCAAGGTATTTAAATGTTGCAACCCATTGTAGTGGAAGCGTTCCCATCTGTGTATCATCACCCCGTTTTCCTAGTGGGAGGATTATAGATTTAGAGCGATTTACTCTAAATCCGGAGTAGTAGCCAAATCTCTCAATTAGGTCCAATACTATGGGGAGCATGGACTTATGGTCAGACATATAGATCAGAAGATCATCGGCATATAGTGAGACCGTCTCCCGCACCCCACCGTATACAAGACCAATTGGTAAAGGATACTGTCTCAGTACACAGGCTAGAGGCTCAATCGCCAAAGCAAATAGGGCTGGAGATAGAGGACATCCCTGCCTAGTCCCTCTTTCCAGTGGGAAGGCTGGGGATGTCCACCCATTCACCGCAATTCTAGCACGTGGCTCATGGTATAACATTTGTATCCACTTGATGTAGCTGGGACCCAGCCCAAATGTTTGAAGTACTGTCCATAGATAGGGCCACTCCACTGCATCGAACGCCTTGGTTGCGTCCAATGACGCTATAGCCGCCGGGTTGTCTTCTCCCGTTTGCATTTGGAGGTGGCTAAACAGCTTCCTAAGATTGCTCGTTGTAGACTTTCCCGGCATAAAGCCTGTCTGGTCCGAGTGGACTAGGAAAGATATATGGCGATTGAGCCTCCTCACTAAGATTTTGGCTAGTACTTTGGCCTCTATATTAATCAAAGAGATGGGTCTATATGACTCCATCAATTGCGGGTCTTTGCCTTCCTTTAATATTAGGACCACTTTTGCCTCCTTCATTGTGTCTGGCAGAGAGCCCAACTCAAAACAATTCACCAATGTTTCCCACAGCATAGGTGCTAAGGTATCTTTATATTTTTTATATACCTCTGGGGGAATGCCATCTATTCCTGAGGCCTTACCTCTCGGGAGGTCGTTGATAGCAGTTTTTATCTCCTCGATGGTAATAGGGGCATCTAGTTCTAATTTAGCCTCTAAGCCTAGCCTTGGTAACTCGACTTGATTAATATAGTCTGCTATGTCAGTCGAGTTGGCCACAAGCCGGGTCCTGTAAAAGCGAGAAAAATAATCCCTAAATGCCTCCCCGATCTCCGGTGTGGAGCTAACCAGCTCGCCTGTGGCGCTCTTTATTTTAGCTATTATACTGGTGGCATGTTCGACTTTGGCCAGTAGGGCTAGGTATTTCCCAGATTTATCTGAATTCTGGTATTTAATCTGGGATGTATGGACCATAATATCTTGATTCTCGCTTTCCACGGCCTCTAGCCATCTCGACTGTGCCTCCTGCCAGGCATGGTATGCAGAGTCAGATTTATTACTTATATATTCCTTTTCTAAAAGGAGAGAGTTCAATTCCTTATCCCTTATATCAGCTCTAGTAGTTTTTTTGATTTTTACAATGGCTTTTTTAAAAGTACCTCGTACATAGGCCTTAAAGGCATCCCACATTATAGGGGCAGAACCCGTTCCATAGTTAAGCACCCAAAATTCCTGCCATTGTGCCCCGAAATTAGGCCCAGCATCGAGGCGGTGTAGCCAATTGAGGTTTAGCCTCCAAAAGCTGCAACCCTTGTCATTTTCAGTTGTCAATTCTAAATACACTGTGGAATGGTCAGATATGCCTCGTGCCTTATGTTCGATTTTCTTCACCCTCGAGGTCAAATCTCTAGAGACTAAAATAAGATCAATTCGAGAGAAGGCAATGTAGGAAGTAGAAAAGCATGTATATTGTTGTGTAATTGGGTTACATTCCCTCCAGACATCTACCCAGCCTACATCCCTTATAAAGTTGGCGAAACCCCTACTTTGACCCACAATTCCAGAGGAAACCCTCTTCCACCGATCTAATTCAGGGTCTATTACGTTGTTAAAGTCCCCCATGCATATTATCGGCACTTCTGGAGAAAGTGCCGCAAACTCTATTGCTTTCAACAGGATCTGATAGGAAAATGGAGGGGGGACATAGACACTCAATATCAATAGTCGTCTAGAATCAATCTCACAGTCTAAAAAAACAAAACAACCCGCTCCATCGATGCTCACCCTATTGCAGGTAAAGGCTAGCGATTTTCTAATCAGAACCGCAACTCCCCTGGAGGAAGACGTGAAGGAGGCGCTATAAATATGGGCACACCAAGATTTTTTAAGTGCCAGCTGTTTCCCCCCTGTAAGATGTGTTTCAACTAGGGCTATCACATCGGCCTCATATTTCCTTACTTGATTTAACACTAGGGACCGTTTGATCTTATCGTTAAGGCCCTGGACGTTCCACGTTAAAAATTTAATTGTCCCTTTTTTATTACCTAAACCCGCCATTTTATCTTCACGTCACTCCAGGATTGCCGCTAAGTTCTGCCGGTTGCCAGTTGAGCAAACACATCATTGACCGCAATGCCTTAATTCCAATAACAGTTTGTACTATACAAGAAAACATACAACATATAACAAGCAAGCCCTCCCCCCACCCTGTATACCCACTATCCCCAGGCATACCTAATTTCCTTTCCACCCTCTTCCCCTCTTCTCCTTGGGGCTCTATATCCCAACCACCATCGAGCGGTGAGCACCCTGGAGCTTTCCATCAGGAATCTATCATTGGCCTAGATCAGCCAGCTGCTGGGTCCCCGGTACCCACTTGTCGACCCATTTTGCGGCCTCCTGTGGGCTTGTAAAAAAAACTGTATTGTCACCGGCCACCACCCTCAACTTAGAAGGGTATATCATTGAATATTTTAATCCCGCATTGCGGAGCCTTCTTTTAATCTCGGTGAACTTGGCCCTGTCTTTTTGCACATCTTGCGCAAAGTCGGGGAAGAGCGAAATCCTAGCCCCATTATGTTCCAGTGGGCCTTTCACCCGTGCCGCCCTCAGGAGGTTATCCCGATCCCGGAAATGTAGAGTTTTCAAAATTAGGGTTCGCGGGGGGGCACCCGGGGGGGGGGGGGGTCTTGAGGGGACTCTGTGGGCCCTTTCTATTGAGAAGAAAGCCGAGAAGGTCTCCTTCCCGAATTTCTCCCCAAACCAGCGCTCCATAAACTTAACCGGGTCGTCACCCTCCTCTCGCTCCGGCAGCCCCACCACCCTGACATTGTTTCTACGACATCGGCCTTCGAGGTCGGATATCTTGCTTCTCAGCTCCTTCATTTGTGAGGAGAAGCCTTCAAACTTGGCCAGCAACATATTGCTGCTGTCCTCTAATTTGGAGATAAGGCACTCGGCTTCTTGAATTTGATCTTTTACAATTTTGAGATCTTGTCTTAAACAGGTTACATCGGCCTGTACCTCTGTAATCTTATCCGTTAACCTTTGCTCACTTCCCCTAATGGTCTCCAGGACCTGCTGTAGAGTTATTTCTGGCAGGTCTTGTGAGTCCCCAGAGGAGCTTTTCAGCGGGGAAGTGGCCGGGGTATTTGAGGGGGTCTGTGATTTAGATGTAGTTTGCGACCTAGCATACTTCTCCAGTCTTGCTGCCGCCGCAGCATTCCCTGTCTTCCCCATTATAGATGAGCACGAGGAAGTTTTTAACTTTAAACCCTGTAGCCGCAGAGATACCCAAAGTCTTTATCCCTAGTGCCCCTGCTAACAGCACATAACAGTACCACAAACTTAATAAAGACCCCAAAATGATGAGCTGTATAACATTGACGGTTTGAAAACAGCGATTGTTAACGGCTTCTGACCTATTTAGTCAACAGACATCGTTTTAAAGCCACACACACACAGATTGCGATAATAATCACAGTTTCAGGACCGATGCTAAGGCCCAAAGGCTTAAGTCCCAGACCAAGTCCAAGTCCAGATCACATAAAGGGCCGGAGCCTGCAACAGCGGAGGCTTCTATCAATCAAATAACAGTATAGGACCACATTGGCGGGCCAGTTTGCTGTGAAACTCTAGATCTCAGGTAATATACAGGGGATAACAGCAGGACCTTAACGCACAGGGTGGTGAAGCATGCAGAAAAAGTAAGCAAAGGAGACTGGGCCTCGTGTTCACTTTTGGGGCTTATTCATTAATATTCATCAGTAAATTCTCCCGCTGTGGACCGAAGATTCCTGGGTGCTTGCGAAGGCCGCCACCCGCTCTGGCCTCCACCCACCCAAGGAACCTTGTGTACCAAGTGCAAAGCCCAATTTTCCCCTGTAAAGCTTACGAAGGAGAATCCCGGCCTGTCAGGCCCCACCAGTAGAAAACCAGTGGTATCAAGGAGTCAAACCGCAATATAGTTAATGCCTCCGAAACTTTGTAGAATTCTTGGGCCCCCAGAAAAGGGAAGTTAGTCAATTCCAGCCGAATCAACACAAAGGAGCATAGGGGCAGTGGCACAAAGTACAGTGGAGCTTTCGGCAGTTGTTAGTATTATGCAAAGAGGGGGTAAGGCAGGGACAGAGTTAATCTGTACTGAAGATCAAACTTGTATAACAGCGGAGGGCAGACAGTGGGGTCAGCTCCGGGCTCAAGCTTTATGTTAGTCTGTCCTGTTATGGAACAAACAGCTTATGAAAATAGTATAACTGATGTACTTTCCTGTCAAGCGTTGACTTTGCACAGTCTACTTCAGGCCGGAGTATGGAGTAGACACCAGGGATATCCCCGCTGTCACAGGAACAGGTAAGGCCGGCAGGTTCCCGTGCCCTCCGTCAGCTCCACCGCCCGCCACTCGGTTAGTGTGGCCAACCTCCTGCTCCACAGTCAGTCGCAGCTCCACTGGAGGGTAGCGTCGGGTCTGCCTGTCTTCGCCGCCGCGGCTACACGGCTGCAGCCTCGCCGTCAGGGGAGCGTCGCGCCCGAATGATGTCACAGCAGATGGATGCTCTGGTGCCGCCGTCCTCCCCAGGAACACCACAGGGGAAAGCCCCCGCCACACGTGCCGGGAGGGGTCCGAAAGGCTCCGTCAAAAGAGGTGAAAGGCACGATAGTTTCTCGGCTTCTTAGCCCGACCCGGCGTGCACTCCAAGGCGGTGCTATAGGGCTGGGCTAGCGATTTGAATCGGCCATGCGTCTGCATCCGGATGAAAGTCTTTAGGCGCCGGTATCAGGGGCTGGGGGCGGCCGGGAAGCTAATGCTATTGCCGGGTAGCCACCATTAGCAGGCCCAGGCCCATATGGAGCAGGATATTTTAGCTCCAGGGAGCTCCCACACACCACCTCACTCCCGCGCTGCCGTGGTCACGCCCCCCCGTGTGTGTGTTTTCTTTTAACATTCTTTTTACAGGTGGACTACAAGTCCTAGCGGGCCCATTAATGCCCCGCATGCTGGCACTTGTAGTTCTGCTGTATTAAGCAATGTTAGGAATGAGAATTTAACCATATCAGGCCGGCGTCCAATGGCCAGGGACGCTGGTGACAGCCCGGGCTTCAGCCCTGGACGGGTGAAGCCTGGGGGGGGGACCCCTTTATTGGGGGGGTCCCCACTCCTCCAGGTACCCGTCCAAGGCTGACCAGCCATGGTGCTCATGGTACGGCCGGGGGACCTTGTGTAAAAAGTGTCCCCCTGCTGTGGCATGACACTGCGGGCTGTTGGAGCCCGGTGCTGGTTTCAAAATACGGGGGACCCCCAGATTTTTTGTCCCCCGTATTTTTGGAACCAGGACCGGTCCAAGAGTCCGGGGCTGGTTTCAGAAATACGGGGGACCCCTATGCTTTTTGTCCCCCGTATTTTTGGAACCAGGACCGGCTCAATGAGCCCGGGGCTGGTTATGTACAGGAGGGGGGACCTCACGCCAATTTTTTTTTTTTTTTTAATCACAAAATCGCACATTTTAACAAAATCGCACCTTTTCATGACTAAAAAAATCCCACTTTCATCCCGAAAATCGCCCTACATCGCACTTTCTCGCACTTTTAATGCCGGAATACACACCTGCAAAATGCGATTAAAAAAAACGGCGATACAGGGCGATTTGAGCAAAAATCGCATTTTCGGAAAAACACAATAAATCACGCCCAGTATGTGCTACACATAATTTTTGTACTAGATTGCATCTCATTGCATGACAAATTTATTTGCAATGAGATGCGATGCAATCTAGTCCAAATTTCATACAATAATTGTACTGTGTATGGGCACCTTAAGAGTGGGTGGGAGGACCCAAGAACAATTCTATCTTGCACCTCTTTTTTGGCATTATGTGCTCTTTGGGGCCTAGTTTTTCAAACTGCCATCCTGTCTGCCGCTGCAGTGACACTCCTAGATGAGCTACGTGTTTGTGCCGCCCACTTGTGTCGCTCAGCATAGTCATCCAGCTACCTTTTGGCCTAAAAACAACATTGTGAGGAGTGAGGACTGACAAAGTCCCTGACGAAACAGGTTTGGGCGTGTCTCATCAGACGCTAACTCCAGCATAATGCCACTCAGAAGTGCAGGAGGGAAAGATATGCTTGCCAGCGCGTGACACGTGCACTGGACACAGACGCTGCGGTGGGAACCCAAACACACAGGGAAGGATACTGACGGTGACCGGGGGTCTATATTGATTGTAAACCATTTGGTAACTAAGCCCACACTGAGGAATAGTGGTAGTCCATTTGTGCCTTTTATCTTGAAGTGTTTATTTGCCTTTTATTAAAACGTTATTGCACTAAGAAGCGCTTCCTTCTACATTCTTCTACAGATCTGTCCTAATCCTGTTTGGACCCCGGGATTCTCTATATTGGTTTTGAAGCTGCGGTCTTGTACTATAAAGATCTAGTGCACCCAGGAGTACTGAAATTAAAAAGACTAACACCGGTTCAGGTGTAGACATTTAAGTGTTAAGCCTTAAGCTAGTGCACCTCTTAAACTTTCTATAATATATATGACAAAGAAATAAATATCTTCGAAACGTTGGTATTACCTCCGCCTGTGAGACTGATTTATTGAAGTGAGTGCCGCCCTACAAAACGCTGTTATTGGACCCCATTGCCAGGAGTATCCATGGGAAGGCACCACAAGTGAGTTGACCTGTTTGAGGAGTGCTCACCTGTACTGTCACTGTCTATGTGTGTATGTATGTATGTATGTATGTATGTGTGTGTATTTATAGAGTATGTGTGTGTTTGTGTGTGTGTGTGTGTGTGTGTGTGTGTGTGTGTGTGTGACCATATTTATGCATGCATGCATATATACCCAATCATAATAATTTGGTGGGACAGTCCTATGTTTTGGGTACTCTCCCATGCACCTGTGGGATAAAAAACAAGGTAGGGAGGGAATGCTCCCACCTGCTGTAAGCATGAGGCTAGGGAGCAATGTGCATTCTCCTGGTATGAATTTAAATGGTATCTCAAATGTTGATGTTTATGGCCCCCAAAGCCTTAATCTAGCACTGGTTGCATGTGCACCTCATCATAACTTAATATGCAGACTGGAAAAGTTTCTAACATCATAATTGCACAAAGAATGAGCAGCAATTTAAATAAGCATGGAACAACTATTAAATAATGGCAACAAAACCAATATATTGACACAAAAGTGTCATATCTCCAGCACTCTGGTCCCCACGCTGGGTAGTATACTCCGGTGCCTTCCCTTTCCCCTAGAAGGTGACTATCCCTCCAAGGGCTTGCTGAAAATAATAGAGAAAAATATTTCATATAATGACTTTAAAAAAAAAGAATTACATCATAATTAGCAGTAAATGCATAGCAAAACGAACAGAGAACTGTGCGGATAGAGAATGACTTATATAATAACTGGAAAGAAAATAATTAACTCTAATGATGTTATAAATAAACTGTGATCCTGGAGAGGAATTTTAGAAGCTAAGACGACAAGTGTTTAAACATTATCTGCTTAGTTATTCAGTGATTGGCATTGGTTTGACACACACCATAATAGGTATCTTAGTTTAGACTTCTCCTGCATGGGGCAAACATATGGAACATAAAATCAGGTTGATAATAACCAAATGAAATAAGCAGTGTACGTTTGTATCTCATCTATTCTAGGTGTAACATACTGCCCCAAGCTGGACTATTTCTTCATATGTCCAAATCTGCATAGCAACTACAGCTTTCTGCAGTTGGGCCTTGACAGAGGAGGGGGCCCAAGTGCGTGCCACCTGGGACCTTCTAGGGTGGCAGGGTCGCAAGTGATCCATCGGATGTGACCCCTGTTCCCCGCTCGGCACTCCAACCTCCAACTCAGGTCCGATGCACGTGGGTCCTCACACTGACATGATTTGGGACAATTTCTCATCCCGTTCAGGGCAAGGCAACGGCATTCGATTTGGACTTATATAAGAAAAATCGAATAGAAAAATAGACACACGAACCGTGTGTATGGGACATAAGACTTAAAGGGACAACACATTATCCCATTTGAACTCCATTACATAAAACAAAGGACAGGCAATAACAAATACAAACATTGCATAGTATAAGGTGAAACCAAAGGGAAAAACTTTGAGCACAAAGCATTATAATAGGAGTATGGGCCATTATAATAGGGGA
Organism: Crinia signifera; assembly: GCF_055691185.1. Classification (NCBI taxonomy): domain Eukaryota; kingdom Metazoa; phylum Chordata; class Amphibia; order Anura; family Myobatrachidae; genus Crinia; species Crinia signifera. The sequence goes on along the minus strand of NC_139217.1, from coordinate 177,368,459 downwards.
TTGGGTCATAATAGGGATATTTAGGTTGACCTTCAATAAGTCCACCACTATCGGTCGACAAGCAAAAGGTCGGCACATGAAAAAAGGTTGACATGGTCAAAAGGTCGACACAAGCAATAGTCCAACATGGAAGAGGGCGACATGGACACCATATAAGTGTACAGCGTACCAGCTATGCTCGTTATGCTTTGGGCACAGTGATTGGCTACACTTTTCGCCCTCTATATCCAGTATGGAAAAACTGCCTTTTTTGAAAACAAAAATATGAAAATGTCCATGTCAACCTATTGCTTGTGTTGACCTTTTGACCATATTGCCCCTTTTCATGTGTCAACCATTGCCCGTCGACCAATAGTGGTCAACCTATTCACTGTCGACCCATCGATGCATAGCTTTTAATAGCTCTGGAAAATAAATGTAAGTAGTAGCAGTTAGCTGTCTGTTAAAGTGAATAACACAAGGATTCCTTATCTACATTACTGTTAAGGAGGGCAGAGATGTATTCCATCTGGGCAGAGTATCAAACCTTTTTATTTAGAGAAGAGAAGAAGAGATAAAGGTGGTAGTAGATTGTTTCCAATTTAATTTCTATGGTCTTAAATTCATTTGGAATGACATTTACTGTATTCAAAAGGATTTAAAATCTGCCCTTACAGCACAATTCCGTATGAGGAATTCAAACATACGTTCATAAGGAAGCACACCATCAGAAGGTTTTCTTTCTTTTCAAAGAGATGGGAAAACATTCTGAAATGTAAATTTAACTTGTTTTTATATGATTTTATTTTGTTTGATATTCCTATATGGTACTCACCATTATATATATATATATATATATATATATATATATATATATATATATATATATATATATATATATATATCATATATTTAGCCAGATCTGTCACTTATCCCCTGTGTATATAACGCTCCCACCCAGCTGGATACACAAACCCCCCCCCAGGAAAAGTGTTCTATGTTTATTCTACACACCCCACCCCCTTGACATCACCTCCCCCCGCCCAGCCAGGGCTACAGTACACGCCCACCATCCACCATTACTCCACAGCCAGGAGGGGAGGGGGGGGGCGCGGCGGACCCGCGAATCGCTGGAGGGGGGTCGGGGGGGGGGGTCCACCATTACGTCGGAACCCCCCCTCTCTGCCAGCAAACCCCCCCCCCCCGACCTCCCGACCCCCCTCCCGCAATTCGCGGGTCCCCGCGCCCCCCCTCCCGCAAATCGCGCGACCCCGGCCCCCCCCCCCCCCCCGCGGTCTCTATGTATGCAGAATCCTGTCATTAACATACAACATTGCATAACCCAGAGACTATTGCCTTGTGAGGCAGTAATGCTAACTATTACACCGCCCATATGTAAACTAACTCCTATTACTCTCAATAATACAGCAAAATTCCAATTCTTAATCTACTTCAATATATTTAAAAAAATATTTTTAATTGTCAAATAATGTTAAAACTATTGTATGGAAATACTAAATTACATTGCAGTTTATTCATATATTAGCAATAACTTATAAACTTCACATGCGCTTCTAACCTTGACATAGGTACATCTGACTGTATATGATTTCCATATAACAAAGGTCACCTCTTGATAACTTTTTATCAAGTGTTGTTTTGAAAGATGGCTTATATAACAATGTGCTGTAGCATTGTCTTGAAAAGGACAGTACTTGTGTATATTCACGGATGCAGTTATGTAGTTAGCGTAGCATCCCTGTCAGAATAAGCGTAGTCTTCCCGCGGCCAGCATACTCAGTGTACCTGACAGAATCAGCGTAATGTTCCCACAGCTGCAGCCGTTGTGCTACGCTAACAGCGTAGCTTAAGCTGCCACCGCATTATTAATAACGGCATATGTTCTAACATATGTGGTTATTAAAGCAAGGGACAGCTCTTGCGATAAGAGCTGTCCTTTGCGATGCAGCGCCGGAACTGGACTTCCGGGTCTGTGACCCGGGAGTCCATCTGCGCATGCGCAGAGTGACGCGCCGGACGCAGGGCATGCTGGGAGGGATTCCCTAACGGATCCCTCAAACAGCGCTGTGGTAAGAAGCCCATAGCGCTGCCACTGCGGAGGGGGGTTAGAGCATAAAGAAATGCGGTAAAAACCCAGATAACGGGGTTTTTACCGCATTTCTGTCTTAGAGAATCGCCCCCATTATGTGGGAGCCACGCTTCGGGCTCGGTGGCTCGCTGTTCTCGCCACACTTTATAAAATCTACTCTGTGCCAATGTGGATAGTGGGGGTTCGCAGGGCTCTTTGCGCTCACCACGTTTCGGGCTGGCGTGGATAGTGGGGGTATGAAATAGATAATATTTGCCAATATGTAACATTTAGCACTGGCAAATGCCTCCTTCATTGTGACACCCCCTCTTTGGACAGGAGGCGCACACGCTACAGAACCCCTAACCCTGTCGGCAGCGTTACTGTACCCTGCCGCAATAGCTACTCAGAGCATCTCATTGCTGGAGCGTCTGAGATGCTCCTGCATCTCAAACAGATGGAGCGCCTCTCCACTGGTGCCAGCATGATCCCCTCTCCACCAAAGAGAGGGGATCATGCTGGCGCTGGCGGTGTGAGACAGGCACTGACTAGGCTTGCCAGGGACGCCTGAGACACAGATGCAGTTCCCGGCAACAGTACGGTAATTACTTGTGTGGTTTCACGGCAGCAGCCTACGCTTATAAAGTAGCTAAAGCTGGCGCCGTGAAACTATACAAGTAAGGCAGCCGTCGGGCTACGCTGATAACATAGTTTAGGCTGCCGCCGTGAAACTACACAAGTAAGGCAGCCATTGGGCTACGCTGATAACATAGTTTAGGCTGCCGCCGTGAAACTACACAAGTAAGGCAGTCGTTGGGCTATGCTATTAGCGTAGCTTCAAATGTAGCGTAAGCTGCCACCGTGAAACTACACAAGTACCAAAAGTAGAAAGAGAAACTCTTATCTAGAGAGCACAGGAAATACTCAGAATTAAGGTCCTTATTTTGGTTCACTCTTTCTGACAAAATCCTTCTTAGATGGACAAAACCATGTGCACTGCAGGGGGACAGATGTAAAATGTGCAGAGAGAATTAGATTTGGGTGAGTTATTTTGTTTCTGTGCAGGGTAAATACTGACTGCTTTATTTTTACACTGCAATATAGATCTCACTTTGAAGTAAAACCCCACCCAAATCTAATTCTCTCTGCACAAGTAACATCTGCCCCACCTGCAGTGCACATGGTTTTGTCCATCTAAGAAGGATTTTGTCAGAAAGAGTGAACCAAAATAAGGCCCTAAATGTTTCTAAAAAGATTGTTATTTATTTATAATCTATAACACACAATGTTAATAAAATAAACATATGGTAAACGTGAATACATACATCTTTAAATAATCAAATTAATACATATAAAATAAAATAGTATCACTTTGCCAATCGTAACCGATACAGTAAACTTCAAAAGACCATATTTTGCATAACCACCAATAGCCGGATTTTGATACTTCCACAGAAATATACTGATTCCAGATTTTTTGAATTTAGTTGGTAGGAATAAATTCAGTCCAGATAAATCCCCTTCACTTTGGGGTAGTTTGGTTAGCTCAGCTGTATTAAATGCTACACGTGGGGAAATAATGATGGTCAGAAATAAGAAGTTCAGTAAGGTGAGTGACCCTATTCACTATAGGATAGTGAGCAGTCCAGAGAATTATTGTAGGATAGTACTTTGGGTAGTATATTCTCTGTTTATATCCTTCCAACCTGACCGCAGTATTGAGACCAGCTCACTGCGTCAGGGAGTCGACCGCACACACCCAGCTGGGGGCAGACCCTGCAGGGAAGCAAGCAACACAGTCTTTGAAGATATAGCTACCTCTGTCCCGGGCGGGTGTATAACAGCATTCGCCGTCTTTGGCTTTGTAGCGATGTGAGTATAATCACGCCAGATGGTTGCAGGGACAGAATCCTTATTTTGCACAGACAGCGAAAGGATATAGAGGTCCAAATTCAGGCACTTGACATCGTGGTGGAATAGCTCTTAACCGGTTTCTCCATCCTCTTAATCTGACGGTTTCTTCAGAAAATCTACCAAAGTACCAAAAGGACTCATTTCATGTTTCATTTGTAGCGCTGTTTCTACAAGCAAAAATGTGGCAAACATGCAAAATATTGCTCTCATCCATAGGCGAATCTAGGGGGTGGTCCGGGGGTGCACAGGACCACCCATTAGCCCATTTTGTAGCTGAGGAATGGGGCTTTCCAACGAGCCCAGCCCCGTGTCTCTAGCCCCCTGGGAACCGAAGATACTGCCAAGCAAACCTGGAACGTTTTCCCTATAGGATAACATGGGACCCGCTAATTCCGACCCCCACCCAGTTCAACGGCTGCCAGTTCCCCCTTCAGCATCACTGAAGCTCGAGGTTGATCTCAGTCTAACCCAAATCGCTGGGCCTTCAATCTGATACCAGGCTGGATCCTTATGGGTTAATTGGTTCCAGGGATATTCATTTCATTTCTTAAATGTAATTTCATGACTGTTTATGTTCTTTGAGGGCATATTTCTCTGGAACCAAACAGCCCAGTTTCACGGGACCAAAGTCATTCGAAGCCAACTCAAAAGTTCTTCAATATGATACTGGTCTCATGTAAATGGGTCAGTTGGTTCCGAAGATATAGCTGGTTGGTTAAAGGGGGGTAGGGAGAGGGGAGTGGTTGTCTCTCCCCCTCACACCAGAAAATGCAGGGACTAGGCTGGTGTATAAGGGGTCAGCCTGGGAATGTCCCTGCATGATCCTGGGACCATATTCCCAGTAAATCCCTGCATTTTCTGTTGTGAAAGGGGTATTATTTCAAACAGCCGTGACCTGCAGTGCTCTGAATACAGCCGGGCAGCCCCCTGCTCTCTGCCCAGCTGTCAATGACTGTCACCCCTGCAGCTTCCGCTCCAATTCTTCTCCCCACTTTCACCTCAGCCCGCCCCCCCTTTAATCATGTGGTGCCGGCGCCTGGCGTGCTCCCCCGACGTCACGCGTACAACAACAGCCCACTCGGCTAGAGGGGACACCAGGAGGGGAGTGGGAGCGTGCTTTGTGCTACGCTCTGCTCCTCTCCCCATAGAAGCAGCTGCACCGCTCTCCATCTCTCCCTGCAGCAGCAGGGAAGGCTCATATAAAAATGTACAGTAAGTGGCACTTTTGGGGGCATTGCTTAAGGGACGCTACAAGTGGCGGTATGTGGGGGCATTACGCATAATGTGTGGCTTAATGTGTAAGGGGCATTACGGTGTGCAGCATCATGTGTAAGGGGCATTATATGTGCAGCATCATGTAATGGTTACTATGGTGTGCGGCATCATGTGTAATGGGTACTATGGTGTGCGGCATCATGTGTAAGCGGCATTATGTGTGCAGCATCATGTGTAATGGGTACTATGGTGTGCAGCATCATGTGTAATGGTTACTATGGTGCACGGCATCATGTGTAATGGGTACTATTGTGTGCGGCATCATGTGTAATGGGTACTATGGTGTCCGGCATCATGTGTAATGGGTACTATGGTGTGCGGCATCATGTGTAATGGGTACTATGGTGTGCAGCATCATGTGTAATGGGTACTATGGTGCCATCAAGCAAGAACCCCCTAGCAATGAGCAAGTAGGTAAGCAGCACCTTTGTGGCAAATATGTAATGGGCATTACGGTTTGTTATATAGTATGTAATGGGCATCATGATGTGTGGCACAATGTGTAATGGGCATTATGGTGTGTGGCCTTATGTGTAATTGGCATTACGGCGTGTGGCTTTATGTGTAATGGGTATTATGGAGTTTGCTAAAATGTGTAATGGGCATTACTGTGTATGGTCTAAAGTGTAATACCACACCCCTTTTTGTGATGCCACGCCTCCTTCCCCCATGAGACCACGCCCCCTTTTTGACGCGCGGCTGCGCCGCGCAAAGGTCACCCTACTTTTGTGTCTAGATCTGGGACCACCCATTACCATAATTTTAGATTCGCCTATGCTCTCATCGTAAGAATCAGCTCCACTTCATAACCCCAAACTGGTATCTGGATAATAGGTCAATAATGTCTAGGTCGACAGTCAATTCTGTAGGTCAACAGCAAAAGTTCAACATGCACAAGATTGTCATTGTCAAAAGGTCGACACACGCAAAAGGTCTACATGATGATGGTTGTCACATAAAAAGGTCAACATTATTTTTTTATGATTTGGGACCTTTTTCATATTTTACCACCTATGTGGACTAGGGTGGCCAATCCCGGAATTGGGATTGGCGGGATCCTGGGATTTGGCCCTAACAACATGGGGATTTTAATCCCGGTATTGGACCTTCAAATCCTGGGATTTACTGCACATGCACATATCTAATGCCGGGAAGCGTCTGAGCACTCGCTCAGGTGCTGCATGGCTGTTTCCGACCCCGGAGTGCAGTCCAGAGCCGAATTTCCCATTAGGCACGTGAGGCACCGGCCTAGGGGCGGCACATGTTTGGGGGCGGCACTTGGATGCCTGTGATAGTACTGTCAGCCCAAAATGTACCAATAACTGCAAAATATCCACTGTACTGTACTATATTCCATCTTAAATAGAGTGTAAATGGATAGGACATGCAGATACTGCCCCTATAAACTGTCCTACTTAGTAAACATTATTGTTGTGCCTAGGGGCGCCCTCATCCCTAAATCCGCCCCTGGTGCAGTCTGGAGCGAGTATGGGCGGTGCAGCCTGAGCAGCGTGACCTCTGACCATCACGCTGCGTAGGCCACACAGCCCATTCCTGCTCCAGACCGCACCTCGGAGTCCCAGCCACAATGTCCTCTCCTCTCTGCAGCTTCTGTTGCCCGCCCTCCGACTTTTTTATTAGGAATGTCAATCCCGGGATCCCAGAATTTAAAAAATGCCCCGGGATTGACATCCCTAATGTGGACTTTGAATAATAAAGTGTGCTAAACATGACGGGACACCTGGCCGAAACATGGCAGGCAGCGGCGTAACTAGATTTTCTGCGCCCCCCTGCCGACAATGTAGGAGGCGCCCCCACGGTAAGAAAAAACGGAGCGGAGGGAAGCCGGGGTACGGCGGGAGGGGGGGGGGGGTTGTGTTTGTGTGTGTGTTTGTATGTATGTGTGACGTGTTTGTGTGTATGTGTTTGTGTGTGTTACCTCTGGCCGGCGTGGCCGCATCCGTCTGCGGCGGGTCCCAGGCGGCTCTCCCGTTTACTGCTGCTAATGAAAAAGTGACACTTGGAAAATGTCTGCCCCCATACTGCAGACGAAAAACTGTCTGCGGTATGGGGGCAGCCATTTTCCAAGTCTCACCTTTTTGTATTAGAAGCGCTGACATAGAAGACATTTTATTTGGAAATATAACAAACATTTCAGATAAAGAGTACATTATCGCACTGAAAGGAGTCCATTGCAGTCATTTAACATAATCTTAGATTGGACCATGAAACATTTCACCATTTAAAGCATCAGAGGTACACATCCACATAGGTATAGAGTATAGCCACTAAACAGTGATAACTAGGGAGACCGAAACAATGAAAAAGAAAAACAATTGTCATAAACAGTGTCACTTGTCATGAACTCACTGGTCCTGAGTACAGAGTGAACTCAGGTGTATACTTTTCTCACCAGTTGCGGAGTACCGAGATCAATCATAGGTGGGATGAGAAGGGAAGAGTGAGTAGCACGAAAAAACATCTGGATGTGGTACAATAGCATATTTCAAGGTTTTGGGTCTCAACAGAACTCTATCATTTTGTGACTCCCAACATACTGTAGTAATGTAGCAAAAACAGTAAATAACATATTTGAAAATTAAAGATGAAAAAAGTGAGGAGGGGGACGGGGAAAAAAAAGGGTAGGTAACAGACAGGGGGGGGACAATACAACACTCATTGAAAGATATCTTCTGATAGATACTAGATCTACGTAATCTGGCGTAGCCTTAATTGTAATTTTTAAGCCATCTTTTCCTTAGCCTTTCCATAATCCTCAAAGTCTACTATCCACTTGCTACTAGCTTGAATCATTTCCATTTCCCCTTCTATTCATCTTTACTGTTTCCAAGAGTTCTATAATATAAATAATGCATCACAAACTCCTGGTGAAATAAATGGTCTCCCGTATGTTTCTTGGGTTACCTGGACAATAATGGGGAGAAATATTTAGAGGATTTCGCTTATGTTGAAAGAAGAGTGTGCTACTGTGCATACTCCAATCTTCCTGTCCTACTGAGCAGGAGCAAGGACCATCTTCTCTTTACTGTTGGATACATTGTTGGAGCATCGCAGTGGAAGACGCATCTTCCACTAAGACTTGCAATGACTTGTAATGCACAGTGATTCCAGTGTCCCTGCATCACTTCTCAGTGCCTACACTCACCAGTTGGTGAACTGTATGACACCCCACCCAGCTGAAGCAGTGTGTAACAGCATACCCTCCAACTGTACCGATTCTGCCGTTCAGTACCGCTTTTTAACGGTCTGTACCAGCAAAAATCAAAGTGTACCGATGTACCGATTTTTCATAGCCAGCTCCTCCGACTCGTAGGAAGTAGCCGCTGGCTGCTCTTCTGGCAGCAAGAGCAGTGAGGGGGGATTGGCTGGCCAAGACTACGTCTCCCGAGGTGCCATGCGGGGAGGCCTTGACAGTCTCAGTGTGCCCCCCCCCGGCTCACATGACTGTAGTCCTGCCACCTGCCCGGGGTTCTCCGCATAACACATACGCGGAGGTGCTGGGAATGACAAGCGCCGCCTCAACAGTGAGGGTATGCCAGCCCTTCCTCTTGCTGTGAGCCAACAAAATTAACCGGCTCCGGGGAGCCGAGAGATGAGCAGGCCTCCCGCTACCGCACATGGCCGGGGGGGAGGGGGGGGAGGGCGGGGTCTGACGTTGTGATAGCCTGCTGGGGAAAGATAAGGTAGGCGGCAGCAGTACTAATTGTGTGGGGCTGGGTTGTTATTGTTCACATATTGTTCTATATAACGGACTGGCTGGCAACTGGTGTGGGTTCTCTTAAAAAAAGGCACAGTACACACTCGGAAAGGGGGTGTGGCCATGCCCACTTTAACCTGTGGCCACGATTTTTGCCCTCCAGATGTTGGAGGGTATGTAACAGTGACTATGGGCGGGATGCACTAATATCTGCGGCCCCTCTCCGCCACATATCGCCGGCTACCACAAAGATAATTATTGCATATGCACTAACATATGCAATAATTATTGCATAGGACAGCTCTTGCATTAAGAGTTGCCGTTTGCGATATGACCTGTGATGTGTGAGTGGTCCTCGGTGGCTCTCCCCCCTACTCCTGCCCTGCAGCTCCCTGCTCAGACAGCTGCAGGGGCTGCTGGGCTCCATCTCCTCCTCCCTACACCCGGAAGAGGTGCAGGGATGAGGACATCACACTGGTCCGAGCAGCACAGGGGGTGGCTGCCCAGACAGAGGGGGGGTGGGGGTGTTGCGGCAGTATTGATCATCAGAGGTCAAGCGGGGCAGCGGGGGATGAGAAGGGAAGCCCATGGGCTTCTATGGGGTTACGCCAGCCTGGCCCCGCTGTGAAGCCCTGGTGGCGGTGGGGTTTTACTGCATATGAAAACAGGGTTTTTACCGCATTTTTTGTTTAGTGCATCTCGCCCTATAACTGTACCTTATATTAATAAACTTAGCAGTGCAGTGAAGACTGCATAGTCTGCCACAGAACACAGAACCAGTGCAGTGTAGCAGTACAGAAACGAGTACACAGAAAATGCATAAAACAGAGGGCAATATGTATTAAGCCTTAAAAGGAAAAAAGTTGAGACTGATAAAGTACCAAACAACCAGCTCCTAATTCAAAATTTTCAAGCTCTGTTTTTTTTTTTTTGCATTAAAGTTTTTTTATTTTTAATAGAAGGAATAACATAAATACAATGGTTACACATCGACAAAAGTGTATGAGACCAAAAGGTACACATTCTGCTCAAGATCTTCTGGTAACATGTAGATCTAATACAAGTTAGAAATATAAGCAATATGGTATGAATAAGGCAGACATGTTTAGGCTAGGAATGCAACGAGTCCAGAGATATGTCTGAGCGGGATGCAATACTATTTTGTATGGGTAACCTAGAGAGAAAGGATAATGTAGGGGAGGGTAGACGGGGTATGGAAGGAGGAGGGGGGGAGTCGCCCGGGGTTTTGTTATCGCAGAGCTGGATCCATTGTTTGGATATCGTTATGTCTTAGAATAGCTTAGGTAGGAGAGGGAGTCTTTAAAAGTGAGCCAGGGGGATCAGATCGTCTGAAATATCTTGTAGTTAGAAGGGCCAGTCATGACCAAGTCATCCATGGACATATAAAACTCCATGCGCTTGAACCATTCTGCTATGGTAGGTGGGGTAGTAGATTTCCAATGGACTGGGATGACGGCTTTGGCCGCGCTATTTAGGTGCTTCAATAGGGATTTTTTATATGATGCTATGGAGCAGTCTATTTTGTTTAGCAGCCAGAATGTGGGGTCTTCGCTAACCTCCGAGTCCATGATTTCTTTAGATATGGAAATCACCAGGTTCCAGAATGGGCGGAGGACCGAACATTCCCACCATATATGGAGTGGGGTGCCTATGGCGTTATTGCACCTCCAGCAAGTGGCCGGCACTCCAGGATACATCTTTGCTAGTAATGAAGGGCATCTATACCATCTAGTTAAGATTTTATAGTGGGTCTCAATGACTGAGTAACTCGTCGAACTCGTTAGTGTGACCTGGAAGATTTTTTCCCAGTCTTTGGTGTCAAGTCGTATGTTTAAGTCTCTTTCCCACTCAGAGGTAAAACGAGGCAGTGAGGCAAAAGTATCTTCTATGAGAAGTTTGTATCCTATTGAGAGGAAATGTCGAGGGGGAGTGATAGCCTGACATAGGGCCTCGAAGGTAGTAGGGGGTCTGAGGGCCGCCTCTCGATACGGTTGTTTAGAAAGGAGGTGTTTTTCATAGGAAGATATCTCCAGATTTCCGCTGGGGGTAGATTCCATAGATCCCTGATTTCAGGGAAAGGTAACAAGCCAGAGTGTGTAACCAGCCGACCAATACGTAGTCCCTCCGCGTGTGGCCAACGGTGGAAGGTAAGTGGGCTAAGTCCTGGGGGGAAATCAGGGTTGCCTATGAGCGGGGTCAATGGGGAGAGCGGGGAGGAAATGCAAGGTCTCCTTCGGAGTGATCTCCAGGTGGACAAGGTTGGTCCTACCGTGGGATGGGCCGTTCGGGGGAGGATCTTTAGCCAAGCGGCTAGCCCGAGATGGGCTGGTAGCCCATGATTTTCTAGTGCTACCCATTGTTTGTCAGGTATTTGTCTAGTCCAGTCTAATACTCTTCCCAGGACCACGGCTTGAAAATACGAGGGGAGGTGTGGTAATTGTATGCCGCCTAAGTGTCGACGACGAAATAGTATGTCGTGTCTGAATCGGGGGTTTCTGGATTTCCATACAAATTCTCTAATCAGACGTTGGATTCTCTGGAACCAGCTTCCAGGGATCTGAATCGGGATTGTTTGGAATAAGTATAGGATTCTAGGGAGGACGTTCATTTTAATTATACTTGCCCTTCCCAACCATGAAAATGTACCTTTCTGCCATTCCCGCAGCTCACCTCTGAGTTTTGTAATGAGTGGAAAAAAGTTATCTGAGTATAGCTTCGTTAAGTCTCGGTTTATCCAGACGCCTAGGTATTTAATTTTTGAGGGATGCCACGAGAAGGGGAAGGCACACTTCCAATTGTCTACCAAGGCAGGGGGGGCAGTTAAATTGAGAGCGGTGGATTTGGAAAAATTTATCTTGAAGTGGGATAGGGCCCCGAAGGTGTGGAACTCAGAGATTAAATTAGGAATAGAGATGGCGGGGTTGGTCAGTATGATCAACAAGTCGTCAGCGAATAATGATAATTTGTATTCCCGGCCGTCGACGTTCAGGCCCGCAATATCTGAGTTTAGACGGATTGCCCTAGCTAGAGCCTCCATGCATAATACAAAAATGATGGGAGATAAAGGGCAGCCTTGGCGGGTGCCGTTTGATATTTTGACTGGTTCAGAGAGGGAGCCGTTGATTTTGATGCGAGCCGAGGGGAAAGAATAGAGAGCCAGGATTCTGTTAAGAGAAGTCTTACTTAGTCCCATGTGTGTCAATACTCCCTCCATGAATAGCCAATTTATTCTATCAAACGCCTTCTCCGCATCAGTTGTAATCATTATGGCTGGGGTGTGGGCCTCCGAGGCAAGATGGATTAGGTCTATCACTTTGGTGGTGTTGTCCCTCGCCTCGCGGCCCGGGACAAATCCCACCTGGTCGGAGTGAATTAGTGACGGAAGGAATGTTTTGAGTCTGTCTGCAATGAGTTTGGCGTATAGTTTGATATCTATGTTCAGGAGAGAGATTGGTCTATGGCTGGGGCATAGGGATGGGTCTTTGCCTTCCTTATGAATGACCGTGACGTGGGCTTCGAGGGACTGTGGAGAGAACCGTACGGAGTCCGAGATCAAATTGAAGGCTGCAAGCATTTGGGGCAGGAGGATCGTGTTAAACGTCTTGTAGTACATGGCGGTGAAACCATCTTGGCCCCGGCTTTTTCCTGAAGGGGTGCATTTCAGAGCGTCTTCTAATTCCTTTAACGAGAAAGGTCTGTCTAGCCAATCTCTGTCAGCTTCTGATAACGTGGGGAAATTTATGTCTTTTAGGTATTTAGCTATTTTCGTCTGCATGTCCCTGACCTCCGCTGGCGGAGCTGAGGGGGAGAGATTATACAGTTTGGAGTAGTATGTTTGAAATGCTGATGCAATATCTGGGGTTCGTTTACATTCTTTCCCATTATGATCTTTTATTATGTCAATAAAGGAGACTGCCCTCTGGGTTCTTAATGCTCGTGCTAGGAGTTTGCCAGGTTTATTACCCCACTGAAAGTAACGGTTCTTGCAGAGCTTTAGGTCCTGTTTGACTCTATCATTTAGGAGAGAGTTTAGCTCAGCCCGGGCCGACATTAAGGACTTCCTGTCTGCATCCGACAAGGAAGCTTTATGTGCTAGTTCCAATGACCTAATCTGCTGGAGCAAATGTAACTTGCGTTCTTCTCTCTGTTTCTTGATGTGCGAGCCTAGCTGCATTAGTTTTCCTCTCAGTACACATTTGTGTGCCTCCCAGATCGTGGTTTTGGGGGTCTCAGGGGAGTCATTGAGCTCAAAGTAATCAGTAAGGGCTTGAGTGATCTGGGGTTTACAATATTCGTTAGAGAGAAGGCTTTCGTTCAGACGCCAGGAGCAGGGTCTAGATAGGGCAATATCAGTATATAATGTTAATGTAATTGGGGCATGGTCGGACCAGGTCATAGGTTCGATTGATGTCTGTTCTATTAGATGGAGAAATCTATGTGGGAGCAGGAAGTAATCTATTCTGGAGTATGAGTTATGGGGAGTTGAAAAGAAAGTGTAGTCGCGATCAGCGGGATGTTGGAGTCGCCACGTATCGGTCAGCTGGTGTTCATGAAGGGTTTGTTTGACCTTGCGATATATTTTGTTGGGGTAGTTACGGGATGCTGTCGAAGAGTCCATGTCAGGCTGAATTAACCAATTGAGGTCCCCACCTACGACCAGAATCCCCTCTTTCAAGGTCTCAATACGCTCAAGTACCTTCTGTAGGAAAGAGGGTTGGTTGCTATTGGGTGCATAGAGGTTGACAAACGTATATTGCTGTCCATGTAATATGGCTTTCACTAGTAATGCTCTGCCCTCTTCGATTAAGTGGGATTCTAGGGATTTGAAGGGGAGGCGGCGGGAGAATAATATCGCAACACCTAATGTTTTGCTGTTCGCATTATTACTGCAGAATGTAAAAGGAAAGTTGCGGTTTTTCAACGAGGGAGCTCTGTCTGCGATGAAGTGGGTCTCCTGAATAAACGCTACGTCAGATTTGAGTGCGTATAGTTCGCGTAGGGCTCTGGACCTTTTTTCGGGAATGTTTAATCCCTTTGCGTTAATAGAAACTACCCTAAGGGTAGTGCGTTTTAGGTTAGTCATCAGGACCTAAAGATGAGACCGGGCTAGTGGAGAGAGGGAGGGGTGAGGAGGGACGGGGGTAGTTGGTGGGAGTGAGGAAACATAACAATGAACAGGACAATTGCATGGAGTTTAGATAAACAATGTGGGGAGTGTCAGACCGCTCCTTACTGTTACTGATGTGGTGAACACATCCAGTTGTAAGGATGAACATGTGCGGTGTAAGGGGCATCGGGGGGTTGGAGTCCACAACTGCTAAACTAGGAAAACAACATAAGTATAACACATATCTAGAAACATATCGGGCCATCTGTAAAGCATCTGAGGTATTACAGAATAGTAATAACTTGAGGCCCCAAACTACAGTTATATGAAAACACACTATTAAACAATAACAGAGTAATAGAGTAAGCCCTCGTGTGGGAGAGAACATTCAATATATAAGAGGAGGTTGAGATTTACTCACGAAACCGGCACTTGTTGAAAGGGTGAAATACCCTTCTGAGGGACCAAGACAGTTCTTTAAGTAAGTTAACTAGTGCACATTCTTATGCCTGTGTATATTACAGTCTTGTCCCCGGCGGAGTCTATGAAGAATAGAACACCGCATAATGTGCCTATGGGAGTGGTTTCGTGTACTCCGTGGGAAGTCAGAGGATTCTTGGAGGGATTCATGTGACTTTGCTGCTCGTCATATTTCGCCGTCGATTGGGATTTCTTCTGGCGTGTTCGGCAGCTTGCCAGTTGTCTTTGTCGAGGCGTAGCGGTGTGGGCAGGCCTACAGGGTGTTCGGGCCAATCAGGGAGCTGGGGGGGTTCAAACCCCAAGGCGTTGCAGAAGGGCTGTAGGTCCGAAGGATCTCTCAGCATAAATGATTTACCCTTGTGTGACACTTGCAGACTGAAGGGGAAGCCCCATTTGTATTTCAATTCTAGGCGTCGTAGTTCAGCGGTAAGAGGTCTGAGTGCCCGTCTTTGTTGCAGAGTGTTCCATGATAGGTCCTGAAAAATTTGTATTTTTTGCCCATCAATATCAATTAGATCTTGGGTGCGGGTTTTACGCAGGATGTCTTCTTTTTGGGTGAAGTAATGGAGACGGCAAATGATATCTCTGGGTTGCTCAGTCGGAGAACTTCGTGGCCGGAGGGCCCTGTGGGCTCTATCGAAGATGATTGTAGAGTTAGGCTCATTCCCTAGGATTTCATTGAAAATCCTAGTGAGGTAGTCCACCAGCCCATTCCCGGGGATGTCTTCTGAGACCCCTCTGATTCTAAGATTATTACGTCTCCCGCGATTATCCAGATCTTCCACTCTTTGTGTAAGGGCATTAATCATATCCATCTGGTAAGCCGCTGTATCTCGGAGGTCATTGTAGGCCTGTGCCATGGTGTCTTGCTGGTCTTCACATTTGGACAGTCTGTCACCTAACTGAGAGATGTCGGTTCTAATTTCCGCTATCTCCGAGCGTATGGTATCTCTCAGGCTGCGATCAAGTGAGTCAAAGTCTTGACGGGTAGGCATCGATCTTAAGAGGTGAAGGACTTGTGAGAGGTCACCTCCCTCATGACCTTGAGTATGATGGGTAGGAGGGGGAGGTAGATGCGATGGGGCGGGTTCCTGGGAAAGGAGGCCTTGGGGGTTGGAATCCTCGTTCTGAAGCATGGTTTCCGTAGGTTTGAGAAAATGCCTCATATCTGTTTTGGACGGTGTAGACGAAGGTGTAGCCATATCTTTGTCAGCGCTTGCCTTTTTGGTCCTACCCATGCTATGGTGTGAGTAGACGGAAGGCCTGGTGTGAGAGAAGAATTCCTCCTCAGCTAATTGGGCTCACGAGCAGCTTGAGTGTGTTATGCGTAATGAGGCAGTTGTTTTCTCCATTCCCCCGATAAGTGGGAGGCTAGGCGGCCATCTCTGTGGCGGTTGGAGCTCCTTAATCACATGGGAGCAGCGTGTAGGGGTATGATGCTTCTCAACTGATTATAATCTGTAGGGCAGCAGGCTGGCAAGTTTTGCAGGGATAAGGCTTCAGTGGTTGTGGATAAGGTCTTGTGTTCAGTATAGGCAGCTTAAAGTCCAGCCTATTGAGATGGTAAATGAGGGACAAGAGCTGGCCTTGGATATCAGTGGCCCCTATCTGTTCCCAAGCAGGGTTGAAGTCTCTGCAATACAGTATAATTTAGAACAGGGGAAGGTTCAATGCAGGGAAGGGCAGGTGCACCTCTGTGGCTGCTGGTGACCTGGGGGATATAGAGTGAGGAGGGTGAGCTGGACGCTGCTGTGTGTTCCAGGTGCGCTATGGCACGGGGTCTGGTGTTCACCTGGAGCTTTTTTTGGGGGGGTCTTTAGTGTGAAGAGTCTCGTGGGGGAGCTGCTTTGTAATTATATGTAGGCTACCACAGATCCCAGGTAGTAAGATGGCGGCTGGGCTTCACAGTCTGGCGGGGGAGCGTCTGGGGGATGTCACCCTCCTGGCCTCTGCAAGCACTCACCGTGTGTAGGGTGGTCTCTGCGGGCTCTGCTGGTGCTGAGCGGGAGATCTGTGGGCAGAACGCGCCGCCAGTGTCTTCCCGCGATGGCGTCGGCTCCTGTGTTCTTTCAAGCTCTGTTTGCCTGTAAAAGTGAAGACAGCACACAATATTTGCAGCACAGAGTGTCAATACAGAGACTGTTTAGTTTACAGAAGCTGCATAACTATATTTGTAAGAAACATGAATACAGGAGCTAAAGCCATAATATGATCAATACAGCATACCTCCCAACTGTCACGATTACAGCGGGACAGTCCCGATTTTCGGGTCCTGTCCCGCTGTCCCACCCGCGGCAGGCATTGTCCCGCTGCGGGGGGTGGCAGTTGGGAGACCCCCCAATCTAATAGAATAGAGGCTGTGTGCATGCGCACAGCCTCTATTCTCGTATGAAAATGAGGTTGCGGCTAATTAGCATAAGCCGCGTCCTCATTTGCATACGCCCCGCCTCCTTTAGTGTCCCTATTTCATCAGCACAGAAGTTGGGAGGTATGATACAGCAAAAAGGTACAGAGAATGATACAACCTGGAAGTTTGCTTTGAAATGCAGTTGTAGAGTGAAAGATTGTATATAAGGTTACAATAGTTCCTGGAACAGATTGGTTATAGATAAATAAATCAACAGAAAAACAGTTGACATGGACAAAACTGACATGTGGAAAAAGTTGATGCAATGAAAAGTTTGACGTGGAAATGGTTGACACATGCAGTCAGAAGTTTTTTTATGCTTTTTGGGTGCTTTTTAGGTTTCATAACAAAATACCACTAATAATATACCACATATGGCCAGAGCCAATGCAAGGTTCCTTACCGCCCTAGGGAAATTGTCTGCCCAAGGGCCGGTCCTGGTTCCCAAAATACGGGGGACAAAATGCCCAACCACTCAGCAGGGTAATGCCACAGCCGGGGGGAGACTTTTTATACAAGTCCCCCAGCCAAAGCATTCATCCCTACTGACCAGTCAGCCTGGGCAGGGGTCCTGGGGGAGTGCCCCCCCCCCCAATGAAGGGGTCCCCCCTCCAGAATTTTCCTGACCACTTTATCAGCCCGGTGGCCATCGCTCCAGGGCCACCGGGGACAGCCCCATGCTTCAACCTGGGTAGGGTAATTCTGGAGGGGGGGGGGGCCTTTATTGGGGGAGTCCCCACTCCCCCAGGACCCCTGCCCAGGCTGACCGGTCAGAGGGTAATGTTTTGGCCGTGGGACCTTATATAATAAGTGTCCCCAGGCCATCTGGCTGGTTGGCCTGGTGCTGGTTCTTAACATACGGGGAACCCCTAGTCCTTTTGTCCCCCATTTTTTGGGAACCAGGACCGGCCTTTGGGCCTGGTGCTAGTTGTAAGAAATACAGGGAACCCCTATGCAAAATTTTCCTTGATTTTTTACAACCAGGACTGGCTCTGTGAGCCTGGGCTGGTTATGCCTATGGGGGGGGGGGGGACCCTACGCTGTTTTTAAAAAAAATATTTATCTCTTTTTTACACACTGAAGCCTGCACAGATCTGACTGATCTGTGCAGGCTTCTACCAAATATGCCAGTTAAATGAAGTGTATTGTCCTGGCATATTTGGCCAGCAATTAGCGGCTGTTTACCGCTAATTAGTGGCCGTATTTTTAATACGGACACTTAGTAAATTAGGAATAATCATTCTTTTGAATGGTGATTCCTATTCGTATTTTCCGACGGCGTATACATTTGTATTTGTAAATACAAATACGAATGTGCCATAAATATGAAGACGAATTGGTGTATTTATGGCATAGTAAATGGAATAAATACAAATACGCCTAAAAAAATCGTATTTTACTATACAAATACAATTTTTTTAGCCGTATTTGGCTTAGTAAATTTCCCCCTTACTGTGCGGGCTATGTATGTCAGATATGTGTGTACAGTGGTCAAAGCAGACATTTTGAAGTGGAGGTATGAAAAAATTAAGGATGTAAAATAAGAAAAGGGTGTATAGTGAACCCCACCATATACCCCTTATACACATTATGCAACACAATACTAGACCACCTTATACCTTCCCATATTATGCCACACGGAACGAGCCAAAATTCACAATATGCCACACGGAATGAGCAAACATTCACAGTATGCCTCACAGTTTGAGCCAAAATTCATATTGTGCCAGATGGATTAAGTCAAAATTCACACGGTATGAGTCAAAATTCACATAACGCCACACAGAATGTAGTAGTAGTAGTTTGTTTATTTAAAAAGCGCCACAAAGTGTCTGCAGCGCCGTACATAGCAGACAAAAAACAAATTACAAGGTAACGTACAGGGTGTGTTGATAAAATACAGCATAAATAGGGGTATAGCTGGTAGAACTAAAATCAGCATCAGTTCTGAAGTAGGTGTCAAAATTGTCGAGGAGACTGAAGATGAAGTAGAGGAAGGGAAGAACAGGGCAGGAGCGCTGGTGAGAGAAAGAGGTTGGGTGAGTACGTGAGGAAGGAGGGCCCTACTCATAAAAGTTAACAGACTAAAAGGAGGTGGGTGGACGAGCGAATAACAATAGGATGTGAATGTTCAAATATTCTCTGTAAAGCGCTGCGTAATATGTATGCGCTATAAAAGAAACTGTTAATAAAAAATAAATAATAATAGGATAAGTAGGAAAGTATGGGAATGGATGGAGGGGTAGGCAGGATAGGAGGAGCGAAAGAGGTTAGGAGGAGGAGGGATAGGCTAGTCGGAAGAAGTGAGTTTTGAGGGAGCGCTTGAAGGAGGTAAGGGAATCAGAAAGCCTGATGGGTGGCGGGAGGTTGTTCCAGTGCAGGGGGGCAGCGCGAGAGAAGTCTTGGACACCGGAGTGGGAGGAGGTGATTAGGTGAGAGGTCAGGAGAGAGCCTTGTAGGTGGTGGTGAGGAGTTTAAAGAGAACTCTGAAAGGAATGGGGAGCCAGTGAAGAGATAGACAGAGAGGGGAGGCGGAGGTAGAGCGGCGGGAGAGGAAGATGAGCCTAGCTGCGGAATTAAGAATGGATTGGAGAGGGGCAAGGCGGGCGAGAGGTAGCCCGGAGAGAAGGATGTTGCAGTAGTCAAGGCGGGAGATTACAAGAGAGTGAATGAGAATTTTGGTCACATCAGTGGAGAGGAATGGTCTGATGTTGCGGAGGTGAAAGCGGCAAGACTGTCAATGATGACACCGAGGCAACGCGTTTGGTCGGTGGAGGTGATCTTGGTTTCACCGATGCTGATGGAGATAGTGGGAGAAGAGGGGATGTTCGGGGGATGGAAGATTAGAAGTTCAGTTTTAGCCATGTTTAGTTTCAGGAAGCGTTGGGTCATCCAGGCTGAGATGGCCGTGAGGCATTCAGAGACCTTGGACAGGAGTGATGGGGATAGGTCGGGGGAGGAGAGATAGTAGAACAAGACAAAGGTAATCCTTTTGGCGCACACCGGAGCAGCAATGTATAACAGGGAATTAAGATTTGGGTATCATCAGCATAAATGTGGTAATGGAAGCTGTAGGAGCTGATGAGGGTGCCCAGAGAGGTGGTGTAGAGGGAGAAGAGGAGAGGGCCAAGGACTGACCATTGTGGAACACCGACTGGCAGCGGGGTAGTAGGAGAGGAGGAGCTTTGAGTGGAGACGGAGAAGGAGAGATCAGAGAGGTATGAGGTGAACCAGGAGAAGACCGTGCCAGTGATGGCAAAGGAGCTGAGGGTGTTGAGCAGGAGAGGGTGGTCAACAGTGTAAAAGGCAGCGGACAGATCAAGCTGGATGAGGATAGAGAAGAGGCCTTTGGATTTATCCGATAGTAGATCGTTAGCGACTTTGGTCAGGGCAGTTTCAGTGGAATGTAAAGGGAGGAATCCGGATTGAAGGGGGTCTAGAATGGAGTTAGCAGTAAGGTGGCTTAGGAGACGATTATAGGCCAGACGTTCTAGAAGCTTGGAGGCAAAAGGGAGGAGGGAGATGGGCCTGTAGTTGGATGGAGAGTTGGGGTCCAGATTTGTTTTTTTTTTGAGAATTGGAGAGACAAGAGCATGTTTGAAAGAGGAGGGGAAGATCCCAGAGGATAGGGAAAGATTAAAGAGGTGAGCCAGGTGAGAGCAGACCGACGGACTGAGACAACGGATAATATTGGAGGGGATAGGATCGAGTGGGCAGGTGGAGGGAGAAGCGGATTGAAGGATAGAATGGACTTCAGCAGCAGTGGTGGGGTAAAATGAGGACAGGGGTGGGAAGGAGGGGAGTGGAGATGTTGGAGGGGAGAAGAGAGAGGGTGACAAAATGTGACAAAATTCACATTTTGCGACACGGATTAAGCCAAAATTCACATTGTGCTACATGTATTAAGTCCTGTCCTAGAGAGCATTAGTATTATAGATACACCTGCAATTTTATAATTAGCAGAGGGTATGACTTTCTAATTTTTTTTTTATCAAAGTCTGAGCTCTGCTCCTCTTACCTGGCACCCCCCCCCCCCCTTCCACTCAGAAAAGAGCAATTGGGGGATTAGATTTCCAGTGGCAGTCTCTGGTTATCCGAGCAGCAGATACGTCTGGCCGACTGTATGGATCCACAAGATGCTGCTAGGAGGGCGGCCAGAGGGAGGGCAGCGGCTGGGCGGGTGATGTGCAGAGAGAGGCTTGAAGGCAACCAGACCATACAAAGATGCAGGTGTGCGCAGGACACAGCAGCACAAGATGCGGCTTTCTTTTACTGGCAGCAATGCACACTGCAGGTCAAACAGCAGCACAGGCCTCTGCATGTGCTCCCACCACCTGTCCCCATCAGCCACCAAGCACTAGCAGCACTTCATCCGCCACTTTCTTAATAAGGCTCCCACCCTCCTCCAGGGCAGCTCCCAGGCTGGACAGCCGCTTCTGATACACCATGTTCACCTTGTCCTCCTCCCAGGCTTGCTCGATGTCTGCCCATAAAAATCGCACCCGTTTCTTCCTAATGCTGTCCGCCATGTACCCACGCCCATCCACTGCCACGCCTCCGGATGCAGCAGCCTCAAGCAGGCAGCTGGAGCCGAGTGCACCTGTTGCGGGCATTGGGGCAACTGCCACTGTCTTTTTCTCTATCAGGCAGTGGCAGCGGACCGCTCCTCAGGCTCCAGAGCCCATAGGCAGCTGCCTAAAGCTACTGAGGAAGGACCTAGTGTCCGAAATGCATTTGGCGTGTGTTGCCTAATCTATTTAAGTACTTACGGACTTTTGTGCTGACATCCGTGATTCCAGCTCACCCCAGCTTCCGGACCTGGTGGTATGCTGCTTCTTGGATTGTCTTCCTGGCACCTAGTCTTGCCTTGAGCGATTTTATATTGATGCTTTTATTACCCCTACCAAATTGTAAGTGCACATCCCTATTAAACTACATGTTTTAAAAAGTTATGCACTATTATTTTTCTTTGTGTCATTTCATATCCTAACTGGGAGGACGTTGTTATTGGAGGATCTGAAACTTTGTGAAATCCTACCTATTGTGGAACCTTATTGGTGACAATTCTGTGACTTTTTGGTGTGTTTTTTAAAACACAGAGACTATTCTATGGGAACAACACCAGCGCTAATTGAACAGTTTAACCTTTTCTTGCATATTGTCTATACCAGGTGATCATTGAATGTCACCTTAAACTGTTTATAAGCTGCTTGTGTGTCATGCGCACCTGATCACTTAGTTCCTTTCGTTGTTACACAAGCTGCCTAAAGCTGCCTAATGGAAGCGCCAGCCCTGCATATGGTGTGGCTTGCTTCTTTTGCCATGTTTCATGCAAGGTGCCTTGCTGAGCTTGGGACAGATCATTGTTCACAATCGTATTCCATGTGTAGTAATGAAGTATTAAAAAGTTTAAAAAGATGCAAAGAATCCCAAAAACTTGTGTTGCTGAGTTTCCCATTGTCATTTGAACATGGCAACCTTTTGTTCATATGGTAGTGACTCATTGGCTGTCACCCTTTTCACTCTTGAACTGTCATTCATTCAGAGAAGGGGGGGGGGGGTTCCGGGTGATGTTTGGGTTGGTCTGTAGTCACAGAGTTTTTCTTCTGTAAATATTGGTTGGCAAAGGTGAGACAGGAATCCTGACTGGTTTCGCCGCTCCAGGCAGCTTTATCAAAGGATCTCATGAGTAGAATTCAGTTAAGATGCAAAAGAAGAAATGCCATGACATAGGCCCTTATTCTGATCGGTGCGTACTTTCCCGAATTCTTACGTAGCGGGCCGCACGCCACGCTGTGCGGACATCGTCCGTAGAAACGCCCACCGAGCCTCCGCATTCGGACAGACTCACTCTTTAAGAAGAGGGCGTGTGTACGGACGACATACAAACCTTGCGTGTGCGGTGGACACGCACAGATTCGGCACGGTCTTACCGCGTCAGAACGGACGGGAACCTGGCCGTACGCACCGATGAGTTGTATTTACGCACAAATCACCACTATTATCAGAACACCCAAATCTGTAACATGACCCACTTATGCAATTAGGCTACCTCATTCAAAAGGGATTGTTTTTAATGGTCATCTATTATTTATCTAATTGATAATTAAACACTTTAATACCACTTTAGATTAACCCTTACATCATGCTAAGTTCACCACATTCTTTCTTGCCCCTTTACGCCCATGTGTTATGTATGCATATAACATCATCAATTATTCTTCACCTGCAAACACACACATACACATCAACACACTATGTACATCTTTACATTACCCTTCACTTTCAACCACTTTTATGCACTAAACCCATCTATATATACTGTATATCCCTTTTGCACCTTACATAAATAAACACCACTATTTATACTTATATACTTATATTTATACTTATACTGTAAAATTATACAATAACACACAGACCACTTCTAACTTTTAAGACAAACATTTATTAACATATAACAAAATAAATTAACTAAAGGCTTCAGACTAGGAGGTCGCACACATTCTGGACCTCTTCAGCCATGTGCAGAAGGTACTGGCGCAGCCTGAGGAGGGCCCCTCTCAACCCCTCGCCTTCTTGCCTCTGGTCATCTGTGGGCATGTTAAAGGGGGATCAACATTAATTATGCTATTCAGGTCGACCTTGTACAGTCAATCCTAAGTACCTACAGCATGAGAATTCATACATACAAACAATTACATAGGCAATACTGTTTGTAATGGAAAAAAAAAGATGGGCCCACACACACACACAGTGGCTTACACTACACAATATGTGAGTGATAAAATTGCCAATGTATGTATCAAAATCATAACAACACTTAAGCCTCACTCACACTTCTCCTGCCTTAACACTCACCAATCTACTAGAAAGCTACATCCAATAGAACATGCCACATTTTGCCATACATATATACCTGCATGTCACTGCTTAATAGCTAAACTGCATGATAGATAGATACATAGATACATGGATGGATGGATGGATACCACATTTAAAGGCTAGCCTAGTCCCTCTACCCCTTACTTCCTGATTCATTGTCACATTGCCAGATAGTTGAAAGTGCAGCACTAATCCGCTTCCATACACCAAACAATTTCTAAAGGCAATCCATTATACAAAATAGCTTAGCAAAATACATAGCAACAACACGGGCCAACTGGCTAGAGGGGGGCCCAGGGGAACTGCCCACTTGTGACTCCATTATAAATCACGCCTGACCATACTCCATTGATGTTTTATTTGTGCTTGTATAGAAAGGCCCTCCATAAATAAACACTCATCACCTACGTGAGCCTCCAGATTCCACGTTTTCAGCTTGGGCCTATAACCCCTAAGTGTGTCTGTTGTAACCCACTTTTGTTTATTAATTAATAATAGAGTAAAACACACTAGATTCAACAGTGGTACCTAACAAATAGTAGTACCACCAATTATTAATGATGCCTTATGTTTACCTACCACTTCCTTCAACCTCCAACACCTCACACGCCTCCTCCTCGTCCACGACCTCCTCGGCCACCTCCTCCTGGCCCATCACCTCGGAGGCCACCTCCTCCTGGCCCATCACCTCCGAGCCCACCTCCTCCTGGGCCGCCTCCTCCGAGCCCACCTCCTCCTGGGCCACCTCCTCCTGGGCCGCCTCCTCCGAGCCCACCTCCTCCTGGGCCACCTCCTCCTGGGCCGCCTCCACCGAGCCCACCTCCTCCTGGGCCACCTCCTCCTGGGCCGCCTCCTCCGAGCCCACCTCCTCCTGGCCCTGCTCACGGGCCTGTCTTGCACGGTCACGTGCTGTAAGAAAATTCAAAATGCAGAGTGTTAAATAAGGCTCATGATTTGTTCATTCATCATGCAGCAAAAACAATGACATATTAGACCCACATTACAGCATGTCAAACATGAAGTACCACACATATAGTGTATGCCATGTTTAACTCGTGATCAGCCATGTTACCTTATTGGCTAAAAAAGGTCATGGAAGCATTGATATACAATTGGCCATTTAATGTGTAAACACTCACATCGTGCAATGCTGGCCCTTATTTGCTGGAGCAATTCGGGCTGGCGGCGCCTCAGATCAGACCATCGCCGCTCCAGCTGTGCGATGGTCCTGCGCACCTGGGTGCGCACGAATATGCGCCTGCGGGCCGCGGCATACGCATGGCGCTTCTGCCGGTTGGTGATGAAAGGGCCCGCATGGCCCAGCCTGGTCTCCATAACGGAGACCAGTGCCCTCAGCTCCGCAGCAGAGAATGGGGCTGCTCTCCCATAGGCCGCCATCTTAGCAATGGCACAATTCAAGCAATCATGTCCTGTAATTGGTTGTTCAGAGTGATATTTGGTATTAACTTTATTGTTCATTTTGTCATTAACAGCGTGTATGCGCCACAACAGACGGCTAAACCATTGCATCGCAAAACAACACTTGCTGTACCTTTGCATAGTTGAGCAGACCATGCCATTACTTAGTATCTCCAAAACAGACAGGGTGAAAGAAGTTTGCAACCCATTATATATAATCTATTACATTCACCAAACATGGGTGAAAACAACAGGTGAAATAGTGTGCATCACTAGCCAGTTACACCTAACTATACAAGGTACTAAACTAGACAGCTTTATTATAGTGAAAGCTATACACCAGAAACATAGCAAATAGTGCAAGCCCATTTCCCAATATTAGGCCATGGTACCTTCTACCGGTCCACACTAGAGATATGGAATGAAATGTACCTAGCATCAAGCCAGTATTTGGACACCTTTCACATGTGATTTGGATGCATGCACTGATTACTATTGCCTGAGTGGTGGACTGGATTTACATATGGAATGGGTTAGTGTCATTTGTAGTACATACCAAACAAGTGCACAGTACAAATGTACTTTCACATATACATTTCATGTCTGGCCACAGTTTGGGGTGTTTATTGGTGTTCAAATCTGCCATTAACTACTAAATCAGACTTAGCAAGTATGCCTGGTCTTTTTTTTTTTTTTCGCTGATATGTGCGTGGCCTATGCGCCGCAAACGGTCTACGCTGCCGTACGGAACGCTGCCGCATGGAACGCAGGGTGTCGCTGATGTACGCCAATTACAGAAATAGTATATAAAGGTGTGCTAGAAAACCAAAATGTTGCTGCAAACATGGCTGGATCTCAATCTGATGGAGACCAGGAGTGCCAGGAACTTTTTCAACACATGGACTCCAGCACCTCCTATGTGCCCCTCAGCACAGACCAGCCAGTGGGAGAAGAGCAGTCTGCTGGGCCATCCACATCAGCCCAATCTGCAGCTGGCCCATCTTCTGCCTCAGCAGAATCATTGGGAACACAACAGGTGGCTTCCCAACAGAGTAGCCTGGCCAGCACTTCAAGTACAGCGACAGGTGGCCGTGGCCGAAATAGGCCAACGGAGGAACCAAGCTGCAGGAACATGGCATACGAAGCGCAGGAGCTTGCCATACTGGTACCCCGCGCACAGGATTGGATCGAGTGTCCACAGGACAGGTTGACACACACAAGGAGATGGAAGATTTGGGAGGACATAACTGCGGAGATTAATGCGGTAGCTCCACAAGTTCGTGAGGCGGAGCACGTTAAGAAGAGGCAAGTTCATGTGTGTTACATTTGACCAGTACAAGACCAGTAATGTTTAAAATAGATGTTAGATGGAGTTGGTAAATGGCCGGTCACGTTGCTTGGAGCCACAGACATGATTGCCATGTCATTTAATGGATAGTTAGTGTAGGGTGTGTGTGAATGTATCTTCTAAGGGTTGTTTTTATATTTTTATAGAATGTAAGTTGTGTGTAATGAAGCACATGTTGTAATCTGTTGCAGATTACAATGGTTGCTACAGCAAACATCAGTAGTGACATGTAGTAATATGTAAACTTTGATTGCAGGTGGCACGACTTCAAAACCAACCTCAAGAAGAAATTGACCAAACGGTGGGAACACAGCCACACCTCTGGGGCTGGCCCCATGCCAGGCCGCCTGAAGCTCACCCCCCTGGAGGAGATGGCCGAGTGCTGCATTGCAGTAGAGGAGGTCCGGGGGGTGAGCAACATGGATAGCGAGGCCCCAGCGGAAGTCTTTGCTGCTTTTGTTGAAGGTAATTATTTGGCATGCCATAAGTAGTTGGTCCTAATTTGCTTAGAATGTGTTGTAATTGTAATTTTGTCTTTCACCAGCATCCCCACCGCTTGGTCAAGAATCTCTTGAGGAGGTGGCGGAGTCTGTGCCACCTGCCACCAGTGTCAGGCATGTGCAGCAGCAGCAGCCACCGGCCGACCCGGATTACGACAGGTGGGTGCAGGTGCTTGGGCAGATTCACCAGCAGGGAGACTCAGAGCGGATGCGTAGGACCGAGGAGGTCATGCAGGGTTTGGTCAGCACCCAGCACACAATAGCTGGGAGCCTGCAGGCTATGGGTGAGGCCCAGCAGGCCATGGCTGCCAGCCAGCAGACAATAGCTGCAAGCCTGCAGGTGCTGGCAGATCAAGCCCTGCGCCAAAATGACCTCCTCCTCCACCATAATGAGCTTATGGTGGAGCTAGTTTCCAGCAATAGGGCCCTATTGTCATCCGTTTCTGGTGCATTCCCACCAGCAGCACTCCCTGCTTGCAGAGGGTGAACACCATCCCCCCCCACACCAGCATCTGCTCCACCTGGGCCACCATCCCAACGTGGCCGTGGCTAAAGAGCTGCTGCACGTGGCATGAAGCCTACCAGGGCCAAACGTGCCCGCAAATGAACTTGTGTCCGCATTAATCTCCACCCTTATGTCTTCCCAAATCTTTCATTGAGCTGTGTGTGTCAGCTTCCTGTGTCCAATCCCGTGCAGAGGGTACCCACATTTGCCCTCGTTTCGAATGTCTTGTTTGGTTCCCCTGTTGGCCTCTTTCAGCTACCATTACTGTCTGCTGTACTTGAAGTGTTGGTGCTATACTTTTGTTGTGAAGCCACCTGATGTGTTCCTAATGATTCTG
The DNA here is from genome assembly GCF_055691185.1 of Crinia signifera. NCBI lineage: Eukaryota > Metazoa > Chordata > Amphibia > Anura > Myobatrachidae > Crinia > Crinia signifera. Next base: position 177,340,475 of record NC_139217.1, on the reverse strand, counting down.
CTGTGGCTATGTATGTCAGAAATTCTTTTTATTTTTGTAATTTATTTTTGCACATTCCTGCCATGGTACCTTTTAATTTGTTGCATGTGAGAAATAACATGCTTCCCATTTTATTTTTGAAGTTATTGTAATAAATGTATATTTTGATCCCCAAATGTGTGGTTTAATATGTAGAAGTGACATGTCTATTTCTATTAGTGATAGTAAGTTCTGTCCATTGGGTGCAGTGTAAATGTGTGTCCAAAGTGCAGCATATATTTGTGTGTTTAGTAATGGTCCATTTAAGCTGCAATGGTTCCAATTGAAGCACTGACAAGCGTGTAATTAATGAGTAATGAGTAAAGGAGTGGATTGTATTGTGTTCAGCTGACATTAGAAACATAGAAACATAGAATTTGACGGCAGATAAGAACCATTTGGCCCATCTAGTCTGCCCCTTTTTTACCCTTCAGGTAAACTCAACCCTTTTTAATCCTTATTTCTTTGTAAGGATATTCATATGCCTATCCCAAGCATGTTTAAATTGTTCTACTGTCTTAGCCTCTACCACCTCTGATGGGAGGCTATTCCACTTATCCACTACCCTTTCTGTGAAGTAATTCTTTCTAACATTTCCCCTGAACCTACCTCCCTCCAGTTTCAGTGCATGTCCTCGTGTTTTATTACTTGTTTTCCTTTGAAGAAAATTTCCCACCTGTACTATGTTAAAACCCTTGATATATTTGAAGATTTCTATCATGTCCCCCCTTTCCCTTCTCTGCTCCAAACTATACATGTTAAGATCTTTTAGTCTATCCAGGTAAGTTTTGTGATGTAGGCCATGAACCATTTTAGTTGCCCTTCTTTGTACACTCTCCAATGTATTTATATCCTTCTGAAGATATGGCCTCCAGAACTGGACACAGTATTCCAGATGAGGTCGTACCAATGACCTATAAAGTGGCATTATTACGTCTTTTTTTCTGCTACTGATTCCTCTCCCTATGCAACCAAGCATCTGACTAGCCTTCCTCATTGCTTTGTTACATTGCCTCCCTGCCTTTAAGTCACTTGAAATAGTGACTCCTAGATCTCTTTCCTCCTCAGTAGTTTCCATTATAGTACCCTTGATACTATATTGAGCCTTTGGGTTTTTGAGTCCCAAGTGCATAATTTTGCATTTTTTAGCATTAAACTGTAGTTGCCATTCTCTTGACCAATTCTCAAGTTTACTTAGATCATCAGTCATTTGATTTACCCCTCCTGGTGTGTCTACTCTGTTGCATATCTTTGTATCATCTGCAAAAAGGCATACTTTCCCTTCAATACCATTTGCAATGTCACTAACAAAGATATTAAAGAGCACTGGTCCAAGTACAGATCCCTGGGGTACTCCACTGGTAACATGTCCCTCCATAGAATGCACTCCATTTACGACAACTGTCTGTTTCCTATCCTGCAACCAGGTTCTTATCCATTTAATTGTTTTATAATCCAATCCCACACTTTCAAGTTTATTTAGCAGCCTGCGATGTGGGACAGTGTCAAATGCCTTACTAAAGTCTAGATATGCCACATCTACAGCCCCCCCTTCATCTAGTATTTTGGTCACGGAGTCAAAAAAGTCAATGAGACTTGTTTGGCATGATCTCCCTGCAGTAAAACCATGCTGTTTTGGATCCTGTAAGTTGTTTAATTTAAGATATTCCACTATTCTTTCTTTTAATAGTGTTTCCATTATTTTCCCTACTACTGATGTAAGGCTCACTGGTCTGTAGTTACTTGCTTCTTCTTTGCTTCCGCTTTTGTGCAGTGGAACTACATTTGCTTTTCTCCAGTCCTCTGGAACTGCACCTGTATCTAGTGACTGATTGAATAAATCTGTTAATGGCGCTACCAACACATCTTTTAGTTCTTTTAGTATCCTTGGATGCACTCCGTCTGGCCCCATTGATTTATCCACTTTCAGTCTTGAAAGTTCTGTTAGGACTTTCTCCCTAGTAAATGTACCTCCATCTACCTTATTTTTATGAATGTCCTTGCAACTTAACTGTGGTCCCTTCCCTTCTCCTTCTATAGTGAATACAGAGCAAAAGTAATTATTTAGATGATCTGCAATTGCCTTGTCTCCCTCCACCAAATTCTCAGTGTCTGTCCGCAGTCTTATTATTCCTCCATTTGATTTTCTCCTTTCATTTATATACTTAAAAAAAGTTTTGTTTCCTTTATCTACCGACTGAGCCATTTTCTCCTCAGCTTGTGCCTTGGCACGCCTGATCACTTTCTTAGCCTCTTTGCGTCTGCAAGATACACTTCTTTGTCATTATTATTTTGAGTCTGCTTGTATGTCCTAAAGGCCATCTTTTTTGCTTTTACACTAGTTGATACCTCTTTTGTAAACCACACTGGCTTCCTTTTCCTGGTACTTTTCTTAACCCTTTTGATACAAAGGTCCGTTGCCTTTAGTATTGCACTTTTTAATTTTCTCCACCTCTCCTGCACTCCTTTCAAGTTCGTCCAATCCGCTAATGAGTCGCTTAAACATCTCCCCATTTTTGCAAAGTCAGCCTTCCTAAAATCCAACACCTTAGTTTTTGTGTGACTGGAGTTGGACCCTGCCTTGATACTAAACCATACTGCTTGATGATCACTGGATCCCAGGTTCTCACCCACATATATGTCTGATATCCTGTCACCATTTGTGAGTATTAAATCTAATATTGAGTCTTTGCGAGTAGGCTCCCTCACCAATTGCTTGAGAGAGGCTCCCTGTAGGGAATTTAGAAATTTGCCACTTGTAGATGATCTTGCAAAAGACTCCTCCCAATTCACATCAGGTAGATTAAAGTCTCCCATGATTATGACTTCTCCCTTTAAAGCCATTTTAGTGACATCAAGCAATAGGCTCCTGTCCAAATCCTGCCCCTGGCCTGGTGGCCTATAGATGACCCCAGTACGAATAATGTCCTTATCCCCCATTTCTATGGTCACCCAAAGGGCCTCAGTTTTTTCTTCAATGTTTTGTATTAAAGTAGCATTTATGCTTTTCTTTACATACATTGCTACCCCTCCTCCGATTCTTCCCATTCTGTCCTTCCTAAATAAATTGTATCCTGGTATAGCTACGTCCCAGCCATGGTTCTCATTCCACCATGTCTCTGTGATAGCCACAATGTCTAGGTCATCCCTTGTCATTATTGCGATTAGATCAGGAATTTTGTCTCCTAGGCTTCTAGCGTTTGCACACATAGTTTTAAAAATTTTGCCTGTGCCTCTGTTATTCCTAGCCATGTTCATACAGTACAAAATCAAAATCTAAAGTTGAAATTACCTGTTTGATGATGTTGTTCAATGTCTGTTTTTATTTTTTTACTGTTCAGAAAAGCTGCAGGTCACTAATTCTAAGAATATAGTGAGTCTGTTCAGGTCAGGCTACACCTGAACACTAATGGCCAAATGGTCAAAGGAGATAATTTGCACTGTGAAGGAGATAATTTGCACTGTGTTTGAGTAGACATCAGGCAGAATGCAACACTAAACTATACTTCACTGAACAACTTCACCAAACAAGTAATAACAATTACAAACAATTCATTAAATCAGAACTTTTCAAATCATACAAGAGTTTGCATAACACAGAAATAAAGAGAGCATATTGGAGATGAATTACATACTCTTGAGGTATCAATGCAGTCCATGTGTGTTTTTGTTGATTTGGAGTAGTTTGCCTTCAGTTTTCCTTCGGTGTAACGCAGGTATAACGCTCGTAGTTATGACTCTGTTTTCCCACTTTAAAACGGTCCACTTCAATACAGGGCCACAGCCGTATGCAATGAGAACTAATATACTCTAACAATGCCTTCTTCCCAATTTCCAATAATTGGAAGAATCTACACCCTCAGTCCCCACCCCCTGCTATACAGAGCAATAAAAGTGGCTTACAAAAACAGTTCTGGCATTCCAGGATACTATATCTCTTTTAGAATAAAAAATACATGCCTCACTACACACAGGCAAGGTACTGTTGTTATTTACACAGATCAGATATTTGGTTGAATTTACCTATAAGACAATCCCACACATAAGGGATGCAATGTTCTGCAGTGAAGACACTTGCTTGCAAATGTACCCAATAGAGTTCAAAAGCATGTGGATGTTACAGCAGAGAGAGATAGTCTGCACGTATGCCTGTGACAAAGTTGAATTTACCTATAAGACAATCCCACACATAAGGGATGCAATGTTCTGCAGTGAAGACACTTGCTTGCAAATGTACCCAATAGAGTTCAAAAGCATGTGGATGTTACAGCAGAGAGAGATAGTCTGCACGTATGCCTGTGACAAAGTTGAATTTACCTATAAGACAATCCCACACATAAGGGATGCAATGTTCTGCAGTGAAGACACTTGCTTGCAAATGTACCCAATAGAGTTCAAAAGCATGTGGATGTTACAGCAGAGAGAGATAGTCTGCACGTATGCCTGTGACAAAGTTGAATTTACCTATAAGACAATCCCACACATAAGGGATGCAATGTTCTGCAGTGAAGACACTTGCTTGCAAATGTACCCAATAGAGTTCAAAAGCATGTGGATGTTACAGCAGAGAGAGATAGTCTGCACGTATGCCTGTGACAAAGTTGAATTTACCTATAAGACAATCCCACACATAAGGGATGCAATGTTCTGCAGTGAAGACACTTGCTTGCAAATGTACCCAATAGAGTTCAAAAGCATGTGGATGTTACAGCAGAGAGAGATAGTCTGCACGTATGCCTGTGACAAAGTTGAATTTACCTATAAGACAATCCCACACATAAGGGATGCAATGTTCTGCAGTGAAGACACTTGCTTGCAAATGTACCCAATAGAGTTCAAAAGCATGTGGATGTTACAGCAGAGAGAGATAGTCTGCACGTATGCCTGTGACAAAGTTGAATTTACCTATAAGACAATCCCACACATAAGGGATGCAATGTTCTGCAGTGAAGACACTTGCTTGCAAATGTACCCAATAGAGTTCAAAAGCATGTGGATGTTACAGCAGAGAGAGATAGTCTGCACGTATGCCTGTGACAAAGTTGAATTTACCTATAAGACAATCCCACACATAAGGGATGCAATGTTCTGCAGTGAAGACACTTGCTTGCAAATGTACCCAATAGAGTTCAAAAGCATGTGGATGTTACAGCAGAGAGAGATAGTCTGCACGTATGCCTGTGACAAAGTTGAATTTACCTATAAGACAATCCCACACATAAGGGATGCAATGTTCTGCAGTGAAGACACTTGCTTGCAAATGTACCCAATAGAGTTCAAAAGCATGTGGATGTTACAGCAGAGAGAGATAGTCTGCACGTATGCCTGTGACAAAGTTGAATTTACCTATAAGACAATCCCACACATAAGGGATGCAATGTTCTGCAGTGAAGACACTTGCTTGCAAATGTACCCAATAGAGTTCAAAAGCATGTGGATGTTACAGCAGAGAGAGATAGTCTGCACGTATGCCTGTGACAAAGTTGAATTTACCTATAAGACAATCCCACACATAAGGGATGCAATGTTCTGCAGTGAAGACACTTGCTTGCAAATGTACCCAATAGAGTTCAAAAGCATGTGGATGTTACAGCAGAGAGAGATAGTCTGCACGTATGCCTGTGACAAAGTTGAATTTACCTATAAGACAATCCCACACATAAGGGATGCAATGTTCTGCAGTGAAGACACTTGCTTGCAAATGTACCCAATAGAGTTCAAAAGCATGTGGATGTTACAGCAGAGAGAGATAGTCTGCACGTATGCCTGTGACAAAGTTGAATTTACCTATAAGACAATCCCACACATAAGGGATGCAATGTTCTGCAGTGAAGACACTTGCTTGCAAATGTACCCAATAGAGTTCAAAAGCATGTGGATGTTACAGCAGAGAGAGATAGTCTGCACGTATGCCTGTGACAAAGTTGAATTTACCTATAAGACAATCCCACACATAAGGGATGCAATGTTCTGCAGTGAAGACACTTGCTTGCAAATGTACCCAATAGAGTTCAAAAGCATGTGGATGTTACAGCAGAGAGAGATAGTCTGCACGTATGCCTGTGACAAAGTTGAATTTACCTATAAGACAATCCCACACATAAGGGATGCAATGTTCTTCAGTGAAGACACTTGCTTGCAAATGTACCCAATAGAGTTCAAAAGCATGTGGATGTTACAGCAGAGAGAGATAGTCTGCACGTATGCCTGTGACAAAGTTGAATTTACCTATAAGACAATCCCACACATAAGGGATGCAATGTTCTGCAGTGAAGACACTTGCTTGCAAATGTACCCAATAGAGTTCAAAAGCATGTGGATGTTACAGCAGAGAGAGATAGTCTGCACGTATGCCTGTGACAAAGTTGAATTTACCTATAAGACAATCCCACACATAAGGGATGCAATGTTCTGCAGTGAAGACACTTGCTTGCAAATGTACCCAATAGAGTTCAAAAGCATGTGGATGTTACAGCAGAGAGAGATAGTCTGCACGTATGCCTGTGACAAAGTTGAATTTACCTATAAGACAATCCCACACATAAGGGATGCAATGTTCTGCAGTGAAGACACTTGCTTGCAAATGTACCCAATAGAGTTCAAAAGCATGTGGATGTTACAGCAGAGAGAGATAGTCTGCACGTATGCCTGTGACAAAGTTGAATTTACCTATAAGACAATCCCACACATAAGGGATGCAATGTTCTGCAGTGAAGACACTTGCTTGCAAATGTACCCAATAGAGTTCAAAAGCATGTGGATGTTACAGCAGAGAGAGATAGTCTGCACGTATGCCTGTGACAAAGTTGAATTTACCTATAAGACAATCCCACACATAAGGGATGCAATGTTCTGCAGTGAAGACACTTGCTTGCAAATGTACCCAATAGAGTTCAAAAGCATGTGGATGTTACAGCAGAGAGAGATAGTCTGCACGTATGCCTGTGACAAAGTTGAATTTACCTATAAGACAATCCCACACATAAGGGATGCAATGTTCTGCAGTGAAGACACTTGCTTGCAAATGTACCCAATAGAGTTCAAAAGCATGTGGATGTTACAGCAGAGAGAGATAGTCTGCACGTATGCCTGTGACAAAGTTGAATTTACCTGTTGGAGACAAGGATAGAGGAGGGGTCAGATGAATCAACGCAGGTATAACGCTCGTAGTTATGACTCTGTTTTCCCACTTTAAAACGGTCCACTTCAATACAGGGCCACAGCCTATCCGGCCACAGCCGTATGCAATGAGAACTAATATACTCTAACTAATTGGTTGAGGTGCGCCCGTACTGATTAGGCGTTCCGATTGCCTAGCGCATGACCGAGTGGTGTCCGCAAAGCAATACTTGCTTATGAACATCGCATATTTCTAGCCTTTTGGTTCGCGAGCATTTGGTGTGCTGTCCGAATGCACGCCTACCAGAATGAGTGTACTCCACGTGTGTCTAAAACAGGAGTGCTGCGGGATGCGTCCACGTCCGCGGCCACCTTACCTGTTCCTCCACTGTCGACGGCCATGTTCCTGTAGGCACATATGTATGCGGCTACAGAAACATGGCCGCCGGCCTCCACGGCTACGTGGAGGAGGGCCCGGCCGCCTGTTCCCTTTGATGCCTGGCAGTGACAGACACAGGGTGGGGACGTCATGACGATGACGCCGCCCACCCATGTGTCTGTAGAGAAGTAGGAGCAGGCAGGGAAGCTGGACCGGGAGTCAGGGACAGTGTGGCCGCAGCAAGCAGTGAAGAAAAGCTGGAAGCCGCAGCAGCTGCAGGACAGACGGAGAAACAGTAAGTGAGGATGAGGATCACACTCACAATAAAAAAAAATATATATCTGCTGTTTCCTGAGGTGTCCCCGTGTATAATAATAATAATGCCATGACACCACAGGCTGCTCCTCCTGTATAATCATTTATGTGTCATGGCATTACTTTTATTACATTATACAGGGGGAGCAGTCTGTGGTGTCATGGCATTATTATTATACAGGGGGAGCAGCCTGTGGTGTCATGGCATTCATTTTATATTATACAGGGGGAGCAGCCTGTGGTGTCATGGCATTATAATTATACAGGGGGACCTACAGATACAACCGGCCCATTGAGGGTGACCAAACTGCTGATGCGCCCCCCGATGAATTTGAGTTTGACACCCCTGGTGTACTCCCTCGTGTCCGCCCATGTTTACGCCCAGTTTAGCCCACTTTGAAACTACGCCCCTGTGTATTTCCGAATGACGCCCATAATACGCCCACATCTCCCGAGTGATTGCGGTGCACATTTCTGTACAGTATTAGTGAGAACAAGTACGGAGACCATGCATGGCACATGCGCATAGCGTTCCCCACGCATGCGCAGACGGCTAAAAAACGCCATCCGAAAGTATTCGGAAATTTACGCATCAACCAGAATAAGGCCCATAGTCCTTGAAATAGCTGCATAAAAGATTGTTGGTATATTGATTTAAGCACAACAAGACTTTTTAGCTTCAATTAGGAGTGGTTCACCATATAAACCAATTGTGTCACAATTACAATCAAAGGGATCAGCATCCAAATGCTTACAGCTATAGCAGTCACAGAAATGAAAGCTTTATTAAAAATTGGAGCAAGATCAAAAAGTCACATATATCTAAGATGTGCTTTACATACCAGAGATGGATACCAAGCTTATCTCAATCAGTATCCAGTGGCCGCCCACCTCGCACTCATGACCCCCCCTGCACGCCTGTGAATGGATAATTTACATAATCATCCATTCACAGGCGGTGTAAAATCATTCTATGGTCGTCGACCATGAAATGATCTCTCCAGCGCTCGCTGGAGAAAACTGCGGGTGCCCTGAGCGAGGACATCGCGGGCAGCTGACATCTGGTGGTCAGTTGCCCCCCCCCCCCCGCGTCATGGCCTTATTAGCATGAGAACGCCCAGTGTTCTCATGGGAACACCCATGAAACACTGGGCATTCCTATATGCTGATGGGGCTGCCCGGCACCCCACCGCCCACTGTGTAGGGTGCGTGCAACCAGTGAACAGAATGTTCTGCACATGTGTGTGTTTGCACATGCACAGAATTGCATCTGCACATGCAAAGACGCACACCATCAGTCCTCCATGCGAACGCACGGAGGACCGAATCAATTAGAATAAGGTCCCCAGGACAGAGAGACCACAAAGTCTTCACTAATGGAAAGTTCATTGTGAAAAACAGAAAAGAGATCATCATAGATACAGGTAGCAGCAGGACATGTGGCTGACTGGCCGCACCACTGCGGAAGAGAAGGCTGCTGTGAGGAAGAAGCTCAGGGAGGCAGAGCTGCAGCATCCGATTGTATTGTAGCACAGACAGTGCTCCCAAAACCTGCTGAAGCTGATTCCAGACCCCTTAACTCCTGTGGCTGTCAGTGCCACGGAGAAAGCAGCCGCAGCTCCCACTTGCTGACTAGCGACCCCCTCCTGCCCAGCCCCTGCGCTGTATCCCACCCACTCCAAGGACGATATTTCCAAGTCCTGCTATCGGATGGGATTAAATTCAGCGCTCCTGGGCCCCCATCACTGCCAGCTCCTCACTTCCGCTCCTCATCAGGAGACACAGGCCTGGCAGCAGAGCACAGAGATATTCATTGTGGAGGAGGGATTGCATACCACTGATCTTTGTATGCTGTATTAAAGTATATGTGTACAGTGTGTGTCATGTGCCCCTGCACTGATCCCTATATTATATATACTAACACTTACCTCCCATTGTTGAGGGAATTATATATATGTGTGTGTGTGTGTGTCAGTGTGCCCTGGTCCCTATACAATGTGTGGGGGGTGTCAGTGTGCCCCTGGTCCCTATACAATGTTTATGTCTCAATGTGTCCCTGGTCCCTAAACAATGTGTGTGTGTCAGTGTGCGCCTGGTCCCTATACAATGTGTGGAGGTGTCAGTGTGCCCTGGTCCCTATATAATGTGTATGTCTCAATGTGCCCCTGGTCCCTATATAATGGGCATGTCTCAATGTGCCCCTGGTCCCTATACAATATGTGTGTGTGTCAGTGTGCCCCTGGTACCTACACAATGTGTGGGGGTGTCAGTGTGCCCACGGTCCCTATATAATGTGTATGTCTCAAGGTGCCCCTGGTCCCTATACAATATGTGTGTGTGTGTGTGTCAGTGTGCGCTTGGTCCCTATACAATGTGTGGGGGTATCGGTGTGCCCTGGTCCCTATATAATGTGTATGTGTCAATGTGCCCCTGGTCCCTATACAATATGTAGGTGTGTGTCAGTGTGCCCCTGGTCCCTATACAATGTGTGGGGGTATCGGTGTGCCCCCGGTCCCTATATAATGTATATGTGTCAATGTGCCCCTGGTCCCTATACAATGTGTGTGTGTCAGTGCGCCCCTGGTCCCTATTGTCGAAGTCAGATTGCATCTTCACAATGTTAACGTATTATGGCCGCCATTTGCCTTTGCAAATTTATGTAAAGGGCGTATGGGGGAGAGCAGGAGAATATGCGAAAGTTAATTGCAGCCATAATAATACACATAGATTTATACTAACATTCATAAATAATAAAATATAGTATTTTAGCTTAAAACTGAACCTCACATAGTTTAAATGATAAAACACATTCTTTTCCCTTCATGTTTGGTATCTGTATGATTAGCATCTTACTCGCAGCGCTCTGGCTCTCTCATTTGCACAGCGGGGCCCCCCTGGACATGATGACGAGCCTAGAACAAAGACCCAGCTGTGCATCTTTACTGTACCAATCAGAAGAGGTGAAAGCTGAGCCCTTGACCAATGAAAGACCTTCTGGACTCTATTGTCGAATCCCTATATATTACTGCTCCCTGGGCCAGAAACTCAGAACGCTGTGCTCAAACCTTTGAATACAGTTCCCTGGTCCAGGAAGGTGCTGCGAGAGAGAGAGAGAGAGAGAGAGAGAGAGAGAGAGACGGTAACTGTTACTGTGTGCACCTGGTATCTATACAATATGTGCTTGTCAGTGTGCCCCTGATCCCTTTACAATGTGTATGTGTGTGTCAGTGTGCCCATGGTCCCTATACAATGTGTGCGTCAGTGTGCCCCTGGTGTGTGCAATTAGAAGCTGTAATCAGATTTTGCATATTTAAATTTTTTTTGCCCTCGAATACCACTATTGGCCGGCTTGAGGCCCAGCGGCTCCTGATTGGCCGCTAGGCGCCGCAAGCCGGCCAAGAGCGGTATTCGGGGGCGGAGCCATGCGATGTAAACAAAGACACGTGCAGCTCCTGCTCAGTCCGTTTTGGTTCGGGATCTGTGGGTTTATTTTTTTGCTAAGAGCCCTGTACTACTTTAGGATTGAAGAGGACAGATCTTCACCATAGGACACTTGTAAGTATAATTTCCATCCACAGGTTCCCCTATGGATTTTGTCGGACACCGGACCCCAGGACCAGGACACAGGACCCCCGGACCAAGACCGAGGGCTACCTACGGGCTCAAGATAAGTATGTATGGGCTAAGTATGTATTAAAGTTTTATTTTTCTTATGTGTCAGTGTGATTTTATTTAACTATTGATTTTGCTGTGGAACTAAAAGTCACAGCAAGCCCATTAATGGGCCGCATGCTGGGACTTGTGGTTCTCCAATCCCAGTATGTGTTCAAGGCTTGCTGGGACTCATAGTTCCACAGCAAAACCCAATGATTTCATCTATATTTTTACACTTAATAAGCCCGGTGACCACAGCCCAGGGTCACCGAGGACAGCACCAGGCTTCAGCCTGGTCAGGTCAAATCTGGAGGGGGGGAACCCTTTATTGGGGTGGTCCCCACTCCCCCAGGACCCCGGGCCAGGCTGACTGGTTGGTAGGGTTAATGCTTTGGCCGCGGGACCTTATATAATAAGTTTCCCCCGGCTGTGGCATTACCCTGCTAGCTGGTTGGGCCTGGTTCTTAAAATACGGGGGACCCCTACTCATTTTGTCCCCCATATTTTGGGAACCAGCCCTGGCCCTGGTTTTAAAAAATCGGGGAACCCCTATTTGGTTGGTTTCCTGATTTTTTATTACCAGCCCCAGCTCTTTTAGCCTTGTGCTGGCCACGGCTGTGGGGGGGACCCCACGCAAGTTTTTTTAATTTACTTATTTTTCTATTTTTTGTTACACATTGCAGCCTGCATGGATCTGACTGAAATATCCCATTCGTATTCTTAGTAAATTTCCCCCAATGTGTCAACAAATTTACATCCTTGATAGACTGCACTGTTACTTGATGATATCATCATATCAATGCAATGTATAGTAATACTTTGTAGCCATGCAGGAAAATAAGGTCCCGCAGCCAAAACATTCAATTTATGGACCAGTCAGCCTGACCAGGGGTCCTGGGGGAGTGGGGACCCCCCCCCAATAAAGGGGTCCCCCCCCTCCAGGACTTACCTGACCACAGAGCCGGCCCTAGCCTAAATGATGCCCTAGGCAAGATTTTGGGCGGTATTCAATGTGAATACCGGCGACGTGCAGCGAATCCTGTTTAGGATTTGCTACACATACGCCACTGCTCGCTGCGTTCCGGAGCCTCGCCGGCTCCGGTATTCAACGAGTCAGGGGCTCGCTGCCCCTGACCAGCGAATTTGAGCCCCTGCGGCGCATGCCGCAGGGAGCCTGAGGACGGTGGCAGGCAGGGAGATGGAAGTCTCCCTGCCTGCCCCAGAACATTTGTGGGGGGGAGGTGGGCTCCCCGGGTGCCAGGCAGCACAGGCTGCCCCCCGGGGGTGCCAGCAGGGGACCGGGTATATTCACTACACCCGATCATGCATATGTAATGATCGGGTGCAGTGATATATGAATATCTAATGAGCGACTCGGCTCCGGCGCCCCCTGCTGGCTGATCTGTGTAAAAAAATATTTTTTTTTTTTGAATTAAATATATATTCATGTGCTTACAGCACATGAATAAAAATAGCATGCCCCTCCTCAGAATAAAATTCCTGATTTTGTGACACCAATTGTAAAAAACAAAACACTTTTTTTTTAAAGTTCACATTCCACTTCACCATAAAAAGATAGCGATTGCTACTCGGTGAATCATGGCGAAAAAAACCTTGAAATGTATTCGCCATCTGGTCATTGAATAGGGTGATTCACCGTTTTTGTCAAAAATTCGCCTTACAGCACAAAATCGCCATAAAAACCTGTCGAATCAGCCTCATTGAATACCGCCCTTTGGCTGGTGCCCCCTAGCACCGCCACTAGTTCCACCTCTGACCCTGCTCCCCTTTTCCAGCACCATCAACCCTCATCATAGCAGTCATCATTTTGGTGCTCCTACCCGCAATATTTTAAATAGAAACAGTGCACACATTCGGTGCGTGGCCCAAATAGGTGTGTGTTCTTGCTGGGAAGGGGCATGGCCACACAATAGTACCCCCAATTCAAATTATGCCACACATTAGTGCAACTTTATTCACATTATATCTTGCGATGGTGTCCCTTATTCACGTTACATCACACAGTAGTTCCACTTATCTACATTACTCATCACATTATTCACATTATACCCTTAGAAAAAAATCCTGAGAAAATATTGTATTTTAAGCACCTCCATGGCCACATTGCAACCCAGCACAAAGCAGTGTGTGCTGGGCAGAGGAGAAGAGCTGCAGCTTCGGCTGTCACTTAAGGGGAGGGAGCCCAGGGCTCCACACTGGGCCCTTTCATCAGACTTTGGCCTGGGTAATTTGTACCCCCTACCCCTTTCTCTCTGTACCCCTGATAATACCACACAGTAATGCCCCTTACACATGACACACATTATTAATGTCCTTATAACCATAATGCCCCTTACACATTATGCCAACCTTTATTAATGCCCTTCATACACATAATGACACACATAATGCCCCTTACACATAAGTTGCGCATTATTAATGCCCTTATACACATGACACACATAATGCCCATTACACATATGTTGCACATTATTAATGCACTTATACACATAATGCCTGTTACACATATGTCTCACATTATTATACATGACACACATAATGCCCCTTACACATATGCCGAACACTGTTGCACAAGCAACCCACCCGCAGATAGCACTCGCACAGCCGCTAAACACTGTGACCTCTGCCTCTGCTTGGATACAGATGTTTCCTCATATATCTTGACTCAATAAGCCATGCAGCTCCTGGCCAGTTCTGCTAACATGGGTGCCTTTTTTGATGAAAATTCATCTTATTTGCATTTTTATGACCAGCACACACATGGAGCTTCCAATGATTAAAATGATATGCGGCATGCCTATATTCTGTGTGCGACTGTGGCTGTACCTGCATACGGAATGCTATGTTACAGTGATTTCCATGAATACATTATTTCATATGCAGATACAGCCTCACTCACACACAGAATATAGGCATGCTGCATATAATTTTAATCAGCAGAAGCTGCTGATGCCCCTAGGCATTCCAAATGCCCTAGGCAATTGCCTGGTTTGCCTATGCCTAAGGCCGGCTCTGCCTGACCAGGCTGAAGCCTGGTGCTGTCCCCGTTGACCCTGGGCTGTGGTCACCGGGCTGATTAAAGTGTTAAAAATAGAATAAGCTATTGTTTAATACTGTGGAACTATGAGTCCCAGCAAGCCTCCCCACATGCTGGGACTTGGAGAACCACAAGTCCCAGCATGTGTGGCATTAAAGGGTCTGCTGGCACTTGTAGTTCCACAGTATTAAAAATAGTAAAATAAACACACAAACTGACACATGAAAAATAAAACTTTAATACATCAAAGCCCTTTCATACAGATACTTACCTATCTTGAGCCCATAGGTAGGTCCCTGGGTCTGGGGCTCCTGGGTCTGGGGCTCCATGGTCCGGTGTCCAGGATCCGAAGAAATCCATAGGGGTACCTGTGGAAGAAAATCCTACTCACCAAGGTCCTCCGGCAAAGATCACATCCTCTTCTTTCCTAGCGTCCAATCAGGAGCCGGCATTCTTGGTTCCTGATTGGCTGCTAGGCGGCCAATAGAATCATTCGGAGGACAGGCGCTGAACATGAAACATCAGCGTCATACGATATATCATAGTCGTATTCTTAGTAAATTTCCCCCAGAGTATGTACTGGCAGTGCATTGAGAGCCAACATTAACTGACTTCACAGCGCGGATGCTGTACACAAGGGCCAAAGCGATGGAGAAGAAGCAGGAGCAGTGATTTTTACTGTTCCCTTCCCCAAGCAAGCTACATTTCAGTAAACGTATCCATATACAGTTGGCAAAGATAAAGTGATACATGACATTTCTGTCCTTCTCTAAATTGCTCTCCATATTATTGTACAGTCAACATGGACATTGCACCGGTGCACTCGCCATGCTTCGGGCATTATTTTATTCTTCCACCACACAATTGTCGATGGTAGGGCAGAAAATATCACCGGTCAGCACATATGCTCAAAAAAAAAAACTGTGAAAAACCCCATGTCAACCTTTTGACTGTCGCCCTTGTCCATATCGACCTAATGCTTGTGTCGACCTAAGCCCATGTCAACCTTTTCAGGTGTCGACATTTGCCCCTGTTGACCTTCAGTGGTTGACCGAATGCATGTCAACCTTACCCGAAAAGCCCTGTTATCAGTGAAATAAGGCTTTTCACTTCTTTATGAATAGAGCCCTTTGTTATCTAGAATTTCTCCTCTCAATACATATGCAGTGAACTGTTATAAAAATGTATGAGCTTAGTTAGTTACAGTAGGTCAGTGAGGTTCACTTGTTTCTCAGTTTGTTCTCAGTCTTGCTCAATTGTTCAAGGGCAACATAAATAAAGTTGTTAGGACATAGCCACCATTTACAACAAAGGTACTAAAACCAATGAATCATAAAAAGTCATATAATTGTGTTGATGTTTTACCTGATTTATTAATGAACACTAAGCCAATAACATGGCAATATTATATAGAGGTTAAAGGTCAAGTTCACACATGTAGTATACAGTTCCCAAGTAACCAGGAAAAGTGTAACAGTTAATATTTAGTTACTATTGTATAGAAAACAGCCAAATCTTAATATAATAGAAAATGCTTGAATGATTTTGACACAACACAACTCATGTGAAATGCACTTGCATGTTTACAAAGACATAAGTAAGATTATACATAACTTTCAATGAAGTGACTGTCCGATGGTTTTCAAAGGATAGGTAATACACCTAAAATTATATAAATGACATCTCCTTTCCCAAATGTTGGGATTAATGGTAAGGGGTGTATCAACAGAAAAAAAATCAGTGTGAAGTATTTTGGTAGTAACATACCTCCCAACATGACCCTCTCCAGGAGGGACACAATGTTCTGTTTCTGGACTTCCCTCTTAATGTATGATTGGCAGCACCTGTGTTGAACAGGTTAATAGATCAGAAAGGTTTTTTAACACAGGTAATAGCAATCATACAGAGGAAAAGTCCAGGAACAGAGCAGTGTGTCCCTCCTGGAGAGGGTCATGTTGGGAGGTATGTAATAATGGAAATTTTATATATACAAGAAACTCACAATGGTAAATATAAACAAGCATATAATCACATGTCCACGGCAAAGACTGCTACCACAGCATCCAAACAACCCCAGACTCTGTTTTAAAGTAGAGACTCTAAGTGCCGGTATTAAACGTTCTCCAGGTCCAGGGAAGGTGTGGGAGTGCAATTTCCTTCTCAAATGGACAAAACCATCTATCTGCACTGCAGGTGGGGCAGATGTACCTTGTGCAGAGAGAGTTAGATTTTGGTGAGTTATTTTGTTTCTTTGCAGGGGAAATACTGACTGCTTTATTTCTACACTGCAATATAGATCTCACTTTGAAGTAAAACCCCACCCCAATCTAACTCTCTCTGCACAAGTTACATCTGCCCCCCTGCAGTGCACATGGCTTTGTCCATTTGAGAAGGAATATACCTCTACGAGTGAACTAGAATAAGGGCCTTAATGCATTTCAGACTAGATGTCCTTCCTCAGAAGTGTGTAACACACTTCTGAGGAAGGACATCTAGTCCGAAATGCATCTTAATCTTACTTCTTACTTATGTCTTTGTAAACATGAAAGGGTAGCGCTGTGTGGCTTCACAAACCCTATACATTTCAGATTTTCACAATTAATTGTTTAATTGTGGTGATTCTCACTAGCTGCTCTACCTTGTCCTCTTGCGTTGTTTTTGTAAACACTCACCCTTTTCGTGAACAACACAACTCATGGGAGATGATAAATAGGAATCTATACAACTGTACAATGCATTCTAAACAGAAACACAATTAATACCCCTTTTACACCAAAACGCTGGGTCGCACCCGGGTTTCTTGACCCAGCATCAACCCGGGTGCCACCCATCGTTTCTTACCTTTTACACTGCAGTGTGGTTCTGGAGCTGGTGCTTGGAGAGGACATCATCTCCAAGCATCGGGACCGCCGATTGCCGTGCCCTGGACCGCCCGGCTGGGGGCAAGCCCAGCACCAAGGTAAGCTGCTGGGCTGCCCCCAGCCCCCTTGCAACCCCCAGCCCCGATCCGCAAGGTGAATGGATGCCGCACACAGGCACCTCCTTCCTGCCTCCACTGCTGTCTGCAGAGTACAGCAGACAGCAGCGGAGGCTGTCTGCACCCCCATCCAACCTGCAGATGCTGCGGTCCGGAGGTTGGGCTTCCCCCATTGATGTAAACGGAAGCCGGGTCGGATGACCAGGCATACCCGTTTACACTGCCCTCTACCCAGGTCCTGCCCATGTTCAACACAGGTCAGGACCTGGGTAGAAGTCCTGGGTAAATGGACAAGGCTTGACCCATTAACACCGCCACTGACCCGGGTCTGACCTGCCGCTGACCCGGGTTTTTGCGGCAGTGTAAAAGGGGTATCAGATTAATGCCAATTGTTTTCTCTTAGTAGAAATAAATGAAATTCATAGACCAAAAAGAGTTAATTCTTTAAAAGAAAATCTGCATTATATTTTAAGAACAAGCACCAGGCCAACCAGCCATCAGGGTAATGCCACAGCCAGGGAACACTTATTATATAAGGTTCCAGGGCCAAAGCATTACCCCCAAACCAGTCAGCCTGGGCAGGGTTCCTGGGGAAGTGGGGACCCCCCAATAATTGGGTCCCCTCCCCTCCAGAATTTATATGCCCAGGCTGAAGCCTGGGGCTTTCCCTGGTACCCCTGGGCTGTGGGTACCGGGTTGATAAATGTGTAAAAATAGAAAGAAACTATTGGGTTCTGCTGTGGAACTATGAATCCCAGCAAACCTGCATGGCATGCAGGGACTTGGAGAACCACAAGTCCCAGCATGTGGCCCATTAGTTCCACAGCAGAAGCAATAGTTAAAAAAAATACACACTGACACCAGAAAATAAAACTTATTACAATCAGAGCCCTTTCATACAGATTCTTACCTGCCTTGACACCATAGATAGGTCTCCATCCATCCATCCGATGCTCCTGAAGTAATCCATATGGATACCTGTGGAAGCATTCCATACTCACGGGGGTCCTCCAGCATAGATCATGTCCTCTTCATTCCCAGTAGGCATCCACAGGTCTTGGCAAAACAAAAAAAAAGTCACACGCGACACCAGACCGAACTGTCCGGTGGACACATGGGATGTGTGTTTATATCTGGCGGCTCATCCGCCCGAATACCGCTAGTGGCCACCTAGCAGCTCCTAGCAGCCGATCAGGAGTCACTAGGCCACTAGGTGGCCAATAGCGGTATTTTGTAAAGAAAGATATCTTGCGGCTCACTAATTTAGTCCGGTCTGGTGTCGCGTGTGTCTGTTTATTTTTTTGCCAAGTTCAGGGATGCTACATGGAAGGAAGAGGACGCGAGAGAGTATGGTTTCCTTCCACAGCTACCCTAATTGGATGTCTTAAGGACCATCGGACGGATGGAGGGAGACCTATCTATGTATCTGTATGACTAGGCTCTGAATGTGATAAAGTTTTATTTTTCTGGTGTCAGTGTGTATTTACTGGTTCTGCTGTGGAATTAAGAGTCCCAGCAAACCCATTAATGGGCCGAATGCTGGGACTTGTGGTTCTTCAAGTCCCAGTATGCGGCCCAGGCTTGCTGGGACTCAAAGTTCCACAGTAGAACCCAATAGTATTTCTATTTTTACACATTTATTAGCCCGGTACCCACAGCCCAGGGGTACCGGGGACAGCCCCAGGCTTCAGCCTGGGCAGGTAAATTCTGGAGTGGGTCCCCCTTCAGTGGGAGGGTCCCCACTTCCTTATTAACCCTGCCCAGGCTGACTGCTTTTCAATACGGCCACTTAGTAAATTAGGAATCACCATTCTTTTGAATGGTGATTCCTATTCATATTCTGTCGATGGTGTATGCATTCGTTTTAGTAAATGTGCCATGAATAAGAATTTATATATTTTGTCATAGTAAATGCCAAAAATATGAATATGCCTAAAATATTCGTATTTACTAATATGAATACAAATATTTTAGCTGTATTTAGCTTAGTAAATTTCTCCATTGTTTTTTAAATGTTTAAAGTCGGAGAAAGTAAAGTGCTTTTTATTACCTGATTTAGCAGAGAAGATTTAATACACTGAGATTATATTTAGTACTAGTAAGCACGCTCGAAGCAAAAGCTTTGAAAGCTAGTCAGCTACCTTCAGTCTTTGTGCATGTGTGAGAAAGTCTTCAGTCTTTCTACCAGCAGATGGCAGTGTCTCTGAGGCTCATGGACACTAGACATATATATATATATATATATATATATACATATATATGCATATATATATATATATATATATATATATATATATAACCTCCAAATAACGGGCGTCACTCCGGGGCTTGTGAAGCAAGAAAAGTGAAGTTTATTTCTTCTTAACGGTCTACGCCGTTTCGGGTATTAACCCTTCATCAGGACCAGAAGATATTTCAAAGTGCAACAACTTCCTTGGTAATCACACTATTACATACAGCTTGATCAATAATACCAAACACTTCCTTTTTGTACATGTCAGTAGGATCATACATAAGCCGCAAGTATATATTAAGATCTGCAAGTTGCATGTCAATCTCCTAAATATATCTATATATAGATATATATAGATATATATACAGAGGTATAGGAGACGGCACACCAAAGATTTAGCAATAAGTATATGGTAGCAATAATAAATGCCAAAACACAAAGATTGTGCCAACGTTTCGGCGCAATACCCTTTATCAAGACATCTTGTCTTGCCCAAAACATTGGTACAATCTTTGTGTTTTGGCATATAATATTGCTACCATATACTTATTGCTAAATCTTTGGAGTGCCGTCTCCTATACCTCTGTATATATATCTATATATATCTATATATAGATATAGATATATTTAGGAGATTGACATGCAACTTGCAGATCTTATTATATACTTGCGGCTTATGTATGATCCTACTGACATGTACAAAAAGGAAGTGTTTGGTATTATTGATCAAGCTGTATGTAATAGTGTGATTACCAAGGAAGTTGGAGAGTTCTTGAAAATACAGCAACCTAGGGTGCCCATCCTGTACACACTGCCCAAGATTCACAAACGATTGGTTGATCCCCCTGGCCGGCCCATCATATCTGCCAGGGGGTCTTTATTTAGTAACATTGCTGAATACTTGGATTCATTTTTACAGCCGTGTGTACAGGATGGGGATACCTACCTCAAGGACACTACTGATCTGCTTGTTGAATTGGACAGACTAGGTTATGTTCCATCCGGCACTTGGCTGTGCACGATGGTCATCACCAGTCTGTACACAGACATACCCCACGATGGGGGGCTGTTTGCAGTTAAGAAATTGTTGCATGCAAACCCGTTATATACTGGTCCTGATTTGGAATTTTTCTTAACACTTTTGCGTTCGGTGTTGACGCGGAATTATTTCTATTTTAACAAGAAATATTATTTACACAGAAATACAGTATGGACCTCGTATTGCGCTGACAGTAGTCTGCTGCTGCTCCGATAAGACTCCCCTGTTAGTGGGAGTCAGACAGAAGATTTGAAAAAAAGGGGGGGGTTTTATCGGAGAGCGCTGAATGAAGTACCACTTAGTTATTTCAATGCAATAAACAACACTGATACAATTTTTTTGGTAGTGACAGTTGATATTTGTCCCTTTCCCGAATGAGACGTGTCAGTCTGTTCAAGGTATAAAAGTTCTTTATTGAAATCCGAAACCCAACGCGTTTCGTCAGAATGACTTCATCAGGGGTAAAAAACAAAATGATTCTCAAGTAAGTGGTTAGATCCACTTTTTGTACTCGTACAAGGTATAATCCGTATGTGGGGTTTTGGCCGAAACGGGCTTAATATTCAAGATATGGATGTAGATCCAAAAACAATAAAGGATGGTTAGATCCTTATTATGGTTGATCAGGGGAAAAATTCCGTAAGGTCGGTATAAATTAAATCTGTAGTTACTAAAGGCACCAGAGGTGAACCCGTAGTAGGTGACTGCTATATATATATACAAGATATATTTAGTAGATGGTTTAGAATTTTATGGGTTTGGAGGTCGTTCCGATATAAGGTGCATTAACGTGCAGAATTCTTTTCGGTCGATTATCGGTAAATATGGCCTTTAATGGTGGGATTACTCCATACCAATTCGGTGGATATGATGGGTACAGGCTCCACCAGCCTTATATGAATAAAATACAGCGATTGTCAGGGATAAAAACTCAATCGTGTCAACGTAGAATTAATATTTCACCACCAGTGGGAAATCAGATATATGGAAATACTTGATTTCGCAAAAAATCTCCACAATGTCGCAATTTTCAAAGGCTCCTTCACTGGCTGGTAGAAAGAAATATTATTTACAGGTAAGCGGGTGTGCCATGGGGTCTCCTGTGGCCCCCGCTTACGCCAACAGTTATATGGTCGACATTGAACGCAAATTTTTCTTCAACCGGGAGGTGAGAGAGAATGTGTTATTTTATCGGAGATACATCAATGACGTCCTGCTATTTTGGCATGGACGTGCTGATGTCTTTGTGGAATTGATGAATTTTGTCAACCAGCAGGATTGCCCTATCAAATTCACGTTTCAAATGAGTTTAGAACAAATTGCTTATCTGGATGTGAATATCTCTTTAAATGAGAATCGCATTGAAACTAGGCTATTTGTTAAGAGCACAGATAGGAATAGTGTCCTCCGTGCTGAAAGCTACCACCCTCCTGCCACATAGTTACATAGTTACATAGTAGATAAGGCTGAATAAAGACTTGCGTCCATCTAGTTCAACCTACGTTTTAATAGCTTATCCCTTGTAAAAGACAGAATATGGTTCTTTTTAGTACCCCTGGATATTTTTATCCAATAAATGCTTGTCCAACCTTATTTTGAACGTATTTATTGTATCTGCCAACTCTCCAGGAAGAGAGTTCCAAAGTTTGACTGCTCTGACCGTAAAGAAATTTTTTCTTTTGAGGGAACGAAATTTTCTTTCCTTTAATCTAAATTCGTGCCCTTGTGTCCTAGTTTCCTTTCTTGCAGTAAAAAGAGTGCTTGAGAGTTCCT
Organism: Crinia signifera; assembly: GCF_055691185.1. Taxonomy (NCBI): domain Eukaryota; kingdom Metazoa; phylum Chordata; class Amphibia; order Anura; family Myobatrachidae; genus Crinia; species Crinia signifera. The sequence goes on along the minus strand of NC_139217.1, from coordinate 177,317,910 downwards.
TATATTTGCCCCTGATATATTTGTACATGTTGAGCATGTCCCCCCTTAAACGTCTCTTCTCTAGTGTAAATAGTCCTAGCTTGCTTAATTTCTCCTCATAGCTTAAATTCTCCTTTCCCCTAATAAGCTTTGTTGCTCTTCTTTGGGTTTTTTCCAATTCCATGATAACCTTTTTATAGTGTGGGGCCCAGAACTGTACTCCATATTCAAGGTGTGGTCTAACCAATGCCTTGTACAGTGGCATAATTACTTTTGAGTCCCTAGTTTCCATGCCCCTTTTAATACATGCTAGAATTCTGTTGGCCTTTTTTGTTGCAATGTGACATTGAACACTGCACCCCAGCTTATTATCTATATGGACTCCTAGATCCTTTTCAAGTGCTGAAGTACCTAATGCCTCCCCGCTTAGGTTGTAACTTGCACACTGGTTACGTCTCCCGAGATGCATAACCTTGCATTTATCCACATTGAACCTCATCTTCCACTTTTTAGCCCACTCATCTAGTTTGTTAAGATCATTTTGAAGTATGTTCACATCCTCTGTTGATTCAATAACTCTACTCAGTTTTGTGTCATCAGCAAAGATGGATACATCGCTTAGAATCCCCATCCCGATATCGTTAATATAAATGTTAAACAAGATGGGCCCCAGTACCGAACCCTGTGGCACTCCACTTAGTACTGGTATAATAGTTGATACTGCACTGTAGTGAATGACCACTGATATGTAACAACATTGATGGCAAAGCCCACAATGGCGATCATTAATACTCATTCAAAACAATCCTTTTAGGTTGGTTTATGTACTGTCAGTCAACAGTTTTCTATTTTACTACGTTTGATGGGACCATCATGCAATAGTCTTCAACAAGGAAGCCAATTGGTCAAGAATGTTCTTGTTATCAACCATCTTTGGCTGGTTTTGAAGGTTTCACAACCACTCTTTGTTCTTTATTACACAGCCAGTTCCCTACCCATCTACAGATATTTGCACCTAGTCCCAGGTCCACCATTTTATTTATCAACCTCAATGGCTTACCATATTCGCAGTATCTGCGTGCCAAACGCATCACCAGCAATCCCAATTTGTTAGACTCTACTTTGGATGAGATGACAGTTAAATTTAAACAAAGAGGATACTCTGATGTAACCCTTAATACAGCACGGGATAAACTCTCTAAGGTTACTAGACAAGAATCACTTGTTAGATCATCTAAAAATAGTGGAGTCAAGTCTAATGAATGCATCCATTGGGTCCAAAATTACTCTAGGAAATTATGACCTGTGGTACAGAATGACAGGGACTTCAAATGTTTTAAACATACAAAAATCATGCCTAGCTTCAAAAGAGGTAAGAGTATTCATGACTGGCTTGTTCACACTGACATTAGTGAACACACTAGTGTAGACTCACGCATATGTAAGAGAGAACCAGGTTGCTTTAAATGTGTCGGGTGTGAGACGTGTCGACACATGCTAGCAACCAAGGTATTCTTCCATCCTCTGGAAAGAAATATGTAATAAGACATGCAGTTACATGCAGCACCCCTTACGTTGTCTACATGGTCAAGTGCCCTTGCGGGCTCTGTTATATTGGCAAAACCATTCGCCCCTTCAAGGAGCGAATGGCGATGCACCGCACGTCCATCCGTGCGACATTAGCTGGTAAACAGTCAGATCAACCCCTGGCAAGACATTTTGCTGAAAAAAACCATAGCTTAGCAAACTTTAAACATACTATTATAGATCATATCCCTGAGAATCCAAGAAGAGGTGACCGGCATAAAAGTTTATTAAGATTGGAGTCTAAGTGGATCCATATTTTAGATACGGTGAGACCCAAAGGGTTAAACGATCATTTAAATCTAAACGTATTTTTGAATTGAAAGATTTGCTGTATGCTGCCTCCTCATGTTGATTCTAATAGATTTGTTCTGTCCCGCTACATAATGTTTCCTGTTCCTGATAATGCATGTAATTGTATACAATGTATAATGTATTGCATTTAATTGGATATTGTGGATATTTACTGCAACATTGTACTTCTTATTTTTGATTTATGTATATTGGTGTGTTGCCGCTGACGCGCTCTAAGCAACATAGGATGCTGGGAAGGTAATACCCGGAAGTCCTTGCTGGAATGCACGCCTGAGCTCCCGCCGTGCGGCACCTGTCCTCACATTGGCCCTTATTCTGATCGGTGCGGCCGGAGCCGATTATGCGGCCAGGACCGTGCGTGCGAAACCCCGCCTTCCATACGGATCGCCAACTCCGTCCGTATGCGGTAAGAAGCTGTCCGAACGGACCGCACGTGTATTTTTCACGGAATACGCCTCCTCCATCTAAGGGAACCTCCCCCATCATTCGATGGTCGCAGACCATCGAATGCAGGACCGTGTGCTCCACCAGCACCCGCAACCTCAGACCACATGGACATTTTTCCGTGCAAAAGCAGGGATCTGGGCGGGCAGCTGACATCCGGCGATGTCATATGTCCGCCCCCTACACGTGCGTCACGGCCGCATTACCATACGTACGCCCAGCGTTTTCATGGGAACTCCCATGAAACGCGGGGCGTATGCATATGGTAATGAGCCCAAATAGCCCTTCACGCCCCTCTCCACCCCCTGTTCGGAGTGTTCACATATCATGCGGGATTTGGCCGTACGCCCCGCTCGCACATGCGCAGAGACGCCTCTGCACATGCGCAGACACAAAACATCGGCGGGCCGAACGCACGCGGATATATCCGCACCGATCAGAATAAGGGCCATTGTCTTTGTAGTTGCATGTGTATAAAGGTGAGCACTGTATTTGTTTGTTTGTCAATTGCTGCCTGATGAAGGGCATAATAAAGCCTGAAAGCTTGTAATCTTCATGGTGTAAGTTATTCCATTGAAGAATCTGTGGGTGCTCGCCATTGGACTATGCTATTATATATATATATATATATATATATATATATATATATATATATATATATATATACAAAATAGGGGGTTTGACTCTGAATTGCGCTTGATATTATATGCAGCACCACCAAAATTCCTCCTGTTAGTGAGGAACAGTAAACAAATACAACAAAAAAGCATGATTGGGGTGCGCAACCTAATACGTACAATGTACCTCCCAATTAGTGTTACATTAAAATCAGAAATACATTCTGGTGATCGTTTCCTTGTGTTCAATTTTGGATATATTCGCAATAATTATGCACAGTACATTTCAAGATGAATAGTCTTTTTATTGCAAGAAAAAACCCGAAGCGTTTCGTCACTAAGACTTCATCAGGGGTAAAACAATCAAAAGATTATATGAACAGCGGTCCTAGAATCTTTGCTGATCATTGTGGTTTTTTATTCCACATTATAAAAACACATCAATATGGTATTATGGATATAATCGACCAGTTTAGGATGATTCTGGTTGTTTACTGAAGGTAAACTTTTGGGGTAAATTATCAGTTTTCGGTCCGTTCAAGAGTAAGTGAATTTCAGGACACTCTCTAAATGGCGACCTCCTCATCCAACATTCAGAAATGAAATGACTGAATGTTGGATGAGGAGGTCCCCATTTAGAGAGTGTCCTGAAATTCACTTTCTCTTGAACAGACTGAAAACTGATGGGGGGGGGGGGGGGGAGGGGAGAATCCATTCGATGATGAGTGGAATTCACTTGGGTGGCCCTCATCTCAGGTGGTGAGGCGGCTAACTCATCCCAGGGCTGCAAAAGGTCTGAATCGGCCCCATACAGACAGACCACAGTTTTCTCTGAGAATAATGGAGAGAGACTGCTGCCCCATAATCTAATCCACATATCCTAGAAAAGATCATTCAAGCTTAATAAAAGTTTAATTGCATCTATGTGGACAAGGTCCACTGATACAGTATGCGCATGTCTCCAATTAGGATGGTTCTGCTGCCACTTTCTTGACATGCACATCACTATAATTCCCTGTGGAGATAAGGCTCCTGCTATCCTCTATTGCTGATTAACAGTATTTCCAACTAGGACACGTGAGGAGAGGAGGAGGAGAAAAGTTAAAAGTAGCTGGCAGAGAAAAGCGTTACTTGTCCTTGTACACACACACACACTCGCTCACTCACTCCCCAGGGCGGCAGAGGGAGGGGAGAGGAGCAGTGCTAGCTAGTAGCTACAGCGCTACTCCATCGGACTATATAAACCATGGCAAAGGATATGGAAACCATGAACATGTATGATGAGGGTTCCAAAAAGGTCTGCATCAGTGGGAAACATGTGGCCATGATTGTAGGGGCGGTGGTGGTAGTGGGGCTAGCTGTGGGGCTGGGTGTAGGACTTACATACCCAGAGCCTTGTAAAAATGCTAATGGAGACACGAAACCGACTTCATCCTCCTCCAGCGCATCTGCAGCCACTACTAGCAAGAGATCTACTACTACTAGGGGAACATCTACCACTACTACTACCACTACTAGGGGAACATCTACTACTACTACCAGCACTACTACCCCTGCACAGCCGCCCGGGGAAACTTGCCCTGTTAAAGATGACAGCAACGGAGAGTGGAATCAGTTCCGACTCCCAAATTACATCACCCCCCTGCACTACGACCTGGAGGTGCAGCCTTTGCTGGAGGAAGACACATATAATGGCACGGTGACTATATGGCTGAAGGTGACCCGCTCAGGGTTACAGCACTTGTGGCTGCACATCAGGGAAGCTAAGATCACACATTCCCCCGAGCTGAGAAACAGCGCCGGAGACCACATCGCCCTCCACCAATGCTTCGAGTACAGAGAACATGAGTATCTAGTGTTGGCGTTTCATCAGCAATTACAGCCAAATGCGAACGATAATGATTTAAGCGATACTTACCGCCTGACTTTGAAGTTTAGTGGATTTCTGAATGGCTCTCTGGTGGGGTTCTACAGGACCACGTACCAGGAAAATGGAGTGACCAAGTATGTATTACTCAGCTGTCTGTCTTCTGTTTTCAGGTTGTGTCTGAACTGAATCTACTAAAGATTTGAGTTTGACTTTGAGTCCTATTGGGAGAAAAGCTCTATATAAATATCACTATTATTATTATTATTATTAATAAAATTAAAGATAAATGATTGCATTTGGAAAGCAATCCTAACATCGCACCCAGATTGCGTTGCATAATGCCATGATATCAGGTAAATGTTGTATCACCAGGGACCTGTCCCTGTGATGTGCTGATTGCACATGTGCTGTTATCGCAACCCGATATTGTTAAATCGGGCATCATCACACCAACATAGAAACCTATGGGGGATGTGCCAGCCCGCAGCACTGGAGGAATCCCAGCAGGTATTGGAGTTACCTGCTGCAATCCCTCCTTACATTGCAACCAGAGTTTTTAGGTATGTGGCCACAAATATTGTTTAATGTGTCCCATAGGGTGGAATTGGATGAACTAACATCCTGTGGTACATGATCATCCCCCCACACATTGGGGGTAATTCTGATTTAAACAGTCGTCCGTCCCCCCCCCCCCCTTGATCACACGGGGGACCGATTTATAACATATGCACATGCGCAGACGCTTGGTGCGATCGGGCATGGCACCCTGTTTTATGTTCGCCATCCTGCTTGCACGTAGCAGTGTGGGCGGGGGGCCACAGCAGGGGGCACAGCTCATGGGAACACCCAGCGTTTTTCCATGAAAACGCTGGACGTTCCCATGGTAATGGATAGGTGATGCGGGGGGGGGGGGAGTAAGCTGATGTCAGCTGCCCCCCTGCTTCCCGCACAGGACGCTCGGAGATCGGAGACAACACAGAGGTGTCTCAGATCTGTGAGCGCTGGAGAAATCATTTGATGGTCGCCGACCATCGAATGGTTTCTCACCCGCATCCAAGGCTGCGCAGTGGATTGCGGCGTGCGAGCAGGGGAGAATGTGCAGGCAGCGGGTAACATCTGGGGGACTAACAAGGCTGCGAACTTCACAGCCTTGCGAGTCAACCAGAATAAGGTCCATTGTGCTGCATTAAGCCAATTATATTTGAAGTGAAATAATGAGTTTGGTGTAGAGCGGTATTACCGAGCAGTTATAGTGTAGAGCGGTATTACCGAGCAGTTATAGTGTAGAGCGGTATTACCGAGCATTTATAGTGTAGAGCGGTATTACCGAGCAGTTATAGATTTGCTTAAAAATTCAAACCCAGAGCCTAATTTTCTGTGCTGACCAAGTTAGCAGGGTTTACCCAAGGTGTTAAAACACAAAGGTCCACAATAAAAAGCACCTTCTGGGGATGAACGGACAGGGAAATCCATTGATTACATATATGACACTGAATCAGTGGATTAGCCCATGTTAAGATGTTCCTTACAGCGCAGGGAAAAGGCTGTTTAATACCTCTGTGTGGTGCCTCCCCTGTAGTTGATTGGATCAACCTCAAAGAATGAGCAGCCTTATGCATTAAAAATTACAGAAATATCACAATTGTATTCTGTCCATATCATGACGTGTAACATCGAACCTATATTTCCCAGTGATGTAGTTAATATGCCAACAGTCCGGATCCCGGCGGTCAGGGTGAAGATGCTAAAATCCCCACTACTGACATTACCGCCAGCTTCAATCCCGACACACAGGGTCTGTTTTCCCTTATGCGGTCCGTAGAGGGGAAATTAAACCTTGTGGCAGGTGAAGCAAGCCACCATGCCCACAGTGTGGCGAGCACACAATCCCCTAAGGGGCCTCATTTCACTCCCCACCTGCTGGCATTCCGGCAGCCGGGTTCCTGCTGTAGGTATTGTGACCTCTCTGTCTTCCCCTAATATTCTGACACTGTCGAGGGATTGGTCACTGTGATGGCATTTTCTGAAAATGGGACTTGATCATTTTGTCCTACGGGCAAATGTTTCAATGAATAATATCAATGTTATGACTAGTTACTAATGAGAAATGGTACTCCGCTTCTTGTCACTTTTCAAACACATGATATGTGGCAGGTGACTGGCTGGACTACCATTTATTATCCATGAGTGATATCTAAATATCACTCTTTATATCTACCCATTTAAAGTGCCATATTGATAAAGTATGGTATTAAGGGATCTATTCATCAACACTTATGGGCCCATTCTTTATCAGGGACTGGCTGGTGTTATGCAAAATCTTTGCTTGCAAGAATCAAAGCAATCTTCAGATAGCGTTGGGCCCTGGATCCCCACTCACTCCTTCTTACGGGAAGGAGGTCTGGAGTTGCAAAGAGAGTTCCCCCTGCCACCTCCGCACTGTGCAACCTTTGTCAGATCACACATGTGCAATCAGCCGGATCCTCTCCCAATAAATATTTAATAAACAGGCTCCTGAAATGATTTACTTTTTTCTGTTGTTAACTTCAGTGCTTTCCTTTTTTCTAGGGTAAGGTCTGATAACTGACATCTACAGTATGCCACTGCAGTCCTAAATTCAATTCATGTTTTCTTGTGTATGGATTCGGTATGAAATCCCAACGGTTAATATCCCGAGAGGGTCGAAATCCCGAATGGGTCATAATACCAACAAGGACAAAATCCCGACAAGGACAAAATCCCGAAATGTAAAATCCCGACAAAGACAAAATCCCGACATTTAAAATCCCGGCAGGGTCCAAATACCGGTGAAACAGTCAACATGACTTTCCGTTGAAAAGTCGCGAGGTCGACATGGGTTTTTTCACTGTTTTTTTACCCAAATGCTGACACAGTCGACATGGACACAGTTGGAGGTGAACCGCTGCCCCTCGCATAGCTCGCTTCGCTCGCAATGCTTCGGGCACGGTGCCTCGCTGCGCTCGGCACACTATTTTATTCTCCCACCATGCCCTAGTGGATAGTAGGGCATGAAATACCGCCTGTCGGCACATGTCGGGTCAAAAAAGAGTGAAAAAACCCATGTCGACCATGCGACCTGTCGACGGAAAGTCAAGTTGACTGTTTCACCTGTACATTCTATATGTCGGTATTTTGACCCTGTCGGGATTTTGTCCTTGTCAGTATTATGACCCATTCGGGATTTTGACCCTGTCGGGATTTTGACCGTCGGGATTTTGACTGCATCCCCTTGTGTACAGTACATATCTACAGTTAAGGGGTGATTCCGGTTGACTCACTAAGCAGGGAAAATTTGCTACTTAGCGAGCCATATAACGCCGTTCGCTGGGTGAGCAAATGCCTGTCCCCCACCGCGGTCCTCACATCCCCACCACTTTGTGAAGGAATGTCGCCGACCATCAAATGATTTCACCCCTGTTCGCAAACATAAGTCAGTCTTGGCTGACCTATATGTGCACCGAGAACAGGGCAGGCAGTTGTGAGCTCTGTGAGGCCAGTCGTCTGTCCTCGGCAAGCAGCTGCCCGCCTGTGTTTACATGGGGACGTCCGGCATTTTCCTGGGCATACTAAGCATTTTAATGGGTACACCAGGAAACGCTGGGCTACTCCATGGGAACTACCACTGCCCGCCTTGAACCAACCTCCCCCCCCCCATGTGGGAATACTTCAGCTACTATGCAAGGCGCCGAAGGTGTTGGCACAACAACCCTGCACATGCGCATATACAAACATCGGCCCGGGGGGGGGGGGGCAGTAGATCTAAATGAGGGTCTTAGTGTGTATTGCCTTGAATGACAGTTGACTTTTCCATGTCGATCTTTTGGCCATGTAGACCTTTATCCAGCTTTGACCTATAGACTGTGATCTAGAACCCTATGATCCATCCACTTGAAAGTGGCAGCCATATATTCCAGAGTAACATGCATATGAAGTTACAGGTAGAATTTGGAGTGGCAGAGTACAGTATGTCCAGCAAAATACCTAATACTATGGGCGAGATTCTGCAAGCTGAAAATGCGGTAAAAACCCCGTTTTCGGGGTTTTTACCGCATTTTCATATGCAGCAAAGCCCTATTGCTGGGGCTTCGGTGCAGGGGGTTATACCAGTTTCTATTTGGCTTAACCCCATGGAAGCCTATGGGCTCCCCTTCGCGTCCCCCGCCGCCTCGCGCGCCCCCCCGCCGATCCGTGCCGCACCCCCCCCCCCCCCCTTACCTGTGTCCGGGCAGCCTCCTGCTGTGCTGCCCGCACCAGTGATTTCCTCCTGCCTGCACCACTTCTGAGTGCAGGGAGGAGGAACCGGAGCCCTTACAGCCGTGTAAAGGTTCCAGCAGGGAGGGGGGACCCGGTGCACATCGCCAGGCATCGCTTTTGCGTTAATAATCGCATAGTTAGTGCATATGCGATTATTAACTATGCGAATGCCGGCGATGTGCACCGGGTATTATTGCTGAATCTCGCCCAATATATTGGGTTGATGTAAAATATTGGACTAATCTGTCTATTCTCCCAGTCATATCACTTTCCTTAGAAATATTGCCAGGATGCCAACTTCAGAATTCTAACTGCCAGTAGAGTACTACCCCTTTTCCACTAGCAACCTGGGTCAGACCCGGTAATTTGTTCCCAGGCCAATGCCGGGTTGGACGTGGGTTTATGACACATTTCCACTGCAGTGCCACACAGGGGCAAATGCAGGATTTTCAGAAGGGGGTTTCCAGAGGGGCGGAGCAAAGCAAAGAGATGGACACTTAGGTGACCCAGTATATGCCGGGTCAGTTAAAGTATTATAGATTGACCAAATGTATATAAGTAATAACAATAATATATATATATATTTATATATATACACATACAGGGGCGTCAACAGCAGTGTAGACCCCTGGGCATAGCAATGTATTGGGGCCCCTACTGATCCTCCAGCAGTAGGGGTGGGGGAAGCTTTGATGTCCCGCGGGTGGTAGGGGGTATTATATCAACAGCTCAGCATGTAGGGCCTGGATCAGTAATTTCCACTAATTACTCCTTTACTGCACAGATGGTGGGAGATGGGGTGGGAGAAGGGGGCATTGGGCTGAATGAAGGGGCCCTGATACATAACTTCCAGGGTGGTAGAGTATGTTTAATACGCAGTGGAGAAGTGTATAGTGGATTGGGCTTATTATTCATAATTTTCTGGTGGGAGGACAGCTTGCTTGACTGCAGATATCTCCACTTCTTTCTTAGATTTTAATGGAATTAAAAACTAGAGAATTCCACCTACCAAATGGTATTGGGGACTAGGGGATCAGAGTTCAGGAGGCAGAGCAATATGCCAATGAGAATATAAAACTACATACCAGGTGTGTGGAGCTGGAGCAGTAACCAGCTGCTGGAAGGCTGATATCTCTGGTTCTGGGAACAGTAGAGACAAACGACTAGTGTCACTCAAAGGGGGAGAGTCCCAGCTTTTGGAATATACCCTCAGAAAAACTCTAAGTCAGACAGTACCTGAAACATCTGACTGGGAAGAGCAATTAACAGGCTTGGATGGGGACCACTGCTTTGAAGTCAGATATCTCCGGTTTCCAAGGGCCGATTTTTAAAATTCTTATACCCATAGAAAGAGGGGACCCTTAGCTTTCAGCCTAGGGCCCTTAGACTCCTGGGTACTCAGAAACCCCCCCTGCGTGTGCTACTGCCACCCAGTAAATTGCCAAATCAGCCCTGTTTAAACTTAGCACAGGTAAGGCCTTTTTTCCCCTATAGATTACATAGGAAAAGGCCTTTTTAAAGGGCTTAACCAAGGGGGAGGTCACAAAACAGGGCCAGCATTGTCCAAAAGAGCCACCATTAAAGAAACAATTCCTGATTACAGGAGACCTCAAATATGTATTTGAAAAAGTTTGTACTTTTGTTTTAGTCACAAATATTCAATATTAAACCTTTTCAAAAAGTGTCTTCACATAAGGGGGGAGATTCTCTAAGAATCTCCGCCCCCCTTCGCCGCCCATCGCATATTTAATTATCGCATATGCTGTAACATATGCGATAATTAAGGCAAAGGACAGCTCTTGCGTTAAGAGCTGTCCTTTGCGGTGAGAGTTACCGGGTCCCAGCAGGTCCCGGCGGCTCTCCCCTCCCTCCCACACCCGGCGCTGCTGCTGCTGCGCCGGGCTCTCCTCCTCCCTGCACCCGGAAGAGGATCAGTGCAGGGAGGAGGTCACAGGTCCGGGCAGCACTGCGCTGTGCTGCCCGGACACAGGTGAGGGGGGAGGGGGCGATGCGGGGCGGCGGGGGGTCGGCGCGGGGCGGCGGAGGGTTGCTATAGAAGCCCATTGGCTTCTATGGGGCATCACCAGATTTTTCTGGCGATGCCCCCTGCCGCGGTAACCCGGCGGGGGATGCTTACAGCATCCCAAAATGCGGTAAAAACCCCGATAACGGGGTTTTTAACGCATTTTTAGCTTAGAGAATCTCCCCCATGATATGTAAACCTTTTGTTTAAAAATTGTTTGCAGTATACCTGAGCCATTGGGGTACCTAGACATGTAAAAAGTGCACATATACAATGCACATAAAAATGCCCCAGAATCTCCAATCAGCTCTGTTTTTCAAATATACCAGGTTCGGAGTGTTTCCACTACCCCTCGACCTGAAAGCGTCCTGGGTCCAACCCTGGTAATTACCTGGATATGATTGCCGGGGAATCCAAACCGGCTTATTTGACAAGAGAGCATTTCCACTAGCAGAAAACCCGGGTTGATGCTCGTCCCCGTGGAAATTACCAGGTTATTTCTGCTAGTCGAAAAGGGGTAGTCTACTATTGTAAAGCGCAACTAAATCTGCTGCACTATATTAGAAACTGTAAATAAATAAATTATGTAACACCACACAATTGCAATATCATGTTAATTTAATATAATTTTACCAATTTGTCTGTAGTCCTAGCAAACCATGATTTAGTTGAAGACAGAGAAATATGTATTACTGTAGCTGCATGAAAAAGCACAAATGTAATTTATATTCGCATAATTTTTCGCACTATTTTATGGCACTATTATAGAAGCCAGTTGTTTGAGAAGACTTTAGTTCTGATTTATTGTGTTTTGCTTGATACAATGTTAAATTAGGACACAAGTCTTGTCATTGTCAGCAAAAATCAGCTAACATAGTTATCAGCTAACATAGTTCAAATTACACAGTGAATAAAACCTGAGTGGGTTGTCAAATTTACATTAAGCACTTCAGAAAACACTTAAGTCACCCATATGTTTTATTCATTCAGAATTCTACGCTAATGAAATAAAGACTCGGACACAAATAATTTGACTCGTAGACAATAAATAATGACTCAGACAACTGTGTAAATTGGAAAATTAAGGTCACAGCCAAAATTTATTTAAACGAATGGCTGGAAAATCAAGGATTAATCAAAAGTGGCCCAAGAAGCATGGTCCTCGGCAATCGCCTAAGTATCAATGCAAAAATGGGCGTGGCCATAGCCACGCCCTGCGTAACCTAACTGAGTAGCTCAATTTTCCCTTAACTGGCAGAGCACTGGTCCCTCCCTAAGATGGTGACCTGGTCCTCCCCTAAGGTAGTGACCGACTCGCCTCTCTCCCAGGGAAAATGCTAGCCAATTTCTGTCACGCTAATCTCTTTCAACCGAGGAGCCATGCTCTCCGCCCTCCATCACTCTTGCAAGGTCCTAAACCTTTGCACTTTTCCTTCGCCCTTCAATTTGCAAGGCCCTCAACCTTTGCAACTTCTCCTTTTCCTCCTCCTGCAAGGTCCTAAACCTTTGCACTTACACAACCAAATTTTTTACTTCGGGTGGGTGGGTGGGAATCCAAAAATGGCAAGAGGGATAATTTACCTCAGCCAACACTTATATAACCTTTCAAACTCCTCCCCCTACTCTGTCACTACTGGCTAAACCCACCTGACCTGCAACCAACCAGCACCTAGCACTAAACCACCAATGACAACTGCTCTACTAATTCTTACTACAAAAACAGGGTGCTTATTTCATCTCAAGCTTAGGTAAGCTTTTGATTCTATTAAGTCACCCATATGTTTTATTCATTCAGAATTCTACGCTAATGAAATAAAGACTCGGACACAAATAATTTGACTCGTAGACAATAAATAATGACTCAGACAACTGTGTAAATTGGAAAATTAAGGTCACAGCCAAAATTTATTTAAACGAATGGCTGGAAAATCAAGGATTAATCAAAAGTGGCCCAAGAAGCATGGTCCTCGGCAATCGCCTAAGTATCAATGCAAAAATGGGCGTGGCCATAGCCACGCCCTGCGTAACCTAACTGAGTAGCTCAATTTTCCCTTAACTGGCAGAGCACTGGTCCCTCCCTAAGATGGTGACCTGGTCCTCCCCTAAGGTAGTGACCGACTCGCCTCTCTCCCAGGGAAAATGCTAGCCAATTTCTGTCACGCTAATCTCTTTCAACCGAGGAGCCATGCTCTCCGCCAAAACGAAGGCCGCCACCGCAGGCCAGAGTCCGCCACCCAGCTAGAAATCCTCACATACCCAGCGCTCCCAACAAGGCTGTGACAAATAACTTCATCCCTTCCCTATTAAGATGCACTCCATCTGCTCTATAAAGCTCCGCCTGCTCATATCTGATCCCCGGGTGCTTAATTACAAAACCTCCAATGCTCCAGATAAACTTGGACACTGCTGCATTGAGCTTTCTCCTCACCTTATCCAATGCAGCTCCTCCTTGTGTCCCTCTCCATACCCTCCTCGGAATCATCTCCGACCAATACAACCTCACTTCGGGCCATCTCTCTTTTATGCCCTGAAGATCAATCTTAATTGCTATAATCAATTCAACGCCTTTGCACGACCCTAAGTCGTTACCACCTGCGTGAATGATCAGCACATCTGGAGCACCCCACTTCTTCTCTGAGATCAATAATAAGTCCCATAATCTGAACCAGCAAAGACCTCTCACACCAATCCACTTTACCCTACCAGCCCCTTTGGTCCTGTTCTCGTGCTTTCCTGCCCAATAAACATATGAGTGTCCTACAATCCACACCCTACCCACCACATCAGCCGAACCTAAAATAAAACTATACAAAATAACCATTAGAAAATTAAATTACTTAACATATCTAAAGCAACTAGCCAAGGTAAGGTAAACTGAGTTGTTTAGGCTACCCAGATGGATGTGAACAACACAAAACCTCAGATTTTAAGAGGAAAAAAGTGAAACGCCATCCAATCCCCCTTCATAAAAGGCAGGCGGCTTATGGCCCTGGGTTACCTAAAAAACAAACTCGCCAGGAGCGCGCTCTCTATAACTTATCCCCTCTTATATACACCTTAAAAGCTGACGATCTCCACCTACCCAGCCTCTTTATTGCCTCCTCTGAACTGCCTGCTACCGCTGCGCAAGTTGCTGCTCCTATTCTAAAGGAATGAGTACCATATTCTTCCTCCGGGATGCCCAAGGCCACCAAACATTTACCAAACACACTAGAAAATTGAAATTTAGTTAACGGCGTACCATCCCTATGCACTAACCACTGAACCCCCCCCTTTGGCCTAACCAAATTGAATTTGTTTGCTAATTCCACCGGACAGATCCCCTTATTCTCCTCTGCCTTCAAAGAAATCCAGCGCCCCTTACCCAGCTGATCCGTTTTTGATCTCTGAATCTTTATCAACGCTAAATCTTTTTTAATCACCACATTCTCTTTCAAAACCCCAGAGACCACACACAATTTGTTTCTTGCCACTAGCTCCCCAATCCTAAACGCCCCAAAAAACGCAAGCACAAATGCCAAACCAAAAAGGGCTGATTCATACTCATCCACTGCCACCCCCGAAACTGCCGTGACTAAATCCTGCAGCAAACCCTGATCTATTGGCCTTCTCGAATCTCCTTCCACCCTCTGTTCTCTGGCCCACCCCTTCAATGCCTTAGACAACAGGAATGACTTGGTAGGATCTTTTTGACCATTCAATTTAGCGAAATAAGCGATTCCCGCCAAAGCCCCGGACATTGCTGCCCTAGATCTACCTTCCTGATGGCAAGCCCACACGAATTCCAACATGACTTCCTCTTGGCACTTACCCTCACCCCACCTTGCTGAAAAAACCGACCATTCATTCCAAGCCGCCGAGTAACTTCTCAGCGTACCTGGGGCCAAAGCCTTCATGGCTAGACTCTCGATGCCGGCTCGATGATCTGCCATAATTGAGAAGGACATGTCACACCGTCAATATCTGCTCTTGGCGCCAGCCTCCTGAACCTATCCCATTGGAACCTCGATAATGCATCCGCTATTTCATTCTTTACCCCTGGAACATGCCTTGCTGAGAAAGAAATATTCTCCTGCAAACATCGCAGAATGAGATGCCTAAGTAAACGCATTACCCTTGGACAATCCGACCTCTGATTGTTAACTGAATGAACTACTCCCAAATTATCACACCAAAAAACAATGTTCTTGTTAGCAATCTGCCTAGCCCATAGTTCCACTGCCACGATTATTGGAAAAAGCTCTAACAGCAACATACTAGCAGTAAATCCTTTCACCCTCCAATTCTCCGGCCACGCCTCTGCACACCATTGCCCCTTAAAATACGCTCCAAAACCTACTGCCTCAGATGCATCCGTGAATAATTGCAGTTCGTCATTTGCCACCGCCTCCTGCCAAATCCTAACTCCATTAAAATCCTGCACAAAAACTAACCAAACTTTCAGATCTTCTTTCAACTCCGCGGAGATTCTTACTTGATGATGAGGCTTCCTAACCCCCGCCGTAGCTCTCTCCAACCTTCTACGAAAAACTCTGCCCATTGGGATCACCCTACAGGCAAAATTTAACAACCCCAGCAATGACTGCAACTGCTTCAACGTGACTCTTTTCACCTCTAAGAACTCTTCCAACTGCCCTTTCAACCTCGACACCTTTTCCTCTGGAAGCCTGCAAATACCCAATCCTGTGTCTATCTCAATACCTAAGTAAGATAGCCTACTAACAGGCCCCTCCGTCTTTTCCTTTGCAATTGGCACCCCCAGTACCCAAAACAATGCACTGGTTGAAAAAAGTAACTCACTACACACCTCACTATCCGCCGGACCTATTAACAAAAAGTCATCCAGGTAGTGGGTAACCCCTTGCTGCTTGCAACCTGCCTTAATACACCACTGCAGGAAGCTGCTAAAACGCTCAAAGAATGAGCATGAAACCGAACAACCCATCGGTAAACATCTGTCTATATAAAACTCCCCTCCTAACTTAAAACCCATATACTTGAACGATTCCGGGTGCAAAGGCAAAATCCTAAAAGCTGACTCCACATCTACCTTAGCCATCAGGGCTCCCTTACCATACCCCTGCACCAAACTTAATGCATGCTCAAACAATTCATAGCTGACGCTACAAACCTCCTGATCCAATGCCTCATTCACTGAGCCCCCCTCTGGATAAGATAAATGCTGAATCAACCTATATTTCCCAGGCTCTCTCTTAGGCACCACCCCCAGCGGAGAGATACATAGATCCGCGATTGGGGGCTCCTTGTATGGTCCTACCATTCTGCCTAAGTTTACTTCGCTCTGCACTTTTTTCCGAACCACCTCTGGGAAATCCCTAGCCGACTTCAGGTTCCTATTTGCCGATGCAATTACCCTATCTATAACCGGTAAACGAAAACCCTCTGAAAAACCCTGCAATAAAAAGGCTGCTTCCTCCCTAAGAGGATAGAGCCTTAACCACCTCTTTAACTCCTCAATCCTAACTGGCGACTCCGCCTTGCCTATTGCCAGGCCCAGCCTCTCCTCTCCCAGCTGCTTGCCCCCTTGGTCTTGCACACTCCTTTGCTGGGTGGGCCCCGCTGCATTGCAAGCACACGTGCCTGTACCTACACCCTGCTCCTTTTGAGCACTGCCCGTTGTTAAACGCATAGCATTTTCCCCTCCCGGGCACACTGTACCCGGGCTTGTTAAGAAAAAGCTGCCTTCGCCCCCCCCCTGCTTCACTTGACCCCCTCATTTGTTGGGTAACTTCCAACCACACTTCCACGTCCTTAAACCCTAAACTAAAAACTTTTTGCCCATCCTGCTTTTTCCTAAAAAGCTCATCGTACTGCCTCCATGCATTAACCCTGCCTGTTGAATACATGTTATGTATTAGATGAAAATACTTAAACATATTCATATGCTCCGATGGCCTGGTTTCCGTGTATCATGCTGCAAACACATAAGCCCCTGCCAGCCAGTTGGTATAAGACCTCCTAGCCTCCTCTGCTGCCGGGCCTTTTGCCTTGGCCGCATCCAATTCTTTCTTTGCTTCATGTGTTATAGCAAACATGTCCACGAAACGTCCCTTCTTTATTTTGTCTCTTATTTTTGACCTCACACCCCTCAATATGGCCGTGTTAGAACAATGCACCGCGTCACCCGATGCATCCGGACCTACCCTGGCTGCGCTGCTAGCTACGCTCCTCGAACCCCCTGCTCCCTTTTTCTTTCCCCTAATTTTCTGCGCAAAGTACTTCATCAGCTTGCGCGGCCTACCATCTGAGCTGGATGAATCAGATGAACTGTCTGAATGCGACCCTTCCGCTTGCTGCTGCGCTGTGTGCGAGATCTCACCTGCTCCCGATGTTGACGGCCCCGCCTGCTCTTCAGCTCTAACCGACTGTCCCACGCCGTGCAGTGCGCCCACCGCGACTTGACTCGATGACTCCAGGACTTCAGATACGCTTCCAGGCCCTACGCCTTCCAAAACCGCCTGCAAAGGAATACTAACAGGAACAGAGCTCATAACCTTCTCTTCATCAGCATCTAATGTAATAACCTCTTCACTGCCACCATGCTCCCTGACAGGCCCCCCTCCCTGCCCAACCTGCTGAAGCGCTGCAGTTACCATGGGGGGTGCGGCCTCTGGCATGGGCGGGGGCGGGGGTGGTGGTGGGGGTGGCAATTGAAAATTGCTTTGCTGCGCTGAGGTGATTACGCCCTGCTGTCCACTAACCCCATAAAACCCACCTGGAGCTTGCCCAAATCCCTGATTTATTGCCCAAAACTGCTGGCCCTGGTTACCAGGCACCATGCTCAGCCAAGCCTGACCCTGTGGTTGATAAAATGGCTGCTGCATGCTCCCCCACTGCGGCCCCACTGGCCACTGCCCCTGCATCCCTTGCTGCTGGGCTGCAGTGTTAAAATAGGGGGACCAACTCCTGAACTGAGCTGCCTGGACCGCTGCTACATTGTTCACT
Source organism: Crinia signifera (assembly GCF_055691185.1). NCBI lineage: Eukaryota > Metazoa > Chordata > Amphibia > Anura > Myobatrachidae > Crinia > Crinia signifera. The sequence goes on along the minus strand of NC_139217.1, from coordinate 177,299,837 downwards.
ACCCCACCCACTGCCTGCAGCCCTGCAGGCTGCACTACCGGCACCGGCCCCTGCACTAACACTGGTGCAGGTGGGGGCTGGGCGAAGCTTGGCAAAGGAGAGGATCTAACCCTAACAATAGGTGAAAACGCACCTCTCACTGACTGAGGTGACTGCCAATCATTTATCCTAAAATCCTGCTGCCTGCTGACAGGGGACAAGTTACTTGACTGCCCCCGCTGCTGCATGTCCCCAGCTCCTAAAGCTGTAGGACTGCCCCTTGCATGATAATATTCAGTGGACAAAATGTCCGCCTGAGATAAGGGGGCGGGGCTAGTCGCCACCTCTGTACCCCCACTGTCCGACCTGGGCCCCCCCCTCTGCGCATTGCTGACCACCGAGGGTGACCCCCTGCCCTGCGCCCCCCTAGCCAACCAAGCCTGCAGGCCGGAAGGCGAGGGGGCCGGGCGCGGCGTGCCTACTACCGCGGCCGCCATTACAGAGTCCTGTCCCCCGGCAGAGCGAGCAGCCGCCCGCCCTGCCGACCCACTGTGTCCGCGCGCCCTCCCTCTTACTCCCGCCATGTTAACTGGGGGAGCAGGGGCCAGGCGCGAACCCCCCACCGCCGCCGCCGCTGACAAGCTTGCTCCCCTGGAGACCTGGGAGGACGCGGCGGCCTGTAACGGCCTAGCCGCTTCCACCAGCCGCCGGGGAGGGGGCGCATTGCGGCGAGGGCGAGACATCCCACTACCTACAGAAAACTTTTACCACACTATGCGCTGAAAGCCAGCAGGTGCAGCAAATGACTGCAGCCAGCAGCCAGACACTGAAAAAGGGGAGAATGACAGAAAAATAAAACACTCAAAAACGAAAAGAAGAATTTATACACGGAGATAGACAGAATAAGAAATAGAAAGCTTAGAGCGAATAGAATATAGAAAAATAGTAATTAAAGCGATACTTAGCCTATCCAGACTCCAGAGGGACCGCAATCTCCAGGGAATCCAAAAATGGCAAGAGGGATAATTTACCTCAGCCAACACTTATATAACCTTTCAAACTCCTCCCCCTACTCTGTCACTACTGGCTAAACCCACCTGACCTGCAACCAACCAGCACCTAGCACTAAACCACCAATGACAACTGCTCTACTAATTCTTACTACAAAAACAGGGTGCTTATTTCATCTCAAGCTTAGGTAAGCTTTTGATTCTATAAAGCTCTGTTTACCTTCATATTGTATATTGTACTGATTTATTAGTCCTATATTGGGAGGTACCTCCATCGACGGTTGTTTTTAACCTATTACACAAATTGGTTTGTTCCAGGGACCCTTTTTACTTGCTTGGTCCTCTCAATCATGTTGTAACTACTATAATCAGAGAAATTGATAACCCCTGATGAAGTCTACAAAGACAAAACGAGTTCGGCTGTGTTGAGAAACCATTGAAGATCACGGTGCAGTGTGCATCAAGGACTAAATCTTATCAAGAGGACTCTCTCTGTGTGCAATTCTGGGCCCCACAATACAGAAAGGATATTATATAGCTCGAAAAAGTCCAGAGAAGGGCGACAAAACCGATAAAGGAATGGAGTTGTTAACCTGAGATGAAAGATGAATCATAGTAGGAATGTTTACACTAAAAAAGAGGTGTTTAAGAAGAGACATGCTCAACATGTACAAATATATCAGGGGGGGCAATATAATGACCTATCAGGTACCCTCTTTGCTTTGAGGGCACAGACTAGGACACGTGGGCATGCTCGTAGACTGGAGGAAAATAGGTCCTGTACTATTAGGAGGAAAGGCTTCTTTACTGTTAGGGCTGTAAGGGTATAGAACTCCCTTTCATAGGAGGTAGTATGGACAGGCACATTAATTATTTAAAACTAGGTGATTCATCGCGCCCTACGGGCGCTCTTCACACCGTCGTAAGGGGCTGCGCCCCCTTAATTTGTGAACGTTTGTATATGAGAAATATGGTTAGAATTGTATGAAAGATGCCCTGTATTGCAACTTGGGTGTCCGCGAATTGCGGGAGGGGGGGTCGCGGGGGTGCAGCGAATTGTGGGAGGGGGGTTGCGGGGGGTGGTTGCGAATCGCGGGAGGGGTTGCAGAAAATCGCGGGAGGGGGGTGGCGGGGGGTGGGTTGCCGCAAATCGCAGGAGGGGGGGTTGTGGGACCGGGGGTTGCGGCGAATCGTGGGAGGGGGGGTCACGGGGTGGGGTGCCGAGAATCGCGGGAGGGGGTCGCGGGGTGTGTGTGTGTGTGCGCGCCGTGAATCGCAGGAGTGGGGGTTGCGGGGGGGGGGTGTGACGCGAATCGCCACAAGAAAAAATCAACACATAAAGGTCAACACATGTAAATGTTGACATAAGTGTGGCACTTCATTGGTGTCCATGTCGACACATGACAATGAATATGAAAAGATTGAAAATGAACATGAAAAAATGAACAATAAATCTTCAAAAACTCATGTCAACCTTTTTCATTGTCGCGAATCGCGGGAGGGGGGGTCGGGGGGGCCGCGAATCGCGCAAGGGGGGGTCGCGGGGGGGGTTGTTTTTGCTGTGAATCGTGGGGGGGGGGTCGCGGGGGTGTTTTTGCCACGAATCGTGGGAGGGGGGTGTTTTTGCCGTGAATCGCGAGGGGGGGTGTTTGCCATGAATCGCGGGAGGGGGGGTCACGGCGGGGGGGGGGTCTTTTTGCTGCGAATCGCGGGAGGTGGGGTCGCGGGGGGGTGTTTTTGCCGTGAATCGCGCGGGGGGGGGGTCGCGGGGGAGGGGGGTGTTTTTGCCGCGAGTCGCTGGGGGGGGGTGTTTTGCCGCAAATCGCGGGAGGGGGGGTGCGGCGGGGGGCGCTCACCTGGTGGCTGTGGAGTAGCAGTGCTGGTCAACATGGGGAGGCAGAGGGTGTCTGGCACTGTTTGTGGGCTCACTGGGCTGGTTCTCTGTCATGTGAGTCAGTCATGTGAGTCAGAGGCTCCACCCAGCGTTATACACACACTCACACACTTTGAGTGACAGATGTAGCCAAATATATAGGAGATAAGGTTGGGCAAACATTTACTGGAAAAAAAAAACATCCAAGGATACAACCCATAATCAGTATTTAGCCCAAAGCTACAATAGGTAGATTATATTAGAGGGGGTATCACAGCTAAAACTTAGTTAGATCTGCAAAAAAGGTTGAATTTGATAGGGCATTTGTCTTTTTTCAACCTCAACTACTACAGGTTGAGTATCCCATATCCAGAGATCTATTATCCGAATTATTCCAAAAACCGTGTTTTTTTTGGGAATAATTCGAAAAAAATGTTGTTGTTTTTCCCCCGCCTGACCCTTTTTTTATACTTACCAAGTCCCCCGGCATCCACTGTAGGCCTTCAGCATTCTCTCCGGCTTCCCCAGCGGCCCCAGGATTGCGTTGTCACCGGTGCGCCTGGGAATTTGCGCAATGTACTCCTGGGACCACTGGAGATGCCGGAGATGATGCTGAAGGCCTTCCATGGACGCAGAGGGACCATCAGGGCGCCACCAGGGGACAGGAAAGTATATTTAAAAAAAATGTATTCCATAAACCGGAAAAATACCTTATCCGGAATGCTGATGGTCCCGAGCATTTCGGATAAGAGATACTCAACCTGTATGTTACTTATATGGAGTTACACAATGATCCTGAGGATGGGGTCTATGTACCTATCAATGCAATGCAAAGCTGGGTACACACCTACAGATTTATCTATCCAATCCCTCTGGTGGAAGCAAAAATCTGGCAATATATGGGAGCAAATGACAATCAACCATTTACTCCCAAATGCCAGAAAGCAAACAAAAGTAATTCAGACAATTTTGTTAAAGCCATGTGATTTATCAAATGTACCGGAACAATGGTTTACTGTGTATCCATTTTCCAGTTTTTGGGTGCAAATAGTTGATTGTCATTTGCTCCCATATATTACCATCTTTTTGCTCCCACCAGACAGATTGGACAGAAATCTGTAAGTGTGCACCCAGTTTTTGGGGGTATTCAATCCCCGGAAATAGCGGCGGTCACCTATTCAATGCTGTGGTTTCTGACATCATTGAAGGTGGATTTATTTTGTCGGAAACGGCCATGGAATATTGAATTCCGCCTATAAACTGTTGAGCTGGGTGACAAAGGGGCAGGATCCCAACTGTCGGAAAGTTCCGACAGACCAAATCAAGGATTAAATACCCCCCTTTTCTGCCTACTTTCAGTCTCTGCGTGCCATTCTTTTATATGTTTATATATACTTTTTGAGCATGGATATATTCAACGCTGCATGAACCTCTTGGTTTAGTGTGGAGTGACAAACATACAGATTTCTTTCTATTTGGGTGTATGATTTTTTATATATATACCGGTATATATATATATATATATATATATATATATATATATATATATATATATATATATATATATATATATATATATATATATATATACATACAAACAGAATGGTCAAGTCTATTTTTTTGCAACTGCTTTTATTGACAAGTTCTAAAAAAAAATTCAAGATAATGATTTAAAAATATTTTAGGACAAATTCCTATTATTTTAATGCAATGCTTAACTCTTTAAGTGCCAAATGCATTTGACAAAATAAGTGTGAAAATTGCCCAAAAATTTTTTTATTCATCATAATGACCTGTAATGTTTACATAATATAGGAAATATAATTTTATTTATTTTTTACACATTTTTTATTTGCATTTATATAACAAATATGAGCGAAGCTGGCATTTTTAACAGATACTGTATCATGAATTTCTTTCATAATGTTGGCACTCAAAGGGTAATAATCATTGAATAAATATTAACTATGATAAATCTGTGTAGGTAAACTGAACTGTTTGTTTTATCTTTCTGTACACCAGGAGTATTGCAGCCACAGATCACGAGCCAACAGATGCACGTAAATCTTTTCCATGTTTTGATGAACCGAACAAAAAGGCAACTTATTCAATAACCATTATCCACCTGAACACTTTTAATGCACTGTCAAACATGCCAGTGGAGGTATGTATTTTGAAATCAAAGTGTAGTCTTCATTTTTATGTACTATTAAAATAATTGGTTTTCCACTGCACATCAGTCACATGACTGCGTCCAACATGGCTGCACAACAGTAGTCCAGGAGATTAAACCAATAGGGAGATCAGGAATGCTGCAGGCAACTGCCGTATGTGAGCAATGGACGGGTACATGAAGAGATGTAGTCAATCAGATTTTTCCTGAGCGATACACTTTATTTGTCTGCATATCTTTGCCAGATTCAGACAACCTTTATCAACATTATTTTGCACAGTAGTTACTTTGGGGGAAATTTACTAAAGGAAATTTGTAAAAAATAGGTGTATTTGTATCTACAAATACACTTATTTTTGACATTTACTATCCCGAAAATACTGAAATTCGTATTCGTATTGATAGCACATCAATACGACTACGAATTGCCGTATTTTCGGGATAGTAAATGTCAAAAATAAGTGTATTTCTGGATACAAATACACCTATTTTTTACAAATTTCCTTTAGTAAATTTCCCCCTTTGTGTCAAATTACCTGGTGTTCATACTATTTTGGCCACTCTGTAAATTCTATATACTGTTCTATATTTTGCAGTGAACTCATTTTAGTTCAAGTTCATATAATATAATGTTTGCATTCTCCTCAGCACTCTATTGACTTAGGAAATGGGTGGACCAAAACTGTATTCCAGAAGTCAGTTCCCATGAGCACGTATTTGGTTGCCTTTGCTGTCCATCAATTTACATACATAGAACGAACTTCAAAACGGGGGATTCCTGTAAGTATTAAACTGTATGGATTATTCATTACATATAATTATAAATGAATAGAGCATTTTCTCTGGTTATATTGTTCCATCTTGTACTGGGATGAACTCTGTTATGACATTAGTCATTCAGTCACATGCTGTTAGTTTGGGAAAAAAGTTTGAACATAATCAGAAAAATCATGGGCATCTATTCCGTGAACTTCTTTAGTCATTACAGGAAAACAGCTTATAATATCGTATGTCAGTTATGCATAAAATAAGAAATGTTTGTGTCATCTGTGTCAGGAAATGTTACAAAACAAAACACAAGATTCTACTTGTAACTAGCTTTTAAATAAAAATGCAAATTACATATGTTTGAATACAAAGATCACGCAGCCAGAAGCTTTGCTCTACAATTAACACGCTGGATGCAATTGTGTTGCTCATTGTATGTATTCAAAGTTTCCGAGGGTACTGATCTATGGATCTCTTGAGCGAGAGGAAGGGGTGGAAGGGAGGTTGATTTGTTGCTAGCTCCTTTCCCCAAATGGTATGATCAGAAAGATTGGAAGTCTTGGCACTTTTTTTTTTTTTGGTTATTATTGCTCATCACAATCATATTATGCGGAGAGAATGTGTAGTTAATTGGTCACATCCTGATTACCATTGCTGTAAAAAAAAATTTGCTGTGTTTTGTCGCTATCCCACTGTTAAAAACAAAGTAAAAATACTTTATGATATTGAGACTTATTTACTAGCAGTACTATACTTTTGACTTTTCACCTTCAGCATGGTTCTGTTGTCATGACATCGTGCACTGCAAACAAGAGTAAGCTTGGGGAAGGAATCTGGGCTCCAGGTGTATCCTTAAGTCACACTGTACAATCTTTTTGACCAATTTTATTGAAAGACATTGATGACCAATTTACCTAGTACCAGTGTCCTGGAAGAAAGATGTTGACGAAAGACGAACAATCTAGCTACAGTTTATAGTTTTTTTTTAAAGATATCCAAATTGAGCTGCATGCACACTTGACGAACAATCTTGATGAACAACTGGCGGGTATGGGCATCGTCGTTCGGCGCATAAACACTAAAAGATATTTTGACCAATATCGTTCAGAAGGACCACAATTAACGAAATTGGTCAAAAAAATTGTACAGTGTGTGTGCACCTTTTGTGTTCCTGGCCCTTCTCAATGCATTCCACAAGCTGGGCATATATGCTGCCAGGGCATCAGCTGTGCTGCCTTTTGAGCATTCAATCCTTAGTGGGACTGGTTGCACATTGGTTTGGAACAAATATACCATAACCCACAACTACTAACAAGAACTTTGTTTTCACTGTCTTCTAACTAAAGTTAATTGATGATTGATTGCTGTAGGTCACAGCACAATTGTAAGTTTGCAATTGCTATACGCCCCCCCCCCCCCCCTCTTAACAATAGAATTTCTATAGCATTTAAAATAGTACTGTATATAGTGTTTAAAGTATCTGGTGGGCACATTGTGTTGCTAGAGTTATCTTTAAATGTAGTTAAATTGTGTAAATTGGCAGCTGTAGATAGTCTCTTTGTAGCTTGCAAGAAGCAGGAAGTGCAAGACTTATTGTGCATTCTCAAGGTTTTTTGTTAAAGTGGCAATCATTTACATGCAAAGCCAACCTAGTTTTACCTTGAATATGATTGCCGCTTTAAAAAAACAAGACATTTTTTAAGAGCGCCAGTCGTTTACAATGCATGGTTTTGGCTTGTAAATAATTGCGACTTTAAAAAAAAGTCCAGGTTTGGCTAACACCCCGCACCTCTGGGGAATTAGGACACTATTACATATCAGAACTTGCAGAAAGTCTCGCTCTTCCTGCTTCTTGCAGACTATTACATCACCTCCAAAGTGTCCAAATGTATAATCTTTTTCTCAGTTATAAATCTGCCACCCAAAAAAATGTAAATATGTAAATAATGTCACCAAATGTGGTAAGGAGACTCATGGAAAGGAGGATTCCAGAAAAAAGTTAGTGCAAAAACTCACCAATAAGGTGAATATGACGTTGTGCAATATTAAAACAGTTCGAAATTGGACAGACAGTAGAGAAAGTTTAATTTGGAACGCAACACAGGCACACCGAACCACTCTTTCCTTTCTTCATTTCAGTCATAAGGCTGATTTATTAATCATACTTCTCTGTAAAATGTTAACATTATTGCTCAGCAATTCTCAAACATTGCATTTGCAAACAAATCCCCTTTTCCTGATTGCAGCTGAGGATTTATGTGCAACCACTGCAGCGAGATACAGCAGAGTATGCCGCAAATATCACAAACGTCGTTTTTGACTTTTTTGAAGAGTATTTTGATATGAACTATTCTCTTCCAAAGCTTGGTATGTATATTATACAGGAATATCAAAGTGCATCCTGCTGTATTGTGTATAACATTATTTTAATTGAGCATCAGAGTATTAGTAGCCATTTTTTTTTCTTTAAACAGCAGATTTTAAATTAATCTTTAAAATAATGTGAAATGATATAATCAAATAGTGCAATAATATGTACAATTAGATAATTAACTGCATACACAGTGCTGTATAACTAGAGTGTGTAGCAGATGTGGACTTCCCCTTGAGGTCTGAGCATTGTCAATTGGATGATACCACTTAGGATGAGGTTCTGTCCCTGATCTGTAAGCGCACAACTTTTGGCAACCAAACACCAGATGCATTTAGTAAACTTGGCTGCAGTGCTCATTATTGATCATTTTCTCCCAATATGTAACAGGTCCCAATTTTTTTTGTCTTTCCTACATTTTCTTTGGCAGTAAAAAAAAATGGGTACTCTTTACCTAGAAGGGCGCCCATTGTGGGCATCGCATGTACATCGCAATCCATTATAATGGCATGCGATGCGATGAACGCGATTTTACATAGAAATACATGTTAAAATGTAAATCGCGTCGGTCGCATCGCATGCGACCAAAAATCGAATGCGATGCGACCGACGCGATTACCGCGATTTCACATAGGGTACAATGTTAAATGGCGCAATTGACCCGATTTTACATAGGGAACAATGTTAAATGGCCCACAGAGGCCAAATAGCCACCCTCAAGTGTGAAATGGCCCCCCCAATTGTTAACGCCACCCCACGATCAACGTCAACCCGAAGCATGGCGAGCGGCGGCGGTACGCGTCCTACGACCTTTTCATACCCCCACTATCCTTGTCGGCGTGGAGTTGAGAATAGAAAGTGTGGCGAGCGCAGCGAGCCACCGAGCCCGAAGCGTGGCGAGCGGACGCGGATACCTTCACAGGTGTCCGCGTCCCCTCGCAGGGCTCGCTGCGCTCGCCACGCTTTGGGCTCGCCACACTTTCTATTCTCAACTCCACGCCGACGTGGATAGTGGGGGTATGAAAAGGTCGTAGGACGCGTGCCGCCGCCCCTCGCGGGCTCGCTGCGCTCGCCACGCTTCGGGTTGACGTTGATCGTGGGCTGGCGTTAACAATTGGGGGGGCCATTTCACACTTGAGGGTGGCTATTTGGCCTCTGTGGGCCATTTAACATTGTTCCCTATGTAAAATCGGGTCAATTGGGCCATTTAACATTGTTCCCTATGTGAAATCGCGGTAATCGCGTTGGTCGCATCGCATGCGATTTTTTGGTCACATGCGATGCGACCGACGCAATTTTTTACCTTGCGATGCCCACGATGCTTTCACATCTACACCCCCTAAAAAAATATTTGATTGCCTGTTAGCAATCTGGCCTTTTTATGATCCTTAGTTACACAAATGTTTACATAGATCTATCTATCTATCCCCCCCCCCCCACTGCCTAAACATAAATCTACTGCAGCCTGAACCCCCCCCCCCCCCATTTAACTCTATCCTGCAATGTAACTTTGCCCGTCCGGAACACTAAACTTTCACCCATCAATGCCCTAACATACCCTATCATACCCCCACTATCCACGTCGGCGTGGAGTTGAGAATAGAAAGTGTGGCGAGCGCAGCGAGCCACCGAGCCCGAAGCGTGGCGAGCGGACGCGGATACCTTCACAGGTATCCGCGTCCCCTCGCAGGCTTCACAGGTGTCCGCGCCTGATGTGTCCAAATGAAATGCATCCCCAGATCATAAGATACCAATTTAAATATTCCCACTCCACTAAAAAAAATTCCTATTGTAAAAACTAATCGAACAGATTCTGTATTCACGCCAATAGCTTTCGGAGTCTCCCTCGTCCTCAGGGAACAATACACAAAGATACATACATACATACATATATATGTTTGCACACCCTACTTGTCATCGCTATCTTATTGGATAATAAGAATATTTGCAAATCCAATTCGATTGAAGCGATCCAGAACTTTATTAATCAAATTGCACTGGAAATTGACAGTACATTCGTACTTATTAATAGTAAAGTTGCAGAGATTCTAATCAGGAACAGTGGGCAGCCTTGGTTACCCTTCGACTATGGCATCATCCAGCCCCTGGAACCTATTGTATTCTGGGCTTGGTGCATATGCAGAGCATGGCAAAACCTTAGAAAACTGCATTTTTGGAGGTTTGGTTGCTTTTTGCTTTATGATGAATCTCGCCTCTTGTACGCTTCATGCTTCTATTAAACTTACCCCCAATTGTTACTGAAAATATTAAGTGGTTGGGAATTACAGACAAACAGCTGGATAGTGCTGCCCTGGTCATTTTCCTAGTTATTCTGTGTGGTAAATATACTGTAACACTGAAAAAAAGCTCTCCCACCAGAGAAAGACAGGCATGTGGTTGTAGCTGGGGTTCTCCCCATTTCATAGTTGCTGCTGTTACTGCTGCATTATCTGTACTAGGGATGCCAATCCGAACCCCTCTTGCAGTCCTTTTATGGGGGCAGGTTTCGGAGCAAGCCCAGGGGTGCCTCCAATACCGCCAGGGGCGGTAGGGTAAAACAGCGTAGACCCACCGCAGCCAACTTCCAGGAGCAGAGTACTTGCTCTGCCTTCTCCAAATCTTCAGCCTGATGCCATAACTCAGTCCCTGGGGGAACTAGAGGTGGGGGCACAGTTGCTGTTCTTCGATGATGTCTGGCATCTTTCCTGCCAGGATTCCTGGGTACGGTATGTCATTTCCCAGGGATACAAACTGGAGTTAAGCACTTGCCCGCCTCGCAGATTTTTCATGTCAGGTCTGCCGGTTTCCCAGGTTACTCTGGATACGGTACTAGTGGCGTTACAAAGCTTGCTTTGGACCAGGGTCGTTGTCCTGTTTCCTGCTCTCCAAAGAGGTCTGGATTATTACTCAAACCTATTCGTAGTACCGAAGCCTGACGGCTCGGTACGCCCAATTCTGACCCCAAATCACTGAATCCGTATCTAAGGGCGAGATGTACTAAAGGGAAAATGCGGTAAAACCCCTGTTTTACCGCATTTTCCTATGTACTATTACCCGGCCGCCACGTCACCGCAGTGTAGGGTATCGCCACCTTTGGGTGGCGATACCCTATAGAAGCCTATGGGCTTCTATTCGCCGCCCGACGCCTCCGCCGAAAAACCCGCCGACCCCCCTCTCCCCCTCCCTCTCTTACCTGGTCCAGGTCCTTCCTCCCCCTAGTGACGCAGCCGGACGTCCTTCCGGCTGCAGGGGGGAGGAGGAGGCGCCGGGGACAGCTTGCTTAGCTGTCCCCGGCGTGAGGGATGCAGGAGGGGGCAGAGAGGTGACGGAGACCCCCCGCACACCACATCCCAGGTATCGCGGGGGGCCTCCGTCCCCGCATCGCGATGCCAGCCGCATATGTTAGTACATATGCGGCGGCATCGTGGCGGGGGGGCCGCGAAGGGCGGCGATGTATTTTAATACATCCCGCCCTAAAAGTGTTCAAGTTCAGAATGGAGTCCTTGAGTGCGATAATCTCTGGCCTGGAAAAGGGGGAGTTTCTGGCTTCTCTGGCTATCAGGGATGCGTACCTGCACATCCCGATCTGGCCGCCCCATCAGGCATACCTGCGGTATGCCCTGCTGGAGGATCATTACCAGTTCTATGCCCTGCCTTTCGGGCTGTCCACAGCACCAAGGGTGTTCCCAAAGGTAATGGATGATGCTGATGCTATGGCTGCAGGGGATCAAAGTAATCCCTTACCTGGACAATCTCCTCATAAAGGTGGGGCTCTAGGGAACAGCTGTCAGCAAGCATTTCTTGGACCACTCAGCTGTTCTCCCAACACGGGTGGCTTCTAAATGATCAGAAGTCTCACCTGCTGCCTACCTAGAGACTTCGAACCAAGTCTCAGTACATCTCTGTATTTGCCTGTTGGGAAAGTTGGGGACATCCTCCGAGGCCATCCAATACAGGTGTTTCCATGCCAGGAGTTTTCAATTGGATCTCCTGTGCAAATGGTTAAGCTCCCACCTGCACATGCATTGGCTGATACAGCTATCCCCTCAAACCAGAGTTTCTCTGGCATGGTGGCTTCAGTCATCTCACCTGTTGGAGGGATGACAGTTTGGGATCCAAAATTGGGTCCTTTTAATGACGGATGCGAGCCTAAGAGACTGGGGAGCTGTAATCCAAGGTGTACAGTTTCAGGGCAGGTGGTCACGCTACGAGTCTCTCCTTCCAATCAACTTCCTGGAACTTCAGGCGATTTAAAAGGCTCTGATTCAGGCCTCCCATCTGCTCCTAAATCAGTAGATTCAGGTGGAGTCTGGCAATGCTACGGCTGTAGCGTATGTCATTCGTCATTCGTCAAGGAGGGATAAGAAGCAGGGCCTGCATGCAGGAGGTCTCCACGATCCTCCACTGGGCAGAAAAGCACACAAGGTCTATAGTGCCCATTTTCATTCCAGGCGTGGAAAACTGGGAGGCAGACTCTCTCAGTTGCCACAACCTACACCTGGGAGATTGGGGTCTCCACCCACAGGTGTTCCAGCTGATCATGGACTGGTGGGATTCTCCGGACATAGATCTGATGGTGTCCTGGCTCAAAAAGAAGCTGCAGCTTTACTGTACCAGGACCAGGGACCCTCAGGCATCAGAGGTGGACGCACGGTCGACGCCTTGGTCATACCAGCAGATATACTTATTCCCTCCAATTCAATTGCTGTCCTGAATACTCCGCAAGATCAGGAGGGACCTCCTGTGTCCAGCCATGCTTCTGAATTTGTGTCAGCCATGCTGTCAGTTGTCTGAACTCACATTGAGTGCTTTGTCTCCCAGCTAATACTGTGGTCCCGGTTTTTAGCAGAGACTCTGCCTTCCCTTTATGCTGTGTGCACAATCTCCACGATGATGGCAATTGTTTGAAGATTTGTAAAACTAGGGATCTTTCTTAAGACTCCTTAAGATAGATCCCTAGTGGATTGAAATGTGTTGGCAGAAGCAGGTGGACGTGGTCAAATGTTTTTAGCTATTTTGTCTTTTTTTTTTTTTTTACAATTTTTTCTTCAAACAATTTCCAGGTTTCCCTGGAGAGGACTGCCATGACAGTAGGTTATACTCCGCATCTCTGTTCTGGGTATCTGCCAGCCGCCTCTGTACTAGCTGTGCCCTCTGTGTTCATGCTCTCTCAATCAAACTCTATCTCTCCAGTATATGCATCCACGTTACATTAAACCTCCTAGGTTCCAGTTCTCCACTTCTACCACTGGCCCACTACAGTCTCAGCCAGGAACACAAGAACCCCTGGATCTGACAATAGGCAAATTTGCAGCTTTGCGGGCCATCTAAACTCCGCCCGCACGTAGGTCTACCTGCCACACACACCGCAAATCTCCCTAAACTCATGCAAATGGATGTTTTGCATAAACATCCATTCGCAGATTGCTTGTGGGGCAGAACTCATACAATGGTCGCCGACCATCGAATGATTTATCTAGCGCTTGCAGAACTAAGAAACTCTGTGTCTTAGATCTGTGGCCCCTCTGTAAGGGAAAAGGACGGGCAGCTGACTTCCTTTGATGTCAGCTCACCGCCCGTGGCACCCGCATCACCGCCGTATTTCCATGGGAATGGGCATGAAACGCTAGGCGTTTCCATGGACTCTACCCGTGGCCGCCACCCCACGCCCCTCGCCCGCACTGCTACATGTGAAGGGGCCAGCGGATAATCAATTCACCTTGCCCGCTCGCACAAAGCGGCTGCACATGCGAATAAAAGTGTATATGCCTGCACAGTAGATAAACGTCGCTCCCCAGTGCAAATGAGCAGGGGAGTTATCAAACCAAAATGAGGGCCATTGTGTTTTTCTGACATTGGATGTAGGGCCTTATTTTCACACGGGGAGTTATGTTTTGCTACTGCACATGCGCATTTCTGTGCATGTGTATACACTTGGTGCGAGCGAGCGGCTGGGCACCTACCAGTGCGGGTGGTGGGCGTGTGGTGGTGGCGATGGGGTGTTCCCATGGAAATTGGCAGTGACGTGGCTGCCCAGGGGCGGGCAGCTGACCTCACCGGATTTGTTTCAAATGGCTGTTTGCAGTAGGCAACGTTTAATCCACACGCAGCGCTGTAAAATTCGCAGCATGGCTTTTTGACTAGGATAAGGGCCGTAGTCTTACTGGTTTTATGTTGTTGATTGCAATATATTGTATATTATATTTTAATACGTGCATTTGGTTTTACATTAAATCCTTATTTTTATACATCAGTGCTTGATTTGTTTTTTATTTGTTCGGTTTTCATAAGTTTTGGAAATCAGCACCTCAGCTTTATGTGAGCAGCAGCTGTGTGTATATTGATCCCCACATTATGGCATTGGATTTACATTAGTGTTAGGATACATTCTTTCTTGTTCCTCTTCTGATATTACCTGCAGTGGAAGTCTGCCCAATAATATAACTCTGGTTTTGTGTTGTATAGCCTTTATTTTGTCATTAACACAGAAAAAATTGACCCCTTTTTGGGGTCAATCCACTGTTGAGAGGGGGACCTAAGAAGGAGACGATCCTATAGAACACCCATTATCAGTGCCCGGGGAACATTCTATTTTTTCTGTGTTTCTGGTTTTTGTATTTGTTGTTTATTTTGTCATTGTATGTTCTTTGCTCTGGATTTATTTTATGTTACTTTTGTGATGTAGATCAAATAGCAATACCTGATTTTGGCACTGGAGCAATGGAGAACTGGGGATTAATCACATACAGAGAGACTAATCTACTTTACGACATTAATGAATCTGCAACATCCAATAAGCAGAGAGTGGCATCTGTAATTGCACATGAGCTTGTACATCAGGTATGTAAAACTGCATAACATGTAAAACAAATTGGATATGTAACTTTTGTTCCATATTTCCATATTGAACCATTTGTTTGATATAGCTTTCTGCATAGGTTTGAGAGCAGCCTGAGAACTATGTAACTTTGAGTCAATGGCTTTCCACTTCCATTTGTTTTTTTTCTCACATCTATTCTGCTTCTCACACCATGATGTTAGTCTTGTCACATGCATTCCCCATACACTAGGGTAGGCCTCATTTGTGCTACTACACACATAGGACATTATGTAGACTTGTATCTAAGGCTGGGTATACACTTGCTGATATATCGTTCGTACAACTGTCGATCAATCGGTTTCCTGGACCATCGGCTTGTGTGAACAAATATCTGTGAACGACGTTGTTGACAGACATATCAAGTCAACCCTGCAGCACAGCAAATGCTGATACTGTATATTATAAATATATCATATTGGTATATCTGCCTTTGTGTCCAGCCAGCCATGTGATAGATTGGCCACAGACTCCATTGAATATCCAAATGGCTCTTCTGTCAAAACATATTGTGCAGATCATTTGGTAAGTGTGTATACACAAGACCATTTGTGCATAAACCTTACCAATCATTACATGTGTTGTCAGATCACCAAGTGGTTCGACTCTCACACACAAATGTATTTCTACCACAGATGTCACCCAAATGTAATAGGGTGTGAGAATCTGAAAGTGAGAGATTTTGGAAGAGTTTTCCCTTTTTTTTTTTAAAGCAGTAATACATTACATGGCAAAATCAACCTGTTTTTTTAGAGTAAATGATTGCTGCTTTAAAAAAATGGGAAAACTCTCCCAAAATCTCTCACTTTCTGTTTCCCACATCCTATTACATTTGGTCCAGGGTCTCATTGTCTCAAGATATCCTTGTACTTTATAGGAATCATAGTGTTCATAATTCCATCAGGGAAAGGTCTACTTCTTAAGACTCATGTTTATCATATCTTCCCTAATCCTTACCCATGCACTCTACAAAACTGATTTTACTTATACTGGCAGCTGTTAAGTCAAACATTGCAAATCATGGGAAGCAAATAGATCCCTATCCCCGTCAGCAGTTAAGAACTGCACCTAGCACACTGAATGCATAGGGAAATTCACATCTGAATAACAGGCCAGATATAATTTCTTAAACCAGCATATGCTGGACCTCAGTTTTTCCAATTAATTATATCCTGGTACCTAACCTATTCATCATCCTTCTTAGATGTTCTACACAATTTTTGATTGTTCTACAATCTCCTCCTTATAATACTCCCTCTTCCCTTTTCTAACCATCCTTCTTTAAAACTTTCCTTGAGTAGGTACGCAATATTAAGCTTAGGTACTTGTTAAGTTTCACGGTGGCAGTATGGCCGCCGTGAACTTCCGGCTGCTGCGCTCACTAAACTATCAAAAATAAGGTAAATGAACTCTATGCCAATGAAGATAGTTCATACCCTTACTATCCACGTTGGCATAGAGATAATTTTAGATAGCGTGGCGAGCGCAGCGAGCTACCGAGCCCGCAGCGTGGGCGAGCAAAGCGAGCCCCGCAAGGGGACTCAGACGCACGGCCGCTGCCGCCGTGAAACTAATCAAGTACCTAAGTTTGTTCTGTTTGTACTTATCACCTACATCTAATTTAAATTAAGAGTTTAAGGAGTTCTCTGTTATGTTGATTTCAGTGGTTTGGAAACATAGTGACAATGGATTGGTGGGATGACTTGTGGCTAAATGAAGGCTTTGCCAGCTTCTTTGAATTTTCTGGAGTGAATTCTGCGGAACCCAGTTGGGGAATGGTAAGTTGGTTTTAGGAAGTAGACCATATAGAATAAAATAAAAACACAACATAATATATTTATGTGTTTTTGTTTTTTCTTTTGGTTCACTGTATTTACTCAACTGTCAGATGCCAGTTGCACATGATTAGGAGGAAAAATCTTATATTCTTTATTACTGTTGAAATCTGGCCTAAAACTAACTAGTTTCACAGAAGTCTTAAGAGTAGATAAAGAAAGCCCCCCCCCCCCCCCCCCCCCCCCAAAAAAAATAAAATAAGACAAGCTTCTTTTTTTTTTTTAATTGAGGAAAATGATCCAGTATAACATATGTGGGAGTGGCAAATGTTTGGCAACCTCTTGCTTTCAGTATCTGGTTTGAACCCCTTGTGCAGCATATAAACATTTCCGGTAACAGTGGCGCACGCAGGGGGGGGGGGGGGGGGGATTCTAAATACCCAGAACACCACCCCCCCCCCCGACAGACGAAAAAATGTTTTAAATGGTTCTTAACCCACTGCCATGACCCACAATTAAGCCCTGCCCCATGGGATTAGCCCCACCCCCTTTTTAAACACCCACAAATCTCGGCTTTTGAAGAAAACAAATAACCTGCCAAAAGAACATGGCTGCATGGCTCTGTCCAGTCCTCACTCCAAGTAGTTGACACTGCTGCTGCTGCCCAGTCTAGAGGCACTTGTAAGAGCTTTATTTAATTCATGTATATATGTAAATACAGTGTCTGTCTGTGTGTGTGTGTATATATATATATATATATATATATATGTCAATCACAAAGAAGGCGGCACTCAGAGACGGTATAAAGGTGAAACCTAAACAGGTTTATTTGTAGTGCGACAACGTTTCGGGGCTGACCCCCTTTCTCAAGCCAAAAAACAACAAGACTTGTTGTTTTTTGGCTTGAGAAAGGGGGTCAGCCCCGAAACGTTGCCGCACTACAAATAAACCTGTTTAGGTTTCACCTTTATACCGTCTCTGAGTGCCGCCTTCTTTGTGATTGATGTGTACGCTCCCATGCAACTGGGAAGGCACCAGGGCCCAATTGTTCCCATCTAGCAACGGGTAATGCCGGTCCCGACGGATCCTATATATATATATGTATATATTTATATGGGCCCCCTGTGTTTGTATTTACTAGAGTGTGTGGTCACAGGCCACTGCACCCCAACATGGGAAGTGGGTGCTGTTTGCACCCCATTCATAGGAATGTCGTGTGAGTTGGTACTTCTATATATATATATATATATATATATATATATATATGCTGGACAGAATAATTTGCTAATATCACATCAACGTTGCAACACTAGAACACCGATAAAATCACAGAGAGGACACACTACAGGTACTCTTGCACCTCTAGTGTCTGTCACACTGACCCCCTAAAGGCAGAATAGAACTTGTGGCGAGCGCAGTGAGCCACAGAGCCTGCAAGTGGCTTTTTTGTGATTGCCCTTCTGTTGGAGTACCATCGGCCGGGATTCCGATATCATTTTACTGACCACCGAGATCACGACTGCCGGCCAGTCATACCACACCCAGATATTATGTATATAATTTTTGTATCTAGTTACACTTGTTTAATGGACCAGGTATATACTGATTCTCAACCCCATGCATCTCACCACCCCTCTTTGGAAACCCCCCTTGCAAATCCTGCGTTTTCCCCTGGGTAATTGGTGATCGGTTTGGAGGAATTTACAACTCTGTTATGTTATTGGGTTTCCTTCCATGGGTACTTGTTTCCTATCTGGGCGCCTAGGTTTTCTACGTACGGCACCGTACTGAAATCGGATCGCATCGCATCGTACACATACACGATATTGAACGATGCGATGCGATCCGATTTCCCATAGGAAACAATGTGAAATGGCTCAATTTAGCCAAATTATAATAGGAACAATAGTAAATGGGCCAAAAACACCCCTGAACATTGAAATGTCCCCCCAAAAGTAGTTGACGCCACCCCGCCATCAACGTGAACCCGAAGCGTGGCGAGCGCAGCGAGCCCGCGAGGGGCGGCGGTACGCGTCCTCCGACCTTTTCATGCCCTACTATCCACTAGGGCGTGGAGTGAGAATAGAATAGTGTGGCGAGCGCAGCGAGCCACCGAGCCCGAAGCGTGGCGAGCGCAGCGAGCCCCGCGAGGGGACGCGGATACCTTCACAGTTATACGCGTCCCCTCGCGGGCTTCACAGGTGTCCATGGCGACGCGGACACCTGGGAAGCCCGCGAAGGGACGCGTTTACCTGTGAAGGTATCCGCGTCCCCTCGCGGGGCTCGCTGCGCTCGCCACGCTTCGGGCTCGGTGGCTCGCTGCGCTCGCCACACTATTCTATTCTCACTCCACGCCCTAGTGGATAGTAGGGCATGAAAAGGTCGGAGGACGCGTACCGCCGCCCCTCGCAGGCTCGCTGCGCTCGCCACGCTTCGGGTTCACGTTGATGGCGGGGTGGAGTAAACTGCTTTTGGGGGGACATTCCACTGCTCTGTGGGTTTTTTGGGGGTTTCTGGCCCATTTACCATTCTTCCCTATGCTGATTTGGGTAAATTGATCCATTTAACATTGTTTCCTATGGGAAATCGAATCGGATCGCATCGCATCGCATCGTTCAATATCGTGTATGTGTACGATGCGATGCGATCAGATTTCACTACGGAGAATAGCATGGTGCGCAATTAACTTAGTGGGCGCCCAGATAGGAAACAAGTACCCTTCCATGAAATGCCATAAAACATTGTTTCAATAGCCGTCTGGCTTGTCCAGGTGATCTTTAGCAAACTGCAGATGGGCAGCAATGTTATTTATGGAGAGCAGCGACTTGCTCCTTGCGATCCTGCCATGCACACCATTGTTGTTCAGTGTCGTCCTGATGGTGGACTCATGAACATTAACATAAGCTAATGTGAGAAAGGCCTTGCTGAGGTTACCTTGGGTTCCTTTGTAAGGTCAGGGTTTGGGGTACTCGCAAGACTGCGGATTCGCAGCCTTGCGAATCAACCAGAATAACCCCCTTACTGCACTGTGTCTCATTTAGTTCACTTTTAGGTCACATGAAAGTATTTTACTCTCGTCTCATGGCTACTTTTATTCTCCTTTAGACTATAATAAACTATGTTACTCAATTACTATAATTGTCTAATTTATTAATATCCAGACAAAAGGAAACTGTAATCATGAGAGCACTTTATTTTGCAGATTGACCGGATTATAACTGATGACCTGTTACCTGTAATGAAAGATGATGCGTTATTGTCCTCCCACCCAATCATTGTCAGTGTCTCAACTCCAGCAGAGATCACATCTGTTTTTGATGCCATTTCGTACAATAAGGTTGGATTTAATTAATCTCATTTATTTTTCTTTATCTTTACAAACAAATGTTACCAATAAAAGCTACATTCCTAGAGATCTGTATTATAGCGTGGGGAGGAGATAGCAAACATTCTAAAGCGGACAAGAAATTGTTGCTGTTTTTTTATTTGAAAAAGTCTAAAATGTGTTTTTAAAAATATATATTAAAAAATACATTCTTAGGGTTTTGAAACCCACACCCCACCCCTGTATCCATCATCCCCACCCCCTACTTGTAAAATATACCTGGGGCACAGCTCCTAACCTTACTTCCAACGTCATTGAGCTCTCACTATTTAGCCCCCCCCCCCCCCTCGTGTTACACACATACACACACACACACACACACACACACACATATTTGATATCTCCCTCATCCCACCAGCCAAACAAACTGTGTGCATCACCCCCCCCCCCCCCCCATTATAACCCCTTTGTGGTAGGCCATCACCTATTTGCAGAGCTGAGTGTGGGTGACAGTGGGGACTGATCTTCACTCTCCCCTGCTGCAGCTGATCTCTACCAGGGACGTGCAGTCAGGGGAGGCAGTGCCTCCCCTGTAATAATTGATAAAAAAAACATAAAAAGATATTTATAACACATATACTGTGTAATAAATATCTTATTTGTATTTTTCGCAATAAATTATGAGGTGAGACACTGTGTGGGGAGGCTGTAAGGCAGCGGGAGCTGTGCCTCACGCTGACCATTAAAAACTGTCAGCAGCAGGGGGCAAGGCTAAGCCATGGGGAGAAAAAGTAGCTACAAAGCCCATTGAAAATCAATGGGGAAGCGGCATCTACACATCTGCCTCAGTGACAGGGAAGTCACTGAGGCAGATGTGATAGGACAGCGGATTAGGCTGTCACACACTGACAGCCTGTATCCGCTGTCACTGAGTGGGAACGTGTGGTGCTGGCAGAACCCTGCAGTGCCTGCCCTTGCCCTCCCTCCCTCTACGGTTATCCCTGCTTAATAAATGTAATGCTGGTGGTGGCAGCGATGGGAACCCTGCAGCGCCGCCACTCCCCTCCCTCGCTTGTCCCTGTTTCTGTGCTGGTGCTTGCCGCTGCTTCTGTCAAGCTATGACAGACAGCGGCGCTGGGGAACTAGACAGCGGCGCTGGGTAACTATACAGCGGCCGTCCTTCCCCTCCCTCCCCCGCTTGTCCCTGTTTCTGTGCTGGTGCTTGCCGCTGCTTCTGTCAAGCTATGACAGACAGCGGCGCTGGGGAACTAGACAGCGGTGCTGGGTAACTATACAGCGGCCGTCCTTCCCCTCCCTCCCCCGCTTGTCCCTGTTTCTGTGCTGGTGCTTGCCGCTGCTTCTGTCAAGCTATGACAGACAGCGGCGCTGGGGAACTAGACAGCGGCGCTGGGTAACTATACAGCGGCCGTCCTTCCCCTCCCTCCCCCGCTTGTCCCTGTTTCTGTGCTGGTGCTTGCCGCTGCTTCTGTCAAGCTATGACAGACAGCGGCGCTGGGGAACTAGACAGCGGCCGTCCTTCCCCTCCCTCCCCCGCTGGGGAACCCTGCAGTCCCCGTCCTTCAACTCCCTCCGCGCTGAGGAAACCTGCAGAGGCCATCCTCCCCCTCCCTCCTCGCTGGGGAACCCTGCTGTCCTTCCCCTCTAGCCCCACTGGAGAACCCTGCAGTGCCCGTCCTTCCCCTCCCTCCCCGCTGGGTAACCCTGCAGTGCCCGTCCTTCCAATTTCTCCTTTGGTCCCTGCTTTAGGGACTCTTACCAAGCTCTGGCTCACTCAAAAGCACTGGAAGCCAGGGTGATGGGGCTCAGTGCACCTGCAGCTTCTGTCATGGCTGTTGTAGGCAGGTGAGGAGCTGACCCGGCGATACTGCATTGCTGTCCCCGGCTGACTACCTAACCTACCTCTACACATCACCTTGTGAGGAGTGCTGATGCCAGGAAACCACACATCTGGAGGAACAGGTCCAGCCACATTCAAGCCTAAAAATGGTAAATCATAATGTGATACGGGCATTACGGTGTGTGGCATAATGTGATATGGGCATTACGGTGTGTGGCATAATGTGATAGGGGCATTAGGGTGTGTGGCATAATGTGATAGGGGCATTATGGTGTGTGGCATAATGTGATATGGGCATTACAGGGTGCGGCATAATGTGTTAGGGGCATTACATTACAATTATGTGGCTACATCCCTTCCCCATGAAGCCACACACTTAAATTGTTTTCACTATGGGGGGGCACCAATTCCCTTTCCGGTGCAGGGTACCAAAATGTCTAGTTAGGGCACTGGCGGTACGCATTCCCATTGTGCAAAAGCACCTGCC
Source organism: Crinia signifera (assembly GCF_055691185.1). NCBI lineage: Eukaryota > Metazoa > Chordata > Amphibia > Anura > Myobatrachidae > Crinia > Crinia signifera. The sequence goes on along the minus strand of NC_139217.1, from coordinate 177,277,341 downwards.
TCACCTGTCACTAACCTCACCGCACGTCACTGATCTCTACCCACACAAATATAGCATGTAGAGATACTGTAGACTGCTGTGTTACTCTCAGGGGACTGCTGCAGCTGGAGGAAGTAAATTCTGCATTCGTGTGGAGCAGGGGTTCTCAAATTCGGTCCTCAGGTTCCCACACAGTTCATGTTTTCAAGGTCACCCGGCAGGTGCACTCATTACTCATTGCCGCATTTAAAAAAAACCCACAGGTAACGCTAATTATTTCACTAGGGATTCTGTGAGGAGACCTGCAAAACATGCGCTGTGTGGGGTCCTGAGGACCGAGTTTGAGAAAGTGTGGTGTAAAGCATATTTCCTACATAGGAAGAGCAGTAGAGCAGGACTCTAGGCAGCACTTCTAGCGATTTCAGGCTTTCTGGATGGGCCAGACGAGGGCCCTGGTCTGACCCCCCCCCCTTCCCCCTCTGTCTCTCCCAGGCAGCAGCACACAAGTACAAGTACACAAGCAGGCTCAGCATGAGAGTCTAACTGACAGCGTGAGAGCTCATGCTTTCAGAGAGCCTTCTGTCAGCACAGCACATGCTATAGGTATGTGCTGCTGCTGAGGGGGGGGGGGGGGCAACAATAACACTTTCCCCTCGTGTGTTTTCACCCCCCCCCCCCTAAACGTTTTGGGGGCATGGCCTAATCGTGGGAAGTGGACCATGCCTCCCGCAACTAGGCCACGCCCCCAAAATGTTACCGGGGCCTAATTGCCTTTCGGCTACCCTGCCCAGCATAACCACAGGTTTTAGCTCCAACTTTCACATGACCATCTGAAAAACCATCCAACTGTAAACAATACTCAAGCTACTCAAAAATGTAATGTAAAAGAAACGTTGCTTAGATTTGAGTCATATAATAGAGTCAATACCTTCCACACGCTTTATAATAGTCCAGTGTAGCCACAATAATATCCTCAATTGGAAAGGGTTCTGGATTGGTTAAGATCTCTACAAGGTCTACTCAAAAGAGAATAAAGCAATGTATCATGGAGAAAGTTCTAAGCAGGAAAAGTTTTGTTCACAGAAAAAGTTTTGTTCACAGAAAAAGTGGCACATTAGACTTGGTGACGTATATCAAAATGAAAACTTGTGACATTCCAAACACGTGGTAAATGTTGACGGATTGCACGCTCCTGATACCCACGGCAAAATCCCACAGGAGGGGAGATTTGTTCTTTAAATTAAGCATGCAGTAATACTGTGTGTGGGGAGGGGTAGCAGGGTTAGGGGAGTATAGTTGAGTGCTCCATTAATGTTAATGGGGTCCTAACAATTTTCTTTAACATGGATTTTAACAAAAATTTAACATGCTCTGGAGGTGGTCGAAAAATTGAGAACTGCATGAAAAATAACCAAACACATACCCAAACCCTGTGCAAGATTTTTTTTTATAATTTGCTTTGATTTTTATTTGATTATGATGTTTATGATTTATTTTGCCAATTGAATATTCCTCAAAGTATAATATATATATACTAGAATGCAATAAATTCTATCCTAGATACTGTAATTGTAGGTGCCGACAAGAAAAGTAACAGTTCATATTGTAAATGTAAATGATTTATGTTGTCTAGGGGGCCTCCATTCTGAGAATGCTGGAAGATTGGATTACTCCACAGAAATTCCAAGAAGGATGTCAGGTAAAAAAAAAAAAAAAAAAGACATAGATGCTGTGATATTTCTACATGCAAATGAATGAAATCTATCTTCATTTATTTATACGGACTATAAAACTGAATATAGTGCAGCCTACATAGTACAATGGAATTATTCGTCAACATATTTATCCTGTAGTAAACATGTTAAGCATAAAGTAATTGTATCCACAAGAAATCTCTGGTCTGGACAATAGGTTTTATTTTGTCTGAGATAGCTACAACTGCAACTGTGCCCAGAAACATGCTGGACGATGGACATTATGCAAAATTCAGGTGCACACTTTTGCCACCAAGACAATCATATAGTAACTAGTTACCAGCCCCTCAAAAAGATGGAAGAACATAACAGTAATGTCAGAACCGGCAGCTGTATGTGCCCGAATTTAGCAACACTTGAATTGCACCGTCAGGTGTAACCTAATGGCCGCCGGGGTGCTCAGCACTTGAATTCCCCTAGAAGTGCGGAGGTGTTAACCTTTCATTATATAGGATTAACTGTTGAACTCTGCAAAAATACTTTTAGAATAAGCATTAGGTTCTTACTGCACATATTTATTAAACTGTGATTCCCATTTACTACAGTAATGTGACCTCGTTCAGGAGGGAAGCTACACTAAAACTTTACAATTTTAATGTGGGTCTTACCATACTGTAAATTAAATTGTTAGTAGCCATGTTGCTCTGATCAAAGCCACCTATAGAGACATGGGAGGGTGCTGTGCAAAATAAGATGGCAGTAACTACTAATTAAATATAAAAAAATGGGAGTATAATCCACACCAACTAATTTTAAACACATATAAAGTTGTTACATTTCTGTGACCGAAACACCCCATCTGCAATCCATAATTGTGGGGGAGGAGGTATCTATCACATTTTGGAGATAAAGGGCCTTATTCTAGTTCACTCTTTCTGACAAAATCCTTCTTAGGTGGACAAAACCATGGCCCTTATTCTGGTCGGTGCGGATATATCCGCGTGTGTTCGGGCCGCCGATGTTTTGTGTCTGCGCATGTGCAGAGGCGTCTCTGCGTATGTGCGAGCGGGGCGTACGGCCAAATCCCGCATGATATGTGAACACTCCGAACAGGGGGTGGAGAGGGGCGTGAAGGGCTATTTGGGCTCATTACCATATGCATACGCCCCGCGTTTCATGGGCGTTCCCATGCAAACGCTGGGCGTACGCATGGTAATGCGGCCGTGACGCACGTGTAGGGGGCGGACATATGACATCCCCGGATGTCAGCTGCCCGCCCAGATCCCTGCTTTTGCACGGAAAAATGTCCGTGTGGTCTGAGGTTGCGGGAGCTGGTGGAGCACTCGGTCCTGTGACCATCGAATGATGGGGGAGGTTCCCTGAGATGGAGGAGGCGTATTACGTGAAAAATACACGTGCGGTCCGTTCGGCCAGCTTCTTACCGCGTACGGACGGAGTTGGCGATCCATATGGAAGGCGGGGTTTCGCACGCACGGTCCTGGCCGCATAATCGGATCTGGCCGCACCGATCAGAATAAGGGCCCATGTGCACTGCAGGGGGGGCAGATGTAAAATGTGCAGAGAGAATTAGATTTGGGTTATTTTGTTTCTGTGCAGGGTAAATACTGACTGCTTTATTTTTACACTGCAATATAGATCTCACTTTGAAGTAAAACCCCACCCAAATCTAATTCTCTCTGCACAAGTAACATCTGCCCCACCTGCAGTGCACATGGTTTTGTCCATCTAAGAAGGATTTTGTCAGAAAGAGTGAACTAGAATAAGGCCCAAAGTTCCAACCAATCAGCTTCTAGCTGCCATTTTTTCTAACAGTCTGTAAAATAAGTCAGCAGCTGTTTGATTGGTACTTTATCTCTCTCTATGGGCGGGATGTTCTAACATCCACCACCCCTCTCTGCCTGCTACTGCATTCATGCTAATCACTAGAGACAGGATTATATGCATTTGCATATTTGCATATGCATTTGCATATTTTGCCCATTCTCACTGGTTATTGCATATTTTACCTCAAATCTAGTGATGGTGCATATTTTAGGCCCTGCCCCCTTTCCACCCGCGAGTCATAGCACTGTTTTGCCCTGCTGCTGCTAGCCAGGTAGTGGTAGAGTGTGCAGGCTGGGGCAATATGTGCACAGTGTGGGGAACCTTGGATGTATGCTATGTCTGACACTGCTCTAGGCTGCCAATCCATGTTGATAAAAGTCAGTCGGGGTGGATGCCATTACGAAGCTCTTGAACCTTTGCCTGCCCTGGCCTGGGACTTTACACCAAGAGACAGACTTCTGCAGCAGAGGAGGCGGGCAGAAGGGTTGTGGCATCACGCGGCACGGAGGAAATGCCGTGTCACAGTGAGTATACGGCGCAGAGAGGAAGTCTTCCACTGTGCTGCCCACGCATGCTATGCTGACATTTGATCCATTGGCGCTGGAGATGAGGGTCCGTGTAGTTGATGCAAGAAGAGCTTTGGACGCTGCAGTCTGCTGTAGCAGCCAGGAAGAAAAAATACCTGTGTATAGCGCTAGACATCTGCAGATGATGTGGGCCTATTTTTGTGGTTTATTTGCAACTAATTTTATGCTGATTTTTAAATAAATAAGTTCAAAATTACTTTTTATTATTATGTAATGTAGCATATTTTAACACTTTTCATGCATATTTTAAGTATTTTTTATGCATATTTGCATGCATATTTCAAGCTTTTTATGTTGCATATAATCCTGTCTCTACTAATCACATATGCACTAACATATGTGATTAGTAACACAAAGGACAGCTCTTGCGAAAAGAGCTGTCCTTTGCAATGCTGGGCCGTTCCTGGGCTTCCGGGTCTGAGACCCGGTATTCCCTCTGTGCATATGCAGAGTGACGGCCCAGCTGCGGGGCATGCTGAGAGGGATCTGTGACAAATCCCTCACATAGGCTTCTATAGGGTTGCTGGTGATTCCATCCGCAGTGCTGCCTCGATGGAGGGACTTTAGAACATATGAAAATGCGGTAAAACCCCTGATAACAGGGTTTTGTTACCGCATTTTCGCATTAGAGCATCCCGTCCCCAGTCTGATAAATCTACCTTTTGCCTGCTCACTGTCAGTTGACTGTAAGCTGTATTCTCTGCAAGCTGAGGAGAACTTATGACTGTCAGCATTGTAAACACTGTCTGTCAGCCATCAGCCCAGAGTTATGTACTAATATTGTATTTTTGTACAAATATGTACTGAACAATGGCAAACAATAAGATAAATCACTGGTTGCTATGCTTAGTACAAGCATTTACTTTCATGCTAAAATCTAAGATGAACTTTCCACATTAAGCTTGATTTTGCATGTAAATCATCTATACATATGTCTAGTGTCAGTTTGGGCCTTATTCTGGTTGGAGCGGCCGGGCCGTACGCGCACGTCCCGGGGTTTTTAATGATCTGCGCATGCGTACATTCGCTAATGCGCAGGCGCGAACACTCCACAACGCTCACGGACGGGTCTCTACGTGCGAAAAAACCTGTACGCGAGTGTACGGGCATTGGGGGCGGCATAGGGGCGTGATGAGGGGAGCGGCCGAAATAATGAGGGAAAATGGGCGTAAATATGGGCGTACACGGGGGTGTGCACCAAAAATGAGCGGTGCTACTACCGCACGATCGACTAAAGCACCGTTCATTTCGGACACAAAACAGGCGGCCGCCAACCGCCATCTCAAACCACCCCTACAGATACCGCATGCCAGCGTGCGCCTGGGTTAGCTAATTTACGCGGATTACTACCAAACACATACACCTGAATGTAATAACCAATGCTGCAGTCTATTAAGTCCAAACCATGATTTCACTACCTGCAAGCCACACACAGCACTCTAACACATTGGAAGCTTATCTTTCTATACTTCTCTACATTTAAAGGTTTGTTTAATTTAAGGTAAGAATCTTTGTAAGACCTGCTTATATATGCTAAGGTAGGTATTTGTTAAACAGTTATACACATTCACTACGTGCTTTCATAGACTTTACACAGTAGCACACTCAATCGACACAAGTCGACATGTGTCAACGTGTTCACTCTAATACAAACATAGGTTTTGTATTTATGATACAATAACATAAACCACATCTAACACCTACAAAGGATGTTTCAGCAATGTTTTAATCCCATGGCCACTATTTTGCACATTAATTAATTCAATTAATTAATTAATTTTCATAATTATAGTGGAAAGGGAAGATATGCTGGTCCATATATGTGAAGGGTATGTCAGCGTACACGGACGTACGCTCACTCTCACATAAGCTGACTTTTCTATTGAAAACAATAGGGACCCGTCCGTGCAAGCTGGCGTACGCTCAGATAGCCGCAAGAAGTCGGTGGGAAGACGGCCGAGAGACGTCCGTAAACGGTGGTGTACGCTCAATTGTACGCCAGTTGTCGGAGTGTAAGGGCTGGCCCGTCCGTGTACGTTGGCGTACGCACATTTGTACGCCACTCCCCTTCGACGTTGTTTCTGGCCGTACGTATGCGGCTGAGTTGTGGGTGGACTTAACCCCAACGGCCGCGTGCGGATAGCGTACGTTAATAGCGAACGTACGCACGTTTGGCCGCTCCGATCAGAATAAGGCCCTTTGTGTGTCTCCGAAACACTGCCATCTGTTGACAACGAGTGAAACTACATCTCTTTCTCTCTCGCACATGAACAAACACAGAGGCAATCACAAGGTAGCATTTGCTTCGAGCGGGCTTACTAGTATTGTATCATCTCTACTCGCTTTTAATGTAATATAAAGCATAACCGTGTTCTTTCTATACATTAGAATTACCTAAAGGACTTCCACTTCAAGAATGCCAAAACAGATGACTTTTGGGGTTCGCTGGCACAGGTAAGGGCCATATGACTCATTTGTTTTCTCTGTGCCACTGAGATTAAATAATGCTTTAATATTTTGTGACATAAATGACTATTTCTATCTTCCTTTAGGCAAGCGGCAAACCAGTCAAGGACGTTATGGATACCTGGACTAGACAGATGGGTTACCCGGTACTTAATGTGGAATCAGGGAATAATGTTATGCAGCATCGGTTTCTTTTGGATTCGGCAGCAAATTTAACAGGACTTTCATCTCCATTTAAGTAAGTTTTAATATGTTAATATCATTTGAAAGGGGTTCCGCAGCGCCTACATATACATAAACGAGCAAAACCAGTTAACAATGACTTACAGTTCAAGGCAGTTTAGGACTAGTACGGAGCCTGCGAGTCGCACTGACTGCTCGCGCAATCTCTTGGCTTACTTGTGAGCTGGGCATGCTTGGCTGGGATCGCATGCGATATATTGCCCTAATGAGGCCCTTAAGAGTGTAGCCTAGACTGATGGGGAAACGGAACACTTCCAAGTTTGCCTGGTCACCTTTCCCTTTAGTTTTATTAAAAAACAGTGATGCAGAGCTGCCATATTGTGTTTGCGTTGTGCCTTGTATGTTCTATTCGCTTGGATAGATACTGATACAGCGACTGTCTCCAAATATGTATATAAATACCACTTTTGGCTGGTAAAGGTACATTTGTTTTGCCATGGATTCATTGTGGATACTAGACTGCAACCTTTGTACCTAGCTGCCATATATGACCCCAGTTTTGACTGTGAATTATAGTTATCATTAATATTACAGTCACATATATATCACATATAGTAGTATACCTGTTGTTATATACAAGAGGGTATGGATCATTAGGTCTCCACCAGTTAAGTCGACATGCATTGTATGGAATATGGGCATTAGGTCGACAAACACTGGGTCAACATGCACTGGGTCGACACCATTAGGTTGAAATGCAGAAAGGTTGACATTGGTCTGGGTCGACATGGGTGTAGATCGACATGTCATTAGGTTGATGCAAGCATTAGTTCGACATGGGCAAGGTCGACAGTCAAAGGGGCGACATGGGGATTTTCACTGTTTTTTGAGCCGACATGTGCCGACGGGTGGTATTTCATGCCCTACCATTGACTAGGGCATGGTGGGAGAATAAAATAGTGTGCCGAGTGTAGAGAGGCACCACGCCCGAAGCATTGCGAGCACAGCAAGCCATGGTGCTACGTTTCAGCATACATGTTGACTGTGTCGACATTCGGTTAAAAAACTGTGAAAAACCCCATGTCGACATTTCTGCATGTCGACCTAAGGGTGTCGACCCAATGCATGTTGACCCAGTGTTTGTCGACCTAATGACCGCATCCCATACAAGAGGCTAGTGTGACTGAGACAGGGTATCTGCTTGTTTATATAGCATAGGGACATGCTTAATATGAAAGTAGCTGAGATACTGTAAGCACTGAGATGAGTGAAATAGTAAGCACTGAGATGAGTGAATAATAAGAAGCAGTGAGATGGGTGAGTAATAACAAGACTGTTACCCACATGTTTGGGCAGAACTGGGGATAGGTAGAAACACTACATTTGTTTAAAATCTCATATTTATGTATTTGCATTTTCCTCTGAAGATGACAAGATGGTATCTCTGTATCATTTTAGTTACACATGGAACATCCCAGTAACTTATTATGCAACTTCCAGTTCCGATACCATACATACTGCTTTCTACAATAAATCAGGTAAAATGTAAGCGAGGGCATGGTAATGTGGCTGTAGTACATTTAGAGCCTGATTCATAGTAGTATTCAAACCCAATGATTTGCATACTACTCTGATGGCGAGTGGACTGTGCATGTGTAGGACCCTTCTGCATGTGTCCTCAGTTGTCCCCACAGCATTATTGACATGCTGCTGCAGTTTAGGAGGCAGAGTGGGGGCAGTGATGGGGAGCGTACACAAGATGCCTCTGGCAGCATTAGCATATTTGCACACAGTATAGACCGCTGCGTGTGTGTACTGCATCTATCCCTGAATTAGTCCCATAATCTATCCTATTCATTATTGTGGGAAAGAGGAACAAGATGTATGTATTCATATATTCTATATTTATGTTTTTATAAGCTTAAATATTTATGTTTATTTATTAAGCACCACAAAGATACACATGACTGCACAAAAGTCATATAACTGTAAAGGGTATATAACATTACCTGAACCGAATAAGTGATATCATATACTTCAAAAGAGAAAAAAAGGATCACTGCAAGGTGCAGTAGAGCGTTTACCTCAGTCACCATACTGCTCATGCAGTCACATGAAGAGTATCATAGTGACACATCGGGGGCAATTCAGAGCTAATTCACAATGGCCACCATTATTTAAGCCACTGTCCCGCGGCTAGAGTAAAAACCCGTCTTGTGAATCGATGTACTCGCTTTGCAAATGGATGTGTACAGCTACAAATCTATTCGCAGCCATGTGAACATGTCCACAGCCCACCGTAGCAGGCTCATCATAAAATGATTTTTACACTGGGCCCAAATCAAAGCAGGCTCAGAGAAGCCAGAGAATTACTTGGCAGTGGGATGGAAAAAGGCATATCCAGCCTGGAGCTGACGTCACACCCCTTCCATAAAACACTCAGGCACGGCAGAGTGTTTTCCTGGGCACTCCCAGCAATTTCATAGGCACGCCTGCGTTTTTCTTAGCACTCCCACTAAACGGACGGTTTCCACCCCCTGCGCCTACTTCCTGTCAATCACCTTGCGTGTGGCATGTGAATAGAAAAAGTAGCAGGATTTCAATACAGTATGACCTCGCGCATGCGTACTACAGGCAATATGCATGCGCAGTCTATCAATAATCATCCGCCATGCAAAAAATATCCCTCCTCCTTTTACCTCAGCTTCTTTCACTCCACTACTCATAAATAACTAGACACAGAAGTGACTGTTCTTCCTCATGTAGTAGCAGTGGACCTAATTCAGAGCTGCACGTAAGTCATTACAAGAGGAGGAAAGGGATTCAGTATTGATTGTCCTTTAGCATACATGCCAGGACTGCAGGAATCCATATACATTACTCTGTTTGTTTGTTACTTGGAAGAATATAATTCAGACTATTGTTTAGATTAAATTATGATTTACTTTAAGTGGTAGCAATTTCAGTCTATAGAAGAGTACAGTGAGTTTTACGGGTACTTATATGTTAGTCGGGCGCCCACTAAGCTATTTGCTTAGTTTTCCGCGTCCCCTCGCGGGGCTCGCTCAACTCGCCACGCTTCGGGCTCGGTGGCTCGCTGCGCTTGCCACACTACAATCAACTCTGTGCCGACATGGATAGTGGGGGTATGAGCGTACTAACTATAGTGGGCGCCCAACTAACATATAAGTACCGTTTTACCCTATATTTTATATTTCTAATGAATCAATGAGGACACTTCTCTGTATGTATATTCCTACAAAAATAGTTCTAAATGTATTTCTATCTTTTAGATACATCGCTGACTTTGACTCCATATAATAACTCTGCTGTGGATTTCTTTAAAATCAACTACAAACAGTTTGGATTTTTTCGAGTAAATTATGAAATGTCAGCTTGGGATCAGCTATCCCAATTGTTAGAGGACGATCATGAGGTATGTAGTAACGCAGCTATAGCAGGGCACGTTCTGTACCAGAGTGGGGTTCTCCACTATGTTATTACATTATATGGTATTTAATACCAGGGAACGGGGGGAGGGAGGAGTCAGTCGCACAGGAAAATAAGATTTTAATGTTAATAGGACCCTCAGTATGGTATTATTGATTTCCAATAATAATTTCGGGAGGGTGTGCTACCACTGGACACGGCGGAGAATTCAAACAAGAAAAAGAGAAAAATGTCTTCTATGTGGTGCACCTAATAGGCAAAATTATAGACATAAAATTTAACCTTTATTTGATTTATTAATTAAAAGACAAAGCGGCGAAATATTGACAAACAGTCAAACATATAACACAGACAGTGTTTTTAAAAGAGGATAAAGAATCTATCCTCATTCAGTGTGGCCCAATTCCCTTGGAATCCCCTCAGTAAAGTAAACAGGCAAAGAACAATGCGGTATATGTAGTGTTAATGTTTCACTTTATTGCCTGTTGGTAGTTTGAGATGTGTACACTTGGCTTATGTAGCCTACAATCTAAGGCTCTTTTATATTATGCCCTTAACACAGTGTGGTATATTCCCCACTGAGTAAGCGACTCTACAGATCTGCCACTATCTGTGTCGCTACCTCTGCCTGGGGAAGAGAAGGCTAGACTGCTGTAGCCCAGGTTGATGGTTAATCAAGGGTTAATAACACCCGTGAGTGTGGTGAATTAGGTGTATATTCTTACAGTCACAATTTAACTGAGGGCTTGTGCCTATACAGTAGGTGGCAACTAGTGAGAACTGCCACTTCTCCTCTAGCTCCACGCTGCTGTCAAAGGCAGAATTGGTCGCGGCTGGATAGTGAAAGGCTAGATGGGTTGCGGCATGTGAATATTTAGTGCCGCTTGTCCCCTATCTGCCTAGGAATATCACACGCTAACTAGACTTGTAATTAGGCTGTGCAGAGTCAGACGAGCAGCGGCGAGTCTCATACAACGCCGTCCGTCTCACCGTCTGCTCTAAATGTAAGCGCACTGTCAGTGACAGTCAAGTCGGGCAGAGCTGGACGGACTGCGGCGTGTTCGATACAGCGCCGTTCGTCCCCTGTCTGCTGAGGAGTTTAGTCCGCTACGGTGTAGACGTCACACACCGTGCGGCTAAGGAGCGTGAGAGCAAGCCCAGTGGAAACTGGCGTTCGCTCTATCCTAACCGCAGCACTGGTACACATTCAAAATACAATAATCATGGGGAAGGGAAGAGGGAGTCACACACTGACATTCGGTCAGTGTACACTTCGCAGAGTGAGCTTCATCAGGACTCTGCGAAGTGTACACTGACCGAATGTCAGTGTGTGACTCCCTCTTCCCTTCCCCATGATTATTGTATTTTGAATGTGTACCAGTGCTGCGGTTAGGATAGAGCGAACGCCAGTTTCCACTGGGCTTGCTCTCACGCTCCTTAGCCGCACGGTGTGTGAAGTCTACACCGTAGCGGACTAAACTCCTCAGCAGACAGGGGACGAACGGCGCTGTATCGAACACGCCGCAGTCCGTCCAGCTCTGCCCGACTTGACTGTCACTGACAGTGCACTTACATTTAGAGCAGACGGTGAGACGGACGGCGTTGTATGAGACTCGCCGCCGCTCGTCTGACTCTGCACAGCCTAATTACAAGTCTAGTTAGCGTGTGATATTCCTAGGCAGATAGGGGACAAGCAGCACTAAATATTCACATGCCGCAACCCATCTAGCCTTTCACTATCCAGCCGCGACCAATTCTGCCTTTGACAGCAGCGTGGAGCTAGAGGAGAAGTGGCAGTTCTCACTAGTTGCCACCTACTGTATAGGCACAAGCCCTCAGTTAAATTGTGACTGTAAGAATATACACCTAATTCACCACACTCACGGGTGTTATTAACCCTTGATTAACCATCAACCTGGGCTACAGCAGTCTAGCCTTCTCTTCCCCAGGCAGAGGTAGCGACACAGATAGTGGCAGATCTGTAGAGCCGCTTACTCAGTGGGGAATATACCACACTGTGTTAAGGGCATAATATAAAAGAGCCTTAGATTGTAGGCTACATAAGCCAAGTGTACACATCTCAAACTACCAACAGGCAATAAAGTGAAACATTAACACTACATATACCGCATTGTTCTTTGCCTGTTTACTTTACTGAGGGGATTCCAAGGGAATTGGGCCACACTGAATGAGGATAGATTCTTTATCCTCTTTTAAAAACACTGTCTGTGTTATATGTTTCACTGTTTGTCAATATTTCGCCGCTTTGTCTTTTAATTAATAAATCAAATAAAGGTTAAATTTTATGTCTATAATTTTGCATATTAGGTGCACCACATAGAAGACATTCTTCTCTTTTTCTTGTTTGAATTATATGGTATTTATTATCATATACAGAATTGCTTCTTCTAGGTGTTTTGTTTGAAAATTAAAGATACCAACATCCTTTATATTAAAAAAAAAAAAACCTTCAGAAATATTAGGACTTATTTCTAGTTGGGGTGGCTTTTGCTCATAATGTTGTATTTGCATTAAAAAAAAATATATATATATATATATATCGATATATATATATATGTGTGTGTGTGTGTGTGTGTGTGTGTGTGTATATATATATATAATTTTTTTTTTTTTTAGGAAGGCTTTCTGCCAAAAAATTATTATTAGAATAAAACCATCCTGCTAATTTTGAACCAAAGATTTACTTTTGCATTCTGAAACCAAAGAATGCACCATATCCTGGTAAATACAGGGAGGGAGGTTATCAGCTGAGACAATTCCTGGCAGGAAAGGACTGGGGGATAGTGCAGCAGTGTTAGCAAATGAGAAATCAGCACATGATGATAGCATGCACATTGATTATAAAATCAACCAGGTTTGCCCTACCAAAAAGAAATAGAGAGGAACAGTTTATCTATCTTAGTTAAAGTCACAATTTCCATCAACAATGTGTACATAGTGTTTTGCAGTAAAGCCATTTTTGGTTGTTATGGCTGCAAGTATTTATTTGTTCTAATTACAAAAAAAAGTGCATTGAACGGAGTCACTCACCAGTCTTAGGCCCCTTTCACACACTCCGGCTCCTGCCGGGCGGCGAAACCCCGCATGGCCAAGAAGCCATGCCGCACGTAGAAGCTTAGAATGGTGGGAATGGCCACAGCCCGGCAGCCGTCCCTTCCAGTGGTGACATCCGGCTGTGCCCGGGCCATGGCGGTCCAGTGTGAATGTACACAATCATGTCCATTATTAAATTCTGTGTACGGCACAGCTTTTGGCTGTGCGGGGTTTCGCCGCCCGGCAGGAGCCGGAGCGTGTGAAAGGGGCCTTACAGTCCAGTATTAATATAAAGTGCATTGAACGGAGTCAGTCTTGAATGTAGAAAAGTTTTTGAATCAGTCAGCATGGCAGAGGTTAATCAACATTTCAGTCCACCATCAAGATTTCATACGGAATATATATATATAAATATATATATATATATATATATATATATATATATATATATATATATATATATATATATATAGGAAAACAAGCAGGCTGCGCTAGTCCTTAGTAAATCACTTCTTTCAAGTTTTTAAACTTACATGTACGTGAGCTGATATATTTTATAAAAGTGAATTGAATTTTACCGCTCATTGTGCGCTTGTCTCCTGTTTCTTCGCTTATATATATATATATATATATATATATATATATATATATTAGTAAGCCCGCTCAAAGCAAAAACTTTAAAAGCTAGTTTGCTACCTTCTGTGTGAGAAAGAGATGTAGTTTCACTCTCTGCCAGCAGATGGTAGTGTTTCAGCGACTCACGGACACTACACACATAGGGGGAGATTCTCTAAAGCTTACCGCAGCGGTCCGAGGTCCTTTTCCTCCCCGAACACTGCACCGCATATTCTGTGTGCTCCGTCGTGGGGGAGCGCTCTCTGCATTTATGCATCCTGAAGTGTTTCTCTGTGCGCGCGCCTCCCCATTCATTAGCATAGGGCAGACGCGCACATCATATTCTCTGTGCCCCGCTGCGGTATTCCCCACTGCTTATTTATTCGCCTCCTCACACTGGCGAAGAGTTACTTTAGGGCTGCTGAATTTTGTGCAATCCTGGAACTGTGTAATTTCTTTTATTTGTTATCCTCTATGAGGCATTTCTTATATAGGTTTATTAAAGTTTTATTTCTTTATTTTTAAGTGTTGTACTAATTGTTTGCTCAGGTCTTTTTTTGAATCTTTGGGGAACGATGTGTCTCATGAGGTGTGAGAGGTATATTTTTATTTTATGAATAAATATATATAGATATACATGTAGCCTAAAATACCTGCTTTTACGGTCTCTTATTTATTGCTGAGAGTGCCGCACCTCCTCCAAAACATGTTTATGCTATTCTAGTGGGGGCACCCAGCGTAGATATCTACACATATTATAGTGCTTGTTGCCGGTCTTCTCCTTACATATATATATATACTGTCTACCCGCCCTGGCAGACAGACGCGCACACTTAAATCACTGTGCTACTCAGCATCCGGAAGGTGCTAGTGCGCATGTCCGCTCAGCACACAGCGGGCGCATGACACCGAAGCCGGGGATCGCAGAGGGGTCAGTTACCGCAAACAGATTGCGGTAGCTGAAAAGTTAGAGAATATGGAGAAGTGAGGAAGTCTAACGGCACGTAAATGTGCCGAAAAACCCGCGGTAAATAAACAAATTCGCCTCGAATATAAGAGAATCCCGCCCATATATAGGTGATACATATATACACCACAATGGGAAAAGACTGAAAAAGTCCTTACAAAGCAACGCAATATTTCAGCTTGTCCAACACTTGAGGAGTCCTTCCTAAAAACTTAAAAAAAAACACAACCATAGTGCAGACTTGGGTGTATTGTCACTGGAGGGAGTCTCTTACATAGAGGAGGATCGAGTCTCTTATGTAGAGAAGGATCCATCCATCATAGACTGATGATTCCTTGCTCCACTCTGAAATTGAATGTGATGAGATGATGCACCTACAGTAGCAGTGATTGGAGCTCATGGAGGGCTGCTTGTCATTGGGGGCTCCCTGCTGCTGTGACCTCCGGTGCTCTAAGGTGAGCTGCCACTTTGCAGCATTATGTTACTGCATTGGGGTTTAACGGAGCTGCATTGAGCCCTGATGACTGGCAGCCCTTAAAGGAGAACCAATCAATGGGCGCTGGGTAGCCGAGTATGTTTTATTTTTATATTTATTTTTTATACGGTGATCAGCCTGTGTTTCCATCAGCCATACATCTGATCACACGGACCGGGTCCCCACACAGCTTTCAGAAGCTGGCCTTATTATCATAGGCCTCACTACAGGTTTTTTTTTAAATTGCCCATATCGCATTTCCCATTATGAATATAGGAAATGTGATTTGGTTACTTTGCAGTTTGAAGCAGTTATTCTCAAAAAAATGCATTTTGGTGATCCTAAAATAATGTGAATAGAAGAAACCATACAAACACACAGATTTCCCCTAGGGGAATACAGGCACTGAGATGGGACAAATTTCCAAGCTGCTGTACTATGTGGGGGAGTCAGTCCCACTAAAGAAAGTATAAAAACAGAAGCAGAACTTGCAGTGCTATTTTGAGGAGGAATTAAAATACATGGGATATGGAAAAAACAATTTACCACGGCTTTTGACGGCAATATTACAAGGTTCCAGAGGTCATACATAGGAACAGGATATTATTCCATCTTTAACATCATTGCAAGAGACTGCACCTTTCTAATATGTGATTTTAATATGTATTCATATTATTGATTTTATGTTTTGTAATACATTCTATTAGTATTAACCACTTAATAAATATTTTTTTTCCATATCCCATGGTATTTTAATTCCTCCTCAAAATGGCGCTGTAAGTTCTGCTTTTGATACCCATATAAGAATGCCCACATTTTGAAAGCAGCAATACTTTACAAGGTTAATTTGCAATACAATAGGTATTACGGATTCACGAGTACCAAACCTTTGGAATAATATATTTTTATCTGTACTTTTGTTTTCCCTTTAACCCACTAACTCTTTATTTATATTTTATATATAGGCTTTAACTGCAGCAGATCGAGCTGGATTAATTGATGATGTTTTTGCCTTAGCTAAGTAAGAATTATGTTGCATTGTTGTATTTCTGTTATTGTTTGCTTTTTGTATTGTAGATCCCAGCCAAAAAATTTGCACATTATAAATAGAGAATCATCTATAATACACATTCAGAGTAAAGTGGTCGATTTATTATTTTTTTTCCCAAATTTAATTCATAAAAACTTTTTTATGTTAAACCGAAACAACCAAATAAGCAAGTTGTACATAATTACATTATTTATGCAAGTATTTTCATAAATGTTTAAGATGCCGGGCAGATTCTAAGGACAATCAACAAATAAGAGAAGAAGGCATTTCTGTGATGTCTCAAACCACAGGCTGATGCAAAACCATTTCTGTCTGCCAAATACAACATTTGGATAAGGGCCCCAGGGACAGAGAATGACAGATTACCCTTACAAAGACATGTCACACATTACGAAGTACAGAGTGTGGCCTGGAATTTCTTTCTAGACTTTTGATAATTATTGACACAAATAAGGAAGCAGGCTCCCTGTAACAGATTATATTTAGATCCCTATTGTCAAGGATTAGCATTTCAGTCACCCAAGAGATGGTTAGTCAGTCCGGCATAACAGGACGAGGGGGGGGGGGGGGTAAAGACCCCCCCCCCTCCCCCATCATCTATGCTGCATGTCACATGTCACTGACAATATTTACCAATATTGTTCACTGTGTATGCGCAATATCATGTGCCTGGGCTTGTGGGTATGTGGCTTCATGGTTAGTGCCAAGAGTGCTTAATAAAAACAATTTAATTTATACAATTATTTTCTCCAGTAGAACTCAAAGTCAGAAACATAGAAATAAACCACAAACCACAAAGACATAAAAACACAATTCCTAGAATGTTCAGTAAACATAACATACATCATTTTGGGTAATACATTCTATGGCTTATATATTCCACCATTGAAAGGTACCAGGTAAGGCAGCCATCTTGGAATAGGCTGCACCTAGAAGAGATGACACAAAATGGGGTTGTCACAAAGACCTAATTCTAGGAGTTGGGTACTAACATACCACCAGAACCATATATTTTTCATCCAATCCACAAGTGCTCCAGGAAAGGCAGCCAAGCTAGGCGCACTACAAAGGTTACATTGTATGAGATAAGAGGTACACTGAAACCCAGGCGAATATGAGCAATCTGATACTTGAAGTAATCACATATCTGTTGTAGTTGTCTACCTTTCATAAGACTGACTGTAGCAAATTGCTCTATGCTTGCACCATATCAGTAATTAACCACTGTGCAGCCAGACTGAGCTGTATCCTCTGAGTGAGTCCTGTATTAGCATACACTATGCATATTGAGGTGTGTGTCCTGTCTCAGTGCATATGCTATGCAAATTGGCCCTGATTCTTAGTTGTACACAATGCCAATATTTACGCAGTAAATGCCTTAAAACTGCACTGAACACCAGTCAAGATACTTTAATGATATTTAAAATGTTATTGATAGGTACTGTTTTTTGGAAGTAACAGGGAGTGCCAGCAAACTTTCTCACATCTCAGCATACAACCACGATCTGTGTAGCCATAAAGTTACTCTGACCAAAACCGCTTATGTGAACACAGATGCTGAGATTAGTAAAGCCACTAGTGGGCATCTAGATTAATTTCCATGCAGCATTAGCAGGTTTTCCTGCATTACCTGGATCGCAGCTGCAAATGCAGTAGTGCACAACTGTGAATCTGGCCCATTGAGCTGTATACCCAGTTATAGTTAAATGCAGTGTACCATCTCTGCATTATTTGTATGTTTGCTCCATGGTAATGTAGATTTGCTTCAGCTTGGTCCAAATTATACTGGTATTTTAAATGGCTTCTAATGCTGCTTTCCCACTGCCTACCCGGGTAAAGTCCCGTTTTTTTTAAACGTGTCTTTACCCGGGTAATAGCCACAAAGACCCTTTCCCACTGCAGCTTTTAAACGTTAAAATAACGTTTAAAAGCAGTTTTTGTCCCATTCACACTTACCCGTGTAAACCACAAAGCAACACGTTTAAACTCTCTAGTAAACCTTGCCTGTCATTAAAAACATCACATGCACCAATCATGTTCTTAACCTTTATTATTATTTCTAAATACCGTTTAAAACCCTTTCCCATTGCCAAAAAAACGGCTCTTACACGGTAAAAACACTGCTTTTTACCCGGTTAACAAATACCGGTATTTGTTACCCGTGTAAAGGAACCTGGAGCTTTCCCACTGCAGCTCTAGCCGTTTAAAAAGGCTAAAAAAACGGCATTTTACCGTGTAAAGCCTGCAGTGGGAAAGGGGCATGAATTTACTCTGGTTTGTGTTTATATGTGCATGGTAGAGGAATTAAATTCTGAGCTCCAATGGGGCATTCTCTGATTGTATGACTCTAGGGGCGGGATGTATTAATATACTTCGCCGCCCGGCCGCCGCAATGCCAGCACATATGTACTAACATATGCTGCAGGCATCGCGGTGCGGTGATGGAGACCCCCCACGATACCTGTACTGTGGTGTGCAGGGGGTCTCTGTCACCTCCCAGCCGCCTCCTGCTCCCTTCATGCCGGGACAGCTCAGCGTGGCTGTCCCCGGCGCCTCCTCCTCCCCCCTGCAGCTGGAAGGACGTCTGGCTGCGTTGCTAGGGGGAGGAAGGGTTTATCTTCCGGGGTCCTGGAGGACCTGCAGGAAGGTAAGCTGGGAGAATAGGGGGGTGGGCGAGGCGGCGGAGGCGGCAGGCAGTGCAAAAGAAGCCCATAGGTGGCGATACCCTACTATGCGGTAACGAGGCGGCAGGGTATTAGTACATATGAAAATGCGGTACAACAGGGGTTTTTCCGCATTTTTGGCTTATTACATCCCGCCCTATGTAATATATTTGTATTGTTCTTCGTGAATAAATGTATGATCGTGCAAAATTCTTCTTTGCCATGTGCCCAATTATTGTCTTTTGCTGTTAGATTCTATCATTCTGGTTCTTTACAGTTACCTATGTAGGCCTGCTGCTTGGTGAAGCAAATTGTGTATTTATGATCCTGACATTATAATAATTCCTGTTTGTGATTTTCTTACCCTCAGTGCTGAATTATTAGATTACAACAAATCTTTTGATGTAACAAAATATCTTCATAAAGAGAAAGATTATGCTCCCTGGAATAGAGTGAACTCCGTTCTCGCCTACATAAATGATATGCTAGAAGACGATGATACTATCTATCCGAAGTTCCAGGTACATGTTCAGCTTTAAATAGTCCAAGCAGAAATATTTGCCATGGGCTATGCTGTTATATATATTGGAATGTAAATTAAGAACAGAAGATCAAAAGAGAAACTGCTAACATAAATCTGATTGTAATTGTATCTCTGCAATAGTTTCAACTCTTCTGCAATGCCCACACAGAATGTCAGCACACCCTACATAGGCATTAGTATGGGGGGTATGTTCACTTTGTTGGATGAAAGATAAATGACAATTTGGGATATGTTAATATTCCTTACTTAAAAAACCATCATTATCCATCTGACAACTGTAAATTTCCCCTTTCACACAAATGCTTATAACCCAGGCTTTTTTCCAGTCTCTTATCTTTGCGTGTACAGAAATGACCCGGGTTATACCCAGGACCGACCCATGTCTCCTGTAGTGTAGAAGGAAAAATCCTGGTCACAATGACCCGGGCCATACCTAAAAAGGATCCTATTGACAGGAACATGATGTGCATGAAGATTACATCATCTTGAAGTGGATTTATAAAGAAATGGATTGTTGATGTCATGTGCTTTAAAGCACTCAACAATAAAAATGAATTTATATACAGATTTACCAAATTACATATAAATAGAAACACCAAGCACAATGATTATTTGTTTTTACCCCAAAAGTAGGCCAACCTTTTAAGCTGGCCATACACTTGAATGATATCAGGCCCAAATGTACAATGGGTCATTTGGCGGACAGGGCCGGTGCAAGGCATCTAGGCGCCCTAGGCAAACCTACAGGATACCGCCCCCCCCCCCCCCCCATAGAGGGAGGAAGCACCACCTTATAAAAAAATAACTGCCACCATCAGTGGCGTAACTATAAATTTTGCTCCCCCCTGCCAAAATGTTTGTGGGGCCCCCCTCCCCACACCCCACCTCCACTGCATATATGGAAAATTATATATACACAGGTCTGGTTTGCATATCAATGCTGATATACAGACCACACTGTGCTAGTAGCACTACAGCAGACAGCGACAACCCAGGCAGGGAAGAGGAACTGGAGGGTGCTAGAATGAACAATATATATATATATATATATATATATATGCATATACATACATATAGAGTGCGAGATTTATGTAATATATATATATATACATACATACATACAGTGGTCAAAGTGGAAATGTGGGGGTATGCTCTGGAGAAGAGGGCGTGGCCACGTAAAATGAGCGTGGTCATGCAAACGGTTGGGTGTCCTTAAGTGTAATGTACCACAATATAAACAAGGAATGTTGCATAATTCCCACAGAATTAACCAAAATTCACATTATTATTAGTGACAGTGGGCTTGGAGAGAGGGAGTGAGATGATAGGTGGTGTGAAGACAGGGGGGTGAGAGGATGTGGGGCGAGGTGACAGGGAGAGAGAGGGGGGTGAGGTGACAGGGGGCATGGTGAGCTAAGGTAATGTGGGATAAGATGAAAGGGGGTGAAATGAGAGGTGGTGCAGTAACATTGTTCTCACCAGAAATCCGTCCCAGGACGCTGATGCTGTAGAGAAGGGTCTTTATGCCGGCAGCTGCTGGATCCCTGCTCCCTGTGGTTAGGGTTATAGGGTGCGTGTGGTTAGGGTTATAGGGTGTGTGGGTTGGTTTATAGGCTGTGTGTGTGTCTGGGGGGAAGGGGTCCTGATGACCCTGCAGGTTTTAGCCCCCACAGTGGTCGCTACTAATCTTTCCCTGCTTTGCTTGAAAAGAGCTGGTTGTGGGGGTGATCAGGATGCCAACACCAGAATACAGACGACCGGCATTCTGACTGATAAATCAGTTAGGGCAGGCTAGTGTGTGGCCAGGGAAGGGGTAGGTTTTGGCCCTATTGGGGGAACAGGGTTAGGCTGGGTGGTGCAAGAGTTATAGGCTGCTGCAAGGGAGGGTTTGGGTACATACGGAGCCCCCAGTACACACTGTGTTATGCAAAAGTCCCCTCCCCCATGTCACCTCCAAGACACTGCATTATGCACACCCCCCCCATACCACCCCCCCCCTGAACACACTTCATTATACACAGGCCCCCTCCCCCATGTCACACCACTCAGTACACAGGCCCCCTCCCCCATGTCACCTCCAAGACACTGCATTATGCACAAGCGAGCCCCCTCCCCATGTCACCCCCAGTACACTACATTATACACAGACACCCTTTCCCCATGCCACCCACGCAGTACACACTTCATTATACACAGGCCCCCTCCCCCATTTGTCACTCCACCTAGTACACAGGCCCCCTCCCCCATGTCACCTCCAATACACTGCAAAATGCACAGGCCCCCTACCCCATTTGTCACCCCACCCAGTGCACATTTTACTATACACAAGCCCCCTCCTCATGTCACCCCCACGTAATAACAATTCCCACCTGACATCTGTGTTTCTTCCTCTGCAGAGCAGAGACCGCCTGCCAGGCCAGTTTGTGGTGAAAGATGACTCAGATGAGGCAGCTTGCCTTGCTGAGCACATTCATTTCAGCCCTGCCAGACAGACGACGACGAGGAGCTGGAAGTAAATGCTGGGCTGAGGCTGAGCCTGGTAGGCGGAGCCAGCCCCAGTAAAGGGAAGCTGATGCTGTGGCTGGAGTATGGTTCACTGCGGGAGCCGGGGACATGTTCCTCTGGCAGTCTAACCACCGGACTTTGCATGCGCAGAAGCACGCTGCCGATTGCTCCAATCGAGGCAGCAGTGAGTCAGCCTGCGGGTGGGGGCTGGAGCCCAGCACCCACACTGCCACTCGCTCCCACAAGCGGCAGCCGGGGCTGCCAGCCTTACGCAAGCCCCCCCCCATAGACGGAGGATTGACGCTGTCTTCCCAGCGGGGGGGCAGGGGCTGCCGCCCGCCGCCGAAGTTTCCCTCTGGCTGCTGTAGGCCTGATGACCGGGCACCTGACTGACTACTGTCTGTCAGCGGCTGTCAGCGCAGCAGGGTGGGCGGGGGGGGGGGGGGGGAATAATTACTCACATAATAGCTGCACTTGTTGCTGTAGAGTCTGCAGTGCAATTTTTAAAGGAAAAGAAAAAGAGTCTGCAGTGCAGGCAGCTTCCTCTAGTTGTTCCTCTCCTCTGCGGACTGCGCGGTAGCGTGCGTAGTAGCTTCCTGCTGCTCCAGCTCACTACCGCCCTCCAGTGGCCGGCGCCCTAGGCAAATGCCTAACCTTGCCTAGTGGTGGCGCTGGCCCTGTTGGCGGATTGTTTGTATACACTGATCTCAGCTCTCTGACTTAACCAACTTCCCCCGCATTTCCAACCACATTCATATCTCATTAAGATTTATGCTTTCTTCTACAGCTTGACCTTTTCTCATGACAAACAGTTGTACTCTAAATCTTTAGCATCCTCATAATTGTACTATGCATGCTTCCTCTTAGCCACTCCTCCCTTGAAAATCTCTTCAGTTACTTCAACCTCTAGTACCATCTATATGCTGATGACACCTAAACCAACCTTAGTTCCCCCCGGACCTTTTTCTTTCCATTGTTTCTCATACCAATAACTCCCTTTCTGCCATTTTCTGAAACAATGTGAACAAAACACTCATTGCTTTCTCGCTTTCAGGATCCCTCCACCTTCTCCTCTTCCTCTGTGTGTTAATTACCCTCTCTTCTGCTCTCTCCTTCTCCCTCCGCATTCAAACTAATCTCAGTCCTGCTACTTCCACCTCCTTAAGGGCCAGATGTATCAAGCTTCAAAAGTGATAAAATGGAGAGTGATAAACAGCCAGCCTATCAGCTCCTACCTGTTATTTTTCAAAGCCAGCCTGTGACATGGCAGGTAGGAGCTGATTGGCTGGCTGTTTATCACTCTCCATTTTATCACTTTTGAAGCTTGATACATCTGGCCCCAAGATCTCTAGGATTCTAGGATTTCCTCCCACATTCATGCACCCATCACCTCCCGTCTTGACTACTGTAGATTTTCTGATATCCCACTATGTCGCCTGTCCGCACTTCTGTCTATCCTTAAGATTTTTCTATCTTGTTTTCTTCTTTTGCTGTATGACTTTTGAGTCCCCCTCTGCAACCTCCTTCACTGGTTACCTATTCTTTACAGAATGCAGGTTAAACTTATTACATTTAAATATAAAGCTCTTAATCACTCCTTCCCACCTACATCTTCATCCTCATGTTTTCATTGTCTCTCCCCCTCTCTGCTCTTCCTCTGACCGCCGCATCACATCTTCTCTGATCACTTTCTCCCACACCCACCTCCAAGATCCTCCCTCGGCACCCTACCCCCTCTGGAGTTTGACTTCTTCACCAAGTCCATATTTCTTCCAGACTCTCCAGTTTAACTTCCCCCTTCAGACACACCTTGGCACTAAAGCTTATCAGTCGTTCTCTTAATGCCTCTTCCACTTCTTGCTCCTACCAACATTGTCTCCTTTCCAGCCCACCATACAAATGTTTACCACTTTCTTATAGAATATAATATTTTGGACAGTGCCCTGTTGTTATTGATTTGCACTTTACCACCAGTACTCCACTAATACTCCTTGTTTCTCATCTACTTCTCCCTTCTGTTTCTGGCATTATCTGCTGCTCGCCCGCACAATGGGCCTTATTTTAGTTCACTCTTTCTGACAGAATGCTTCTTAGATGGACAAAACCATGTGCACTGCAGGTGGGGCAGATGTAACTTGTGCAGAGAGAATTAGATTTGGGTGGGGTTTTACTTCAAAGTGAGCTCTATATTGCAGTGTAAAAATAAAGCAGCCAGTATTTACCCTGCACAGAAACAAAATAACTCACCCAAATCTAATTCGCTCTGCACATTTTACATCTGCCCCACCTGCAGTGCACATGGTTTTGTCCACCTAAGAAGGTTTTTGTCAGAAAGAGTGAACTAGAATAAGGCCCAATGGGTATAAGATAAGTCCGAGCTGTTGTGCCCCTTACGATTCATCACAAACTGCATACTCTAGCTACAGTGAGTTGCTCCACCCCTTCACCTTGTCACTCACAATGTTTGCGTTTATGCTCTGTTGTGCATTGTATTCATGCCTTGTTCTTACGTATAACATCTATATGGTTCTGTATACAAGATATTAGAGCACGATTCAGACCTGATTGCACGGCTGCAAATTTGCATGGCCAGCATTTAGTTAAGCGCCGCCCCGCTCGAGTGAAATACAGCCTTGAGAATTTATGTGCTCACAAGTCATTTCAGGCACCATGAAGCCCTGGACTTATTCGCCGATGCGATGGAAAAAGCCATATCCAGCCTGAGGGCACGCCTAGGGATTTCCCATACACTCCCACTAAACGGCGTTTCCACCCACAAACACCGGCTTCCTGTCACTCACCTTGCGAACAGTATACATAAAGATATAGTTGCAGGTTTTCATCACAGGCGTAATGCGAACCGTACGCCTGCGCAGTCCATCGATAATCATGTGTCAAGTGAATTTGCAGCCTTGCTGGGGACTGAATTGGGCCCTTAGACAAGTTACAGACTGACTGGCCATGATACTATATATGGTATATTTCAGGAATATTTACGCAGACAAATTGGACAAATCGTGGATGAGCTTGGATGGGATGATAACGGCACCGATGTGGTGAAGTAAGTAAATGCTAGCCTAATAATATTGTAGCATTTACAGTAGTAAACTGTATCTTAGGATGATACCTATCATTGTTTTGCTATGATTCATTTTTCAGGATTATCCGACCTATGGTATTGGGACTTGCTTGCAGGATGAGAGAGCCTGTTGCACTTCAAAATGCGTTAAGGCGTTTCAATGAGTGGAAAAATGGCAACAGGTAAAATATTGGATACATAAACGCTAGTATGATACTTTTTTATTCCTATATTGCCACATTTTGTCCTCTTTATATCTGTCAGGCCTCTGAAAAATCATGCAACACTTTCCAGGGCACTTTACGGAGCATAACTACTTTCCAACGTTTTCATGGTCTTCTGCAAAATGGAATTGCAGCTAGCTAGGTATCATAAATTGCCATGATTTAGTTGGGGCACCTCTTTGCTGGACTCAGATCCTGGTACGGTGCACCCAGAACACCCTCTTTCGGTGCCCCTGCTTCCGGTGATATCATGCTGACACTAGGGCAGGTGCAAAGGCTATGTGATATTCTTTTCATATACTGTATGAATACCATTTACAGAAGCATTTTGGGAGATGGTTTTAGGACAGAAATCGAAACAGAAACTTTGGAACTATGCCAAACTAAATAAAAAATGAATAATGCCTTAAGAGAAGCTATGGAAAGTCCAGCAAAATATACTTTTTCTAAATGTATTAACATTTTAGACTTTAAAACACAAGTCAGTAGTGTGTCTTCTAAACATTCTCATCAATGCATTGTTTGTACATATAGAATTCCGGTGAATCTCCGGCAGCTGGTATACCGCTATGGGCTGCAGCAGTCTAATGACGAAGAATCTTGGCAGTTCATGTTCCAACAGTATCTAGACACTCCATTAGCACAAGAAAAAGAAAAACTACTACAAGGACTAGCATCGGTGCACAGCATCCCAATTCTGGACAGGTCAGCTGCGAACTTTTCCTACTGCCTTGTGTTTTCCAATTGCATTTATCCACCAACTACAACAATGTTATTTTCTTTATTTCCCTTAAGGTATCTCAAAACTCTTTACGACACCAATCTTATTAAGTCACAGGACACACTGAACGTCATTTATTACATATCTGTATACAGCAAGCTTGGAAAACAAATGGCTTGGGACTGGGTGCGCATTAACTGGGAATATTTAGTCAACAGGTACTTTGAGCTTTCTTTGTGAGTTTCTTACATTTTGGTTTATTTTTCTTATTTCATAAAAAGAAAACGATGTTATTTTTTCTCATAGATATACTATCAATGACCGAAACCTTGGCCGTATTGTTTTAAGAATATCAGGGTCATTTAATACGGAAACCCAACTGTGGCAGGTAGGTTAACTTTTAAGACAATAATTATTATATTCTCTTGCCTCGTATGGGCTCACCCTGTTGTATGGCATAGGTACTTTGTGAAAAATTTGGACTCATCTTTTTGCATTTGGAGGAGTCAGTTAGGTGCCCTCAGTACCCATCATTGCAAAGTGATTTAGGTACTATGCGGATACACAGGACCCTTTCTGTACGTGCATGAATAAGTCCTACCGAATAGGATGCAGGCTGACATCAGACTGTCGGTTATGGACAGTCTGGTGCTGTTTAGGGGTGGCAATGAGCTCTGTTTGGAAAAAACCCAGGCATGTCGGCACCGTTTATCAGTGGGGTAGAGGCCAGAGATGGCTGCCACAGGACGGAGATTTCCTGGCCTCTGCAATGGCACCATGGGTGCTGTAGTCCACCCGATGGTGTAGCAGTGATCTAATGCTGCATATAAGATGATGGTCAGATCACTACTACAGCGAATTCCGGGATGACGCTCCAACAGTCAGTATCCCGACTGCCAGTGCTCCGACAGGGGGGATACCGACTCACAGGGGCTATTCTCCCTTGTGGAGGTCCATGACCCCCATAGAGGGAGAATAGAACATGTGGCGAGCATAGCAAGCCACCGAGCCCGCAGCGTGGTGAGCGCAGCAAGCCGGCAAGGGGCTTCTATGCGCTTGCCCCCCTGTCGGAGCACCAGCAATTGGGATACTGACCATCGGGATCCCCCCTGTCAGAGCGCCATACCACACCCACTGCAGCAGGAGTCTCCTGCTGCATTACCATACAGCACTATTGCTGCAGTGATAGCTACTCCAACCACATCTGAATGAACCCCTTTGTTGGATAACTGCAACTGCAGGCAGATCAGGTACTGGTCATCTGTCAGCGGTGTGCTTGCATTGGGTCTGACAAACATCAAGCCAATTTACTGATAACAATAGCAAACAAATAAAAGCATCCTCATTTAGGAAATTAATATAGTATACTATCGTGGTCAACCTTGATACACTGCAATCCTCATATTGCTATACTGTTTATAATTTTTTTCTCTATTTACTTTATTTATTGTCAAGTTATACATTCGATGTGACACAATATATGAGATCTGTATGTCACTGGTAACTTAATGGGTTCTAAATCAAAGTGTTCATCTTGTTCTTAATATTGTGATAAAGAACTTTTTTCTGCTTTTGACTTACAGCCTATTAAATGGTAAAGTATGTTGTATGTCGCCATCATGAGGTGGCTGAGAAACTGAAAAAAATTGCTTTGCACACAGTACTTTCATTGACATACACTCCTTTGAGTAGCAGAGGTCAGATTTTCTTATGCTATGTAAAACTTCATTTAAGATTTCACTATGTTACAGGAAAGAACAAATGTTGCATTTCAGTAGCATCTCCGCTTACATCTAAAGAGACAGACGTGTATGGTCTTTCTGACAATACTTTGCAAGATATCATAACTGTGTGTATATGTGTGTGTGTAGGGTGTCCAGGCACACTGCAAGACGTGTACCACTTTTCCATACTGGCAAATATGTGCAATGCACGAACATATACAGGCACTTTCTATCCATTTCTGCACCAGGCTCTTGGTAATTAAAGGGGGATGTTCTAACATCCGCGCCCCCTTACCGCCCCCCTATCCCCGCCCACCTCTTTCATAATTATCGCATATGCACTAACATATGTGATAATTATGGCAAAGGACAGCTCTTGCGTTAAGAGCTGTCCTTTACGGTGAGTCAGCGGGTCTCCTCCTCCCTGCAACCGGAAGAGGATCAGTGCAGGGAGGAGGAGGTCACAGGTCCGGGCAGCAAAGCTCTGTGCTGCCCGGACACAGGTGAGGGGGGGGTTAGTGCATCCCAAAATGCGGTAAAAACCCTGATAACAGGGTGAGATTCTCTAAGCTAAAAATGCGGTAAAGTCACAAGAGATAAGAATGTTAAGGACACTGACTTCATTGGTTCCATTTCGCTCTTGTAGTTTAAGGCCCCCACAGACTAGAATGATTTTTTGGCCGATTGTCCGATTTCCGACCGTTCGTCCGATTTATCGATAATCGGCAATAATCGGCAGATATATAGGACAATTGGTCGGAAATCGGACAATCGGCCAAATAATCGTTCTAGTCTGTGGGGGCCTAGATTTTGTAGTTTAATTTGATTGTGAGTATATAAAGTCACTTTCTTGCATATATTGTGCATATATAGCACAAAATGAGCATCATTAATCTGATGGCTGGGATCAGATAAGTGATACTGTAACTCTGAGAATGTGCAAATAGGATATTTTGTACATCTGAATAGGCTCTCCAAGTAACCACTTAACCAGAAGTGCCTCTCCAGATGCAGAGTATCCACCCCTTGAAGTTGATTAGAATATTCCAGCCAGTCAGCTCCTAATTGCCATGTTACATACTGGGGGAAATTTACTAAGATGTGTATTCTACTTCTCATGTGATGTTGCTATGGGCAACCAATCATATCCTGTCTTTTATCTTCTAGAGGGTGCTAAATAAATAAGTAGATTCTGATTGGTTGCCGATAGCTACATCACATGTGAGGTAGAATACACATCTTGGTAAATTTCCCCCACTGAAACATGACAGTTAGGGGCTGATTGGTTGGTGGCTTGTCGCTCTCATTTTATCATTTTTCAAGGCTAAACATCTGGCCCATCGTCTGGCCATAATGTAAATATGGAATTGTGCAGTTTAAAGAATATTATTAAATATAAAGAACAATCTGTAACTGTAATATGTTACTTTCATTTGATTAAACAGGAATCTAGAATCACTTAAATACATTTAAAATGTATATTTTATTTCTCTAAAATGTTTGCATCATTTGTTCTTTTTATCTTCTAGATGGAAAATTTCTTTGAGAGATATCCAGAAGCCGGGGCAGGAGCGACCCCAAGAAAACAAGCACTTGAAACTGTCAGAAACAACATTGCCTGGGTTAAAAATAACAAAGATGGCATCAAGTCTTGGTTGGATGCAAATGTTGCCCCCTAATTTTAGCACCATCCCGAACATCAACAGTTTTGCTTATTTATGTGGGAACATCCAACCTTGGTACTCCTGATGTTTAGCTCTCCTCATTTAAAAAATAAAATTTGTGAAAATAGGCAATGAGACCAATCTCCCAAAACAACTAGATATGCCCATGCACCAAATCCAGCAGGATATTACTGCCATTTACCTGACAGAACTTTGTCTGTCTGTCACAGTGCATGTGAGAGTATATTTTTTGTCATTTAAAACATTCTTTTGGATTAAGTTTTTCACTTGGTGTAGTTTTTAGGTTTTAATGGGTGGCTGCAAATATCCCAATCTTATAGCATGTTGTCAAATCTGTCTGGGACTTCGTCTTCCTGTTCATCACATTTGTGGCAAAGTAAAGTTGTGTTGCTATTTATCTAAGTCCCAGGGATGCAGAAAGGCCGGAAGGTCCCTCTGAGTTTGGTGGCTGCTAGAAAATTATCCTCCATTAGCTGCCTATTACGTGTTTCTGACTGGTCACATCAAATGTGACCACGTCGGTGAAAGCCCAGTCTGGTGCAGTCACATCTGATGCAACCAAGCCAGGAAAGTGGTTAACAAATTTACTGAAAATAACACTCTTAATAAGTCACCAACTATATCACATTGTCTCAGAAGTATTTTGCTGTTAGCCCATCAGATAAAATATTAATTGGTCTTCCTAAGTCTTACATTGGGAGTGATTATATTTTTAAAGCTGCCTCAATGTCAACGTGCACCATTTTCCCACAACTGGATTCCCCCAAAGAGTTCAATTAGACATAATCTAAGGCAGTGGTAGCCAACTCCAGTCCTCGAGAGCTACCAACAATTCACATTTTCCAGACAACCTAGCTGCTGCAAAGGTGCACTCATTACTAGCAGAAACATTTTATAAGATCCACAAGTGGATCTAATTACTTCACTTGTGAATCTGTGAGGAGATCTGGAAAACATTAACTGTTGGTAGCTCTCGAGGACTAGAGTTGGCTACCCCAGATCTAAGGTAACAGCAATAATTATGTAACTGACTGATAAAAAAATAAAATCCTCTAAAAGTGTAAATATATGTCTTTTATAGTGTATACCACTCATAAC
Organism: Crinia signifera; assembly: GCF_055691185.1. Taxonomy (NCBI): domain Eukaryota; kingdom Metazoa; phylum Chordata; class Amphibia; order Anura; family Myobatrachidae; genus Crinia; species Crinia signifera. Next base: position 177,246,732 of record NC_139217.1, on the reverse strand, counting down.
CAAATGTGTTTAGTAAATTATGTAAGAGATTAAAAATGTACAATTTGGGTTGCCACCTAAGGCAGCAGAATGATTATGCTAGAGGCTTCGATAAAATATAGCCCAGCCTTTATAAGAGCTCACCTAAAATGGTGCTTTCAGTTGTAATCTTATTTAAGAAAAAAAAAACCTAGATCGCATTTCTTAGTGTTTTATTAAGATGTATATATTCTTAATCTTGAAGGTGGAGTATTTTAATTATCCAATATTAATCATGATTATTAGCTTTCGTTTGTTTTTGATCCAAAAAAATGTGCCTTAGGATTGTAGCACCATTATATATGAACGTCCATTTGTATTTTAAAAAAAATTCATGAAAATGTAGCCATCTGTCTAATAGTAACTTGTGATGTCACTGAATAATGCCCCCCAGCGATGTCACTAGTTCTTTGTGTATTGATAGAATGAATGTTGGATGGACACTCACTGTGGGGTAAATGTATGATGCTTTGAGAAGGGGTATCTATCCCCATGAAGAACATTATGTGTAAGGTGATAATTATCCAGCCAATCAGCTCATATATGTTAATTGGCAGTTAGGAGCTGATTGGCTTGAGCATTATCACCTTGCACATAACATTTTTTATGGGGATAGATACCACTTCTCCCTCCTTCATACATTTACCCGTGTTTGTGTGTGTGTGTGTGTGTGTGTGTACTTTGTAACTTTTAAAGATGTCCATTCATAGGGGTAAATTTACTAAGATGGGAGTTCCATTTCAGATGGGATGTTGCTATGGGCAACAAATCAGATTCTATTATCTTCTAAAAGGTGCTAAATAAGAAGTAGATTCTAATTGGTTGCCCTTAGCAATATCTCCTATGTAATAGAACTCCCTTCTTAGTGCATAAATCCATTAGAGCTAACTCACTTCCAGATATTGGGCCAGATGCACTAAGCTTGAGAAGTGATAAATGGAGAGTGCTAAAGCATTTGACAAATGACAGTTGACAGCTGAATGGTTGATGGTTTATCATTTTCCATGTTATCACTTTTCAAGCTTAGTACATCTGGCCCACAAGAGCAGCGGGAATCTGATAACTGAGACTGCTGTCATTCAGGAAAAATCTCCTTCAACCAATATTAATTAATATTTTGACTCACTGGAGTTTGTACTGTGTCTACAGCACTGATTGTCACATTACGAACTGCTGTGAGTTAAAAGAGGATTCGGTTTACAGGTTAAATCAGGGATGGGGAACCTTCGACCCTCCAGCTGTTGGAACTGCACATCCCAGCATGCCTTGTTACAGTTTTGCTATGTGGCCATGCTACAACTGTTGCAAGCCATGCTGGGATGTGTAGTTCAACAACAGCTGTAGGGCCGAAGATTCCCCATCCCTGGGTTAGGTTAGGTGTAAATAAAAGTTGTGTGCTAAATCACATTGTCGACTGTCAATATTATGTTCGTGTTGGCATTCCAAATTTCAACATTCTGAATGTTGACCTAATATACTACATCCACTTAATCTGCCAGTTTGCCTTAAAATCTCGTATGTTTTGCCTGAGACTTAAACTTTCTAAGCTTTACGCCTTTTGGTATAAGGAATATGGAATGGTATATTCTTTTTAAGCCATGAGTGTAAGCCAAAGCTAATGCCCTGCTTACTTATTTCTTTTATTTGTTTATCATTGAAAATTGACGTCAGAATCACATTTTTGTATATATAGTGTTATACAGTGTGTGACATGTCTAATATTTGCATTTATCTAGAAAAAACTCTGAAACTGCAGTATCACCTTGTGATTAATAGTCCCTCAAATTATGAAAATCACTGAAATAAATATTTTCAATAATTACACACATTATTCAGCCATTATTTGTAATAATATAAGTACCCATATTGTTGCATCACATTATTATTTATAATAATAATGAAACACTTGTGACTTGACATAAGTGTAAACGGTAGTGGCGTCGGAATGGGGTGGCAAGGGGGCAGCTGATTCCCCCCAAACATTAGAGAGGCACTCTTTGAATGAGGAGCGGCCAGGGAGGATGACCCACCGCAGCAGCAGGCTTTTATGTCCAGTGGAGCTTCCCCTTGATGAGCCTGGTGCACAGTAGTGAAGAAACACAAAATAAATTGAAATTCCCAGCAGCCCTTGCTGCAGTGACCTGTAGTTTATTTACAGTGTGCAGTCAGTGCCATGCCAGCAGCATGATCAGGGGAGGAGACCTCCAGCACCAGCCTAAGCCAACCTAAATGGTGAGTGTGACTCATGGCAGAGCACTGTATATGTGTGTGTGTGTGTGTGTGTGTGTGTGTGTGTAACTGCTAAATATTGTGACTGTATGTGTATGACTAAATGTGTGTGTTTCTGTGTAACAATATGTGTATGAAATGAGTGTGTGCAGGTGTATGACTATGTGTGTGAAAGTATATGTGCATGTGTATAGGTGTGTGATTTTAACCTTCCCCTCCTACAGCCTAACCCTAACCTCCCATCCTGCAGCCTTACCAATCCCTGCCTCAGCCTAACCTACCCTCACGCAGCCTAACTTTAACTTCCTCTCCCACAGCCTAACCCACCCCTCCCACAGCCTTTCCCTAACCTTCCTTCCCACAGCCTTACCCATCCCTCCATCTGCTTAACCCTAACCTCCCCTCACACAGCCTAACCCTAACCTCCCCTCCAGCAGCCTTACCCATCCCTCCCTCAGCCTAACCGTAACCTACCCTCACGCAGCCTAACCCTAACTTTTTCTCCCGCAGCCTTACCCATCCCTCCCTCCATCTAACCCTAACCTCCCCTCACACAGCCTAACCTCCCCTCCCACAGCCTTACCCATCCATCCCTCTGCCTAACCTCCCCTCACACAGCCTAACCCTAACCTCACCCCCGCAGCCTTACCCATCCCTTCCTCCGCCTAATCTTAACCTCCCCTCACACAGCCTAAGCTCCCCTCCTGCACCCTTACCCATCCCTCCCGCAACCTAACCTTAAACTCCCCTCCCACAGCATAACCCTAACCTCCCCTTTTGCAGCCTAAGGCTGGGGGGGGGGGGGGAATCCTGTGCTGATCGCTTTGCTTAAGCAAGATTGCTCAGCACACATCGCGGCATGTGTGGTGCACCCGCAATGTGTACTAAGCAATCTAAGCAATCTGTGCTCAGTGGGGTTTTGACTGTCTTATCCTGTGGGTAATGGTGATGCACGGGACCCTTATTTCGGTCATCATTTGTATAAAATGTTCAATTGTGAGAAGCCTATCAGATTTGGATTCAAGGCATGGTGTCTGTGTTCTGCAGATGGTTACTTGTACTAACCTTATTGTATGGAGGTGCTTGTATACACAACATAACGTTATGATTGTGGGTAAAAAAAAGCATGTCAGTATCAATTTTCCATTGCTGATCAAGGATTATAATACCAACATGGCAGGCGTAGTCCTTCACAATAATGCAATTTAGGCAATTACTGAGTTGGTATTTGCTCAAAGAAGTGGTGGTGGCCACTGTTCACCAATACTGTGTCAAACATGATGGTAAATGTTTGGAAATTAAATGTTTTGGCAGAAAAAATTTAGGAAAAAAAAACAGCTCTTATCACAGCTGGAATTCAGAGATGTAGTCACTTGAACACTTTTATTGACAGATCATCTGGTTGATAGGGAGACTGAAAAAAAGGTGAAAGGCCAAGAATAAGTGTGCCACATGTCATTGTGTCATTGGTAGGGATTGGTATGGAAGCCCGATTTAGAATATTTTCGCCATCAGCAGGAGGGAGCTAGATGGTTCCCCTCCATTGATGGCACAGGATAACCTAAATTGTGTTTATTTTTTTTCCTGAAGGTGCTGGGATACAGAGCATAGATCCTCCTCTGACACCCCAAAAGCTCCGCCTCCAAGTTCTGATCGGCCCAAGGGCCAGTCAGTCAAAGAAAATGGACGTCCATCGACAGTTAAAACCATTGATGGTCATCCGTTACATAATATGCTGCCATCGATGGCCATTTGTACTATCATCATCAATAGCAACCATTAATGGAGATCACAATGATGGCCATCCCTAGTCATTGGTAGAATTCCAGATAATATGCCTAAACAGTGCAAAGTTTGTCAGAGCAGGATCCATTTATTAGTAAAAAGTGCAATGTGAGTTTGCATCCAAAATGTTTTGAAAAATATGCAGCTCTGTCTGCCTCAGCTTTCAGATGGCCCAGTTGGCAGTGTAGACACCTTTTATGAAGATAATGAGGATTGTTTTCCACCCAGTAACAAGAATTGCCACAATAATGCTGAAAACGACCCGCCAAATGATGCAAAACTTCAGAAATCAACAAGAAATTTGTATTACGGATGAAGGCCACCATCTGGACAATATCATATTCAAATCCAATTATCAATTATCTGTATTCCATTTGATTATGTGACATTATGTGCTAAAATTTTAAATAGCATATAACATATTTCTTAACAGTTAAAATCTGTGAGCTTTCATAAAAGAGTACTTGGGATTATTTTGAGAGCATAAATACAGGTATCTTGGATCTTTGTATATCGATTGATCCTTGGTGAGATAAATGATTACCCATGCTAACTAGAACATCATTAAGGTACTGAAAGTATATTTATAGAAGCTTGTGTTATAGCATCTCCGAGTGAATGAGAAATGTGATTTATTTCCACACTTTCTACTTTCACAAAATCCTGATGTTTCATTCATTCGTCCATTTACAAACCTTCATGCCACTTTATCTTAGTAATATTTTACAACACTACATACACATCAGCAACAATAAAGTACAATATATGCTAATCCTCTTTACTCTGCTCATATACTTAAACTTTTCATATATATTCAAATTTTGTTGTTCATTATTCTGCTAATATTTGTCAGTGTGTCTATGGATAACACGATTGTGCAGTATTTCAAGACAGACTGTGAGGTGAGGGGAAATGTGTTACAATGTGAGATGAGGGGGGATATGTTATAATAAGGGGAAATATGTTATATCATGGGGTGAGGTGCAGGGGCAAACGCAGGATTTTCAGAAGGGGGTTTCCAGAGTGGCGGAGAAAAGCACGGAGATGGACACTTAGGTGACCCAGTATATGCCGGGTAAGTTAAAGTATTATACAGGGCCGTTTCTAGACAATTTAGCTCCCAGGGCAAAGAAATAAAAATGCGCCCCCCCCCCCCCCCCCCCCCAAATATGCAGAATAAATTGCGCGTGCGGCGAAATACGGGGCGTGGTTTATTTTTTGGCTTAATATAAGGGCGTGGTCTAGCAGGAAAACAATTACCTTACATCTCACCTGCATGTCCCGACATTGGTTACCGCAGGAATTGTCATTGTCCTCCCGCACTTTAGTTGGCGGGCTGAAGGCCACACAGTGACATAAAAATAAAAAGGCCCGGATTTTCGGGGGGCGGAGCCACGACGGCGTGCACGTGAGGGAGGTTGCTCTGACCCTCTGGTGTGTTTGACTACCAGTCGGGAATCTCATGCTCTCTCTTCCCACCCTTCCCCTACCTGTTGCCCGATAGTGTGAGCTGCGGAAGCCGGTGCGTGTGTGCTGTGGCACGGAGAGCTTCAAGGGTAGGCGGCGGGTTGCCGCGCGCTCCCATACAGCAAGGACTGGGCTGGTGACGTCAGAGGTCGGCGTCTGGGGCGGACACAGATCAGCGTGCAGCGGTGGGCGCGTGGAAACGGCGTCCCTGAGATACAGGCACCGGCAAAATAAAAATAAAAAGAGCCCTTCTACCGCGACCCTGTGAAACAGTTGCTGCGGAGACGCCGGCAGAGACCTGCTCACCCCTCCAGTCGTTTGGCGGGCAGATTGCCACGTGTGCCCAGTTGGTGGAGAACTCAAGGACGCGCGGTGCAGTGAGTGGGTTGCATCCCTCTGTGCCTGTTAAACGGGGTGTGCTACGCTATACCAAATGGTGTAGCAGGTGGGCAGTATACTGCAGCAGCAGGGGACCCCCTACGTGAAAGCTCGCAAGAGAGGCCGGAGAGATAGAGAGTACTACCGCAGCTGTGAGGGCAGATCGCCTACCCATGAAGATACTGGGTGGATGAGTGGAAGCCTACTCAAAAAGAACAAACAGCAAGTATCATTGGCATTTTTTCTCTTTTTTGTGACAAGGGTTTTGCAACTGACCTGTAGAGAACAGGCTGTGTCTCAGGACTTTTCAATTGTATTAAGCACCTGTATTCAGTGAAACAGGATATAATCGTCTTTTTTTCTCTTTTTCTCTGAGCTGTGTTTAATAAGTCCACACGCACTGATAAATTGACAGTGACTGGTACGGGACTGTATAGGTAAAAGCTTTGATAGGGTCTGATTATACAGAGTGCATATCCTCTCATAGGGTGCGTGTGGTGAAAAAATCCACAAGTTCAGATGGGGAAGACGGGCCAGTCTGCAGCAGCCGCAAGGCTGGAGAAATATGCCCGAACGCAGGCACAGGGAGCGAATGCTTCACGAAATGTTACCCCCCAAAATACCCCCACAAAAACTGGCACTGATTCAGGTGCAAATGAAGTTACCTTGTCACAAGTGCTGGAAGCTATAAGTACCAGTGAATCACGGCTTTCTGAGCAATTGAATAAGGTCCAATCAGACGTAATGCTTATACGAGATGATATGCAAAAAGTTCGCCAGAGAGTATCAGAGGTGGAATCTCGGGTGTCACAAATTGAGGATAGGGTGGACCCCCTAACCACCCAGGTCAAGATGTTGTCAGAAAAAGTATCTGAAATGCGCACAAAAATCTCGGACATGGAGGGACGAATGCGCAGGAATAACATTCGCTTTGTGGGGTTTGAGGAGGAGGTTGAGGGGACCTCACCTGAAAAGTTTATTGAGGATTGGCTTCGTAAATGTTTGGGGAGTGAGGCCCTATCACCCATGTTCTCGATTGAAAGGGCGCATCGTGTTCCAACAAGGCCACCAATACCGGGGGGCCCTCATCGGACTCTAATCGCTCGTGTGCTTCAGTCCAAGGACAGGGATGACATTCTAAGACTCGCCCGCAATATGGGGGATTTAGAATATAATGGGAAAAAAATTGCAGCATTTCCCGATCTTCCATATGATGTTCAGAAGGGAAGGGCCGGGTTTCGAGAAATTAAAACAAGGCTGCGGGAATTGAATGTTAAATACGCTATGTTGTACCCTGTGAAGTTCCGGGTGATACAAAATGACGAAGCTAAATTCTTTTATTCCCCAGAAGAGGTGGCCGCCTGGATTGACAGGACTTTCCCGAGTCGGAGGCAGCTCTCTCATACGTAGTAGACTGGCTCTGTTACTTGGGAAATTACCTTCATCCCTGGGGAACTTTGTGTGTCCTTGGAATGAAAAGATATCTTAGCCGACATAGTAATGCTGATTGACTTATTTTTATTGTTTTATTTTTTGTGTATCTTTCCTTGGGTTTTTGAAACAAAAGTTATGAAAATCTGGGTATATGATATAGAGCAAAAGTAAAACACTAGAGTACCGGGCAGCGGATCGGGGGGGGGGGGGATGGGGGGTGGGGGAGGGATATAATGTTTGGTTAAGTATAAACCAGAGGGTCAGGCACGCGTTAGAAAGGTGGCTAATAAGTAATTAGTCCTACTACTAGGGGGGGTAAGAGTAAAGGTATACCTGATCGGGGAGGTAATACAGGGAGGGTACGGGTGGGTGGGAGAATGTTTAGTGTTGTAAGTCTTATTTTTGTTGGGGGGGATAGTGTGGGGTTTATGTATGTAGTGCAGGCTGTTGGTAAATCGTATATGTTTACTTATGATCAACGAATTCAGAAAAGCAAAGACAGGTACAGTCAGATTTGGCAGGACCAGTGTGTCTGGCTGGAAAAATGTATATATGATTAGATATGGTAGGGTTTATGACATGGAATGTTAGAGGAATGAATGAGAAGATCAAGCGATCCTTGGTTCTTAACCAATGCCGGATATCCACTGCTAATATAATCTGCCTTCAGGAAACCCATCTTTATGGGGATAAAATACAAGCACTAAGGCGACCCTGGATTGGTAGAACCTTTCACTCGCAATTCTCCTCATCATCTCGGGGTGTTACTGTTATAATTAAAAAAAATGTAGCTTTTGAATTGTTAACGATTAATATTGACCCAAGGGGCCGATTTGTTTTTTTGGATGGGCGAATTGAGGAAATTAGATATTGTATCCTAGCCATCTATATACCCCCTCCATTTTCATTAGAGGTATTACGGCTGGCGGTTAACTCCGCAGCCGCATGTCCAGATAGTATTGTCATCTGCCTGGGAGATTTCAATGCCGTGATGGACGTTAACTTAGATAGATGGAGTAGAAGAGGACCTAGTGATGGTAGCCAAACAAAACTGGCCCAATTTACAACTGAATTCGACTGGTGGGATGCATGGCGTGAGACGCATCCTAATGTGAAACAATATTCATTTTATTCTCCTCCACACAATGCGTTCTCAAGGATTGATAATATTTTTGTGTCTAGAAATGCTCTCATGAATATAGCCTCGATTGAGTATTTGGCCCGGGGAATTTCGGACCACTCCCCAGTGCTGCTGCAGATTAATACAGCGGTTAGCACCGGTGTTAGACTCTGGAGACTTCACCCCTCTTGGCTGTCGCAATTCAATGATATAGAGGAGGTGCGCTCAATGGTCGACGGCTTTTTCGGGACAAATGCTGGGTCCGCTGAGCCCTCGACGGTTTGGGATGCCTCAAAGGCCTACATACGTGGGATCTGTGTAAAAAAGATTGCACAAGCCAAGCGGAGGTATCGTGAAGCTGCCACGCTATTAGAAGATGAGTTGACAGTTAAGGAACAGAAGATACCGAGGCCACTAGAAAGGAATGGGTGGATGCCCAGCGTGCATGGGTAGAACATTTACAGATTATGACGACCCATAAAATGTTGAAAGACTCTCACAAGTTCTATATGAATACTGACAAAGCCAGTAAATATATGGCATATATGTCAAAATTGGATAGACCATCATGTATAGTCACAAAAATAAGATTAGACACAGGAATGGTGGCCACCAACGCACCGGATATTGCAGCGGCATTCTGTGCACACTTTAGAGAGGTTTATGCTACAAAAAATACGTACGGTAATGATGAGATTAAAAACTATCTTCAGGGCATCGATCTTCCAGTCCTTTCTAGGGGTGACAGCGAGATGCTTGATGCCCCGATTTCTATCGAGGAGGTAGTGGCAGCTATTAAATCCCTTCCGACTGGTAAGGCCCCAGGGGTAGATGGAATCCCTGCGGAATTTTATAAGAAATTTGAAGAGATTTTTGCCCCCAAATTACTGCTTTATTTTTGTAAAATGGACCAGGGGGGGGGCTTTGCGAGTTCAATGACAGAGGCAATTATTAGTGTCATCCCAAAAAATGATAAAGATCCATCAATAGTAGATTCGTACCGTCCTATCTCCCTGATCACGACAGATGCAAAGATTTTTGCTAAAATTCTGGTCACCAGACTAAATGCCGTGATCGGTAAGATAATTCACCCAGATCAGGTCGGGTTTATGTGCGGTAAGTCTACGGCAATAAGTCTTCGTAGATTATTTATGTATTTACAAATGGCAGATATACTAGGAACCCCAGTTGCTATTGCATCATTCGACGCTAACAAAGCGTTCGATTCAGTGGAATGGCCGTATCTGAGGCTGGTCCTATCTGCGTACGGGATAGGCCCTAGATACATAAACTGGATATTCAGGTTATATCAATCTCCTAAAGCCAGAGTCTTGGTCAATGGTTATTTGTCCGAACTGTTCCCACTGTCTAGGGGCACCCGCCAAGGGTGTCCACTTTCTCCTTTATTATTTGCGCTCGCCATAGAGCCAATGGCATGTAAATTGCGATTGCTACTGGGCCCAACGGGTGAGAGCCGGAGTCCCATTAGCAATATTATCTCGCTATATGCAGATGATTTATTGGTCGGCATGAACGACCACACTAGTCAGCTGCCTCAGGTTATTGGAGATATACGGGAGTTTGGTCGGTATTCCGGATTGACCATTAACTATGGTAAATCTCAGCTGTTAATAACTGGGATAGTAAACCAAAATGGGCCTCACTGCGAGTTTTGCCCTCCAGTGGTGGATAAGTTTAAATATTTAGGAATAGTGGTTTCAAGTACTCCAGCTGACTATATTGCGCACAATCTGGACCCTATAATCGAAGAGTGTAAAATTAGATGCAAAAATTGGCAGCACCTCCCATTAACTATCTTGGGACGTGTTAACTTAATAAAAATGGTAATACTTCCCAAACTTCTGTATATATTTACTCATTCTCCCATTCTAATAAAAGAAACAACATTTACTAAAATTCGCCAAGTGATCTCATCGTATGTTTGGAAAAATAAAACGCCGAGAATTAGAATGTCGTTTCTGTGTAGAGAGCGAAGTGAGGGGGGGTTTGCTATGCCCAATTTTAAAATATACTATTATGCCGCCCAATTAACTCATCTTGTAACCTGGATAAGCGGAAATGAGTATTCTGCAGAACTTGGGAAGTATGTTGCCAATATTTTTCCTAACCATTCGCCGTTACAAGTTGTCCTAAAGCAGGGAGGTCACCGCAAAGTTCCCCCATTCATGCAAGAATTACGGGTTATTTGGCAATGGGCGTGTAAGAAAATGGGGTTTGAAGAGATAGATCCGGATACATATATTTTCTCCATGACCCAGTTTTCCAGTTTAAATGCAAATCAGGGAGGGAGAATGTGGGAGTACTATGGAATAAAAGCTGTGGGTCAGGTCTTTGAGGGGAATGTGCTGAAACCTTTTTCTCAGCTGCAGATGGAATTTGCACTTCCTAAACATATGTTTTATAGGTATCTGCAGCTGAGAAGTGCTTTAGCGCAAGAAAGCCGCATGAAACAAATTGTTCTGGCTGAATCCCCTCTAAAAAAATTTGTGAAAACCATAGGGAATAGAAAAACTCTTTCTAAATGGTATAAATTTCTTATGATTAATACACAAATAGACAATAGAGATGGATTAACTAATAAATGGCTGATTAATATCCCGGAGATGGACAGTGAAGAATGGAGAGTAGCGTTAGAGGCCCCTCGCATGTCTACTAATTCTATAAGAATCCAACAAGTTCAGCTAAATATTCTTTATCGTACATACCTAACACCTGATAGGATTTCAAGATTCTCGCAGGAATATGGTAATCGGTGCCCGAAGTGTCATAATATTGGTTGTGGGTTTTGGCATTTATTGTGGGAATGTTGTGAAGTACAGAAGTTTTGGCAGGAGGTTGGTGGGGTACTTATGAGTATCAGGCTAGAGGCCGAGGACCTTCGTCCTCTGACAATTATTTTAGGGGTATGGCCGAGCTCTGTACCATCGGGATTCCGACAGTTGTTGATAAACTTGTGTGCAATAGCAAAGGTCATTATCGCCCGTAGGTGGATGGCGAGAGAAAGCCCTGGAGTCCAGGAATGGATTGCCCTGGCTAATTCAAACATGATGCATGAGCGTTACGTGTACTCTTCCAGGAACGCTGCAGATAAATTTTATGTTATATGGGAGAAGTGGTATTATTCAAAATATTATACTAGTTAGGTTCCGTTCTTGGTTTTTTTTTTTTTTTTTTTTTTTGCGGTTGGAGTTCTCACCCTAACACACTCCACATAATATTAAAGCGGGGGAAAAGACGCCCCAGTATATGTAAAAGAGAAAGGGGAAGGAAAGGGGAAAGGAAAGAAAAGGGAAAGGAAAAAAAAGAAAAAAAAAAAAAGGGGGCACTTTAAACAGAAATACCTTTAATAGGTATGATGTCTTACACGGTAGGTTGTTAACGGGGACGGGAGGGAGGGAGGGCGGGGGGAATTCACTAGTACACTATAAGAATTTCTTCTAAGCACGAAGAGAATAATTGTACAAGCCCACACAAAAGAGCCAGGTGGTTTATAAATAAGTGGAATTCTAGGCCTGTACCTTTGCGGGCACACTCACACATATGGTAGTTAAGAATTTTTTTTTTCTTTTTTTTTTTTTGGGGGGGGGTGGGGGGTGGTGGAAGGGAAAGGAAGATCCTAGCTGAATTAATCTATGATTAATCAATTGATACCTAGTTCCTGGAGGTATGTTTGCACGTAACGGCCAGCGCACGATATAAAGGAGACGGAATCGATATTGTGTCTACTGCAGGAGATACTGGTCCGCGCATTACATTAGTCCTGTCTGTTTAACGGATTCGATTGAAGGATAGTCTTATGCTGCACTATATGATGTTTGTCGTATGTTTGATGAATTTGTCATATTGTATTGTAATGTATTGTTTTGTCGTGGTGAATGTATGTAAATGTCAGAAACTTTCAATAAAGAATAAATAAAAAAAAAAAAAAAAAAAATAAAAAGGCCCACACAGTGACCTAGTACGCCTCACAGATCAAGGCCAAACAATGACAGACTACTTAAATCATTATACACTATTTATCAGTGATGCCAATTACACATTACGCTGCACACTGTGATGACAATTACACATTACGCCGCACACTGTGATGACAATTACATATTACACCGCACACCATGATGACAATTACACATTATGTCGCACACCGTGATGACAATTACACATTATGTCGCACACCATAATGCTCATTAGATCCCACACTGTGATGCCCATTACACCCACACTGTGATGGCAATTACACAATACTCCCCACACCGTAATGCCTATTACACATTATGCCCCAGGCGCCGCTGCCGTACAACTGATGCCATTTACTAATATGCCCCCACAGTGCCAGATATGCCCCCACAGTGCCATACATATATGCCCCCACAGTGCCACAAGCAGCACAACTCACTGTCTCTGGCCCTGGGTCTCCCCCTCCAGTCCCCTGCCACTGCCATATGCCCCTACAGTGCCACATATATGCCCCCACAGTGCCACATATATGCCCCCACAGTGCCACATATATGCCCCCACAATGGCAAATATGCCCCCACAGTGCCACAGATATGCCCCCACAGTGCCACAGATATACCCCCACAGTGCCACAGATATGCCCCCACAGTGCCACACATATGCCCCTACAGTGCCAGATATGCCCCCAGTGCCACAGATATGCCCCCACAGTTACACAGATATGCCCCCACAGTGACACATATATGCCCCCACAGTGACACATATATGCCCCCACAATGCCAAATATGCCCCCACAGTGACACAGATATGCCTTCACAGTGCCACACATATGCCCCTACAGTGCCAGATATGCCCCCACAGTGCCACAGATATGCCCCCACAGTGCTACAGATATACCCCCACAATGCCAAATATGCCCCCACAGTGCCACAGATATGTCTTCACAGTGCCACACATATGCCCCTACAGTGCCAGATATGCCCCCACAGTGCCACACATATGCCCCCAAAGTGCCACAACTTACTGTGGCTCTGGGTCTCCCCCTCCAGTCCCCCGCCGCTGCCATCGCTGGTGTTGGTGCTGGTGGTGGTGGTGCTGCTGATGCTGCTGCTTCTTCTTTCCATCGCGCGTCTCTCCTTCCCCTTGTCCCTGAGCCACCAGACATTCATGCCTCGCGGGCTGGCTCCTGATTGGCTGCCGGCCCGCGAGCGCTCTCTGATTGGCTGACAGCCAGGCCCCAGTGAGCGAGGGGAAGGAGAGACGCAGAATGCGCTCCGCTCCCCTCCCCTCCCCTCCCCTGGGAAATCAGTGAGTGAGCGCCTGATCTTGTCGAGGCGGCCGGGGAGAGGGGGAGGAATTGAGGCGGCGGCGGCAGCGTTGGGGGGAGCTGCCGGGCCAGTGGCGTAACTATAAATTTTGCTCCCCCCTGCCAAAAAATTTATTGCGCCCCCCCCACCTAATAATAATAATGTGCCCACTGAATGCTGGCCCCTGCTCCAGTACACTCCTCCCTGAAGGGTGCTCTCCTATGAGTCTACACTGAGAGACTGCACAGCAACAGGCGCTCATTTCATGCTCTTAAGGAACTAGTTGGCCGGGCCAATGGTGCAGCACATCGCCATGACAGCGCTTCCTGTCACGGCACATCCTCAGAGACGGCAGCTGTTTGCAGCAGGATCGCGTAGTAGACCTTAGATGTAGGTGTGAGTGCGACTATTTGATGTCACCCTGCTGGGGTGACACCTGAGTGCATTCCACCCCCACCCCCACAGACTGGTTTAGGGGGGAGCGGAAAGATGGGATCAGGTGGCATGAAGCACCGGAGTAAGGGGACGCACACGCATCTCGTGCGTGCACGTTCCCTTCCGGTGGCTGTTGGGGGCTGGCGAATCTACCGCCAGCCCCTGCAAGAATGAGATATAGACTCACTGTAAGATATATAGATATATACACACATATACAGTATATATATATATATATATAATATATATATATACACACACATACAGTATATATATATATATATATATATATATATATATATATATATAGATAACTTATTTTAAATAGTGCTGGTGTAAAAAAAACCGCACCTCTGTTTTTGCCAAGTAAGGTGTCACTATGGACTGAGTGGGACTGGGACACTTTTTCTTTTCAGCTCCCTCCTGCTGGTTTCCAGCTCCTCGTGTCACTGTCTGGCCTCTCCACTCCAGCGTGTGACGTGATGACGTCACACGCATAGGAGAAGCTGAGGCAGGGACCAGCAGACACTGCTGCTTCCACTGCCTCTGACACTTCAGCCAAGGCCGCGCCCACGCCCGTAAACCCGCCCTCCCATTGGATACTTCACCCGCACTCCCTCCCATTGGACAACCCATCCGCCCGTCGATTGACAGATCATACCTGTCATGGCCGCGCCCGTGCCGACTCGCCTGTGATCAGCGAGCGCACGGGCAGCGGCAGGCGGCCGTGGCTCAACAAGCAGCCCGGCCTCATCTCTATACTAATGTAGTGTGACAGACTCTCTGATTGTCTGTCACACACTTGTTCGGCACCTGGCGCCCACGCAGCCCCCGCTCCCCCAAGCAGCAGCGGGGGCTGCTTTACGGTATCTCCGGCGGTATCTCCGCCACTGTGCCGGGCGCCCTAGCTGTTAACAGAGGCGGACAAGCCGTGCGGCGCCCCGGGCTGCTGCACGGCTTGTCCGCCTCTAGAAATGGCCCTGGTATTATAGATAGACCAAATGTATATAAATAATAATAATTTTATATATATATATATATATATATATATATATATATATATATATATATATCCAAGGAGATAAAGAGCGCACTCACCAGACTTGAATTAAAACTTCAAACTTTTATTTGATCCATTAAAAATTCCACAAGGCAAGGTCGACGTTTCGGGTCATCGCATGACCCTTTTTCAAGACAACAGACGCCTGGATCCCTGAAGCAGTGTGACAGACACTATCCCCTCTCCAACTCATATACCATGGGACACCTCCCCCTAAGTTAACATCCACCAATCACAGTTAATAGTCATAAATCAGACTCACCTGTTGCTCATTATATCAGGTGTATTCATGTTATTCACAGCCTTGTTACCTGGCGTGCGTTCCATATAGTCGGAAGAAGCTGTTATGCTTACTTCCTATCAGCTCATGTAATGCGTGTCACTAAATTTAGTGCATATGATAGGCTTACTATCGCTGACGCGCACAGCGTGCGTCACCGGGTTTTAAATCACAAGTCTCACAGCGTCTACTTCACCGCGGTGATTGGACCATATTAGGTCACGTGGACATGGTCCGGCCTGTTTGTGTATTCCACAATACTAGGCAACGGCCACCACGTTACTCCTATAGGTCTGTATGTAGTCACATGGGCACAACATCAGGACTGCGTTTTTTCAATTGTCATTGGTGTCAAATGATGCATGTAGCTATCATCCAATTAGGAGCGCAATATAGCGCTGTCAAAATATTAGGATTCCAAGGGATACTTGTCAGATTTAGGAGGATAGTGTCGACACATTCAGCAATAATACACATAATTATTAACAATAAAAATTAAAAAAGGAGAGGCGGTGTCAAACGGATCATCTGTCGACAGTGCAGAAACTGCATGTCGACCAGGCGATCAGTGGACACCAACTCACCTCAGACGCACATCAGTCTATAAATTCATATCTACTGGAACAAATTGTAGCTAGCTTATACAGCCTAGTGGTCCTGTAGACAGAACAGTGGTTATCATAAGCAAAGCATTCATAGAGCAAATGTTTAAACATCATAAGAAAATCATTAATAAAAAACTTCCTTGCAAAAACTTTTTTAAAAAAATCCCTGGAAAAAATTCTTTATAAAAAAGATTATTCTTGTGTGAAGAATTCTTTGAATTGATGGGCACCAACTTTTATGGAAGAGAAAATTTTCAAAGAAAGGGGGACTCCTTTAAGTTCATTACTGATAGTCAGTCAAATTCAAGTCTCATCAATCTTCTCAGAAAACTCAGTCCATGAGTCATATTGATGCGCAAAGATTTTTGTCAAAGAAACATAGCCAAAGAATTCTTCTCATTCAGCCCTCTAGGGGCCACAGTGTCCAAATGATTAATCCAGAAGGCCTCCTTACGCAACAAGGCCAGCCCTCTGTCACCACCTCTGGATGATGGCATTATCCAGTCTATAATCATATAGCGTAAGCATGACACTTGATGTTTAGCTGCAAGAAAGTGTGCTGCTACAGGTTTGTCTGTCCTACCAGTCTCTAGCGCCAATTTGATCGAGGACCTGTGTTGGCCCATTCTGATGCGCAGAGAACAAATTGTCTTCCCGACATACATTAAGCCGCATGGGCAAGTCAGATAATAGACAATATGGTCGAGTTGACAATGTAATTTGTGTCGTAAAAAGATCTTTTTTCCACTGTGCGGATGACAGAAATATGGACCTGTAATAAGGCCCCGACAGGTCAAACAACCAATACATCGAAAGCAGCCCTTTCTCTTGGGTATCCATTGTGTCTCTGTCGACTCTACATGTTTTACTGATGTACGGTATAACTCATCCTTCAAATTTCTTCCACGTGTGACGCTAATCAATGGAGGTTTTTTCTGAAGTCGTCTAAAGGCAGGATCTGTGGTGATTAGATGCCAATTCTTCTTTAGCAACCTTTGTGTTGTTGTTAGCTGTGTGTCACAGTGGGTAGTGAGTACCATACGATCTTCTGCCTTGCTTCTTATGCATGGTGGAATAGCCTGGTGAGTGGCTCTTGCTTTAATTAGACATTTTGTGATGTCTTGTGGCTTGTATCCCCTGGACAAAAATCTTTCAGTGCATTCCTCTAATTGTCTATCGGCTTGTATCGGGTCAGAGTTGTTCCGTAACACCCGTAAGAATTGTGAAACTGGCAGGTTGGATTTTAAATGGCACGGATGATGGCTGCTTGCCCAGAGCAACGTATTTCTATCTGTTATTTTTCTGAAGAGGGTATACTGCAAAAGCCCCCCTGTTCGATAGATTGTTACATCCAGAAAGTCAATCTTTTTGGAGTCAATTGTTGCTGTAAACTTTACTGGCGAAGGCAAAGCATTAAGACACATAACCATCTCATTGAAAAGTGCTATACCTCCACGCCAAATAATGACAATATCATCGATATAACGCTTAAAGTAAATAAAAAAATCACCATATTTTGGAAAGATATAGTTCCGCTCATAGTGGTCCATGTACAGGTTGGCGTAGCTAGGGGCCACATTGGACCCCATAGCCGTGCCAGCCAGCTGTACATAGTGTTCTCCTTCATACATGAAGTGATTGTCACCCAGCACTAGTTGTAATAGTGAGACCAAAAATTCGGTGGGCGGACATTTATCAATTCGTTTTTGTAAGGCTTCTCTGATCACCTGGATGCCTTCAATGTGTGGGATGATTGTGTATAATGAACACACATCAAGTGTGCCCAACAAATCACCCTCCATCAGAGGACCTAATTGGTCCAAATCTCTCAAGAGGTGACCAGTGTCCTTTAAATATGTGGGGTTTTTTTGTACCAAGGGTTGGAGATGATGATCGAGAAAACGAGCCAAGGGTTGTAGCTCAGATCCCCTTGCTGATATAATAGGACGACCCGGTGGCTCCACTAGTGTCTTATGTATTTTTGGTAGTGTATATAACACTGGGCACACCGGGTAGTCTACTGTCAAAAAATCTTTCTCATCATCATCCAACCAACCTTGGCTGTAGGCCATACTAATCAAAGTGTCAACTTTCTTTTTAGTCGACACCATAGGGTTTATGTCCACCTTTTTGTAAGTGTTTTTGTCTGCCAGTTGTCGCATAATCTCTTTATTATACATATTAAAATCTTGCAAAACCACCGCTCCGCCTTTGTCGGCGTTGCGGATCACTAGTTTGTTGTTACTTTTCAAGTCCTTTAATGCTTGTCTTTCTGCAGGGCTTAGGTTATCAAATTGTATTTTTGCTGTTTGGGTTTGGATTCTACTTTCATGTTCCACTACCCTTAGAAAAGTTTTCAAGCTAGGGTTCGTGGAAGTAGGGTCGAAAGTGCTCGGTTGTTTAAATGGTCTGGCAGTACCACATTGAGTCACAGGTGTGGATTTATTGTCAAAGAACTCACGCAACCTTAGTTTGCGTCCATTCTTATAATGATCGACTGACCATCTAAATGGGTCGTGTTTTGTTGTGGGTATGAAGGATAACCCTTTGGTTAGAAGGGATTCCTCTGCTGGGGTTAGTTTATAAGAAGATAAATTAAAGATTAACTCCTGGCATTCCTCTTGCCTCTCGGACGGCCTCTTCCTCTTCCAGCCCCCCCGCCTCGTTTGCCGTCGCCTCTTGGCCTTGTGCCTTCCCGATAAAGGCCCAAATTTTGGCCTAAAAAAGCAGACGTCGAGGATGAGGATGGGCCTGTTGGAGGTAGGGTATCAAAGGACTCAGCCTCAGATGAGGAGTTAGAGTGGAACTGATTGTGCTCACAATTATAGTTCCTATAGGCTGAACCTCTTGATTCAGCCTATAGAAACTATAATCGTGAGCACAATCAGTTCCACTCTAACTCCTCATCTGAGGCTGAGTCCTTTGATACCCTACCTCCAACAGGCCCATCCTCATCCTCGACGTCTGCTTTTTTAGGCCAAAATTTGGGCCTTTATCGGGAAGGCACAAGGCCAAGAGGCGACGGCAAACGAGGCGGGGGGGGGCTGGAAGAGGAAGAGGCCGTCCGAGAGGCAAGAGGAATACCAGGAGTTAATCTTTAATTTATCTTCTTATAAACTAACCCCAGCGGAGGAATCCCTTCTAACCAAAGGGTTATCCTTCATACCCACAACAAAACACGACCCATTTAGATGGTCAGTCGATCATTATAAGAATGGACGCAAACTAAGGTTGCGTGAGTTCTTTGACAATAAGGGGGAAATTTACTAAAATGGATTCGTAGAAAAAAGGTGTATTCGTAGGGAGAAATACACCTTTTTTTTACGAATTTGTATTTTCGGGATTTACAATCCCAAAAATACAACAATTCGTAGTCCTAAAGATGGAACATTCGTATTTGTAGTTACAAATACGAATGTCTACACCATCGATAGAATACGACAGAAATCACCATTAAAAGAATGGTGGTTTCTGATGTACTAAGCAGCCGTACTGATAATACGGCTGCTTAGTGGTGTAAAACACCCACGCAAATACGACAGGAAAATAGAACACCATTTTCATGTCGTATTTGCGTTTTAGCCTGCACGGATCAGTCAGATCCGTGCAGGCTACAGTGTAAAAAAATAGAAAAATTAAATAAATAAAAAAAAAACCGGCGTGGGGTCCCCCCCACAGCCGAAACCAGCACCAGGCTGACAGAGCCTGGAGCCGGTAATTAAAAATCAGGGAACCCGACAAATAGGGGTTCCCCGATTTTTAACAACCAGCCCCAGGCTCCTGCTCTGGGGCTGGTTCCCAAAATACGGGGGACAAAATGAGTAGGGGTCCCCCGTATTTTAAGAACCAGCCCCAGGCAAAACCAGCCAGCAGGCTAATGCCACAGCCGGGGGGAGACTTTTTATACAAGTCCCCCCGGCCAAAGCATTCATCCCTACCGACCAGTCAGCCTGGCCAGGGGCCCTGGGGGAGTGGGGACCCCCCCAATAAAGGGGTCCCCCCCCTCCAGGACTTACCTGACCAGGCTGAAGCCTGGTGCTGTCCTCGATGCCCCTGGGCGGTGGGCATCGAGCTGATAGTTGTGTAAAAAATAGAAGAAACCATTGTTTTTTACTGTGGCACTACAAGACCCAGCGGGCCCTTTAATGCCCAGCAGGCTGGGACTTGTGGTTCTCCAAGTCCCAGCTTGCTGGGGAGGCTTGCTGGCACTTGTAGTGCCACAGTAAAAAACAATGGTTTCTTCTATTTTTTACACAACTATCAGCTCGATGCCCACCGCCCAGGGGCATCGAGGACAGCACCAGGCTTCAGCCTGGTCAGGTAAGTCCTGGAGGGGGGGGACCCCTTTATTGGGGGGGTCCCCACTCCCCCAGGGCCCCTGGCCAGGCTGACTGGTCGGTAGTGTTAATGCTTTGGCCGGGGGGACTTGCATAAAAAGTCTCCCCCCGGCTGTGGCATTAGCCTGCTGGCTGGTTTTGCCTGGGGCTGGTTCTTAAAATACGGGGGACCCCTACTCATTTTGTCCCCCGTATTTTGGGAACCAGCCCCAGAGCAGGAGCCTGGGGCTGGTTGTTAAAAATCGGGGAACCCCTATTTGTCGGGTTCCCTGATTTTTAATTACCGGCTCCAGGCTCTGTCAGCCTGGTGCTGGTTTCGGCTGTGGGGGGGACCCCACGCCGGTTTTTTTTTTATTTATTTTTTTTTTTGTTTTTTTTTACACCTTGCAGCCTGCACGGATCTGACTGATCCGTGCAGACTGCTAGAAATAATTCGTATTAGCGGCCGTATATACGGCCGCTAATACGAATTCCTACGACATCGGTGGGTTACAAAGCAGTCGTATATGACTGCTTTGTAAATCCCCCTCCGGAACACGACTTTGCATACGACTTAAACAGTCGTATGCAGTCGTAGGGAAAATACCAATACGAAAAACTAGGTTTTTCATATTGGTAAATTTCCCCCTAAATCCACACCTGTGACTCAATGTGATACTGCCAGACCATTTAAACAACCAAGCACTTTCGACCCTACATCCACGAACCCTAGCTTGAAAACTTTTCTAAGGGTAGTGGAACATGAAAGTAGAATCCAAACCCAAACAGCAAAAATACAATTTGATAACCTAAGCCCTGCAGAAAGACAAGCATTAAAGGACTTGAAAAGTAACAACAAACTAGTGATCCGCAACGCCGACAAAGGCGGAGCGGTGGTTTTGCAAGATTTTAATATGTATAATAAAGAGAATATGCGACAACTGGCAGACAAAAACACTTACAAAAAGGTGGACATAAACCCTATGGTGTCGACTAAAAAGAAAGTTGACACTTTGATTAGTATGGCCTACAGCCAAGGTTGGTTGGATGATGATGAGAAAGGTTTTTTGACAGTAGACTACCCGGTGTGCCCAGTGTTATATACACTACCAAAAATACATAAGACACTAGTGGAGCCACCGGGTCGTCCTATTATATCAGCAAGGGGATCTGAGCTACAACCCTTGGCTCGTTTTCTCGATCATCATCTCCAACCCTTGGTACAAAAAACCCCCACATATTTAAAGGACACTGGTCACCTCTTGAGAGATTTGGACCAATTAGGTCCTCTGATGGAGGGTGATTTGTTGGGCACACTTGATGTGTGTTCATTATACACAATCATCCCACACATTGAAGGCATCCAGGTGATCAGAGAAGCCTTACAAAAACGAATTGATAAATGTCCGCCCACCGAATTTTTGGTCTCACTATTACAACTAGTGCTGGGTGACAATCACTTCATGTATGAAGGAGAACACTATGTACAGCTGGCTGGCACGGCTATGGGGTCCAATGTGGCCCCTAGCTACGCCAACCTGTACATGGACCACTATGAGCGGAACTATATCTTTACTGGCGAAGGCAAAGCATTCCACCCCCACCCCCACAGACTGGTTTAGGGGGGGAGCGGAAAGATGGGATCAGGCGGCATGAAGCACCGTAGTAAGGGGACGCACACGCATCTCGTGCGTGCACGTTCCCTTCCGGTGGCTGTTGGGGGCTGGCGAATCTACCGCCAGCCCCTGCAAGAATGAGATATAGACTCACTGTGAGATATATAGATATATACACACATATACAGTATATATATATATATATATATATATATATATAATATATATATAATATATATATATACACACATACAGTATATATATATATATATATATATATATATATATATATATATATATATATATATATATAACTTATTTTAAATAGTGCTGGTGTAAAAAAAAACGCACCTCTGTTTTTGCCAAGTAAGGTGTCACTATGGACTGAGTGGGACTGGGACACTTTTTCTTTTCAGCTCCCTCCTGCTGGTTTCCAGCTCCTCGTGTCACTGTCTGGCCTCTCCACTCCAGCGTGTGACGTGATGACGTCACACGCATAGGAGAAGCTGAGGCAGGGACCAGCAGACACTGCTGCTTCCACTGCCTCTGACACTTCAGCCAAGGCCGCGCCCACGCCCGTAAACCCGCCCTCCCATTGGATACTTCACCCGCACTCCCTCCCATTGGACAACCCATCCGCCCGTCGATTGACAGATCATACCTGTCATGGCCGCGCCCGTGCCGACTCGCCTGTGATCAGCGAGCGCACGGGCAGCGGCAGGCGGCCGTGGCTCAACAAGCAGCCCGGCCTCATCTCTATACTAATGTAGTGTGACAGACTCTCTGATTGTCTGTCACACACTTGTTCGGCACCTGGCGCCCACGCAGCCCCCGCTCCCCCAAGCAGCAGCGGGGGCTGCTTTACGGTATCTCCGGCGGTATCTCCGCCACTGTGCCGGGCGCCCTAGCTGTTAACAGAGGCGGACAAGCCGTGCGGCGCCCCGGGCTGCTGCACGGCTTGTCCGCCTCTAGAAATGGCCCTGGTATTATAGATAGACCAAATGTATATAAATAATAATAATTTTATATATATATATATATATATATATATATATATATCCAAGGAGATAAAGAGCGCACTCACCAGACTTGAATTAAAACTTCAAACTTTTATTTGATCCATTAAAAATTCCACAAGGCAAGGTCGACGTTTCGGGTCATCGCATGACCCTTTTTCAAGACAACAGACGCCTGGATCCCTGAAGCAGTGTGACAGACACTATCCCCTCTCCAACTCATATACCATGGGACACCTCCCCCTAAGTTAACATCCACCAATCACAGTTAATAGTCATAAATCAGACTCACCTGTTGCTCATTATATCAGGTGTATTCATGTTATTCACAGCCTTGTTACCTGGCGTGCGTTCCATATAGTCGGAAGAAGCTGTTATGCTTACTTCCTATCAGCTCATGTAATGCGTGTCACTAAATTTAGTGCATATGATAGGCTTACTATCGCTGACGCGCACAGTGTGCGTCACCGGGTTTTAAATCACAAGTCTCACAGCGTCTACTTCACCGCGGTGATTGGACCATATTAGGTCACGTGGACATGGTCCGGCCTGTTTGTGTATTCCACAATACTAGGCAACGGCCACCACGTTACTCCTATAGGTCTGTATGTAGTCACATGGGCGCAACATCAGGACTGCGTTTTTTTCAATTGTCATTGGTGTCAAATGATGCATGTAGCTATCATCCAATTAGGAGCGCAATATAGCGCTGTCAAAATATTAGGATTCCAAGGGATACTTGTCAGATTTAGGAGGATAGTGTCGACACATTCAGCAATAATACACATAATTATTAACAATAAAAATTAAAAAAGGAGAGGCGGTGTCAAACGGATCATCTGTCGACAGTGCAGAAACTGCATGTCGACCAGGCGATCAGTGGACACCAACTCACCTCAGACGCACATCAGTCTATAAATTCATATCTACTGGAACAAATTGTAGCTAGCTTATACAGCCTAGTGGTCCTGTAGACAGAACAGTGGTTATCATAAGCAAAGCATTCATAGAGCAAATGTTTAATCATCATAAGAAAATCATTAATAAAAAACTTCCTTGCAAAAACTTTTTTTTAAAAATCCCTGGAAAAAATTCTTTATAAAAAAGATTATTCTTGTGTGAAGAATTCTTTGAATTGATGGGCACCAACTTTTATGGAAGAGAAAATTTTCAAAGAAAGGGGGACTCCTTTAAGTTCATTACTGATAGTCAGTCAAATTCAAGTCTCATCAATCTTCTCAGAAAACTCAGTCCATGAGTCATATTGATGCGCAAAGATTTTTGTCAAAGAAACATAGCCAAAGAATTCTTCTCATACAGCCCTCTAGGGGCCACAGTGTCCAAATGATTAATCCAGAAGGCCTCCTTACGCAACAAGGCCAGCCCTCTGTCACCACCTCTGGATGATGGCATTATCCAGTCTATAATCATATAGCGTAAGCATGACACTTGATGTTTAGCTGCAAGAAAGTGTGCTGCTACAGGTTTGTCTGTCCTGCCAGTCTCTAGCGCCAATTTGATCGAGGACCTGTGTTGGCCCATTCTGATGCGCAGAGAACAAATTGTCTTCCCGACATACATTAAGCCGCATGGGCAAGTCAGATAATAGACAATATGGTCGAGTTGACAATGTAATTTGTGTCGTAAAAAGATCTTTTTTCCACTGTGCGGATGACAGAAATATGGACCTGTAATAAGGCCCCGACAGGTCAAACAACCAATACATCGAAAGCAGCCCTTTCTCTTGGGTATCCATTGTGTCTCTGTCGACTCTACATGTTTTACTGATGTACGGTATAACTCATCCTTCAAATTTCTTCCACGTGTGACGCTAATCAATGGAGGTTTTTTCTGAAGTCGTCTAAAGGCAGGATCTGTGGTGATTAGATGCCAATTCTTCTTTAGCGACCTTTGTGTTGTTGTTAGCTGTGTGTCACAGTGGGTAGTGAGTACCATACGATCTTCTGCCTTGCTTCTTATGCATGGTGGAATAGCCTGGTGAGTGGCTCTTGCTTTAATTAGACATTTTGTGATGTCTTGTGGCTTGTATCCCCTGGACAAAAATCTTTCAGTGCATTCCTCTAATTGTCTATCGGCTTGTATCGGGTCAGAGTTGTTCCGTAACACCCGTAAGAATTGTGAAACTGGCAGGTTGGATTTTAAATGGCACGGATGATGGCTGCTTGCCCAGAGCAACGTATTTCTATCTGTTATTTTTCTGAAGAGGGTATACTGCAAAAGCCCCCCTGTTCGATAGATTGTTACATCCAGAAAGTCAATCTTTTTGGAGTCAATTGTTGCTGTAAACTTTACTGGCGAAGGCAAAGCATTAAGACACATAACCATCTCATTGAAAAGTGCTATACCTCCACGCCAAATAATGACAATATCATCGATATAACGCTTAAAGTAAATAAAAAAATCGCCATATTTTGGAAAGATATAGTTCCGCTCATAGTGGTCCATGTACAGGTTGGCGTAGCTAGGGGCCACATTGGACCCCATAGCCGTGCCAGCCAGCTGTACATAGTGTTCTCCTTCATACATGAAGTGATTGTCACCCAGCACTAGTTGTAATAGTGAGACCAAAAATTCGGTGGGCGGACATTTATCAATTCGTTTTTGTAAGGCTTCTCTGATCACCTGGATGCCTTCAATGTGTGGGATGATTGTGTATAATGAACACACATCAAGTGTGCCCAACAAATCACCCTCCATCAGAGGACCTAATTGGTCCAAATCTCTCAAGAGGTGACCAGTGTCCTTTAAATATGTGGGTTTTTTTTTTTATACCAAGGGTTGGAGATGATGATCGAGAAAACGAGCCAAGGGTTGTAGCTCAGATCCCCTTGCTGATATAATAGGACGACCCGGTGGCTCCACTAGTGTCTTATGTATTTTTGGTAGTGTATATAACACTGGGCACACCGGGTAGTCTACTGTCAAAAAATCTTTCTCATCATCATCCAACCAACCTTGGCTGTAGGCCATACTAATCAAAGTGTCAACTTTCTTTTTAGTCGACACCATAGGGTTTATGTCCACCTTTTTGTAAGTGTTTTTGTCTGCCAGTTGTCGCATAATCTCTTTATTATACATATTAAAATCTTGCAAAACCACCGCTCCGCCTTTGTCGGCGTTGCGGATCACTAGTTTGTTGTTACTTTTCAAGTCCTTTAATGCTTGTCTTTCTGCAGGGCTTAGGTTATCAAATTGTATTTTTGCTGTTTGGGTTTGGATTCTACTTTCATGTTCCACTACCCTTAGAAAAGTTTTCAAGCTAGGGTTCGTGGAAGTAGGGTCGAAAGTGCTCGGTTGTTTAAATGGTCTGGCAGTACCACATTGAGTCACAGGTGTGGATTTATTGTCAAAGAACTCACGCAACCTTAGTTTGCGTCCATTCTTATAATGATCGACTGACCATCTAAATGGGTCGTGTTTTGTTGTGGGTATGAAGGATAACCCTTTGGTTAGAAGGGATTCCTCTGCTGGGGTTAGTTTATAAGAAGATAAATTAAAGATTAACTCCTGGCATTCCTCTTGCCTCTCGGACGGCCTCTTCCTCTTCCAGCCCCCCCGCCTCGTTTGCCGTCGCCTCTTGGCCTTGTGCCTTCCCGATAAAGGCCCAAATTTTGGCCTAAAAAAGCAGACGTCGAGGATGAGGATGGGCCTGTTGGAGGTAGGGTATCAAAGGACTCAGCCTCAGATGAGGAGTTAGAGTGGAACTGATTGTGCTCACAATTATAGTTCCTATAGGCTGAACCTCTTGATTCAGCCTATAGGAACTATAATCGTGAGCACAATCAGTTCCACTCTAACTCCTCATCTGAGGCTGAGTCCTTTGATACCCTACCTCCAACAGGCCCATCCTCATCCTCGACGTCTGCTTTTTTAGGCCAAAATTTGGGCCTTTATCGGGAAGGCACAAGGCCAAGAGGCGACGGCAAACGAGGCGGGGGGGGGGGGGGGGCTGGAAGAGGAAGAGGCCGTCCGAGAGGCAAGAGGAATGCCAGGAGTTAATCTTTAATTTATCTTCTTATAAACTAACCCCAGCGGAGGAATCCCTTCTAACCAAAGGGTTATCCTTCATACCCACAACAAAACACGACCCATTTAGATGGTCAGTCGATCATTATAAGAATGGACGCAAACTAAGGTTGCGTGAGTTCTTTGACAATAAATCCACACCTGTGACTCAATGTGATACTGCCAGACCATTTAAACAACCAAGCACTTTCGACCCTACTTCCACGAACCCTAGCTTGAAAACTTTTCTAAGGGTAGTGGAACATGAAAGTAGAATCCAAACCCAAACAGCAAAAATACAATTTGATAACCTAAGCCCTGCAGAAAGACAAGCATTAAAGGACTTGAAAAGTAACAACAAACTAGTGATCCGCAACGCCGACAAAGGCGGAGCGGTGGTTTTGCAAGATTTTAATATGTATAATAAAGAGAATATGCGACAACTGGCAGACAAAAACACTTACAAAAAGGTGGACATAAACCCTATGGTGTCGACTAAAAAGAAAGTTGACACTTTGATTAGTATGGCCTACAGCCAAGGTTGGTTGGATGATGATGAGAAAGGTTTTTTGACAGTAGACTACCCGGTGTGCCCAGTGTTATATACACTACCAAAAATACATAAGACACTAGTGGAGCCACCGGGTCGTCCTATTATATCAGCAAGGGGATCTGAGCTACAACCCTTGGCTCGTTTTCTCGATCATCATCTCCAACCCTTGGTACAAAAAACCCCCACATATTTAAAGGACACTGGTCACCTCTTGAGAGATTTGGACCAATTAGGTCCTCTGATGGAGGGTGATTTGTTGGGCACACTTGATGTGTGTTCATTATACACAATCATCCCACACATTGAAGGCATCCAGGTGATCAGAGAAGCCTTACAAAAACGAATTGATAAATGTCCGCCCACCGAATTTTTGGTCTCACTATTACAACTAGTGCTGGGTGACAATCACTTCATGTATGAAGGAGAACACTATGTACAGCTGGCTGGCACGGCTATGGGGTCCAATGTGGCCCCTAGCTACGCCAACCTGTACATGGACCACTATGAGCGGAACTATATCTTTCCAAAATATGGCGATTTTTTTATTTACTTTAAGCGTTATATCGATGATATTGTCATTATTTGGCGTGGAGGTATAGCACTTTTCAATGAAATGGTTATGTGTCTTAATGCTTTGCCTTCGCCAGTAAAGTTTACAGCAACAATTGACTCCAAAAAGATTGACTTTCTGGATGTAACAATCTACCGAACAGGGGGGCGTTTGCAGTATACCCTCTTCAGAAAAATAACAGATAGAAATACGTTGCTCTGGGCAAGCAGCCATCATCCGTGCCATTTAAAATCCAACCTGCCAGTTTCACAATTCTTACGGGTGTTACGGAACAACTCTGACCCGATACAAGCCGATAGACAATTAGAGGAATGCACTGAAAGATTTTTGTCCAGGGGATACAAGCCACAAGACATCACAAAATGTCTAATTAAAGCAAGAGCCACTCACCAGGCTATTCCACCATGCATAAGAAGCAAGGCAGAAGATCGTATGGTACTCACTACCCACTGTGACACACAGCTAACAACAACACAAAGGTCGCTAAAGAAGAATTGGCATCTAATCACCACAGATCCTGCCTTTAGACGACTTCAGAAAAAACCTCCATTGATTAGCGTCACACGTGGAAGAAATTTGAAGGATGAGTTATACCGTACATCAGTAAAACATGTAGAGTCGACAGAGACACAATGGATACCCAAGAGAAAGGGCTGCTTTCGATGTATTAGTTGTTTGACCTGTCGGGGCCTTATTACAGGTCCATATTTCTGTCATCCGCACAGTGGAAAAAAGATCTTTTTACGACACAAATTACATTGTCAACTCGACCATATTGTCTATTATCTGACTTGCCCATGCGGCTTAATGTATGTCGGGAAGACAATTTGTTCTCTGCGCATCAGAATGGGCCAA
The DNA here is from genome assembly GCF_055691185.1 of Crinia signifera. NCBI lineage: Eukaryota > Metazoa > Chordata > Amphibia > Anura > Myobatrachidae > Crinia > Crinia signifera. Next base: position 177,217,683 of record NC_139217.1, on the reverse strand, counting down.
CACAGGTCCTCGATCAAATTGTCGCTAGAGACTGGCAGGACAGACAAACCTGTAGCAGCACACTTTCTTGCAGCTAAACATCAAGTGTCATGCTTACGCTATATCATTATAGACTGGATAATGCCATTATCCAGAGGTGGTGACAGAGGGCTGGCCTTGTTGCGTAAGGAGGCCTTCTGGATTAATCATTTGGACACTGTGGCCCCTAGAGGGCTGAATGAGAAGAATTCTTTGGCTATGTTTCTTTGACAAAAATCTTTGCGCATCAATATGACTCATGGACTGAGTTTTCTGAGAAGATTGATGAGACTTGAATTTGACTGACTATCAGTAATGAACTTAAAGGAGTCCCCCTTTCTTTGAAAATTTTCTCTTCCATAAAAGTTGGTGCCCATCAATTCAAAGAATTCTTCACACAAGAATAATCTTTTTTATAAAGAATTTTTTCCAGGGATTTTTTTCAAAAAGTTTTTGCAAGGAAGTTTTTTATTAATGATTTTCTTATGATGTTTAAACATTTGCTCTATGAATGCTTTGCTTATGATAACCACTGTTCTGTCTACAGGACCACTAGGCTGTATAAGCTAGCTACAATTTGTTCCAGTAGATATGAATTTATAGACTGATGTGCGTCTGAGGTGAGTTGGTGTCCACTGATCGCCTGGTCGACATGCAATTTCTGCACTGTCGACAGATGATCCGTTTGACACCGCCTCTCCTTTTTTAATTTTTATTGTTAATAATTATGTGTATTATTGCTGAATGTGTCGACACTATCCTCCTAAATCTGACAAGTATCCCTTGGAATCCTAATATTTTGACAGCGCTATATTGCGCTCCTAATTGGATGATAGCTACATGCATCATTTGACACCAATGACAATTGAAAAAAACGCAGTCCTGATGTTGCGCCCATGTGACTACATACAGACCTATAGGAGTAACGTGGTGGCCGTTGCCTAGTATTGTGGAATACACAAACAGGCCGGACCATGTCCACGTGACCTAATATGGTCCAATCACCGCGGTGAAGTAGACGCTGTGAGACTTGTGATTTAAAACCCGGTGACGCACGCTGTGCGCGTCAGCGATAGTAAGCCTATCATATGCACTAAATTTAGTGACACGCATTACATGAGCTGATAGGAAGTAAGCATAACAGCTTCTTCCGACTATATGGAACGCACGCCAGGTAACAAGGCTGTGAATAACATGAATACACCTGATATAATGAGCAACAGGTGAGTCTGATTTATGACTATTAACTGTGATTGGTGGATGTTAACTTAGGGGGAGGTGTCCCATGGTATATGAGTTGGAGAGGGGATAGTGTCTGTCACACTGCTTCAGGGATCCAGGCGTCTGTTGTCTTGAAAAAGGGTCATGCGATGACCCGAAACGTCGAACTTGCCTTGTGGAATTTTTAATGGATCAAATAAAAGTTTGAAGTTTTAATTCAAGTCTGGTGAGTGCGCTCTTTATCTCCTTGGATAGATATGGCCTCTTTGGATTGTGGTCTGAGTTACATGGACACCCCAGCAGTTGTTTGAATATTTTTGGGAGTGCTGTTTTTCCTCTACAGATATATATATATATATATATATATATATATATATATACATAAACACATACATACATACAGGGGCGTCAACAGCAGTGTAGACCCCTGGGCATAGCAATGTATTGGGGCCTCTACCGATCCTCCATCGGTAGGGGAGGGAGAAGCTTTGATGTCCCGGGGGTGGTAGGGGGTATTATATCAACCGCTCAGCATGTAGGGCCTGGTTCAGTAATTTCCACTAATTACCCCTTTACTGCACAGATGGTGGGAGATGGGGTGGGAGAAGGTGGCATTGGGCTGAATGAAGGGGCCCTGATACATAACTTCCAGGGTGGAAGGGTGCCGAGGAGGGGTGTATAGTGGAGTGGGCTTATTATTCATAATTTTCTGGTGGGAGGACAGTTTGCTTGACTGCAGATATCTCCAGTTCCCAGAAATAGATTTCTTAGATTTTAATGGAATTAAAAACTAGAGAATCCCACCTACCAAATGGTACTGGGACAAGGGGATCAGAGTTCAGGAGACAGAGCAATCTGCCAATGGGCCGTATTCAATGAGCCTAATTCGCCATGTTTTCTGGCGAATCTGTGCTTTTTTCGTGTGTGTAGGGCGATTTTTGGAGGTCCAAAAGCGAATCACCCTATTCAATGAGCAATATTCGCCAATGGCGACGTGCGAATGACGGACAATTCGCCATCTGTTATTTGCCGCAAATCGCCGGGCTTTGTCAATAGGATTTTTCATTGAGAATCGCCGGGATTCGCCATGAATCGCCATTAGTGTATTCAATGAGAAGATGGCAAATCTTTTTCTTGGTTTTTATCGCCGTTCTTCACCGGGTTTCCCTCGTCATCTTTTTAAGGTGAACTTTTATCTGAACTTCGGAAATAATTGGTTTTAAGTGTTTAATTTAACTCTGCAAGTATAATCTAATATTACAAGTGTAATCTAATATTATTTGCTGCCCCTGTGTGATCTTATGGTTGTAGAAGTGCCATATCAATATATATTTAATTTTTTCTGGTATTTCTTTTTCTCCCACAATGCATTGTTATTACCCATGATTCACCTCAATTACCCATGAATCTCCTCCCCACCTCACTCCTTCGTTTGGCCTTTGAGGAGATAACACAGCTTTTGCAGTGTGCTGTTTTGGAATCGTTTTTTCAGGGTAATTTGCATTTTTTTGCATTTCACTGCAATTTCTTAAACACTGACTACAGTAATGGAGCTGTTTAGGGATACGCCAGATTGGATGAGATCCTAGTGTCCTTCAATGGGGGAGAGTCCCAGCTTTTGGAATATACCCTCAGAAAAACTCCAAGTCAGAAAGAACCTGAAATATCTGACTGGGAAGAGCAATTAACAGGCTTGGATGGGGACCACTGCTTTGAAGTCAGATATCTCCATACCCAGGGAAAGAGGGGACCCTCAGCTTTCAGCCTAGGACCCTTAGACTCCTGGGGGGGTTTCTGGGTACTCAGAAACCCCCCCTGCGTGCGCTACTGAGGTGTATGTGTTACGCTCAGTGATTTTTAACCTTTTTCAACTTGCATCACAGTGCACAGAAGAGGAGGTATGGATCCGCACAGACTTAATACATATTAGATTTTTTATATACCAGAACCATTAGGAGAACCAATATGCTGGACTACTCAATTGTATAGGGGTAGTCTTGGATTGGTGGTGCGCCCAACACATCAGTATTTGTAACTGTGTAAAGGGGAGGTTGTATGCAACCGCAGTATAACGATATCAGTGATGCAATTTATGCGTAAGGACTTACTATAATCTTTTGCAGACAAATAGAGCAATTAGCTCTCTAAAGGCTTAGTTTGTGTGGTTACAGTGTATAATAATGCATGAGATACACGGGGGTATAATCACTGGACACGACCGCAGGGTGCACCTGCAGGCCTGAGTGGGAGTGCCCAGCACCGTCCTCACTACACTGTGTTTTATTACACTACATAGGTGCATAGAGATTCACTGTACCCATTATAGATAAAATTCAGGAGCTGCAATAGATTGTGAGACAATCCGCCATTTTTCCCTATATAAGATTGTACCCACTTTATGCGTTTTTGGGATGAGGTCCACTTGTATATAGGTCATTGAGAGGTTTGGACGTGAGCAGGTGTACACCTGGATATCCAGGGGATGTGACTTCATATTCCACGTAATACCCAAGTTTAATTAAAGTCCAGCATTCCATGCTGGTTGTATGTGTCACCCATTATCTTCCATCTTTTTTTCTACCTTACTTAAAGCTTTCTATTCATGTCGGTAGGATGTCCATGTAATTGGGACTCTCTCATTAGAGATTCGATGCTTGCAGATCTCTGAAAGCAGAAGTGCCAATCCATGGTAAAACTGACAAACTGTTACTTACCCACCAATTTCATAAACACTCTCTCATCCATCCAGCCCGGTGTGTCTCCCTGCAATACTGAAAAGCACCAGGGTGACTCACGGAGCTGTTTTGGAAAGCAGAAGTGTATCTTATTATAACTCCTACGGTACAACCAACCAGGCATTCTAATTCAACACTAAGTCCAAGAGGTTACCTGTATACCCCACCATAGGCCTGGTATCAGTAGCACCCACAAGGGGCCGGTCCAGTAGCCACAGAGGAGACTCCTGGCGAACAAACTGGGTGGTAACTTAGACGGGTGATTGAATAACTGATGCTTTGGATCAACCGGTTGTTGGAGTACTTTTCACGGGTGACTATATATAACTTCTTCAGGTCCACCCACTGGGCTGGGTTACCTTCCTCTTCTAAACAATAGTGACAACAACTCTAGGATATCACAATTTATGAGCACAGGAGATTGACTGAGCGTGTGTGGCTGAGCGAACCGCTATTACTTTTTGCCGAGGCAATTTGAAAAAAATATAAAATAAATATAAAAATATTTTTCATAAAAAACTTAAAAATTTGTTTACAAAAAAAACTACTAATAACCAAAAAAATTTATAATCTGATTATGGTGATAGGTCACACGAATCAGATGGTTACACATGAGGACCAGCTAGAAGTCTAGCATGTCTTTAAATGTCTGTTGATGTCTTATCTTATTGTCGTATGTGACCTTTTTCTAATTTAATTTGATCAACAAACAATGAATGCTCCTAACTTTTTAGAATAAGAAGCCAATAAAAGCTATGTTTTAATGAACTAATCATATCAAATTATTGAACAAAGAGTGCGCCCAAAAAGGCACATTTGTCCTTTCCTGTATGCCTCTTGCATACAACCTCCCCTTTACTCAACTTGCATCACACCAAGCAAGATTTAGAAATTGCCAAGGCACACCATCAGGCCCCAAAAGGAAAAAAACAACAACCTCTTGATTAAAAAATACAATCTTACTGGTCCCCACAGGTAACAAAAATAAAATACTTTGGCCCGCACATGAAAACAATAGACCTGTGAATAACAGTTGAACTGGTGGCCGTAGCTGTAAACTGGTGTGGACAGCTCTAGATCATGTGGCACACGAGAACACTAGCACAATGGTCGAAAAACACAGTGTTACAGTTATGGGAAATGAGCTTGCTGCGTTTGTGGTAAAGCCACCACTCCTCTATCCCCCCCCCAGCTCTTAGATTTTCATTGGGTCTATTTACTTAGCCTCAGAGAAACAAAAAAGTGTATGAAGATAAAGTACCAACCAGCTCCTAACTGCCATGTATGAGGCTGTTTTTGAAAAATGACAAATTTTTTTTTAGAAATATTTTTATGTTTTTTTTCACAAATTATACATATTAGGAAGTACAATAAAAGCAAACCACATTGAGATAACAAAAAGTTTCTCCTTAGAGCAAATTTCCAAGTATCAGAAACATAAAGTAAATCAGGGTTGCCGACTCTCCCGGAATGGCCGTGAGTCTCCCGAAAATCGGGACCCCCTCCCGGCCCGGAAGGGTGGGCAACCCTCCCGGATTCAGGGGGACACCCCCCCCCCCCCGCAATGCTGCAATCCTCGGGTCTCAGAGGAGGGGGCGGAGCTAAAATGACACAATCGCGTCATTTTAGCCCCGCACCCTCCACGGAGATCCGTGATTTGGGCAGTTTGTCATCATGGGGGTGGGGCTTAGTGACGTCACACTTAAGCCCCCCCCCCCCCCTAAGCGGCTGCTGGAACTCTCCTCTCTGGGCTTCTCCCGGAGAGGAGAATTATAAAGTCGGCAACCATGAAGTAAATTACATTGAGAAACATTCCTGGATAACATTATGTTTCTCCTAACAGCAAATATCTGAGTATCATTCCTTACTAACAATAAAAATAAAAAGGGGGAGGAAGTATTTTTTGACAGGAGCATATGTATATAAAGGTAAAAGGAAGATTTTCCCTAGGAGGCTCTTGTTAATTGTCTATACGAAAACCGTGAAGTTGATTCAAAAAGTTTGTCAATTAATTTTTGTGTATCTTCATCCAAACTATCAATATATCTCTCCATTTCTTAGCACATTTCTGTACCCCATGCTCCACATCAGGGAGTGTTGCTCTTCTTTCAAAATACAAGATCTTTAGTAACAAATTTTTAACTGCAGATAATGAAGGAGAATTTGTCTATTACTAATATGATGGATATCACCGAACTAATTCTCTTTTTCTCTGGGCCCAGGAGCCAATCTTTAACCCCTTCCCGACATTTGACGTATATATACGTCATGGCCGGGAAGTACTTCCCGACACATGACGTATATATACGTCATGACTTCAAACTGTCACTGCGTCTAGAGACGCAGTGACAGAGGGACGATGTCTGCTGTCCCTGACAGCAGACATGTCCCTGCATGCCCAGGGGGGGCTGCGATGCCGCCCCCCCGTCGGCGATCGCTGTGATTGGCTGTTCAGTGTGAACAGCCATTCACAGCGTTTTCTGTGTCACCGGCGAATAACGTTCGCCGGTGACACGGGATCGGAGGTGATTGGTGCTGTAAAGTACAGCACCAATCACCGCGGGGTGTAAGGGTGACACTGGTGTCACCCCACCTCACCCCGCCCGCCCCCAAAGGCCGTGATTGGTTCGTCGGACCGACGGACCAATCACAGCCATGGAGGGGGGTTTAAACTAACGGTGACTGCACTGCAGACGCCATTCCGGTCTGGAATTGCGTGCAGTGCGGTCACCGTGCCCAGCTGCCGCCATTTACTGACCAGAACCTTGCTAAATACTTACCTGATCACTGCCTGGATCTTGCTTCTGCTTGTGACATCCTGTGCTGTGTTGTGCTGTGTTGTGCTGCTGCGAGTTATTAGATAGAGAGATAGAGAGAGAGAGATAGAGAGAGATAGAGAGGCCTAGTGACAGAGAGTGCTATATTTTGTGCTGCTGCAGTGTAATAGAGTTATAGATAGAGAGATAGAGAGAGATATAGAGAGAGAGATAGAGAGAGATAGAGAGATAGTGACAGATTGTGCTATATATTTTTTATATAACTGACTGCTGCCCCCCCTTTTGTGCTGATCAGTATAAATTAACTGATCAGCAACTTTTTGGGGGCGCAGGGTTTTTTTTATATATATATATACACCTGTCAGTGCTGCTGCTGCAGTGTCATAGTGATAGATAGTGAGAGATAGCGAGATAGAGAGAGATAGTGACAGAGAGTGATAGAGACTGCTATATTTTGTGTCTGCTGCCCCCCTTTTGTGCACCCCCAGCAACTTTTTGGGGGTGCAGGGGTTATTTTTCATATATATAACTGTCAGTGCTGCTGCTGCAGTGTCATAGAGTGATAGATAGTGAGAGATAGAGAGATAGAGAGAGATAGTGACAGAGAGTGATAGAGAGTGCTAAATTTTGTGTCTGCTGCCCCCGCCTTTTGTGCTGATCACTATATCTGAGGTGATCAGCAACTTTTTGGGGGTGCAGAGGTTTTTTTTTTTATATATATACCTGCCAGTTGCACTGTCAGTTGCACCAAAGGTTGTGCACCTGCTGCCCCTCACTGGTAATCAGTGTCGCATCACTGATCACCTTTTTTTTTGTTGTGGGTGCTGTGGGGTCTTTTTTAATTTTTTTTTTTACACACACTGTGATTTTGTGGGTGTCCTGTGGCCACTGTGCACTGATCAGTGACGTACATCACTGATCATCTTTTTCGGCACAGGGTTGATCTATTTTTTTTTTTGGATCAAATTCCTGTTGCCTTTGAGCGCTGTTCAGTGACGGACGTTACTGACCAACATCTGTGCTCAATTTTTGGCGCAGGACCTTTTTTTTTTTTTTTTTTAACCCCTTCAATTGTTTTTTTTATAACCCCTTCAATTTTTTTTTTAACCCCTTCAATTTTTTTTTTTTTTTAACCCCTTCAATTTTTTTTTTTTTGTATAAAGTATTTTTTTTTTCTGCACTACATACACACTACACACTACATACCCCCCGGGTTGAAATAAAGTTTGTACCCCCCCCTACACTATACACGTGTTGAAACATTTCACTACCAGTAACACAAAAATAAAAATGGCATCCCAAATGTCATCCCAAATGTCATCCCAAATGTCATCCCAGTCATCCAGAAGAATGTATTCAGCGGAGGAGGCATATGCCATGCTTGCCTCTGACTCTGACACAGCCAGTGATGCAAGCGGGGAATTTGAAGGATTCGTCTTAAGCTCCTCTTCCTCCTCTGGTGATGAGGGACCCCCTCAAAGACGCCCCCGTAGAGCAGCTGAGACCCACCCCCCAATAATTGATCTCGTATGGACCCCACCACCAGACAATTTTGAGCCCCAGGTTCCTGAGTTTTTGGCCATGCCAGGAATCCAATTTGATTCCACAGGTCTCAGAGAAATTGACTTTTTCAAATTATTTTTCTCTGATGATTTTATAAATTTAATGGTGGACCAAAGTAATTTATATGCCCAGCAGTTTATTGCTCAAAACACCACGTCATCATTTGCTAGGTGGACCCCTGTAGATGCAGTAGAGATGATGACGTTTTGGGGTCTGGTGTTTCATATGGGCATAGTAAAAAAGCCAGAAATTAGGCAATATTGGAGTACAGATGTTCTGTACAGCACCCCATTTTACCGTATGGCCATGCCCCGGGCTCGATTTGAGACGATCCTTAAATTTTTGCATTACAACGATAATGCACAGTGCCCACCCAGAGATGATCCCACCTTTGACCGGCTATTCAAAGTCAGGCCGGTCATTGATCATTTCAGTGACAAATTTGAAGAGATGTACATCCCAGATAAATTCATTTGCATAGACGAGTCCCTTATACATTTTAAAGGAAGGGTTAAATTCCGCCAGTACCTTCCCAGTAAGAGGGCAAGGTATGGCATAAAAATGTATAAGCTGTGTGAAAGCACCTCAGGGTACACTCACAGGTTTAGGGTATATGAAGGGAAGGATTCAAGAATTGAACCGCCAGAATGCCCCCCCTCCCTCGTAGGTGTTAGTGGAAAAATTGTCTGGGATTTAGTGCACCCCTTCCTGGATAAAGGTTATCACCTCTATGTGGATAACTTTTACACTAGCATCCCCCTGTTTAAGGCCCTTGGTTCAAGAGGTACAGCAGCTTGCGGTACTGTGCGCAAGAACCAAAGAGGCCTCCCAAAAATGCACATTGCCCAAGTAATGAGAAGGGGTGAAAGCAGGGGAATATGCACCGAAAATATGTTGTTGGTCAAATATAAGGACAAGAGGGATGTCCTTATACTGACAACAATTCACGGAGACAGTACCACCTCCGTCCCTGTACGAGGTACCAGTACCCACACCTCAAAACCTAATTGTATCCTGGATTACAATAGGTACATGGGCGGAGTGGATCTTTCAGATCAGGTACTGAAGCCGTACAGTGCCCTGCGGAAAACAAAAATCTGGTACAAGAAGCTGGCCGTGTATATCATCCAGATGGCACTGTATAACGCTTACGTGCTATTCCGTTCTACCGGCCAGAGGGGGACATTTATGCACTTTCAAGAGGAAGTCATAAAGGGCCTAGTATTTGGGAACCAGCAGGCAGAGGGCCCCAGTACTTCTAGTACTGGCCCCCGTATTGTACCAGGGCAGCATTTTCCGAACGAAATCCCCTCCACTGCAAGAAAGGGCAGGACACAAAAAAGGTGCAAAGTTTGCTATAAAAAGGGAATAAGAAAGGAAACTATTTTCCACTGTGAAACTTGCCCCGACAAACCCGGCCTATGTATAAAGGAGTGTTTTAAAATATACCACACATCTATGGATTATTAGGTTCATCATTTCACCGTGCTTCGGGGGTCTTGCTAATGCCACATAGCACCCACCAACATTCCACCAGAATCTGAGCTGCAAAATCCAAAAATCACTCCTTCCCTTCTGAGTCCTGCCATGCACCCAACTGGTATTTTTTGGTCACATATGAGGCATTGCCGTACTCGGGAGAAATTGGGGCACAGATTTTGGGGTGCTTTTTCTCCTTCATACCTTCTGAAAATGAAAAATTTTGAGCCAGAACTGCATTTTTGTGTAAAAAAATGTAATTTTTCATTTTCACTGCCCAGTTGTACCACAATTGGTGAAACCCCTGGGGGTTTGAAATGTACACTATACCCCTAGATGAATTCCCTGAGGGGTGTAGTTTGCAAAATGGGGTCACTTGTGGGGGGTTCCACTGTATTGGTGCTTTGGGGGTCTTGCTAATGCGACATAGCACCCACCAACATTCCACCAGAATTTGTGCTGCAAAATCCAAATATCACTCCTTCCCTTCTGAGTCCTGCCACTTTTTGGTCACACATGAGGCATTGCCGTACTCGGGAGAAATTGGGGCACAGATTTTGGGGTGCTTTTTCTCCTTCATACCTTCTGAAAATGAAAAATTTTGAGCCAGAACTGCATTTTTGTGTAAAAAAATGTAATTTTTCATTTTTACTGCCCAGTTGTATCAAAATTGGTGAAACCCCTGGGGGTTTGAAATGTACACTATACCCCTAGATGAATTCCCTGAGGGGTGTAGTTTGCAAAATGGGGTCACTTGTGGGGTGGTTCCACTGTATTGGTGCTTTGGGGGTCTTGCTAATGCGACATAGCACCCACCAACATTCCACCAGAATTTGTACTGCAAAATCCAAATATCACTCCTTCCCTTCTGAGTCCTGACACTTTTTGGTCACACATGAGGCATTGCCGTACTCGGGAGAAATTGGGGCACAGATTTTGGGGTGCTTTTTCTCCTTCATACCTTCTGAAAATGAAAAATTTTGAGCCAGAACTGCATTTTTGTGTAAAAAAATGTAATTTTTCATTTTCACTGCCCAGTTGTATCAAAATTGGTGAAATCCCTGGGGGTTTGAAATGTACACTATACCCCTAGATGAATTCCCTGAGGGGTGTAGTTTGCAAAATGGGGTCACTTGTGGGGGGGTTCCACTGTATTGGTGCTTTGGGGGTCTTGCTAATGCGACATAGCACCCACCAACATTCCACCACCAAAAATCACTCCTTCCCTTCTGAGTCCTGCCATGCACCCAACTGGTATTTTTTGGTCACATATGAGGCATTGCCATACTCGGGAGAAATTGGGGCACAGATTTTGGGGTGCTTTTTCTCCTTCATACCTTATGAAAATGAAAAATTTTGAGCCAGAACTGCATTTTTGTGTAAAAAAATGTAATTTTTCATTTTCACTGCCCAGTTGTATCAAAATTGGTGAAACCCCTGGGGGTTTGAAATGTACACTATACCCCTAGATGAATTCCCTGAGGGGTGTAGTTTGCAAAATGGGGTCACTTGTTTGGGGGTTCCACTGTATTGGTGCTTGGGGGGTCTTGCTAATGCAACATAGCACCCACCAACATTCCACCAGAATCTGAGCTGCAAAATCCAAAAATCACTCCTTCCTTTCTGAGTCCTGCCATGCACCCAAATGGTATTTTTTGGTCACATGTGAGGCATTGCCGTACTCGGGAGAAATTGGGGCACAGATTTTGGGGTGCTATGTCTCCTTCATTCCTTGTGAAAATGAAAAATTTTGAGCCAGAACTGCATTTTTGTGTAAAAAATGTAATTTTGCATTTGCACAGCCCAGTTGTATCAAAATTGGTGAAACCCCTGGGGGTTTGAAATGTACACTATACCCCTAGATGAATTCCCTGAGGGGTGTAGTTTGCAAAATGGGGTCACTTGTGGGGGGGTTCCACTGTATTGGTGCTTGGGGGGTCTTGCTAATGCGACATAGCACCCACCAAAATTCCACCAGAATCTGAGCTGCAAAATCCAAAAATCACTCCTTCCCTTCTGAGTCCTGCCATGCGCCCAAATGGTATTTTTTGGTCACATGTGAGTCATTGCCGTACTCGGGAGAAATTGGGGCACAGATTTTGGGGTGCTTTTTCTCCTTCATACCTTCTGAAAATGAAAAATTTTGAGCCAGAACTGCATTTTTGTGTAAAAAATGTAATTTTTCATTTTCACTGCCCAGTTGTATCAAAATTGGTGAAACCCCTGGGGGTTTGAAATGTACACTATACCCCTAGATGAATTCCCTGAGGGGTGTAGTTTGCAAAATGGGGTCACTTGTGGGGGGGTTCCACTGTATTGGTGCTTTGGGGGTCTTGCTAATGCGACATAGCACCCACCAACATTCCACCACCAAACATCACTCCTTCCCTTCTGAGTCCTGCCATGCACCCAACTGGTATTTTTTGGTCACATATGAGGCATTGCCATACTCGGGAGAAATTGGGGCACAGATTTTGGGTTTTTTTTTCTCCTTCATACCTTATGAAAATGAAAAATTTTGAGCCAGAACTGCATTTTTGTGTAAAAAAATGTAATTTTTCATTTTCACTGCCCAGTTGTATCAAAATTGGTGAAACCCCTGGGGGTTTGAAATGTACACTATACCCCTAGATGAATTCCCTGAGGGGTGTAGTTTGCAAAATGGGGTCACTTGTGGGGGGGTTCCACTGTATTGGTGCTTGGGGGGTCTTGCTAATGCAACATAGCACCCACCAACATTCCACCAGAATCTGAGCTGCAAAATCCAAAAATCACTCCTTCCTTTCTGAGTCCTGCCATGCACCCAAATGGTATTTTTTGGTCACATGTGAGGCATTGCCGTACTCGGGAGAAATTGGGGCACAGATTTTGGGGTGCTTTGTCTCCTTCATTCCTTGTGAAAATGAAAAATTTTGAGCCAGAACTGCATTTTTGTGTAAAAAATGTAATTTTGCATTTGCACAGCCCAGTTGTATCAAAATTGGTGAAACCCCTGGGGGTTTGAAATGTACACTATACCCCTAGATGAATTCCCTGAGGGGTGTAGTTTGCAAAATGGGGTCACTTGTGGGGGTTTCCACTGTATTGGTGCTTGGGGGGTCTTGCTAATGCGACATAGCACCCACCAAAATTCCACCAGAATCTGAGCTGCAAAATCCAAAAATCACTCCTTCCCTTCTGAGTCCTGCCATGCACCCAAATGGTATTTTTTGGTCACATGTGAGGCATTGCCGTACTCGGGAGAAATTGGGGCACAGATTTTGGGGTGCTTTTTCTCCTTCATACCTTCTAAAAATGAAAAATTTTGAGCCAGAACTGCATTTTTGTGTAAAAAAATTTAATTTTTCATTTTCACTGCCCAGTTGTATCAAAATTGGTGAAACCCCTGGGGGTTTGAAATGTACACTATACCCCTAGATGAATTCCCTGAGGGGTGTAGTTTGCAAAATGGGGTCACTTGTGGGGGGGTTCCACTGTATTGGTGCTTTGGGGGTCTTGCTAATGCGACATAGCACCCACCAACATTCCACCACCAAAAATCACTCCTTCCCTTCTGAGTCCTGCCATGCACCCAACTGGTATTTTTGGTCACATATGAGGCATTGCCATACTCGGGAGAAATTGGGGCACAGATTTTGGGGTGCTTTTTCTCCTTCATACCTTCTGAAAATGAAAAATTTTGAGCCAGAACTGCATTTTTGTGTAAAAAAAGTAATTTTTCATTTTCACTGCCCAGTTGTATCAAAATTGGTGAAACCCCTGGGGGTTTGAAATGTACACTATACCCCTAGATGAATTCCCTGAGGGGTGTAGTTTGCAAAATGGGGTCACTTGTGGGGGGGTTCCACTGTATTGGTGCTTTGGGGGTCTTGCTAATGCGACATAGCACCCACCAACATTCCACCACCAAAAATCACTCCTTCCCTTCTGAGTCCTGCCATGCACCCAACTGGTATTTTTGGTCACATATGAGGCATTGCCATACTCGGGAGAAATTGGGGCACAGATTTTGGGGTGCTTTTTCTCCTTCATACCTTATGAAAATGAAAAATTTTGAGCCAGAACTGCATTTTTGTGTAAAAAAATGTAATTTTTCATTTTCACTGCCCAGTTGTATCAAAATTGGTGAAACCCCTGGGGGTTTGAAATGTACACTATACCCCTAGATGAATTCCCTGAGGGGTGTAGTTTGCAAAATGGGGTCACTTGTGGGGGGGTTCCACTGTATTGGTGCTTGGGGGGTCTTGCTAATGCAACATAGCACCCACCAACATTCCACCAGAATCTGAGCTGCAAAATCCAAAAATCACTCCTTCCTTTCTGAGTCCTGCCATGCACCCAAATGGTATTTTTTGGTCACATGTGAGGCATTGCCGTACTCGGGAGAAATTGGGGCACAGATTTTGGGGTGCTTTTTCTCCTTCATACCTTCTGAAAATGAAAAATTTTGAGCCAGAACTGCATTTTTGTGTAAAAAATTTAATTTTTAATTTTCACTGCCCAGTTGTACCACAATTGGTGAAACCCCTGGGGGTTTGAAATGTACACTATACCCCTAGATGAATTCCCTGAGGGGTGTAGTTTGCAAAATGGGGTCACTTGTGGGGGGGTTCCTAAATTTTAGCATCTTATGGTGCCTAGAAACCTACATGGTGCCTAAAAAATAATCTCATAAAAAGGAGGCTCCAAAATCAAGTAGGTGCTCCTTCTATTATGAAGCCTGTGGTTTGGTCAACGTGCACACTATGGCCACATATAGGATATTTATGAAAACAAAAGATTTGGGGGAATCAATTTTTAGTCACATTTCTCTAGTAAAATGTACTGTGTTCCTTAGAAAAATGTATTAAAATTGCAAATCTGCAAAAAAAATGAAATTTTGAAATTTCACCTACACTTTGTTTTAATTCCTGTGAAACATCTAAAGGGTTAACAAACTTCCAAAATGCTGTTTTGAATACTGTGAGGGGTGCAGTTTTTGAAATGGTATCATTTATGGGGGTGTCTCACATACAAGTCCCTCAAAGTCACATCAGAACTGAACTGGTCCCTAAAAAAATCAGTGTTTGAAATTTTTTTGAAAATTTGAGAATTTGCTATTCATATTGTAAGCCTCCTAGTGTCCAAAAAAATTAAAAGGAAGTTGAAATAATGATGGAAACATAAAGTAGACATATGGTCTATGTTAGTTATTAACTATTTTGAGTGGTATGATTATTTGTCTCACAAGCAGAAAATTTAACATTTTGCAAATTGCTAAATTTTCCATTTTTTTACGACATTTTGGTATTTTTCACAAAAAAACACAGACTGTATCGACCCAAATTTACCACTAATTTGAAGTACAATGTGTCACGAAAAAACAATCTCAAAATCACTGGGATAAGTAAAAGCAAAAAAAAGTTATCCCCACTTAAGTGATACATGTCAGATTTGAAAAAAAGGGCTCTGTCAGGAACGCAAAAACTGGCTCTGTCAGGAAGGGGTTAAAGTAAAAAAACAAACATGCAAAATGTTGCTTTTTGACCTTAATATTAAATGTTTGATTGGCGGCAACCCATTGTAGCCTATGGGCAACACTGCATTTATAGCTAATGGAACCCTCCCCGGAAATGACCACTGTGCATGCGCGGTCAGCGGAACTGCTCATGCGCAGCAGCTACAGCACCACACTTGGTGAATTTCAGGGACGTGGTCATTTCGGTGCCCTTGTCCTTGCTGCTGCACATTGATACATTGCACCCAATTGTAAAGCGCAACGGTATATGCTGCACTATATAAGAAACTGTAAATATATAAATAATAAATGTAATTGCATTCTGCAGTGTGATCTTGGGTGAAAATATCTTACCCAGAACGCATTGTAAATGCAATCAATGGTACATGTTCCACTAAAGACTTAAGTCTTTTTGTATAAATTCAGTGAGAGAATAAAATCTGCAGATCCTCTAGATATTTTAATTATTTAAAGCGGCACTGCCACCATGTGGACACAATCAGAAAGACATCTACTATACAGAAATCAGACATAGCTTACATTTGGTCATGGTATTTGTCAACATAATCATCATGATTATCTCCACTCATAGGGGCAGATGTATCATAGCAGCGCTTATCGCGCCGCTATGATACTTCCTGCTTCGCCTCAATAGCGAGGCGAAGCAGGAAGGGACATCGACAAGATGTATTAACATCTTGTCTGCCGAAGCGGGGGAGCGTTAACTCCCCCCTCCGGCGATGTCCCTTTCTGGAGATAGCGCATCAGTTAATACTGATGCGCTATCTCCTGTCCCCCGCCGGCCGCACTGGGCATGCGCGGGATCTCGCTGTTCACGCGAGATCCCCAGCGCAGCCCACAGCTGACAGCAGGGACAGCGCTGTCCCTGCTGTTTAGATAGGGCTTCGCCAGCCTGATGCTGGCGAAGCTAAACCTGGCTTCGTGCGGAACGGTCAGCGATGCTGACCGTTCATACATTCGGCCTGCTATCATTTGGACCCTTCATACATCTGCCCCATAGGGCCTTATTCAGATCTGAGCTCAGTACAAATTTGTTTGGAAAATGGGCAAAACCATGTGCACTGAGGTGGGGCAGATGTAACCTGTGCAAAGAGAGTTAAATTTGGGTGGGGTGTGCTGAAACTGAAATCTAAATTGCAGTGTAAAAATAATGCAGCCAGTATTTACTCTGCACAGAAACAAAATAACTCACACAAATCTAACTCTCCCTATACATGTTACATCTGCCCCACCTGCAGTGCACATGGTTTTGCCTCAACACTTCAAGAAACAGCATGTTGTACTGTCTCTCATAAAATATATAGGCTTCCTGGTGAGTTGGTCATACAGCAGCACCCCTATGAATGGATTTGAGCATATTGTACTCGTTCACCACGCAATCAACATCTGCGCTGTGTAGTTATTGTGTCCATATCTTCCCCAGAACTCTGCCTAGGATTGGAAACTCATCTAGCAGAATACTGAAATATAGTACAATGATTATATGACATGTATGATTCTAATCCATGTATCAAACATATACCCCCTTCACACCGCACAAATTCCCCGGTAGATCCGGGTCGACCCGGGTTGGCGTGTGGTGTGAAAGGGCCATTTCAAATAACCTGGGTCCAGCAACTCGGCAATCCAACCCAGGATAAAATAAGTTTGCTGGGCAGCGTGGACGGATAACGCGGGTCAAGCGATCCAGGTCCCTTTCACTTCTATGGAGTGCTCCATCCCGTCCGTCCCCAGCCAATCAGCTCCATACTGCCATCTTATAGGCAGGCTTGCCTACATGCGCGCATTCAGTGCTAGGCTCCTGACTTTTACATGAGCCTCCTGCTGCCCCGCAAACTCTCTCAATCCTCCCGGATTCTGGGGACCTCCATTAAACTCATGGCGCATGCACGCATCTGGAAATGGTGGGGATGAGGCCTGCAGGGGAGACATCACAGCCAGCCACCGCGAGGCTGTGGGTAGCACACTTCCCATCAGTTTCAGGCACATCCAGTGTTGCAGAGTTTTCTTCTGCCACTTCAGGATACACCCCTTAGTGGCAATAGGTACACCCATAAGTGGAGTTATGCACACCATCTTGGTGGAACATGACACACCCTTTCAGCGTCGTGGCACATTTTACTAGCAGCTAAAATCTCCATTATCTCAAAATCCATTATCTCAATTATCCATAATCTCCATAGATAGTGACATTCGAAAATGTCACTATCTATGAAGAAACAAAAATACATAAGAAAACAGGTTTGAAAAACTACCATGGCTGATGGACTGTATGCTTAGATTTATAGTTCTACAAAATTCTGTAGTATGCCTGATTGCTATCCTCTGCCCTGGAATAAAGGAAGGTGATATTACAAGCAATTGGTGCACAGTCAGTAGGTCTAAATGTAGTACAAAATACAGGCCAGCCTCTTAGGTGGAACACCAATGCACTAATTAATTACATGTTCAATATAGGGCCTGACGGACCTATTTTTTATTGCAAAAGAATGTGTTATTTAAAAAAGTGTTAAACTTATTAGTAAAAAAATGGTGCAAAATAAGAGTAAAGGGCCCTCTAGTGGTAAAACTGTTACTTGCAGTTGTATTTACCTAAGCTTTAGTAGATGAATGTACCGAAATATAAAACAATGTATTTTGTTATAAAGTAACCATTTAGTTTAGGCATCTGTTGAGTTTTTGATATTCAATTAGCCATGAGCATTTAAGCTGAAGTCATTTTTATTGGAATTAATGTGGCATTTTTCGAGCAGCCTAAGAGCAGGTGCAAACTTTGGAAAAATTGTTATTTTAAGAAAGAAATGTTGGGAGATGGGACCCAATTTAGCATGGATCCTTAATGTGAGAATTTGCAGTGGACTGCGAGGTGAAAGCCACCGCACAGACAGAAAGAGATGATGCTCCTTGCTAACTTGCGAGAGAATTATAAATGTATAATAAATCGCAATCGATTTGCATATCCGTATGCAATTCCCGAACCATCAAAGAGTTTTTGCCATCCGTGCAATTGGGAGTAGGTCTGAGGCTTCCACTAATCTGTGACTGAGACAGGGTGGAAATGGTCATCGCTGATGTCACAGGTACTCCTCATAAACGTCTGGGTACGCCTGCATTATTTCAAACATAGCAAGAAAATGGTGGGTTTCCACCTGCATACATCGGCTTCCTGTCATTCAAGCATCAGCCGCATTGGTACACATGCACAATCATTCGATAATCGCTCGATTTGTGAAGTCCATACTGTACTAGGTTCTTGGTTCAGAACCATTTGGACCCCACCTTGGACATGACTAATTAGGTTAAGTTTTCAATAAGATTAATAAGTGCAATAAGTACATTCCATAATTCGGTGTGGGACAGGTATATGTGGGTGGCAAATGTTGTCTAGATGCTGCAGGTGTATAAAACTTTGCAGGTGGAATTTACAGGGGTTTTTTATCTTTTTTTTTGGGGGGGGGGGGGGGGGAGAGGTGGGGGTGTTAATTAGTAGTGGTTTCAAATTACCACAAGATCAGCTTTGTAAAATTTTTATCAACCCCAAATTTGACTATTTATTTAAATGAGAAATATTTTTTTACATAATTTTCAATATTTTAACAGATAAAAATATTTTATTTAGGATAGTAATATACATCTATATAGTTACCAAGTTCTTTAGGATACAAGCTGTTCTCCCCAATTTTAAAGAATTAAGTTGTCAAAATGATCACATCCAATTTTCAATTGGATAGCGAAAGAATAGGGAGTGCTCATAGCCACGACCATTGCAAAATGGCTGCAATGTTCATTTTTTATGGTCAAATTCTTGCATTCATTTGGCTATACCCGACATACTGCTTTCAGTAGCGTCCCTGCTTTGACATCAGAGGTACTCCCTCCTGGCAGCTGGGGAACATCTGTGTTTTCTAGGGAACACCCAGAAAACATATAAAGCATGACCTCAAATAGCCGAACGCTGTTTGGGGACTTTGGAGCCTGTTCTTGCACAGAGGGCTCGTGCATGCACACCGTGGAAATTGCGCATTTGCAGTCCTCCAATTATCGGCACAGCCACAGTATAAGGCTAACTTGCCTTAATTCATAGGTTATCAAACTCGGTCCTCAGGATCCCACACAGTGCATCTTTTGCAGGTATCCTCACAAAATCACAGGTAAATTAATTAGCTCCACCTGTGGATCTTTTAAAATGTGTCAATGAGTAATGAATGCACCTGCGCACCTGCCGGGTGACCTGGAAAAAGTGAACTGTGAGGGGTCCGGCGGACCAAGTTTGAGAACCCCTGCCTTAATTCATTCTGCAGTGGCAGACAGGGCCAGATTACCAATGGTGCAGATGGAGCTCCAGCTCCAAGCCTACACATAAAAATATGGCCATCATTATGACAACATAATGATCACCAGCCACCAATCGTCCATAAAGTGTTAAATTTTATTTTTATTTACCACACAAAATGATGTAATTTTGTAATTTTATATATTTACACAGACATTGGGGCTGATAATGTACGCGTCAGGGCTTGGGTATCTGGTGTCGCCAGCTGTGGCAGCAGTGAGCCAGTGGAAGATTATGGGTACTGGAACACAGGAGGTTTGAGGTAACAACAGTTCATAGAACACAGAGGTCACAGCTGGGTGGGGGAGTTGACATAACTCTGAGCAGAAGCTCGGAGCCTTACCCCACCGATGTTTTTCACCAGGTACCCACGCAAGGAGGTTTGGACTTTACTGCAATCGGTGGACAGGTAGCAACCCTCTGTCAGAGTTCCCACACCTAACTGGCCAATCACTGAGGGATGAGTAGTAATGGATAGTGCAGTTGATCTTGAGTACTTTGGTGTCATACTCTTGGCTTGGAAACTGGCGACGGTGTCAGCCTGCAAGCCATGGACTGCATCGGCCTTGGAGACGTGGACTGCGTCGGCTTAGAGATTTGTACTGCGTCGGCCTGGGGGTTCACCGGCACTGTCAAAAAAATTCCTTGTAAATAAAATCACTCCTTTCTTAGGAATTCTGGTGTATCGCACTTCTTATGCCCCTTCAACCACTCAGCAATGGTTCAATGCATAGGGGAAATCAACAAAAAAGGGTACATAGTGTAATCCAGTTTAATACAATGCAATTTAAAACATATACAGGAATCCGATAAAACTTTATATAAAATTGTTTCCAGTGCGTCAGCCTGGGATACATGGACTGCATGGGCCTGGGAGCCGCAGCCTGTGTCAACCTTGGAGCCGTGGACTGTGTCGGCCTGGGAGCTGGGATGGTAACAGCCTGGGAGCTGTGGGCTGTGTTGACTTGGGAGTTGACGCCTGTGTCAACTAGGGAGTCGACGATGGTAGATGGCTTGGAAGCCAATAGATATCTCTGCTGGTGGTAACTAGAATTCTAAAGGAAGGCGTGGCCACGGCAGGACGTGAGTGAGGGTGTGCGTCCGGACTCCCCAGTGCACGCCGCTACCGATGCCGATGAAAAAACCCCGCGAGCAAGTAACCCTCCTCGGCATGTTCTGACGCTAAAACTCCCCTTGGCGGTAGTGTTTCCAGTGAGCTGTGGTCCGGCTTGTGGTACCTGGGGGTGCCGGGAGAAGGTGCCGAAGCACGACTGCATCGCCGTGTGAGAGGCGGATTCCAGAGCCGGGTCTCAGTTCCGGGGGTCCTCCATCAGTGTGCCTCCAGCAGTGCCTGCCCGGAAGTCGCGTCCGTGGACAGACGCCGCGGCTTGGTCCCTGCGTGCGGCGGGTGAGAGCTGCAGCCGGCAGGGTGCCCCAGCGCGTTCAACTTCACGCTAAACAGGAGCAGCGGACAGTCGGGCGATCTTGGGCTACGCTGGTTGGGTGACTACAGCGTCAGGCAGTAATCCGTTGCTGCCTCCTCATCCAGGGCACCGTGGGAGAGACGGACCTGGCGCTAGGCTCGAGATTGCTACCTACCCCAGACAAACGATAAAACAGAAACAAGCTGCACAAGGGGCCCTGATCAAGAGTCAACACTGTAAAGCCTGTGTGATACAGACAGCCTTGAGACCGGCGGGTGAGTCCAGCTGGGCAAGGCCCGTTTCTGAACTTTTTGTATGCCAGTCCAGGGGTGAAGGGGAGAAGGCAACAACAGGGGTGAAGGAGAGAGAGACGTTGTAAATTTTCTCAGTGTACCCTGAACCGCAGGCCTGAAGACAGGGCCGGGATTGTAGGGCTTGAGCTAAAGCGAGAAGGTGGGGGTTATTTTGTGCATCAGCAACAGGTCCCGGGTGTGAGACGGGCCTGGGCGTGGAGTATATATTAACAGTCATTGTATTATCCGCACAAGAGGCCCTAAGGAAAAGGCTGGGCACTATTCCAGTCAAGGCTGAGGAGGCTCGGCGTACATAAGGCCAGTGAACTCCCTGATCTCCCTACCCAGTTGAGGCCATACAAGGGCCGGTTAGAATGGGGAAAACAGGTCAGAACACGGCCGCGGCCAGACTGGAGAAATATGCCAGGTCCCAAGCAGGGAGTAGCTCCCAGACAAGTACCCCTCTATCCACCCCGACTAAGGAGAGTAAAAATCCGCCTCCCCCGGAGGTAACGCTGCAACAAGTCCTTGAGGCGGTAAACACATGTGAAACGCGCCTCCTTGAAAAAATAAACAAAGTACAGTCTGATATTACATTACTAAGAAACGATGCCCAAATAATACGCGAGAGATTGACAGAGGCAGAGACCCGAATTGGGGTAGTGGAAGATATACTGGCCCCTCTACAAGCTCAGGTTAAAACCCTGAATGGTCAAATGACTGATATTCATCACAAGATGTCCGACATGGAAGGAAGGCTCAGACGGAATAATATTCGTTTCATTGGGTTTGAGGAGCGGGTAGAAGGCAACTCCCCGGAAAAATTTCTGGAAGATTGGCTAATACAGATGTTTGGCAACAAGGCCTTTTCAGCCCACTTTGCAATTGAAAGAGCCCATCGGGTCCCTGGTCGTGCTCCCCCTCCGGGTGGCCCATCCCGCACACTGATAGCCAAACTCTTAAACTTTAGGGATCGGGACAGTGTGTTAAGACTGGCCAGGGACAAGGAGGACTTTGCCTATAATGGAAGGAGGATCTCTGCCTTTCCGGACTTCTCCTTAGAAGTCCAGAAGGACCGGGCCAAGTTTAGGGAGGTAAAAGTGCGCCTCAGGGAGTTGGAATTAAAATATTCCATGCTCTATCCGTCAAAGTTGAGAATAGTGGCGGATGGAACCACGAAATTTTTCTTCACTCCCGGAGAGGCAGCAAGTTGGTTGGATGCCACATATCCTGGAAAGAAACAAGTCCTTGCCAAATGAGATGTCTTGGGGATAATGCAATGGTTCTTTTTGTGAAAGGCGGCTAACGCCAAAATTTGTCTTTTTCTGCCTCTGTTTCTTTTTTTCCCATTTATTATAGTGGTTTTTCTCTTTTTTTTTTGTGATATCCTGTAAGAGGGGATGGATACCCGAAAAGGGTATAGTCTTATGGACCATGCTGGCGAATGATTAAGGGTCAAGATCAGGATGGGGGGAAATAAATAAATGTTAATTTTCTCCGTTTTTCCCATCCTAGGGAACATCGGTGGGGTGGCGGAGGGAGGGCGGGGGAGGGCGGGGGTAGGCCTCTTTGGTGGTCATTAGTTAATTGCCCTCAAAGGTACAGTTGGGAGCTCTACTGTGAAGGGTAGGGGTACATAAGGGGGGGGGGACAGGGTATAGGTATGCCAAGGGACGTGGTTATACAGGGTGGGGGCGCGGGGGGGGGGGGGGGAGTGTGTCTTCGTGTTTATATGTTCTTGTATGTGTTTATGTGTGTTCACAGCAACAAGTTGAGAGTTCCCTTTAGAAGGCCCATGCGAGGCCATGAATATGTGGTGAGCTTGTCTTACCCCCTGTACCTATCGTATAGAGTGTGGGATAGAGGTAAAAAGCTAATATATTGTATGTTGAGCCCAAATGGTTAAGCTGGTCACTTGGAATGTCAGAGGCCTGAATTGCAGGATAAAAAGAGCTCTGGTTTTGCAACAATGTAGGAGTATGGACTCTGACATTATCTGTTTGCAAGAGACCCATTTGTCATCTGAGCGTCTGGGCGCGTTAAAACGGCCGTGGATCGGTCATAGCTTTCATGCTCCATTCTCTACTTCTTCCCGCGGGGTTGCAATGTTGGTTAAGAAAACTGTGGTTTTTGAAGTGGGAGTAGTGAAGATCGATCCAGGGGGGAGATACATATTTGTTGAATGTGCTATTGACCACACAAGATTTTGTATCCTTACAGTATATGTTCCACCACCGTTCTCATACGTTGTTGTGAGAATGGCGGTGGAATTCGCGGCTTCATACCCCGATAATTTGATAATCTGTCTGGGCGATTTTAATAAGGTCTTGCAGCCCCATATTGATAGATGGAGGAGGGCGGGGAAAGGAAATATAAACGAGGGTAATAAGTTTGCGGAATTTATTGAGGAAATAGGTTGGAAAGACCCCTGGCGAATTAGAAACCCTGACCTTCAGCAGTTTTCTTGCTACTCCTCCTCACACAAAGTATTTTCAAGGATAGATTTGATTCTGGTATCGGAAAAGGTCCTTAGTAATATTAAAAATGTACAATACAGGGCACGTGGGATCTCGGATCACTCCCCTGTATTCATTGAGATAGATTTGGAGCCCCAAATAGGGTTTAAATATTGGAAACTGCAAGCATTTTGGCTACTTCAAATGGGGGAGCAGGAAGAAATGGAGGGCTGGATAAATAACTTTTTTGAAGAGAACAATGGGTCATCCCCAAATATTGTAGTGTGGGACGCCTTTAAGTCATATCTCCGCGGGGTATTTATCAAGAGGATAGCCTATTTGAAGTCAACAAATCGGAAAAGGGCAAGTGAACTACAAGCCAGGATGGTGCAGTATGAAAATAATTTTTTGGCCAGCAAAACAGATTCAGACAGGTTAACATGGGAGGCCGCCCAAAAAGAATGGGTAGAGTACCTTCAGGAGGTTACTTGCCGGAGACTAGCCTCGGGGTCACATAGGTGGTATGCAAATTCCGATCGTACTGGGAAATTTCTGGCTCATATAATGAGACAGGAGAGTCCGTCTAATACTATCCCTATGATCATGTCGGATTCCGGGGTAGGGGTAACGAAAACCCCCGAGATCATCGAGCTTTTTTCAAAGCATTTTGAAAATGTATATAAATCCAAATTAACCTGCAGCGGGGCGCTTATTGGGGAGTATTTGGCAGGGCTGGACCTTCCAAAATTGTCCCTTGTTGCAAGGGACATGATGGAGGATCCCCTGACAATTGAGGAGGTGATAGCTGCTATCAATTCCTTTCCAGGGGGTAAAGCCCCTGGATTGGATGGGATACCTGGTGAGGTCTACCAAAAATACGTCAACAAATTGGGCCCACAGTTATTGAGGGTCTTTCAGAATATGGAGGTCGAGGACTGTATCCCCCAGTCGATGACTGAGGCGGCAATTATTGTGATACCAAAGAGCGGCAAAGACCCAACTTGTGTTGACTCCTATAGGCCTATATCGCTAATAACAGCTGATGCTAAGATATACGCAAAAATATTAGCAACTAGACTTCAAAAGGTGATAGATCAGGTGGTTCACCCCGACCAAACGGGCTTTATGGTGGGGAAATCCACCACGATTAACCTACGTAGAGCTTATACTTATTTGCAGGGAGCCGAGATGAGGGGGTCGGATGCAGTGCTCGCTTCTTTCGATGCGAGTAAGGCATTCAACTCGGTCGAATGGCCATTTCTTTGGTTGGTTCTTCGGGCCTTTGGGTTCGGGGATAGGTTTATTGGATGGATCTCAGTCCTCTATCAGAAGCCAAGGGCGAGATTAACTATTAATGGATTCACGTCCCCCTCCTTCGCCCTATCCAGAGGTACCCGCCAGGGATGTCCTCTATCCCCCTTGCTGTTCGCAATGGTGGTGGAGCCCCTGGCGTGTGCTTTAAGAACTGCCCTTGGGAGGGAGGGAGGGGGGTCACTGGTAAAAATCTAGTAGCGCTATATGCGGACGACTTGCTGGTGGGTCTGGGGGAGCCTGGAGTGCTTCCCGAGGTCCTGGAGATCATTCGAGAGTTCGGGGGGTACTCAGGTCTCACAATGAACTGGGACAAGTCCAATTATATCCAGCTGGGGAAAGTGGGGAGACGCGACCAAGGGATTGTGGTTCAACTTAACAGGGTGGAAAAATTCAGATACTTGGGTATCTGTTTCACTAGGAACTCTTCGGAGTTTATAAAAGAGAATCTAAACCCGTTTATTAAAGAACTCAAAACTAGATGTAGGAGCTGGACCAAACTTCAGCTATCACAACTAGGCCGTGTTAAATTGATAAAGATGGCAATTTTGCCCAAATTCCTATATATAGTGCAACACTCCCCAGTCTTCATTAAAGATGAGTATTTTAGGAAAATAAAGAGCATTGTCTCGTCTTTTATATGGAGGGATAAACAGCTCAGGGTAAGAATGGACATTTTGAGTCGGGACAGAGAAAGTGGGGGTTTGTCTCTCCCGGACTTTAAAACATATTATATGGCCGCACAGATGGTTCATATATGTACATGGGTCAGGCAGGGGGAAGAAACCCCTGAGCTGCGAGATCTTATGGAGGGTGTGGATCCAGACTACACCCCTCTTCAGAGACTATTTGTGGAGGGGCTTCGGAGGGACGTACCTCCAATAGTATGCCAGGCCGTGAAAGTGTGGAGATGGGCTTGTAGACTCAAAAAATCAGGTGGTCTGGATCCTGACACTCCTATCTTCTCCATGCCAGGAATGCGGGCTCTTAAAGAACAACAAGGGGGGACGGTTTGGAGAAAGTATGGTATCAGCACAATAGGCCAATGGTGTGAAGGCGGGGTGTTGAAGCCATTTGCCCAGTTACAAGAAGAGTTTGGCATACGGAATGAATTCTTTTTCAGATACCTTCAAGTAAGAAGCGCTTTGACCCAATCAGGGAGGATCAATTCCTGGAGGGTGGAGGAGGCTCCGTGTAAAAAATTTCTTAAACAACTACCAATGGGTAAACGCCTGGCCAAACTGTATAATTTCCTCCATGCATCCATACAAGCCGATGATCTTGTAGATCTACGGGCAAAATGGGTGGAGGATATTCCTCAGTTGGAGGAAAATAGCTGGTCGGTGGCCTTGGCCGGCCCCCGACAGGCTACAAATTTAATGCGGACCCAGCAAGTCCAATTTAATATCTTACATAGGACCTATATAACGCCGGTAAAAATGAAAAAATTTGCGGGGGCAGCGGCAGATAACTGCCCAAAGTGCGGAGAGAGGGGGGCTACATTTGACCACTTGTTGTGGAGCTGTTGTGTGGTCAGTGGGTTTTGGGAGGAAGTAGCTAATTCCCTAGTCCAGTTAGGTCTTCCTCGTGTAGCCCTCAACAAATTAAATCTAGTTTTGGGGCCCTGGGAGGGAAGAGAGGTGAAATGGGAACTGAGGCAATTGGCTAAGAGCCTTACAGCCTTAGCAAAGGTAATAATAGCGCGCCGTTGGATGTCTCCTCTCGGTCCGCTCCATACTGATTGGATATATCTGGTAAATCAGACTAGTGAACATGAGAAATTTGTTTTTGCCTCCCGGGGGGCGTCAATAAAGTACCGGCCATATGGGGATACTGGAATAGGTCGGTCAACCATAGAATTTTAAATAACGAGAGGGTGAATAGCTAAATTTGGGTTATTGTAATTAATATAGAGGAAGCAAGTGTAAATTGAGAGTGATGAATCACATTTAGGGCACAAGGGGGGTCCACTTAGCACAAGTTGAGTAAAATGAGACCGCCTCTAGAGAGAGGCTTTATAATAATTATTCCCTAGGAAAAAATGGATCGGATTTCACTTAAGAATCACGAGTTGTTAATCACAAGGTTTTAAAATAATAGAACTCAGGAATTGCACCTGATCTCTTATAAAAGGATGACACAGGGGAGGGAGGGAAGGGGACGAGAAGGGGAAGGAAAATATAAATAATAAAAAAAAAAAAAAAAAAAAGGGGGTTAAGGGTAATAGTTAATGTTCACTATTTGGTATATATATATATATATCTTCTTCTACTATCACGGTACAAGTAAGGTAATTCTGTGGTTGTTGTACGCAGTGGAATCAGTATGGTTTGGGGTATAGAAAAGCGATGGGATTAAACAGGATAAAGGGGGGTGGTCCGTACTAATTAATGTGAATGGGGATAGTTGGCGTCTTGGGAGAGCGTAACTGGGGGGAGGTGTCTGAGGGACCGATAAATATACAGGGGGTAGGACAGACTGGGGAAAAATGGACGGTGGGGACAGTGGTAGAGATAAATACTCAGGGCGAAAAAAAGCTGCTGTGAATTATTTATGTATGTGTATGTCTTTTGTACTTGTCGAATGTTCTTACCCTGATTGGTAGTATATATCGACAGGAAACATGCTGCTTTGAAAGATACTAATTATTGACATAGTTATAATGTACAATAGGTCGATGTGTAATTTGTTTTTTTTTTTTCTTTTTTTGTATTTGTGTACTGCTGCATGTTGTTATAAGTATATGTTTAAATGCTACCTTGTGGTTTATGAAAAAAAAAAATACAAAATAAAGACTCAATTAAAAAAAAAAAAAAGAATTCTAAAGGAAGCTGTAGATGGTAATAGCTGGAAGATAGTCTGGCAGATGAAAGGTTAACCAGGGAGCTGTTTGGCAGCAGCAGAACAGAGATGCCCTAACACAGGTATCGCTGGAACTGGAAACCTAGAGCCTAGAACTCTGACTTCTGCGGAGTACTCACTGATCAGACAAGTTGTTTAAGGCAAGGAGGAAGTGCCAGAGGCCTGATCTATACCCCCTGCCTGTGTGTGATTGGCTGCCAGTCGCAGCATCAATTAACCCCAGGAAGTACAAGCACACCTTGATCACATGATCAAGTGCACAGGTCAGAGTAACAAGGTCACAGGGAAATCATTGGAGAAAAACTGTCATGTGACTCCAAGTGTCATGGTGGCACCCGTGCAGTGTAGACCGGCTTGGGATCAGCGTAGTACTAGGCCCCAGGGGACTGCCATGAACATCGTGCCAATTCCTGACAGTACGAGGTCTACATATCTACATGGCACTGTCCCCACATACACTGCACTGGTCACACACCCTCTGCTTCTCATTATAGGCTCTTGGAACATTTTCAACACCAGGATCATGAGGCCCTTAATCCAGCCCTGGCTATAGCCAGACATATTAATGATATACTTAAATAAAGTTGGTTCTGGAACCGTCTGGGACTCATTCTCAGAAATGTTTTCTTATTAAAATGTGGTACTTAGCATCTATGAACATATTTTTGAATAATAAATCCCCAAAATACACCCAGGCCTAGTGTGATTGGATTACTTGTAATGGACGCATGCCAGGGCTTATCACACTTTGTGCCTTATTCAGACCAGATCTGCAAATTTTTAGATGACTGCAAATAGTTAACTGCTGCCCAGACATTGAAAACCCGCTCTGTGTAAATCTGCAAGTATATTGCAAAAATGTGGAAATTCGCTAACCGGTTGCACATCTGTACGCAATTCACTCACAATTCACAATCAAATGATTTTCCCACTCTGTGCAAATGTGAGTAAGTCTGGTCCTTGCACAGTTCTGAGACAGAGGCAGGCTGAACGAGGACAGCAGTGATGTCACAGACCATCCCTTAAAATGCCTGTGTACGCCTGCGTTTTTCTGGACACTCCCAGAAAACGGCACATTTCCACCCCAAACACCTACTTCCTCTCCGTCAAATTGTGTGGAAATTGCGATTACATATTTATTTTCTCTATTTCTGACGCTAATTGAGCTACAATCCGTATGTACGCGCATTCGGCAATGGAACAAATTGAGAATTTGCACATTAGCAATCAACTCTGACATCCGACACATCCGATATGACCTATTTTCATCCTATATCGGCCCAATCAGATGAAATCAGATGAAAACAGTTTAAATCGGAATGTGTATGGGGGCCTTAGCTGAGGTTATCACTGATACGCTGTAACTTAAAAAAACAAAACTATAACCACTGTGAATATTGGCCTCATACAAAGCCTCTATTCAGAGGGGGTGGGGGTGGGGAGGGGTTGGTTGGCATTTTGTTTTCTAATACATCATTTTTATTAGTTTTTTTTTAAATAGTATAAAAAATACCTTTCATCAGGGTTCTATTTCAATCACTAATAATGAAAGCGCAACGGTATGCATGATGTTTATGTAAAGACTGACAATGTACAGGGCTTAAAGTGTTCCTGTAGAGGTGGTGGAACTCCTTTCCCCTAACGCCAATTAGGCAGAGCATAGACCAGTGCCAGGTAATTTGTGTCCTACCTCCCATAAAGGGGTTATAGTCCCACAAGGAAGGGGTGTGGTCACACAATAGTAACTCCAATTAAAAGTACAACACACAGCACAATCATACAGACATTACACCGCACAGTGGCGTAAGTTCGTCCCAGGTGCCCGGAGGCGAGATGATTGTTGGTGCCCCCCCCCCCCCCCAATCCCCACTATAATATAGATAGATACACCTAGACATGTGTGTGTGTGTATATATATATATATATATATATATATATTCGGCAGGGGCTCGGCACTCCAAATGCCAAACGACAGTAATACCTTGGACCGGTGCCCCAACTGAAATAATGAATATGCAGGCTAGAGGTGCGGCACTCGGGCAAACTAGCAAAACAATAAATAATAGGCAGAGAAACTGTCTGCTTTGACAACGTTTCAGTTAATTTAAGTTATTAAATTAACTGAAACGTTGTCAAAGCAGACAGTTTCTCTGCCTATTATTTGTTCGTGTTGAAAGTTTGGCCGAGTGCCACATCTCTAGCCTGCATGTATATATATATATATATATATATATATATATATATATATATAAGTGGCTGGCACTCTCATTTTCAATAGAGTTGTAGCTGGGGTGACATTCCTCAGAGGGCCAAGGGGTGGTCCAATGTGAATATACAAAAAGGTAGGTCACGTTTCGGTCCACCTCTGGGACCTTTGTCAAAGGTCCCAGAGGTGGACTGAAACGTCGACCTACCTATTGTTTGCCATGTTGCCTGATTAAAATACCTGTTTTATCTGCAAGACTGGTGAGTGATTACTTCTTCACTTTTTGTATATATATGTATAGGTATATATACATATACACACTCAGGGCTATTTTTCAGCAGGCTCCAGCAGGAACTGAGGCCCTTATTCTAGTTCACTCTTTCTGACAAAATATTTCTTTATGGATAAAACCATGTGCACTGCAGGTGAGGCAGGTGTAAAACCCTACCCAAATCTAATTATCTCTGCACAAGTAACACCTGCCTCACCTGCAGTGCACATGGTTTTGTCCATCTAAGAAATATTTTGTCAGAAAGAGTGAACTAGAATTAGGGCATCAGTTCCTGCTGGAGCCTACTGAAAAATAGCCCTGTATATACTTATACACAAAATCCAAGGAATAATGGCATTTCAGAGTCGTTAGTAGAAGAATTTTACTCATCCTCTCGCTGCTGATAGGACCGCATAGCCGCCCCTAGCGGAAGTGACTGCTATGTGCACTTCTGCTTACTGGCTTCTGAGGATGAGCTGCATTTGGGGATAAAGATGGTGAGTATATGTTATACATCTTGCTGTAGGAATGTATCCTGATGAAGTGGGTTACACCCGGAAAGCCTGAATAATAATACAATTCCACTTTTGAAATTATTTTCCCAACGCCTCGGGAGTGCCATTATTCTTTCCGGTACTTGTGTATTTTGGCGGCGGCCGATTTCAGCATCGCACGATGAACGTATCGCATCGCATGCCATGCACCCGACGGCATGCGATGCGATACGATTTTGACCCCCTATACGATGAAATATGGTATAAGCACCCTAAAGGGTGAACCCGAAGCGTGGCGAGCGGCGGCGGTACACGTCCTACGACCTTTTCATACCCCCACTATCCACGTCGGCATGGAGTTGAGAATAGAAAGTGTGGCGAGCGCAGCGAGCCACCGAGCCCGAAGCGTGGCGAGCGCAGCGTGCCCCGCGAGGGGACGCAAATACCTTCACAGGTATCTGCGTCCCCTGGCGGGCTTCACAGGTGTCCGCGTGGCGAGCCACGCGAGGGGACGCGGACACCTGTGAAGCCCGCCAGGGGACGCGGATACCTGTGAAGGTATCCGCGTCCCCTCGCGGGGCACGCTGCGCTCGCCACGCTTCGGGCTCGGTGGCTCACTGCACTCGCCACACTTTCTATTCTCAACTCCACGCCGACGTGGATAGTGGGGGTATGAAAAGGTCGTAGGACGCGTACCGCGTACCGCCGCCCCTCGCGGACTCGCTGCGCTCGCCACGCTTCGGGTTCACGTTTATAGTGGGGGGGTGGCGTGGGGGTGCATTTAACATTGTAAGCACCCATTAGGGTGCTTAACATTGTATAAGCACCCATTAGGGTGCTTATACAATTTTTAATCGCATCGTATGGCATTGTATGCCATGTACAATGGCATACAATTTGAAAATTGTATGCCATCATACACTATGGCACGAAATCACGTCGCATCGCATTCCATCGCATGCGTTATGGTATACGATGCGATGGGCGCCGCCAAAATACACAAGTACCTTCCTTCCCTCTATATCACCCTTAAACCTTCCTCTCCATTTCTCCCCCCAGCACCTCTCACTCCATCCTACTATCATCCATACACACTCACTTCCTCCATCTCTCAACCCTGTAGCTCTCACTCCCTCCTTCAATCAACCCGACACCCCTCCCTCCCTCCTTCAATCAACCCGACACCCCTCCCTCCCTCCTTCAATCAGCCCGACACCCCTCCCTCCCTCCTTCAATCAACCCGACACCCCTCCCTCCCTCCTTCAATAAACCCGACACCCCTCCCGCCCTCCTTCAATCAACCCGACACCCCTCACTCCCTCCTTCAATCAACCAACCCGACACCCCTCACTCACTCCTATTATCCCTGCACCTCTTCTTCCATCTCACCCCTGCACATCCCACTCCCTCCATCATCTCATAACTCTCCTTCTATTTCTCACCTCTTCACATTTTACTCACTCCTTTTCTTTTCTCACCCCCTCAGCTATCTTTTCTATCTAACTTTTCTTATGCCATGTAAATCCTACTCCCAGAGGACCACTCACATGTTCCTTAAGCCAGCTGGCTCCCACCCTCCTCCCCACAGCCAGTGGTGACTCACCTGAATCACATGCTCCTCCCCGCAGCCACAGCCGGCATGCTCCGACTCTCCTCCCCGCTACAGCTAGCCGGCATTCGGACCACTCTCCGTCTCCTCCCCAAAGCCATAGCTAGCCAGCGGACTCCGTCCCTCCTCCCCGCAACCACAGCCAGTCAGCTCCTGCCATGCTCACAGCGCTGTGCGGCGTGTGCGCAGAGACAGAGTAGACCGGAGCAACGGGAAGGGACGCTAGCTGTAATGTAGGAGGAGGGGGGACTGTAACTAGACGGCAGACCTGCGTGATTGTGCACTGTATACGAGCCACGTATGGCTGTGGCTCATTATTACAGTAGCAAAAGACATTCAATGGGTGGCAATGGCGTCAGTGCCCCCTGCTGGCCAGGAGCCCGGCGGCAAATGACTCCATTGCCTCCCGGACTTCCGCCACTGACACCGCATGCAGTGCCCTTAATTCATATTAAATCTCACTCACAGTAGGGCCCCTTGTACACATAGGGGGAAATTTACTAAAAATACGAATACAAAAAATTGTATTCGTATTCTTGATACGAATGAATACGACTGCATACGTCGTATGCAAAGTCGTGTTTCGGAGGGGAATTTACAAAGCAGTCAAATACGACTGCTTTGTAACCCTCCGATGTCGTATCCATTCGTATTAACGGACGTATATACGGCCGTTAATACAAATTCCTACAGGCAGTCTGCACGGATCAGTCAGATCCATGCAGGCTGCAAGGTGTAAAAAAAATAGAAAATAAATAAATAAAAAAACAGCGTGGGGTCCCCCCACAGCCGTAACCAGCACCAGGCTAAAAGTGCCAGGGCCGGTAATAAAAAATCAGGAAACCCGACAAATAGGGGTTTCCCGGTTTTTTTAAACCAGCCCCAGGCTCCAGGTCCGGGGCTGGTTCCCAAAATACGGGGGACAAAATGACTAGGGGTCCCCCGTATTTTAAGAACCAGCCCCAGGCCAATTTGCTTTTTAATATCTTTATTGGTGATATTGCAAATGGAATTGAGGGTAAAATGTGATTTTTTGCAGATGACACAAAGGTATGCAACAGGGTAGACACACCAGGAGGGGTAAAACAAATGATTGAGGATCTAGGTAGATTAGAGAAATGGTCAAGAGAATGGCAACTACAGTTTAATGCCAAAAACTGCAAAATCATGCACTTGGGTCTCAGAAATCCAAAGACTCAATATAGTATAAATGGCACTATAATGGAAACTACTGAGGAAAAGAGGGATCTAGGTGTCACTAATTCAGGGGACTTAAAAGCAGGTAGGCAATGTAACAAAGCAATCAAGAAGGCAAGTCAGATGGTTGGTTGCATAGGGAGAGGTATCCGCAGTAGAAAGAAAGAAGTAATAATGCCACTGTATAGGTCATTGTTACGACCTCACCTAGGCCCTTATTCTGATCGGTGCGGATATTCCCGCATTCTTACGGAGCGGTCCGCACGCCACGGTGTTCTGCCGCGTGCGGCCATCGTCCGTAGAAACGCCCACGTGTCCTCCGCATTCGGACGGACTCACTCTTTAAGAACAGGGCGTGTTTACGGACGACATACAAACCATGCGTGTGCGGGAGAAACACTCAGATTCTGCACGGTATTACAGAGTATTACAGAGTATGCTCGGGAATACCGCATCCGAACGGGAGCCAAGCGGTGCTACCGCCCGTAAGCGGAGTATTTACGCCAAACAACCCACTATTATGTATCTTCTGCAATACATCACATGACCCACTTATTCAATTACCTATCCTCATAAAAAACTGCTTATTTGGAATTGGAATCAATTAGATGCCAATATATCCTTACAAGCATGCCTAACACATGCATTGCACACATTAACCCTTACAGCAATTGAAGTGCAATGGTTTCAATTAAAGCACTGACAAGCGTCCTATTAGTGAGTAATGAGTAAAGGAGTCGATTCTATTGGGTTCAGGTGTTAATGCTTGTAGTCATTAGGCGGTCCGTTCGCCTCCCGCAGGAACGAGTGGTGTCCGCAAAGCAATAGTGGCCTTTTGGACACCGCACATTTCTTCCCTTTTTGTTCGCGTGCATTCGGAGTGCTATCCGAATGTACGCCCCCCAACATAAGTGTACTCCCCCGTGTCCGCCCATGTTTCCGCCCCGTTTTGCCCACTTTGAAACTACGCCCATGTGTCATTCCGCATGACGCCCATAATACGCCCATATTTCCCGACTGATTGCGGTGAACAGTTTTGTACGGGATTTGGCCGAACAGGTACGGAGTCAATGCGT
This sequence comes from Crinia signifera, assembly GCF_055691185.1. Lineage (NCBI taxonomy): Eukaryota > Metazoa > Chordata > Amphibia > Anura > Myobatrachidae > Crinia > Crinia signifera. The sequence continues at coordinate 177,182,840 of NC_139217.1, read as the reverse complement.
GGCACATGCGCGTGGCGTTCGCCACGCATGCGCAGACGCCGTAAAGACGCGATCCGAAAGTATGCGGTAAAGTACGCGTCAATCAGAATAAGGGCCCTAGAGTATTGTGTTCAGTTCTGGAGGCCATATCTCCAGAAGGACATAAATACATTAGAGACTGTACAAAGAAGAGCAACTAAAATGGTGCATGGCCTACATCACAAAACGTACCAGGAAAGACTAAAAGATCTTAATATGTATACTTTAGAGCAGAGAAGGGAAAGGGGGGACATGATAGAAACTTTCAAATATATCAAGGGTTTTAACAAGGTACAGGTGGGAGACATTCTTCACAGGAAGAGGAGCAACAGAACACGAGGACATGCACTGAAACTAGAGGGAGGAAGATTCAGGGGAAATGTGAGGAAGAATTTTTTCACAGAAAGAGTAGTAGATAAGTGGAATAGCCCACCATCAGAGGTGGTAGACGCAAATACAGTAGTACAATTTAAACATGCTTGGGATAAGCATATTGATATTGTTACAAAAAAATAAGGAGGATCAAATATGGTTTGAGGTTAAATGTTAAAAAAAAGGGGCAGACTAGATGGGCCAAGTGGTTCTTATCTGCCGTCAAATTCTATGTTTCTATGTTTCAAACCAGCCAGCAGGGTAATGTCACGGCCGGGGGACACTTATTATATAAGGTCGGCTCCTGATTGGATGCTAGGCGAGCAACAGAATCATTCATTGGAGAGGCGCGGAAGATGAAACATCTCAGCGCCTCGCCTCGCCTCAGCCCGATGCGGGGAGCTGCCGGAGTCGCCGGCATGTGCCAGAAGACCAGGACTACGTCGGATCAAGACGACAGACCTGGGTGAGTTGGATTTCCTTCCACAGGTCCCCCATGGATTTCTTCGGACCCGGAACGGATGCCGACACAGACGCCGCCGACATGGAGCTGGACGTTGACATGGAGCCAAACGCTGACATGGACCAGGAGCAGCACCAGGACAACGGACCAAGACCCAGGGAACTACCTACGGGCTCAAGATAGGTAAGTATCAGTATGTATGGGCTTTGGATGTATTAAAATTTTATTTTTATTGTGTGTCAGTGTGAGTGTTTATTTGACTATTTTTATTACTGTGGAACTACAAGTGCCAGCGGGCCCTTTAATACCCCACATGCTGGGACTTGTGGTTCTCCAAGTCCCAGCTTGCGGGGGAGGCTTGCTGGCACTCATAGTTCCACAGTAAAAGACAATAGTTTTTATTCTATTTTTTTTTACTGAAATCAGCCGTGGTCACCGGGGACAACACCAGGCTTCAGCCTGGTCAGGTAAGTCCTGGAGGGGGGACCCCATTATTGGGGGGGTCCCCACTCCCCCAGGGTCCCTGGCCAGGCTGACTGGTCAGTAGGGTGATGTTTTGGCCGCAGGACCTTATATAATAAGTGTCCCCCGGCTGTGACATTACCCTGCTGGCTGGTTTGGTCTGGGGCTGGTTCTTAAAATACAGGGGACCCCTACTCATTTCGTCCCCCATATTTTGGGAACCAGCCCTGGACCTGGAGCCTGGGGCTGGTTTTAAAAAATTGGGGAACCCCTATTTGTCTGGTTTCCTGATTTTTTTATTACCGGCCCCGGCTCTTTCAGCCTGGTGCTGGTTACAGCTGTGGGGGGGACCCCACGCTGTTTTTTTATTTATTTATTTATTTCTCTATTTTTTAACACTGAAACCTGCACAGATTTGACTGAGCCGTATTTTCAGGAACCACCATTCTTTTGAATGATAATTCCTACTCCTATTCATATTCTATCGATGGTGTATTAATTTGTATTTGTAAATATAAATACAAATGTCCCATCATTATGAATATGAAAATTCGTATTTTTTTTCACAAATTTTTGTTAGTAAATTTCCCCCATAATGTCCACAGTTGTGCTGCTTATATAGACATCTCTGTCATTCCAACAGCTCACTGCCCATGTCCCTTCAGCCAGAGGCGTAACTACTTTTTTTGCGCCCCCACGCCGGACATTTCGGGCGCTCCCCCCGAAATATTAACCCCCTCCTTACCCGTTCCCATTGCCGGGAAGCTATATAATACATAAGTGCCTCAGAGGGTTATGCATGTGGTATTTAAATATGATAGGCTTGCCTGAAGAGGTGAGTTTTCAGGGAACGCTTGAAAGTTTGGAGGCTAGTGGAGAGTCTTATTGTGCGTGGAAGGGCATTCCATAGGGTGGGAGCAGCCCGATCAAAGTCCTGTAATAGTGAATGGGAGCTAGTGATCCGTGCAGAAGAGAGACGCAGATCTTGTGCAGAGCAGAGTAGCTTCTTTTTCTGGCACAGCGTATGTGATGTCATGCCATCACCGCTGCTGAAGTGATCAAGAGACACTAAAAGGAGCAGGCTCTGTACTTGCTGAAGACAGGTTGAAAGGGGGCTGGAGGGGAACAGAGAGGAGGGGAAGCTGCTGAAGGCACTGGCGTAACTATAGTCCCGCAGCCCCCGCGGTGGCGGGGAGGTGCTAGGCAGGTGTGGGCGCCTGGGGGGTCTGCGGGACTATAGTTACCGCCTGGTCCCGGCTCCCGACTCCTGTCCTCCCCCCTCACCCCATTGCCGCCGGCGCCGCTGCCTCTAACCCGACACGCAGATCTGTGTCGGGTGACGGGCGGTCCCCGGCTCCGGCTGCAGTGCTAATATAATAACAGACACTCGGAAAATGGCTGTCCCCATACAGCATTATGGGGGCAGCCATTTTCCGAGTGTCTCTTATTATATTAGCACTGCAGCCGGAGCCGGGGACCGCCCGTCACCCGACACAGATCTGCGTGTCGGGTTAGAGGCAGCGGCGCCGGCGGCAATGGGGTGAGGGGGGAGGACAGGAGTCGGGAGCCGGGACCAGGCGGTAACTATAGTCCCGCAGACCCCCCAGGCGCCCACACCTGCCTAGCACCTCCCCGCCACCGCGGGGGCTGCGGGACTATAGTTACGCCAGTGCCTTCAGCAGCTTCCCCTCCTCTCTGTTCCCCTCCAGCCCCCTTTCAACCTGTCTTCAGCAAGTACAGAGCCTGCTTCTTTTAGTGTCTCTTGATCACTTCAGCAGCAGTGATGGCATGACATCACATACGCTGTGCCAGAAAAAGAAGCTACTCTGCTCTGCACAAGATCTGCGTCTCTCTTCTGCACGGATCACTAGCTCCCATTCACTATTACAGGACTTTGATCGGGCTGCTCCCACCCTATGGAATGCCCTTCCACGCACAATAAGACTCTCCACTAGCCTCCAAACTTTCAAGCGTTCCCTGAAAACTCACCTCTTCAGGCAAGCCTATCATATTTAAGTACCACATGCATAACCCTCTGAGGCACTTATGTATTATATAGCTTCCCTTTTGGACCTACAATCTACAGTATGCTATTACTGATGCCTGTCCTTGTGTTTCCCTCCTATATCCCTATAGATTGTAAGCTTGCAGCAGGGCCCTCCTACCTCCATGTCTGTCTGTTGTTACCCAGTTTGTTTTATCACTGTCTATTATTGTAAAGCGCAACGGAATCTGTTGCGCTATATAAGAAACTGTAAATAAATAAATGAATAAATAAATAATTAGGACACACTCAAAGGCTTCTTTATAGTGAGATATTAAACATTCAGTTATGCTGACAGGAGTGTTAGTTGCACTAAAACAAGGGAAAGGGTTTCTTCTACCTCTATGCACCTTTGCATTGCCAGATTACCAAATGGGCAGATTGAGCCCCAGCTCCAGGCCTCCACATAACAGGCCCATTATCATGTCAACATAATAATCACCAGCCACCAACTGGACACATATCATCTTCCAGTGCCGGCCCCGCCTCCCGATGATGTTACCCACCTGGCTTTATGCTAGGTTGGGTGACTAGTAGAAAAGGGTTTGCAAGCCGGGTTGCACCCGAGTACAACATTGATTGCTCAGAATCTTTAATTTATCTCCAAACTAGCATACTTTATTCTTTCACTTGACTATAAAATGTGAGTTCTACTGCTTGAATGGCCATTAGTTAGTTCTCTATCTACATTCCAGCTAAAAAATGGATTTCAGATGTGAATGAGATTATATCACTGCTGCACTTAATGGTTCGACTGGTTACACAATAAATATCAGTTAAAATAGAACCTTTTTATAATGTACGATTTGGTCCCGATTCCCAATAATTTAAATACCATTTGTGTGCAAAGGCTAAAGCATTTTGTATCTGTTACAACATAAGTCATCCTGACGTTAGAGCTAAGTAAGGAAGAACATTTTGCCAAAAAGCCGCTGTCTAATTGATATATTCATGGAGAGTGACTGGCCTTTCAGTTGTTTAGCGAAATTGTAATGTGGTTAGTAGACATATGAGCATAAATATATAGTTTGAAGATAAAAATGTCACCTTAAGCTAAATAAGAGTAATCCGTGTCTGATGAAATAAGGGCCTAGTATTTAGCATTATTTTTTTAGTCAGGTTAATACAAAAGCATTATATTTATAAAATGTATTTTACACTGAAGACAGTGATTCATGTATGTTGCACATTCTATAAAAAAACCCTCTATTAACCCCTTCCCGACATTTGACGTATATATACGTCATGGCCGGGATGTACTTCCCGACACATGACGTATATATACGTCATGACTTCAAAGTGCCACTGCGTCTAGAGACGCAGTGACAGAGGGACGATGTCTGCTGTCCCTGACAGCAGACATGTCCCTGCATGCCCAGGGGGGGCTGCGATGCCGCCCCCCCCCCGTCGGCGATCGCTGTGATTGGCTGTTCAGTGTGAACAGCCATTCACAGCGGTTTCCTGTGTTACCGGCAAATCAGACGCTCGGTAACACAGGTGTCAATCACCGCCGGGCGTCAGGGGGCATGAGGGGGTCATCGGTGACGACGACACCTCACCCCACCTGCCCCCAAGGCTGTGATTGGTCCGTGGGACCCACGGACCAATCACAGCCAAGGCGCGTGATTTAAACTAACGGTGACTGCGCTGCAGACGCCATTCCGGTCTGGAATTGCGTGCAGAGCGGTCACCGTGCCAATCTGTCGTGATACATACCTGATCCTTGCCTGATACTTACCTGATCACCGCTGATCACCGCTGGTAGCATGCTGCCAGCAGTTGGATGCTTCCTGGATCTTGTGATCTTGTGACTTCTGTGTGTGTGCTGCTGCTGCAGTGTCATAGAGTCACAGATCGTGAGAGATAGGGACAGATAGTGACAGAGAGTGATAGAGAGTGATAGAGAGTGATAGAGAGTGATAGAGAGTGCTATATTTTGTGTCTGCTGCACCCCCTTTTGTGCTGATCACTATATCTGAGGTGATCAGCAACTTTTTGGGGGTGCAGAGGTTTTTTTTTAATATATATACCTGTCAGTTGCAGCAAAGGTTGTGCTGCCTGTGCAACTGACTGCTGCCCCCCCCCCCCTGCTGCCCCCCCCCCTTTTGTGCTGATTGTGCTGATTAATTAACTGATCAGCAACTTTTTGGGGGTCCAGGGTTTTTTTTTTTATATATATATACCTGTCAGTTGCAGCAAAGGTTGTGCTGCGTGTGCAACTGACTGCTGCCCCCCCTGCTGCCCCCCCTTTTGTGCTGGTCAGTTTAAATTAATTAATCAGCAACTTTTTGGGGGTCCAGGTTTTTTTTTTATATATATACCCTGTCAGGTTGTGTGTCTGCTGCCCCTCACTGCTAATCAGTGGTGCATCACTGCATCACTGATCTGCAGTTTTTTTTTTTTTTTGGAGAGTGCAGTGGGGTTTTGTTTTTACACCCACGTTGCTTGTGTGGGTGTCCTGTGGCCGCTGATCAGTGACGTACAATCACTGAACAGCATTTTTGGCACAGGTTGATATCGTTTTTTTTTTCTGCAGTTTTTTTTAAATTGTTTTTTTTTTTTTTTTACACCCACGTTGTTTTTGTGGGTGTCCTGTTGCCTTTGAGCGCTGTTCAGTGACGGACGTTACTGACCAACATCTGTGCTCAATTTTTGGCGCAGGACCTTTTTTTTTTTTTAACCCCTTCAATTTTTTTTTTTTTTTATTGGGATCAAATTCCTGTATAAAGTATTTTTTTTTCTGCACTACATACACACTACACACTACATACCCCCCGTGTTGAAATAAAGTTTGTACCCCCCCCTACACTATACACGTGTTGAAACATTACACTTACAGAAACACAAAAATAAAAATGGCATCCCAAATGTCATCCCAAATGTCATCCCAGTCATCCAGAAGAATGTATTCAGTGGAGGAGGCATATGCCATGCTTGCCTCTGACTCTGACTCTGACACAGCCAGTGATGCAAGCGGGGAATTTGAAGGATTCGCCTTAAGCTCCTCTTCCTCCTCTGCTGATGAGGGACCCCCTCAAAGACGCCCCCGTAGAGCAGCTGAGACCCCCCCCAAATTATTGATCCCGTATGGACCCCACCACCAGACAATTTTGAGCCCCAGGTTCCTGAGTTTTTGGCCATCCCAGGAATCCAATTTGATTCAGCAGGTCTCAGAGAAATTGACTTTTTCAAATTATTTTTCTCTGATGATTTTATAAATTGAATGGTGGACCAAACTAATTTATATGCCCAGCAGTTTATTGCTCAAAACCCCACGTCATCATTTGCTAGGTGGACCCCTGCAGATGCAGTAGAGATGATGATGTTTTGGGGTCTGGTGTTACATATGGGCATAGTAAAAAAGCCAGAAATTAGGCAATATTGGAGTACAGATGTTCTGTACAGCACCCCATTTTACCGTATGGCCATGACTCGGGCTCGTTTTGAGATAATCCTTAAATTTTTACATTACACCGATAATACACTGTGCCCACCCAGAGATGATCCCACCTTTGACCGGCTATTCAAAGTCAGGCCGGTCATTGATCATTTCAGTGCCAAATTTGCAGAGATGTACATCCCTGAAAAATTTATTTGTATTGACGAGTCCCTTATACATTTTAAAGGAAGGGTTAAATTCCACCAGTACCTTCCCAGTAAGAGGGCAAGGTATGGCATAAAAATGTATAAGCTGTGTGAAAGCACCTCAGGGTACACCCACAGGTTTAGGGTATATGAAGGGAAGGATTCAAGAATTGAACCGCCAGAATGCCCCCCCTCCCTCGTAGGTGTTAGTGGAAAAATTGTCTGGGATTTAGTGCACCCCTTCATGGATAAAGGTTATCACCTCTATGTGGATAACTTTTACACTAGCATCCCCCTGTTTAAGGCCCTTGGTTCAAGAGGTACAGCAGCTTGCGGTACTGTGCGTAAGAACCAAAGAGGCCTCCCAAAAACGCACATTGCCCAAGTAATGAGAAGGGGTGAAAGCAGGGGAATATGCACCGAAAATATGTTGTTGGTCAAATATAAGGACAAGAGGGATGTTCTTATACTGACAACAATTCATGGAGACAGTACCACCTCCATCCCTGTACGAGGTACCAGTACCCACACCTCAAAACCTAATTGTATCCTAGATTACAATAGGTACATGGGCGGAGTGGATCTTTCAGATCAGTTACTGAAGCCGTACAGTGCCCTGCGGAAAACAAAAATCTGGTACAAGAAGCTGGCCGTGTATATCATCCAGATGGCACTGTATAACGCTTACGTGCTATTCCTTTCTACCAGCCAGAGGGGGACATTTATGCACTTTCAAGAGGAAGTCATAAAGGGCCTAATATTTGGGAACCAGCAGGCAGAGGGCCCCAGTACTTCTAGTACTGGCCCCCGTATTGTACCAGGGCAGCATTTTCCTAACGAAATCCCCTCCACTGCAAGAAAGGGCAGGACACAAAAAAGGTGCAAAGTTTGCTATAAAAAGGGAATAAGAAAGGAAACTATTTTCCACTGTGAAACTTGCCCCGACAAACCCGGCCTATGTATAAAGGAGTGTTTTAAAATATACCACACATCTATGGATTATTAGGTTCATCATTTCACCGTGCTTCGTGGGTCTTGCTAATGCCACATAGCACCCACCATTCATTCCACCAGAATCTGAGCTGCAAAATCCAAAAATCACTTCTTCCCTTCTGAGTCCTGCCATGCACCCAACTGGTATTTTTTGGTCACATATGAGGCATTGCCATACTCGGGAGAAATTGGGGCACAGATTTTGGGGTGCTTTGTCTCCTTCATTCCTTGTGAAAATGAAAAATTTTGAGCCAGAACTGCATTTTTGTGTAAAAAATGTAATTTTTCATTTGCACAGCCCAGTTGTATCAAAATTGGTGAAACCCCTGGGGGTTTGAAATGTACACTATACCCCTAGATGAATTCCCTGAGGGGTGTAGTTTGCAAAATGGGGTCACTTGTGGGGGGGTTCCACTGTATTGGTGCTTGGGGGGTCTTGCTAATGCGACATAGCACCCACCAACATTCCACCAGAATCTGAGCTGCAAAATCCAAAAATCACTCCTTCCCTTCTGAGTCCTGCCATGCACCCAAATGGTATTTTTTGGTCACATGTGAGGCATTGCCGTACTCGGGAGAAATTGGGGCACAGATTTTGGGGTGCTTTTTCTCCTTCATACCTTATGAAAATGAAAAATTTTGAGCCAGAACTGCATTTTTGTGTAAAAAAATGTAATTTTTCCTTTTCACTGCCCAGTTGTATCAAAATTGGTGAAACCCCTGGGGGTTTGAAATGTACACTATACCCCTAGATAAATTCCCTGAGGGGTGTAGTTTGCAAAATGGGGTCACTTCTGGGGGGTTCCACTGTATTGGTGCTTGGGGGGTCTTGCTAATGCGACATAGCACCCACCAACATTCCACCAGAATCTGAGCTGCAAAATCCAAAAATCACTCCTTCCCTTCTGAGTCCTGCCATGCACCCAAATGGTATTTTTTGGTCACATGTGAGGCATTGCCGTACTCGGGAGAAATTGGGGCACAGATTTTGGGGTGCTTTGTCTCCTTCATTCCTTGTGAAAATGAAAAATTTTGAGCCAGAACTGCATTTTTGTGTAAAAAATTTAATTTTTCATTTTCACTGCCCAGTTGTACCACAATTGGTGAAACCCCTGGGGGTTTGAAATGTACACTATACCCCTAGATGAATTCCCTGAGGGGTGTAGTTTGCAAAATGGGGTCACTTGTGGGGGGGTTCCTAAATTTTAGCATCTTATGGTGCCTAGAAACCTACATGGTGCCTAAAAAATAATCTCATAAAAAGGAGGCTCCAAAATCAAGTAGGTGCTCCTTCTATTATGAAGCCTGTGGTTTGGTCAACGTGCACACTAGGGCCACATATAGGATATTTATGAAAACAAAAGAATTGGGGGAATCAATTTTTAGTCACATTTCTCTAGTAAAATCTACTGTGTTCCTTAGAAAAATGTATTAAAATTGCAAATCTGCAAAAAAAATGAAATTTTGAAATTTCACCTACACTTTGTTTTAATTCCTGTGAAACACCTAAAGGGTTAACAAACTTCCAAAATGCTGTTTTGAATAATGTGAGGGGTGCAGTTTTTGAAATCATTTATGGGGGTGTCTCACATACAAGTCCCTCAAAGTCACATCAGAACTGAACTGGTCCCTAAAAAAATCAGAGTTTGAAATTTTCTTGAAAATTTGAGAATTTGCTATTCATATTGGAAGCCTCCTAGTGTCCAAAAAAATTAAAAGGAAGTTGAAATAATGATGGAAACATAAAGTAGACATATGGTCTATGTTAGTTATTAACTATTTTGAGTGGTATGATTATTTGTCTCACAAGCAGAAAATTTAACATTTTGCAAATTGCTAAATTTTCCATTTTTTTACGACATTTTGGTATTTTTCACAAAAAAACACAGACTGTATCGACCCAAATTTACCACTAATTTGAAGTACAATGTGTCACGAGAAAACAATCTCAAAATCACTGGGATAAGTAAAAGCAAAAAAAAGTTATCCCCACTTAAGTGATACATGTCAGATTTGAAAAAAAGGGCTCTGTCAGGAAGGCAAAAACTGGCTGTGTCAGGAAGGGGTTAAATGCAAAATGCAAGTCTGACTTTCTTTACATATTTTGTATTCGATAAATATAGATATTCACTACAATATTCACTACACTCCTAAAGATGTCTGTTTGACTTGTCAATGCGATCCTGGACATTAAATATGGGCCCTTCTGCCTCTATGTGCCCCATTATGTCTGTATGTAACTCTCTATGTTTGTATGGCCTCTTATGGCTGAATGTGCTCCTTTCTCCTTCCTGTATGTTTTCAACTGGATGGACGGTGTAATGGTTAGCATTACTGCCTCACAGCACTGAGGTTGTGGGTTTGATTTCCACCATGGCCCTAACTGTGTGGAGTTTGTATATTCTCCTAGTGCTTGCGTGGATTTCCTCTGGGTACTCCGGTTTCCTCCTGCAATCCAAAAATATACTGGTAGGTCAATTGGCTTCCAACAAAATTAACCCTTGAATGTCTGTGTGCGTGGTAGGGATTATAGATTGTAAGCTCCACTGGGGCAGTGACTGATGTGAGTGTTCAACTATACTCTGTAAAGCGCTGCGGAATATGTATGCGCTATATAAGAAACTGTTAATAAATAACTGTGTAGTCCTGTCTGTGAGCCAGATGCACTAAACTTCAAAAAGTGATAAATGGAGAGTGATAAACATCCAGCCAATCAGCTCCTAGTTTTCATGTTACAGGCTGGGTTTGAAAAATGATTGGCTGGATGTTTATCACTCACCATTTTATCACTTTTTGAAGCTTAGTGCATCTGGCCCTGTGCTTTTAAAAATACTTCTCACTTCTTAAATATGTTTCACCATTCAACTTCTTGTGAAATATGCTCATTTAACACACAGTTATAAGTTGTAAATGATGCTGTACACCTAAGTAATCCAATCTCCTCAGCTGTAAATACCGTACCATGCTCCCACACCTCTCCCCCAACCTCCTGCTATGGCTGTAAGTAACCCTGTGCTCCCAGACCAATTTTAGATTACTTACCATATGCCGGCTCCTCTTTGTCTCTCAGCTCTTGGCTGGCTCCTCTGCTCTGACAGGTAGTAGCAGCATCACATCATCATACCTGGTGATGCCTCAGGGAGGACAGTACAGCATAGGTGCAGCCGTGCAGCTCACCCCAGTAAAATTTGCCATCTCAGGGTGCAGCAAAAAGAGGAAGCATTGAATATAATATATCTTTCTGACCCTATACATTAGTTTCTTAGGAGATTATGGGGCCCATTGATAATAGATCCCATATTTAATGTGATCTAGGTGGTATCTTACCGCCCGGGATCCCATTGCAATATGCAACCACTTTGGCAGGATGTATGATTGGGCACATACAGTGACTGGAACCTGTACTTGCATTGTGCTGTTGTAGCAGTTGGGGAGTGACGGGGTCTGCATACATACACAGCAGCCATTTCATGGCCCGTCTAGCGACGCAATGAGTATTCCATAGGCTACAATGGGCTACTTCCATCTTCAAACGGTGGTAGCTGTGGGGACCAATATAAACCTATGTGAGAATGGAGTAATCACAGCAGGTATCTCCAATATGTGCTGTGGTCCTTAGTTCATATATAGTGGCAGTGGCGCACACAGGGGGGTTTATGAGTACACAGAACCCCCCCCCCCCCCAGGAGTCTAAGGGCCCTAGACTGAAAGCTGAGGGTCCCCTATTTCCATGGGTACAATAATTTAAAAAATCAGTCCTTGGGAACCGGAGATATCTGACTTCAAAGCAGTGGTTCCCATCCAAGCTGTTAGGAACCATGATTAATGGTTCAGTTCTGTTTTGTGTTCTGTTGAGTTTGTTTTTGGCATTTGACTCTCTGTTGGTCAGTCTGTGACATTGCAGCTCAAATCTTCTGGAAACTTGATTTATTCACAAGGCTGATAGATAATGAGCTCATTATTTCTGCTGGCAGGTTGGCTGGATGTGTCACAGGTGTGTTAATCACCTGAGCCCTTCTTAAGGCATTCTCCCCAGCAATGCTGGGCCAGTGATAGCTTCTCGTTTCCTATTTGCAATTTCCTGTTCCTGTTGCTGAGAGCTGCAGTCTTTGGACTTCCTGTTGGTCACCTGTCAGGTCATTGCTCCCTGCAGCTTGTACTGGCTGCACTCCTGTCCTGATCTGGATTTGTCTTGTCCTGTCTGGGTCTGTCCCGGTCCTGTTAGTCCTGGTCCTGTCAAGTTTCTTGTCCTGCTGCAGTCTGGGTCCAGTCATAGTCCAGTCACTGTCCTGGTCCTGCCTTGGTCCAGTCTCTATCCTGTCCTGGTCCCATCCTAATCTGTTTTTTACCTGGTTCCGTCCTGATCTGGTCCTGTCCAGGTCCCGTCTCGGTCCGGTTGTGGTCCAGTCATTGTCCAGCCGTCATCTGGCTGCTGTCTGCATCCAGTCCTGTCTTGGTCCCATCTTGGTGCACTATCCACTCCTGGTCCTGTCTGGATCTGGTTCCATCTTGGTCAGCAAATTTCCATCCAGTCCTGCCAAGTCACCCCTGGCTTGCACGTTATCATCCTGCGCTGCAGGAGGGTTCGGTCCGGTCACGTAAGTGCTTCTGTGGAGCATGGTTCCTTATCTTTCTTTTCTGCGGGCAAGCTGCCCTTTATCCTAAGTTATTATTATTATTGTCCTGGTCCAGCTCTCCGTGATTCGGAGAGGCCCACGACTGTGGGTTCACGCCTGTTTTGGGGTACCGTCACTTTAAGTATACTGTTTTATGTTGGCGTGTATTTTGTTTGGTGGCACCCCGTCATTAGTTGGCCTGGTGCCTGTGACTTAGTCACACTCCCTGTCCTTGGCCTGGTGCCGTTAGCCAGGTTGTCCTGTCCAGTTAGCACCTGTAGTTAGATCTTCTCTTGGCCCTGTCTCGGGCGGTCGCCGTAGAATTGTCTTACCTTAAAACCTGGTTGCATCGTGGTTGGAGCGGGCTTAACTTGCTATTTCGAACTCGGTGACTACAGGAGAAGCCTAGCAATCCGCAGTCTATGGTCACCTGCCCGAGAAGGCCAATAGAGTCAGTGTAAGGTGTGCCGTGGCCGTCCTAAACAGCGGTCCTGACTGAGGGCACGCCCACCACCATCATCCACAAGTGCCTGTCACGGTACTCCAACGCAGATCCATAACACAAGCCTGTTAATTGCTCTTCCCAGTCAGATATTTCAGGTTCTACCTGACTTAGAGTTTTTCTGAGTGTATATTACAAAATCTGGGACTCTCCCCCTTTGATGGACACTAGTAGCTTGTCTTTTCCCAGAACCAGAGATATCAGCCTTCGAGCAGCTGGTTACTGCTCCAGCTCCACACACCTGGTATGTAGTTTTATATACTCGTTGACAGATTGCTCTGCCTCCTGAACTCTGATCCCCTAGTCCCCAGTACCATTTGGTAGGTGGGATTCTCTAGTTTTTATTTCCATTAAAATAAGAAATCTATTTCCGGGAACTGGAGATATGTGCAGTCAAGCAAGCTGTCCTCCCACCAGAAAATTATGAATAATAAGCCCACTCCACTATACACCCTTCCTCTGCATATTAAACATCCTCTACCACCCTGGAAGTTATGTATCATGGCCCCTTCATTCAGCCCAATGCCCCTTTCTCCCACCTCATCTCCCACCATCTGTGCAGTAAAGGGGTAATTAGTGGAAATTACTGATCCAGGCCCTACATGCGGTTGATATAATACCCCCTACCACCTGTGGGACATCAAAGTTTCTGCTCATAGCACCCCCAACTTCTATCGGTAGGTAGGGGATCGGTAGGGGCCACAATACATTGCTATGCCCAGGGGTCTACACTGCTGTTGACGCCCCTGTATGTATACGTATGTATGTACAGGTCGAGTATCCCGTATCCGAATATCCGTTATCCGAATTATTCCGAAATACGGACATTCCAGAAAGTGAAAAAAATTTTTTTTTTTTGCTAAAAACTCACTGGGGACATTTGTAACAGCACTACTGAGGACATGATATGTAACTGGCACTATATATGTACAAGAAAATGATTGCTTGGCATTCAAATTCAGTGCTGAGATAGTACACACATTTTGTTTCACGTTTTGAAACCTTGTTTTTTGAACAAATAAAATATATTTGTGTGTATTTTATGTGGTAATAAAATATATTTGTGTGTATATTATGTGTTTATACAGCATAAATGCAAGATACTTCAAAATACATCATTGAAATATTAAAATATTCCGAAATACGGAATAATCCGTTATCCAAAATTCTCCTGGTCCCGAGCATTTTGGATACGGGATACTCAACCTGTATATGTATATATATATATTTATTATTATTATTATTATTATTATTATTTATATATATCTATAATACTTTAACTGACCCAGGATAATGGGCCCATCTAAGTGTCCATCTCTGTGCTTTGCTCTGCCCATCTCTGGAAACCCCCATATAAAAATCCTGCATTTGTCCCTGGGTGGATATTTAATATTTGTGGCTAACCCCCGGAAATGGGTGTTTTAGGGTAAATAGCTGCAAATATGTAATGATAAATGGCCCCATATGGCATGTGTCAACTTACATTCGTAATAATGAAAGAGTCTGTAACAAAGATCTTTCTGTAGTGTAGCTGTCTCCTTTGTTGAGTGGAAATACCTGTCTCCTGCTGTACAGATCTGGCCAGGGGCATAACTATAACTATAAACGGTACTTGTGTAGTTTCATGGCGCCAGTTACATAGTCAGCGCAGTGTCCCTTTCAGAATCAGCGCAGTGTTCCCGCGGCCCGTGTGCGGCCAGTGTAGTTAGCATAGTCAGCATCCCTGTCACTATTAGCGGCGTGTTCCCACAGCCAGCATAGTTAGCATAGTCAGCATCCCTGTCAGTATCAGCGTTGTGTTCCCGCAGCCAGTGTAGTTAGCGTAGTCAGCGTCCATGTCAGCGTCGTATATAGGGACGCCAATCCCCGGGCTTTTTTCAATCCCGGAATCCCGGGCTGCGCAGTGTGACCTCTGACATCAGGTCACGCTGCACGCAGCCTCAGAGCAGCGTGCCGGGATTTGAGAGCAGATGGACAGGGTTTGAGCTGGTTACAGCGCTGCCTGGCATTAGATTTGCGCATGCGCAGGCCAATCCCAGGGTCCCGGGATTGGCCACCCTACTCATATATCAGTATCAGTATAAGCCGGAGTTTACGTAGTTAACGTGTAGTCAGCATAGTCAGTATGTTCGCGGCTTGCCGGAGCTTATGTAGTTAGCGTAATCAGTCAGCATTACGTAGTTAGCGTAGTCAGTCAGCCTTACGTAGTTAGCGTATTCAGTCAGCATTGCATCACCACTTATTAGATTGTGTCAGTTATGGTTGCTGAACTATTAACCATCTTCCACCTGCCGCAGATGGAGGAGGAGTCGGTGAAGTTATTACAAAGCCACCACTTGCTGCCAGAGATACAGACCCGTGTCAACGGGCATCCTATGAGGCTCAATGTAAAGGAGCATATGTGGCATTGCCACATAAGAATCTGTGGGAAGGTGGTCAGTCTCCGGCAACACAATGGTTTCGCGAATGTCCCCTGACATTTCTGACCCTTCTGCACGTTCATATTTTTGTGGGCGGAGAAGTTGACAAGCATTCAATTTGTGAGCGCCACCTCAAGATTTCGAACAAAACCGCCGTGATATATAACAATCTTATGCGGGAGGCGTGTACCCACGATCTGATATCCCAGCCCCAACGCGAGATTGGCGGACCTGGCAAAATCATTGAGGTAGACAAAAGTCTGTTTGTCCAGCGTAAGAGCCACGTTGGATGCGTCCTACCCCAGCAGTGGCTCTTCGGTGGGATATTGCGTGAGACTGGTGAATGCTTCATTACACCAGTGGCCAGCAGTGATGCCAGGACCCTAATGTCTGCCATTCAGACACACTTTGAGCTAGGTACCACCATCTACTCAGACTGTTGGCGTGCGTACAAAATGCAAGAATTGGAGCAGACGGGGTACCACCACATGCGTGTCAATCACTGTTACAACTTTGTGGACCCAGACACTGGGGTCCATGCCCAGAATATTGAGAGGCTCTGTGGCTCCTGCAAGTCGAGGAATAAGAGGCAGAGGGGCAATGCACTCCAGTACCTGGACTCATACTTGCAGGAATTCATATGGCGGAGGGCGCTTTCCTGCGCATATTACACGCACTGACTCTTGTCCCAACTGCAGACAAAGCAGCCGACACTGAGGATGACGCAGCTGTGTCAACATCATCTGCATCTGGAGGGGCTGCTGTGTCGGAGGAATAAGTGTTTTACACCTTTCTGGGACTTGATGTTGTACAGTATTATTTAACATTGCTCATTGTTTTTCTTATCTATTCTTTGTCAGTAAAATCCAGTTGACAGTTAACACGTGTCATCAATATTGTTTCAGATAGATGAAATGACAGGTGTGAATGTGTTCCTGACACACCCCCACTATCCATGCCATGCTATCCATGCCATCCCGACTATCCATGCCACCCCCACTATCCATGCCAAGTGTGGGGACGCGGTATGTGTCCTCACGACCTGTTCATACCCCCCACTATCCACGTCGGCATGGATTTAACATTATAAAGTGTGGCGAGCGTAGTGAGCCAGCGAGCCCAAAGCGTGGTGAGCGGGTGCGTAAAACGAACCCGAAGCGTGGTGAGGGCAGCGTGCCCCATGAGGGGATGCAGAATACACGTCAAGTAATACGCGTCCTTTCACAGGGCTCGCTGCGCTCGTCACGCTTTTGGGATAGTGGGGGTATGAACAGGTAGGGAGGACGCGTCTATCTTTCTCTCGTGGGGCTCACTGCACGCGCCATGCTTCGGGCTGGCATGGATAGTGGACATGAAGTACTGGCAAATGTGTCCTTTATTGTGCATGAGATGCACTTGCGCACCGCACCCCCCTTTGTGCATGAGACGCACGCGCAACCGAACCCCTAACCTTGTCCGTCTCCCTGAAGGGTTGCCGTACCCTGCTCGTGCCATACCCATGCTCGTGCGTCAAAGGCAGATGGAGCGCCTCTCCACCAGCGCCCGCATGATCGCCTCTCCGCTGGTGTCCGCCAGCGCAGGGGATCTGGTGGTTACCGGCACTGTGTGAGAGGCGCTCACTAGGCTTGCCAGGGACTCCGGGGACAGAGCTTTAGCTCACCTGGACAGAGCTGCAGCTTGCGGGGACAGTACAGTGGCTATGCTGCCTGGCGGGACACTACGCTGACTACACAGGGCTGCCGCAGGGACACAACGCTGACTGCGTTAGGCTGCCGTTGGGCTACGCTGACAGCGTAGCATACGGTGCTGCCGTGAAACTACACAAGTACCCTATAAGCTTCCAGGCCCCACATTTAGACATTAAACCGGCCTCCGCCATCACCAGTTGTCAGCACTCTGAGATCCACAGCAAAACCAATAGTTAAATAAAAGCACACTGACACTTGAAAAATAAAACTTTAATACATACAAACCCATACATACTGAAACTTACCTATCTTGAGCCCGTAGGTAGGTCCTTGTCCATTGGTCCTGGGGTCTAGTGTCCTGGGGTCTGGGGTCCGGGTATCCGAAGAAATCCATAGGGGGACCTATGTAAGGAAATTATACTGACGAGGCTCCTCCGGTGTAGATCTGGTCCTCTTCACTCCTGAAGTAGTCCGCCGTACTTAGCAAAAAATAAACCGCAAATACCCGAACCATTGCAAACTGACAGAAGGAGACGCAGGATGTTTGTTTGCATCCTGAGGCTCCTCCTCCCGAATGCCGCTATTGTCCGGCTTGTGGTCTAGCGGCTCCTGATTGCGTCATTCGGAGTGAGAAGCTCTGAATGTAAACATTCAGTGCTTCTCACTGTTCATGATGGTCCGGGTTTTCGGTTTATTTTTTTGACAAGTACGTTGAACTACTTCAGGAGTGAAGAGGACCAGATCTATGCTGGAGGAGCCCGTGAGTATAATTTCCTTCCACAGGTGCCCCTATGGATGTCTTCAGACACCCGGACCCCAGGACTGATGGACGAGGACCTACGTACGGGCTCAAGATAGGTAAGTATCAGTATGTATTAGCTATGCATGCATTAAAGTTTTATTTTTCATGTGTGTGTCAGTGTGTTTATTTAACTATTTCTATAACTGTGGAACTACAAGTTCCAGCGGGCCCTTTAATGCCCCGCATGCTGGAACTTGTGGTTCTCCAAGTCCTAGCATGTGGACGAGGCTGTCTGGGACTCATAGTTCCACAGAATTAGACAATAGTTTTTATTTCTATTTTTTTACTACTTTCATCAGCCCGGTACCCAACTCCCAGGGGTACCGGGGACAGCCCCAGGCCCAGGCTGACTGGTCAGGGGGTAATGCTTTGGCCAGGGAGACTTATGTAAAAAGTCTCCCCCTGGATGTGGCATTACGTTGCTGGCTGATTGGGCCTGGTGCTGGTTCTTAAAATAGGGTGGACCCCTAGTCATTTTGTCCCCGTATTTTGGGAACCAGACCCGGACCTGGAGCCTGGTGCTGGTGTAAAAAATATGGGGAACCCCTACTTAGTTGGTTCCCTGTTTTTTTACAACCAGGTCCGACTGTGAGCCTGGAGCTGGTTGCGGACGTGAGGGGGGACCCCACGCCATTTTTTTTATTTATAATTTTTTAACCTTTTTTTACAGACTTGGGGTATTTGGATATAGATCCACAAACTGGTCTGCGCTATTGTGTGAGCAGCCCAATAGAAGAAGTTACTGTGGGGGTTGCTGGGAAGCAGAGTTTATCGGGCGCTTGTAGAAAATAATAAAGAGAATTGTGTAAAAAATTGGGGATTTTTTGCTGCAGCCTTTTTTTTTTTTTCTTCACATGGCCTGATTGATTGAGCGATGGACTATCTCATTATGAGATTATTGCAATAGTCTGTCTAAATTAGACTATGTCATAGGATTGAGAACATGACCTCACAAAGATTTCTATACATTGTTCTCATTAGGTCATTCATTTGTACAAGGACATATTAACAATCCTGTTATGAATTGTCTCTACCTGTGAAAATTATACAAAATCTTGTTGTGAGATCCGGTATGTAATTTCTTTTGTTGTAATTGCACGCTACGTGAAATGACTTACTATCAATCTTTTGCCATTTTTCTGCTTCTGTTCACCTGTCCACTCCTTCCGCTTTTTTATATAGACCTCTTTAATATTTTTCTGTATATCATTTCTATAAGTATTAAGATTTATGCTGCCTAAGAAATCGTATACTAGCCTGTTATGATGAAAATTGTCCATATTTTAATTTTTAACAATGACTGTTTGAATAAATTATTTTTGTATAACTTTACAGTTAACCCCTGATGAAGTCCCACTAAGGGCGAAACGCGTTGGATTACTTTCTTCTGCTGTTTCCATGTACCAGAGATGTATCAATGAAATGTACAAAGATCTGGAATAACTATTACCACTGTGTGGAAAGAAAATACTTTTTAATAAATATTTAAAGATTGAATGGACTTTTTTTCCTATGTGCTAGATTTATATTGACTAAGGCTTGGTTGATCTAATTGGAGTGATCAACCTTAGGGGCGCCAACCCACTAATGCTCTCCATATTTTCCCCCCTATCCCCCATCCAACAGGGGATTCAGTGAGTAGGGCAGCCCCGTACAAATTGACCACCATAAATTCTGTGGCGCGACACAAGGGTCTGTTCACCACAAATACGAATGTGCCATCAATACGAATACAAATTGACGTATTTTCGGGCCAGTAAATTTCTGGATACGAATACACCTATATTTTACGAATTTCCTTTAGAAAATTTCCCCCCAATGTGTAGATGCGCCTTAGATGCTGCTGTGGTGCGATTCAACTGCTGCTCTGTCAGTTTTCCTATCCCAACTGGCATTTAACTGCTGCTACTTTCGGCTTCACCATTTCACGCATAATTCCCAGTTAAAGTTTTTATCTCAAACTTTAAAAAAAATCTTGTCACCCTATCTTTAAGTAGTTTACCGAAAATACGTATCTAGTCCAACAAGTTTACTTCATCTCTGGTATCTGGTGGTGCCCACTCTCCTACTTGAACAAGCATATGAAGCTGCAACATGACCCATTCCAGGAGGGACAAAATGCTCTGCTCCTGGACCTCCCTGTCAGTGGCAGTTGCAGAGGTGGGACTGTAACACTGTACAAAATTTAAATAGGGGAGCCACACCTGCCAGTGAGTCCGGGACTGTGGTGTTTGGGGGGGGGGGGGAGTTAATGGGGCTCCCCTCTCTGAATTTTGGACTGTGCTGGCATGGAAGTCCAGGAACAAAGCATCTTGTCCCTCCTGGAATGGGTTATGTAGGGAGGTATGGTACTGCCAACATGTCTCAAGAAAAAAAGTTTTTTAATAATTGTTTTTATATATATAATACAATATTGTATATAAGAGAATAATACATAAATCATATCAGGAAATTTGGTAAATAGAAAGGTCAAACAGAGGAACCTATCTGTGAGTAGAAATGTTGGTGGTAAGTAACAGATAGCAAAAAGAATATGTAGAACAAACCACATTTCCTGTAATTTATACCATTTCAGGTCTGTTTTTTACATACTTTAGATGAGTGTTAATGGATCCACTTCGATTGGTTTATGTTAAGTGCATGCAAAGTAACAACTTAAGCTTTGTTCCATTAGTTTCTTGCAGTACGTACTAAATTAATGTCAAAATAATACAACTAAGCAAATACTGAATGATTCCTGGACAATTTTTGCACTTTTATAGGATTGCTTCAAGAGTAAATGAAATTGTATAAAAGCTTTATATATTTACAGCAAGTTAGAATCAGTATCAGTACTGACTCAAATCATTTTTGTAATATTGAACCTGGGATCCAAATGACTCCCAGAAAATGTGTAGCTAAACAGTCAATAGGTCGAGAGACACCAGTGGACAAATGTCCGAGTTCTGTGGCCGGGTTGCCGGATGAACTCTGAGTTTTTTTTAAAGGGGAAATCATTTACAAGGCAAAACTGATTGTTCCTTTTTCTGGTTAATCCGCAAGGCTGTGAATTTGCATCCTTGCAAGTCCACCAGAATCCGCCCGAATGCAGGGCCACCCACTCCCGCACCATGGGTTCATCGGAATATACATACCGGGTTGTATACGTAGTTGGCGGTTGTCTATACAACCACCAAATATGTATGGAGTGGCAGCATTGCATGTATTAGTGTGAATAAAAATAGAATAAATAAATAATTTAAAAAAAAACATCATCAGGCTCAAGGGCTGGTCCTGGTTCCCAAAATACTGGGGACAAAACTAATAGGGGTCCCTCGTGTTTTGGGAACCAGCACCGGGCCCAAACAGCCAGCAGGCTAATGCCACAGCTGGGGAAACTTTTTATGTAAGTTCCCCCGGCCAAAGCATTAACCCCTGACCCTGGTGGAGTGGGGATCATGATTGCCTACTTTTGAAAACTAGTTTCAGGGAGATTATAGTTGGTTTTAGAATTTTGCACAGCGCCCCTTTGTCATGCTCCACCCAAGGGGTGTGTCTAGTTCCATATACGGAGAGATTGTAAACGTGGGTGTGTACTTCTACATCTAAGAGGAATCTTTTAAAATGACTTATATCCAAATTCAGATGAGCCCCAAAGCCGTTACTAAGAGATATTATACTTGCTAAAGTGCTGGGAAATGGTGCTGATAAATGTATTTCTCTCTCCCTGCCCGGTTCACTGTAATGAGGGAGGAGGCACAAGGCATGCAAATGGTTGTTTTACATAAACATCCATTTGCAGGCCAGGCGGAAACTCCCACATCTTTCGATGGTCGGTAACCATTGAAAGATGTAGTGAGTGCATGCATAACAAAAGTGGCTCTCAGGTCACTAATTTATGAGTGCACATTCTGGCAGAAAGGGGCGGGCAGCTGGCATCCGGTGACGTCAGCTGCCCACCTCCTGCGCCCACGTCACTGGGCGATGATTTCCATGGGAACGTCCAGTGTTTTCATGGGAACACCCATGAAACGCTGGGTGTTCCCATGGGTGTGGCCCTGGCCTGCTACCCCCCCCCCCCCAGCCGTAATGTTGGGTGTTCGCCGTGGCCATACGCACCTGGCGCATGCACATGAGCATTGCAAAACCCTCGGACCCGTGTGAACGCATACCCACTCCCAAACGGACCTGAATAAGGTCTAGAGTTTGCCTTTAAGTATATTTCACCTATAAGTGTATTTATCTGAAATATCACATGTATGTCGCATATCTCACCAAAGATCTTAATCAACCTGGGTTATAAGCTTTCATGCTCTCACACCTCGTGTCAGCAACCCGGCCAGGTCCGAGGTGTGGTGAGAAAGGGGTATACATAAAGGGTATGGGTCATAGGGTTGACAGTAATTAGGGTACTTATTTCCTAGCACGGCGCCCACGATCTAGATTGTATGTGTCGGGCCGATATTGCAAGCATTGCATGCATCTTATGTGTTTGTGCGGCATAAGATGCATGCGATGCAATCGACGAGATTTTTACATTGGAATCAATGTGAAATGGTCCCTGAGACCCAATTTTACATTTATTCCAATGTAAAAAGCCCCCCAAACCCCAATTTTAATTGCTAACCCTCCCTCATGGGTGAAATGCCCCCCCCCCCCATTGTTAACACCACCCCACTATTGATGCCAACCCGAAGCGTGGCGAGCGCAGCGAGCCCGCAAGGGGCGGCGGTACGCGTCCTCGGACCTTTTCATACCCCCACTATTCACGTCGGTGTGGAGTTGATTTTATATAGTGTGGCGAGCGTAGCGAGCCACCGAGCCCAAAGCGTGGCGAGCGGACGCGGAATACATGTGAAGTAGTCCGCGTGCGCTCGCCACGCTTCGGGCTCGGTGGCTCGCTGCGCTCGCCACACTATGTAAAATCGACTCCACGCCAACGTGGATAGTGGGGGTATGAAAAGGTCGGAAGGCCGCGTACCGCCACCCCTCGCGGACTCGCTGCGCTCGCCACGCTTGGGGTTGCTGTTTATAGTGCCGGTGGCGTTAACAATGGTTATTGGGGGTTTTATTACGATTTTTATGTTATGGCATCTTATGGACCTCATGGATCTTATGCATCTTATGGATGCATAAGATCCATGAGATCCATAAGATGAGATCCATAAGATGCGATATTGTACATACAATTAAAAATCTTTTCAATTGTATAGATTGTATGCCTTAATTAAGGCATATAATCTTATGCGATGGGCGCCGTGCTAGGAAATAAGTACCGTAATTAGGTTTACCTTCAATAGGTTGACAACTATTAGGTCGACAGTTGCAAGGTCAACACAAGCAAAAGGTCGAAATTAGTTTCTATTTATTTATTTTTTTGGTGTCTATGTCGACATGGACACCGCATACGTGTACTGCGTCCCCTCACATGGCTCGCTTTGCTCCCCATGCTTTGGGCACGGTGCCTCGCTACGCTTGGAACACTATTATATTATCCCTCTATATCCACATGGATAGTGCAGTATGAAAAACTGCCTTTTAATTTAAAAAAAAACACGAAAAACTCATGTTGACCATTTTCATGTCAACCTTTTCTGTTGCTTGTGTTGTCCTTTTCACCATGTCAACCTAATACATGTTGCATACCTCTCAACATGACTCTCTCCAAGAGGGACACAATGCTCTATTCCTGGACTTCCCTCTTAATATATGATTGCCATCACCTGTGGTGAAACGCCTTTCTTATCCATTAACCTGTTTTAAACAGGTGATGGCAATCATAAATTAGGAGGGAGGTCCAGAAACAGAGCATTGTGTCCCTACTGAGGAGGGTCATGTTGGGAGGTATGATGTTGACCTTTTTCATGTCGACCAATATTGACTGTCGGCCTATCGACCACATCCCATAAATAAATCGTATTAGTCAAAATAAAAAAGTATTACAGGCAGTTACTAATCCTGTTTCTTTGGATAGAGAGACATCTGCTGGCTGAAGTTAAGACTGTTATTTGGGTGTTTATGATGTGTGCATTACGTTTATTCATTGCTTATACTAGTCTTGAATCTCTCTCATGATACCCCTTATATACCCAGATGAAGGTGCCCATGTTGGTTCAGCATACTAGCAATCTAGCAATAAC
Source organism: Crinia signifera (assembly GCF_055691185.1). Taxonomy (NCBI): domain Eukaryota; kingdom Metazoa; phylum Chordata; class Amphibia; order Anura; family Myobatrachidae; genus Crinia; species Crinia signifera. The sequence goes on along the minus strand of NC_139217.1, from coordinate 177,158,756 downwards.
AAACTATAGAGGTCGTGTACTGAGTTTCAAGAATTACAAATAAGAGCTCCAATTACATGCAGTGAGATCAGGGCTTAGGTGTCTAGGGAGGCAGTGACCTAGTGTGTCCCTCGGAAGGGAGCAGCATGAAATAGCTTTAGGTTAATCTTTTAATTGTTTTTCCTTTTTTGGGTGTTGAGTTTGTATCGGCATACCAGTGATGCATTCAATACAATGAACGTTGGATTTGGGATTTTGAGCAGTGTAACATTGAAAAACATTTATGGTTTCAAAGGGCAGATAATAAATATGGCCCTAAATAAAATCTAAATCTGTCAATCATTGATCTGTTTCCTATGTGTATGTTACCTAATTCATAGATGTTACCTGTCCGAGGCAGGGGCGGATCCTGGAGAAAATGACTGGGGGGGGGGGGGGCACCATGATAGGAGAGGGTTTGGGAGGGGAAGGGGGGATTAGTGGTGCCAGTGTACATGCTAAGAGAGCGGCGAGAGAGAGGAGAGCAGAGAGAGGGCATTTAAAGTACACAGGCCCACCTTGGCGACAAAAGTGAAGAATGTAGTTATGCCCAAGGCAAAGGCGCACTCCGGAAAAGGGGTGTGGCCACTCAAAAGGGGCGGTGCCCTTGAGTGTACTGTACCACACCATATATAACTTCTACACATTATGCAACAAAATACTAGACCCCATTATACTTGCAAAGAAAGAAGAAAAATATCTCTAAAATAGGTACTAGACAGACATATATATATTAAACATACAAAAGTTAAATATAAAATCAAAAACACTTGTTACGTTGGTATGCCGCAAATATAGGGTTCTAAGTGGTTCTGCCTCCAATATCTATGCTAATATTAAGTTATTAGCTAGAGAAAGAAAGTTTTTTCTCATAGGTGTCTGTTCAGCTTAGAGGAATGTAACAAATGTAACAACAAATCAGTTTTCGGTACTCTTTACCTAGAACGGCGCCCGCGATCAGAATCGCGGGCGTCGGGGGTAAAAAATCGCGGGCATCGCGGGTAAATCGCGGGTACATCAAAATCGGGTACCCGCGATTACCGCGATTTCCCCATAGGGAACAATGTTAAAAAGCCTGATTGACCGCGATTTTACTGTAAAATGCCTCAATGCCCGCGATTTTCCCATAGGAATCAATGTTAAATGGGCTACAGAGCCCAAATAGCCCCAATTAACCCTTAAATGTCCCCCCAATTTTTGTACGCCACCCCACGATCCACGCCAACCCGAAGCGTGGCGAGCGCAGCGAGCCCGCGAGGGGCGGCGGTACGCGTCCTCCGACCTTTTCATGCCCTACTATCCACGTCGGCGTGGAGTTGAGAATAGAATAGTGTGGCGAGCGCAGCGAGCCACCGAGCCCGAAGCGTGGCGAGCGGACGCGGATACCTTCACAGGTAAACGCGTCCCTTCGCGGGCTTCACAGGTGTCCGCGTCGCCACGGACACCTGTGAAGTCCGCGAGGGGACGCGTATAACTGTGAAGGTATCCGCGTCCCCTCGCGGGGCTCGCTGCGCTCGCCACGCTTCGGGCTCGGTGGCTCGCTGCGCTCGCCACACTATTCTATTCTCAACTCCACGCCGACGTGGATAGTAGGGCATGAAAAGGTCGGAGGACGCGTACCGCCGCCCCTCGCGGGCTCGCTGCGCTCGCCACGCTTCGGGTTGGCGTGGATCGTGGGGTGGCGTAAAAAAATTGGGGTGACATTTAAGGGTTAATTGGGGCTATTTGGGCTCTGTAGCCCATTTAACATTGATTCCTATGGGAAAATCGCGGGCATTGAGGCATTGAATGCAAAATCGCGATCAATCTGACTTTTTAACATTGTTCCCTATGGGAAAATCGCGGTGATCGCGGGCATCGCGTTGCGGCCGTTTATGTGCTGCCCGCGATGTCGCGATCACCGCGATGGGCGCCGTTCTAGGTAAAGAGTACCCAGTTTTCCATAAGATATTAATAACAAATGTATCAAACAGTGGCTACCACAGAGTTTATTGTGAAGAAACACTGTGTCTGATGAGAGATAAAACTCCAGCCTGTTGTTTGAATTTAATGAGGCAAAGAATGTATATTATTTAGATGTGTTTATTAGAGCAATAATTAAGCACAAAGTATACTTTAACCCTATATGAAGCGGTATCTACAGTTGACCACATTTAGTTCAAGTGAGACAGTTATAAATGAATGTCTATGGCTCTTAAAATATGCCATTGTTTTGTTCAGCAGCTTAGGATTATCAAATAATTTATATGAAAACCATTTTTAAAGAATCTTGGTGCAGGTACAGGTGTATAAAACTTGAATAATTCTGAAATAATAAAGTAAGGGTTGCTCTTCCTCCTCCCCTCAAGACGGAAAAGAAAAAAGAGAAAAAGGAGGCTAGAGAGAGAAAAAGGAGAAGAAAAGAGAGAGTAGGAGAGAGATATAGTATGGGAGAGAGATAAAGTATGGGTTGAAATATACCTGTTGGTCCTGGATGTGCGTTTTCTATCCTACTTCATATACCTATGGCAAGAATGAGTTATTTGATGTATTACAGGGAAGTCCCCTTGCCTGTTTTTAGTCAAATACCCTTAATAAGATTTGCCGGCTTCCACTGTCAATCAGTGGGCTTCTGAGGTATTGTGGGAAAACACATTTTATTAAGGATTTTGGGGGATATCAAAGGAAAAAAAACTCCTGTTCTTCCCTACTAGAGCTGCTACTGCCCGACTATATATATATACCTGTAACAAAAAGTAGGGGATTAGCATTCCATCTTAGAGAGGGCACCCTTCTCATTTATAATGCAAGTCCCACGAATTGTCAGCTGCCATCAAAATAATTTGGTGGGCTCTTATAGGTATAGTGGGTGAGCGTGCTCTATTTGCAGGGGGAATTATTAGGAGGAAAGGTATGAAAAACTGTTGTCCCCTCTGGTCTGGCTGCCCCCCTGAATAGAGGAATCTCCAGCGTAGGGTAGGTTTGCACAGATCAGGGTGGATGAGTGTTTCCAAATAGCAAAGCTTAAATAGTGCAGGTACAGCCAGGGCCGGTGCAAGGCACCGGAGCGCCCCAGGCGAGTCGGGGTGGGGGTGCCCTGGTGCCGGGGGGAGGGAGGGGTGGGTTGTACCTGTGTAAAAAAATTGCTGCCCCGGCGTCCCTGCAGTGCTGGGGCGGTCAGGGGTGTCCGTGCCATAGGGGTACCTGCGGCGCCGTCATGTGTATAAAGCTGACTGCGGCCGGCGGGGTCCCTGTAGTGAATAGCAAATAACTAGCGCTTCCCGCGCCGCCGCGCGCATAGCGCTAGTTATTTGCTATTCACTACAGGGACCCCGTCGGCAAACAGCAGCTGGGAAGAGAGAGCGGGGAGGAGAAGCAGAAAAGTACCTGGCCGTCCGGCCACGGCTGGAGCCTGAGGCTTTCACCGGAATCCCGCTGCGGAGGATGCCGAGAGACTGCATCTGGACTGTGATACATACTTTGAGAAAGCCTCTTCCGGTGAAACAATCGTCAGTGAAGTCCAGCTGCAGTCTCTCGGGGCAAAATTCATATAATGCCACACGGATTGTGCCAAAATTCACATAATGCCACACAGATTGTGCCAAAAATAACATAATGCTACACGGATAGAGCCAAAATTCACATAATGCCACACAGATTAAGCCAAAATTCACATAATGCCACATGGATTGTGTCAAAATTCACAATATGCTTCATAAACAGGGACATTGTGCTCCAAAGGCGCGTATTAAAATTGTACACCATAATGCCCATTACTTGTTAAGCCACACATCATAATGTCCATTATGTATTATGCCAAACACCATAATGCCTATTAAAAATTAAGCTACATAAGTGATGCTTACCTACATGCTCATTGCCAAGGGTTCCATGCTCATTGCCATGTGGGATTACATGCTCATTGCCAAGGGGGAATACATGATCATGGTTACTGGGGGACATGTATGTTTGATATTTGTGGTCAGAACTCAGAAAATGTTCTCCCTTTAGTAAGCTCCTATTTAGCAGAAGGTAGATGGATCAATGCACACAAGAGCATCAGAACTGTATCTGAAGAACCTCTATGGTACAAAATCATTCACAGGGAACTTATTGATGTTTCTCCCATTAATGGTCATCCCTTCTGTATGTCTTACTAAACTGCAGGCCAAAGCATGGGCACAGGGTTTTATTGGTGCACTGGGGAGCAGAGCTATGCTCCATGACCAGGCACCAAATAGAAAAAAAATCCATTTGGGGGGCTCAGTACCATCCATACAGAGAACCACTTGGCTCTTTGGCATCAATGGAAAAACAGGACATTGTTTAACCATCAATGGTCAATGACAATTCCTACATGCAGAAGATATCTGGGCATAGAACATACTAGCAACGCATGTGCATTATCAGTGCAACCTCTGTGCAGAGTGACCAGCATTTTATAACACAGCATGGGCTATCAGAATATCAGACATCAAATGGAGAATGACAGCAGAATGCAATATAAACACATCAATATAGCTGTCAGCCATCAGTAGGGCATGCCAAAAGGGAGTGGCTAGTGCTGTGGGAGTGGCTACTGCCTACTGCAGTGATTGCATCACTGCAAGGGACAGGAGCAATTCCACCTCTGGGTTATTTGCATCTGTTACCCTCTGGTGCTTGGTACCCGGAATACAGGACATGATTCAGACCTGTTCGCACAGGTCTGAATTTGGACGCTGCCCGATGTTTGCGGTACTGCGCATGTGCATTTGCCACAATATGCATGTACTAGGCCCAGCTGAGAGCGCCTTCGGCAAATTTTTCTATTTGTAAGGCACTCAACTTGATTGAAAGGGAGTGGCCATGTGGGGGTGTCTGGTCAAATGCAGGCACCCACCCGGAATCGGTTGTTTTGCTCGCAGCCGCTGAGTGAGTCCAGGCTAGTGAAAATCGAATAATTGTTCCTCTAAACAGCCACATGTGAACGGATGTGTACCTGCACACATCGGTTAGCAGCCCTGCAAACTCGTTCGTAAGGTCGGATTTCACAGGGCAGGGGTTACCTTCTCGCTGGGCTCCGAACACTCGCATACAGAGGCGGCTGTAGCGCCTACCAAGTAGTCCAGGGGGTTCAGCATAAGCTATTAGTACCTGGCCCCTGGCCAAAAGGAGTCATGAGGGCGAGCTTAGCACTACACTAGTGTATGCTGTTTCCCGGGCGCCCCGCGGAACCTGATTCGAAAAGAGCTGGCTATCCCCGGGGGATCAATTCAGCACATATATTACATGCGTGATAACATACATGTATATATGTGCTGTGTGATGTCCCTCTGCGCTACTCATTAGGCGCTGCAGCCCAGGTCTGAATCAGGCCCACAATCCATCCGGACTTAGGGGGCGATTCATACTTTATCGGTCAGGTCCGAATTTACTCCCCCGGGCTATGGTGGGGGTTTGCGCATGTGCAAATCCCTGGAGCGAATGGCTTTGGCGAGTTAAACACTTGTCGGGGCATTCACATCATGATGAACAGACAGGGGGCGGATGCCAGCATTTAATGGGCAGGCCCACAAAAGTGAAAACAGGCGTGCCCATGCATCCTTCAGATGGGTGGCTGGTATCATATGATGTCAACACCCACCCCCATCTCACTGGAAAGCAGCCACATGAAAGGTGATTATAGACTTACTCTTCAGAGTGAGGGCTGGAAAAATCCTTTAATGGTAAGCAATGATCGAATGATATTTTCTCTGTGCGGCCGCATGCCAGCAAATGTGTAAGAGTCACATGCTGTGTGGGGCTTTAGTTGGAGAGGGGAGGGCGCGTGCTCGGTGGGGTGGCATTTACCTACTCGCTAGGCTATACGCTGCATAGCGAGCAGGTCTGAAACGGGCCCTTAGCGAGCCTACATTCCTTTCCTGTATCTGTGATCTTGGTTTTCCATTTGCCCAATCTGTGTCTTATTTATGTCCTGGTACTGTCAACTAGCAATTCATTGGTGGCCTGAAGGTGAGAGTGAATGGTGTAAGGTAAGTGCCTGAGTATAAGTGCACTCCAGTAGGCTTCTTTGTACAGCCACCCTTCACTAGGCCACTGGGGTGTTGTATTTGAATAAACACTGTCTGTGAGAGGCAGTGATGGATATTTGCAAGTCTCAGTTTCTGTATTTCAGGACTGGCTACCCTCCCGGAATGACCGAGAGGGTCCTGGATATCGGGTCAAACTCCCAGCCCCCTTTGAAAGGTAGGCAAGCCTCCCGGAATCCGGGCAGCCTCCCGTGACCCCCCCGTCCATGGGAGCAATTGAAGCGGATCGCATCACTGTAGCCCTGCCCCCCACTGTGCAATGTCTGAAATACTGGGGCCACCAAGACGCACATTGCCCGTGACCCCACACTGGTCATCCCCCATCCTGCCCTGTCAGTGGCTCTACCCAACCCTGCCTAACTGAACTGGCTGCCCTCTCCCGGAGTAGGCAGCCAGGATGTAGGCAACTAGATATATTTTTTGGTAAATGTTTTGGAACATAATTAATATTACGTAGAGGAAACCTTTCAATGGCTATGATGATATATACACATGTTGCACAAGCTACTGTTTGTCTTTGAAGAAACTGTCCAATTTACTAGCAGAAAGTTCATTCAGAACAAAGCTTTCTATTTTAGGTTACAGCATATTTATCCATGGCAGTCGCAGAACGTCAGCTCAGTGAACAATGACACATTTATCTATAACACAAGATTTTGTTATTTTTAATACAGAGTGAAAGGCATTTCATTCCCATCAGATTACTACTAGAGTGCATAGGCCACAAGCCACTACTTGCAAGGAATCTTATTGGGTATGGGTCATATGGTATACAGTAATAAGGTTGACAGGTCATAGGTCATTATTTTTTATTTAAATGCTAAAGGGGTAATTATTTAGAGAGTAAAAGGGGTAATGTATACGGCCCCCAGAGCCAGATTAAGGGCCTAATGGGCCTGGAGCTGAAAATGCCCAAGGGCCTATTATAGGAAGTGGAGGAGGTGAGGTCAATGCCATGTAGGCATGTAGAACCCATACACTATACGCCCCAAACTATAAAATGTGTAAAATAAGAATGACATTTTAATACTAATGATTATGACCAACCATGTGGCCAGCTGGTGTCTGTCTGGTGATCATCATGCTGTCATGGCGATGGGCCTATTTTTATATGGAGGCCTGGAGCTGAAGCATTAAGAGCTGAAGGGTTAAGAGCTGAAATGGGCACAAACTGATGGTATTAAGAGGTGCATCCCTTTATGATACCCCCTGCAGCAGTACCGCAGCGGAAGGGCTTTAAAATGCAGTAAAAAATACGCATTTTTACTTTAGCGCATCACGCCCGAGCCCTGATAACTAATGTTCTATTTATATGATGTTAGCCATTATAGTCTGTAGTCTAACTTTTGACCAGAAAGGGATCTATGTACTGTATCCAGGGGCAAACTCAGGACTTTCAGAAGGGGGTTTCCAGAGGGGCGGAGCAAAGCACGGAGATGGACACTTAGGTGACCCAGTATATGCCGGGTCAGTTAAAGTATTATAGATAGACCAAATGTAAATAAATAATAATTTTATATATATATATATATATATATGTATACATACACACACACACACATATATATAACAGCAGTGTAGACCCCTGAGCATAGCAATGTGTTTGGGCCCCTACTGATCCTCCAGCGGTAGGGGTGGGGGAAGCTTTGATGTCCGGTGGGTGGTAGGGGGTATTATATCAACCGCTCAGCATGTAGGGCCTGGATCAGTAATTTCCACTAATTACCCCTTTACTGTACAGATGGTGGGAGATGGGGTGGGAGAAGGGGGCATTGGGCTGAATGAAGGGGCCCTGATACATAACTTCCAGGGTTGTACAAGATGTTTAATATGCAGAGGTGGGGTGTATAGTGGAGTGGGCTTATTATTCATAATTTTCTGGTGGGAGGACAGCTTGCTTGACTGCAGATATCTCCAGTTTCTTGAAATAGATTTCTTAGATTTTAATGGAAATAAAAACTAGAGAATCTCACCTACCAAATGCTATTGGGCACTAGGGGATCAGAGTTCAGGAGGCAGAGCAATCTGCCAACAAGTATATAAAACTACATACCAGGTGTGTGGAGATGGAGCAGTAACCAGCTGCTGGAAGGCTGATATCTCTGGTTCTGGGAACAGCACAGACAAGCTACTAGTGTCCTTCAAAGGGGGAGAGTCCCAGCTTTTGTAATATACCCTCAGAAAATCTCTAAGTCAGACAAAACCTGAAGTATCTGACTGGGAATTGCAATTAACAGGCTTGGATGGGGACCACTATTTTGAAGTCAGATATCTCCGGTTCCCAAGGGACGATTTTTAAAATTCTTGTACCCATGGAAAGAGGGGACCCTCAGCTATCAGCCTAGGGTCCTTACACTCCAGGGGAGGTACTCAGAAACCCCCCCTGCGTGCACTACTGGCTTACTCCACTAGTGTCATAAGGGGGTGCCGTCTGCACCTGAGTGTCCCCTGCTGTGGGGTGACACCAAAATTCCAGTTCCTCCTGTATAGGAGTGAAAAAAAATAGGAAAGTATGCTGTAAAGTGATATAAAGGCTGTTGCTATACTTTTCACTTGCCCCTGGGATGGTTTCCTATCAATGTCAGTGTTCCAGCATGTGAATTTTGATAAATTGCCACCGAAATGAATTGATAATTTCAGCGATAAAAAATAGTGCCACCTACTGCCACCAGTGATAAACATGAAATGAAAGTTAAGGTGCGTACACACGTACAGATTTATCTGTCTGATCTATCTGGTAGGAACAAAAACCTGGAAATGTATGGGAGCAAATGACAATTAAAAATTTCCACCCAAATGCAGGAAAACAAAAAATATATATATGCTTTGAGAAATTTGTTATATCAGAAAGATTTAAACAATTTGTTTGACTGATCAATGTCTGTTTTCAAGCATTTGGGAACAATTTTTTGATTGTCATTTGCTCCTATACATTTCCAGGTTTTTGTTCCCACCATCGATAGATCAGACAGAAAAATCTGTATGTGTGTATGCACCTTAAGAGAGAGAGAGACACAGGTTAAAAATGACAATCTGAAGAAGGTGTGTCTCCAAATGCTGACTACCATGGCTCTGCATCCAGTGAAAATCCAGTTCAACATGTTCTCTGAAATAACAGCTACACCTTCTCTGCATAGTTAGGATTTGCCACACAGGACCTTATTGTGGTCCACAAGCTCGCATGCGAGCGCAATTTTCTTTAGATGTGCATGTGCATTTCTGCGCATGTGCCAGGTGCGTGCAGCCATGGCGAACAGAAGACTGCGGGCGGGGGACGTGGTGCGGCTGGCTGGTATTCGCCCATGGGAATGCCCTGCAGCTGTGCAGGGGAATTCACCCTGCGAATGGGGGGATGGCAGCAAATGCGAACAGCATGCAGGTGAATCATTCCACGCAGCGCATGCCTGTCAACCAGAATGTCTCCCACAATTTGTGAATGCTCCAATTTACTCCATGTAATGTACTGGAGGGAATATAAACAAGTGCTCACTTCAGATACAATGGCCAATTGCTACATTAAAAAATTCAGAGCAGCATTTTCACTGCATGATATATAATCATTACTGAACCTTTTCCAATATACCAATAGCGCATTTAGGGGGTGATTCAGATTCACTTGCAGTGATCCAAATTCGGCCTCTGCCCCGATGTTCATTTCTGCGCATGTGCAAACCCCGACAGAAACCGGCCGCAGCGAGATATACACTCGCTGGGCCGTTCGCAACGAAAAGAGGGAGGGATGGGGCGGACGGCGGCAGGTTGGTGACATGGATTGCCCATGGGAACGCCCAGTGTTTTATGGTTGCCATAATGAAAATGCTGGGTGGTCCCATGGGTACGCAGGCAGGCCGATGCATCCCGGGGGCAGGCGGCTGACGTCACAGGAAGCCGCCCGTCTTGTCTTCGTCCAGATGCACACAATTAAAATTAAGTTTTCACTGATTTCTATTTGCGAAGGCAGGAGAAGTCATTGGAGGGTCGGCGACCATCCAATGATTTCTCCTGTAGAGGAGGCATGTGAGGGGAGGAGTTTGTGTTATACATCCCCTCGCATGGTACCGAGGGGAATCATCGGCAAGGGGGCGGGTATTCATTGGGCGGCGTCACATGGACTCTGTAAGCTGCGATGTTCCCAGCTTACCGAGCAAACCCTTGGTTTGCTAATGGACAAAACCATATGCACTGCAGGTGGGGCAGATGTAACATGTGCAGAAAGAGTTAGATTTGGGCAGGGTTTGTACTTAAAACTGATATCTATATTGAAGTGTAAAAAAAAAGCAGCCATTATTTACCCTGCACAGAAACAAAATAACTCACCCAAATCTAACTCTCTCTGCACATGTTACATCTGCCCCACCTGCAGTGCACATGGTTTTGTTCATTAGCAAACCAAACGTGCTTTGCGAGTGAACCTGAATCAGGCCCTTAGTTTCACTACTCATGCAATAGTTTGGCAGGGATTTACACAAATGTTTCAATGTTGTAAAAAGAATAAATTGTTACCGCTGTATATTCCACAAAATATGTATTTATTGACTCCGATATTAGGATTATCTAACAGTATGTAAAATACTGAAAGTGCTTATTAAAATGACATAAGAAACAGTCCTGCTGTCATACTGTTGCACAATTGGCAAGCTGAGATTTATCAACTCTGACTTGGCCAATCTTACTGGTAAATAAAAATATATTTGAATGAGTTTAAAACTGGACTGGGCTTTAATTAGGTCATTATGCACTGCATGCTGGGAGAGGGCCGGGAATGGAGGAGGGTAAGTGTGAGTAATGGATGACTGGGGTTAAGCAGCAGAATTGGTTAAGGGAGGGAGGAGGCAGAGTACTTTAGGGTGAGGAGTGGGAGGGAGCCGAGAACAGGCTAGAAAGGGGCAGGTAAGACACAGACGGCAGCCAGCTGAAAATGACTATGGGGTACTTGTTTCCTATCTGGGCGCCCAGGTTTTCAACGTACGGCACCGTAATGAAATCGGATCGCATCGCATCGGATTCGGTACTCGATGATGTACAATGGCATACGATGCTATTCGATCCGATCCGATTTAATTTTAAATCGGATCGCATCGCATGCGGTGACGCGATCAACCCCGATTTTTACATTGGAATCAATGTTAAATGGTCCCTGAGACCCGATTTTACATTGATTTCAATGTAATAACCCCGCAAACCCACGATTTGTATAGGAAACCCCCCCCCCCCCGATGGTTTAAAATGCGCCTCCATTGTTAACGCCACCCCAGTATTGACGTCAACCCGAAGCGTGGCGAGCGCAGCGAGCCCCGCGAGGGGCGGCGGTACGCGTCCTCCGACTTTTTCATACCCCCACTATCCACGTCGGCGTGGAGTTGAGAATAGAATAGTGTGGCGAGCGCAGCGAGCCACCGAGCCCGAAGCGTGGCGAGCGCAGCGAGCCCCGCGAGGGGACGCGGATACCTGTGAAGCCCGCGAGGGGACACGGATACCTGTGAAGTATCCGCGTCCCCTCGCGGGGCTCGCTGCACTCGCCACGCTTCGGGCTCGGTGGCTCGCTACGCTCGCCACTCTATTCTATTCTCAACTCCACGCCGACGTGGATAGTGGGGGTATGAAAAGGTCGGAGGACGCGTACCGCCGCCCCTCGCGGGGCTCGCTGCGCTCGCCACGCTTTGGGTTGACGTCAATACTGGGGTGGCGTTAACATATATACTATATATATACTATGGGCCAACCATAAAAGCGTGAACGAAATCGGATCGCATCGCATCGTTCAATATCGTGTATGTGCATTTGTGGTATCCGATGCGATGCGATCCGATTTTTATACGGAGAATAGCATGGTGCGCAATTAACGTAGCGGGCGCCCAGATAGGAAACAAGTACCGACTATGGTGCTAATTCAGTTGGTTTCCGAAAATATCTAATTGGTGATTTATGGAGATATGCGCATGCTGTGAAGCAAATATTTTGCAGGCACATCGCTGGGCCAGACCCAGTGTGTGGGGAGGCCTTGGGGTGGTCCCTGCACATGGTACATTTGCCCCACCTGCAGTGCAACATGGTTTTGTCCATGTGCTAAAAAAGCTTTCTTCTGTTGTTTAACCTGAGGGATGATTTTAAACAGGATGGTGGATAGCGCACTCTGTGATTGTTTGCAGTGTTGGTCAGTTGAGGAGTAGGGGGGGGGGGGGAAGGGTTGTAGGGAAGGAGGGGGAACAGGGGATTGGGGTGGGTGAGAATAGGGTTAGGGAGGGGGTAGGGTAGTTGGCAGGGTTACTGGGTATTTAAATGATGGTCAGAGAGTAGTTTATGATAAAACTCATGATTTATTAACTAAAGATAGTAATACGATACGTTAGGCTTGTGCTCCAATGGAGCTGTTGGTGACACTGTCAATGGTTCAGTGGGTGTTTGGGGAATCACCTAACTGTCCCTATTTGGAGCCCTAGGGGGAATAGGGATACCAACAGGTTCCCTTCTACCATACGTCCTAATAGGACCTATGTCTCCTCATAGGGGTGCAGTTTGGGTGCGGGTGATAAGCTGTCTCTGTGTGCTGCGGTAGTACCAAATGCTGATGCTGGTCAGGAGCCCCGTGGGGATCAGGACACCAACAGGTGCCTTTAAACCATAAATCCAATTTGACTTATGTCTCCTGGAGTCTCCTGAATAAATGGGTGTGCAGTTGGTACAGGCGTGCTGAAGTCCTGGAAGGGAGAAAGATAAGCAAGTAGCGGCGTCCCGCACCTTGCTTCTTACCTCTTTCCTGGTGGATGTACTGTGCCGTCCAAAAGCTCTCCTGGAGTCCAGAAAGCTCCTGTCTGTGCCGGGATCAGTGCGGTGTCTGCTGTGGATGGATTTCCCGCTGACAGCGTGTGCTCCGAGATAACCTGAGGGATGGATAGATAGATAGATAGATAGATAGATAGATAGATAGATAGATAGATAGATAGATAGATAGATAGATAGATAGATAGATAGATAGATAGATAGATAGATAGATAGAACTAATGTCAATACAAACCAAGTGTTTTTGCTACTTTTTATTTAGACATGGAATTACCTGAAAATGTGGTTTAACACCATCATCTTAAAATCTTAAAGAGGAAATGCCCAAGTGGTTAGGCTTGATTGGTTACTTAAATATTGTGACCTGCTCCTTGACGCTAGTGGGATGATGCTACTTGTTATCAGAGCACTTTAAGTAATTAGTGGATCTATAGCATTAAGCTCATTAGGAAAAAAAATCAAAGGTTGATCTGTAATTTTTGAAATCTATAACAAAATACACAGTATATGATTTATACAGATTTACATTTATGTTAAACACCTATAACTTTTTAGATTAGTATTAATTTGTTTTTATAATTGTACTCAGGAGATCGTAGGGTAATATTGTTGAAGTACTAGTAAGATGACATCCGCATTTTGAAACACGGGGATATTTTATACTTGGGAGCTAAAACAGAAGTTTCTTAATGGCTTCTCTTTCCTGGCTCTGTGACTATGGGCCTGATTCAGAGGAAGTTGCTTTTGTAACTACATAGCCGGATGCAGTGGATTCATAAACTTATCCTAATGATGCAATTACATGGATTTATACAGAGACACTAATGGTGTCTCTGATCTACAGATAGCAGTCACATAGTTGCAAAGACTATCATAAGGATGGCTAAAGGCCCCCATACATTAGGCCGACTTGTCCTTAGGATAAGTCGGACCCAATTCTCCTGTGAGCCGCCCGGCAGCTCCCCGGGAGGCTCACATACAATTTGTCACTTGATAAGCCAAGAGGCAGGCGGTGAGGGGCAGGGGGGCGCCGGTGATCCTCATCAGGGGGAGCAGTAGGGCGGGCGGCGGGTCCCTGAGCACTTAGCTGGCCGGTCTGGGGCGCAGGGAGCCGTGCAAGAAGGCACTGCCGTCAGCGGGAGCAGGGGGGGCAGCACAGAGTACCAGGGAGCCAGGCAGGAGAAGACGCTGCCGGGCAGCAGCGGGACTCGGGAGCAGAACACTTAAAAAAAAAAAAAAAGCCCATGCAAACGCATAGGAAGAAATTGATTGGCTGAGACCTCTCTCAGCCAAATGGCTTCCTATGCGTTTGTATGGGCTCCTGCCACTCGCGCTGCCGCTGCAGCGTCTTCCCCCGCCCCCTGATCCCTCTGCCCAGCTCTGGTAGGTCCCCCCGCCAGCTGCAGTCCCCGCACGGCTCTGGGCAGCACATAAGATTTAGAAAATCTTATGTGCAGCCCGTCCGACCTCCTGACTCCGATCTGATGCGCACGGGGCCGCGCATCGGGTCGGAGGGGATGTCTTCATATGCGATTTGGGCCGATTTTACGGCCCGATTCATCCGATTCGGGCAAAATCGTGCCCAAATCGCATAGTGTATGGGGGCCTTAAGGCTTTTGGCAGGGCCGAATCCTGGAGAGGTATGACAGCTTCAGGTACAGTTGCATGGCTATACTGCCTCCTCCAGTGCCACATCTCCTCTTCTCCCCGACCCTAAGATCATAGGACAGGGCCTGGGTAATCTGTGCACTCTTTTCACGTACACCTCTCTGTACGGAATGCAGTTGAAATCCCGGCGGTCGGAATCCCGGCGGTCGAAATCCCGACCGACGAAATCCCTCTTTGTCCCTCTGTGGTTGTCCACGACACCCACAGAGGGAGAATAAATTAGTGTGCCAAGCGAAGCGAGGCACCAGGCCCACTGTGTGGTGAGCGCAGCGAGCCGGCAAGGGGGGGACGATCCACGTCCCCCCTTTGTTGGGATTTCGGCCGTCGGGATTTTAACCGCCGGGATTCCGACCGCCAGGATTTCATACCAATCCCCTCTGTACTACTGACTATCCTACAGCTAAAACTTTATTTTACACTATTATCCTATCCCTTTGGATGATCATAACACCAACTCAGTACTCAAGGACCCCACACAGTTCACGTTTTATTAGGTAACCTGGCAGGAATACTGTGTATCACCAACTGTCACATTTAAATATCTTGTACCTGGAAAGCAGGAACTGTGTGGGGTGCTGACTGCTGAGGACCAATGGGGTTATTCAGACCTGATCAGTTCTCTGCTAATTTGCAGACCCCTGTGATCAGATAGCCACCGTCCTGCCAGAGTAAAATCCCGCCCTGTGCAAGGCTGTGAATGGCTAGCTGCAAATCCATTCACAACTCATTCACCAGCAAATGATTTTTCCATTGTGAGAAGTCCAGAGATGACGTCACAGGCCTTACCTGCAGTTCCCCTAAAAAACTCCTAGTAAACGGCCTGGTGACACCCACAAATGCCAACTTCCTGTTAATCAGATTAATAATAAATTAATAAGATCTTTATTGGACACATTCTTAACATAGACAGAACAGATGTTCCTTTCCTCCTGATAATGTGTGCTGTCCTCTTCCCACTGCATTAGTGGCACACAATGGAGATGGAACTAGTCCATTCTAGCCACCTCTGGGTGGAGATGTTTTTTGACAGTTAACATAAGATTATTTCCAGTGGCGCCTCTTACCTCTGTGGAAGAGGTGGGCTACCGCAATGCCAGGCCCCCCCTTCCGCTGCTGCTGCTGCTGTTGGCCCTCGCTGCCACCGGTGCCTGCTGGTCCCTGCTGCGGTTCCCAACCCCTATCAAGGGACTGGCGCATGTGCAGTAGCTTCTTCAGTACAGCCCCAGTGCTGACACCTAACCTTTCTGGGATGCTTCGACAGCAATCCACAGAAGCATAGTCACTGTCCTGGGTCCTGAGTATGCGCAGTATTGTCCTCGGTACTGCACATACAGGGAAGCCATTTTTATGGGCTGCCGCCGCAGCAACCCATAGAGGCATCTCAGAGGGATGGAACACCTCCCAATGGTACTGCCTTGGGTGACTGGCAGGTCGGACTTCCAATAGGAAGTCACTGCCAGTCACATTGCAGCCTCACAGACTGCATCTGGCTTCACACAATGGCACTGCAGCCCATAGGTAAAGACCACCACTGGTTACTTCATATCCTAACATGTCCCAGGACAGCTTTAGATTATTTTGTAACAAATCACCTGGGAGAGATTTCCTTTAGTCTTCAAAAATATTGTGGTAACTTGAACCAAGCCCCGCTGACAGCAAGCTACAAAAAAGAAAGAAACTATTTCAGAGGAGGAATATAATTTGGCTTCCTACATCCTATGGAAATGTGTCTAAAATCTGCTCAATAAAAACTTAGGGCCTAATTCCTACTTGATAGCACTGCTGCAAATTTGCGCGGCCAGCAATCAGTTTAGCCTCCACCCCGATCCCACCATGCAAATTCATGTGCTCGCTATGTGAATGGGTGTGTACAGCTGCACATCCATTCGCACCAAATTCCATTGGAAACTGCTCACCATCAAATGATTTTTACACTGGGCACCAGTCATCCCATAGCGCAGGACTTTTGCTCGGTGGCTGCCATGAATACAGGCACATCTGGGCTGCTACTGATGTCACTCACCCTCCGCTAACAGGCTTTATCTTCCCTGACACTCCCAGAGTTTCCTTTTGGCACACCCAGAATTTTTCTTAGCACTCCCATGAAACAGAACGTTCCCACCCCCCACGCCCACTCCCTGTCCATGCAAATGGCCAGCAAACAGAAACATATGCAGGACTTGATCACATCCGGACTTTGAGCACGCGCATTGCAGACCATACGCATGTACAGTGCATCAATAATCAGCCGCTGTGTAAATTCACAGTCGTGCGATCGGGTCTGAATAAGGACCTAAAGGTGGCCATACATCAGAAAGATATTGTACCCAATCATACAATCTCAATCGATTGTAAGATGGATTGTATGCAGATTGTGTGCACATCTTGTGTACACAATCATACAATCAATCATAAGATGGATTGTATGACTGATTGTATGATCGATTGTATGCAGATTGTGTGCACATCTTGTGTGCACAATCATGCAGCAGATGGATTGTATGACTGATTGTATGATGGATTGTGAGTAGATTGTGTGTCCAAAAACCACCAAGGACTGCTGGGGATTTCAAGGGAAATTGTACACAATCGTGAGCGCAATCGATCTTAAGATCGATCTTTCTGATGTATGGCCAGCTTAAGTCCAACTTATTCAGTGTCTTACAGACAAATTCCTACTTTTCTACCTATACATTTTTGTAGTTTGTTGTTAAAGGGACTGTCTGGGACTACCCTAATAAGAAAAGCACTTCCCTTGACATTTGCAAAGTTTTTTCTCCATATTTGTTTGACTGTATCAAAGGTGCATATGAGCGCAATAATGTCTTACTTTGTCTAATTGTGCTGTACAGGTAGCACTGGGATGTATTCAAACTACAGACACAACCAATAGTGCTAGTATCACCCACAACACCTAATATTCTGCAACAACCTGTTATTGGACTTTTATAACAGCAGATTAAGATCTCTGTTACATACCTGGGGTAAGAAAGTGACAGTTGATTCTCTGTACTCCCTTAGCTGTGTAACTGTACAATGAGGGGCTTTTCTGCTAATTATTGCTCTCCTTTAGGTCATGGTGAGGTTGATAGAAGGAAGGCGTGAACAAATATTGGATTTGCCCTGGTTGGTGAGGGAGGATGTGGTATTTCGTCATCAAAAGGGCATTTTGTGCAGTGTCAGGATGTCCCCAGAATTGGACTGGAACAAATACCTAAAGGAGGATTACATGGCCTAACTTTAAACTTTTTCTAATCCGAAAATTCGGGGCACCCAGTCATACCTTGGAGATCAAAGAAAATATCTTCACCAAGCGAAAAAACAACATAGGCAAAATCATACAAAAAAATGAAAACATCAATAAAATCATGTCCATTTAACAGCCAATTACCAAATTTAAATTCCACAGACTGCCCTTAAGCAGTGCAAAGCGTGGAAATGTGCAACAGTGGAAAAGTTGTCTCTAACATCAGCTTTGAGTTAGCATTTATCAAGTACATTCTAGAAAATGTCAGAAGCTGTAGACAGCGTCTCTACTGTCTTCTTCTCCACTCGTATCACTGGCTAGAAACCGATTTGACATCAGATAAGAACCACTTGGCCCATCTAGTCTGCCCTTAACACATGAACACTTACGCACTAGGGTTCATTTTTTAATGGGAGACGATTAACTTACCATATATTTTTGGATTGTGAGAGGAAATTGGAGTACTCAAAGGAAACTCATGCAGTTGGGGCTGTGGTAGGAATCAAACCAATGAATCAGAGCTGTCATCAGAAATTGTGGGGTTCAGGACTGCCTGAATAGGCAGGATCCCCCACCATCATCCCCCTCCCCACTACCATCATCACAGCAAGCACAATCCCTTGCATTTTACCCTTCACCCATTACTACACCTAAACATTCCTGTATGGACATTAATAGAAGCTGCCTGAGAGCTCCTATAGGAACTTTCTGCAGCTCCAGCCTCACATTCTGCCCCCTTTGCAGCTCCCACAGCTTACCATTCTGGGAAGCAGTTGCTGGTGCTGGGATAAGGGATCAGGAATGAGAAGGGCTGCAGGCAGGAGGCTGAGGTCACAGTGGTCCATGTGCGCAGGGAGAGGGGAACCACAGCCAGTGGAAATGATGTCTACTTACAGGGGCTTGGAATCCGGTATCCATGCAGTGACCACATCAGCATTAGCACCGTGAGGAAGGAGCCCATAGCAGGCAGCCATGGACTGGAGAAATACTGCAGACTGGCAGCCAATCAGTAGCTACAGCTGCAGGCTTTCAATTGGCTCCTGGTCCACTCGCTCCAATTTGCTCTTGGCTGGAGACAAATTAAAAATATTGCTGGTGCTATGCTTTCTGCAGAGGGTTCATGACAATCCACCTACTGACCACTGCCATCCGGGCCCCCTTAGACCCAGCAGTCCCTTACCTGATTGTAGCTCTGACCTTAATGCAGTAAGGCAGTAACGCTAAGCATTACATAATGCCACCTCTACTTAATAGTGTTCAGGAAACCTAAATAAAACAAATATTTGCAAATTCCGCTAACTGTGTGGCATTTGTAAATTCTCCCAGTGCTTGCCAGGGTTTTCTCCAAAAACTCAGGTTCCCTTAGAATACAGTGTTCGGGAAAACCACACAAAAAAGTGGGTCCCGGGGACCCTTCACTTCTAAAAATTGGGGTCCTACCGGACCTTTTCTGGGTCCCAACGGAATAAATCCTCCTCTCCCCTTCTCCCTAGCATGGCACATGTGGGTCAGGGGGGGGGGGGGGGTATCAATTGGCCCACTCGCATAAAGGTACATATATACTAGAAACTAACTAAACCTGAAAACAAGGACAGTGCGCGCCGAAGGCGCGCGCAAAAAATTTATGGCATGTTTTTTTTTGGGGGGGGGAGTGGTGTCACATAGTAGTACATATTACAGCACACCCCGTAATGCCCAGTACACATTACAGCACACCCCGTAATGCCCAGTACACATTACAGCACACCCTGTAATGCCCAGTACACATTACAGCACACACCCCGTAATGCCCAGTACACATTACAGCACACCCCGTAATGCCCAGTACACATTACAGCACACCCCGTAATGCCCAGTACACATTACAGCACACCCCGTTATGCCCAGTACACATTACAGCACACCCCGTAATGCCCAGTACACATTACAGCACACCCCGTTATGCCCAGTACACATTACAGCACACCCCGTAATGCCCAGTACACATTACAGCTCACCCCGTAATGCCCAGTACACATTACAGCACACCCCGTAATGCCCAGTACACATTAAAGCACACACCCCGTAATGCCCAGTACACATTAAAGCACACACCCCGTAATGCCCAGTACACATTAAAGCACACACCCCGTAATGCCCAGTACACATTAAAGCACACACCCCGTAATGCCCAGTAAGCATTAAAGCACACACCCCGTAATGCCCAGTACACATTAAAGCACACACCCCGTAATGCCCAGTACACATTAAAGCACACACCCCGTAATGCCCAGTACACATTAAAGCACACACCCCGTAATGCCCAGTACACATTAAAGCACACACCCCGTAATGCCCAGTACACATTAAAGCACACACCCCGTAATGCCCAGTACACAATAAAGCACACACCCCGTAATGCCCAGTACACATTAAAGCACACACCCCGTAATGCCCAGTACACATTAAAGCACACACTGTAATGCCCAGTATATATTATAGCACACACCAATAAGCCCAGTACACATCATAGCACACACTGTAATGCCCAGTATATATTATAGCACATAAGTGCTGCTTACTTACATGCTTGTTGCTAGGGGTTACATGCTCCTTGCAGGGGTCACATGCTGGGGGGGATGGGGGCATTTTATGCTGGTTGCCACATGGGGAGGGGACGTTTTATGCTGGTTGCCATTGGGGGGGGGGCGCATATTAGGTTCGTCGTTGTCACAGTGGGGGGGGGGGGGGGCTGGAAAACATGCCGACATGCTGCTCAGCAGAGTAGGTGAGCGGGCTATCAGCGCGGCGTGGGACTGGATGTGGCTGGAATAGCTGACACGCTGCTCTGAGTTGCATTAGCCACATCCAGTCCCCCGCCACCCTGACAGCGCGCTCATCTACTCTGCTGAGAGCGGCTGTTACAGCATCCCATCCTGTCCTCCCCCGCTCTCAGCAGCGGAGTGGACTTAGGACGCAGAGTTTGAAACGGTAACCTGCTCTCATGCAGGGAGCGTGGTGCGCAGCGGCAGCAAACTGTATAAAACCTACAGTGATTGGCTGCCGGCGGCCACTGTTCAGTGATTGGGTCCCGGCGGCCGCTGCAGTCACAGTGATTGGCTCGCAGCGGCGGCTGACAGGATTAGTACAGCGCATCCTCGGGGACCCCTTTAGTTTTAAAAACTGAGTCCCCGGGGACCGTTTTAGGGTAAAATACGCGCTATAGCGCGTTTTTGCGAACCCTGAATATGCTGGTTCCTCACATAGGCCCTTATTCTAGTTGAATCGGACGGATGCGTATTTCAGACGGGCACCGAGTGTTCTTAGCCCCGCTTACCGTACAGATCGGTAAGACGCTGAGCGAATGGACGGAGTGGATGTTTCATGCGAACACCTCCCCCATCTGTGGGAACCTCCCCCATTCTCCGATGGTCACCGACCATCGAATGATCGACCAAGCTGTAAGGCAGCACCGAGTGCTCCAGACCTCTCGGACATTTTTCAGTATGAAAGCAGAGATATTGGCGGGCAGCTGACATCCGGCTATGTCAGTTGTCCGCCCCCCACACGTGCGTCATGGCCGGATTACCATACGTACCGGATTACCAATGTTTTCATGGGAATGCCCATGAAACGTGGGTCGTACGCATATGGTAATGAGCCCAAACATCCCTTCACACCCCTCTCCACCCCCTGCTCGGATGGTTCCGATCGATCATTTTCTGCACGGAACTCATGCCGTGTTCAGACGTGCGAGGCATTCGCACATGCGCAGAAACACCTCTGCACATGCGCAAACACCAAACATCGGCTGTCCGACCGCACACGCAGCCGTCCGACTCAATCAGAATAAGGGCCATAATCCAAATAAATATTGTTAGGTTAATTGTCTCTTGAACAACACCATTAACCCAAGTGTGTATGTGCATTGTGTACATATACATCTGTTTTGGGCAGAATAGATGGCCCAAATAATTCATAGCTGCCATCTAATTGTATGTTTCTATGTTAATTAACAAGCCAGTAATATATGCTCATCATTTTGTTCTGGACTTTAAAATGTAAAGCATACTTTGCCAAAAAAAAACTTTTTTCGTTTTTTTTTTTACTCCATATTATTCCCATATAAATATTAATGCAATACAAAAAAAATACCAATACAATCATGTGTTACTGTGAAAAATCAAATACCACTTTTACACCGGAACTGCCGGATCGCACCCAGGTTTTTAAACTCGGCTCCAACTCGGATGCGAACCGACATTTGTTGTCTTTTATACCAGTGGCCCCTGGCATTATGCCGTGCGGGCGACGTTGGTGCAGGCGGACCCTGATGTGGCGCTATGAGGTGACATCATCTCCAAGCGCTGTAAAACCCACCAGCAGGAACCCCTACGACACCGGCCGACATACTGCGGGCACACCCAGCACTCTGAAAATTTGCTGGGCTGCCCCCAGCCTCCGTGCACCCTCAGCTTCATTCTGTGAGGTGAATGGATGCTGCACACATTCATCCATTCATCTCCTCCCAGCCTCCACTGCTGTCTGCATAGTACCACAGACAGCAGCAGAGGCTGTATGCAGCCCATGCACAACCTTTGGACTTACCGTAGGATGCTGCGGTCTGGAGGTATGGGCTCCCCTATTGGTGAAAATGGGTTCCCAGATCGGATGACCTGGGTTACCCATTTACACGGCCTCTGACTCAGAGGAAGCACCGTGTCTGACCCTGAGCATTTGCCGGGTCGGACACCCGGGGAACAGGACCCCATTTACACCAAGCCCCAGCCCGGAGTAGATCGGCAGTAACCTAAGTTGAGGCTCTGGTGTAAATGGGGTATAAGGTGGAAGTTTACCAATTTTCGAGAGATATATTTGAGAGATATAAAGTACCAAACAATCAACAGTCTGTGCCAGAAAAATGACAGAAGAGTATTGGTTGGTACTTTATATCTTTGCACCTTTTTCTCTCTCCATGGGTATATTTACTAAAGGTCAATTTTGGTTGGTGTGGGTCGATATATATTTGTATTATGATTATTATTATTTATATTTTTATGTTTTGATGTTGTTGGGGGGTCGTCGATGTTGATCAATTTAAAATGGAACTTAAACAATGTTGGACTTCCAGGTCCAGGTCCTAACATTAAAATATTACTATACTAAGTTATCTGTCAGTGAATGTGTTTTAGCCCTGGAAGCATTTGTCTGCATAAGGGATATAGTCAAAAAGTCAAAAAGAACAATGTTGAGTTCTATAATGAAGACGCTACAATGTTGACAGTAATTATGATGATATTGTTAAAATGTGTACAGGCAACATGTTGTGAAATGTCGACATTGTCAGAATGTTGACATAAGGGTTAGGCTGCAGGTGGGGGGGGGTGTTGGGGTTAAACTGAGGGTGAAGGTGAGGGTTAAGTGAGGAGGGGGTGATAGGGTTAGTGTTGGGGGTAAGGTTGAGGGTTATGGGTACAGTACTGGAATGCTGGTGCACTGGAGGTCTGACACAGAAGTGGCAGCCACATGAAGACTGTGGCGTGGAAGACACAGTTAAAGCTGCCACACCTCACACAGCAGGTAAGTCACCACTGGGCCACCAGGAAGAATTGTGTACATTGCAACATGTCTAAATGATGAATGTCAACATGTTGTACCCTATACCCTGAACAGAATTACTGATACATTCATTCCGACTAATAACAGGCAAGCACTGTATGGAAAAAAAAAAATCCTGACAACCAATCTGCAACAAATTTAGTGCAAGTTAAACAATGAAACCAAAATTATTATATGTTGTGTGTTCATTTTTACACTTTTTTTTAGTAAATAATATTATTTTTATTATTAATAATAATAATAATAATAATAATAATAATAATAACAACAACTTGGGGCAGTATGGATGGTGTAATGGTTAGCATTACTGCCTCACAGCACTGAGGACATTTGTTCAAGTCCCACCATGGCCCTAACTGTGCAGAGTTTGTATATTCTCCCCATACTTGCGTGGGCTTACCCCAGGTACTTTGGGTTCCTCCCACATTCCAAAAATATACTGGTAGGTTATTTGGCGCTTAACCCTACAATGAATGTGTGTGCATGTACATGTGGTAGGGAATATAGATTGTAAGCTCCACTGGGGTAGGGACTGTTCAAATATTCTCTGTGAAGCGCTGTGGAATATGTATGCGCTATATAAGAAACTGTTAATAAATAAATAAACTTAGAAAAAAATACTAAGTAATTCCCTGTCTAGAAGCATAAGAAACATTGCAAGTGTCAAAACTCTGTACATACACTAATCAAATTGTGCAGCAGTATGTAATATGTGAATACATTTATATCTAAAACATGTTGATTGATGAAAGGAATTTTCCATTAATTGACCTACAATGTTGACAAGGGACTACTTGATTATAGTAGTACAACATGTTGCTAATACTTGGTAAGTAGCATATTTATATAACTGCCTATTAGTTTATGCAATGTGATGCATTTTTACCATTACAAGCCCTGTGTGAAGTAATGCGCCTCATTTCTAGTGGAAACAGTAACAAAACTAGAAAACAGAAAATACAAGTAGTCTAAACAATGGAGAATAGTTCAATAAATGCTCTCATTTTACTCTCTCCCCTACAACTTTAAACAGTTCACATCTGTTTGCAAATTCTTGCAAAGTGACCATATTCTGCAACATGTATATAAATATTGGCTGCTCCAATTAATACAGAGGAAAACATTGTTATCTTTATGAGAAAATAATAGAATACCAAGAAAAATTAAATGCGATGAAATAATGTCACTGTGGTATAACAACTAATTTGATGTAGTGTGCCAAACCCATTCATTAGCTGTATTTAGCTGTGCCCTGTGAAAGCTCTGGGGATTTAAATACCTTCTATGTTTAGATATGCAGATAGCAACTAATCACATTGAACCCTCCTCTCCCAACCCCCTCCGAGTTCCCCCAATCCTCATTCACTCACAAGTCGTTCAGCAACTTTACACTTTGGGTTGGGTTATACTACCAGGAACCTGGAAGGACACACAGACAGGCAGACAACACAGACAGACAGAAAGCATCACAAAACAGCTTGTGTGCAGAAAGCCAAGTATTGGTGCCTTGTGTCCAGGCAGATGATCCCTGTTGTCTTTAAAATGCACAAAATAACACCCAGCGTGAGGCATGGGGTGATCTGTCTACACTTAAGACTACATGATGTTCATCGTGTATTCAGGCCACATCATTAAGTGCATTTCAAATGCCCCAGGTTTTACAGTATGATCTCCATCCGAGTATAATAGTGAACACTGGTAATACTAGGAGATAATTATCATGAGTAGGCGACATCCAAAGGCTGAAAATGATACAGCAAGAAATCTGCTTTATGCAAATTCAACACATTTGCCTGAAAGTGTCCCTTGGCTGCTAAGCATGTAATGCCTATCTATGTATCACCCTCACTGACACTGTGCTCTGGATTATAGTGCCTAGCACTGGGTGACCCCATCTCCCACACACACACACAGCATCTACTCCTCACTTTTGTGTGATTAACCCATGAGTAGCCAGAACCACACTCTCACATATATTATGATACCGGCTTTTATAGCAGTTAATGGGTCAACTGACGCTTCCAACATGGATTTCTTGGCAGAGCTGACAGTTACACTTGTATTTTTTTTGTCTGTGGCTACCTGGCTGCATCGATCAAACAGGATAATAGGAGGAATTACTAACGCGCAAAATGCTTCCATCCTGGTGGATGCATTACTAACCGGATTTTTACTCCAGATTGACCAATATCTGTTTATGTAATGACCCTCTCCCTTTAACCTATGTGATTTTAATGTAGACTCGGAGAAATTCAAATTTAACTCACGCACCAAACTCTTGTATGTTCATTTCTAATTGGTAAGGACAAGATAATATTATTAAACAAGAATACACAATATGACTATTTAAATAAAAGATGTGTATTGCCTGCAATACTATAAATTATATATATATTATTTTTTTTTTTAGTTTACACTTTTTTAATACGGACAAAAAGTCACCAAAGGAATTCATCTAATACCACTAAACACAACTAATGAGGAAATAATTCTAAAGCGAATCAGCCGAATGATTTGACATGCTAATGAGATGGGACATCTATGAGGCAGGCTAGGGAAGATGTAATCAGGAGAATGTCAATGCGCAGTGATTCTACAACTGTGGCCTGGCCCAGGGTACCTTTGTGATCTGTGTAACCTTTACCCAAATTGGGGCTCTTTGTTTACTCCCACCACCCAATCGGATTACGTGAAGGTTTAAAAAAATAATAATAATCTTACAACTTCACAAAATCCGAATCGATTTTATTAGAAGTGGATGCATATTTGACAAACTTGCATTACAATTACAGTTTTAGTAAATCGCCCGGTGTCATAAAATGTGTAAATCTTATGTATCATATCTTATTTAACTATCAAATCCGATTACATACCGCAGAAATTAACGAAATGCAGCCACATTCAAGTTACCTAACCAATTGTGTACCAGTTCTTGCAGTCCAAATTTTTAAATCTATCTATCTATCTATCTATCTATCTATCTATCTATCTATCTATCTAGATACACACATATATATATATATATATATATATATATGTATATATATATAATTAGATATACACACACACATATATGTATATATATATATATATATATATATATATATATATATATATATACACAAACAAACACAGACACATCATATATATGCATGCGTGTGTGTATGTGTGTGTGTATGTATATATATGTGTGTGTGTGTGTGTGTGTGTGTGTGTGTGTGTGTGTGTGTTTATATTTAAACTTTCATTGTTCAATAAACAAATATGATTTAAAAAAATATATATATATAATGTGTGCTTATTATTTGGGACATTTGGCACATAGATGCCGGTTTGTGAATGCAATAAAGAAGATGATGAAGTAAATCTAGCATAACATGAAATGAGCATCAGTTTATGGATACTTTGTTCTTTATTGCCATATATAACATGCAGAGCGTAAACATTGTATTATTCATGCAATATACAGAGAGAGCAGTCAGAAACCCCAGCAATGTATATAATATACCCCCTCTGCTCTCAGTCACGCCGTGTGGTTCCCCGTTATTACTTAGCAGTACTTAGAACAGGACTGCGGCTGATGTTGCTGTTGCATCTGTGGTGAAATTCCTATTAATATTAAAGGGGACCCATTTCATGTACTCTTATATATATATTAGCTCAGGAAATCTCATAAGAAAGTTACACTGCTAATCTCAAGAGGGTAAAAAGTCAATGGTCAAAGCACTGGTCCCAGATTCACATAGAAATCAAATATTAACATCTGTATAAACGTCCAGTGATACTTCTATGCGATACAAGATGTGCTGCTGCTGCTGCTGCTGCTGCTGCTGCTGCTGCTCAACCTGCTGGAGCCTTAGGTCATACAACGCATGCATGCTACACAGGTCACTGGTGCACTTTGTATCCTGGAGTATGTGGGAGCCTTCTTCCTGGGTTGTAGACTGTGCAGAGCAGTAGTGGATAGCGATATAGAGAGGTGACACACATGGTACCCCTGGCATTACTAGGCCACGTAACGTAACTCTTCTTTACACTTTTAAATTTCAACATTACAATAAAAAAGTTAAAAAAAAAATGAATAAACAAAATCTTCAAATTGTCTTTCTGTCGCTTTTATGTACGAATATTTCAGCTGTAACTATTACATTTTTATTGGCTTGGATCTATTTCGGTCAATAATTTACGACAATATTTCTGGAAACAATGGTTAGTATTTATTTATTTTACACGTCATAACTGTAACACAATCTACGTAAGAAGCAGAATGCAGGTCTGTGACATAAGACTCAAACGTACCATGAACAAAGCCTTTACGATTGTCCATATATCATATTTTTATGATGTATCTTTAAAGGCATTTACAAGCAGGAACAAATTGAAGATCATAATTCAGTATTCTGTCAAGAGTTTTGGAATACTGCTTAAAATCTGAAAGGAAGAAATTCTTGTTGGAGAAAAAAAAAGGACTTCATAGAATGACATTGTCTATAAAACAGTATTTGCTTAGCATATGCAAATATTTATTCAATATATAATGTGTAGGAGTGTTCCAATGTGTATCAAAGAAACGTGCTTAAAATGAGTTTTCTGGCGCCTATCACAAATACAACACAGTGATAATTACCCCCACCCCACCCTATTGTCCTATTGATGTGCACCCCAATGGTCAGAAATAAAGATAAATATCATGTTTTAGTCGTTTAAAAGAATAAACAGGATGATATCAGGTATATGTGCTAAGTAGTATTGCCACAGATCCCATCTGATCTGCTCTCCTGGGATCTGATCATTCCTCCACGTGGGGGAAAAGTGTGTTGCGGAATAATCTGTGATTGATTCAAACATAAATAAAATACCAGAAAACAAACGTTATGTTTTGTCCGAGACTTAAAAGAAAGATCTGTGATGAGTGAGTGATCAGGTGTGTCCTGTTTAATGTAGAAATATGACCTTTGTAATCGTGTGATTGCTAACTTTCCTGTGCATGAATGTAGTTGGCACGTTACTCTGGGCTTTGTACGAATGTGTCTGATGGCAAGGTTCTGCGGATCAGCCCTTTTGCTGACTGGTGTCCAACTCGCCACCCTCTCCTAGGGATGTGGATTGAGTCGTAGACACCTTTGTTTATTTAACTTGTAAAGGACAGTTAATACAGTGAAGTCTTCTCATTATCTGACCTTCTTATATAGACTTAGGACAATGGGACAAGCACTCTTCAGATAATAACTTGGGAGTATCTATTTTTTTTTTTTTTTTTTAAATGAGCGAACGATTGTAAGGCAGATTTATGTTATCATTAATGTATGCCCTAAGAAAATACCGTGTATTTCAAATATATACTTCTTATCGGTGATATGTACATTTATGCGTACCTGATGTCTGTAGAATTTGCTTCCAAGCCATTTACAGCTCTGATACCCAAATTAGACAAAATGAGACAAGACATATATTGCATTTTATTCCAATCACAATTAGAACTGTGTTTGGACAAGATACCTATTCTCATAGACGAGTTAATGCATCTAGAGAATGTGAGGTGTGGAGCAGAGCAACTATGGAATCCTATCCCGGTATAAGCGTGCAGCCCGGCCCTGGACACGAGTTATTACTGAATTTGGAGTACGGGATAACTCACGAATGAATAATAAGATCAAGGCACTCACCAGAAATAACTGTTGACACGTTGGAATAAATGGATTAAGAAAGTGGAACAAAGTTTAGCACAGAGGGCATAGGAAAAGGTCCCACCATGGAGCCACAACTGCCCCAATACTGATGTATAGATACTGTACTTGCATTATAATATCTGCGTCCCACCTTTTTCTCTTCCTCCATCATCCCTGGGGGTCAGTACCACGGACCAGGCGTCCAGACATTTTTCCTCTCCTCTCTGCTTCTTATTCCATGTGTGTAGGGAGAAATGAGAGTAGATTGCCACCACATACACCGCCTGTTTTCCTTGTTATCTCCTCTAAGGATCCTTCCTCAGCTCTGATCACCTTTAATCCACCCCCTTCACCACACCACGAATTGATACCAAATGTACAGGGGGAAAGAAAAAAAAAAGCATTGATTGCTCCCAATACACAAAGCTGTCTGTCCTGCCTCCTCCACTCATCACCCCCAAATACAAGGCAAGGGGATGGGGGGTTAGCAGTCTCTGTGCCACCTGGCAGCCGCACTCACAAGTCTTCAGAGGTTAATGTACAAACCTTGGTAATAAAGCAGTAAAGAAATGCTCGTATCAGATTTTAGTGCGGGGTAACCGTGGATCATTGCGGCTGGAACAATGACCCCGTATGGATTACAGAATTACAGAGAGCCGGGGAGACTGTATACTGAACAACAGGGACACAAGTGAGGGCTCTACTGGTTTGTATACGGCGACATATATATATATATATATATATATATATATATATATATATATATATACTTACTATTTTCCAATGGAGGCCTTTCTGCCTCATTTACTTTAGTAATAGTAATTAATGCTATTCTGATTTATATTGCAGTTGCATTGCGAAAAAAGCTGCGTTTTTTCGTTCTTAAAACTAATAAAATAATTTTCATTGTTGACTCAATTATAGTTTTTCTTTTTTTCTTTTAAAAAGTGACTTTTCAAGTTTATTTATGTGAATTCAACAAGCATACGTATATGCATATTAGAAATTTTAAGGGGCTTGCACATTGTAGATAGATAGATAGATAGATAGATAGATAGATAGATAGATAGATAGATAGATAGATAGTTAGATAGATAGATAGATAGATAGATTGTATGTATGTATGTGGTCTATACTTTGCATAAGATCTGTGCTGATTTTTTTTGGACACAAGACAGCCTGTTTTCCCGAAGAGATACGTTTATTGTTAAAGCGGCATTTTCTTTTTTAGCCAAATAATCTTAAAACAATACATTAGAATTCATTTTACAACCGGATTGTTCAATTATATATCAACCAGCGTTATAGAAATTCAACAAATAAATAATTACACTTCTATATGCAAAAGTCCAGCGGGTTTTCTTGTGTGAGGAGGCTACGGGACAGAAGTGGACAACTTGTAATTGGGTCGGGGTTGGTGTGGGGACCGGGGTACTTTTTACAATGTTCTGTGCTTTCATTTCATCATTTCAGACAGAGGGGGGGGGGGGGGGGGGGGGGGGGGGGATCTGCATTTTTTTCTGATCCACGGGAGATAAAACACAGGTTGTGTTTAAACATCTATTTGCAAAATGAATAACAATAAAAAAAAAAAAAAAAAGTAATGCACATAAAATTTGAAGTTGCATTTTTTTTGTTTGTTTCTGAAACAACAGGGGCACCCACCAGATGTACTATTCTATGTTGATGCACACGACGTTTTAATAGGTCAGAACTACAGTGTCGCTTTTGTTATATACATTCACCTGGAAGCCGGTTCTGCTCTGGCTCCGTTTGCATGCTTTATTTGATTAAAGCCTGGTGCATATTAACACTGTAAAGATCTGATCGACAACTGCTTTTTATAAAATTAATTTGACATTTCAATATATATATATACATCCTTTCAGTCCTTTTGTTTTTCAACAAAGCTAAACTTAAGAAAAAAAAATGAACAAGCTTATAGTATCATTCAAATATAATATCCAGTCAAACGTGTCCATATATATATATGTATCAGTGTCCTGTTGGTGTCTTTTAATACTTTCAAAGAAATCACTGCAGCCGATTCCTTGAAAAGAAGACACATCTGAGTTTCGCAGTTAAACGTTTCTTTTTCCCTTAAGGTCTTTCTAGAGTCCAGATATTATAAGTCTTTGAAGAAAGGATGGTTCCCAGGCAGCATTTATACATGCACATATAATATACATCACACGGGTCTGTCCACCGCATACTGACACGCACTGAGATTGGATCCTGGGTTTTGAACACTGGCATATCCAAAACTAGAGTGCTGCTTGGCTTTGAGTCTAAGGCTTGCCAGGCTGGAGTTACATGTGTCCCTGTAGACATAAGGGGGTGTTGGAGGGGCGTAGGGGCAGGCTGGTGTTGGCACGGCTGAATTCAGAGAGGGGTTGCTCAAGTTGTTCAGGTTATTCAAGCTGTTGAGACTGGAGCCTGGCACCCCGGTGACAGCAGAGGGCACCATACTTGAGGACATACTCATGGAAGAGATGGAGTTGGGGGAAGAAAACATACTCTGTGAGGATAAAGGGTTGACATTCATAGAGTTGAAGAAAGGGAAACTTTTGGTGGAAAGAGAGGCCGAGGTCAGGCCCTTGGCTGCCCAGTTGTTGTAGGAGTAGCCTGGGTACATGTCGTCATACGGTTGCATGAGCCCATTGAACTGAGGCCCAAAGCCATTTTTGCACAGCTCTGCTTGCTGGTTCCTCTCCCTCTTTCTCCATTTAGCTCTGCGGTTCTTGAACCAAACCTGCAATTAAATATAACACCCAGGTCACCTGTGCTCCACAGCTTACACGTGTCACACAACACCCCATTGTCTGGGGCAACATACTATATATATATATATAGTCTGTCTTCACATTTATCTGCCGTTTCATGGGAGCCACAACAAACACCCACAATACAATTTATTATCGCGAATAAGATCTATCTATCTATCTATCTATCTATCTATCTATCTATCTATCTATCTATCTATCTATCTTTATATTTATATCTGGTGATACTGTGAATTATACAAGCCTGGTTCACTTATAATTGCAAGTACCCTTTTTCCTCCATTAAATAAACTGAACCTGTAGATCCAGGACAAAAGCTCAATAAATAATTCAGAATAAACGAATTTGAGACAAAAGGTCATGGAAAAAGTTAGACCTAGATATTTCATTTGAACAGGTTGCAAGATTGTGAAAGTAATTCCATTTACCAAGCTTTATAGAAGATAGATCGCTCCCTGCAACAGCAAAAAAAATGCCGCATTTCTTTGTGAGACATCATAGACTCGTCAAGTGAGCAGCAGCATGCCTCTGCTCAGGCAGGATGGAGAACAAATGTTTGCTATGAGACCTCTACAGATCCTCCCTGTGCTAATCTGCAGTGACTGAAAGAAACTTCTGACCCAACTTGTCCTCTCTGGCTTGTTGGCAAGACTTGTCTTTTAACTACGTGTTAGAGTGAGATCCCTGAGTCCTCCCTGTAGACAATGGAGAGATCTGCAATACACATCCTGGGTGTCTGAATTGTCAGTCACCCTCCCGCAGAGAGAGTTTGTGTATTGGAGTAGTCCCTCAGTCTCCCCTGTTTACACAAATCATGTTGTACATTACAGATCGCTGTTAACTGTACCATTAATCCCTAGCACTCAATTGACAAGAACCACATTAGGCAGTCTTTAGATTCCCAAAATGTTGCTAATTTGAGCTGAAAAGATATAATGAATCCGCCCTGATAACACATCCTGCTTTCCACTCCATTGCCCACGAAAGACTTGCTTGCAATTACACTGCACTTTTTATCTGTATAATAAAATGTGTTGTATATCTCATTTATTCACATATTCTGAAATAAATTGCATGAATGCTAGTCCATATGGCATTCCTTTTCAAGGATTTAAATTTGATCACAGCACCATAAAACGTAGACCTAGGTGTAACCTTAGTGGGATTATTTATTATCACAGGCCTTAGGTAATACTACCTAAGATATTGTTTACATACTTCAAGACGATTGCTTTGTTAATATTTGAATCTACTTTGTCCCTGACACAAATGACTTCACCAACAAAGTTTAGAAAGAACACACAAATTGCGTTCAAGGCCCCATTCACCCACAAGCCTATAGTTTTAGGTGCTATAAATCTTATCTTTTGCAAAGCAGAGATTATATGCACCCTGGTTGGGTTTGCACAGCAAGCATAACTCTTGAAATCAGTCTAGCACTGCTAAAATATAATTTACCAGACACACACTGATATTTCGTTCTCTTTGAACATGTGTAAGATTACAAATATCAGTTATAAGCAATAAAATCCACATATGGTGGAAACAATCCTGTTGTGGTTCTCCCAAGAGACAACTTAAAGGCATTTTGCATGTAGAAATGCCACATAATTATGAATTTATATTCTACTTGTCGCGCAGATGTTTCAAAGCGCATTCATTGCAGCACAGCTATAGTGTATAAACCGGGATTATTTGAATGAAGGGATGTTTTACTTTAAACACTGGGTTTATTTTATGCTACGTGCGTGCGATATTACATATTTTCTTTACATATTATTACATATTTTAATGGCATTCAGCAGCATTTTTAAATCTCAGGACTACAAGGAATGTGGCACATAACTTTAATTCCCAGAGCGAGTATAAATTAGATATAATAAATTCTATATCCCTTTTCATTATGCATTTATACATTAAACAATATTTATTATTATTTTAGCACATTTTCTAAGCTAAATGCCGTGTATGATATATATATATATATATATATATATATATATATATATATATATATATATATATGAGACACTGCACAGTGTCGTGTGTCTAGGTTATGTTGTTGTTTATGCTGTCTAGGCCTCCGATGATTGAAGTGTGAGTACAGTTGTACTTACCCTGACTCTGGCCTCGGTGAGGTTGGTCCACACAGCGATCTCTTCCCTCGTGGACATGTCAGGGTAGCGGTTCCTCTGGAAAGTGGCCTCTAATTCCTGCAGTTGTTGGCTGGTGAAGTGAGTCCTCTGTCTGCGCTGTCTCTTCTTCTTGGATGGGTCATCAGCGCTGGTATCGTCATTTTTACTTTGGTGATTTTTGTCCTTATCTGCAGAAACAGGCATCAGTATACACATTATTTATTTTCCCCTATAAATTGAAGAGGCGCAGGGTGAATACGAATAATACAACAGGCAGTGACTAATGAGTTTTGCCCTTCTGGCCTGGTGTAGCACTCAGAGGGTTCTTGTACAAATCCTGTAAATCCTCAATACCTTAGGGCTGTGGATTGTTCTCCCCTGGCTGGGACTAATGCACAAATTCTACAGAGATTTATTAAAACAGAATAACCCAACTTCTTACAATGATCTCCTTAATAAAATAAACAAACACCCCTGTGCCCTAATTATGCAGGTGCAGCTAGAAATCTCTGATGTAAAGTAACCCGCACAGCAAGTCCATTCTGCTTTATTCATTTAGCTGCAGTCATTTTGATGTGTTTATTGCGCCCAAGTAATCCTTACTAATTTATTTCCCTAATTATCTGCAGGATTTCTTTTTTTTATTTCTAGAAGGTGCGCAGCAGCATACCATGAGTCAGATGTCCAAGGAACAGCAACACACGCAGAATTAGTTGACTCACTATTTATGACAAGTTGTAGTAATTGGCTATTTATTATAATTTATAATACGGTTGTAAAATAGGATGCATTACAATTAAAGTCACATAACACAATATTTACAGGGACCTTATGGTAGGTCAATTCAAGAAGAGATGTGAATACATAGAGTAATCCTGAAGTCTGTTGAGCCTTTATCAGCAACATTTTACCAACATTTCATTATATAGCGCCAACATACTCAACAGCGCTCTATTCATATTATTTGTTCATTGTAAATAAGTTACTTGCAACAATAGTTGTACATGGCATCAGATGACACAAACTAGCTGGAGATATGTCATCCTACATAATAACGCGCAGGATTCTGCAGGAGGCAAAGGCACAATAATTCCCAAGAGACTTGTTTTGCTACAAGGAAATGATAAGTGACAAGTATGCAAGCTAATATATAAAATACAATCGAGATACTTCTCTCTGGAGAATATAATGCCGAAGTCTTATTTTAAAGAGCTATGTCAGAGGGTGTATTGTAAGTCTATGGTACTTGTGTGGGTGTGTGGTCTGGGCCGATTCTTACCTGCAGCCTCTGGGCTGGAGGTGTCCGAGATTGTATGGACCTCCAGCCTCTGCTTGCACTCCCCAGACCGTTGCCCCAGTGAGGACGCCATGGAGACAAGAGTCACTGCCTGATGATGGGAAGAGGCTGAAGCCAGTTTACTCCCGGCCAAATGATCCAAATGTAAAGGGTCTTTCATAGAGTTCATCGATCAGGTGTGTGTGGGTGTATAAGAGAGCAGGCTTCCAAAAAAAATATCCAATTCAGATTAAAAAAAAAAAAAAAAAAAAAAAGGTGCTTGGATTACAAGAGAAAAATCCTCTATAGCTTGCAGTGAGATTCAATTCCACTGTGTGTCCAACTGGTGGCACCAAAATATAGATATAAGTACTATGCAGCAGCACAGGCTGGGTGGAATAGTTTCAGCAAGTCACTTGTTAAGTGCAGGCTTAAGGAGCCTTATTTTTAAGTCCTGCTGAGTCCACTACAGTCATTAGGCAGATATTACTTTCTGTTCCTCCTTCTCTCTGGTACAGGAGATACTGGAAGCTAGAAGGACTGGTGCAGAAAGATTCTTCTACTGAGCTACCAAGCATTGCATGATGTAGCTGAATGAGTGGACATTAGGGGAGGTATATGAAGTGTCAGTGGGAAGCAACACCACTGTATCCAACAGCAAGATGCTGATCCCATGCACTATCTCCAACACAGGGCTGCACTTTCACAAGTGACAATGGAGATTCAGCAGTGGCTCAGTCGCTTCCCTGTTTGACTAACATCTTAAAACCAGAGATTTGTCCTACCCAGCTCCCTGACGTCACTCACACTCACCCCCTCCTCTACTGTCTGCACTCCCAGCACTGCGCGTCATAGCCAATCACAGGCTCCCTCCCCTACACAACTGCTCGACGTCACCCACACTCCCTCCCTCCACACTGCCCGCACTCCCCGGCCTGCGCGACACAGCCAATCACAGTCTCCCTCTGCCCGCCGCTCACTGACGGCGCTACCGTAATTATAGACACCAATCCGCACTCTAGCAGGGCGGGCCTACAGCTTGACTTCTTCCCTAATTGTAAGGAAGGTACTGTGCAGCAGGGGAGATGCACCGCAACAGTCTCTCCGAATTAGCCATAGAAAACCTGACCGAAGCGATTCATGCCAGATATTAACTATCCATTAAACATATGATAATGGTTTGGTATTCAGCATGATAAAATATACGTCATAATGCATGTTATTTCCGATATAACTTATACAAAACAGCCAATCTGCATAGTTGCATGCAATGCTATCACTGATCATAAGTGTGCAACGAAGGCAAAAATGAATCCTAATATTTACAGCTATACACAGAGCATATACGTCTTGCATTACTATATTAAGTCACGTTGCAGGTCCAATACCTATTTACGATGCTATATATGTTTATGGTACGATGACAGCTAAACTCCCCATAAATACTGACACTGAGCAGCCAAAAAGGCAGCAGAAATCAAGAGGGCGTTCTGGGTCCTGATAGCTCAGTATCTGACCTTCTTCATACCAGGTTTGTGTATTTCCTCAGACATGTAACGCAGCGCAGGAGCCCAGCATATTATCGCCTGACAACTTTATGACAGCTCTCGGGGGAAATAATTCCTTTTTATACAACTCAATTTTGTATTTTATATTCCATTTATGTACATTGCGCCTCATAGACATGTCTGACAATCACAAGCATCGCTAAAGAAAAGCTTCATATATCAATGTCTGCAGGCTGTCCCACTCACCCCAATCCCCCCACCACAGCCTAGACTGCCAGATACACCAACAGTCATCTTTATCAGGGTACATGTCACAATTATAATACAACCAAGGTTTAGTATATTTATGGATCATCATCCATCAATCATAACTGTATTTATTCTGTTTCATATCTATCTATCTATCTATCTATCTATCTATAATAATCTATCTATCTATCTGTCTAATCTATCTATCTATCTATCTATCTATCTATCTATCTATCTATCTATCTATCTATCTATCTATCATAATCTATCTATCTATCTATCTATCTATCTATCTATCTATCTATCTATCTATCTATCTATCTATCGTCTGTAAATATCTATCTATCTATCTATCTACCCATCCATCCATCCATCCATCCATCCATCTATTATCTATCTATCTATCTATCTATCTATCTATCTATCTATCTATCTATCTATCTATCTATCTATCTATCTATCTATCTATCTATTTATCTATCTATCTATCGTCTGTAAATATCTATCTATCCATCCATCCATCCATCCATCCATCCATCTATTATCTATCTATCTATCTATCTATCTATCTATCTATCTATCTATCTATCTATCTATCTATCTATTCAGATAGATCAAAATCAAATTACCTTAAATGAATTTGGATTCTGTTCATTACCTTCCGCTGAAATGACGCGTTTTATCCCTGAGATGTGACACAGTATCTCTCAGACCCCACAGCGTCAGATACAGACAATGCTGTTACGTGTGTAGTGCCTTTTAATCTTATAAGACTCTAATTTGCTTAAGTCTTTTAAAAAGGGGTTTAGATTGGTCCTAGCCGTATTCTTATTGAATTCCCTCTAATTCCCACCAGATCATACAGTATATGTGTAAAGTAAATATTTCCAGATTCTGCACTACAGTTGATGACCTATAACAAAGTCAATATGAATTTGGATCAATCTTTGACTATTTGTTTATTAAATATATCTGTCCTCTGCCAGGAGTGGGTGGTGTGATCAGTGGGGGTGGGCCCTTGCAGTGGAAGAGAAGTGACAGGAGTGAAATCATTCATGTAATACTGTCTATGCAAGATCAGTATATTAGTAGGAAGCATATTCAAATGTTAACATTTACATAGGGGTCTATATAAATGAAAAAGACCACTACATAAATAAATCAATTAAAATGGTCATTCTTTATATAAATATACAATCTGTCAGGGTATGACGTGTCGGGTATGACGTGTTTACTAGTATGCTTAATTGTAAGCTCTTGTGTCCAGGGACGATTTTTTACAATCTCTATCTCTCTCTCTCTCTCTCTCTCTCTCTCTCTCTCTCTCTCTCTCTCTCTCTCTCTCTCTCTCCCCCCCCCTCTCTCCTTCTCCCCCTTTTCTCTCCCTCCTATATATAAATAAAGATTATTGTATTGTATCCTGTAAAACAAGTATTTTAAAGAAAGTCAACAGTATACTGGAGTCTATTATACATGCAAATGAGAGTTTGGGAATAGGAATACAACCTTTGGTGTGATAGGAATCATACACTTCAACAAGGTTAATAACATAATCTTTGTAACTCGCAGCATAACTCATACTAGGAAAAACTGTGTCCAATACGATAAACAAACCACTACAAATGTGATATGTATACTAAAGCGTCATTACTCTGCCCTCCTACATATACACAGATCTGTCAGAGCCTACGGGGCACAACATTAATATTGATCTTAATAACAGACCATTTATTGGAGATACACCCCTGTAACACATACATCTTACCATAGAAAGTGCTTAATATTTCAGTTTATTCGAATTTCCCTCTTGCAAACATAACCCTAGTCCTAGCGGGTGAAATGTTTGGTGACTGCATTAAATAATTCCTACATTATATCTGGTGCTAATTAAAATGTATTTTCATGAAGATATTAAAACATATATTGTCAAAAATGGAAAATCAAACGATTGCCAAACATAATTGACATTGTGTCATCTCTTAAATATAGGGTGTAGCTGAAATGAATACAAACACTAATAAGCCAATTATGTTTTATTGTATAATAGCAGTAATAAAGTAATGTTACCCAGAACTTGTAAATGAAAATACTCTATTTTCCCAAAATACTACACTTACTCTATATTACTAGAGCCTGCTGTGGCTGTACATATGGTATATATCCCATATAATATGCATATATGCACAACATTAGTCGTATTTATTCCTATGTGCCAATTAATTTTAGCATTTAAAGAAAACGAAAATTATATTTAATTAAAAATCAAGAAAGGCGCAGCAGCAGATTAATTATATATATATATATAGTAAGGCCATGATTTGGAACTTGAAAGATTTCCTTGTGCTTTATTGCTATTTATAATGCATACATTCTGAATAATAATAATAATAATAATAATAATCTGAAAAGGTGTCTGAAGTGCATTTATTTATTAGATTGAATACAAACATGAAACGTACAACTCTCCCAAACACCTTTAAAATAATAATAATAATAATAATAATAATAATAATAATAATAATAATATATATATATGGGTAGGAAAACGTAATTAATTAACATAATTACAGTTTTTTGAGACATACCTCTAACAATGTATCTATTTGACAAAACTCCAGGCGTGCTCTTTTAATCACACCCCATTAAAACCTACTAATTTCCTTTAAAATTATTGGTTGTTTCCCATGGGAGAATTTTAAGAAACCTTTAACACTACCGGTAACATAAACTTAGCTCATGTAAAGATCACCACTGGGCAGAAATCACATTTTGAAACCATATTTGAACAGGTTATTTTGTTAACCTCCTACTCTACCCTTCATAACCTAATATTTATGGTACCAGAACTACACTGCAATTCTATTTCCATCCAAAAACCTCTATTTGCAAAATATGCTATTCCAATAGACATTAACTCCAGAAATAATAATGCAGGTGCAGCTCTTGACCGTTCCTGCGTTTAAAACATTAGCTGAAACAATCAAGAATATTAAAGAATATAATTTATTACACAGTAATTGGACATGATGGCGTGTGATTTAAGATGATATAACGTGACAGCATTAAAGGCTGTAGAAAGGCAGGATCTGTTAGCTGATGCTCCAGTTTAATGTAGTGCCTGTTGCCCTTTGTACAGCCCAAATGTCATTCATACAGTTTATTGGCATAATATTCCCTTAATAGATAAATTGATGTTGGTGGGGCCTTTGCAGCCTGATAACATTGTCTTTCACTCTTCCACATATCGTGGATTACTGCTCATTCTCCTAGATGGAGAGCCATTAATTACCATTCAGTCAATATTAGGTAAAAGACAATGCTTTTTACATAGGATTAAGAAGACATCACAATGTTCCATTAGTATATTCCTGCTCACGGAAAAAGCTTTGCTCATACATTTCTTGTTCCCCCGAGTCATCCCAGCTACTCTGCATATATTATTGGTAAGCAGGAGAGAGGAGGAAAACAGCTAACACCAAATAAGTTTTACTGAGACACTTACAGACAAGGCTGGCATAGCAGACACACTATGTTTCTAATTAGATCGGCATTAATTAATGTTAGTTAAATAACCGCTGAGCGGAGAGATCAGTAGTCTACATTTCCAGAGCGCAGAAATCTAAGGCAATGTGATTAAATATGTAAATAAGGAAAACATTATAAGCAGCGGCCAATAGCAGTGTTTTCTTCATTCTCACCTGTTAACTGAATTAAATGTGGCCATACATCTAGTTATTCA
Organism: Crinia signifera; assembly: GCF_055691185.1. Classification (NCBI taxonomy): domain Eukaryota; kingdom Metazoa; phylum Chordata; class Amphibia; order Anura; family Myobatrachidae; genus Crinia; species Crinia signifera. The sequence goes on along the minus strand of NC_139217.1, from coordinate 177,118,036 downwards.
TTTCTAAAAGTCGCGGGCTATACATCTAGTTATTCATTTCTAAAAGTCGCGCAATGGAAGAACTATTATATTAGATTCACTTATTTTGCATTAGGTTTTAAAGATCAAAGCTATAAAACGGCACAAATTAGAGAAAGAACCGACAAAATATTGTACAGTAAAACGAAGAACAAAATAAAAGTTCTATTCTATTGTTACAGAAATAACAATGCAAAATAATTGAATTGCACGGCAACAAATGCTCCGCCTTGTGTAAATTATCGCAACTCTTCTTGCATGAAGTGTATGACAGAATTGGCCTCTGAAAATCCAAATATAGGACATTAACGATTACAGAGGGGCTGGGGTGGTGTATAGGCACGCGTGGGTACCGATTTACCCAATAACAGGCGTGACTAATAACTATCTAATCACATACCCATATAATCCAATATACACAAGTAAAACTAGAATTAAAAGTCAAATACCCATATACAGAATCGATGCTGCCATTTCTTACTGGAATGGAACATCCTTTTTTTTTTTAAGTTTGCGCGTAGAACGAAGATGTATTTTTATCTGGCAATTGAATTTTCATGCCAAATGCTACATTATACCAATAGATATTAAAAAAAAGTGTACTTATTAAGTTTTTAAGACACCGGGAATTTTACACGTTCTCCAACGATCGTGTCTCATAATAAATAGTGTCGAAAACCATCATTCATTTGTTTTCGGCGTGGAAAGTAAAAGTCAGGATGTCATGTAACATATGGAATATCACATTTAGACATAGCTGGTAGGATCATTCTTTCCTGCAATGAGCCCATAAATTTATTGCAAAGCCCAATCGTTTGAGTTGTGTCCTGTGATTAAGACCACCTGTCCATTTGAAGGGGGACATTGTTATTCCCCACCGCATAAATGAATGGGGTTGCAGACCAGGCGGGGATCATCATCTGATTTCTACAGTGACAGAATAACACAAATAAGTCCCCAGCTCTCTACAGAACGGCTGCTTTTATTTATTTAGCACAAGATGGGAATACAATAATGCCTTGAGTAAAAGATAATCAGACCCCTATTCTCATCAGCACAATCAAGCAATATGTTACATTTGTTGCTACGAGTGATATCATTTAAACCACACAATAAATAAGTAAATAAATAAATAAGGGCACGAGCAATTGATTGTGACGTTGCTATCCTGTTTAGAAGTGAATCCAGGTGCCCTAGCCTTATTAGATTAAGGCGTACCATAGTTATCAGTTTTTATACAAATGATAAAATATAGAAATGTCGCTCTATTAATAATTTAATTGTGTATTTATTTACTAGAATAGCCAATTCATTTGACCCAATTTATTGCACGAGGAATACTGAACACATAAATCATTTGCTCTGGAATTTTTCATAGATCAACAACGTTTTATTGTGCAATAATAAAAAAAAAACCCGCAAAGACATCAATAACAGCAAAACCCTGCAACATGACCACTTGTCTAGAGCAATAGGGAACGTATCGTCACTACACATATCGTCACTACCGCTGTCTGACGGCAGAGGGCGCCTTAGGATCATAACTGGGAAAGCAGCTGCTCGCCTGGAGAGCAGGCCCAGGCTTCTAGATGGTAAAATACGTTCTTTAGTGAACTATTTCATTGTTTTCTCCTTCCCCTTAGCTCAATAAATTAAATTACTATATTCTCTCGTCTCATACTAATTTTCTTAGCTAATTTCTGATGTGCACAAGGGATGGAAATGTTTAACCAATACTAGGCACAGATATGTGGAGCTTCTGAGATGTCGGCGTTGTGGGTGAATACTGGTGAGCAGGTAATGCTGCATTTGTTATAATATCAGTACGTTTGGGAAAAATTCTCGAGTCGCATTAAATGATGGGGAAACCAGTTTCAGCAATAATTGAAGCCCCCCCCCCCCCTTCCTGGGACAGTGTGCTATTTTTCTATTAGACGGATAGCCACTACATTATATGCCCAGTGTAAGGCTAGTAAAACATCTTACCACTGGCACTCTGATGCAGTCTGCCAAACAGCTTCCCTGTTTCTTTCCTGCTGATTATGGTCCCCTCTGTAGTAGAGAAATCACCTTTCTTCATATCAGGTTCCTTAGAGAAGCGACACTCCACTGCAGAGGGCTGAACTCCTGATTTCAGACAGAAAGGAGATTTAGACATGGGGCTTACTACAGGAGGTGGGGGACTATCCTCTGTCACAGTCTAGGTTAGGGGCATTCTACCCTCCTCTCCTGACTATCACTAGTCTAGCTGAGGCCCAGGCAACTGTTATATGCGCTGTTCACTTTATTAGACTTTTGTTGTTTCCAGGTATGTATTGAACGCTACGCTCGTATTGTAAAGACCAACAGTTCAATTATTATTTGTTCAAATAATAATAATAATAATAATAATAATAATAATAATAATAGTTTTTACCTATTTGGACACAGGCGGTCACCAGCTTGCGACAGTTAGTCTCCATTATTTCGTATACTGATGGTCTCCTTGTCTGCAAAATATTGTAAATGAAAGAAATGCTTATTATTAAATATACAGTATATATGCTTTTAGTAAGATCGCGTCACACACAACACTCACTCCATATCTATCTATCTATCTATCTATCTATCTATCTATCTATCTATCTATCTATCTATCTATCGTATCTATTTATCTATTTATCTATTTATCTATCTATCTATCTATCTATCTATCTATCTATCTATCTATCTATCTATCTATCTGTCGATCTATCATCTATCTATATATTAAAAAAGTATGGTTATAGCTAAAACAGCACATCCATTTGTCTGAACCAGTACAGGCAGAATTGGGAAATTTTTTTTTTAAGTTTGCTAAATCGCAGCATAAAAATACCGTTATACACCCACGCAAATATGGACGTAAATAGTAAATGTTTTAACATTTGAATATCAAAACGCATTTCAAAACAAAGTTTCTAGACCACATAATGCGTGTGTGTATTTATGTACTGTGAATATAATGTGTGTGTGTTTGTGTGTGTGTGTGTGTGTGTGTGTAAAAACACATATCCCTATTTGAAGTTGCTCAATACAAAATCTTAATTATTACTGTTGACTTCTTGCAGTTTTCCATACTTCAGGGATGTGCTTCTGCTCCTTTATTTATGTCATTATCTTCCAGGAAAACATTACCTAATTATAGGGAGGGCGATCACTTCTATTACTGAGTGGTGGCGCATTTGTTAAATTACATTTCAATTAATGAGGGATCACCTAGGTGAGACTCCGGCCTACAGAAGCAGTTTGATGGCGTTACACGGATATGTGTGCAGGAAGAACAATGGTACATAGCTTTTTGTGCTGTACTACATAAATATACATTAATATTATCTAGCGTACACAGCTAGAGGAACACTCTGGCTGTTGTTAGCTTGGCACTCTGGTCCTTGTCACTACAACACCACATGTAAAAAGCCTTGTGTGTTTCTTGATGTTCTGTGTTGTTGATTTTTTTGTTAAAATTATAATGAGGTTAATAATTGTGCAACTGCTTTTTTTGTGGTATGGCAACAATGACATGGAATGATGATCTGTCCCTCCCAGCTCACCAAGCAGCAGTCATGATATATTTACTATTTTCAGTGTTCCTTCTACACTGTGATGCGCCTGGATTTTCCCATATTTGTGCCAATGAGGAGCAGAAGTTTGGCTGGCCCACAAGTGAATGATTCTGCAGTAAAATCGCAGGATTAGTGCCTGATTGAGATGTCTGTTCGTGAGATATTACAAAATTCATTATCACATCTCTCTGCTAACTCGATATGAAGTAACACAGATGGGATTTTATTAGCCCAGGATTGGAATGTTTACTTATGATAATTTCAGAGGAAATTTGCATGTCATCATCTCTAATCTTTTTTTCTCTCCTTTAATGTCTGCACTGGGTGAATAATTACTTGATGTCTGGATTGATGCATATTTTTAACCTGGATCTACGGCCTAATAATTACAATGATCATTTTTTATTTTGCTCACTTTATGGTCAGCACTGCCCACGTTATCTTATCACAGAGTTGTATCATTTGTCAGACAATATTGATTATAGCACGTGTGCTTGGAGAAAAGTAACACTGGTTTATTGTCTAATAATAGTTACACAAACTCAAGTTCAACATTTACTTTTATAGACGTATTTATTTGCTTGTTCATTAAAAACGCATTAAACATATATTTTATGTAATAACGCTTTGCAGGTATGGCAGACACACAGGGGCAAAAACACACATAACATACAGCTTTCAAAGTGTTTGTACATGGTTATACACACATACTTCATGTGTCTGCGTAAATATACACACACGTATATAAATATATATACATACAGTTTATAAGTAGAGTGTGTATTGATGTAAACAGACTCACACTAATTTACACTACATCAGACACAAGATTATGTTAGGCACACATATCAATACAGATACATACGTAAATGTTAATAGATAGATGAAATATATATATATATATATATATATATATATACATACACACACACACACACACACACACACACACACACACACACACACACACACACACACACACATACAGGATAGATAGATAGATAGATAGATAGATAGATAGATGTCAGTATAAAAATATTGTGTGGGATACAAAGGCATACATTGCTACACACACACTACACAGTGTAACGATTATCAGAGAGATGTTACAGGTAGCTGCTAGCAATGTGTGGAGAGTGTGAGAACACAGATAGCAGGCCTATCTAGCACCATGTTGTAAACACTTGGGATTGGACCACCAACCTGCAGGCCACCCTACTACTAACCTTCACATTATTTCCTTTTACAATTCAAATAGTATTCTTTCATGCTTCATTAACAAAAGCACAACTCACATACTTTACCCCAGCTGTTCAGTAGCTTCCACCCAAATGTATGTATTATACGGCCTTACTACTGCTATTGCAGTCCACTTCTGTGTAGCCGTTAAAGAAGGGATTGCCATATGTAACTTCATGTCTGCTGCACATTGAATAATATTTCACACATATCAGTATCGTGTTAACAGTCTTCAGATCTCAAACCATCTGGATTTACTTTGTCTTCTGTAAGAAACTTGCCTGACATTGTAACACAGCGTAAGGGGAAGTCCTGGAGCTCTCCCTTTGCTAATCCAGACAGCACTGCACCCACCATGTAGCTGGGGAAACAGACTGTAGGTATCTGTGGCACTCCTAGACCTCATCTCACCTAATTGCACTTTATACCTTTTTAAAATGCATTAAAGGCCAAGTGTGTGGGCAATTATAATTCCCAGTTGCTAGAGTTCACTAAACGGTATTATTAAGGTATTAATGTAATGGAAAGTGAAATAGTCAGGCGGCCTAACTGGTTGTATGTAGCAAGGCATAGCAGCCTCCCAGCAAGGGGTGATAATTCCCATATAGTTAGTATTGTAGAATAATCATATAAAGTAAAGATAGCGATGTTACATACAGTGCACATGGTTCCTCTCTGAATTGCATGCATGGTAGATGCAGCATAAGGGATTATGTCAGGAGCCCTCGCTGAGTACAAGGCCAGGGTGGAAGAAATGTATGAACTTTCCTGATCTCCCAGTTTTAGATTGCAGTAGGATTGTCTGCTGTACTTACCGGATGGGCTTGCAGAGAACCTCTGCTTCTTGCTAGGCAGAAATCCTCACTGCGGGCTCTGCATATGGGATCACACAGCACCAGGCGCAAACTGAAGAATCCAATGCAAAAGAAACCAAAAGCAATGTCCCAAGTTCCTTTGGGGTTCCTGATAAGGCTGTTAGATGAGAGGTGTCTGTTCCCGGGTCTCTCTCTCTCTCTCTCTCTCTCTCTGTCTCTCTCTCCCTCTCTGCAGTGGGAATGGCGTGACGTCACAGAGATTCCTCCAAACTCACTCAGCAGAGCAGGAGGGGAGAGGGTCACACAGAGGGAGGGATGCATAGGGATCACACAGAGGGAGGGATGGAAAGGGATCACACTACAATCTCATCATCAGCTCGGGAGAAAGCAAAAATATCTAGAAAATGGCATTTAAACCAAAGGGGCAGTCGTTAAAGATAATAATAATAATAATAATAAAAAAAAAAAAAACCTCGAGAAACTTAATAAGTAGTGATATGGAATTATCAATACACTAGCAATGTACGTGTCCAGTTGTCAACATTAGACTTAAGTTAAATCTCATAAAAGAGTGGTGACATTAATTATGATAGTAATTACCACGAGGAATATTGAACACAATAACACTTCTTGGACAAATATTAATTACATATTTTCATATGTATTTATGTGAATTAAGTATATAAATGGCTGTATGTGGCTTCCAAAAGATAGAATAAATATGATGATGGCAGGTGTTTATTATATACATTTGTTTAAATTGTCATTTATCCTGCATTATATAAAAGGTGTGTCTGTTTTAAGACTATATATATATATATATATATATATATATATATATATATATATATATCTCACTGTATTCATAAAAATAACATACTCATATAAAGCAAACCATCATTTTTTTAAAATATGTGTATACCTGATGTATACGTGTATACGTGTATACCTGACACGTTATGGTATAATAATTTTAAGGATTCAATTTGTTGCTTGTGTTCCAGCCAAAAATAGTCCAAGGGCAGTTAGTATATGTATTAATAGGTTAAAATAACATCGTTTTGGGGTGCAGGTTGTGGGCGTTCTGCCTGTTCCCAGGCTGCTCCATGTAAGACTGAAGGCCATCACTGCTGGTGTATAGCATATGACATTAGAGGGCTCTGTGAATGAATCACTAAAGACAAATTGCTATTAACAAGACCCTAATAAAGTGTAAGTGTAGAATGTGTAATGCTGTAGGAGCAACCAGCAAGCTGTCCCTGGGGCATTTTTTTTTTATTTTGAAAAAAGGGGCACAAAATGTGTAGTAAGAATATTATGCAGCAGCTGCACGTTATATAGTAATCTTTTTAGTGATACATGGGAGATTTACACTACATACAGACACACAAACTTGTATCTGGCACATATATTATTATTGTTATTATTATTATTAATAATAATAATAATAATAATAATAATAATAATAAAATATCATCATAAATATTGTATACTTTACAATGAATCAATATAAATAGTGTAGTGACAATATATTTGTGTAACTTCATACTATAAAAGGCTATCAAAAATATAATAATTATAATTTTTAGATATAATGTTTCCAAAGCAGGTAGAGATAATTATATTAATTCGATGTTTTACCATTTAGAGAGAGCAAATCTGATCGATTTTATTTCATGTTTTAATTAAGCCATCCAATAATACTAAACGCCTTATTTGGGATGATTATTGCTTTCCAGCAATGGTTTATTTTAGATTCCTGAATTTTTTATTTTTAATGTTCTAACGAGCTACCACTTCCATTAAAACGATCTTTAATCTTCGTCAACGGAAACCTCTTTATAAAAGCACAACAAAAATAATACCTTAAAGAATTATTATTTAAAAAAAAAAATACTTTACAAAAAAAAAAAAAAAAACCATCCACCCACCAATGCTATAACGGCAACGAATAAACGTAAACCATAGTGAAGCCAGCTAACTTTCCCAGTGCTTTGTAGTGTAGATAATGTTATTGGTTCCATCAGCAGACAGTGGCTGTGTGATTGATCCGGCGATAAACTATCTGAAGAATTCTACAGTAGCAGCAGACACAGCTATCTCATACTGTAAAGATGGACAGGCTCTGCAGAGCAGCCAAGGCTCTGCAGTGCCTTATAGTCATGTACAAGCCAGCAATAATATATATACAATTAGCTTGCTAGGGCTGCTGTTGGACATATATAAGTGAATTTTGGTATTCTGGCAAATAAATCATAATCTTTCTTGGCTCAGTAATATTTGCTACAATATCACTGTGTTATGTACCAGTTTTGTCTAACTATGTACCGGTTACTTAGCACCAATGTTATATTTACTGTGATAGTTATGTGCAATGATGATAAATACAACTCAGAAAGGACCAGAGCATCCAGTAATTCAGTACAGACTAGGCATTGCTGAGGTCTGTGTGGGGAACAGTAGGCAGCAAGGGTTATTTCTGTCTGTGTTGCCTCATTGTACTCATTATATTGTAGTGGATATGGCGAGGTGCAGATCCCTGTTGTCATATAATCTTTCTATAGGTTGTCAATTGTCAGTGTGTACATAGTGTGTAGGTGACAGGTATTTCTGTGCCACCCAGACTGTACATAGTTTGTATTGTGCAGGTGACAGGTAAGATTATGTTAGTCTGTAGCTGGTATGTAACATGCAGGTTAAGATGGGTCAGTCTAATAATCATGTGTGATGCTGGACGGTAGGGTCAGTCTAGCCAGTGTGTCAGTTACAGGTCAGGGTCCACCAGCCTGTTCATATGTGTGAAGTGCATGTCAGGCGATGTCTCTGTCCATGTTGTGAGGAGTAGGTGAGTAAATCCATAGTGCAAGGTCAGTAGGTGTCAGTAAATTTAGAGTGTAAGGTGCAGCAGGTTTCAGTGTCAGTCAGTCTATAATGAAAATGGCAAGTGACAGTAATTCCATAATGTAAGATGCAGGCCAGGCAATGTCAGTACGTTCATGGTGTAAGGTGCAGGTGTCAGTAAATACATAGCGTGAGGTGCAGGTCAGGCAGTGTCAGTAAGTACATACTGTAAGGTGCAAATGAGAAGGTCATTAGGTATCAGTGAATTCATTGTATAGGGTGCAAGTCAGTAATTGTCAGTAAATCCATAGAATAAGGTGCTGATCTGGCAGTATGAGTAAGTCCATATAGTGTAAGGTCCAGGTCATGAAGTGTCAGTAAGCCTATAGTGTAGGGTAGAGGTCAGGCAGTGTCAGTAAGCTTATAGTGCAGGCTGCAGGTAAGGCAGGGCCAGTAAATTCATAGTATAAGGTGCAGGTTAGAAATTGTCAGTAAATCCATAGTGTAATGTGTGGATCATGCAGTGTCAGTAAATCCGTAGTGTGTGAGTCAGACAGAACTGACTGTGACTGTCCCATAACACAGTATGCAGCTGAAGAGAGCAGCTGGTGGAAATGGAAATGGCCCGTAAAGAAACAGACGATCCTGCATGATTTTCATCTCCTCCTCGAGTGTAAGGAACAGGCTGGACATACGTTTCACGCTCCTAATCCTTCTTCTACATTTTTAGTCATACTCCCATTAAAGATCTAATTAATGTCCCCGAACCACCAGGGAATACAGCATTAGATATGCTGCCAGGAAACATAGGGTCATGTGGTCTGCGCAAACTATAGAAGGAGACTGGAGACTTCAGACATTGGCTTCTGACTCTTGGCTTCTCTGTGCCAGTGTAATGCACTAACCATATAATGCCCGTGCAGACAGGCCATGCATTCTCACATTATAGGGCACTGCTCTCAGGCACAGCCACAGACTACACACAGGGAAATCTATGGAATTACAGCAGCCAGGCAGTTGGGCTCAGCATGAAGATGACATAATCTAATCTTACATTTCAAGGTCACACATTGCAGCAATAGCTTTGTCTGGAATATATGCCTATATACCATGCACACATTATGTGTGTGTGTGTGTGTGTGTATATATATATATATATATATATATATATATATATATATATATATATATATATATATATAAACATATACACACTACGCACCCCTATCCAAATTGATCATGCTTGCAGAATGGAAGCATGGACATGTTTTTAGGAGAATTAATCACCAATTAACAGCATGATTATCAGAGTAATAGTTACCCAATAAACAGCACACAGAGTAATAACCACTAGTCAATAGCATACATAAACAGTGAACAGCTTAAGCATAATTACTATAAATTAAACCACCATTCATTTGCTTAAGTAAAATGTTCTAATCACCAGGCATATTTAATATATATGAATTATTATCAACAACATTATTAATATAGAGTAATAATTACTACCAGTAGCATGAATAGAGGAATTATCACCAGGCTACTGCATACTATAAGGTAATAATCACCATCAACAGCATAATTAGAAAATATGTTGGAAGCCAAATCCCTACAATTGTGTAGCAATTACACTTGTCTACTTGTGCAGGTCTAGAAGTGATTTTATTGGCTGTGATTTCCTATTAGTGAGAGCTATGGGGTCCACTTACACTTTACTTTCATCAATGATGGATTATGATCTATACCCAAGCAGGCATTTTCTTAACTAGATACTTGACAACAAGCAGGTATATGTAAATAGTAAATCGCTATCTGTTTAACAACTCCAAACAGTATCGATTGGGCGGCTGTTCGAAATTGTCATCCCTGTAGTGATAATGTGCTCATTCAGGGTTACCCATCCATGCAGCGCCTATAACAAAATCACAGATAGAAAAAAAAAAAAGAAAACATTTAGGAGCTTAATGGATCTGCATATAAATTAAAATTATCTGCCCTTTGTGCTTTTCGCTGCACAATACAACCCAAATGCTCTCGTGTTTTAGTAATATTTAATTGTTTTTAATATATTATTGCATCCTGGTGTACGGGCCATTTGCTGCCAAAAGAAGAGATATAGATGATTGCCTCTTTATTATGGATGTGCAATAATAACGGAGCTGGGTATTAGAACAAGAAGGGAATGGCGATTCCCACCTCCTGAGCAAGGACTCTGATATACACACATTGATGTTGTTCGGAAGACCGCATGCCTAATGAGCCGTATGCCGAGCTCCTATTGGAGCTGCTGCAAGGGTTAAATAGCAGGTGAATTTCTCCCAATGCCCAATTCACCACAGCAGCATCTATGTAGCATTATGATATAGGAAATATTGCTTGATATTCTGACATATATATATATATATATATATATATATATATATATATATATATATATATATATATAAGGATATCTCTCTCTCTCTCTCTGTCTGTCTGTCTGTCTGTCTGTCTGTCTATCTATCTATCTATCTATCTATCTATCTATCTATCTATCTATCTATCTATCTATCTATCTGTCTATCTATCTACCTGCAAAGCTATTTGTTGAGGGTAGTAAGTGATCAGATGTGACCAGTCTGCTGAAATGACTTGTTGCCCCAGTCCTGGTTCACAGAAGACTGGTCTGGCCCATCTATTGGTTTCCTGAGGCCCACATACTACAGTCACAAGCACTGTACACACAAACCACGTACCTGTGTCTGGAGACCACAAGCTATTTCTTCTTCAGATGAGCTCTGTGGAAGAATCTGAGAAGTTCAGAGAAACAAGTAAGATGCCTGGCTATGTGAGCTGTGTAGCCTCAGGGGTTAGCCAGCATCCCTTTTCATTTCAAACACTTATTGATTTGCTGTTGTCATCTTTGGCGACGCAGAAGGACACTTGAAAGAATTTCTGATAGGTCTCTGATCTGAGAAAAGAGGTGACCTGACCGAGATCTTCCCAATGTTTTAATTACCACGTCAACAGCGCCCCTCAGCCTGCTCTCACTTTTCCTCCTCTTCTCAACTTTTTAAATTATTCTGCAAACTATTCTCTCTCTCTCTCTCTCTCTCTCTCTCTCTCTCTCTCTCTCTCTCTCTCTCTCTCTCTCTCTCTCTCTCTCTCTCTCTCTCTCTCTCTCTCTCTCTCTCTCTCTCTCTCTCTCTCTCTCTCTCTCTCTCTCTCTCTCTCTGTCTGTCTGTCTACCTCTCATTCCGCGCAGCTCTCACTTGACCATGAGTCTGTCAATCGATTGACTTCATCTACAGTGCATTATATCAAAAAGCGCTTTAACCTTCAACTCTTGACTTGGTGTTTTTACTCAGTGAAATAAATCAGTGCTAGATGAAAAGAATAGGTTTCGATCAGATATCATAACCAGTGTAATACTGACACCATTATGTGTTCACTGTCTGTCTCCCCTGAGATCTCCTACTTAATACACAGAGACCTCAATTTGCCAGCAAACCATCTGCAAGCCAAGACTTTGTGCAGGGTACAGCGCTGTCACCGAATACAGCTAAAACTATTGCTATTCCTAAAGGTGCCCACACACTAGAAAGATCTGCGATCTTAAAATGTGCGCATAAATTAGCCTTCAAATCTTTTGTCCGATCTGGACAAAAGATTTCAGGCAAGCGCACATCTTTACCAAAGATTTTTCTTAAGATCCCGTGTGCGTTCCTATGGATCTTTTGTTAAATCTTCTGATCTTTTGTGCAGCACGTAAGATCAGAAGATTTAGCAAAAGATCCACGGGAGCGAGCATCGGCCGATTTTCGACCGATTTTTGACCGATTATCGGTAAATATCGGTCGATATATCGGCCGATTTATCGAAAATCGGCCAATCGGCCCAAAAATCGTTCTAGTGTGTGGGCACCTTAAGATGTGCTGCAGCAGCTGATGCCTATTAACGAGAGCTAGCTTCCCAATCCTATAGGACACGATATAAATCATAACAAGGATGGAGAAGTTATCTTACATTTTAACTATTAAGCCTGATTTTTTGTTTGTTAATTAAATAAAAAATAAAAATGGTTCTGTACTCATTGCAGCTGGCAGAAGTGCACCAGTTATGACATTACATAGAGCTGAGAGACTCTTTTGGTGATTAGAGGCTAGGAGTATCAGGGCACACTTGTGCCTGTGCATATATTGGGGGCAATTAGCAGCATAGGCAACACACAATCTGTGTTTACTTGAGCAGAGTCCAGGGGCGGGCTGGGCCGGGGGGCAGAGTGCCATATGCCCCCCGGGCCGCTTACCCACCCACTGGGTGCGGGCCGTGCTGCGGCTGGATCAGCTTCTCCAGCCCTCCTGCACTGGCCGCGGCTTACAGAACACGGCCGCGGCTACAGGAAAATGGCCGCCGGCCCCCTGCACTGAGGACATGTTCTCAGTGCAGGAGGCCGGCGGCCATTTTCCTGTAGCCGCGGCCGTGTTCTGGAAGCCGCGGCCAGCGCAGGAGGGCTGGAGAAGCTGTTCCAGCCGCAGCACGGCCCGCAGCTAGCGAGTGGGTAAGCGCTCTCCCCCCCCCTCCCTCACCCCAGCATATGTGTTTCTGTCACTGTGGGGGCATATCTGGCACTGTGTGGGGGCATATCTGGCACTGTGTGGGGGCATATGTGTATCTGGCACTGTGGGGGGCATATCTGGCACTGTGGGGGCATATATGTATTTGGCACTGTGGGGGCATATGTGTATCTGGCACAGTGGGGCATATGTGTATTTGGCACTGTGGGGGCATATGTGTATCTGGCACTGTGGGGGCATATGTGTATCTGGCACTGTGGGGGCATATGTGTCTGGCACTGTGGGGGCATATGTGTATTTGGCACTGTGGGGGCATATGTGTCTCTGGCACTGTGGGGGCATATGTGTCTCTGGCACTGTGGGGGCATATCTGGCACTGTGGGGGCATATGTGTCTTTGGCACTGTGGGGGAATATGTGTCTCTGGCACTGTGGGGGCATATCTGGCACTGTGGGGGCATATGTGTCTTTGGCACTGTGGGGGAATATGTGTCTCTGGCACTGTGGGGGCATATTTGTCTCTGGCACTGTGGGGGCATATGTGTCTCTGGCACTCTGGGGGCATATCTGGCACTGTGGAGGAATATGCGTATTTGGCACTGTGGCAGAATATCTGGCACTGTGGCGGCATTTGTGTCTGGCACTGTGGGGGCATATGTGTATTTGGTACTGTGGCGGAATATCTTGCACTGTGGGGGCATATCTGGCACTGTGGACATCACATTGTGCGGTGTAATGGGCATCATGGTATGGGGCGTAATGGACATTACGGTGTGGGGAGCATTGGGTAATTGCCATCACAGTATGGGGTGTAATGGGCATCAAGGTGTGCAGCATAATGTGTAATTAGCATCACAGTGTTGGGCGTAATGTTTAACTGGCATCATGGTGTTCAGCATAATGTGTAATTGGCATTACGGCATGTGGCTTTATGTGTAATGGGTATTACAAGGTTCGCTAAAATGTGCAATCTGCAGGTTCACAATACAATCATGGTACAGGCAACGCCCCTTATGATAGGCCACGCCCCTAATTTTTCGGCGCGCCTACGGCGCGCAAAAGCATTCCTTCCGACGGTGACTTGGCTGATTATGGGCCAGTGCTCTGGACTTGCCCCCTAGGCTAAAAGTTGCCAGCCAGCCCCTGGCAGAGTCCTTCGAGGAGACTCTCTATACAAAGGACATATTGATGACTTCCTCCAGAGATGTATTTATATTGTTATGATACAGGAAATGTGTGTAGAAGCTGTTCAGGAATATATCATGCCCCAAGATTCCTCCTATATCACAGGAAATTTACTAAGATGTGTATTTTACTTCACATGCGATGTTGTTATCTAGAAGATAGTAGACATGATCTGATTGGTTGCCAATAGCAACATCACAAGTGAAGTAGAATACACATCTTAGTAAATTTCCCACTCTCTCTTTGTTATACATTGGATCCTCTCATCATTAAACCTCCATTAATGATTCAGCCAATTAGTTAATTTCTTGCTGTCTACTGCTCTTATATCATATTTATATATATATATATATATATATATATATATATATATATATATATATATAAAAGTTACAATATAAAATGATTAATTTTTTGATGAATTATATGTGGAACACACAAGAAAGAAACCTCTGACTACCATCACATGCAAGGACAGATTTAAGGGTGAAAATGCCTCTAAGTACAACAGAATTTTTTGGGGGACTATAAGCTCTCATTTTATTGAAAACCAACTAAATAGAATAACTAGAAAAAGCCACTAAGTATAAAAAATGATTTGTAATTTTAGATACATATTTACTAAGAAGGATAGCTTACAAGGGTGGTATGTGCATAGCCCATTCCATTACACTCCATTCAAGATAGTATATGGTATAAGCTGCCCATATACGCTGCGATCCTGGCGTGCGTTCTGGGCTTAAATAGCATCCATCACATTGCATTGCATGCCTTGTGCATGCCTTGTGCATGCAATGCGATGTGATGTGATAAAAAACAAGTACAAAAAGTATGTGCAGCACATACTTTTTGTACTGTGCGTTGAGGTGCCGTGGGAGCGCGCACCTCAAAGCACACATCGCACCGCCGGGAATCGCAGCGTGTATGGGCGGCAATAGTACTTATTTTGCGGTTACCGGTACATTTCGGGCTGACAGTACAAAAAAGAGGTATCTAAGTGTCCTGTGCCCAAAATAGTGCTGTCCCTAGGCACATGCCTCACATGCCTAATGGGAAACTCACCACTGATTATAGGTGGCCTATGCGAAAATGTTACATGCAAATCAAATACAATTAATTTTATAGTGAGGTTGGTGGTTTGTAGTAGGATGAAAGAAGAGCCAGTTCCTTTGTAGCCATTTGAAGGAGCCGAGCAAAACTGATCATCTTAGCCGTGCCGTATCACTGCATGCAGGGTAAGAACTCTAGGACCAAAAGTCAATTTTTTACTTTGATTTTATACAAACAATACAATCTGTAATTCTAAATGAACAATTCATCAGAAGCAGAGAACTTAATCATTAAAATGATACCTCATTTATCCATTTTGATTAAGTATAAAGAGAGAAAAAGGGATCGTCACCAAAAATCTACTTTTAGAAATAATATATATATATGATGATAATAGTTTCGTAAAGGTATAGAATACTTTATGAAGCAAACACATTTACCACTTACCTACAGCACTAAATGTTTACATTCTTAAAGAAAGTAACATCATTATTTTGGTATCCTGAAGGCTGAAAGACAATGGGTCAACAAGCACAAGGTTGACATTGACGAAAGGTCAATGCAAAGAATAGGTTGATTTAGCAATGGTTGACAAATGAAAATGTCAACATGCATTTTTAAAGCTTTTTAAAAAAAAATGTAAACTTTTTTCAAACTGTACCATCCACGTGGACTCTAACAATGTGGTACATTTACTAAGATGGGAGATCTATTGTAGATGGGATGTTGCCCACAGAAACCCGAATCTACTTAGTTATTTTGCACCTTCTAGAACAGGGGTGTCAAACTCAAATTCATTGGGGGCCGCATCAGCAGTTTGGTCACCCTCAAAGGGCCAGTTGTATCTGTAGGACTATGTGTCCACTCTTTATTATCATAAATTATTGTCACTGCATTCAATTATTGTATACTCAGCAGTAGCATTCCCCTCCTGCTATTGCTGTGAACTGCAGTGCATTAGGGCACACGCTGCCTGCACAGGGGGGCAGCACTCAGTCTTAGGGCATATGTCCTGCTTATTATCATGGGACACAGCAATTAATGATGGGCTGCAATGTGCCAGTGCACACACACACACATAGGCAGAGAGTTTGACACTTACCCGCTCTGATGCGTCCACTCCAGTCTGAGCTGCTCCACCACCAAGGACACAGCTGCGCTCTCACACAGGCTCCACCACCAAGGACACAGTAACACTCCTCGCACTATCTATCCAGGAGTGGGGGGCAGCGTGCTCCCGGTCACTGTGCAGTGCACACTCAGCAGTAAGTGACCTGGAGTGCACAGCAGCAGCAGCACCATTCACCATGACGGACCTGCTCTTTCCTCTCTCTGGCTCCTATACAGCAGGTGGGAGCGGAGGAGGGGTTGACGACCGGCGGCACTGCGCTAGAGGGCAGACGTTCTCTGGCTTGTAGGCTGCCTCGCATGCGCTGAAGAGGCGGCTTTCTTTTTAAAAAAAAAAATCGAGAAAAAAAGGTGAAGCGCGGGCCACATGAAGAGGTCTGGCGGGCCGGATTTGGCCCGCGGGCCTTGTGTTTGACACCCCTGTTCTAGAAGATAATAGATAGAATCTGAATGGTTGCTATGGGCAACAAGTCATCTTCAATAGAACTCCAATCTTAGTAAATTTACCCTGGGAATAGTAAGGTGTGCCGAGCAAAGCGAGCCATGCCTAGGTACATGGAACATTAATTGGGGGTCCATGTGCTCAGGTGTCCACACTGACAACCAAAAATGTCAACCTTTTCATGTTACAACCTTTTCCATGTGGATCTTTTACTTGTGTTGAACTTTCGTCAATGTCGGACTTGTGCATGTAAACCTTGTGCTGCAGACCTAACGACTGTGAAGCTAGACATCGCCTGTGAGCTATACCATGCCCAAATACTTTGGTGAAGATTAAGCCTTAGCATAAATATTTCAGAGCACTGGGCCAATGGTAAGCAATCATAGTAATATTGGCTACAATATTTGTGTGTGTGTGTGTGTGTGTGTGTGTGTTTATTAAAAAATGTTTACTTTATGCTCCTATTCTGCAAACATCTTTACAGGGATAGTGGTTGTATTAACATGCTGCCCCTGCAGAGTCCCTGGCTGCCTTGTTTTCGCCTGTCCCGAAAAAAGGACTCTTGTTTCATACGTAGCACATCACCATATGCTATGGTAGCCAAAACGTGCTAATTTTATTGTGCACCTCAGTGGTGCCTGATCCCAGAAGAGTGCTTCTGCAGCTCTGTATCCATGCCACTGAAAAGGGGACTTGGTAGACACTCTGCACTGTTTACAGTCTGTGCATGCATAACACAGATTACATGCAGAATGCAAAGCCAGAAGCATATCACAGGAGGTAAGTACTCGGAGTGCAGAAAAAAGGGGCACTGTAGCCATATCGTGGAGGGGGAGGGTACTAGCAAGGTAAAGGACCATTTTATTGGGTTTCAAAAACATAGGTGCCTCCGGGCTCCCACAAGCCGTAATCTGGCCCCTGGTGACTGTGAAGTGCCTTTGCCCGATTGTTCCTCAAGAACTTTACATTCATTGTATTAAACTGAATCTGTCCCAAAGAAACAAAGTGTCTTGAAGTGAACATTAAAATAAATGGTTAGGAAAGGGTTGGAAAGTGTGTATAGAAAAAAGGTAGAATACAGCGCTAGGATTGACTGAATAAAAAATTTATTCCTTTATCCAATAAAATACATTTATTATTCAGAATAAAAAGAACAATTAACCATTGTCTACAGAGAATTCTCAGAATCGGTCAATGAAATAAAAACAATCTGGATGGGTATTTGCTCCAATTTGGGGGAATTATAGCAGCAGTTCAGTGCACCAATAAAGTTGAATCGGTCGGATAGTTTGTCTCCTATGTTTCCAGGAAGATTTTAGAAAAGTCCCGGAGAATTATTCAGCATTATGGATCCGGATTAACTCAGTAGAAGGCGAGATGTTGAGGGTGGGATGGTTTTGATACACCCAAATGGGCCTTGATATATAGACTGAGGCTGTGAAATCCTTTGAATTTTTCAAGCTGGTCCGAGAAGTTGGATGGCAGGTGCAATGGGTAGCTGGAAACAAAGGGTGGCTCTAGTGGCTTGATGGTGGCTCTGGTGGCTCAACGCGTTTCGACGTGCTAACACGTCTTCCTCAGGAGCAATAGTGACTGGTATGTCCAAGGGGAGCTCTATATATACCCTGAGTTGATTGGGACAATGTTGTCCAGGTGTGTAGAAAATAACTTTCTATATGACCAATATTCATAAAACATGCAATCAAAATATACATAAAAATCAATAAAAAATGTGTATGCACAGGAGGATAATTATAAAGCAATTATTTTTCTTAGATAAGCTATAAAGGTAAGTATTGTACCTGGTATAATAATAGGGTATCAATAATGTTGTAGGTCACGTGATCGGAGCCGGTCACGTGATACAGGAAGTGAAATAGATTGTGTGTATATTGCATTGGAAAGTGTGTATGTAAGTGCTCAGACACTTATCATTGCACATTTGTAAGATACATACACTACCTTTCAATAGTTTTATGTCACTTAGAAATTTCCTTATTTTTGAAAGAAAAATACAGTTTTTTTCAATGAAGATAACATTAGATTAATCAAAAATACACTCTATACATTGTTAATGTGGTAAATTACTATACTAGCTGCAAATGTCTGGTTTTCAAAGGAATATCTACATAGGTGTATAGAGGCCCATTTCCAGTAACCATCAGTGTTCTAATAGTACATTGTGTTTGCTAATCACGTTAGATGACTAATGGATGATTAGAAAACCCTTGAAAACCCTTGTGCAATTATGTTAGCACAGCTGAAAACAGGTTTGCTCATTAGAGAAGCTATAAAACTGGCCTTCCTTTGAGCTAATTGAGTATCTGGAGCATTACATTTGTGGGTTTTATTATACTCTCAAAATGGGCAGAAAAAGAGAACTTTCATGAGAAACTCAACAGTCTATTCTTGTTCTACGAAATGAAGGCTATTCTATGCGAGAAATTGTCAAGAAACTGAACATTTCCTACAACAGTGTGTACTACCCCCTTCAGAGAACAGAACAAACAGGCTATATCCAGAGTAGAAAGAGATATGGGAGGCCCTGGTGCACAACTGAGCAAGAAGACAAGTACATTAGAGTCTCTAGTTTGAGAAATAGACACATCACAGGCCCTCAACTGGCAGCTTCATTGAATGGTACCCACAAAACTTCAGTATCAACGTCTACAGTGAAGAGGCAACTCCGGGATGCTGCCTTCTAGGTAGAGTGGTAAAGAAAAAGCCATATCTGAGTCTGGTCAATAAACGACAAAACACAAATCACGCTCAAGGCATGTGAGCAGCGCTAGTAAATTATGACAATAGTTTGAAACAAAATGTTAATTTTTACTGTCAAAATATAAAAAACATATACAATATAGATGCACAATAAAATACAGTAATCATGTGCTAAAAATCACGCCACAGGAGGAATAAATGGGGTGTGGAAATGGCCCAAAATTGGGGAAAGGGGTGAAGGGGAAGATGGGATCTCTCAGTTGGTCACAGGTAAATGCACTTTACCGATTTTTTGTAGGTGACTTTTGAGTCCAATGAGATCCACTTTGTAGAGAGTAATCCTCACTAGTTGTTACGGTGCTGGTAGTTACCGTTGGAGGAAGAGATATGCAGGCTTCCGCATTGGCTGGTGAGGTGCTTTTTAGTCTATATAAGACTTATTTCACCAATGGTAGTTCAGGATGCAGTGTCCGCCTGATGTATGAAGTGGGATCTGGAGGAAAAGGGCTTCTGCTCACAAGAGGCAATGTCCTCCCACTGTGCTGGCTAGATGGAGATGAGCCGCTGGAGAGTTTTAGGGAGCAGTGATCTGCTACAATATATTGGTTGGGGTGGGAGGAGTCTGTAAACAAATGAGTCCACAATGGGCAAAGGGTCCACACTAATAGGTCCTGGGCATGATGAATGGAAGTCCACCTAACGCGTTTCACTGCCAACTGCAGCTTGGTCAATAAACGAAAAAGATTAATATGGGCAAAATAATACACACATTGTACAGAGGAAGATTGGAAAAAAGTGTAATGGAAAGGCGAATCAAAGTTTGAGGTGTTTGGATTACAGAACATATGTGAGACAGAGAACAAGTGAAAAGATGCTGAAAGAGTGTCTGACACCATCTGTCAAGCATGGTGGAGGTAATGTGATGGTCTGCGGCTGCAAACGCAGGAGATTTGTACCAGGTAAAAGGGATTTTGAATAAGGAAGGCTATCACTCCATTTTGCAACACCATGCCATACCCTGTGGACAGCACTTGATTGAAGCCAATTTCCTCCTTCAACAGATCAATAAACCAACGCACAACTTATTATTATAAATTATAATATATAAATTATGCAAGAACTTTTTAGGGAAGAAGCAGGCAGCTGGTATTCTGTCTGTAATGGAGTGGTCAGCAATGTCACCAGACGTTTAAGGCCAGGCTATTTTGTGTTCTCGTCATTGAGACTTTTTTTTTTATTACTAACTGGTAATTGAGGAGTTGGTAATGGTCAGCAAATTGGGTCGTGAAGGGGGGTGAAGGGGGTGTGAATGGTGCTACTTTGGCATTCAGATATCACCAACATGAAGGGGGTAGCGACATGATGGGGTGACGAGTAATGTTGTGCCTAGGGTGGCCTGACCCCTAAATTAACCCCTGTCAATGAAGTTACCTAGTAACCAAAGTAAACTATGGAAATCACAGAATTTAGGCCCTTATTCTAGTTCACTCTTTCGGATGCGCGTTCCTTCGGAAATGACCTTCAAAGAACACACACCTATATGTCGTCCGGACTTTCAAAGAAGAGGGAGTGCTTTCGGACTGCATCCACACGTCCGTGTGCGGTCTGAAATCAAAGATTCACCACAGTCCTACTGCGTCCGAATGGACGGGAAGCTGACCGTACGCACCGAGTTGGCGTTTTTGCGTCCACCTCACAAATCTATTCGGAAATCATGCTTCACCCATATTACACACTTATCCAATTATGGTACCTCCTAACATATATATTATTTTTAATTGTAATCAATTACTTCCTAAATTGACATAAACACATTACTTCCTATTGAGATTAACCCTTACATCATGTTAAGTTTTATTAATTCATTGTTGCACCTTTACCTGTCTTAGTGGTTCCAATTGAACCTGTGGAAAGTGTTTAATTAACCACTAATGACCAGAGGACTGGATTGTATTGTGCTCAGCTGTGAGTATTTAAGGTGCTGGCGTACTAATTGGGCGATCCGAATGCCTAGCGAATGAACCATTGCCCTCCGAGAAGTGAAAGCTGCTTGTTTTCACCAAAGATTTCTGCCGTTTTAGGTTCGATTGCGCTCGGTGTCCGGTCCGAATGCATGCCTACCACTGTTCATACACTCCCACATCTATGCCCAGATTTACACCCAGTTTCGCCCACTTTGAACCCGCACCATTATACACGCCCACATGACGCCCATATTACGCCCATATTTCCCGAGGGTGTTCAGTGGAAATTTTTTAGACGGTATTGCTGAGAACGAGTGCGAAGACACTGCGTTGCATATGCGCATTGAGTTGCTTACGCATGTGCAGTTAGCTAAAAGTCGCCGTCCGAAAGAATGTGGAACGGGCCGACATTCTCCAGAATAAGGCCCTTAGTGAAAAACGTGCTGATGTAATTTCCTTTGGCAATAAATTTCCTTCTGACCATGTGATTTCTTAATATTCTTATGGGTTTAACATGATTGTACACATAAGTGGGGTTAAATGCTGCCCACATGACTTGACAGCACTCTGAAGGACTAAAATCAGTATCTGAAGCAGGAGGAAAAGAAACATCTGTTGCACAGGCATAAACAGTAACAAGATCAATGAGGAGCACAAAGTAACACATACTACACAGTATAAAACAGCGTTCCTAGCACTCCATATTCATATGTACCTCCTCTGTGACTACTGTAGACAGTCCTGCGCTGTTTATGTTCAGATAAGAAAAGTGGAGCTGTCACCAGATGCACTTCCACTGGCAACTACTATGTTTACTTCTCTGCTTTATTCTCTCTTACTTTATCTATCTTCTATGCTTTTTCTGTCTGCTTCTCTCTTTATTATGATAACCATTTTAGGGTAATGAGAGGGAGTTGATAATACAGTACTGTAAAAAGACAATCTTAGCACAGGCCAGCCCTGTAGCACACCAGTCCCACACATTACATAGCTAGAGAATGAGTAAGTCTTGCATCTCTTGATGGGTGGAATGCAGCAGGGGAAACTGTATCTGCATAGAGACAGAAGAGACATACCTTGGCATTTCTAAGGTAGGAACAAAGATGGAGCTAACTCTCTGTGCAACTGGCATAACAAACATAGGTGAGATATTTATTAGATTTTCATTGATTCAAACCATAGTGAGGGTATATAGGAATCTAAGTGACCATAACATGCTTAAGTAAATATTATTGTGATTGCTAAGTAGATATTATTGTGAACAGCAAGTAGAAATTATTGAGAACCATTAAATAGCCTCATGTCATTTAAGAAATGCTTGCAATCTGTCCCTTTAATTAAAGTGAGACATCTATAGCCTTTTTTTGGAATCTCTGGAATTAAATTAAAATCTTTTTGACATCCATTCTCTCTGTTATTTATTTCTATGTCTGGGGAAATGGTAAGTTGTCCTTGCCTCTCTGTTGTGGTGTGAGGAATGATTGAAGCAACATTGCTGGTGTAAGAGGGGATCCTGCCAACGCACAGCAACCTAGTAACATCGGGCCTGTGATTATTTAACACTCTATAACATGTACTATAAATGTATTCACGGTACCACAGATAATCTATGTATTACTTGTTTAACAGTTACATTCGCTTAACCTGAAGACTTATAATTATCCAATTATTGATACAGCAGTTAAACCACACCAAGGTCACGTAAGAAATGGAAACATGTGGGTGTTTAAAGCTTTTCTTTCTGCAACTCTCCATATGTTACATGATGTCGCTGGACCATGATAATACCAAGTGTGAGATTTGGTTTATTATAGATTATTTTATGCAGTATTAATTCATTTTTTTTCAATTATGTTTATTCAATATGCAGCACATTGTAGCAAACTCATGACTTTATCATCTATATCTATATATATGTCTAGTGTCCATGAGTCTCCCAAACACTGCCATCTGATGGCAGAGAGTGAAAGTACATCTCTTTCTCACACATTCACAAACACAGAAAGTAGCAGACTAGCAGACTAGCTATCAAAGCTTTTTCTTTGAGCGGGATTGCTAGTATCTCTCTCTCTCTCTATATATATATTACAAAAGGCAGGCAGCTCACTGAAGAGGACACACATACTGAGAGCTAGGAAGGAGTATCCGCTCTCTCATAAAAATCATCTAAAGAAATTGGATAACCCATTATTTTGAGGTGTCTGATCCTCTGTTATAGGTGGTCTCTTCTTTATTCACCAATAAAATAACTTTTTGGTTACATATCTAACCATAAAATCGGTATACACCTGGTACCTCCTTATTGAGGAGAGTGAATATGAGCATGATGCTCTTTTTATAACTGAGGAGACTGAATATAAGCTTGGTGTTCTGTGTATAAGACCTTCCTTTTATACAGAATACATCTGATACACGTATTACCTTACTTTTTCTATGAGGCCTTGGCCATTTAGACCTGTGAGATCTTAAATAAAGAAATTAAGAGATTCTTGTATTAAAAAAACAACACCCCTGATGAAGTCTCCCTGTGGGAGGAAACGTGTTGGGTACATGTTTCATCTAGGAAAAATTACAAGAAATCTATGTGAAATTAAATAAACTTTTATTATCATTTTGTATTTTAATAAATGTTTTATTACATATGAAGAATTTATCATTTATGTACATATGGTGTATGGAAAGACATTGAGATACCAAAAGATTTAAACATCTGGGTGCCATATAACACTATTGTCAGTGGTGCAAGTAGAAAAAAAGTCTTAGCGGTACTGTGCTGCGTGCCGAAGGGCGTGGTTAGGGCGTAGTTAAGGGGCGTGGTCATATGACACGAGGGGGAGTGGCTACATGACAAAACTTTAGAGCACAATGACATTTCTGTTTGGGCTTGTGCATTGCATCCTGAACACAAAATGTAGGGGTCAGGATCAAATTGTAGGAGCCAGACAATCCATAAATAGGGATATTGCACACCGAAGGCGCATGGCAAAAATGTACACAGGACTGCCGGTTACACGTCACACACCCAATACATATTACCCATGCCATAATGCCCATTACACATTATGCCACACATAGTAATGCCCATTACACATGCCACACACCGTAATACCTATTACAAATAATACCACACACCGTAATACCCATTACACGTTATATACCAAACACCATTATGCCACGCACTGTAATGCCCATTACATATAATACCACACACCCTAATACCCATTACATACATTACACACGCTGTAATGCTCACTACATAATATGCCACATAAGTGCCGCTTACCTACATGCTCGTTGCTATGGGTTTCATGCTCAATGCCAGGGGTTTCAATGTTTCATGCTTACACCCCTGCATATTACCCATGCCATAACGCCATACCACAATACTTGCACCACTGCGGTGAGAAGGGGCAAAGTGGCGGGCTGCGGTTAGAAGGGGCGGGCTGAGGCAAGAAGGGGCGAGGTGGCGGGCTGAGGCAAGAAAGGGAGAGATGATGGGCTGAGGCGAGAAGGGGTGAGGTGGTGGGCTGAGGCGAGAAGGGGCGAGGTGGTGGGCTGAGGCGAGAAGGGGCGAGGTGGCGGGCAGAGGCGAGTAGGGGCGAGGTGGCGGGCTGCGGCGAGAAGGGGCGAGGTGGTGGGATGCGGCGAGAAGGGGTGAGGTGGCGGGCTGCGTTGAGAAAGGGAGAGATGATGGGCTGAGGTAAGGGGTGAGGTGGTGGGATGAGGCGAGAAGGGGCGAGGTGGCGGGATGCGGCGAGAAGGGGCGAGGTGGCGGGCTGCGGTGAGAAAGGGAGAGATGATGGGCTGAGGTAAGGGGTGAGGTGGTGGGATGAGGCGAGAAGGGGCAAGGTGGCGGGCTGCGGTGAGAAGGGGCAAGGTGGCGGGCTGCGGTGAGAAAGGGAGATATGATGGGCTGAGGTAAGGGGTGAGGTGGTGGGATGAGGCGAGAAGGGGCAAGGTGGTGGTATATAGTGGTATAAACAGAGGTGCTGGGATTAAGTGAGAAGGGGCGAGGTGGTGGGATGAGGCAAGAGGGGTGAGGGGCATGCTGACAGGGGGTGAGGTCACATTGGCTTGGTGAAAGGGGAAGAGGTGGCAGAGGGTGAGGTAAGAGGGGGTACAAGAGAAAGTAGATCTGTTCTTACTAACATTGGGTGGCTCACAGGGGCCGGCCTCTGCTGGCTGCCACTGCTGCTCACCTGATATGGCATTTGGCTACCTTCACGTGGTCCCGGCCGCTGCTGCCCTTATCATGGTTGTTGGCTGCCGCACTGCCGCTGATCATCTGCTGCCACCAGTGTCCAGACACCAGCCCCCCCTCCCCCTGCTCCTCTCACTGTACCTGGCCGCCACTGCTACAGTAGTCTCCTGCTCCCAGCGCCGCTATTGAGGCACAGGCTGCCGGAAGTTACAGTGACAGGCAGCCTTCCCCTTGCTTCCACCTGCGGCTCTGTCTCCAGCACGTCGGCAGGAGTGTGATGAGAGTCTGAGCCGCTCGTGCTGCCGCCGTGCCTCGGCTTGATGTCACTGCGCAAACCTGCGCATGCGCAGTGACATGCATGCCGGGATTTTATGGCGGTATGGGATACCGGCGGAATATGTTATAGCAGTACGCCGTACCACCCCGTACCGCCACACTTTCACCACTGACTATTGTGTATATATATAAAACTTGTTCTGTTATATAAATGATGGGAGGGTTGTGCAAACTTGTTTATGTTAATAAGGGTATTCAATCTCTCCTGCTATTTCCGATTTGGTAAATAACGGCGGGCATCTATTCAATGCGTTTTGCCGATAGCGGCTGTGAATTGTCTTGATCACGGCCGAATCTCGACAATTCACATCCGTTTATGCGGACATGCCCCCTTTTCGCTGATCGGCAGGTGAGACTTTGTTTTGTTTATTTATTAAAAGTTTCTTATATAGTTTACACATATTACGCAGCATTTTACAGAGAATATTTGAACATTCAGATCAGTCCCTGTCCCAGTGGAGCTTACAATCTATATTCCCTACTACATGTACACACATACATACACACATACACACAAACACACACACACACACACACACACACACACACAGATATTCTAGGGTTCATTTTGTTGGGAGACAATCAAACTACCAGTATATTTTTGGACGTTGAATCCCACCTGGTGAAAAATCAAAAAATTATTGCAAAAACATTATTGCAAACAAACGGGGTGTTATAGAGTATGAATTTGTAAAATTGTTGATATTTTGTTGATATTTTTAAGGCAACACCAGGTTGTTTGTCTCCCCCCAAAATTTGTAGCTTTAAATCTTGCTTTAAAACTTCCCAAAAAATCATCAGGTATACAAACTCATATAAGGCCCATACACACTGGGTGACTTTGAGCTGAAAGCAGCTCAGTTTGTTTGGGCTGCTTTCAGCTCAAAAGCTGCCCAGTGTGTATGGGGCAGCGATGAGCGGTATGCGCTGATGCACGCTCCCGCATCATCGCTGGCTCATCCATCTGCTGGTATTTCCAGAAGATGAGCGATGGAATGGCTTTCCTGCTATGGAAAGCCATACACCACTGGGAAAATGTCTAACTAAGCATAATGGTTGATACTCGGTCACTGTTGGTCTGTCACTCTAACTCAGGCATGTCCAAACTGTGGTCCTCCAGCTGTTGTAAAACTACACATCCCAGCATGCCTTGTCATACAGTAGTTTTAGAATTCCCTATTAGCAATACTGTGGCAAGGCATGATGGGACTTGTAGTTTCACAACAGCTGGAGGGCCATAGTTTGGACATGCCTGCTCTAACTCAACTGTCTACAGAGCAACAAAAAGTGGTTTTCTTACATTGCACTGCTTTTATCTGCTTTTCTCCCCATTTTCATAGATCAGGAATGAGCTAGATAGGAATTCTTTTAGAGCATTCACTCCAACACTTTTAAGGGAATAACACATTGTCAAAAGGGTAATCTGAGATAAATTCTTTCAATTCTTCCATATGATTTGTGGAAAGTGGCTCTCAAGTTGTCCAAACTGGTCAGGCAAATTATTCTTGGGCTTGGCAAAACTAGGCCTGACAGAGATAGTGGAGAAGTTGCCCAAAGCAACCAATCAGTGTCTAATGCTGTGTACACATGGTATGATATCAATTTTGACATTTGAAAAATTACATTTAGGAGTTAATTGGTTGATATGTTATCTACCTCCAAGCTCTGAGGCATAATCCCCACAGCCTTTAAATTGGCAGTTAAAATCTGTTTCTTTGGTACTTTTGGCCACATGTACTAAGCATTGGAGAGTGACAAAGTAGAGAGAGATAAACTACCACCCAATCAGCTCCAAGCTATCATTCTTCAAACACAGCCTGTAACATGGCAGCCAGGAGCTGATTGGCTGATACTTTATCTCTCTATAATGTATCACTCTCCAAGGCTTGATACATCTCCCCCTCAGTGTTTTAAAAGGTGTACTAGTGTTGTACATGGATATTGAACTAAGTTTCATTGTGAACCTTTGCCCTCTGATGCCAGTAAGAACTGCCTGCATACTTTTAGATTAATACATTTCTCATTTAACCCAACAATTGGATAAAACATTGGACCTTATTCTGGTTGACTCACAAGGCTGCAAATTTCACAACCTTGCGAGTCCTTCAGACGCCGAGTCCCCTCCCCCCCTCACACGCCGCAATCCTTTGCACAGTTGTGAATGGATGATTTGGATAATCGGCGACCATCAAATGATTTCTCTGGCACTTGCAGATCTCAGACACCTCTGTGGTGTCTGAGATCTCCGAGCGCCCTGTGCGGGAAGCGGGCAGGCAGCTGACATCCGCTCATGTCAGCTACCTGCCCCCGCACCATCATATTTAAGAGAGTTTCGGGAACTGAGTGCCTGCTAGTTCCTGCTGAAAAATAGTACTGACTATATGCTGCCTTAAATTACAAGAAAAGATGCATGAAAGGCTATTCTCTGGCTGAGAGGAATGCATACCCTCCAACATCTCATGGGTAGAAATCGGTACAAATCTGGAAAGGGGTGTGGCCACTGCTAAAGGGGGCGTGGCCAGAATACACACACTCATTCTACAACATCGATACACATAACACATTTTTTTTAATGATGATCATGATCCAATGTTACCTACATTATTTCCACAAAGTACTGTAGGTGGTCACCAATGGCACGTTACTGATGGCAGTGTGCCCCATGAATAAAGCATGGCCAGCGTTCTGTGCAATGGGCTCTCCCTGCCCCGGGCACCGCTAGGACATGCTCTAGTACAGCTTCTCCCCTGAGGTGACACGAGGAGCTTCCTTACCGTGACCTCGGATTGTCCATGGCACCGGAGAACAGCTCTTGCACTGGGACAGAGCAGGAGATGCTCTGGGCAGCGGCCGCCGTCCTGCAGATAGCTGCTGGGGAGATGCCGTAGGTGAAAGAGTTCAGGCGACCCCAGCGCTGACAGATGTGAGGGGAGCACCGGTGAGCGCATCCTCTGCTTCTGCCAGTTCCTGTCCCAGCACATGCATCTCCTCATCCCCCCGTAGGACGGCCATAGGACACACCGCCAGCAGAGCTGCAGCAAGCGCATGGGAGAGAGAGCAGGAGACGGTGAGCCCGGGGCATGCTGTGTGTGGGCATGCTGCTACACCTGCAGGGCTCTCCTCCTCTGCTCCCACACACTCCAGCAGGGGTCGCCCGTCCAGACGAGAGATGCTGGTGAGGAATGAGAGAGCTGCTGCCTCCTTACGTGCTCCAGGCTGTGGCCACCTGGGGACTGCATGGGACCCGCAATCATTATCCCATTGTGCGCCGTGTTGCACCTTGGGAGTTGTAGTCTTGTTTGGCAGCTCCTTTTCAAGCTTCCTGCGGAATAGCCGGTTGTCGGAAACTACAACACCCAGAGTCCCCGTGGCCTCTGAGAAGTGAAGGAAGAATGTGCCTGTCAAGCGCTGGCTGGGCTGAAGGCTAGAAAACCGGTACAATCGGTACAGGGGAATTTATCCGGTACAGGCCGTTAGAAAACGGTACTGTACCGGGTAAAACGGTACAGTTGGAGGGTATGGGAATGTTTCACTTTCCTGTCCTACTACTTGAGCCATTAATAATACTCTTGTACTATTGTCTGTTTTGTAGTGCCTCAACTTAATATTGGGCTTGGGGGGAACTGAAACTATGGGAGCATCATTGTCACTACTCTTTATTCCATTAGTTATATTTTCACATTATCATTAATATGTTCTCATCTGCTATTATGGTGCTGTCATTATTCAAACCCAGCCTGTAAATTGACAGTTAGGAGCTGCTTGGCCAGTGATAGAGTAACAGCCACTTTATCACTTCACTGTGCTTAATTTATCTGCCACATTAAGATTTTGTTGATATACAGTTGGTTATTATGATGATGATCACAATAGAGGGACAGTGGATGTGAAAGTGATTGTTAGGCCATGCAGGTTTCTGGGTTTATTGTCAAATGCAGTTATAAAAACACAGTATAATAGCATGGTACCATGTCGTCATGGACACCATATAAGTGTACCGTGCCCCTTCGCTTGGTTTGCTGTGCTCGCCATTCTTCAGGCACACTATTATATTATCCCTCTATGCCCACTTGAATAGTAAAGTATGAACCAAGTTGGTATAAACAAAAAAACCCATAAAAAACTTGTGTAAACCTTTTCAGTGTCAACATGAACATGTCAACATTCTGTCATTGTCAACCTAGGTTATGTTGACTATTCTTAGGTGTTGACCTAGTCACTGATGATCAATAGTGGTCGACCTAGTGACTGTCAACCTAGACATTGTTGACCCAGGGATCGGATACTGTATATATCATGTATCAGGGTGTTTAATCTTAGGACCCTTCTGCATCACTGTATACAGCAGATGGCTTTAGTCTGTACATGTGTAGTAGTGATCACACAAGAACTGTTGTGCACCTGGACAGTTTTTGTACCATCTGGTTAGTATGTACACTATTGGGTGTACATACTAACCTAAATCTGGCCTTTTGTGTGATCAAGGTGCACAACTATCTTTTTGGCCTGCTAAAGCGGCATACAGTGTTCAAAACAGCTTGCATGGTAAATTGTCGAAAAACCAAAATCGAAAATATGTTCCATTACTTATTATTTACTGTATATTGCCAAGATTATTTTTCATATGCAATGCAATGAAATTGCTGATACTTTATGAATCATATTAAAACATGCATTCTGTGTACCTTGACATCAAAGAAAGCAACTTCATTTTTCAATCACGTATTTTCATTTTATTGCCATGAAGCATTATATAAATAAGTCACTTTGAAATATGAAAATCTTCAAGTCAAATGTCTGTAAAAGCATAAACATATCTGAGAAATGTCCTAGCGAGCTATCAGGTGGCAGTAGAGGAAGAAACGCTACTGACAGGATATCTTTGAAGGATGAGTGTAGATGTCAGACTCCTTAACTACAGATTTTTCCCTAAAGAATTTTATGCGCAACCTGATATTGTGTGAAGTGCTTATTTTACAGGATACGTTTCACAAACACGTGTTTGCTGGATAGTTAAGCTGTGAAATGGACTAAACATTTCATTTTTCAGACATGAGGGAATACTTGGTACAATGATACACTGTTTGCTCGTGCAGATATGGAAATAAGGTTTATGTGTGGGATTCCCATAGGCTTTACAGTACTGGAAACCAGTCAAATTTATTTAAAAGAATTTTGGGAAAATACTGATATCAAGATTTATTATTTTACACCTTCAAAGTACAACTTATCTTTCTGAAATACAATTTACTAATTCAAAATAGAATCTGTCTATCTATCCATATATCTATCTATCTATCTATCTATCTATCTATCTATCTATCTATCTATCTATCTATCTATCTATCTCTCCACCCATCTATATGTAAAAGTCCTTGCCAAAAACTTTTATGTTTACTTATATTGCACTATCTTAATGGATATCAACTTTAATTGCTCCCTAAATCATAATCATGATTAGAAACGAGACTTCTACGATACGATACTTAATTCACAATATTATTTATATTATAACACAAGCTAATTTCATTTTCATCGCAGTCCCAAGAGCCTATTGATATGCAAAAGTAAATAATTTACAGCTGGTCATTAAAACATCTGGTATGTACGTTGATTCATTTTAGTCAAAAGTATTTTTTAGTTAAAATATATTTTTATTAATTAAATTTTAATTTAATTAAATTTTATATATAACTTTTTTAAATGTAAGATCAATAATAATAACAACCACAATGTTTTACAAATGAAGAAAAAAACGCAAATATTCAATTTTAAATGTTTCTGAAGAAGGTTACACCTGTTCACAAAAAAAAATTAAAGTTAGATGACCCAGGTTTACATAAAAAAAGGAAAGATAAATATATTATTGTAATGAGTCTAAGACTTCCAGCAACTATAATCAAATAAGAACTCAATACATTTAGACAATCTTCAGTATCAGTTGATACAGGTAAAGATGTCTGCATAATGTAGGTCTAAATCAGGGGTGTCCAAACTTTTTGCGACGGGGGCCAGATTTGGTGAAGTGAGACATACAGTGAAGCATGCCCCTCCTTCACTGTATGTCTCCCATTCACTATATGTTCCCCATTCTGCACCCATTCACTCTGTCCCCCAGCCTGCCCCCTTCTCTTAATGTCCATCAATGCCTCCTTTCATTGTATGTCCCCAAGCCTGACCTTCCTTCACTGTATGACTCCCATTCACTGTATGACCCCCATTCACTATGTACCCCGCTCTGCCCCCATTCACTGTATGTCCCCCAGCCTGCCCCTGCTCCCCTTCTCTGAATGGCCATCACTGCCTCCATTCACTGTATGTCCCCTGCCTGACCCTCCTTCACTGTAAGTCCCCCACTCTGCCCCCTCCCTTCTCTATATGTTTCCCCTTGTGTGAGCCAGAGGATGGAGAGGCAAAGCAGGCACTGCAAGGACATGAGATGTTTGGGCTCCTGCTGCTGCCCTCCGTTCTGCATGTCATGGGAGCAAGCTTCCCCTTGCTGCCCCCTCCCCAAACACTGCTGTCACTGTGATTGTGACTGTGTGCAGCAGCAGGGGTAGGATGCCAAACACATCTGACTGTGGCGGCCGGTACCTCCTAACTTCAGCAGACAGCAAGGTAAAGGCTCACTCGCTGGGGCCCCACCTTTAGTGACCTGTGCTGTGCTTCC
This sequence comes from Crinia signifera, assembly GCF_055691185.1. Classification (NCBI taxonomy): domain Eukaryota; kingdom Metazoa; phylum Chordata; class Amphibia; order Anura; family Myobatrachidae; genus Crinia; species Crinia signifera. The sequence continues at coordinate 177,085,287 of NC_139217.1, read as the reverse complement.
CACATCCGATGCTCTGCCCGCTTCTAGCTGGAGAAACTATGGAAAAAGAAAAGGTATGAATCACATACACCCAATCAAATTTCAAATAAAAAGGGTTTATTTAACCACAGGTTTTACAGACAGGCAGTTCTTAGTAAAATTTCAGCAGTTCATAAGCAAGTTTCATGAGATACCACAGGTCAAAGCAGGTATTTTACAAACAGGGTGCCAATTCATTCAGAAACCAGTAAGATCCAGGACCCCTAAGACTAACCACTTTCAGGACTATCACCTGGCCATCTTGATCAGCATCAGGAGCACTGTCTCTTGTCTCTGAAAGCAATTGAAAACCAAATGATAGGTATCTGCAATCAGGCTTGGTTTAGGCTAGACCACAAAAATCACCTGGCCTGGTTCAATGCAACCACAGCCTGCTATTCTATATCTTTAAAATGTTATAGACCAAATTGTGAGTAGACACTGTTTAATACTAGTTTGTCTTTTGTATTATACAGATACATTGATACTCAGCTGCAGTGATTAAAATGTGCTTGTTTATGCACATAACCCTGTAATTAGGATTCACCAAACAGGGGAATCCTAAATAACTATACACCTGTAATTAGCTGAATTATCACTGTGCTTATATGCTTATGTAGCCCCGACACAATAAAATAAATATTATTTATTAAATGTATCTCATCACATTCATTTATTATAAAATATATACTTTATCATGGCAGTTTATTTATTTATTTACAGTTCCTTATATAGCGCAGAAGATTCCGTTGGCAGTTATAAAATACTCCATACAATCCATTAAAAAAGCTCTGATATTATATTTGTTCATTATATCAGTTAAGCTTGCTAATAATAATAATAATTAGAGTGTTTCTGCACAGTGGATAATTTACTGCTGTTGATCTGAATATTTTCTGCAAATTATTTAATGTTTGTAGAATAGCATTTGGCACACAGCTGTTACATGTACATTACTCTTATCCTCCAGCCAGCATCAAACTAATAGTTGGTGTAGTCCCTTTGTGTAGACCAGTTAGAGCAGTGGTAGCCAACCCTAGCCCTCGAGAGCTACCAACAGTTCACATTTTCCAGACAATCTAGCTGCTGCACAACTGCACTCATTAACTGACACATTTTAAAAGATACACAGATGGAGCTAATTAGCTCACTTTTGATTCTGTGAGGAGACCTGCAAAACATGCACTGTTGGTAGCTCTCGAGGACTAGGGTTGGCTACCCCAGAGTTAGAGAGAACCTGTTGTTTCCTATTCCTTGAAATACTTTAGGACATTATATTCTCTCAATATGGCAGTCAATGGGGAGATTTATAGGTGCAGGATTCTCACACATCGCCATGAACAGCCACCAAGTCTGGACAGGTTGAGTCGTGAACTGCACGGCATGATTTTGCCTTGTAAATTACTGCCAAAAAATTTAGATCATCGGGCATTCCACACAGCCAGCGATCTCAGACTGCATTACATCCCACCTATAAAGTTAACCTATTTTAGAAAAAGAAGCATACAAAATATAATTCTCTTACAGTTTTTTACTCATTGTTAAGAAAAATTTAATTTGTTATTTTGCAATGATAAGTAAGGTAATTTTGACTTTAGAAGGGTGGGTTGTTTGCTGGGTGGCCCTGGTGGCCAGAAACTCTTGTTTTAGGTTTTGTGTGGGTAAAGCTGGGCTGAATCGGGGAACTAGATGGTTATGGTATAGGGGGTTGACAATGTCTAAGTCGACAGTCACTAGGTTGACCACTAATGGTCGACAGTGACTAGACCCTTTGATAAAGTTGCCATTGTGGGCAGGGAAATGCGATGTGTGACCTTAGGACCCCTACATTTATGACTTTGTTGGAAATGTCTCCTTCTTATTCATATGACCTTGCCACCCTTGGTTATTTGGAGCACCATATCCATCTTTGTTCTGGCCAATCACTATTGTGGATTTGCCACCTCGGATCAATTGGGGAATTATTCTGGATTCCTATCTCCAGTGGTATACAGAGTATATTCATCTGTGGAATTGGACTCCAACCCATTTGGAACTTTTCCTATTGGTCCAGTGCAGGTTTATAAAGGTATTATATATACCTTTTATCATTCACTGTTGTTATTAAACATACAGAGCAAACAGAAGCGTAGAGGACGCAGTCAACCTTGGGCTGCACTACATCCTGCAGCACCTGGACCAGCCAAGCACCTATGCAAGGGTCCTATTAGTGGACTTCAGCTCGGCCTTTAATACGATCGTCCCCCACATCCTGCAGCCCAAACTTCTATCCCTAGGAATCCAGGAGTCAACATGCTCCTGGATCACCGACTTCCTAACAGACAGGAAGCAGGTGGTGAAAGTGGCCGCTTTCACATCCAACACGCACACGATCAGCACCGGTGCCTTACAAGGATGTGTCCCCCCCCCCCCCTGCTCTTCTCCCTATACATCAATGATTGCACCTCAGCCGAGCACTCGGTAAAAAACATAAAATTTGCAGATGACACCACCATCATTGGCCTAATCAGGGATGGAGATTAGTCTGCGTACAGATGAGAAGTGGAACGGCTAAAACAGTGGTGTGGCACAAATAAGCTCGACCTCAACCCTACCAAAACAGTAGAGATGGTGGTAGACTTCAGGAGGAAAGAAAATGCCCCCCTGCCGCTGGAAATAGCCAACAGAGCAGTGTCGAGGGTCGACTCCTTTAAATTCCTTGGGACCAAAATCTCCCAAGACCTGAAATGGGGGCCCAACATAACTACAATCATGAAAAAGGGCCAACAGTGGCTGTTCTTCTTGAGACAACTCAAGAAGTTCAACATCCCACCACAGCTACTGCATATCTTCTACATGGCTATAGTGGAGTCTGTTCTCTGTACATCAATCACAGTCTGGTACGGAGGTGCGAGCGAAACTGACAGACGTATACTACAAAGGGTGGTGAAGACCGCAGAAAAGATTGTTGGGGCCAACCTCACCCCGGTCCAGGAACTGTACCTAGCCAGGACAAATAATTGTAAAAGACATCATTCACCCCGGCCACAAACTGTTTGAAATGCTCCCATCGGGCAAACGGTTCAGGTCCATCCCGGCCAAATCAACCAGAACCACCAAGAGCTTCTTCCAGATAGCAGTCCCACAAATGAACAAGCCCAATACGCGCCCCGCCCCCCACCGAACGAAATACACATGTACTTGATGCCATGAATGCCATGAAATGTAAAGCTATGCAATGTAATACTATGAATCTAACGCCACAATGTATTTCAATGCAATCACCTCCCCCATGACCCCCACTTGATGTGTAAGCTGCACTGTTACCAAAAGAAATTCCTAGTACATATAAGTGTACATGGCCAATAAAGTCGATTCTGATTCTGATTATAAATTCACTTTCAGAGCGCTGCTATTTTATTATATTTTTTTAATGACTAGATCAACATTGCCAGTAGGTCGCCATAAGGTTAAGGGTGACTGGGACATGGCTGACACTCAAAAAGTCGACACGATTTTTCACATTTTTTGTGTGTCTATTTCTACATATGTCAACATGGACACCACATAAGTGTACCGCGCCACCTCGCATGGCTCGCTGCACTTGCCATTCTTCAGGCACACTTTTATATTCTCACTCTATGCCCACTGGGATAGTAAAGTATGAACCAATTCAAAAGGAAATAAAAGAAATCAGCGCACAGTTTTGAGGATGGAAAAATTGGAATAGATTGGATAATTTGTTTACAGAAAATTTTAATAACGTAATTAACACATAAAAATTTGATAATAACACACATATGACACAATAAAAATCTGATAAAATCAATACATGGACACCTCTGATAATAAGGCTGGTTGCCGGAGAGTCTGTTGCTATTATACCCCCAATTGAATAGAAAGTTTGATGAATCAATAGTTACCACCCTTAGTAGGGTATGTGCATCCTCCACAGATCTTCCAAGCGGTCGGTCCAAGTTGGCACAAATTACCGACAAACGCAGGTGTAGATGGTAAATCCAATCCAATGATGTTTTAGTGTAAAGGTAGGTTGGGGCTAGGATGATGAAGGCCCTTGGAGGTGATGCACAGTCCTTTGGTGAGAAATTCACTTTATCGATTCCGGGGGTTGGTTCAGGCTACAATCCGGCACAAGTGAGCACATAGAGGGGGGGGGGGGGTCCAAGCAGCTCACTGATGCGTTTCGCCACTCCAGGTGGCTTTAACAAAGGTGCACCCTTGATATGGGACTGACTATCCCTCCCACTAAGCAGCAGCAGAAAGATAAACTCATAGTGAAGCGCCACCCAGCTCTGACCTTCGGGCCAGTTCTAAATTTCTTCACATTTTACGAACCAAGTCAGTCTACACCAAAAAAAAGAAAAACTCGTTTTGACCTTAAGTGTATGTTGACCTTCTTTCAAAACTGTCGACCATTTTTAATCACTGTCGATCATTAGTGGTCAACCTAGTGACTGTCGATCCAGGGACCGTATACCAACTGGATTGCTCAGAAGTGGTGGTTTTGGTGGTGTTAGTAATGGTGGATGTTTCCTCCATTTCAGGATCCTCCTCTTCAGGTGGATGTGGATCATCTTGAATATCCTCCTCTGAAGAAAAGTAGAGGCGTGGGTAAGTATTTTTGTAAGTTGTAATGTTAAAGCTGCAAAATTAAGAGAAAATTGGTAGTGCTGTCCATTTAAATTTTGTCCCCCCCCCCTTTTTTGTTTTTGTTTGCCTGCTAGGAAAGGATAGTCAGAATATGTATGTTTGTTATGGACAAGATCAATACTTTTAAAAGTTACTGCCTTCATAAAATATGCAGCAAGTGTGGGCAACATAAAATACAAATTGGCCAAACATGAGAACTTAAGTAAAATGCATAATCCGTCTCCAAAAAACACACATGAAAACATCCAATATAAACCGAGATTGATCTCGGTTATGCAGGGCTGAAACATGGAGGCTTAGTAACTTTACCCCTCCATTTTGCAAAATAGCATCATACTGAATTGTTACAACTAAATAACATTTAGTAAAACCCAAACTATATTTTATACCACTATTTTTTTAAATATTTACCAAATCAACACTTAATGTTTTAATTTATATGTATCTCATTATTTGCTGCATATGTTTTTTGGGATTTAGGGATCTTAAACTTTCATATCTGATCCTCAGAAAACCTCTGACAGCACTGAAGAGTAATTTATCAAATTATAGAGAAGATTATATAGGTGAAAGGGCTTATCCACCTTTATATCACTATAATGTATTGGCTTGTTGTACATCATCTACATAGCTACTCTGTCATTCACTTTTTTTACTTACACACAAAGCCATAAACCAAACTACACCAACATACATCTCTTCTCTTATGTCAAAATATCTTCCAACTCAACCTCTACGCGTCCTCTCAAGATCTACGTCTCTCATTCACACTCATTACTCGCTCCCATTCCTGATTGCTGTACTTTCTTCGGGCTGCACCCACTCTGTGGAATGCCCTCCCAAGCACAATAAGACTCTCTTCCAGTCTCCAAACCTACAAGCGTTCCCTGAAAACTCATCTCTTCATGCAAGCTTATCAAGTTCCAGAACCAGCCACTTAACCCCACTTATACCGTTCTTATCTAATCAAATCTGCGCTGTATAGTCCAGACATATCCACTCTCTTTGTTTTTCACATTTTCCATCCAAGTCCTGACCACTGGCCAAACTGTTGGGTCACCGTATCTTACAGCACACCAGGAACCTTTGCATTCTGGTGGAATTAATGCAATAAATAATATCTATCCTTGTGTATCAATGCCTATTTCCCTATAGATTTTAAGCTTGTGAGTAGGGCCCTCATATCTTTGACTGTCTGTAAATACCCAGTTTGTAGTATCACTGTCTCCTATTGTCAAGTGCAACGGAATATGCTGCGCTATATAAGAAACTGTTAATGAATAAATAAATAAATACTGCAATCATGCAAACAATATACAGTGCTTCAATGGTTTGCACCATGGGGATGATTCTAGTTCCCTCGGAATGGGCAAATTCGGCCCTGGTCTGATGGTTGGTGGGCTGCACATGCGCATGGTGTTTTATGTGCATGTGTAGGTCCCCTTTGTGAATGGCTTTGGCACCTTGCATAGTCACAGAGCATTTTGCAGGGAGCGGGGCGGACCAGGGCGGACTGCAGAGAGGGTCTGGTGTTGCACATGGGAATGCCCAGTGTTTCATGGGCATCCCCATGAAAACACTAGGCATTTCCATGGGAATGCGGGCGGGAATAAGTGTGCCGACATCAGCCACCTGCCCTGTCTTTGTCCCTGCAGCCCCAAATAAAAGTCATTCTCCATTAACTTTTATTTACGAAGGCAGGTGAAATCATTCGATGGTCGGGGACCATCGAATGATTTCTCCTGCAGCGGCATCATGTGAAGGGATGTGTCTTCGTTACTAATGTTCATGTATGGTAGCGATGGGACTCAGCGGTGGGGGGGAATTGGCGGAGACAGTAATTGGTGGGGCGGCAGTAATGAAAAATATGCAATTTCATGATCCACTAGAATACAACATAAAACTCTGTATACTATATTATTGAATGCAAATAAGCAAACTGCTGGGTAAAACTAAAGTAAAAGTTGCGACACAATTGATAACTCTTTATTTTTTTCAAAATATGTTTTATTAATGACTTTATTTTTAGCTTAAAACACATAATAAAATTCAATAGCAATTAAGGTACAAAATATAGTAGCAGAGACAAGTTTACAAGCAATTGAGACATGTTAATTCAATAGTAAGACAAATATTCCCAAATATTGACAAAGAGAAAAAAGGAGATAAGCATCAGAAACAATGCCTATTTATCATGTGAAACACACCACGTGAGAACCCCAGGTAGGGGGACCACCCTATATTGGCAGGTCATTAGCCAAAAGTCTTGTAAGATACCAAGTAGTATTTGAAAATCATTTAGTTAATAAAGTTTTGGTTGGAGCGGGAAGGATTTTGATGTAACTCTCCCACAGTTCGAAAAAGCCAGCCACCTTCGATTGCTTGGAAAGAGAAGCCTCAATCCAATCCATTTTAAACAAGAAAAACTATTTTTTCTTAAATAAAAAAATGGAGGAGTATCTGAACGATTCCAAACTTGTAGAACTTTTTTTTAGCTGCTGAACATAACATTAATGAAAGTTTATGGCAGCCTCTCGATATACGTTGACCTTGAAGTAAAATACTAGGACCGCCCACTCAGGAGTGAAGGGGACATAACTAACAAGATTATCAATGGCAAATCTATAAAATATAAGCTAAGAAGACCTGACTTTAGGATATGATTGTCCACAAACGGAAAACATTGACTGGTTTTTAATTTGTTGGAAAATTCATACTAAAATGTATATACAAATTCTGATACTTTTAACATGAACAGTACAAGTGTAAGTAAAGCATGTGGGCACAGTGGTGTAAATTTGTCCCAGTTTCCTGGAGGCAATATAAGTATTGGTGCCCCCCCCCCCCCCCACACCAACTTACATAATATATGTATGCATGCATGTGTGTATGTATGTAAGAACACATATTGTTTTATCATATATATATATAAAAGAACAATCCAGAAAATATTTCATAAATCTTGTTACATTGCACCACATTTATTTACATTATAATTTATTTTAAACAAATACATTGCTTAGCAGTCATACCAGGACTAGAACCTGTGACCTGTCTGACTGGAGGCAGACACCTTAATGATAGAGCTTTGTGCTCCTACAGTGTAAGTATGCAGGTTGTGACTATGAATAATTGTTTGTTCAAAACCACTACTATTAGGCAGGACTATGTAGTGTAGTAACTTCATACAGCTACAGTTTGTATTAATACTATGCATGAGCAAAAATGTGAAATCAGTAAGGTATCTTCCACTGGTGGTAGTAATGGGTTCTAATACAAGCTGTGACACGTGCAATAATTATGTTTAGAATAAACAGAGTGTGAGGTGTATTGTCCTGCTAGGAGGGGGAGTCAGCCACAGAAGCAATATCGATGGCTTTCAATCAACTGATTCAAACTCACAGGGGAGGAGAGGTGCCCCCTTGGGAACAGGAGCCCTACAGCAGATGACTTCATTGCCTCCCAATGTTATGTCTCTGTGTGGGCATGATCTTTAAATTACATGGTATTGCTTATAGACAGTAGATCTGTCTTTCCGTGAAAAAAGGGCATATCGGGCAGGGTGGTAAGAATACAATTGCATATAACCGCCCTGACTTTGAAACTTGGGATGAGAGTTCACATTTTGGACAGCGCTGCAAAAGTGGAGATGCCACTTGTGAGCATGTAGCCAATGCTCCTTGCGAAACAGAGGTGTGCATATGGAGGAAGGAAGGCCTGTTTCTTATGGATCTCTTGCATCTTGCATGGGTCTGGTGAAAGTACAGATAAAAATGGCTGGTGTAAAATCTGCATTAGTCCTGCAGAGTCCCACCTTAGCATTAGGTAGTAAATGAGACTTCCATGCTATCCACCCCTATGGTCATTTTGTGAGCAGCTCAGAATCAGCACCAAGGTGAGCAGCATACAGCTAAGCCAAACATTTGTTTCAGATGCACTGCATTGATTAATGTTGATCCCTACTAAAGAACTATTAACACAAAGGTTATGATCTGATGAGACAGAATGCACATATGCTGTTAAATATAGCGTTTGACATATTTTGAATTCCTAACTTCTATACAAAGATTCTGGGTTAAATTTTTCACTTAAATCTCGCATTAATAAATGTTTCCACTTAATTTAAGTAAACCGGCTATGTAAGTTGGGGCAAATGAAGAAAATAATGCAATTATCTTCTCCTTTAATTCCTTCATGTTTTCTGCTATTTGGAACAACCATAAAAGCTTACCTTATAGAGATAGGTCCCTTTAGCTTGTTGTCATGCACTCGCTATACATTCGCATTACATGGGGACCCGGCGGTTGGTGACAGTTGGTTTTACTGATGTACATCATAGCACATGGAAATGTGATAGTACAAAGCACTAACTTGCTGTAGCAGTTTAGGTGATGCCTAATGTTATATTTAATAATGAGAGGCAAAGATATGATGGTCGATGGCAACCAGCGACCTCCCTTGGAGGGCCCGTGGTTAATGTCATGTTACCACAGAGGTAAAAATCTTAAGGATTCAGGTTCAGATGTACTAAGCTTGAAAAGTGATAATATAAAGAGTGATAAACCACCAGCCAATCAGCTCCTAACTGCCATGTCACAGGATGTGTTTGAAAAATGACAAGCATCAGCTGATTGGTTTGGGTTTTATCGCTCTCCATTTTATCACCCTTGGTCCAAATTGGATTCAGGTTGATATGCGCAGTCAGTTTATGTTAATGGGTGATTCATTCTGCCGCCCAAATATTGGTAAGCTTTTTAAAATAAGACATAATTTCACCTGCTCATCTTGTGGTATATCAGATTATATGTCCATGTATCTTATGCTACATTGGAAAGACAGAGCGTAAATTTAAAGAACGCATGACTATGCACTGCAGCACTATCTGCCATCTGATTGCAACAGGATATAGTGACCGCCCTGTAGTGCGGCACTTTGTCGAATTTAAGCATCCCCTCAATAGTCTGAGATATCGCATCATCAACTGCATTCCTAACAACATACAAGGAGGTAATCATGGCCTTCTTCTGGTACGATGTGAGGCACAATGGCTACATCATTTACATGTTATCGCAACCACAGGGTTAAATCAACAAATGTATTTTTCTGTATTTAGATAAGTTTTACTTCCTCCTCAGTATTCATTGGAACATGTATGTTGTATCAGCATGTCTTATCATTTAGCAGTTTTTTTTATATTCATTGTTTGTTATTCAGTCTGATTGTTAGTATGCGATATTGCCTAAAGTACTCTCATGGTACTTGTGATTTGATTACGCCGGTATATTCATCTAGCGGCATCCTTGTCAAGGATGTTATCTTATTTAGTTGCTTGTTACTATTTTTCTATATTGTTTTCACTTTCTTTATGCTGTCACCATAGTAATGGTTGATTCACTCATGCTGAACATGTCCCAGAATGATGACGTGAGTCTCATGTGACGTAAGGGTGGGTGTGGTCCCGTAACACTCGGCTTCACTTTTCTAATATGTATTTTCTATAAAGGTACGTGGTTTATGTTTTATATATGTTAAATATCTGTAACCTGATGAAAATGTATTCATAAATTGAAACATTGTTATATTGGCACTGTCTACAGTCCTTTATTCAGGCTTTGAGTGCCGCATCACCACGTCCCTATCTCTTCCCCCTGTGAGGGCACAGGCCACAGTTACATGAGTTACACTAGAGTGACAAATCTGCACCACATGACCCAGTACATTGAATTTTTATTTTGGGGGGGGGGGGGGAGGATGTAACATTGTTTGATGTCCCCCAATTACGACACCTATGTACTGTATATGTATAAAACACAATAACTTTAAAATGCAATAGGATTTTTTTTTACACACATACTTACAGTAGTTAAAATATAAAGAAAAAATTAACAAGAATAGTTGACTTACCTTTTACAAAAGTGTTGTGGAAATGTTACATTGAAACTATGCATATGAAGGATTTTGTAAAGCAGGAAGAAACATTATATTGTGTAATGTCCCAGGCTCATGCTCCCATACAATGTATATAGAATTTAAATGTTGACAGTATTTCACAGCTCAATGCATGTAAACTAAACTCTGAATCGCTCATTTCCCTGGAACATCTATCATCAGATGTCAGTGTTGTCTCAACATTTGTGAACTTATTTTAAATTGATGTAGAACACTTTTTAATTTGACCTCTGTGTGTCTGAGAAATGTAATTGAAATGATCCGTCATTTTACTATTTTCTAGCAATACTTTTTGATGTTTACATTAAGCTAAGTCATATTTTTTCTTGTACTGTAAGTACTGACTATTACTGCTGAATGCACAGCTATTCCTAGCAATGTGGTTCTATTCAAACATCTCTTAAACAAAAACATTCCCATTGCTCTTGTTTTGGATAAATCACAATATTCCATACTATGAAAGACCACAATCCAGTTTGTTGTGAAGATCATTTCAATAGATGGGCAAAGGAAATAATAATAATAATAATCTGTCACTTCCAGCTATTTTATTTGATCCACTTCTTTTATTCAACAGTTAGATTTTAAAGATAAATAAGAGATGCTATTGAATTAGATTGGAATTTATTTTTGCTAAATGTAGGCTGGGGGCTGGATATTTTATAGGTGCCCTAACCACAGTAGGTGGGAGCAGTGATGTCTTTATCTTCATCAATGGTCTCACACCATCCAATTTCTTCAAAGAACATATCTCTACCATGGGTCATGGACATTTAAACCCCAGCAGTGTCAACAAGAGAAACAGAATAAAAGATGGGGTATAGGGCAAGTATGGGTTTGTTGAATGTGCAGGCGTTGAAATTAGTCTTCTGACAGTCATTCCAAATAGCAGCAGGAGTTTCAATTTGGACTGTGCTCATTGAAGCTGCATTTCCCCAAACTGGTCTATGAAGTCCATGACTATATTAGATCCTACCACACTGATAAAGTATCTAATACAGGTCAGGTCTCTCTTATACGTGTATTCCGAGAACCAAAATATTCCGAAAAATTTGTTTTTTTCAGAATATTTCTTCCCGCCCCCCTAGCCCCTTATTTCATACTTACCTCATCCTCCGATGTCCACGGCTGCCTCTGGGTTCCTATTCAGCGGCATCTCCAGTCCCAGGGGTGCTTTGCACGAATGTGTGGATGTGCTGGTGACGTGACTGGCGCACACGCGCACTTGCGCAAATCACCCCTGGGACCGGAGATGCAGATGAAGAGGATCCTGAAGGCTGCCGGGGGACACTGTGGATGTCAGGGGACCATCAGGCACCACCAGGGGAACAGGTAAGTGTGAAAAAAAAATCCCTTATCCAAAATGCTCGTGGATAAGGGATACTTAACCTGTAATAAGGTTGTCAAAATAACCCTTTATACTGCAACACTTATGAGCTACATATTCTGTGACTGTTTTAACTAGCTAAAATCAGAGGGGTAGATAGAGGGTGCATTAATTGGGTACATTGGTACATTTCCTGAAATCTACAAATTTACACCTAAAAAACTCATGTCAACCTTCTCACTTCTCACCAGATGTATCAAGCTTCAAAAAGTGATAAACTGGAGAGTGATAACCAACCAATCAGCTGCTACCTGTCATTTTTCAAACCCAGCCTGTGACATGGCAGGTAGGAGCTGATTGGCTGGCTGTTTATCACTCTCCAGTTTATCACTTTTGAAGCTTGATACATCTCTGTCTTACAGACCATTTCCATATAAACCTTTTTGCTTGTATCAACCTTTTGTCTATGTCGACCTTGTACCTGTTGACCTTTTGTGGTCTACCTTTTCACTGTCGACCTATTATATCACACCTGAATTGTTACCCGATTTGACTGTCAGAACCTGTGTAATTCATATGGGACCCAGATTAAAGGGATAAAATGGCAACCCTACTTAAGTGGATAAGGGGTAAATTTACTAAGATGGGAGTTGTAATAAAGATTGGATGTTGCCCATAGCAACCAATCAGATTCTACTTCTTATTTATTTAGCACCTTTTGCAACCTAACTGATACAATTTGATTGGTTGCTATGGGCAACATCCCATAGCAACCTTAGTAAACTCTTGGCAAATTTACCCTTAAATATCTGGGACCCACAAGATCAAGAAGGAACTCTTCATAGTCCATCAGCGCCATAGAATATATACTCTGGTCTTCAGGTGGAACTGGAGGATGTAGGGCACTCCAGGGATGCTGATATATACTAGCCTCTAGTGTACTTGTGTTGTCAAATTCTGGATTTAATAAATTGCTGTATGACCTGTAACCCATAGAGAGCCTGAGTATTGTTTTACTATAAACATTTTGTCTTTTTTAGGGAAAGTTTGACCCTCAGGCGCATAACCTAAGGCACATATAAGCATGTGTGACAGTATGACCAAACAATACTCTATTGCAGTGGTTCCCAAACTTTTTTGAATCACGGCACCCTAGAGCATCAAAATGTTTTCAAGGTACCCCTAGGCCAAATGTTTCTTATCGAGAAATTCAGAAAAAAATATATTAAATTAAGTGCATTGTGTTTATATGTCACAGTTATGTGGTGAGGGACAGGATTTGCTTCTGTTTGTCCACATGTATTATTATTGGCAGCCACCAGCACTGGTTTTGCCTGGTACATTGGCCATAAATATTATGAATTGATCCTGGTCCACCAACCCAAGTCACCCCTGCAAGTGTCCTGAGGCACCCCAGGGTGCCTAGGCACACAGTTTGGGAACCACTGCTCTTTTGGGTTTCTGCTTGGTTTGGCTACTAAATATGTAATTGCCCCACATTTTATTATTATTTTAATACAAGTCTTGATGTGCTTTTTTTAGCTGGGTATTTGAAAGTAGGCAAAGTTGTGTGAGCAGGGCTATAAATCACAACAAATAAATAATTTTGCAACCAACCTTAAATGTCTCTCTTTAGCCATGTTTAAATACTGGAATTTATATTTCTATATTAGGTTAATACGGGTATATTTTAAATAAATTCATAGATATACTTTTGCGTTTGTTTAAATAAGATAACATAAATGTTTTTTTATGTGACTGTAAAAATAGTTTTGAACACCAATGATTCCTAAAGGTCATCTGCTGTCACATCAGTTATAATAAAATAACTTTTACGGCGATGTCTATATTTTATTTCATGGAAGATTACTCAGCTGCTCACAATGTTCATGTGGCAGCCATGTTGATCCTTTAGCCAACATGAGGCCAGAGACATGCAGGCCTAGCTTCAGTTTCCCCTTCAAGGCAGACCAAGAATTTTGATTAGAGGTAACGTTAAAACTGCAGAAAAACAAGAAGCACTTAGATGAAATTGAACACTACCGCTTATCCGCTCTCATAAAGTTTTAATATCAATTAAAATATATGCATATGTAACTTGAGACATTGGATTAAACTTGATGTGCCCATGGACATGGCTCCACATTTATCTATGTGCTAAATATGAATTGGTTATTTGGCTCACCAGAGTTACACAGAACGTCCTTAAGCCACTAACAGCATATTGTTAATGGAAATGACTCTAAGAATTTATCTGCAGAAATATAATTTTTATTTTGTTTTATATGATAGTCTTCCTTTATTTTATATTTCATCTCACCCATTTCTGATAACTTGCCATTGGGCTGGAAACATTTTCAGGGATCTAAGGCTTCCTTTGCTATGTTAAGCGTTTCTTTACAGGATCGAATACACACACTCTAAAGCAGGCATGTCCAACGTTGGCCCTCCAGATGTTGTGAAACTACACATCCCAGCATGCTTTGCCACAGTTTTGCTATTAGAGAATGCTAAAACTATAGCAAAGCATGCTGTGATGTGTAGTTTCACAACATCTGGAGGGCCAACATTGGACATGCCTGCCCTAAAGTATTCACTTCCTCTCTCCACATGATTTACAATGTGTAACATTATGAGATTCCCACTACAATTCTTAAAATGTTGTCAATTTTCTTAATAATCTAAAATAAAACTAACAATAATGGCATGAGTATTAATTTTCACTTTGATGCATCGAACATTTTTATATCCTTATCTACTGGTGCCTTATTGGTCAGGCTGTAAACTCTATAAGCCAATCACATTCTAAATGAACTATCTATCCATGTTTATGACTTGATTATGCTATCTAGGACAGGGGTTTCCATTGTGGGGAGTGAAGTGGCATTACATTTGTTGTGATAATGCTTGGCTATGCCTGCCCCACAAGTTCTGCCAGCCAGAAAGCATAGGCAAGGCCTCCAGATACATCACTGCTTTCAGTGGAGCTATGTCTCACTACGCTTTTCGACATCTGTGAGTGAAGTATGTTGTACGACTGACTGTGTTGTAGTGCAATCAGTGTTTTGCATGGTGTCACCAGTTAGCCAGGGTTTAAAATTGTGCTATATTGTTTTGTCATAATATGAGTTTTCTTTATTATTGTTTTGTTAACAATGTTTGGACATAAATTGGACCAAATGGGTTCGTATTTTCTCTTTTCAAAAGCAAAAACGTTGCCTTCAAATTTGAAGAAAGTATTTGATACTTGTGTGAAGATCATCATCTGGATCAGAGTCATGCTTTGAATCATCACATCTTCAGATCAGTTTGTGAATATCTCAGAAGTGAGAATTTTTCCACACAGAAGTTTTTTGTTTTGTAAAGGAAAGGTTTTATCACACTTATTTAACTGTGCAAAGAAAATAATTTCTTCCAAGTGTAAATGTGACCTGGTTGAGCCATGGGAATCACAGTAATTCTTCAAAGTGCTGGCTTTCTTGTCTGACATTTTCACTCATATGAATGACCTGAGTGCTTCTGCTTAAGAACAAGGGATGAACATATTAAAGTATTGTGAAAGGTTGACCACCTTTAAAGAAAAGTTACTTCTTTGCCATTGATGGGTGGAAAGAGACAACCTCACAAATTTCCCTTCACTTGGAGAGATGGTTGGTGATGCTGCAGTCATATCTCCTAATTTGTGTAAAGTACTTGTCTCAGGCTTCATTTGGAAATGCTATCAGAATCTTTTGCTGCTTAAAAGTTGGACAATTCATGCTTTTGAAATGCAATTTGAAACAACACTTTGGAGGAGTTCTGGTGTTAGGCACAAGATATGTTCCCAACACTTGATGGAAAAGCACCTCTTGTCCTCATTCCATATTTTGCATACTTATGTGAATCAGGATTCAGTTTCCTTTTGTGAATCAAGACAAACTCCAGGAATAGACAAAATACAGAGGCAGACATGCGGCTCAGCAAGAAATTTTGTGTTTTGACAAAATCATGCAAAACAAGCAGGGACAAAAAAAAGCAATTGAAATGAATGTACACAAATGTGATTGATTCTACTGTTTACCATTTTAGCTCTAAAAACCCTGTGTTACTTTAATTTTTTTTTACTTACCTATACCTTATTGTAGGGGCAGTGAGACCAGCTGCGCCCTATGCATGTCTGCTTCTAAAAAGGGTCAGCACCATGGATGGATGGGTGGAGCGGCTGAGGATGAGTGACGTGACCCACATTTTCATCATTTTCGGGAGCGTGTTCAACGCTATAATTGGAAGAGTTGAGAGGTATGACTTACCCATCCTGTGGTGTCCTGTTGCCTTTGCAGCTTCTGTGGTTTCCCCACCATCTTTATAATGAGAAGGGGGCAGCTGGAAGGCTTGAGGGCTGCACAAAGGGGAGGTGGCTGGGAAATGCAGTTGTACCAGCTGCTAACTCTGTAGGGACAACACAAACACATTCAGGGGGTCACACACACTGGGATTCACACACACTCACTCACAGAACACTTACATATGCACTACTTCCGCAGAAGTCTGGATCCCGATGCTGGAAGAGAAGACATTGCTTCAAAAGGTGAGTAATTGCTGTCTGATTTATCTAACTGCTTAGTTAGTCCTTAGTCCTTAGGAAGGGGATACCCATGGACTAACCTAATTTACCTAAAATTAACAATTTTAGGTAAAATATGACTTGCTATGGAGGCAAGAAAAATGATGCTGTGGAACACTGTGGTGCCTTTAAACACCCGTACCGTCACTGGTGCTTACTAGCATCACCACCCTACCACCACTTGCCTCCATAAGCCCTGGCCAATGTATTGGCAAAGCGGTTGGCCTATTGCCCAATTGTTGCCATACACCAGCTAAACTAGAGCACACAGAGGTAACTCATGCAAACACATTGAGAACATCAGTGCTGTCCCTAAAGGTGTGTTCACATGGTGCAATTCCGATTCGATTGGTATCGAATCAGGATTGAATCGAACGGCAAGCAAAACTATTTTAATTTGAACTATATAGCACAGATCTGTACTATATAGTCATGCCTACACAGTCTATTTTACTGTTCGATTTACACTAAACGAGAGCGCACACCTAATCGAATCAGCATTGAATGAGACTGAAAACTGATCCATGTCCATTCAATTTCGATTAGATTTTGAACATATAGTCAAAATCGACACACCATCTCACCACGTGTACACAACATAACAGTACAAGTCTGCTGATTTCACAGTTTTTATTGTTAATGAATGTGCCTTTGGAGCTGAGTATTATGAGAGGAATAGTTCAGACATCATTAAAGCCAGGCAATTTGGATACATTCATAATTTATTTTTTACATGATGTCATGATAAATGTATAGAACATGTGATGCGTACATGTACCAAGAGTGTGGAAATTAATGTTATATGGTGCTCATTGACCAATCTGATAAAAAAATACAGGGAATTGCAATTTTATTCACTAGGCTATTTGTTCTAATTTAGCAATGGAAATAAAGATATATATACATATACAAGCTCAAAGGCAACATGTCTAGTAAAGAATAATATTCTCCTAACAATCTGTGGCTTTCAGTAACACATTTGAATTTTTTTCAGCATTTTGAGTGTTCTTATTTAGTTACAAAAAGTTGAACATTTGGCATATCATGCCATGCAAAACAGACACAGTTTATGGGTGGTCTAAGTAAGTGCCAGAATATTTCTTGACAAAAGTATTTGCAAATGCAAGATACAGAATTTCATTTTTCACATGATTTTTGCAAGCATAATTCCTATTAATGGTGCTATTCACATTTTACTCTGACAAATAAAAAGAAAATCCCTTTCAGAGACTAACATTTCATAAAACGTCTTGGTTTATGTCTCCAGATTTAAACTTTACAATAAAATGGATTAATTTATATGACTTAGAAATGTCTTTTTAGAGTACAAAGCATATTCAATATTGAATTGTGACGGCAGAACATGATTGCATGCCGAATTCTTGTCTTCTGTTTGACAGTCTTTTCATGGTACGAATCAACTAGATTAGGAAGTTTAATGCATGTTTGCTCTTTTCAATAGCTCAGTCATGCAAATAATAAAAAGCTATTTTAAACATGGTAGGGTGAAATGTTAAAAATGAAACAAACAAAAGGAATGACAGAGCCTTGGATTGGGAATAGTAAGGATGATGTGTGGCCAAGTACTACAATAACATTATATTATGTGAAACGTGGCAAATATTTGTTTTCTGCTATATTTAAAATAATGATTATGCCATTGGTGACAACTTTCACTTCACAGAATTGCAGGACATGTACGTATACATTATGTTATGTTTGTACAGAATGTGTGGAACTATGTATATAACAATATTACATTTCACATGGTTATTTATTACGTAATAGTACTAAAAGTAAAGCAACCAATCCGAACATTGCTTTTATGTCTGTCTTGCTCCAATTTGATCAATCCTGATTGCTGATTGGTTTCAACATTTTCATATCTTCAATTCGTCTTAATTGTGGCAAGGCATTCTCTTATTCTGTTAACAAAACATGTAAGAACTCTCCAGTTTGGCTTGGAGTTCTTAGGGTATTATTAAAAGTTGTTTCATGGAACCGAGCGAATATCGGAAGACTGCGCATGCATTGTGATTGCACTGCATACATGTCAAGGTACTGCTGCATACCTGCACACAATAACGATGCCTCCGCAGGAAGTGACCGTTTGGGGGTGTTAACATGGTGATAGTGGGGAGTGGTTGTTAAACCGCATACATGTCATGGCCATTTTTAATGTCAGCTGTGAGCATTAGTGTATGAAAACATGGCACCTGCAGCCTGTCTGCATAGCCATAGACCTACTCGAGCAGTTGACCTTTCCTGTTCTTGTGTATATATACTGCGTATGATATTGCAAAAGAGCTGCAATTTCTCTGATGGGCATCTCTTTTCATTTTTGGGAAGCAGCTTCACTTTTCAGCAGCATTATTGAATCTGAGAGGGACATTGGATGAGAGGTTGGCAAGTCAAATGTTGACTTTCACAATGGTAACAATGCCACAATGTTGGTTTGTTACTAGGGTTATTCTTTGTTCGGAGATAGTTAAGATACCAATATATTTTTGAATTGTAGGAGGAAACCAAAGTACTGTATCTGTGGGAAACTTTCAAAAGTACATAGAGAATATAGAAACTCTGCACAATTAGGGCCATGGTGTGCATTGAACCCACGACCTCATTGTAGTGAGGCAGAAACATATGAGAAAGAAACAGAAGAACAACCAATAGGAGAGCAGTTCTCAAAGCTTGGAGAGAGATACAACTGTAAGTACTAGCTAAAATGAATAATACCAAGCCCATTAACCTTCAGAGAGAAATACAAAATAAGAGATCATGGGGGAAATTTACTAAGAATACGAATACGATATTTCGTATTCGTATTCTTAATATGAATGAATATGGCTGAAACAGCCGTATGCAAATTCGTGTTCCGGAGGGGAATTTACAAAGCAGTCAAATATGACTGCTTTGTAATCCCGAAGTCGTATTCATTCGTATTAGCAGCCTTATTTACGGCCACTAATACGAAGTCGTATAGGCAGTCTGCATGGATCAGTCAGATCCGTGCAGGCTGCAGTGTGTAAAAAAAAGAAAAATAAATAAAAACGGCATGCCCCCCCCCCCCCCACACAGCTGTAACCAGCACCAGGCTGAAAGAGCCGGGGCTGGTATTAAAATATCAGGAAACCATTCAAGTAGGGCTTCGTTATTTTTTTAAAACCAGCCCCATGTTCTAGGGCCGGGGCTGGTTCCCAAAATATGGGGGACAAAATGACTAGGGGTCCCCCGTATTTTAAGAACCAGCCCCAGGACCAACCAGCCAGCAGGATAATGCCACAGCCGGGGGAGACTTTTTATACAAGTCCCCCCGGTCAAAGCATTTAGCCCTACTGACCAGTCAGCCTGGCCAGGGGTCCTGGGCGAGTGGGGACCCCCCAATAAAGGGGTCCCCCCTCCAGGACTTACCTGGCCAGGCTGAAGCCTGGTGCTGTTCCCGGTGACCCTGGAGCGGTGGCCACCGGGCTGATAAATGGTGTAAAAAATAGAAGTAACTATTGTCTAATACTGTGGAACTATGAGTCCCAGCAAGCCTCCTTCGCAAGCTGGGACTTGGAGAACCACAAGTCCTAGCATGCGGGGCATTTACGATGTAAACAAAGACACCGTGTGGCTCCTGCTCAGTCCAGATTGGTTCGGGTAGTTGGTTTGTTTTTTTGCCAAGACCCCGGGGGAACCTACATGGAAAGAAGAGGACGTGATCTTTGCCGGAGGACACTTGTAAGTATAATTTCCTTCCACAGGTGCCCCTATGGATTTTGTTGGACACCGGACCCCCGGACCAGGACACCGGACCCCCGGACCAGGACTCCAGGACTACGGACATCGGACCCAGGGACCTACCTACGGGCTCGAGATAGGTAAGTATCAGTATGTATGGTCTTTGGATGAAATAAAGTTTTAATTTCAATGTGTGTCAGTGTGTTTATTTTACTATTTTTAATACTATGGTACTACAAGTGTCAGCGGGCCCTTTAATGCCCCGCATGCTGGGACTTGTGGTTCTCCAAGTCCCAGCATATGGGGTGGAGGCTAGTCATTTTGTCCCCCGTATTTTGGGAACCAGCCCCGGCCCTGGAGCCTGGGGCTGGTTTAAAAAAAACAGTGAAGCCCTACTTGAATGGTTTCCTGTTTTTTTTTAATACCATCCCCGGCTCTTTCAGCCTGGTGTTGGTTACAGCTTGGGGGGGGGGGGGGGGGGTGGGTGGGGGTGGGGGGGGGGGGGGGGCACGCCGTTTTTAAAATTTATTTATTTTTCTATTTTTTTTTTACACACTGCAGCCTGCACGGATCTTACTGAGCCTTGCAGGCTGAAGCCAAATACCCCAGGAAAATGAAGTGTATTTTCCTGGCGTATTTGGCCGGCAATCACCATTCTTTTGAATGGTGATTCCTGGTTATTCAGTCGATGGTGTATTCATTCGTATTTGTAAATACAAAATAGAAAATGTATATATATAATGTATGTAACGCGGTATATGCAGCGAGACATTCCGCTGCTGGGACAAGTATCTACGCACAGCCAGTGCAGGTGAGAGACGCACCGCTGTGCAATTTACCTTTCCATTTCCAAAAGGCATATATCGCTAAGTCATCTAAAGTTACAAGTTTGTGCACACAAAATATCTTGCTTATTATTCACCTTTAATTGGAAAAGACTGTCTCTTTAACCAAAGACTAAAAAGGTCTATATGAAAAGTGACCCGTTCAGTTCAGTCTTTCTTCAAAATATATAATATCTGTCCAGAATTCTAGATACCTGGACTGGTTATACAGCTTTCGCCATCCTGGGGCTATAAGTCACAAAGTTTACTATTGTATATTTTTATTTTTGAAAATTTACTTTTATAAAAAAAAAAATTTCTATATAAATGTGATTAATTTTATATGTGAAACCAAAGCTTTTTATATAATTATTTACGTGTATATATCGATTGCATGACAAACAATATTTATGCAATCGCTATAATACTTTCTTCTATATCTGTAGGTGGCCGCCTATAAAAATTGTATTGTATTTTATATGATAAAATTCTTTTTATACAAATAAATGAGAATAAATATTCATAAACAGACAAAAATTGTGTATGTGACTTCATCCATGGTGCAAATTAATAATTAAATAAAAAAACAGCGCAGATACTCCATCTCTCGTTTTCTAATTGTCTTTATATATCTGTCTAGAACCTGTACCCTAAAAAGTCGGGCGATAAACAGATTAAGTGTATCCACACTGGTACACATGGGAGAACTGCAAGCTAAAATATAGACCAACTAGACTTCAAACTATTATAGGTCAAATATTTATCGTTTGTACAATTGTTACCAACCAGCGCCCATTATTCCACTAATTTAGTGGTTCCCCCTTCTTTTGTGTTAGAATCTAAGTGTATTTTTTTGGGCAGCTCAAGTATATTTTACTAAATTGATATAAGAAAACACTCTTGTAAATTATTTTTACATCTTGCAAACCATGGCTGAATTCACATGCTTTAGTAAAAGAACATCAAGAAGAGAACAATATATAGATTTTGATAACGGTGATGTTGAAATTAGTAGTAACTCTCCAGAAAGTTATATGATAAAGGGTTTTAATAAATTGGAGAATCTATTAAAAGATGAAATGAGGCATTGGTGGGATAGTGTATCGCTCAAAAAATATGTGAAAAATAAACAAATCCCAAGAGGCCTTCGAATTTTTAAAGCATTATCTATTCAAGATGACCCACTCCTAGATACTAATTGGCACAAAATTTTAGACGATTGTTCGCTCCAACTAATGGAGTTACTTATTAAATATAGGGAGAAAAAGGTGGAAGAAATCACCCAAAAAATTGAAGAAACCAAAAAATCTTTATTAATGTATAAAGACTCCCCAACATTTAAAGAAAAAGATGCCCTGACCAACAAAAGAGTAGAATCATTTGAAAAAGAACTAGTGGAAAATAAAAAAAGAAAGATACATAGAGATAATATGGACTATAAAGACAATCGTGTTCGTACGTATAGAAAAAGAATCAATTCCACCTATAAAGAAAGAGACAACATTGAATCCAAATATGAAAAAACAATAATGAAACCTTATCAAGATAACACAGTGGTAAGACCTAAACAGCGTTGGCAAAATCATGAACAACAGGAGGAGACCCCCTACAAACTAAAATACAGAAACACGTATGCACAACATCCCCCAAAAAATGAAAATTACACATTTAGACCAAATCGAAATTCCTCCAGAGAGGATTTTTTAGACCAGCAAAAAAACGAAACCTATATCCATCCGAACAGATATGCACCCCTCAGAGTAGGTACTCCAAAAAGAGGCAGAGACCTAGAGGAAAGAGAGGAGGAAGAAAATCTAGGAAGAAAGCAGAGATTCCATTAGAAGATCTAGGGATCTATAATCTAACTTCAAAAAAACTAGATAAAGAACAAATTAAAGTACTCCAAAGAGGTTTAAATTTTGCCCCCAGTAAAGAACAAATATGTTCGACTTATTTGTAGAGTTAAATCAATTTGTCAGGAATTTATGTAGACAAAGGTATTTTGCCTCCAAAAAAATTAAAAATCCTGATACTAGTCCCATTTTACTGGATTCATATGACATGGAAATATTGGATCTTTTGGAAAATATGTGGGAAGAAAATAACACTGTAGAGAACATAAAAACATATGAAAAAATATTTGATATGTCAGAAAATAACTCTATACAGCAATCCAGAAAAATATTCAAAAACAAATCTAGTTTTTATCCAGATCAACATAAATCCAATACAATAATCTATTTTTATAAAAAAAAACGGTGGACGATCTACAACAGGTATGCACTAAAAAATCAAAGTGGGATAACTTAACAAAAAAAGAACACAAGGCACTTATGCTGTTAAAAAATGATACATCGGTAGTCATCAAGAGTGCCGATAAGGGGGGGGGGGGTAGTTTTACTAGAGAGATCTTATTATATTGAAGAAGCCTACAGACAGTTGAGAGATAACAATTTCTACGTAAGCCTAAAAAAAGATCCAACTCAAAAATTTCAGAGCGACATTAAAAATATGTTGGAAGGGGCTCTTCGCGAAGATACAATAAATAAAGATGAATTTAATTTTTTGTATATTCAATATCCGGTTACCCCTATATTTTATCACATTCCCAAAATTCACAAAGCACTTCGAGCACCCCCTGGGAGACCTATTATTTCGGGAATAAGGGGTTTAACATCTAATTTGTCACAGTTTATAGATCACTTTTTACAAAAATATGTTGTTAATTTAAAATCGCACATTCGAGACACTATGCACATACTAAATAGGATGGAAGAGGTGGAATGGAAGTCTAATTACTCATTCCTGTCACTTGATGTGAGCGCATTATATACACACATCCCCCATAAAAAAGGAGTAGATGCGGTGGCTCACTATTTAAATGGAGATCTCTCAATATCAGAAAAATTGAAAATATTTATTCTGAATTCCATCTCTTTCATCCTAACTCACAATTATTTTTTATTTGATGGGCACTATTTTTTACAGGTGGTGGGGACGGCCATGGGTACCAGGTTCGCGCCGAGTTTTGCTAATTTATATATGGGGCAATTTGAGGAAGAATACATTTGGAATGGCCCATTCGGTGCGAACCTGGTATTCTATGGCCGTTATATAGATGATTTGATTATTATTTGGGACGGAAATTCACACACGGCGCACGATTTTGTTAATCACTTAAATATGAATGATTATAATTTAAAATTTACTCACTGTTTTGATCACAACACAGTTAATTTTCTTGATTTAACTATCTCTGCGGAGAGCCTCTCTAAAAACATTTCCACAGTCAATTTCAAAAAGAAGGTGGATACAAATAATTTCCTTCATTTTTCCAGCGGACACTATAAGCCGTGGCTTACAAATATTCCACTCAGCCAGTTAAATCGACTTCGTAGAAATTGTTCCGATACAGAAAAATTTAAAATCCAGGCAGATCAAATGTGCATGGATTTTGAGAAGAAGGGATATCCCAGAGAACTGCTAGAGAATGCATATAATAAGAGTCTAAATACAGAAAGAAAAACCCTCCTTACACCACAAATAAAACCAAAAAATAAAACCAAAAAATATTAATGCATTCCAAGACTCCAATAACCCTAAAAAAATGATGACCTTCATAACAAAATTCAATTCAAAATCTGAACAGATAAAAAAGATCTTGAAAAAGAACTATACTCTCTTAGAACAAGATCCAATTCTGAACAAAGTCATTGATCCACAATTAAAAATAGTATTCAAAAAGAACTCAAACCTAAAATCCATAATTGCTCCAAGCAAATTAAGGATAGAAAAACCTTTGGATAAAAAAGATAAAAAGGAACAAATTAGAACATGGCTTGATCAACAAGAGAAAATCAAAGGATGCTATAGGTGCAACCAAACTAGATGTATTACTTGTAGCCATATGCCAAGAAAGACTGTGGTGGTAGAATCACATAGTAACAAAAGAAAATTCGAGATCAAAGAATTTTTAAATTGCAACACAGTATATTGTATATACGTGTTGTAATGTATGTGCGGCTTACAATATGTGGGCCGCACTACAAGAAAACTGAAGGACAGATTCAGAGAACATCGACTCAATATTTTGAAAAATTTTCCCCACCACAGTGTTTCTAGGCATATGACAGAAGCCCATCAAGGGAATATAGAAGGTTTACAAATATATGGTGTACATCATGTTAAAATCACAGAAAGAGGAGGGGACAGATTTAGAGAGCTGGCAAATAAAGAAGCATTTTGGATATTTCAACTACAAACATTAACTCCTCTGGGGTTAAATGCTAATATAGATCTAGAATCTTTCATCTAGAATATTTTTGAAGATTAAGATAAGTTGATTGGAATACAGAAATGAGACAATTAATATATAATCCTATGTCCACCAGCTAGGGGCTGCAGTCTGTAAGACGGGGAGCACTGTGACTCCAGTATCCGTCTTCACTCTCGCTGTAGAGTGGCACTTCAGCGGGGTGAAGTACGGACCAGAAACAGCCTGTTTAACCCCTGGCCAGGTGGTTTAAAGTTAGGATATACTTTGATAAAGTGTGAGCAAAATGAATTACAGGCAAATGCCATCTAGCGCAAATGTGTAATGATTGATATTTCGATGGAATAAAGATGGTTTTGAGAATACGATTTGATGTTGATCTAATGATTAGTAATTTGATGATATATAAAAAAGATAGGTATAAGAATTGATAACTATATACAAACGAATAGAAGATGAAGTTAAGAGAGAAAAAATATGGTTAAAATGTTAAAATGAAAAGTAAATGAGACTTCTAGGACAATGAAAATAAAGAGAAAAAATGTTCCTACTCTAGTGGCACAACAGGTAGGGAGTCAGTTTAGAGACCATGGAGTGCCAAGTTTGAGTCCAACATGGGACAATTTAATTGATGATTTTTTTTAGAAAAGAAAAAGAAATAAAAATTGAGAGCTATTATTATTATTAATATTATTTATATTAGCATTTGCTTTTTATAATTAATTATGTGTAGAAATACGTCTGTTGTATTATTTATATATATATATTTGCATTTATGTGTATAATGTGACTAAAAAAGCCCTGTGGACTGCGGAAGAAAAAGCACATAAGAGGTTAAAATGATCAGACACACCTGTGTCATCCTCTTGTCCAATGAAATTGGAAAATCAATTTGTAGCTGGGTATAAAAAGCCATACTGAGCAAACTAATATTACTCTTTGAAAAAGCCCTCTGATAGGGCGAAACGCGTTAGAGGTTCACCCAGCATACAGCCTTCAATTTAGAAGAATATCATCTGCTTGGATTCTGATAAATCTCCCACATCTACTACTACCAGCGTAAGTCTATTGGGAGAAAATACAAACCAAGCCCTACGTCATCACGCCCGCCAAGCTGCTAGGAGAACTCCGGTGAGAAACAGGTGATACAGCGGCGCAGGTGAGAGCAGCGCCAGCTGTCGGATTCCAACTACGGGTGAGTGAGACGCCAGCTAAACAACATCTACGCGGTGTCCTCCCCGATCACCGCACTCACCGGAGGGCCACTCCACAACTAGCGCAGACATCGAAGCGCAGTGTGTGCAGCGAGACGTCCCGCTGCTGGGACAAATATCTACATACAGCCCGTGCAGACATCTGAACGCGGTATATGCAGCAAGACATTCCGCTGCTGGGACAAGTATCTACGCACAGCCAGTGCAGGTGAGAGACGCACCGCTGTGCAATTTACCTTTCCATTTCCAAAAGGCATATATCGCTAAGTCATCTAAAGTTACAAGTTTGTGCACACAAAATATCTTGCTTATTATTCACCTTTAATTGGAAAAGACTGTCTCTTTAACCAAAGACTAAAAAGGTCTATATGAAAAGTGACCCGTTCAGTTCAGTCTTTCTTCAAAATATATAATATCTGTCCAGAATTCTAGATACCTGGACTGGTTATACAGCTTTCGCCATCCTGGGGCTATAAGTCACAAAGTTTACTATTGTATATTTTTATTTTTGAAAATTTACTTTTATTAAAAAAAATTTTTCTATATAAATGTGATTAATTTTATATGTGAAACCAAAGCTTTTTATATAATTATTTACGTGTATATATCGATTGCATGACAAACAATATTTATGCAATCGCTATAATACTTTCTTCTATATCTGTAGGTGGCCGCCTATAAAAATTGTATTGTATTTTATATGATAAAATTCTTTTTATACAAATAAATGAGAATAAATATTCATAAACAGACAAAAATTGTGTATGTGACTTCATCCATGGTGCAAATTAATAATTAAATAAAAAAACAGCGCAGATACTCCATCTCTCGTTTTCTAAAATAGAAAATGTGCCAGCACTGGCTGTTCCAATAATATAGACAAGACAGTTCTCAATATGATAATACATTTAATCATTTACATATACACATGTAACATAAACTAATAAGCAAAAAATAATAATAATCTAAAAAGTTTGATCAATTTATAAAAATATATTACAAGGATATTAAGCATTAGGTTAGAGCTCCATGGTGGATGGCTCATTTATGACAATTAGATGAAGATTTTGTATGTTACCATCCGATGTTAGAATTCTGATTAGCTGGTATGTTCAGAAGTAGGTGACACCAAGAGTCCTATAGTGCCCTATGATTTCAAGGGCTCAAGCCTCCCTATTTGGCATCTTCTCCTTTTGGCTGGAACTCTTAGAAATAGTGCAGGTATCCCAATAATTGTACGGTCCAGATGGATCAGGTAGAGTAAGGACGTCGATGGGAGAATGGACTGGTCACTCAGCAAGGATGGATTTGTCAGCAAGAGTTTAAAAAGCTCAACGCGTTTCCCCGGATATTGTGTGTCCGGCTTCCTCAGGAGCAAATAGAAATACGAATGTCCTATCAATATGAATACGGATAATCGTATTTTTGGCATAGTACATGGCAAAAATACGAATACGCCCCTCCCAAAAATTGTATTTTACTAGGAAAATACGATTTTTTTTTTACAAATTTAGCTTAGTAAATTTCCCCCCATATATCTTATGAAACAGAAGGAGTAATCTACCTTCTTGAAATCCCTGTGCAGACATCAATATGTCTGACAAATTAGGAGAAAACTATAAACAAGGATATCCGAACATAAGTACAGCATATAAAGAGGCTTACAGACACATAGGGTTTAAATTTACTAAGATGGGCGTTCTATTGAAGATGGAATATTGCCCATAGCAACCAATCAGATTCTAATTCTTATTTATGTAGCACCTTCTAGAATATAATAGAAACTGATTGGTTGCTATGGTTGGACAACATCGCACCTTCAATATAACTCCCATCTTAGTAAATTTCCTCATTCATGTCTCACAACACTACTTAGAATGCCACAAAAAAGACCCAGCAACACCAAAGTTTATTGGGGCATACAGAAAATAAATCGGAATTGAAGATGAGAAAACATAATGACAGAACTAATCAAAAATGAAACAAGATGGATATACTTAAAAACACTAATGCTGTGTACACACGGGGGCGATAGGGGCTATAATCGCTGGGAATATGGTCGCAGGCGACCATATTGCCAGTGATTGGAGTGCGCACCTGCGATAAATCGCCGGGTGCGTGCTCCCGTTTTCTGCCCCATTGTAATCGCTGGTCGCAGGAGCTTGCTCATACAACCAGCTAATTACCTCTGCAGCTCCCCCAGCAGAGGTTCCTTTTCATCAGCGACCATCTCTGGTCGCTGATGAAAAGGAGACACTGAGCAATTTATTGCTCAGCAATATATTGCAAGCAATATATTGCTAGCAATATATCTCCCCCTGTGTGTACGCACCTTAACACTTTATGGTATTAATAATGCTATAGAAATTAATGTTTGATTTAATTCTTTTTTTATAAATTCTTTTTTTATTTTCCATCACACAGTATTTTTAGACTAACTCACTTTTTATTTACATTTTAATACTTGGAATTTATTTTATATATTTTTAACAATATGTAATTTGTTGCCGCTAGAGGGCGAGATAGCTATAAAAAGAGAGTGCAGGACAAGTGAAGCATCAATTGCACTGTGTTGCTTGCGAAGAAATGGGCAAAAAACGTGATTTAACTGAGTTTGAACCCGGGATGATTGTAGGCGCTTGAACCGTCAGAACCAGTATCAGCAAAATGGCTGCATGTGTGAAATGTTCAAGAGCAGCATTTATTTATGTTTACAGAGAGTGGACTGACAAGCAGAAAACAGGGTCTCAACATCAGGCTTGTGATCGTCACAGGCTACTGAATGCTCAATCTGAAAGGAGACTTGCCAGAGTTGCCCAGTCCAACAGAAGAGCAACAGTACGTCAATTTGCGGGAAATCTTAATCAAGGAGCAACTGTGAAGGTCTCTGAACAAACTGTTTGCAGCACATTACACCGTATAGGCTATGGAAGCCAAAGACCTGTTCGAAAGCCTCTACTCCAGTTCACAATGGAGCACAAGGATTGGACAGTAGATGACTGGAAAAGAGTCATGTGATCTGATGAATCTCGTTTTCAATGACACTATGCAGATGGCAGGGTGTGAATATGGAGAAAACAGCATGAAAGCATGGACCCCAACTGCATTGCCACAACACTTCAAGCTGGTGGAGGCAATATTATGGTTTGGGGAATGTTTTCTTGGCATTGTATGGGTCCTTTGATTCCTGTGGAACAACGTCTGAACAGACGTCTGACATCTGAACATCGTTATGTTAATGGTGTACCCTGTTGGGGATGGATTCTTCCAGCAGGACAATGCTCCCTGTCATAAAGCTGGCATTGTCTGCAGATGGGTCGAAGAGCATGACAGAGACTTTACCATTCTTATTTGGCCTGCACAATCACCAGGTCTCAATCCAAATGAAAATCTGTGGGATGAGATCAAGGCAGCTGGATCCAGTACCATCAAATCTTAAGGAAATGAAAAGTGCAGTTCATCGTATATAGTCTCAAATTCCTCATACCACCTACCAACACCTCAGAGTCCATGCCACAAGAATCCATGCAGTATTAAGGGTAAAAGGTGGTCCAACATTGAGGGGGTGGTCATAATAATTTGGCCACTCCGTGTATAATATATAATAGAACTGGAAGTTCAAATAAGCTGCAACCGGATGCATCCAGAGGGGTGTGTAGAAGACCAGATGGAGAAAGATACAGACAACAAAGGTAGTACAGTTTAAGACAGTTCAGGGCCTGCTGGATGTTCTTACTATTGGAATCCTGTAGCAACAACTCCATATCAGCACAGCATGAAGAAAAGACTATCAATATTTTGATACACTCACCTATATATACACACACAGTACATACCTCCCACTTTGAAATTTTATGAGTTGGGACTCTTGTGCAGTAGAGCCGATTGAGTGCCCGAAAAGGGGGCTTCACCCTGTCAAAAGGAGGTTTGTCCTTATGGGAATTGTGTCACCTGTTATCATCACTGTGGGGGCGTGTGTCCTGCTGGCATTCACCCAGTCCCTCTGTTTTCCATGATGAGATGCTGTGAGTAGAGCAGCGATATGCATTTATTCTTCATGTACAGTAGGTGCGCCTCCCAGCCAGCCCAGAATCCCTTAGCTGGCGCAGGCTGGCATAGAGGCGTTCCATCCGATGGGGACGCGCAAGCATCTCACACACATGGGCGTCCCCATCAACATGGCGGTGGGGAGAGCTTTCCCTGATCGTCTCCACTCCGGGGAGACGGGCAGGGATCGGGGGGAGCTGTGGGCAACTGTGGGGGGCTGTGAGGGAGCTGAAGAGGGCGACTGAGGGATGGCGCAGGGCTTCGACAAAATGGGGCACATGAGCATCTCGTGCACGCACCCCCTTCCGTGAGCTGGCGAAGGCTGGCGGATGGTGATTGTATCGCCAGGAGCAGCTCCAACGTGAGCTACTCCATCTCTATTGCTCCAATTTTTTCATTCACTATCCAATCAGTGTCTCCCTTACATTTTACAGGGTTTGTTTGAAAAATGATAGCAAATGATTAGTTGGTACTTTATGTCCCACAATTGTATCACTCTAAAAGTTTTGATAAATACCTCAATAGAAGAAAGAGTAAAACACATTAGCTATAAACATTTTATAATTTGTAACTCTTTTAATGTAGCCATAGAGAACCAGCACACTCTAATGTTGTATTCTTTAAAATGTGTTGCTAATTCATTCGTTTTTCTGGAATATGTAATTTATATCATATGAACAAATAACAGCAACTGCAACAGCTAATAAACTTACAAGCTTCAAATTGTTCCCATGTGGGGTGGAATTCTGCATTTTCATAAACCACAGCTATTTCACACACACAACAGAATTCGACACGGTCGCCGTGTTACAGCCGTGATAACCACTGACCATAATATCTGCCATGCCATCTCTGGATCTTAGGGAATACCATAACTATATGCATGCTTTTCACATTCCATACATTTCAGACATCCGGTAACCTTGTAGCCTTGCACAGCCTACATGGTGCAGTGACAGGTTAAGTTCACGGATGGAAAAACCCCATCTCAATCCGTTGTGTGTGAAACTAGCCTTACCAGTGGCGGAAAATGTGAGTGGTTGGCCCAGGCTGAAAAACATCCTCCTCTCCAACCCGAGTTCACAATATGCCACACAGAGTTAGGTGGCAGTAGTGGGTCTGTTAGTCCTTCTCGGTGCAATGCACCTGCTGCACCCATGCTAGTTCCGACTCTGCGCATTACAACTCATGTAATTTCACAATGCAATTATGTTAGTGTTAGTGTATTGTACTGTGTTTCACAAACTATTGCTTGGTTTTATCTGGAACAGTACTCAAATAAACAATATATGATTAACCCCTTGAGTGGTGGGTTTTGCTGGGGCAGGACAAACCTACAGGGGCAGGTTTGTCCTGCCCCAGCAAAACCCACCACAGATAGTGGGAAGCCGCCGCTCCTCCCCTCACCTCTGCTCCAGCATTAGTACGCCGGAGCTAGCTCCGCTGCCACCGCTAGCTCCCCTGTCACCGCTTCCCTGTCACAGGCTCAGGGATGTTTCGCGGCGGCTCGGGAGGACTCAGTTGCCTGCACTCTCCCGAGTCCCCCCGAGCCGCACCGATCATCCCCGAGCCTGCCGCCTACGTCGCTGATACAAATAGTGATTGGCAGCTGGCAGCAGGGAAGCTCCGGCGGTGTACGATCGCCGGAGCAGAGGGGATGGGGGCGACAAGAGGGAGGGGGGTTGATGGGGGGACCCCTAAAGGTAGTGCGCCAGTGGTGCTCCAGTGGAGCACCACTGGCGGGCACCTAATGCAAAAAGTGGTATGTCCGGAAATATTCCAGGACAGCCCGCTGCGGCAGCGCAGCTGAGCCCGGAAAATTTCCGGGCATACCACTTAAGGGGTTAATGCAATACGGATATGTTCCTTTAGGCAGTCTTGAATGTAGAAAAATCATACCGAGAAGTAACTGTGAATTTTTCAGATTCCAAACAATTTATAGAAACACATGAGAAGCAATAGTATCATATCTTAATTGATTTTTAGCAATTTGATACTACACTGAATTATAATGCAGTATAATACAATAGATACATACGTTGGGCCCGGCACATGGGACTGCCAGTCATGTGGGGTGACTGGCAATAAAAAGTGACTGCCAGTCACTGTGAAGCCGGTGAAGTCACATGGACTGCATCTGGCTTCACTGACACTGAGCTGGGTGGCAAATTTTACAAGGGGGGACTGCAGTCCTGAAATGCATACTGTAGGTAAATACTGACACTGGTAAGATATCAGTTGAATACTCCATATAATACAGTAAGATAAAATTTCAGTAACTGACAAAATTCATTATATTCATCTTCCTGACATGTTGTCCAATACAGATAAAATAGACTTAAGTCCTCACAGAATTGCAAATTAGATAATTATCTATGTCATCACAGAATTGCAATTGAAACAATTAACTCCATGTGTGGATCTTTTAAATTGTGTCAGTGAGTAATAAATACACCTGTGCCGGGTGACCTGGAAAACACTAACAGGGGAGATCTATAGAGCAGCTCTCTCTTAGCGCATCTAAGGGTTATATATATATATATATATATATATATATATATATATATATATATAGATAAAGGGGGGGTTTTCAGAGGGCGCTTATGATAGTAAAACAATCACTTTATGTTGACATTAACATAAAGTGATTGTTTTACTACCATAAGCGCCCTCTGAAAACCCCCCCTTTATCCATTTCTATTATTTGGGTCTTGCCTAACAGAGGACCCTTCAGAGGTGCTGCTCCCATTCTGTAAGCGCAGGAAGGGGATTCCCCCCTTTATATATATATATATATATATATATATATATATATATATATATATATATATATATATATATATATATATATATATAGGAAAGTTGAAGTTTGGCACTCTCGGATAATTAGTCAACCTGCCAGGGTGCCTTCACTGTGTGAATGTAGAAACAATATCCCAAGGTTACCCTCCGGAATGATGAGCGGCACTCGCTGGTCTTTGTAAATGACTTTAAGTGGTGGAAAAAAAGTAGTCACATGTAGTCAACGTTTCAAGGCTTACAAGCCTTTTTCTCAAGACGGACAATCATAAAGTGCAATAGTGTCATTATTCTTTTTGCACAACCACTATTGCACTTTATGATTGTCCGTCTTGAGAAAAAGGCTTGTAAGCCTTGAAACGTTGACTACATGTGACTACTTTTTTCCACCACTTAAAGTCATTTACAAAGACCAGCGAGTGCCTCTCATCATTCCAGAGGGTAACCTTGGGATATTGTTTCTATATATATATATATATATATATATATATATATATATATATATAGACTGTTATAGCGGACCGGCACTCTGTCCCTTGGATGTTTGTGCTGTTGTGCCTTCCAACACACGTGGTAGCTGAGAAGAGATAATGGCGGCACTAGCAGGCTTGTAGAAACAAAATACCTTATTCACATCACGAAAAACGTGCAAAGGGTGTCCGACGTTTCGGGGAGTGTCCCCGTTTTCAAGGTGCAGAAAAAACAAGATTGTAGTGCTATGACTCTTACTTTTATGCTGTAAGAGAGCTAGAGGCGGGAGCCTGTCCCCTGTGTCAGCGTCCGGCATATGACAGGAAGCGGCAGATGCTGCACTTCCGGCTCTTCCGCCGGGAGTGCATGATGCAGGTTTCCAAGGCAACCTGTGTAAACATGTGAAGTACAAATGTTCAGTGCGATAAAAGGAGAGACATAATACATTAAAAAGAACCTTAACGCTGTGTGAATTCATCTTACGGCTCTTGGCCGGCAGTGTTGGTTAGTACTTGTTAACATATATTTGCAAGGTGTTGACGATATGTTGACACTGTCGACACTATGACAGAGCATGTGAGTCACAATGTACAATTGGGCTATATCATTAACTATACGTAGATCAACATGTCTAAGAGACCTCTGTTGTCATTGCGGTCCAGAATAATATTTATGGGAGTCAACAGAATCAGATCTATTTATAACTGGCTTATGCAGCCGATATATGGGGGGCACAAATTGGAAAGAGACATAATTGTGTCTAGAAGACACTCCAGGGCATTCTTTTGTTCATCCCTTGTGGGAAAATGGTATTCAACTTGAATATCCACCAGGCTTCGGACTGGAGCAGCTTGGTGTCCCTGTCGCCACCTCGAAGTTGCATGGGTACATGTTCTATGATCATGTGTCTGAGGTCATTCATATATATATATATATATATATAGTTTGCAGAAGTCTGGCTCCTCTGGGCTTAGTTAAAGGTAATTGCCCGGGTGCTTACTCTGCCCTGCTAGAATGCGGAAGTAGCAGCTGGGTCCTGGACGGCGGGCGGACCTAAGGCGGGTGAGTCCATATCACATTATGTATAAATGTTTGTACATTTACACGTATGGCTGTGTATCCTGAAGATGGGTTGATCCCGAAACGGCGTAAATACCAATAAAGCCCTTGTGATTGGAGTGATGCCTTTACTAATATATATATATATATATATATATATATATATATAAAATTGCCTCTGAGTTCAGGTGTTTCAATCCTTCCCCGTTGACACAGGTGTGTAAAATCATGCATCTAACATAAGCCCCGTCCACACGGGGGAGATATATTGCTCAGTCATATATTGCTGAGCAATATATGGCTGAGCAATATATTGCTCAGTTTCTCCTTTTCATCAGCGACCAGAGATGGTCGCTGATGAAAAAGAAACTGCCGGGGGAGCCCGGCAGTGGTAATCAGCTGGTCGCAGGAGCATGTTCCTGCGACCAGCGATCAATACAGGGGTAAAAACGGTAGCGCACCCGGCAATAAATCGCCGGTGCACACTCCCATCATGGGCAATATGGTCACTTAGCGACCGTATTTCCCGCGATATTATACAAAATCGCCCCCGTGTGTACGCACCTATACAGTTGTGCTCATAAGTTTATATACCTAGCAGAATTTGTGATTTTCTGGCCATTTGTCAGGGAATATGAATGATGACTCACAAAATTTTCTTTCACTCATGGTTAGTGGTTGGGTGAAGCCATTTATTGTCAAACAACTGTGTTTACCCTTTTTAAATCATAATGACAACAAAAACTACCCAAAAGACCCTGATCAAAAGTTTACATTTGGCCTGATAACATACACACAAGTTGACACAAACAAGTTTGAATGGCTACTAAAGGTAACCATCCTCACCGGTGATCGTTTTTCTTGTAATCAGTGTGTGTGTGTGTGTGTAAAAGGTCAGTGAGTTTATGGTCTCCTGAAAGACCCTTGCATCTTTCATCCAGTGCTCCATTGACGTGTCTGGATTCTGAATCAAGGGAAAAGCAAAAGAATTGTCAAAGGATCTTGAAATGTATAAAACACGAAAGGGATATAGGGTATGTAAACTTATGAGCACAACTGTAAATAAAACAGTCAATAAGGGATGTGCTCCCTCTATGTCCCACACTGTATCCGATGCAAACTGTAACCGATACCATATCTGACCCACACTGTATCCTGCACTGTATCCTGCATGGTATCTGACCAACACTGTATCATGCACTGCAATGTTGTAACTAGAATTTTTGGTCCTCTGCACCAGGAAGGGAATTGTTCATGCATAAAATAGGTACAGTGCATCAAATCTATTTAGGAGCATGGCATCATGCCCACAGGAGTAGCATCTCCCAGTGTCAGCCATGTCACCCTTCCTCCCAGTGTCAGCCATGTCCCCTTTTCCCACCAGTTTCAGCCCTATCTCCATTCCCCCAGTGTCAGCCCTGTATCCCTTCTTCCAGTGTCAGCCACAGGGCGGCCATTACAAATTGTGGGGCCTGGGACTGATTTTTAGTTTGACCCCCTCACTTAATGCCTGCTCTGCTGGTCACTTTGGTGGGGAGCAGAATGAAGTGAAGTAAAGCGAAGGGCAGGCTGCCCCAGCTGAATTCCACTGCTCCCGGAGTGCAGTCACATCCTCCACCTCCAGATGCTGGCGGCCATTCAAAAAATGGCTCAGACTTGTAAGCCAACAGGGGCTCGTGGCCTGGCAGCCAATCAGGTGGCTCCTCAGTCAATCACAGTGCCGCCTGCAGAATAGAATGCCAAGTCTAGGACACAGGGGGAAGCATCCATCAGCATCAGCTTGGCACTCCCACTATGTGTCCTAAACTCAGAGTTCTGCTCAGCAGCCAGCTGGAAAACACAGTGCAGGGTGTTGGGGACATACTGGCACTGACTCTAGCATTGTCAGGGCAGGGAGGGTGTGTGCCAGTGAATGTAGATGTGCTGTGGGCAAAACACCGCTGGCACAAACCTAATTACAGCCCTGCTGCACTGTATTCAAAGCACACTGTATCCTGCACTGTATCTGATGTGCCAATTGCCTTTCTGACTCAGGTCACCAAAATGTCTAGTTTAAGGCTCTCAGAATCAATACTGGGAAAGACCTCCAGCAAATGTGACTTGGCATGTGTAGGGCTGTACCTCTATTATTTGGGCCATATCAATTAACTTTAATTCACAACACTGACCTTTTATTGAAAGTTATTTCTACAATTGTAGTAAATTACATTCTGATTCCTAAATATAGTCAAAATAAATGAAGCTTCATCAAGTAGAATTTATTTGAGCATTGTTGTTAAACGTGTTAGAAGAAGACCAAGCATTGCCAGTATTCCACAGACACAAGCGTGGGACAGACACCGAATCCGTGCATCCCTGACAATGTGACATAAACATTGCAGGGTAACAAATTATCCTCTGAACTCGCTTTTAAACTATTCACGTGGCATTCAACTTTAGACATCGGGTTCCAATTAAATGATAGTTAAATCTGACGGAAAAATTAATGGGCCAGAACATAAACTGTGTGCACCCCCCCTTTTCAGTGAGTTCCTATTTGCAGCATTTCTGCTTTAAATAAAAATCTGGACCACATCCAGCAGAACATTAGACTGATGTGCTCAACAGTTGAATAGGTAGATATAGCAAACACAGGAAACTTGTATAATGCAAGTGTACTTTATAGTGCCTTTTGTGTCTTTGACCATGTAGGTGTTGATCAGCATTTATAGACTGTTAGGCTAGTGGCAGTAATCAGTCGTGCAGTAGGGTGTCGTTAAAGGTTTAGCCGGCTACTGAAGCCGATTGCAGGAAATGTTATTTGTAGTTTGTAAATCATTATTATATAATTATGTCATCTAGGATGATTGCTAGACCATTCAAGCGTAGTTAGCCTATGAACCAGATGTGTATTGATTTTCGTATTTAATGGTAAACAGATTGGCATTTAAGAAATGTAAGGTTCAATAAATCAGTTAAATATCTGTAAATGCATTTGGAAGGAACATAGCGTTTCCAAATGATATGCTAGCGGAGGCTTGATCTTAAATATTGGTTGGACAGTTCCAGAGGGCGGTATCCATTGTCTGGCTGCTTCTCAAACAGATCACTAATCACTCTGCCTGCTGTACTTACTCTGTCATCTACTTTGCCAAAAGAAATTTCATGGCCAGAAGTATCAGAAGTATTTTTGTAATGAAATTAATGGAGCTTTGCTGGAAAATCTCCTGTACATTTGCTGAGACTGAATATGTTCTCGTCACCCTGCTACATTGCTTGCAGCTTTGTGAGCAGGTTTTGGCTCTGGGTCTCAGAATAATCACTTCTACCTTCAAATTTAGTTTTTCTTTCCCTTTGGCTTATTATTGCCACATTTTAGAGGTTATTTATAACCTCCCCATCTTGACATGGTCACTGTCACATAAATCATCTTCCCTGAGCAAAGGAAATTAAATTATACTGCTCACACTTTAAAGTTTTTCCTTGTGAAGGGTAAGCTGGCTTTTGGGGGATATACCGGAGTGTCCCTGGATGCAGATTTGATACTTTGCAGCAATTCATATGCTGTAACAACAGTTTAGCCTCCCATGTATCCTAGTTTGCCCTGAATAGTTCCACTTCTTGTTCTTCTAAATCTTCGTCTTCAGATGCCCTTTATCTTTGTACCGAAAGTACTGAGGCTCCAAGGCACATAAAATAAAAGTTGTGCACAGACCCCTGTTTAGATTTGTTTCGAGACCATGACAATGTTTTAGTTTTGGAACTTTAAATGGATCTTCCTACCTACCTAACTCTATGGGGGGTATTCAATCCCCGTCGCTATTGAAGAGCATTGAAGAGGCAGATCGACAAAACGGGCCTGACTATGAGAGCTGTCGGGCCCGTTTTGTCGATTATGGGATAATCACTATAAATCCATGGCCGTTTATGTGGACACGCCCCCTTTTTGCCAATTGCCAAGCGGGACTTTGAATCCTGCCGAGCGATACACTGTCGAGCAAAACAAAAACGGGCCAGGGTCAGGGCTGTCGGGACGGATCGACAGTCATGACACAGGATTGAATCCCCCCCCCCCCAGTCTGTATTTGATTACCCAGTTTGTCTTATCACTGTTGATTCCAATTGTAAAATGTAATGGAATATGGTGCACTATATAGTAAGCTGTAAATAAATAGAAATAAATCTTATTTCTTCTAAAATTTATTAAAACAGTTAAATTGTGTAATGTGGAGTTTTGCAGCAGAACTACAGCCCACAATATACACTCTGTTGTGTGAAATGGCACCTGGAATCAGGATGAAGGAACCAACATGCCATTTAAAACATTCAGAATCTGTTTTTAAGATCCAAGATACGAACTAGGGCCTAATTCAGACCTGATCTCATCTGCTCAGCCCACAGCGCATATGCTGCGCATTTACCCTCTAGAGCAGCGGTGGCCAACCCGCGGCTCGCGAGCCGCATGCGGCTCGCCACGCTGAAATTTGTGGCTCCCATCGGGGTTTTGAATTTGGCGCCAATTCGGCTGCCAATTCAAAACGCCGCATCGGCAGCCAATAGGAAACGGCCGCGGCGAGGCAATCAGCGCTCGCCGCGCCGTTTCCACCCCGCCCCCGGCGTCTGACATCAGACGCCAGCGGGAGGGCGAGATGTCTCCATGCCGGCGGAGTGCAGGAGCGCTCCTGAAGAGGCGAGAAGCCGCCGGAGGACGGCGCAGAAGACGGCGGCGGGGAGAACAGTTCCGGCGCCGCTGAAGAGGCCAGAAGACACCGGGATCAAGAC
This sequence comes from Crinia signifera, assembly GCF_055691185.1. Lineage (NCBI taxonomy): Eukaryota > Metazoa > Chordata > Amphibia > Anura > Myobatrachidae > Crinia > Crinia signifera. Next base: position 177,045,569 of record NC_139217.1, on the reverse strand, counting down.
AGAAGATCTCCGGCGCCTTCTGGAAGAACAAAGAAGATGGCTCCCGGAGAGGCCAGCGGGGGTGGGAAGCAAAAGAGCTAACGAAGCTCCCCCCAGCGGCCTCTCCCAACACCAGGTAGGGGCCTTTGGTCTCCTACCCCCCATCCACCCTAGACCACCGGGTGTCAGGCACTAGGCCCGTGGGCACATTCAGGCCCTTCCGGCCTGTGGGCCCATTAGTCTGTGCTGGAGGGCCCAGCTTCCTAACTGTGGGGGCATATGATGTTTGGCACTGTGGGGGGCATATAATGTTTGGCACTGTGGGGGGCATATAATGTTTGGCACTGTGGGGGGCATATAATGTTTGGCACTGTGGGGGGCATATAATGTTTGGCACTGTGGGGGGCATATAATGTTTGGCACTGTGGGGGGCATATAATGTTTGGCACTGTGGGGGGCATATAATGTTTGGCACTGTGGGGGGCATATAATGTTTGGCACTGTGGGGGGCATATAATGTTTGGCACTGTGGGGGGCATATAATGTTTGGCACTGTGGGGGGCATATGATGTTTGGCACTGTGGGGGGCATATAATGTTTGGCACTGTGGGGGGCATATAATGTTTGGCACTGTGGGGGGCATATAATGTTTGGCACTGTGGGGGGCATATAATGTTTGGCACTGTGGGGGGCATATGATGTTTGGCACTGTGGGGGGCATATGATGTTTGGCACTGTGGGGGGCATATGATGTTTGGCATTGTGGGGGCATATGATTGGCATTGTGGGGGGCATATGATGTTTGGCACTGTGGGGGGCATATGACTGGCACTGTGGGGGGCATATGATGTTTGGCATTCTGGGGGGCATATGATTGGCACTGGGGGGCATATGATTGGCACTGGGGGGAATATGATGTTTGGCATTGTGGGGGGCATATGATGTTTGGCACTGTGGGGGGCATATGATGTTTGGCACTGTGGGGGGCATATGATGTTTGGCACTGTGGGGGGCATATCTGGCACTAGGGGCATAAAGTTTTGTCATGTGGCCACTCCCCTTGTGTCATATGACCACGTCCCTGGCCACTCCCCCGATCACACCCCTTTTTGGTGCGCGCGCCGAAGGCGCGCGCATGATGTTGGCTCTTTGGCTTGACCAACGATATTTTTCGGCTCTTTGCCTCTGACCGGTTGGCCACCCCTGCTCTAGAGGTACCATGAGAGACTTAATAGCTCACATTTACCTGCTTCCAGCTGCCACTGTAATGTTTGTAGCTCTTCATACTGTATATGACAGTAGCACTACCCAGCCTTGTGCTGTCTACAGTGATTGTTCTAGTATTGTACAATCAATGTATAACAGTATAAGTTCTCAGTGATCAAATTAGGCCAAGTTGCAGCAGTTATGAACCTCTCCGTTTCATAGTCATGCACAGATAACTTTTCCTGGTAAAATCCGTTATGTACAAAGAATTTTCTCCTGCTACTGGGCACATTCCAGTGTGTCTTCTTCAGCATTTCTTTTTAGCACTGGACAATACAATAGGCGTTGTGCTATAAAACCTGTGGCTGTGTACCTTTAAAACTGGGAAACCAATTACCATGGAGATCTCCATGGTAATTGTTGTGGAAACTAAACCAGGAAATATAGGCTGGTCTGGTACCCATTCTAACAGGGATAGCCAGGAATGCAGAGAACCCCTATCATTGTGGTAATCAGTCTAGTCAGAAGAGTGCAGGATGGAATGTCTGTGGGAAAGAGAGAATACAAACCTTAGCAAGCAGTCTAATGTCACCTGTTAATGGATTATAAAAAAGGAAGAATTATTACTATGATGACAATGCAAAATAAGAACGAATAATGTATTGAACAATAAAGAGGTCTAAAGTTTTTTTGGTAACTACAGATTTTGGGCCAGAGTTATCAAGCTTCAAAAAGTGATAAAATGGAGAGACATAAACAACCAGCCAAATCAGCTCCTATCTGTCATTTTCAAACCCAGGGCGGGATGTTCTAACATCCGCTGCCCATTTTCACCCCCCTTTGCCAGTCACCGCATTCTTAATAATCGCATATGCTCTAACATATGCAATTATTAACACAAGGGACAGTGTTTGTGATAAGAGCTGTCCCTTGTGATGCGGTGCCGGCACTGGACTTCCAGGTCAGAGAACCCGGAAGTCCATCTGCGCATGTGCAGAGTGACGGGGAAGGCGGGGGGCATGCTGGGAGGGATCCATGACAGATCCCTCACAGTAGCACTGCAGCAACAAGCCCATAGGCTTCAACAGGGAATCGTCAGTTTTTGCTGGCGATTCCTTCTGCAGCGCTGTTACTGCGGAGGGCCATTGGAGCATACAGAAATGCGTTAAAAATCCCGATAACGGGGTTTTTATAGCATTTCTGCTTTAGAGTATCTCCCCCCAGCCTGTAACATGACAGGTAGCAGCTGATTGGCTGGTTGTTTATCACTCTCCATTTTATCACTTTTTGAATATATTGATACATTGGGCCCTTTATCATGAACTGTCAGTCACAGACTGAAAAAGGCATTTTGCTACTTGTGGCTTGTGTGCAAACATACATAAAAATATAAACCTATAGGGCCTGATTCAGATTGTAGTGGTCCCCTGAAAATTTGCTGCGGAGACCGATGTTTCGGGTCTGTGCTTGAGTAACTATCAGTGAATATACACATGTGCAGACACTATGTGTCAACGTCCTCGGTGACTATCAAAGTACACAAAGTGTGTGTGTGGGGGGGATGGTAGTAGGAGGGTATGGGCCAGTCGCATGGGGACGACCAGTGTTTCCTGGGCCTGCCCAAAAAAAACGGTTGGTGTGCCCAGAAAATGGGCAGAAAATGGCCACAAACGTGTCCCCATTTGAATGCAGCTTGGTGAAGCCTACATGGGGCAGATGGCTGATGTCCCATGAAGTCAGCCCACTCCCCGTTTTCCTCCATCTCTGGCCCAGATAATAGTCAGTTCAGACTAACTTTTACCTACGAGTGGGCGAAAAATCATTCCAGTGGCCATCGAATGATTTTTCACCCATACTCCTGCATCCAAATGTGAGTGTACACATCCATTCACATGCCAGCGGGGATATTCGTGCAGCAGCAGGGGACGGGCATTCGCCCAGTGGGTGGCATTTACTGGCTTGCTAAGCAGTGTATGTACACTGCTTAGCGAGCCAACCTGAATCAAGCCAATAATATATATCCTAATCCTGAGAAGTATATAAAAAAATGGCATAAAACAATGTAGTTCAGTAAAAAGTATAGAAATATGAAATAACTAATTTCATAGCATGCTTATATGTAAGCCATAAGGTTGAAAAAAAATCTTTTTTTTTTTTCATATATTTAAATAACCAACTATTTTGTGACATCCAAACTGTCTATAGAAATGATACATACTACTAAGATGTAAATATTTACCATTTATCCAGCCTGTCAAAATGATAGAACAAATGTCAGCACTGGCAACTGACCATAGTGGGAATTAATGACAGTCACAGTGGCGGAACTAAAGCAATTTAGCAGGTTTGCCAGACTAGCAGTTATCCCCTGAACCCCCAACAGACCATTTTGAGCAATGTTAGATGAATGGCCCAGTGCAGAGCGCGGGGTGGACCTAACAGCCTGAGAATCATGTCCCTTACCTAAGGGCTGAGCTTTTGTGTGCCAGCTGATAGAAGAGTCCAGCCACCTATCAGCGCTATTGATCACAACCATATACTGTCTCTAGTTATTAGACCATTGTACATTTTTACTATTTTCTAGTGTCTGTGAATTAAAGGCAGCTCACACCCAGAGAGCACAAAGGGCAAGGGCCCCTGTCACAAACAGAGTAGAGACCACTGTGTTCCTGCAACCACCAAGGTACATTCCCCTATGTTCTCTGAGCCATTCAGTACATTGTGCTTTTACCCCTGCCACCCACTGCCTATCCGTGCCATCCTTTCTCTGTCACTCACTGCTCCTTATCACCCTATGCCTCCCTTTGCCTTTTGTTGTCACTGTCTTCCTCTATATGCTGTCACCCTTTGCCTCTCCCTGTCAACCAGTGCCCCGACTGCTCTCTTTCCTTCTGCTGTCAACCTCTGCTTCCCAGTGCCTTATGCTGTCACCCTCCACCTCTTCCTGTCACCCACTGGTTCCTCCTGCCCTTCTTACTCCCCTGCTTTCCAGTGTTGCCCTCTGCCTCCCTCTGCCTTATACTGTCATCCTCTGACTCTCCCTTGCGAACTAGGGCTGGAGGGGAGGAGGGAGGCCCGAATTAAATATTTGCACCTGGACCAACCACTCACAAGTCCCGCCCCTGGGCAATTGGCTTTTAAAAGGATATAATTGTTATTAATACTGGTCAGCAGAAGGTACTAGAAACACCCAATAAAAACCTCGTCTCATCAACCTAGACAGGGCTAAGAGCACCTGTGTCTGCTCTTGGACCCCAGGACTCTGAGTCAGTAAGTAACCCAGGTCACAGCAGCTTGAAACTTCTTTCACATCGCAGGCAGGACCTGGGTTAGTGACAGCTCTTTCAGAGACAACATAATCTCCAAGCACTGGTGGGCCTCCTTTCCAGTTTTTACACAGGTCGGCTGACACTGGATCCTTACCCAGGTACTTCCTGAGTATGACCCTGCTAGCTACCCAGGTAGAATTCCCAAGTAACTGGATCTGGGTAATTTTTCAGATACCCTTTTCCACTGAGCCGCAATGATGACATGGGTAATTGCTGCAGTGAAAAAGGAATATAAGACTTTGGCACTATTCCAGATCTTGTGCAGATGCACTAAATATACAATGCATATGCTAGTTTTTTAAGGGGGCAGAGACATTTGCACATGGTCCCACTCATGTCTTTAAATCAGGACTGCCATCAGAAATTGTGAGGCCCAGGACTGACAAAATATGCAGGGCTCCCTTTCCTCTTCACTTAGGGGTGCCTGGTGAGACCTCCGGTGTCGTAAACTTTGTTTATGAGAAATTATACTTGATAGACTCCAGTCCTGGGCCCCTTTCTGTCTGGGTCCGGAACTGGTGTCCCTGCACATCCCACTGATGGCTGTCATGCTTGAAATGATCCTGTCATTGCCCCTTTCCTTTGTTCCATAATGCACATGGAAATTGAAAGAACACAGAGGTATAGGGAGAAGCACCGTTAACATTGATATACGTTCAAATAGGTGAGTGAGACTAGAAAACAGTAAAGCAGCAAAAGAGTGTTGCAGGGCAGAGGCATCGACGGGTGTGGTGATACCCGGTGCGCGCTCTGCACGGTTACCCCTTGAACCGCCATGAAATGGGGACGTGGCCTGTTTCAAACGGGACATGGCCACATAGGGGCCCATTTTATTCAAACCATGGGCGTGGCATGCATCCCTGGAGATGCTGGCTTCCCCCACAGACGGGCCTGTCTTCAGTGGCGACACTTTGATGTCACCCCTTTTGTGGCCGTACCCCCACACACCTGAGTAGTGAAGCCACTGTTGCAAGGTTTATGGGACCTGGATCTGGCTAATGGTGCATCAATAAAAGTCAGGATTTATGGACAGATTTAACAATGAGTGATATTCTGGTTATCACTCATTACAAATGATAAATGGTGCTCCAGCCAATCAGCTTCTTGGTGTCATGTATTTGAAAAATTACAGTTAGGGCTTCATTGGTTGCAGCACTATTTAACATTCATAATGAGTGGCAACAAGAATATCACTCATTAAATCTGCCCCTTCGTGTTAACATTTTGACTCTCCACAACTCACTGGATGTTGTACTTTGAGGTTATAAGTAAAAAAGAAAACAAATGTCCAGATCACCATGTGGAAAAGTGTATTTCTTGTTCTGTTCTTAAAAAAAAGGTTAGCTGCCTTAAATCTGAACAGAGAGCTGTGTGAAAATGGTTTAATGTGCCACGCTGAGGTTTCTGTTTCAAGAGCACATGATGGAATGCAGGTTAGATAACTCCTGGGTATCGCTGAACTTTACAGACGCTCTGAGAATGTGTGTGTGTGTTTGTGTGTCTGCTGTTGTTATGCTTTAACACTATGAACTGCAAGTAGCTTGATGCAACTCAAATTATTACACGCATTGTTTAGATTGATATACTGTCTGTTCTCCAATCACTGTTTTGAAATGATCATAAAACAATTCATTGTATGGTATGTTTTATTATATTAAAAATAATAGTATTTTTGATTCTGCATATAATACTGGTTAGTGTTCGCCTCTGGAGACATTCTAACATAAGCTGAAAAAAGCCTCACAACTTTCCACCTCAAACACTGCCAATAAAATCCAAGCAGATCTTAAGTGGGCGAACTGAGCCGTTAGGAACACACATACATCCATTTAAATGAGTGGGGTGAAGTCTATTAAGAAAATGTAGCCTGCCAACTCTCCAACTGAAAGCCAGATTTATGGAAAACAAAGACGTCACTAGCATGGAAATAAATATTAGCATATTGCATGCAAACCTCATACACTATCCCTCATTCTACTACACTAAACGGCAATATATATATATATATATATATATATATATATATATATATATATATATATATATAGAACATGTGGGGTGTCCGGCACTCCTCGCTGAACAATGTACACGTGCCCGGGTGCCTTCCCCAGTGGTTGCACTGTTTCATTTTGTTTCCTCTGGTCCTGACGAAGGGCGACTGCCCGAAACGGCATTGACCGTTTAGAAGGAAAAAATAAATATCACCTGATTCACCAAAGACCTGGAGTGACGCCTGCTTTATCGGAGGTTATATATATTATATATATATATATATATATATATATATATATATATATACACACATATATAAAAACCCTCTCATCTCATTCAACAAAATTGTCCACTCTTATAGATGTCTATAGACTGTCTGGATTCTAGTATTTCCAAGTAAAATTATTGTGTTATGTTCTTTTCTAGACAAAAATAGGGTTATTGGGAAGTTGATGCAACTCTACCCCACACTCATAGGCAGGCACTGCAAATCATGTGCTTTTAGTCTGAGTCTGCTGCGGGGAGTAAAGCTTGTGTGACTGGTATTGATTATACTTCCTCTGGTTGGCTGATGGAATTGCAGAAGACCACACAGTTTATGCTACCTTTTCTAAAGGAAATGTTGAATATTTTCTCATAACCAAGAACAGAATGATAATAATCCTCCTCTTACTCAGAATTACTGTTTAAAGTTTGATGACAATATATGGAAATAAGGTGTGGTGTTATATAACAACAGTCACAAATTGGACATTCACAATGTCAACACGAGTATGACAACATGGGGGCTAGCCGAAAAAAACTGACTTACTACTCAACTGCGGACAGTTTTTAGTTGTGTTTCAACTATGCAGTTTCAGTTTTTTAAAGTCGAAACTGCATCAGCTAAACATGACTAAAAAAGCAGTCAAAAAGGTTGGAGTTGCTGCAGCCATCAGCAGCAGGTAAGTCAAAACTGGGCCACCGGGCCACCGGCTCCAGCAGTGTCTTCTTGGTTCCTGTGGTCATGTGAGTGTGATTTCCTGGTGCAGACTGATGTCTGAGGAAAGCGACAATTACAGTGAATATTCTTTTCCAAGCCCTAATGCTCCCTTTAGTGCCTAATCTTAAACTCCCCACCCACTGCATAGCCTAACCGTAGCCTCTTCCTAGTGCCTAATTCTCCGCCTCAATAGATTTACTTGTTTGTTACTTCACCATTGAAGGTAAAAAAAGATCAGTGAAACCAAGGCAGAACAAGGACACACATAAACACTTTCACACAGATTTTTTTGAGGATATGTAACATAGCTACTCAAATATCTACCTAAACCCAACAATGTGCCACCAGGTTAAGATTTCACTACAAAACATGACCTAGTGTACTAAAACAATAATTCTGTTGTGGTTTACTCAGTTAACAGCTAAACAACAATTCCCTCTTCAGCTAGACAATTCCTCAACTTCTCTGAAAGTGCCAGTTTAAATGACATTGGCCCTTATTCTGATCTGTGCGGCCAGATCAGAATATGCGGCCAGGACCGTGCAGGCAAATCCCCGCCTTCCATACGGATCGCCACCTCCGTCCGTACGCGGATATGTGGCGGTCCGCATGAAAGTGGACGGGGATACGCCTTCTCCATCTTGGGAGCAGCCCCTGCATTCGATGGTCGCCGAACATCGAATGCAGGGCCGCACGCTCCACCAGCGCCCGCCACCCTAGACCACACGGACACTTGTCCGTATGAAATCATGTATGGGGGCGGGCAGCTGACATCCGGCGATGTCAGATGCCCGCCCCCTACACATGCGTCACGGCTTCATTACCATGCATACGCCCTGCGTTTGCATGGGAACGCCCATGAAACGCGGGGCGTATGCATAGGGTAATGAGGCTAAGTAGCCCTTCACGCCCCTCTCCGCCCCCTGTGCGGCGTCTAAAGAATAGGTACGGTGAAACCGCCTGCACATGCGCAGAGTGACCTCTGCACATGCGCAGTCGGAAACCATCGGCGGTCTGACCGCATGCGGAAAAATCCGCACCGATCAGAATAAGGGCCATTGTGTTGAACGCCTTGGTTTTATTAACCATTTTGGAATCTGAGTTTTGTCCAACATGCTCTTTTAATTCTGTTCAGCTCTAGCCCCAAATAAAGGCCTTATGCTTAAAACACATAGGTGTCTTTCAGTTTAAATGTTTGACAGGAAAACAGGCATTAAATTATTTTTTGCAGGTAAACTGATAATATTTGGAAGCTGGTTAAACCCTCACACAAAGAAATGTTCCTAAGTAGACTTTTTAGGACCTTACTAGCTGGCCAAGGGCCCAATACTCAAATGTATTACATGTGTTCCCATGCCTAATGTCCAACTTTAACCTCAACCCATGGTCTAATTCTCAAATCTACTACTGTTGCAATTGAACTATTGTCCAACTTCACTGTTAGCCAAGGTAGAATTGAAGATAGTTTGAGGTGGCCCATGGCCTCCTACATGGTTTTGCATTTGACATATTTTTTAGGTGAACTGGAAAGTGATCTGTTAAAATAAAGGTTTTTTTTTTGGTGTAAAAAAATCTGATTTTTTTTTCTGTGAGGGGGCATGCTATTTTTATTTATGTGCTTGAAGCAGATTAATATATATTTACATTTTTTTTTATTTTTTTTTACACATTCGCCAGCAGGGGGCCGGTAGCCGAGAGACGCTCATTAGATATTCATATATTCACTGCTCCCGCTCATTACATATGCCGAGCGGGAGCAGTGCAGCGGCTCCCTACCCCAGTCCCCTGCCAGCTCTCCTGGCAGCTTCTGCTGCCTGTGTTCCTGGGAGCCCTTCTTGTGCCCCACAGTGTCCGGCGCAGACAGGGAGGCTTCCATGTCCCTGCCTGCCACAGTCCCCCTGCGGCGTTTGCCGGAGGGGTTAAAATTCGCCATCAGGGGCAGTGAGCCCCTGCGGCATTGAATACAGCAACAGGGAGGGCTGGCAGGGAATGCTCCAGCCCTCCGGAACATGGAGACTGTGCAGTGAATCCTAAAAAGGATTCGCTGCAAATGCTGAAAAACCTCATTGAAGACTGCCCTTTCTGTGCAATAATCGACATACTTGATTACTTTGGAATTTTTCTGCATTTTTATTCATATGTTTTATTGTTACAGAAATATATATTGAATATTATTTTTATTAAAAAAAGGGCTTGTATCTGTATTTGTGCTCTCATTTTATTTTTGTTGAATTCGGATGAGCAACTACCCAGTTTGTTTTATCACTGTTTCCAATTGTAAAGCGCAATGGAATTTGCTGCATTATAGAAAAAACTGTTAATAAATAAATAAATATGTTTTCAAGTTAGCAATGTAGATGTTTGAGCACATTCATGGCACTATGGTATAAACTATTATCGAGAGCCTGAGGTTTTGTGGTTTGGTTCCATATTAAAGTATTCCAGCTGAAAACCAGAAAACAAGGAATGAGAACGTACTTTCAGATGCTTTGCTTGTACAATGATCCATCTGAATTTGAGAGAAGAATAAAAGACAGGTGTAAATATGTTACTTAATCCTATATTCCCACAATCACAGTTTTTTCGACTGTTAGTGCAGAGCTGTCCAGAAGACATTGGGCCTGCTTCATACTCACAGCCCGTTCAGACTGCATCAGAATTCGCAGCCAAAGCGATGAAATGACCTTGCATTCATAAGGTGATTGACAGCTAGCGGCCCTTTATGGGCGGCACACCTGCGTTTTCTGGAAGTGCTTGAAAAGCACAGGGAATGCAGCGCTGTTGAGAGGGGTGGGGGTGCTGACATCAGCAGCGGCCTCCATCTCCCCATGGCCAGAGCAGCACTGAGTAAGTCTAGACTACTTGCCAGCTGTGAACAGGGGATAACCCTTTCAATGGTCAGTGATTGCGAATGGATTTCCCGCTGTGTGCACTCCTGCAAATGCATTGGCAGCCATGCACAGTGGCGGGGGGAATATCTTGCGGGGTGGTGTTTACTTGATCGATGGGCTCTAAAGATTCACAGCCCAGCAATCAGGTCCGAATTAGGCCATTTGAGTGGTCCTAAGCAGAAACCATCATTAAAGTATATGTTAAGTGCATTAGGCAATATCATTTATGTTTGTATGTTCCATTTTGTTTCTTTTTGTTATGTTTATACTTTTGTTATAATACTCCTGTTTCACATACATCTGCACCTTAAAAGAGTAATTTGATCACGTAATAAACAGTGTTAGCTAAATGACAGGCAGAAGTATCTACTTTGCCATCAACTTTTTGCCGAGCACGCTAAGCAGGTTCATTAACGCGCCTGTAAGCTCAGCATCGGTGTTGTATACTATGTATTAATAAGCCTCACCATTTTAATAAGCTTTCATGCTTCTGAATGCTGCAGGCAACTTCAAAGTTCATGCAACTAGAAACAAAAACCCAACGTGTCTGAGTACCGCTCAAAGTGGTTGTAGTTGCCAGGATCACAATCCTTGATTTACTGCACTATGCAAGAATCCATAGACTATTGTGGGAGTTTGTGCATCTGCAGGTGCAACACTGTATTGCCCATTGATTTTATGCTAACCTCAGCAGTTGCATCAGCTCCATGCTAGGTGCAAAAGATCTAGCAAAAACAGACTTGCCCCCGAATCACAGAAAGCTACATGCCAATGACACCAACAGGACACTCCTACAAGTTAGGCCAGATCTGTGAAATCACAGTGTCACTGCACTGTTGACGCCATGACATGGCCAAGGGGTATGGAGACATAATAAATAAAAATATCTAAGTGGATGAGGTGCTAGTCCAGGTATTATTATTATTATTATAATTTTATAAGGCGCCACAAGTGCTTTGCAGCGCAGTACAAAGGAACAGTACAGGGAAACAACTTAGTATTACATTGAATAAATAACAAAAATAGAGTACAGGTAAAGAGTGCCACAGTTCAATACACATTACAGCTTAAATATAAAGTAGTGAGGACTCAATCAACATACTACTAGAGTCTTGTGGCCAATGATGGAGATGAGTATATGCGGACAGAGATGGGCACTGAGTATGGGAGAGCTGTGAGTGAAATGTGAAGAGAAGAGGGCTTTGATGACACGAGGGAAGAGAGCCCTGCTCTGAGGAGCTTACAATCTAGTAGGAAGGGGAGAAAGACATTACATAAGGTGCAAGCAAGTGGGTGGTGGCTAGATAGCAGGATGTCAACAGACAGGGGGTCGGAGAACCAGCCTCAGGACTAGTTTATGCAGCGGAAGGGTATGCTTTGATGAATAGGTGAGTTTGTAAGTGCCCGTTTGAAGCTTTGCAGGGTCGGGGAGAGGCTAAGGGAGTGTGTTCCACTGAAGGGGTGAAGTCCTGAACTCTAGCATGGGAAGCAGTGATCAGGGTCGAGGAGAGACGACAGTCGTCGCCTGACCGTAGAGGGCGGGAGGGTGTATGAATAGTGATAAGGTTAGAGATATTTGGAGCAATGGAATTAGATGGCCCTGTAAGTGAGTGTGAGATGTTTGAAGAGGATTCTGTAGGGGAATGGGAGCCGGATTTTGTTGAAGGGGAGTGGCAGAAGTAGAGCGTCGGGAGAGAAAGATAAGCCTGGCTTCAGAGTTGAGGACAGATTGGAGAGGAGCCAGTTGGGATCGAGCAAGGCCAGTGAGGAGAAAATTGCAGTAGTCGAGCCGTGAGATGACCAATGAGTGGATGTTAAGCCTAGTTGCGCTCTCTGTGAGAGAAAAGGCCTGATGCGAGCAATGTTGCATAACTGGAACCAACAAGAATGGGCCAGAGCTTGGATGTGGGGTGCAAAGGAGAGGGAGGAGTCAAGAGTGACACCCAGGCAGTGGAGTTGTGGAACGGGAGAGATGTAGGGGGTGTGGCTCTGGGTGGGGGAAAGATGATGAGTTCAGTTTTGTCCATATTGAGCTTCAGAGACCGCTCAGACATCCAGGAGGAGATAGCGGAGAGGCAGTTGGAAACCTGAGAGAGAGAACAGTGGGGGACAAATCAGGAGAGAAGAGGTAGATTTGTGCGTCGTCCGTTAATGAGTGCACCCAGAGAAGAGAAGGGGACCAAGAACGGAACCCTGAGGAGCACCGACAGGAAGGTGGTGAGGTATTGCCAGAGGCAGAGACTGAGAAGGAGCCGTTGGTGAGGTAAGAGGAAAACCAGTTGAAGACCGTGCCAGAGAGGCCAATGTTTTGGAGTGTATGGAGGAGGAGAGGGTGATCCACAGTTTCAAAGGCAGCAGAGAGGTCCAAAAGGATAAGCAGAGAGAAGTGGCCCCTGGATTTGGCTGAGAGCAGGTCATTGGTGACTTTCACTAGGGCAGTTTCAGTGGAGAGCAGTGGGCGAAATTTGGGGTATTAACAATAAAGTGGACTCATCCATGATATGGGTCAACACATTCTCCACGGCCAGTACAGCGTTAAACACAGTAGCCAGAAACCATTGGCCATAAATACAAAATGATCCAGCACTTACTACCTTAAAAGACAAGCACCTGCTCTCCTGCTTCAAACGGGGCCGAAACATTAAAGATATGCTGGTACGCTCAGACATCTCTAAGTTTACCCTCACAGTGGACACACATTTCTTAACCAAAAAAACACGCGTCTACAAATGCCTGGGATGTGTCACCTGTTCCTATATGGAAACAGGGGACTCTTTCTCACATCCACACACTGGCAAAAAAAATCAGTATCCGCCACGTACTGGGTTGCAATAGTCAGTTGGTTGTGTACTATATCAGGTGTCCCTGTGATAAGTATTATGTGGGCAAAACATCGTGTACCTTCAAAGAAAGAATGGCACAACATAGGAGCACAATCAAATCGGCCATTAACGGCAAGCCAAACGATCAACCTGTTGCCAAACACTTTCAACAACACAGACACAGTATGGCGAAACTAAGGTACAAAATGATAGACCAAGTAAAAAGTAATTCAAGGGGAGGTGACAGAAACAAAGCTCTTCTACAATTAGAGACCAAATGGATCTCACAACTCAATACGGTCCAACCTCACGGGCTTAACGAATACCTATCTTTCAGCAGCTTCTACTGACGTGCTGTCATTCCGCAAACTATCTAACAAACTGTCTTAACTACCTTGCCTAAATAAATGCGTAACTGTTACAAATGTCACAAGCACTATGGATACAATTGTTTATATGTTTATTATACAGTGTTCCAATATGTTGCTGTTATACTGGGGATACTTTCTGCTTGTTTAGTTTTCTGTATTTCCATAGCATTAATTAATTGACACGCAAAACACTTATTGTGTTGATGTAATTATTCACTTTGTAATCTTTGTCATAGATGCTGGCCGAGTCCATTACCAATGACGTCACAGACCCACGGGGGCGGGTGTTTGCACGAGTTTTTTTCACTGTATTATCTGCACCTATAAATGCAAGTCTTGTACCTTTATTTGTATTCCTGATGACGGTTTAAGTTCAAACCGAAACGTAGAATGACATAAAAATAAAGATCCTTTCTTTATTCACTTTAACCTTGAGTGCCGCTTCATCTATTCTACTCTACAAATTTGCAGCAGATGGCACCGGGCAAATAAACCATTTGGAAGCTAGAGTGCCGGATATACCTTATATATATATATATATATATATATATATATATATATATATATATATATATATATATATATAGTGCAGGAGATATGGCACTCGCGGCGACTTGGATAAAGAAGATTCAGGAGACGGTGTGTGAACCAATCAACGTTTCATTCAATCAAGAATTTCGTCAGGATTATATCAAAATATTAAACATTATGCTTACCTTATATCCCCCATTCCACGCTGGATTGTCCGTCCCCTGACGCTGGACCCGGAAGTGGCGCTTCCAGATGACGTCATGACGTCTGCAGCCCGGCCCGCAGACGCTCTGACACTGTTCCACGTCCTATCCCAGGGTCAGTTGCCATGGAGACGGTGCGCTGTCAACCAAACAGAGTGTAGATAGGGATAAGGCAGCTATATATACAAACATATAACATTACAATATCAAAAATAACCACCAACTATAACATAAAGCAGACTAAAGTTCAGAAACATATCAAAACAGCAAAAGTATATACATCATCATAGATGCATATTCATAATAAACAGGAAATCGGCATAGTGTCATTTAATCCTCTAGGGTGGATTGTGTCCAATTTATTAATCCAAAACGCCTCTCTCCGTAAGAGAACAAGATTTCTATCACCACCACGGGACAGCGGGGGGATGAAATCTATCATGCGATATTTTAGAGATGTAAGACCATGCCGAAGTTCAAGGAAGTGTCTCGCCACCGGTTGCTCACTGGAACCGGAATTGATGGCGGCTTTGATGGCCGATCTATGTGCTGTCATTCTCTCCTTGAACTTACGGCTGGTCTTACCCACATACGAGAGCCCACAGGGGCAACTTATAAGGTATACCACGAATGAGCTCTCGCATGTTAAATGATGGCGAATCTGGAATTTAACCCCAGAATGAGGGTGACAGAACACGTCTCCGGATATTAAAAATTTACAGGTGGTACAAGGACATTTAAAACATCCAGGTTTTTTATGGGAGAGGAAGTGGCCCACTGGGGATGAAGCAGGTTGTAATATATCTGTTTTCACAAGCCAACTGCGAATATTGCGGGGGTTGGAATAGCACGGCACCAAGGTGGTATTATTAAGATTAAGGTCCTCATCAGATTTTACAATACTCCAAAGACGTTTAGAGATTTCCTTAATCTGTGGTGCTGAGGTATTGTATTGGGTCACCCAAGGTAACCGATCTACATTGGTTCTAACCACCCTGTTATCCAACAACTGTCTTCTATCCAATCCCAGTACTTTAATCTTGGTCTCCACCAAGGACTCACGTGGATAACCTCTAATGACAAATTTTTCAATTAATTCATCTATTTGATGACTGGCCATAGTTATGTCGTTGTTAATTCTAAACATCCTTAACATCTGTGAATATGGCAATCCTGCCTTCAGACTTCTAGGATGACAACTATCCCAATGTAGAAAAGTGTTCCTATCGGTCTTCTTGATAAAAACAGAGGTATTGATGGCAAAATTGTTAACCCTGATGAGGACATCAAGAAACTCAATTTCGCATTGGCTGCTTTTGTATGTGAATTTCACAGGGTGAGCAGCACCATTAATATGAGTGAAGAGGTCAACAAGATCACCCAACTCCCCCCGCCACACAAACAGAAGATCGTCTATGTAGCGGGTGAAGAAGGGGATGCGTGCGGCCACCTCATCTCTACAAAAGAAAAAATTATGTTTGACATCGAACATATAGATGTTCGCGTATGTAGGGGCCACTGAGGACCCCATAGCACACCCCTTAATTTGTAAGAAGTGCTGCCCATTAAACCTGAAAAATTTTTTTGTCAAAATCATCTCCAATAGTTCCATCCAGAAATCAATAAGGTCTGTGTCAAAAGTACCATTAGAAACCAATAACCTACGGACTGACGCTAGTCCCGCCGCGTGGGGTATTACGGTATAAAGGCTAGTTACATCAGCTGTAACTAGCCAACCATCATTAGGTAAATTACCAAAAGTCTCCAACTTTTTGAGCAAAGTAGTGGTATCTAATAAAAAATGCTCATGTCCCTGTATAAGGGGCTGTAATATGGTATCTAAATAGATTGCCACTGGTTGGAAAAGGGACCCCCTGGCCGAGATGATAGGGCGCCCCGGCGGGGGGTCTAGTCCCTTATGGACTTTCGGCAATGTATATAGGATGGGCATGATAGGAAATTTAGGAATGAGTATTTGACACAGATCCCTACTGATTAAGGAATTCATACATGCTCTATCCAAAATGCATTTCAACTGTTCAGAAAATGTAGTCGTAGGATCTGACTTCAATTTAGAATAAACCTCAGGGTCTGACAATTGTCTGAAAATTTCGTTGCAATATACATCACAATCCTGTACTACAATTCCACCCCCCTTGTCCGCGGGTCGAATGACTATACGGTCATTTTTGGATAAATTCTGTAGAGCCTCACGTTCAAGGGGGGAGAGATTGCAGTAGGGAGCAACAAACTCATTTACAGCGGTGGATACCTCTGAATCCAATAAACGCATAAAGGTCTTAATGCTAGAGTTATTCGATAGAGGGTCAAAAGAAGACCTCATTTTAAACTGCTTTAATTCATTAGGTAGAGGCACACAATGTTCCACCGGAGGCGATGGATTTTTATAGAAGTATTCCTTGAGCTTGATCTTGCGCTGTAATTGATGCTTTTCAGCATGCCAGTTCAATGGATTGAAGTGGGAAGACGGCACATAAGATAATCCCTTACTGAGCACTGATTTCTCAGCTTCAGTTAAGTTATGTGTAGAAAGATTAAATATTATTTCTTCTTGGTGCCTGCGGGTGGCTTGTTTCCACGTCCTCTGGCGTTGATTCTGCCTCCCACGTCGAGTGGCTCTACGAGCGGGCCGCCTTGAGTACGTGTCTTCACCCCTAAAGGGACCGACTTCTTTCCTCTGGCTTGGACATTTTCTGTGTCACTAGCTGAACTTATGAACTCAGCTGAGGTATCGGTGTCGACATTGGTCTTAGGATATTTTTGTCTCCTAAAGAATGGTTGGTACTTATGTAGTATCTGGGCTGCCGATTTTTTGATTGTATGCCTTAAGTTAAGGCATACAATCAGATGCGATGCGATGCGATATCGCATCGCATCGCATACGATGCGATGCGATGCGATGCGATGACCCGATTTTTCCATAGGATTCAATGTTAAAATGGACTGAGTCCATTTTAACATGGAATTCAATGGGAAAAAGGGGTCCTTTTCATACCCCTACTATCCAAGTGGGCATGGAGTTGGATATAAACCTGTGGCGAGCGTAGCGAGCCACCGAGCCCGAAGCGTGGCGAGCGAAGCGAGCCCCGCGAGGGGACGGTATTCTGTGTCCCCTCGCGGGGCTCGCTACGCTCGCCACGCTTCGGGCTCGGTGGCTCGCTACGCTCGCCACAGGTTTATATCCAACTCCATGCCCACTTGGATAGTAGGGGTATGAAAAGGACCCCTTTTTCCCATTGAATTCCATGTTAAAATGGACTCAGTCCATTTTAACATTGAATCCTATGGAAAAATCGGGTCCATCGCATCGCATCGCATCGCATCGCATGCGATTTGGTCGGGTGCGATGCGATGGACCCGATTTCAAAATCGGCAGCCCAGTTACTACATAAGTACCGAATGGTTTTCTTCTGGAGTCACTGCGACCCTGATTAGAGGTCCCGGATAGCCAGTTATATACCTGATGGGTTTCATAGTCCCGTTCAACTTTAATGAATTTTTCTTTTTTAAAAGCAATAAGATCTTTTTTATAAGTCGACAATTGTGTTGACAGTTTGGTTACCCAATCTGTGTCAGAATCTGCTGTTAGAATAGGCATATGGACGGTTTCAAACTGTTTAATCTTCTCTTGATACTGTGTGATCTCCTTATTAGAATGCTCGATCACGAGCAATATTAGATCCATCGCACATTTATTAGTAATGGCGATCCATTTGGCACAGAAATTTGAATCATAACGTCCAATAGTGGGGCAGTTCTTAACACGGAAGCCCCGTGGGATTTTTTTCTGACGAAAATAGTCGCTTAATGATATAGCGTGGTACGTATAATCTATTTCCTTCTTTTTAAGTCTTAGTAGATCCTTGTAAGCAATATCGGCCGGTTTGGCCTCTGAGGCATCAAACAATTGTTGTTTGTGTATAATACCGTCAGCATCTGATTCCGAGTAGCTGAACAAATCATATTGTGGGATGATGCGAGGGTTGAATGCCTCGTTTGATTCACCACCATTAGCCATAATAATAAAATTGCTTACAATAGGAAATCGCCCAGTGTGTATGGAAGTCCAATCACTGTAGCTGCGCTTATCGCGTTGGTCACTGGCAGTTTGATCCAGCAGTGAAAACACCAATGAACACAGTGCTCCACAACCATAAATCACCACGGTGGAAATGACAGCAATAAATCTGGTTTAAAAAATTACAAGTATTGCCACTGAATGTCCTGTACGCGACAGTGTCCTGTGGGGATAATTCCACTGATACTTGCTGGTTGCCTTGGCCCGGTTCACTCCTTGGTAGAGGTGTGTTCCGATATATAGCTGCAGAAGCCCGGCACTCCCAATGACTGAAATAACTGCACCCGGTGCCCCTATCAGAGGGGGATAATGTATAGTGCAGGAGATATGGCACTCGCGGCGACTTGGATAAAGAAGATTCAGGAGACGGTGTGTGAACCAATCAACGTTTCATTCAATCAAGAATTTCGTCAGGATTATATCAAAATATTAAACATTATGCTTACCTTATATCCCCCATTCCACGCTGGATTGTCCGTCCCCTGACGCTGGACCCGGAAGTGGCGCTTCCAGATGACGTCATGACGTCTGCAGCCCGGCCCGCAGACGCTCTGACACTGTTCCACGTCCTATCCCAGGGTCAGTTGCCATGGAGACGGTGCGCTGTCAACCAAACAGAGTGTAGAGAGCTCATTCGTGGTATACCTTATAAGTTGCCCCTGTGGGCTCTCGTATGTGGGTAAGACCAGCCGTAAGTTCAAGGAGAGAATGACAGCACATAGATCGGCCATCAAAGCCGCCATCAATTCCGGTTCCAGTGAGCAACCGGTGGCGAGACACTTCCTTGAACTTCGGCATGGTCTTACATCTCTAAAATATCGCATGATAGATTTCATCCCCCCGCTGTCCCGTGGTGGTGATAGAAATCTTGTTCTCTTACGGAGAGAGGCGTTTTGGATTAATAAATTGGACACAATCCACCCTAGAGGATTAAATGACACTATGCCGATTTCCTGTTTATTATGAATATGCATCTATGATGATGTATATACTTTTGCTGTTTTGATATGTTTCTGAACTTTAGTCTGCTTTATGTTATAGTTGGTGGTTATTTTTGATATTGTAATGTTATATGTTTGTATATATAGCTGCCTTATCCCTATCTACACTCTGTTTGGTTGACAGCGCACCGTCTCCATGGCAACTGACCCTGGGATAGGACGTGGAACAGTGTCAGAGCGTCTGCGGGCCGGGCTGCAGACGTCATGACGTCATCTGGAAGCGCCACTTCCGGGTCCAGCGTCAGGGGACGGACAATCCAGCGTGGAATGGGGGATATAAGGTAAGCATAATGTTTAATATTTTGATATAATCCTGACGAAATTCTTGATTGAATGAAACGTTGATTGGTTCACACACCGTCTCCTGAATCTTCTTTATCCAAGTCGCCGCGAGTGCCATATCTCCTGCACTATACATTATCCCCCTCTGATAGGGGCACCGGGTGCAGTTATTTCAGTCATTGGGAGTGCCGGGCTTCTGCAGCTATATATATATATATATATATATATATCTAGTATCCATTTGTGTCTCCAAAATACTGCCATCTGTTGGCAGCGAGTGAAACTACTTCTCTACACTTTGAGGAGACATTTTTGGGCTTTAAAATTATTATTAGGATTATTTATGATTACAACAAATATGGATATAGGAAGCAGCGCTGGGGATGGAGAGGAACACACATGCAAATGGGATTGCCTATAAAATTTGCAATTTAATTAAACACAAAAAAGTATAATAATGAAATAATTAATAAAAGATAAAATATCAGCAAATAGTCCCTTAGAACATTTTTGTAGATGTCCCCTTAGGCAGATGACAGTTCTGTGGCAATATTTTGTATCCCTTTTTCCAAAGGAATAGGCAGTGTTAGTAATGACAATAGATTTTACAAGGTAGTCTCACCACTTGTTAATGTGTGTTTTTCCGTGCTTGGGTCCTGGTGTCCTCACTATGATGCGGTTGGGCTCTTATGGTAAGGTGCCACTGGAGGAAGATCTCAGGCCTTTTGGTGCTTTCCCAGTGGTGGTGGTCCTTCTGTAAATATAATATGTAAGGATGCCAAATTGATGTCCTGCCAGTGTGAGTAGTCAGGGGATGCCACAGACAGTTCTGCCGTATGGGTGCGGGTCCAGTACACCAACGCGTTTTGCTGATATGTGTTCAGCTTTTTCAAGGTGATATAGCTGGTTAGACCATGTGGGTTTATATACCCTCAAATAATTAGAAATCACATGCACATGTTTGGGCAATCCCATTAAATATCAAAAATAAAATTCATTTGACATATACCAATATATGTTGAGATACAGAAGACAAACCTATATTCCTATTTTTTTAATAATAGCTAAAAATGAGTAGTGTAAATACAATAAATAAAGAAAAAAAAATCAATTGATTTACCGGAAGGCTGTGTTTCCGTCACACTTCCGGGACTCAGAGCCCGACGTGACGAGTTTCCGGCCTTTGGCATTTAACTTTGTTTTAAGCCCAGTGTGTTTATTTTATTATTGGTTAACCAATTACCTTGTCTACACTCTTTGCACATGTGCTGTGATTCCTATTCATGTTATGTAAATGAGACGTACTTGGCAAAATCCAGCAAGAATGTGTGTAAGATATAGGGAGCTGTAGAATGTAATGAGCCGGGAGTCGTTAGTCAGCCTATACCCTAATTAAGGCTTTCTGAGGTCAGATGCATTGCTCAGTTGAACTGACATTGCTTATTGATCTCATTTTGATGTAAATGAAAAGCTTCCCCTGCAGGCAGCCCGTATTACCGCAAACAGTGCTGACAGTTTGCTGAGAACAAGGAGATTATTGACGAGGATAATTAGAAACCTAAAATGACATGTAACAGACACATATGGCAATATGGAAAGAAAGCAAAACCTTTAGCAGCAGTCATTATCTCTCAGGAATTAAAGGTAGTGTCCCTGATGTGCAATGTGTCAGGACAATGAGGAGATCTCATCTATGTTTAGAAAAAAAACAACATGTATATTAGATGTGTAATCACAGATAGGATGAGATTAGATTTAAAATTGATGGCATGGATATGAACCACTTGGACCATATAATCTGCTCATGTACATGCACACACTAGGGCAGGCATGTCCAAACTATGGCCCTCCAGCTGTTGTGAAACCCATCATGCTTTGCCACAGTTTTTCTATTAAGGAATGCTAAAACCATGGCAAGGCATGCTGGGATGTGTAGTTTCACAACAGCTGCAGGGCCATAGTTTGGACATGTCTGCACTAGGGTGTCAGGAGCCAATTCGCCTACCAGTATAATATTGGATTGTGGGAGAAAACTGGAGTACTCAGGAAACCCACGCAAACATGGCATGGTGAGACTATAATAACTCCACACATTGAGGGCCATGCTGTTAATTAAACCCATGGCATAATGCAACCATTACACTATCTATAGATTAAGTAATGAACATAATGTTACAAACGATAAGTATTCCAAATGTGTAATTGTAATCATTTGGGATATATATTTCAACTTTGAACATTACTTAAAATAGAGGAAGCTCCTTTGACCCATTACAGTCAGATGCTATAGTGAGGACCAAATTGTGTAGTACATTAGGATACAAATTGATACATTTTGTAAATTATAGAAGCAATTGATGAAACATGAGATTAAGGGCCTTATTTTGGTTCACTCTTTCTGACAAAATCCTTCCTAGATGGGCAAAACCATGTGCACTGCAGGTGGGGCAGATGTTACTTGTGCAGAGAGAGTTAGATTTGGGTGGGGTTTTACTTCAAAGTGAGATCTATATTGAAGTGTAAAAATAAAGCAGCCAGTATTTTCCCTGCACAGAAACAAAATTACTCACCCAAATCTAATTCTCTCTGCACATGTTACATCTGCCCCCCTGCAGTGCACATGGTTTTGTCCATCTAAGAAGTATTTTGTCAGAAAGAGTGAACCAAAATAAGGCCCTAAGCCTCTTGTGCAATATATGTATCTCTCACTTCCACCATCAAAACTGGAATGGTTTTAAACATTGGATATACATATGACTATCATTTGGTTTGGATGTATGTGTGGTCCTTAGGTGGTATTCACTGCATCTGGAGTGCACCCTTAACAGTGACCAAAAACAGGATACAAACTCTGGGACTAGAGCACAATAGACATTAACACATATCCGACCTTTTAACAAGAAGAAAGGGACATGTTGATGGTGACCGTGATCTTCACCGGATGGGTGAGTGATCATCATCGGCAAAAAGCCTCAGCCGCTCAATTTTTTACCTATACAATACTCTTGCATGGGTGCTCAATGCCCAACAAACAGGTGATCACAATGGAAAGCAAACAGACACACACACAATTATTGGTACTTATGTAGTATCTGGGCGCCCGATTTTAAAATCGGGTCGGAAAAATCGCATCGAATCGCCTCGAATCGCATCCGATATCGCATGCGATCTGATGCGATTTTCCATAGGATTCAATGTTAACATAGTCCTGTTCATTTCCCCACTATCCAAGTGGGCATAGAGTTGTTTCTATAAAGCGTGGCGAGCGTAGCGAGCCACCGAGCCCGAAGCGTGGCGAGCGTAGCGAGCCCCGCCAGGGGACGCGGAAAACATTTTAAGTAATCCGCGTCCCCTCGCGGGGCTCGCTGCACTCAGTGCTGCCTCCTCCCTTACCCCCCGCCTGATGTGCCGCTGCTCTACCCTACCCCCTGGATGACACCAGCAACCTGGCAATAAGCCAGGTCACTTTGAGCAGCAAACAGTGTAAATGCCGGGTCAATCCTGGGACAAACCTGTGTCCATATCCAAGGTGCGACACAGCATTTGCATTGCAAAAGGGTTATTAGTCACTATGCTGGATCATTCTTTGGCTATTGTAGGAGAAACTCATCAGCCTACCATTGTTAACAAATACTCTAACACCTCTCATGCTAGGGCCACTTAACTGAAATCTGCCATATACTGTACTATTCACTATACACTTTATGGGTTATTCTGGTTCACTCGCAAAGGCAAATTCCTTCTCAAATGGACAAAACCATGTGCGCTGTGGGGGGAGGGGGGCAGATGTAACTTGTGCAGAGAGATTTAGATTTGTGTGGAGATCTATATTACAGTGTAAAAATGAAGGAGTCAGTATTTTCCCTGCACAGAAACAAAATACATCACACAAATCTAAATCTCTCTGCACATGTTACATCTGCAGTATACATGGTTTTGTCCATTGAGAAGAAATTTAACTTTGCGAGTGAACCAGAATAAGGCCCATACTCTGTACAAACTCTAAGGGGGGAATTCAATGTGCCACCGCTATTCCCGAAGGGGGAACTAGAGGCGGATCCCTCTTCAATGCTGTCTTTAGCGACAGCATTGAAGCGGGATCACAGCAGGACGGGGCCGAATTTAGAAGCTATTCGGCCGTGAATTGTCGCGATCCCAACCGCAGATCGACAATCCACGGGCGTTTTCATATCCACGCCCCCTTTGTGCCATTGAATCCCGTCTGTTGTTCAGCTGTCGATCAGACCGCAAACCGGCCAGGATCACGGCTGTAGGTCAATGATTCACAAACTTTTTTGAATCACAGCACCTTACAGCATCAGAATGTTTTCAAGGCACCCCTATGACAAATGTTTCTTATTGACAAATTCGGAAAAATAATAATAATAACAATAATAATCATTTAAAAAAAAAAAAATGAAGTACGGACCAGTCTCCATACCCAGAGCATTTTTAGGACCAGTGGCTACCATTTGGTGCTTTCCATACAGGGCTCACCTAAGCCCCTAACCTGGACGGAGGTGATATACTAAAAAGGAGAGTGCTACTACCACTTGATACCTACCGCGGGACTATATGGACACACTGCATAAACTTACCACCACTGGCAACCAGGAGACGATAAAGGAACGGACCCACTAAATGAGTGAAATCTACAAATACGGTACCGTATGAACTGGACAATATTGAACCAACCTCTGCAGATTTTTTCTTTTTACTCCATGCCCCCTTTCCCCCTGGTTTTACCTGTTACATTGCCCATAAATATTAGGAACTGATCCTGGTCCACCACTCTAAGGCACCCCTGCCAGTGTCCTGATGCACCCCTGGGTGCCTAGGCACACAGTTTGGGAACCACCGCTGTAGGCTGTAGTTTCTCTATTTAACCACAGTTCTACTTCCTAATTAAGATCACACTGAGAGCAAGAGACATCAGATATTTAAACGTATGGAGCACACAGTGAACATTTCATGGATAATCGACCTTCCTCTCTATGTGGCGGCTGGCCATAGTCCCTTGATAGGAAGTATTCACATACAGATATATAATGTGGGAGTAGGTATAACCAAATTATATTATTAGAATAATCTGGGCCATGGGCCCAGATCCTTCACTAGGAGCCTGCCTACTTGCTGCACACCTGGTAACCTGGGACTAATGCCAGTCACCTTTCACAGGGCTCAGGATTAGCACCTGCCTATTTATATACAGATTGACCTTGGCCTGATGCCCAGAGTCACTAAATTATTCTTAGGCTTTAAGTTTGTCTACCCACGGGCACTTGTAAGTAACCTTACATAGTGCCCAGATCACTTAATTCGCGTAGAGTGGGCACGCATACCAACCGGACATAGTTTATTCTACTGTGGAACAGGCAGAGGAGCTTACCTATTATGCCATAGTCCTAGTGCCTGGTTATGCCCATGGGTCTACTGCATGACTGCTGGTAGTCTAGTGATTACAAAGGTGGTCAGCCTCACCTGCGCACGCAGGGGGGGTTTCCGAGTATCTAGAACCCCCCCACTGCCCCGCGATCAATCGCTGCTGCTGACATATTTTTATTTTAAACACAGCCCCGTTCAGACTGTTTGGCTGCTGGCAGCTGCCTTTCGTTGCACTGAGAGTGACAGGGTGCTGCAGGGCTAGCTGTAGGTAGGGGGTGCTGTATACAAAGGCAGCCTACAGTCTTCCCAGACAGTGCTCCATGGCAGGCTGGGAGAGGGGACGAGCAGCTGGCGTGAGTGTATTATCTGACCATGGTGTTATGCTGGGGCCTCAGGGGCTGTCCTGATGTTTGTTTGGGGGTTGGAGGGTGTAGGCTATGTGTACATGATGGTTGCATGGTATGTGTGTGTAGATGATGTGTGTATGCTATGTGTGTGTTCCTGATTATGTATGTGTGTTTGTGTAACTGGTATGTGTATGTATGGTATGTGTGTGTTGATGATGTGTATACTACTGTATGTGTGTGTTCCTGATTATGTATGTGTGTTTGTGTAACTGCTGATTTGTTTATGTGTGGTATGTGTGGTATGTGTGTGTGTGAATTATGTATATATTTGTTTGTGCATGATGTGTGTATGTATGCATGCTATGTGTGTATTTCTGTGTATGTGATGTGTGTTTGTATATGTGTGTACATGATGTGTGTATGTAAGGTATTTGTGTGTATGTATGGTATGCATATACGTGATATATGGTTTGTGTGTGTGTAAATGATAGTATATATGTGTGTAGGTAGAGCCCCCCCCCCCCCCCAGCTGTCAGGGGAAGTGTGCGGTCGGCATCCCCGCCGGCTCCTGGCTCCCCGCTGTACCTGGGAGACGTGCACTGCTATTTAAAATTCACATCTCCCGCTTGACCGCGCTAGCCAATAGGCACTCGCGGTCCAGCAGCCACCAGTTGATTGGCTGCTGGACCGCAAGCGCCTATTGGCTAGGGGTCCAGCGGGAGACGTGAATTTCAAATAGCAGTGCACGTCTCCCAGGTACAGCGGGGAGCCGGGAGATATCGAGGGAGATGGCGCGGCAGATGAGAGTGCAGGGGAGCGGGCGAGCTGGCAGTGCCGGCACAGCTCCGGTGCCATGATAGCTTCCAGTGCCAGGAGCTGGTACTCCACCGGCACCGCCCTCGCTACGCCTCTGCTAAGGACACTGCAATGATTATGTTAGCCTGTTTTACAACAGGCTTGCTTAAAATAATAATAAAAAGAACACACTAACCAACATTCCCCAGCTCTTTCTCAGTGATTTCATCAATAAATACAACATAACTGGATATTTGGAAACCGAGACAAAAAAAGTAAAATATTTAAAAGAAAATGATGCTATTGTTAGACCAAAGCCATCATGATAACATCATCCTTGTATCGAGACTGGCATGCAATATTATAAACACATCATTGATAATGAAACTTCTTTCATCATTTATTTTAATATGACAGCATGTAAATCTTTCAGGTATTCTGGAGCGTGACTTAAGCTATTTCTTCATGAAATGTGACCAGAACCAGACCAGTGTGGAATGAGAAAACTTAGAGGTGGAATGTCTGCCTTGAGATATCTCACTAGATTTCCTTTTACATTGCAGCTGATTCACAGTTTCAGAATGTTACTTGGTGCTAAAGACTAGCGATGGCTCACCTGATGCCTAAATTAAGATATTCTTGTTATTAGTTACCCCCTCAAATAAAGCTCCAGAAGGGCAGAAATACGGCGTAAAAAAAAGCTGGGGTTCCCCTGTATTTCTATAACAACACAACCAATTCTGATTTAAAACGCACACTAAATAAGGTAATACTTTAATACATACTACATACACACATACACATTCACCTATAGAGTCCACCGTAGGCCTGTCCTCTTCTTCAGTAAAAATCCACAATGCGTACCAGTGAAAAGAAATTATACTCACCAGCCCATCCGGAGTAAATCAAATCTGTTTAGTTCCATGTAGCATCCAGGGTGTAAAAAACCCCAATTGCACTGGCTCCAGTGGACTGAGGAGCCGCAAGTGTGTTGATACTTGCAGCTCCTCCACGAGAATGAGGGAATCCCCAGTGATGTCATTCACTGGCTCCTCCCTCAGCCAATCAGGAGCGGGCTCAGGGGGAGCTCCACACCTGATTGGCTCTGCACAGCTCCATAGAAGCCATGTTAAAGTCATAAAACCCACTGCCCAGGTGTGGCAAATCGGCTTCAGTCCGGGCCGGGGTTCCCCTGGAAAGGGGGTCCTTTATGGAGGTGGTCCCCCCAACTCCCCCAGGGAACTGGCCTGGGCTGATCAGCCAGGGTGATCATGTTTTGGCCAGGGGACCTTATGCAAAAAGTGTCCACCGGTTGTGGCTTGACACTGCTGGCTGTTTGAGCCCAGTGCCGATTGCTGAAGTACGGGGCACGGCTATTCCTTTTGTCCCCATATTTTGGCAACCAGGACTGGGACAAGAGCCTGGTGCTGGTTATAGAAATACATGGGGACCTTAGCTTTTTATTTCCCCTGTATTTCTGCAACCAGGACCGGCACACATATTTAACACAGAGAAGCATTACATGGATCTGGCTGATCCGTGCGATGCTGAGGGCTCGTACGCATTTGGCTGCCATAAATTCGGTAGCCAAATACGAATTGCTTTGCAATCGGTAAATACGAATCTGGAGAATACGGCAGCTTAGTAAATGTGCTGTATTCTCCATTCGTATTTGGGTGGGTCATACCCATTTAGTCACAGGATTGGCAGTATTCAGCCTTCTTAGTAAATCTCCCATCTGTGTGAATCCCACAAAGTGGGAACGAGGAAGCAATGATACTGGGCATGTGTTTTTTCAGCACTTCTATTTTCTAAACAGTTCTTCTGTACGGGTTATAATGTATAAGCTGTCATTGTTCATGGCTATTTCATTTTTACCTGTGTATGAATTCGGCAGCCTGATATGGTGCTGTGGGTCACCTGTTTTTTTTTTTTGTTCTTTTCCAATAAACTTTATTCGTCTTAATGCTGCAAGTCAAAGGTGTCCACATAAGTCAACTACGCATCCATGCGCCAACTAGAAAATGAAGACATTGCCGTCACGATTCCAGCATTCCTTTTACTGATGGGAGGACATTTATCACCAGGCAGGTAAGTTAACGTACTATCATATCGGGTACATCAAAATTTCTACATGCGGGTGATGAGACGACCAGCTTCACCATATTATCTAATATATTATAGTAAAGCAGGTCCTGAGACAAATTGAACGTTAATTCATTTTTAATAACTATACCCCTTAATCACCTATACAGAGTGATTCTTAAGAGACCGGAGAACCATGTCCCTAATAAAAGGCTGAATCATGTACACCTAAATGTGAAATATTGCAAGTTAAATTGACAGATTATAGAAATGTTTTATTTACAACGGGGATTCGAACCCAGCAAAGTGATATACCTTGATTCTCCTGTTTCTTCTGTTCCGTTTCCCTACCACTGAGCCAAAGACTATTCACAATGTAGATGTGTATATTTAGAATATTTAAGGTTAACCTTTAAGGGGAATAATAAAATTTAAAAACAAACATACGTTCAATGATGCCATATATTTTATCTGTATTTTATATATGATATATGTATTTATATAGTTTGCATAATTTTAATATTTTCATGTGTATATATATTGTACTTGATTTGTTTGAAACTAATCCACAGCACGAATGGAGCAAAAAATAAAAGAAAGGTCCTGTTACAAATATGAGACACGCTCACCTGATGTAACAACTCACAGATGTGTGCATACAGGTGCAGCCTAATGAAGGCTGTATGCTGATAGGTGAAGGCACCTTTTTTAAACCTGGACTCTAACAACACACCCCTATCTTCTGAGGAAACCCTCACTATACCATGAGGGAGAAACGCGTCAAGATCGGGGAAAATTTATTGCTCAACTTTTAAATTGTCCATTGGTCTAAGACTCTGATTGAGACCGGCACCCGCCGATGAATTTCGGACTTTTGGTAGACACATCCAAACATCAAACTTAGCCCTCCACCTCCAGAGAAATCAAGAGGCGTCCAGATTGCGGTGAATGGAGACCTGCGGCGATCCTGCACCGCCCATTGGCAACCACCATCCATCTCACACAAAGGACAGGAGAGGTAACATCAAGGCAGGGGTTGCTCCCGGCTCCCGGCTCACACCACATCTGAGCCGCGCCGGTTGTAGCGACTTATTCCATCTACTACAGCGAAGGTTACTCCCGACATTGGCTCCAAACACAACAGAGAAGCGACCTACTGATTCTCCTGCCCTATTCCATCATCCCCCTGTCCTGCGGTACTAAACCCTTAAAGATAAGGACTGACACAAAGTGCCTGGAAGCATTTGGTTTAAGGATATTTGCCTTTTATTTGTCCCAAAAGTGATACAATTGATCTCTGGACATAATTGTTATAAATTATACAGTGGAGGTTCCCCACACAAACACACCCCTTTAATACAAGGACTTAAGTGGGTAAGAGCTTTGGAGCTACAGTTTGATGACATTTGACTTCTGGATAAATTTTGAGCGATATTTAAAGTTGATTCCTATTTTATCTATCATGTTATATCTATTTACAAATGAATTGTTTTAAAAAATGACTTTTTATTAATTAAATACATTGATATATTAAGTGCGCTCTCTCTTTTTAGTTGAATTTTTAATAAATTATGAATGCAGGAGGCCTCCCTACAGAAGGAGGTTTGTGTCCAAAAATTCTTTGATGCTGGTATAAACTTTACCAATTCCTACAAAACTCCATTTGGTGATGTTTTCCAGGAACTCTTTGGTATTAGACACACACTTCCCTAGAGTATACTCTAATTCTCTTAAACTTTTAAGCTGACAACACACGGATAGATATTTTAAACAATATGGCTGTTTTTGACCAATTGAAAAGACTTATCGTTTAAAAACTGTCCTTCTGTGGGCATGATAATGATGCAATGCGCGTACCCACTGGTCGTTTATCTTGCTTGCTGATCCCTTCATCCTGCAGATAGATAACCAACTGTCTTGCCGGATTTGGCACACATCATTCCATGTATAGTCATGATGAACAATGTACTAATGATGTGTTATATGATTTGCAGTCGTTAAACAACCCATCTAATCCTCTGATCGGTTACACAATCGTTCTGTGTGCGCGCATAATATCTTTTGGCCAGAAGTGTTCTGGATTTCAATGGAAATTGGGAGACAGATTGGATTGTTCATAATATCTTCCCTAGTGTGGGCACCATTAATTGTCCAACTTGTTTGAATCTCTAATGTTTTCAAAATATGATATACAAATTAGATGTTGAAATACTTGACCCCCTGGTTTCAATGTTTACTATAATAACTACTTCAATAAGCTATTGTATTTATAGTTTCATTGCTATGCTCTGAAGCTTCGATAAAAAATAAATTGTAAAAAAAATATACATAAGGGTGTCAATACTTATCATGAAAGAGTTTATGAGCTCAAATCTTTTTACGGACTTAGATACAGATAAGTATCCCAAAATCATTTTGCCACCTTTTAAGGCAATAGATTGATATATAAAATCGTTATGCAAAAATAAAGAAACAGAGCATCTCTTTAGACATATGTACTTGTATTGATTGTTTCGGCCTCGCTAACAGGATTCTTTAAGGTGAGCAGCTTAATTAATTTCTCTGTTTAAGGTGCAATCAGAGAATATGACTTGTTACTGTTCCTGAATTTTTCCCTAGCAATGGGACAGACCTTCTATTGTTTTCAAAAGTTACGCCACTGCTAATTGGAATTAGTAGGGCTTTATACATAAAAACAACCATTTTAAGGATTCACAGGTAGAGGTCACTTGACAAGATCTTTCATCAGTGTAAACTTGGAGTTTCCACAGCATACAAGCATCATTTTTTTTTTCTTAAATCTTAAGGCAAAAAATTAATTGTGAGTTAGCAATATGTAATATTGTTCATACAACAGCTCGTTTCGACAGCTGAGAAGTCTTTGAACAACGTCGATCACACGTGTTGAGTGGCGGATTGGTAAGTGTGCACAATTTGTTTGTGCAGGACACTTACATTGTTCGACTGGTCAGCCCGTGGGACAGCCGTCTGATGCATCGTTTCAGTGCTTAACCAGCCTAAGTGTGTGTGTACGGAATTGTTTAATCATCTGAAGCATCACTTTATTTAGCAATAATAGGAGTGGGAAGAATCTATAATGAACTGTGAACATATCACGAATGTCAAATAAAACTAAAAAGACTTTGATATCTTTTTAAAGTATAATGAACTTTTTTTTTTTTATAATATATGTTATAAAATACCACAACACATGTAAAATATACAATAAAACAAAAAATGCAAAATACGCCTTTTAAATGCCTGAATTGGGGGCATTCTAAATATGCTTCATCTCTATATCCCATGAAATAGCAACGCAAATGTATAGCAGCATATGAGCAAAACATGTTGAGCTAGGAACCTGTTTGCAATGTCTTTGTCACATAATAATGCACTGATGTAATCACATTCTCAATAAATTTGGTTTACATATTGTTTTATGCCAACATATGCACACTTCTTTTCTTGTTTGTCTTGCGGTATAAATATTTAGAAGCAGTGCTAAGCTGAAGACCAGAGTATTCCTAATTAATTCGAGATGGCTACATGAATATGCTGATAGCCCTTACTGCAAAAGTTAATAATGAAATGCCTATCATCTGTGTCCTACTCTTCCTGCTACACGGATGCTAAGAGTGGGGGTTGGTGCTTAAAGCACAGAGGAAAAATCATAATTACAGACATAAGTGAAGCTATTAAACCATTCCTTGGTGTTATTCTTGTATTCCCTAACCATTTTATCTTGGGATCAACACAATCTAAACACTCTGTCACCAAGAGGTGAATAGAGTGTTATAAAGGAATAAAATCATAAAGTGTTTTATTATGTAAGAACGTTCACAAAAACACCATCATAAAACGTACTAACATAAGGTAAAAGTTGCATTAATCACTTGGATGATTGTCTATATTAATTGTGCATTAAGATGCTCTACCATAAATAACAGCCATGATTCCATATCATGTCAACCTGCAGGAAAAGGAATGTGATATGTTCAATTGATTCAAAGGGACTAATAAATTGCTCTGGTTACTGTTAATCGATTCTAAGAATGAATAATCAATGACAAGCTGTCTCTTGTTTGCCAAGGGGGAAATCATTTGAGATTTAAATAATTGTAATGGAAGGATAACATTGCATCTCACATGTCTTTTTAAAATGTAATATATTGGGAAATCATGTTTACCAATTAATGCCTATTAAAAAATCTAATTGATGGTGATTTAAACAGCCAGAAGAGGTTTTCCCTTACAGTGTAAATCACAGGCCTCTAGATAAAGTGTGAATGGAAGACTCGTGTGATTCTGGTGGCTGCTCTCATTTCTAAGTACTGTTCCTGCCTAGCGTTCCGTACAGAAGGCGGCAGGAGATAAAGGAGGAATTGCTCATGTGAATAAGTGCTATAGATTCCGTCATAGACTGCAATGGCAACAGTAGTATTATCCTATACAGAAAGTAATGATTGCACATTAAGGTGTAACTTTACTAAACCTTCTAAAATCAAAAGAGGAGATGCTGCCCATAGCAACCAATCAGATTCAGGATATTGCTGAGGCTGCTTTCACATTGTGATTGGGGGAGATTGCACTGTGGATCTCCATGTTATAATAACGTGATCTTTTATGCCTGGTATAGCGTGGTGGTTGCAGAGCATACCCTCCAACATGATCCATTCCATTAGGTACAAAATGCTCTGTTCCTAGACTTCCCTTCCCCTGACGTTAATGTTAGCTTGCAATATGGGAACATACAATGAAAAATATACAATATTAATGCATAAGCAGTGGTTGAAGTGAAAATTTAGAAGAGGTGGTATGGAAAACGGAATAGATTGGACAGGTCTCTGAGGGTACACATTGAACCCCTGAAGATATAGAGTTTGTGATAAGTGATATTAATTTTAGATAATTTTCAACACTATGGGGCCAATTTATCACCAAGCGCCGCAGCAGGTAGTTAGTCTTTTAACCCTTCCACTGCCAAACTCTGCATGGTAACCCTTACCCTGCCAAAACTCTGCTTGGAAACCCTTACCCTGCCAAAACTCATTACATTCCTACAGTATGTGTTAAGGAATTGTATGCCTACAGTATACAGTGTTATAGTGGCTGATTCTATCAAGCTGATTCTATGCTGATAGAATGTATTGAATTGTATGCCTATACATTGTTATAGTGGCCATTTTCTAAACTGAATTATAATTGTTGGAAATACGTTATTGATCTGTTGGTTCTGAAATGTTACTGAGGTTGTGTAGCGAAGGCAGTGGTTGTTTATAGTAACGGTGTACCAAGGCCTGCAACCACCTACCTACCTGTCAATGTGTGCACCTGCTTGTCATTTACTTATCCCTGCTGGTTGTAAAGAGACTGTATGGATAGCCTTGGCTGCAGCTTTCTGGTCAGTCTTGTGGCACCTTATGTGTTTCAGGTGACTTACTCTCTGAAAAGTCACGGTTTATATACCCTGTAGGCTGTCATTATGCCACACACTTGACCACAATAGTTAAGACTCAATTCGCTAATATAGTTATAAAAATTGTATAGAAAAGAAATAATATGTTTGTAGGAGACAGACTTACTTAAAAACGTATTAAGAATTAGAAAAGGATAAGTATAAATGCCAAACACTTTTAGAAATTACACGGAGAAAACTCCATTTCCGGAAGTCCAGTGACACACATGACACGTCCACACACTTCCTGTTGCGATATCCGTGCATGCACGCCATCCCAATGGATAGATGATTGTCGGGCACAGCAGGACATCCGGTGAGTGGAACGCTTGCATACCTCCAAATATTGAAAAAGCTGCAGATAGCAGCGAAACGCTTAAGGTGCGACAAGAATAAACAGAAAGCTGTAGCCAAAATTATCCACCCTCTGCTCCCTCTGAGGATACATCACAAATGTTCACTCCGTTCACGATGGATCCAGTGTGACCTTACTCCAGAGCCAGTAATTTACTATAATTTCCTTCTTCTTGGACAAACACCTTTCCATCAATCATTTGGTCCCCCATTTCTCTGCGACACAAACCATCTCTTGTAGGAACACCACCTCCTTAAAGGCTGAGTCACCAGAAGTGGGTGAGGACTCTTTCATTCAATATTGCACAATTACCCCAGAAATGGTAGAACTTTAATATGGCTGTCTTTGGACTGACGGATAATAAGGGTGATAATTAGTCTCTACTATTAATGCATCTCTGGCTATACAACAATGAATTGTTTTTAATTTATTTTTTATAGTGTTATTAAATGATATTGTTTATGTCACACCTGACCACTCATTATTATAAGCACAGTTATACTACTTCCTGCAGTCACACTACCTGCCTGTCATGTGTATACCTGCTTGTCCCTTGCTTATCCCTGCTGGTTGTAAAGAGACTGTTTAACAAGGCCTGCAACCACACCTCCTACCTGTTTCATACACACCTGCTTGTTACTTGCTTATCCCTGCTGGTTGCAAAGAGACTGTGGGCAGAATGTATTAATATACATCGCCGCCCCTCGCCCCCCGCAATACTAGCGCATATGTACTAACATGCAGCTTGCATTGCGGTGCAGTGGCCGAGGCCCCCGCTATACCTGTAATGTGGTGTGTCTCTGTCACCTCCCTGTTGCCTACTGCTCCCCTCATGCCGGGACAGCTCAGTGTGGCTGTCCCTGGCGCCTCCTCCCCGCAGCCATAAGGACATCTGGCTGCCTTTCTAGGGGGAGGAGGGGTTTACCTTCCAGGTCCAGGAGGACCTGCAGCAAGGTAAGCCGGAGGGAGGGGGAGAGGGGGATTGGCAGAGGTGGCGGGTTTGCTGTGGACGTCGAAAAGAAGCCCATAGGCTTCTATAGGATATCGCAACCCTTTGGGAGGTTATACCCTGCTATGCGGTGATGCGGCGGCCGGCGATTCATACATTAGGAAATACGGTAAAACCCCCGAAAACAGGGGTTTTACCGCATTTTTAGCTTAGTACATCCCGCTGTGTGTAATAAAGCCTACAACCATCCTACCTGTAATATGCACACCTGTTTCAAACGTGCTATCCCGTACTGGTTATAGCGACTGTATATCAGGAGCCTACAACCATGTTACATACCTGTTAAGTGGACATCTACTTACTATTGATTTTCACAGGCTAATTATAGAAACGGTGTCCAAAAGTCTATAGCCAGCTTTATTGCCTGTCAGTTTTATACTAATGTGCTATCTATTTAAAATTGCTGATATATTTTAACTGTGTTCTATCATTCCATACTATCTTGCCTGATGTATATTATTATCTCCTATTTTTAACCCAACCTTTGAATTTCCAGGAAAGTTGTAATATTATAACTTTATAATAATTTTATCTTGGTTATAATAATCCAAAACTGTTAATATAATAAAATTGAGTTGTACTTTTACATGGTGTCGGGTTGTGTCTGCTAAAAAAAAGGGGGAGACTCTACACTTGCCTCTCTGTCACGGTGTGTTTGGAATCTAAGAAAACCTGCTGGTAGACAAAGGAGCCTTGTGTCATTAGACCTGCAAACACATCTCAGTACCTGGGTGCTACATGATTATGTGTTTTTTTTTTACACAGTGACCAGCTTTTGTGTCCATGGAGATAGCGACCAACTGGATCATTTCATAAACAGATTAAGGAATACAGTACACCCAGCAGTGCACACATTGAGCAGTGTGTAGTAAGTTACCCTCTGTTTTTGTGGACACCGGATTATACGTGACATGACCAAAGTGCTTCTCTTCTATTGACTGTGATGTAGTAATGGAAATAACAGGAATCTGAAACTGAACAGCCTGCAAATAATTGGAATAATGCTCAACTTTTACTGGACCAGGACCAAGACACGATCTACCTCTAGGCTGGATGTAAAGCCATTGGACTTCTGGCTTGTATTGGACCCCTCTGGAATATTTGTTCCATATTGTGAGTCTGAAAGAAACCCCTAGTAATGTGGAAGGCCTTCCTGTTAGATTGGCAGGAAAAATAGCTGTTTTCTATAATGTTTGCTGGTTGTTCCGTGAAATGTAATGCAGATCTCTCTCTCTCTCTCTCTCTCTCTCTCTTCTCTCTCTCTCTCTCTCTCTCTCTCTCTCTCTCTCTCTCTCTCTCTCTCTCTCTCTCTCTTTGGTACATGTAACTCCTATTAATGGATTGGCATTCCTTTTAATTACTTATAGACTCTAATAGTGTTGCACTATTCCACTTCTGCATGGAGGTGTAGTTTTCGGTTAATGACATGGTGTTGTGATATTGTCGTCTTCTCCCCTGTCACTTCTGGGGTCTGGGACAAGGGGCTTTGCTTGCATAAAAGAATGCAAACAAGTACATTTACTTATAGGATTGATTGAACTAATTTCAGCTTGAATTCAGAATCTTTATGTGCATTTAAAATCTACAGAACTCTATGTATTGTAGTTACACAGAGCAGCCAGCTGAAAAAAGTCAGAAAAAGTCAGGAGTTCTTGCCAGTGTTATAAAAGAAACATAGTAGCTCCTTCATTAGCAACACTTGCCAGCTTCCCCATCTGAAAACAAGGTAAGTAATGACCATTTATATTCCCAGAACAATAATACAATTATACTACATAAAGGGTGACATTCTATGGGATGAGAGTTTTTCGCACGGCAGTTTTTCGCTCATTATCGCACTTTTTTCAAATCGCATTTTTGCCTTGGATTCGCATATTTAATGAGGTGCGTGTTCCGGCAAGAAAAGTGTGATTGAGTGCGATAATGGGCGAATTTTCGGCATGAAAATGTGCGAGTTTTCGGCATGAAAATGTGCGAATTTGAGCTTATGTGCGATTTTGGGTTTGTATTTGTGGTCCCCCGTATTTTTGAAACCAGCCCCGGACTCTTGGACCAGTCCTGGTTCCAAAAATACGGGGGACAAAAAATCTGGGTGTCCCCCGTATTTTGAAACCAGCACCGGGCTCCAACAGCCCGCAGTGTCATGCCACAGCCGGGGGACACTTTTTACATAAGGTCCCCGTACCATGAACATCGTGGCTGGTCAGCCTTGGACGGGGTGCCTGGAGTAGTGGGGACCCCCCCAATAAAGGGGACCCCCCCAGGCTTCACCCGTCCAGGGCTGGCAAGTGGACGCCGGCCTGATGGGGTTAAATCTTTCAATCCTAACATTGCTTTATACAGGAGAACTACAAGTACCAGAAGACCAAACCCGCAGGCTGGGACTTGGAGAACCACAAGTCCCAGCATGCGGGGCATTAATGTAAAAAGAATGTTAAAAGAAAACACACACACAGAAAAGTAAAACTTTATTACATACACACACACGGGAAACGTGACCAGACTTAGTTCGCCAGTCATTAGGTCGACCCCGGAAGGTCGACTGTCCCCAAGGTCGACAGGGTTAAAAGTCGACATGGCTCAAGGTCGACATGACTTAAGGTCGACATGGGCCAATGTCGACATGGTTTTAGGTCGACAGTCATTAGGTCGACATGAGATTTTCACTGTTTTTTGAGCAGACATGTGCCGACAGGCGGTATTTCATGCCCTACCATCCACTAGGGCGTGGTGGGAGAATAAAATAGTGTGCCAAGCGCAGCGAGGCACTGTGCCCGAAGCAATGCGAGGCACCGTGCCCGAAGCATTGCGAGCAAAGCAAGCGATGTGAGGGGCTGCGGTTCGACTCCAACTGTGTCCATGTCGACTGTGTCGACATTCGGGTCAAAAAACAGTGTGTACCGCTTCCCACACACACACATCTCACTTTTACAACAATATACTCACCGATCCAGGATCCAGCGCTGGTCTCCCTTCTGCAGAGCCGGCTACCCCCGCACTGACAGCGGGGACAACCGGCTTTCTCAGATGCAGCTAACAGCTTCTGTCGCGTTGTCCCAGCGCAACAGAGGCTGAGAGCGTCTTCGGTCTATGCGTCTCCATGGAGACGTATAGCTCAGCCAATCAGGGCTGAGCTATGCGTCTTCATGGCGACGCACCGCCCAATCATGCTCTCAGCCTGGGCAGGGATCCTGGGGAAGTGGGGACCCCCCCCCCATGAAGGGGTCCCCTCCAGAATTTACCTGCTCAGGTTGAACCCTGGGGCTATCCCCAGTGTCCCTGGTAGGTGGGCTCTGGGTTGATGGTGTTGTAAAAAATAGATTGAAATATTGTGTATTACTGTGGAACTATAAGTCCCAGCAAGCCTGCACCGCATGCAGGGATTAGGAGAACCACAAGTCCCAGCATGCGGAGCATTAAAGGGCCTGCTGGAACTTGTAGTTTCACAACAGTACAAATAGTGAAATAAACACACACACACCAGTAAATTAAAACTTTATTACATACTGAGCCCATACATACTGATACTTGCCTACCTTGAAACGTCAGTATCCGTCCGTCCACTGGTCCTGTAGTAATCCAATATAGGTACCTGTGGAAGGAATCCATACTTACCAGGTTCTTCCGGCAGAGATCACATTCTCTTTGTTCCAAGTAGGCATCCCAGGGACTTGGCAAAATAAAAAAAAATGGGTACCCGGTGCCAGCACAGACTGGGGAGAGGCTGCATAATGTCTGTTTACATCCTGTGGCTACTCCCCCCAAATAGCGCTATTGGCTGCCTAGCGGCCTAGAAACTCCCGATTGGCCGCTAGGTGGCCAATAGCGCTAGTAGCATAATTGGCGGTGGTGAAGGGGTGGCAACATGGAGAAATTTCAAACCCATTTTCTGGGCATGCTGAAGCCAGTGGCTTTGTAATTTGGTGTAGCTTCACTGACTCTGGTAGCATGATTTCACCATACCTCCTAAGTAAACTGAGGGTTACTTAGATGTCCAATATTCATGCAGTTAATGTGATGGGTGCATCTTCATATGTATCATTGGTTCAGAGAAGTCATCAGTGGACAGCTGCATACAAAGACCTCTGAGTCAGGTACCGAGTATTGACAGTAAAACATGCAATGTCCCAGGTTTGCCTTCGATAAATTGCACAACATGCAAAGCGCATGAAAACTGCAATCATCAGTTTAGAATTTTCTTAATTTACCTGAAATAAATTCAAAAATAAATAAATAAATAGTGTAAAAAATTTTCACCATCGTGTTAAATTATATCTAATACATAACCACTTGCTTACTAAACTCTTTTAGGTATTATATGTACCATAAATAATTACTAATTTTGGATAATATAAAGCAAAAGTAGACTGAAGAACAATCTCTGTTATTTATATTCATTATGACATTTAGTTAAATTAATAAAACAAAACTATAAACTTCAGATTCCTTGTCTGATTAACTCTAAAATATGTGTTGAATGGCTCCTAGGGTCTGGTTCAAGTATCTGTGAAAGGAGTGTCCTTAGTGTTTATACTCATAATAGACTGTTGCGGGCTCCATGGAGTTTCATATGTATAGTAATCAGTATGAACTTGTTTCTGGCTGAATATGAAATTCAGGGATGGACTAGCAGCTGCATTCGTTGTCAACTTGGATGCATTCTGATTAAAGTGACAACAAACTATTACTGATCAATAGGGAATCCTTTCAATAGAGAGAATAAAATGGGGAGCTAACATGAGTACAGTACATGGTAGTACAAATCTACAATCACCCATAGGACAATGGTCGCAACAGCAGATATTACTGGTGATCTTTACATTTTTAAAAAATTACTTAATTTTGTGCTGCAAGACACATTCTCGGCGCACAACATTGTGCTAAGCACCGCTCATTGCTTTTCTATGAGCCGCGTGTGCGAGTTAGGAACGGGCTGAGCGCCTTTTCCCTACGGAAGAGCCTGAATCAAGAGACTGCAGTATTTAATGTGTGTATCTATCACGAGTTCCAGACCAAAAAATTAAGTTGTCATGTAATATTGTATCTAATATCTAAAAAGTAAGCTACTGCTTCCGGTCACCTTTAAATGTACATTTATTAAATCTCCAGACTTAAAGAAAATTAGCAAATTTAGCGATGATCACACTATTGAGCATGCGTACCATATGCGTAAGGGTGATTAGCAAAAGAATATGCATAGGGATCTTAAACACAATGTGGCCAAACTTTGACTAATAGGAAGCTGGCCTTTGTGGGTGGAAACCTGCTGTTTTCTGGGTGTGGTGAAATTAACAGACATGCCAAGGTGTTTATGAGGAGGACCTGTGATGTCAGTGATGACCACTTCTATCCTATCTCAGTCGCAGATTATTGAAAGTGTCAGAGCTACTCACAATTGCACAGACTGCAAAAGCCTTTCAATGGTTTGGGAATTGTGTATGGCTTTACAAATGGATTGCGATTTCTCACAAATTTACACTGGGCAGGTTTTCTTTCTGTATGGGCAGCAGCTAACTACTTGTAGTGAACTGCAACTATGTACATTAGAGATCAAAGCTGAATTAGTCCCTTTCTCAAAATGTTTTATTTCTCATCACCGCTTAGCAAGTCAATAAGAAGTTAAGGATTGCAGAGGTTTACTAATTTCACATACAAGGACAAGGTTTTACCCTAGCTGTACACAATATAATATCATAATGAGGAGTCTTATACATAATATACAGTATTATTTAGGAATGTATCATATATATTATTTCTAAAAGGTGATTTTTTCCTTGCGCTCCCTTTTTCTCCCTTCACACTTAATCAAAATCAATAAATAAGGTACCATTTTAAAGATTAAGTTATTTGCTTCTGACAGTTTGTTAATGTACAATTCCACAGTATTGTTTGTTTAAAAATCAAAGTTAAAATGTGACTTTTCCGCAGTAAGCTCCGCCCCGCCACTTTTTCGCTGCCCCAGAAACGTTCAGTGTATGAAAAACATGGATTCCACATGCTAATAATACTAGCAGCACTGGCACATTACCACTAGTGCTGCTACCAGACCACTCTGCAGTCTCTGCCACCCCTCAGGTACTTAGACCTCCTGCTGCCCAGCTTCGCTGAAGGACGCACGCACATGACACGTGGCTCCAGTCGGTGTCTAGCAGCAGAGCCCTGGAGTTCCGTGCAGCTGCTGCAGGACGAGTGCACAAGGACCTCACTACATACTGGACCACCAGCCGCACGTGCCGCATCTATGCTTGCAAAGCTGTGGCTGGGGACTAAGAGTTGGGGCATACAAAGGCAGCGGGAAGAAAGGCTGCTTACCTTCCAGACCTCAGGTGCAGCCAGCAGTGGGGATCGCAGCAGAGGCCTCTATACACTATTCTGCCTTCTGAAGAAACCGCTGACTACTGACATAGCGGAGAAACGCGTCAAGGAATGATATCAGCTTGCACTCCTCACAGTTGACCCAGAGTTACCGCTAAAACCATCTGCCTCTAAAAACCTCCAAGCCTTTCCTCTCCTTGCTGCTCCACCGCGATCTCCCCAGTGTTCCCACGATCTACAATCAGCCGGCGTCTGACTGGTAATTCAAGTTAACCTGGGTGAGTTTTGCACAGCGCACTAACATCTGTGATTCCCGGCACACAGCAACCTCCATCTGCGCTGTTCGCCGGAGACGGACGGCTTGCCCCCTGTGTAACATCACATCAGCTGGTCGTCAACAGGCGGCGACCGCTGACAGGGGAGCTCTGGAGCTGTCTGTTAATCATACAGAGCACAGCATAGCATCAGGAATTCCCATAGGCTATTAAAAATCCAAAGGAATCGAGGTCTGTTTGATCACTCTGAGTGAACTAATTATTATACATTATTTTCTGAGTCCATATGAGGAGAAACTTTATGAACTTAATAATTAAAGGACAAATAGCTGGTCAATACAGCTTTTAAAAATCTTCATTAGGAGTGTGTGCGATTATATTGTCTTTTCCATTGTTGTTTTTTATATATTTTTTATGAGTATTTATTAACTGTACAATTTTATTGTGAGATATATCTAAAGAATAAATTTATATTGATTA
Organism: Crinia signifera; assembly: GCF_055691185.1. Lineage (NCBI taxonomy): Eukaryota > Metazoa > Chordata > Amphibia > Anura > Myobatrachidae > Crinia > Crinia signifera. The sequence goes on along the minus strand of NC_139217.1, from coordinate 177,003,380 downwards.
CATCCTATTGTATGGCTCTCTCTAGATATATGCGAGTTATCGCTTATATCTTATTGTACTACATTGTTCTCCTACAAATTAACCAATTTGTATTTGGGAGCAGCCAACTCTTTGTATATTGATATATATTTTTATCTCTACCATTACTACATAAGAAAAAAAATTGTGTGTAATTTTCAATTTGATAAACACCATCCTCCCCCCCCCCTTTTTTTTATAAAGGGGTGAGGTCATTAGTTGCGCCCGATTGGTTTGTTCTGAACCATAGTTGTTAGCTCTATACACAGGCCCTGATACATCTTTCCCTGTCTCTGCAGACAGGTCATCCAGACACCCGGACCTCTCTTCTATAATAAGAGTGGAAGGGCTCCTTCTGTGGGATGTCTAAAATGTAAGGAAAATAAATAAAACCTACTAGGTGATCCCTTTTTCTCCCTTTGTCCTTAACCAACATCCATAAATAATGTACAATTTTAAAGATTGTGTTCTCTGCTTCTGACGAGTTGTTAGTTTACATTTGTACATTGTATTGTTTGTTTAAAAATCCAGGTTCAAAATTGAGTTCCTTCCTTGCATGCATCGATACAGATAAATTTTGTTTGGCTAATTGAAATGGCTACAAATGAACCGGTTCATCTTTCATCCTGCTACAAACCACCAACCTCGCTATAAAATGAATCTTATTTTATTTGCATGGAAACTTTTCGCATAGGCCACCTAGTAATATAAAATGCAATTAAACCCCAAATTCTTCACATCTGCTTTTTATCTCATTAGAAATCAAATGAGAAACTTCATTGCCATGCACCATTTGGGAATGTCAATTAAGACATGCAAAATATGACTGTGACTTGATATAATATAGCTCTGATGCTAATGGCTTGATGAGTCTAATGAAAGGAGAAAGATAAAGTGGAGAGAGTTAAAGTACCAACCATGCAGCTTATTATTGTACTGTACCAAAAACAACATGGCAATTAGGGGCTGGTTGGCTGGTATTTCCTTTCTCTTCACTTTACATCTCTCCAAGGTTTAGTATATAAATCTCTAAGGGCCAGATGTATCAAGCTTCACAAAGTGATAAAATGGAGAGTGATAAACAACCAGCCAATCAGCTCCTACCTGACATTTTTCAAACCCAGCCTGTAACATGACAGGTAGGAGCTGATTGGTTGGCTGTTTATCACTCTCCATTTTAGCACTTTGTGAAGCTTGATACATCTGGACCTAAGTGACTTTGATGGCAGGGGCAAAAAAAGCAGCTTGGTAGCATCATCATCATCATCATCATCCTGGCTGGGATCCCATGTAATATATTGCATGCAAAAGAATTGCATGCTACATATTACATGTGATCCTGCTGCCCTGGTCAAGGGGAGGATTGTGGGCAACTTTCTCCGAGACGAGGAGTTGCCCTAGTACAGGGGTGACCAAACCAATCCTCGAGATCTACCAACAGTCCATGTTTCCCAGGCCACCTGTGGATCTGTAGAATGTGTCAGTTAAGCCCCGTACACACAGGGGAGATATATTGCTCAGCCATATATAGCTGAGCAATATATGGCTAAGCAATATATTGCTCAGTTTCTCTTTTCATCAGCGACCAGAGATGGTCGCTGATGAAAAAGAAACTGCCGGGGGAACCCGGCAGTGGTAATCAGCTGGTCGCATGAGCATGCTCCTGTGACCAGCGATCACTACAGGGGTAATAACGGGAGCGCACACCCGGCGATATATCGCTGGTGCACACTCCAATCCTGGGCAATATGATCGCATAGCGACCATATTTCCCGCGATATTGTACAAAATCGCCCCCGTGTGTACGCACCTTTAGGAATGAATGCAGCACGTTTGAAAATGTGACAGTTGTTAACATGTGCACCAGCTAGGTTGTCTGGAAAATTTGAACTGTTAGTAAATCTCGAAGACTGGTTTGGCCACCCCTGCCCTAGTGTATGTCCAGCTTAAATGTGTATATTTGCCCATATGCAAATATACATGCATCTTTATGGCCACATTAACCTTATCTATGGGTATGGATCATTGGATAGAAAAAAAGTAGGTCGACATGCATGAAGGTTAACATGACTGAAGGTCAACATGGGGTTAGGTCGACAGGGTCATTAGATAGATACAAGAATTTGGTCGACATGGGAAAGGTCAACAGTCAAAAGGTTGACATGTGGTGTTTCACATTTTTGACACGAATGTCGACACAGTTGACATGGGCACTAAAAAAGTGCACTGCATCCCCTCATATGGCTCACTACACTCACCATGCTTTAGGCACGGTGCCTCACTACGCTTGGCACACTATTTTATTCTCCCATCACGTCCTAGTGGATGGTAGGGCATGAAAGACCTCCTGTCGGCACGTCAACTCCACCTCAAAAAATTAAAAACCTTATGTCGACATTTTGACTGATGACCTTTTCCATGGTTACCTAATGACCCTGTTGTACTAACCCCATGTCAACCTTCAGTCATGTCAACCTTCATGCATGTCGACCTAGTGGTGTCGACCTAATGCTTGTCGACCTAATGCTTGTAGACCTAGTGACCGTATCCCCTATTAATACATTTGTATAGTAATCATAATTCCCAATATATAGTGCCACTGGCCCTATCTTTAGTTTAAAAAATCCATCCAAAATTAGGCTAATCTATGTGGACATACACAACTCTGCTTAGCATAATTTCATCAACTCTCCCTAAACTTGGCCTCTGTGTGAATGCCCCCTCATCCTGTCACTCCTCTACATCCATAAGTTCAGATGTGATGGAGATGCATATGACTTAGCATCACCTGTAGCTGTGTAAAAATTGTTCCACAGCATTCGCAGTCAGATCCAAGATACGTTCTGCAAAACCGACATGTGGTAAAGTCTATAGTCCTTATATGTACTATAATTCTAGCAAGTGCACTATAATTACAACAATACCTGAACCAAATTTCTGCTTCCAATTGTTATAACAGAATTGTGCCCTAATTAAGAAAATATTTTACACATGCTTGTGCGAAATACCTTTGTGCTGAGAATAAAACCTCCTTTCAGGAAAAGCACAGTAGATGGACAGAACAGACTTTCCATGTTGTCAACATCTACGTATGTACATCTCATATGTTTATGCAGTCATCCAGAAACATCTGGGGCTGTTTCAAACCTTGTTACTGCTTACATCTGGTTCTGCTTCGCACCCTTAGTCTGGTATCAGTTGTAGCATTTCAGCCACCACTAAAAACATCAGGTGCTGCTTCCCAGCCTTCACAGCACACATCCCAGGCTGCGACATGCACGTCTCTGTGGCTGTAACGGTTGCAATGTTTCTTACTGGCACCTCTTCCTGTCAAGCCAAGTTTAGCAAGTACTGGAAGCACATGGTTTAACTGTACCTCTCTGCCACGCTCAACACCATACCTTCTCACAGATATTAGTAACAGTTGTACATGCAAACTGTGCCCTGTAGATCATTTAATGTGCAGATTTATAGAGATTCATATTTTTCAAGACTACAGTAGTGACCGGGGAATACAATCTATACAATAAATATAACATACAGATGCTGATCTTTGTAGACATAATGCATCTTTCCTTTATTAACACGAGGGCCTTTAGTTGGTTGAACAAAAGGAGACGCAGTTATACTTGGAATAAATTCAGAAGGTTTCACTTGTGAAGTTACAGATGCCTCCCTAGATTGTCTGGAGGTCATGATGTGCAGGTTCACGAAAGGAAAAGTCTGCATGAAATATTAATAACACACATTAATAAGTGGGGTTTGAACCAGATGTCAGACTAGAAACTATATATGATAGGAATGGGTCAGAAAATGTCATGTTCAGCCAGATGTGAGACTGAACTGGACAATGAACGATTTACAGATGTCAAACTGACTTCACAAAAGGACCAAGCTCCCACTGTAGCAGATCATGTGACCATATCGGACCACACATATGTAGTAGGCACCCAAGGACGCAAATACAAGTCGAGTTGAATATGAGTTAATAGTTGCTCTACTAAAACTGTGGATTAAGGACCTTATTCTTGACTCACTCCAAATTATATTATCATGTCAGTGGCGTAACTACAAAATCTGTGCCCCCCCCACCGGAAAACTTTGGCGCTCCCCACAGTAAAGTTAAAAAAACCTTCCACCTTGTCTTACCCCTCCGTTTGCCACTTGCCGCCGCCGTGTCTGTGGCCGGGACCCGCAGATCTACTTGTCTGCATCCCAGCGCTTTTGCTGTTAATTAAAGATGACCTTCACAAAATGGCTGCCCCCAACAGCAGACTGTTTATAAGGATGCTAGAGGAGGCCGTCACCATCTGCCGTAAGGGAGTGGACATTTTGTGAGGGCTATTTATTCATAAGCAACAGAAGCCAGGAGGATCAAGTAGATCTGCGGGGCGGCGGCAAGCAGAGGGTTAAAGCAGGTCCTGGGTGGCGGCAGTGCAGAGCAGACCCACCACGGGGTCTGCGGGTCTATTGTAATGCCACTGTATCATGTAGTGTCTGGTTACTGGCATCATTCAGTGTGCTGGGGAACAACGTAACTTTCTCTTAAGCAGTGCTGATTATGACATGGTCACACTTCTCCTCCATCATACATGATGGAGAACCAGAATCAGTGCAGATAATGGCGCTCATTTCGCTTCTCACCCATAAGAAGCATTCATACATTTACCCCAGTGTTCCTGGATAAACTGAGGGGTAGCTGTATGAAGCAGTGATAAGGGAGGAAAGGTGATATAGCGCCTGGTATTGTATCACCATCCAATCAGCACCTAAATGTCTATTTTTAAACCCAGCCTGTAACTTAACAGTCAGGAGCTCATTGGTTGGTGATAATGTACCAGGCACTTTATTACTTCTCCTCCCTTATCACTGCTTGGCCTACATCTACTGCTGAGTTTCAAAGCAAAGGGAGCTAACACTTTACTAGGGATGTGCACTGGCCACTTTTCGGGTTTTGGGTTCTGATTACCTTGAGGTTTTGGGTTCTAATGGGTTTTGGCAAAACACCTCCTAAGTATTTTGTGTTTGGATTTTTGGGGTTTTGGGTTCTGATTTTTTTGTTAAAAAAGCATAAAAACGGCTAAAATCGCAGTATTTTGGGGGGGGGGGGGGGGGGGGGGTTGCACCGAGGTAGCTGGATAACTATGCTAAGTGGCCTAGTAGGTAGAGAAAATAAACTACTAGGTAGGTAGGCAGGCAGTAGCACTGCCAGTGGTCACCACAAAAGGTAGTTATTATATTACACACCACCAGTAGCTTTATGCAGTGCACCAGCAGAATTATAATAATTAATTTTATATTAGGTACTGCTTGGCAGTGGCACTCAGTGTCACACGTCAGTGCACAAGCAGCATGGAATTATTTTTTACAGTCCCACACAGCACAAGTATTTTTTTTTAAATTAAATTAGATATAGCAGCCTAGTATGTAGTTGTACTACAAGGTAGGTACACTTAGGCAGTAACACTGCCAGTGGCAACAGTGGACTGAGTAAATAATACTGGCAACCTCTATTCACAGTATTCAGTGCAGGCAGGCAGCACCAGTGGACTATATATAATTCAATTAATTAGTAATAATATAGCAGCCTAGTAGGTCGAGAAAATAAACTACTAGGTAGGTAGGCAGGCAGTAGCACTGCCAGTGGTCACCACAAAAGGTAGTTATTATATTACACACCACCAGTAGCTTTATGCAGTGCACCAGCAGAATTTATATAATAATTAATTTTATATTAGGTTCTGCTTGGCAGTGGCACTCAGTGGCACACGTCAGTGCACCAGCAGCATGGAATTATTTTTTACAGTCCCACACAGCACAAGTATTATTTTTTAATTAAATTAGATATAGCAGCCTAGTATGTACTAGGTAGGTACACTAGGTAGGCAGTAGCACTGCCAGTGGCAACAGTGGACTGAGTAACTAAATAATACTGGCAGATTCAGTGCAGGCAGCACCAGTGGACTATATGTATAATATAATTAATTAATTATTAATATATAATATAATATTACAGGCACAGCACAGCACCAGAGGTAGGCCCCAGCACAGAGGAGACAGTAGTACTACAGGTACACAGTTAGACTGTTCTCCTAAGCAGAGAGGAGAACAGAGTACATAGCAGCACTGAGGGAGACAGCCCCAGCGAATAAAATAATTAATTACAGCACAGCACACCAGAGGTAGACCGCACAGAGGAGACAGTAGTACTACAAGTACAGTTAGACTACACAGCAGCACTGAGACAGCCCCTGTGATTAAAAAATATTGCGTTCAAGGTCAAGGTCAAGCTCAAGTTTAAGCCCCAGCAGCAGCACCAACACACCCTCTCCCAACCCACTACTAGACTGGAGTTAAGATGGCGGGCGCAGCAGCCGCTTTTAAAGCCTTGCGAAATCCGGCGCCGGGAGATGACGTTCTGACCACGCGGACGGACCCGAATCAGGCGGGAATCTCCGAGCGCTGCTCGGAACCGGGCTCGGAATGATGAAGTCCATGGGGGCTCGGATCTCCGGTATCCGAGTCTGCACATCTCTACACTTTACACAGCTTTTTTTTACACTGCTATTACTTTTTCAGTGTAAAAACTCTCAAATATAAATATCTTTGCACATTTTACATCTGCCCCACCTGCAGTTCAACATGGTTTTACCAAGGTGCATATTTTTTTTGCTATTTCTTACTTTTTTTCCAAACATATCAAATAGCTGGGACCTGGTTCACTTTAGCATTATTGTCCAGTTACTAAGGACGAGTTGACAGAGTCTCTGGGGCAGCTAAGCTTCTCTGGGAATTCTGGGCACACCACAGCAGTGGTGTTTGTTATCAGGGGCTGCCAAAGAGGCCATGTCCCCTTCCAACAAGGTCATGGATGTAGTTAAAAGAGGTTTCCCAAGAAGAGTTACCCTCTTTATGCTGTCACGTCCCCTTTTGGGGATTTTTTTGTGCACACAGGGTGCAGGGCCATCTTAATGTATGGACTCAATGGGCAGCTGCCCAAGGGCCCCAGGGTTTGGGGTGTGAGCACCTGAATCCATAGCTTCTTGGAAGGGGGTAGAGAATGCTGCCTGGTTGCTCTAATTGCGCATTACAGCTTTCTCTACCTGCCTCCCAGCCTGCAGCCATAGAGTGAATGTCTGTCAACATGCTGATTGGTGGATGGCTGGAGCTATCCACTAATCTGAGTGCTGACAGTCATTCACTGTATGGAATAGGGATGTGCGCTAGCAATTTTTAGGGTTTTGGGTCTCAATCTTCAAGGTTTGGGTCTGGACTTTTTGGAAAAAACATTAAAATGCAAAAATCACAGATTTTTTTTTTTTCATTTCTCCTATGCTATTAATAACATTCATTTCCACCAATTTCTGGTCTATTCTGAACTCCTCACACTTCACAATCTTGTTTTTAGGCTAAAAGGTTGCACTGAGGTACCTGGCCCATCTAAGAGTGGCACTGCAGTGGCAGACAGGATGGGAGTTTAAAACTAGGCCCTAAAGAGCACATACTGTAATGCAAACAAAAAAAAAGAAGTGCAGGATGGATTTGTCCTTGGAGAGTCTAAGGAGGTTATTCTGATCGGTGCGGCCAAACGTGCGTACGTTCGCCATTACCGCACGCTAGCCGTACGCGGCCGTTAGGGTTAAGTCCACCCACAAATCAGCCGCTTACGTACGGGCAGAAATAACGTAGAAGGGGAGTGGCGTACAAATGAGCGTACGGCAACGTACGCGGACGGGCCAGCCCTTGCACTCCGACAACAGGCGTACAACTGAGCGTACGGCGCCATCTACGGCCGTCTTTCCTCCGTCTCCCCACCGCCTTCTTGCGGAGATCTGAGCGTACGCCAGTTTGCACGGACGGGTCCCTATTGTTTTCAATGGAAAACTCAGCTTATGTCACCGCTCGTGAGAGTGAGCGTACGTCCATGCACGCTGGCATACCCTTCACATATATGGACCTGCAAATCTTGCCTCTCAACTACTAATCTGACAATTGATTAATTAATCTATTTGTTATTCACTTATTGTTTTCTATTAACTCAATTGTCTACCTTAATAAAGACCTAATAAAACTACATTTTAACCCACATTACATGTATATTTGTTATGTTCTAATGTGGCATTTTAATCACTATCTATGTGTCCCCATATTGCTGTTACTTTTAAATCAAGTTATGTTGGTGTTTCTGTATATGTACTAAATTATGTACGTAATTACTTTGTCCAAAATGTGTAACATGTATACCTACCCTGATGTTATGTGTGATGTTTTAATCGAACAACATTAAACATTCATGCATTTTCACTATGTGTTATTTTACTCAAAAACACACACATTCACACATCAATCATTACCCCTCACCTCAAATTACAAGTATAACTTACAGTACACATCTGTATGTACCTACCCTTACACGCCCTCTAACATATTTATTATTAAAAACACAGGCAATTTCGAACTGTAATCAAACTTTTATTGGATACAAAAATAAAAAGGGGGGGGGGGATAAATAAAAAATTAAAGGCGGGCCTCCAGAAGGCCAAAAAGGAGCTGGAGGTACACCAGGGTCAGCATGATTTCCCGCATGAGGGCTGCCACCTCCTCCTGCTGCTGTTCAGTGTCTGTAATGAAGGGATAAAACAAAAAAATTAATATATAACATACACAAATGTTTGTTGTATTTGTACATAATAAAAAGTTCAGAGTTATGTGTGAAGGCCACATACATTTAGAAACTACATTGAAGATGGGTCTGCTGTAAACACAGTACTAAAAAAAAATATGTTAACACACACATACTGTACATAGTAAATAACATTAATTCAATTACTCCTTCATCAATGAATGTATGCTGTATCCCAATTGGTACTTTGTTTTTGGGGGACTGTCCTCTAACCTCACAATTAGCCTGTGCTATTTAAGGGTTATGACATTGTTGTGGCTTAAGCACTCCTTACTATTTTAAATTTAGGACATTGCTGTACAAATTATAGGCCTACAGCTATGTTTGTAAAGCATGCATCCGCATGGCCTCACACACTATTACCAAAACAATCTCTACATTTAAGTTGCACCAGTGGCAGATTAAGCCTTTGGGGGGCCCGGGGTACTTTAGAGCGGGGGGCCCCCTTGCACTTGTCATTACTGGCCGCACACTGCATGGGCGAATATTATACTGTCAAAACATAGAGTAAAGGCAGAATAAACTTGGTCAATGGTTACCTGCAGGGGATATATATATATATATATATATATATATATATATATATATACAGGGGGTTGGCGGCACTCGGAATAATAATAGACCCCATATATATATATATATATATATATATACACACACCACATGAAAAGCCTGTGTTTGTCCCTCTGCCCCTTACTCTGGAGGAGACCTCACAGTCCTAGTGCTGCCTCTGATTAAAAACCCTCCTATGACTAAGCTGCTGCTGCTGTTCTCCATGGACCTGAGAAGCATGTAATGAGCTCCACCAATCAGAGCTCAGCACAAACTTCTCAGCCTCTGTCCTCTGGTGCAAAGTGTCATGGGACTTAGTCAACTCCCAGAAATGCACTGCACACTTGTGCAATCAGTGTGCCTTGGCTCCCGATGCTCAGCACCATAAATCATTGTCACATTGGCAGATAGGTGAAGCTGCAGCACTACCCCACCCATGCACAAAACATTTAGCTAAAAAAAACAAAACATAACTTAAACATTTTATTTTTAAAAAATACATGACAACCACAGGGGGCCCCTAGCTAGAGGGGGGCCCAGGGGCACTGACCCCTTGCGCCTCCATTATAATCCGGCCCTGTGTTGCACATCATGCTGGGAACTGGAGTTACCCAACACCTGGAGCCACATAACTACCACACCACTAATGTCGGATATCTCATTGGATGTACTGTTATGTCAATTATTCAAGGGGTGAGGCATGGCCACACTCAAAAAAACCACCAAGGGGAGCCTTGTTCCTGGAGAAGGACAGGACACACCTCATGGTCGGCCTGCAGTGATATGTTGCAACTAATGTTGATGTTGGATACACATATGTGGTTGTTGTGATTGTTTATGTGTAGAAATGTGTAGGTCAACATTAGACACATTATTTACTTACGGCTACTTGAGCCATCCTGGTTGCCGCTGGTTGGCTGTGCAGTGGTTGGGGGGGTCAGGAGCAAGGTGGATGGTCCTGTAGTTTGGCCCGAGGTAGTGGGTGTGAGTGGGGAGTGGAGAGGTTTGGGGGTGGGTGGTGGAGAGGTGTAGGGGGGTAGGAAATGGGGTGGGGAGGGGGGGGGTGGGGGTTGTGGAGGTGGTGGGGGTTGTGGAGGGGGAAGGGGATGGGGAAATGGTGTGGGTCCAAACTGCACCCAGTGTCTCCTCTTCTTCCTCCTCCTCTTCTTCTTCCTCCTCCTCTTCTTCCTCCTCCTCCTCTTCCTCCTCCTCTTTCTTCTCCTCCTCCTCCTCTTCCTCCTCCTCTTCTTCCTCCTCCTCCTCTTCCTCCTCCAGGGCTGCCTGGTCCCGGGCTGCCTGGTCCCGGGCTGCCTGCTCCCGGGCTTCCATACGTGCCCTTGCCCGTGCTGAAATGTTCATGTTGATGGCATAGAAATCGAAGATTGGGTTTCATAAAAAAGGGGGAAAGAAAAATTCACATTAGTCATGCTCATAACCTTCAAAATTATCATTGCTGTGATATTTCAGACATTTATCATGCAAACTATTTGATATCCTACACCCAAAAACTGATCAACTACTTAAACCCCCCCCTATACACCCATATACCCCCCATATACACCCATATACACCCATATACCCCCCATATACACCCATATACCCCCCATATACACCCATATACACCCATATACCCCCCATATACACCCATATACCCCCCATATACACCCATATACCCCCCATATACACCCATATACACCCCATATACACCCATATACACCCATATACCCCCCATATACACCCATATACCCCCCATATACACCCATATACACCCATATACCCCCCATATACACCCATATACACCCCGTATACACCCATATACACCCATATACCCCCCATATACACCCATATACCCCCCATATACCCCCCATATACCCCCATATACACCCATATACACCCATATACCCCAGATATACACCCATATACACCCATATACACCCATATACACCCCATATACACCCCATATACACCCCCATACTCAGGAACATATTTATAAAAAGTACACAAAACATTGCTAAAAAACGCTGACATACTAGTAATCAAAACTTACATCGGGCAATATGGCGGCGAAGGCTGCTGAGTAAAACCGGCTGCCGCCGGCGCAGGTCTGACCAGCGCCGCTCAACCTGCCCCAGGCTTCTGCGGACGCCGGTCGTAGAGAAGATGAGGCGGCGGGCAGCAGTATACGCCCGCCGCTTGTCGGCATTACTGACATATGGGCCCCTGGGCCCCAGGTGACGGTCCATCACTTCCACCAGGGCCAAAAGCTCTGAGGTGGAAAAGGGCCTAGCTCTTGGACAAGTCATATTGGCAATGGCGCAGTTATTAATTGCAGGTACATATATCACTTTTGGTGCTTGCTGATTGGTCGAAAAAATTGTTTGTTTGGTATTAACTTTATTAATCCTTCTTACATTAACAAACTGGATGCGAATAGAAACTTACGCGGACCGTTCCGATATACACACACCACAACCAACAGCATGCATTCAATGAAGAGAGAAGTACTGTATTTACAGTGTGCGGAAAATAATAAACGCAACCCTCTACTTATAACTACGCTGCTTAAAGGGGGCACGATACACCGATATGCATGGAGAGGAGTACTGTATATACAGTAGGCGGAAAATAATACACGCAACCCTCTACTTATAACTACGCTGCCTAAAGGGCCACAATGCAACATGTTGCTGTATGACAATTTCATACACATTACATATGTAAGGAAAGAATTATAACGTGATGTTTTGAAATGTGACTCACAAAGCATACACGAACTCCAACAGATACCAGCTGACAACACTCGTCATTGGAATGACAGGTGCCCACATTTCACGATGTAGCACAATGCTCCACAACCTGTGTATATGCATATACAGGTGTTTGATCAGGTGCGTTGAGACCTGCGTAATTTAAGCGGGAATTATCGGCGGGAAATATCGGCGTAAATTTGCATCTACATTGCGGGAAAAAATATACGCCCCCTTGTTCATGGCGGGAGATTTACATATAAATATTCAGTCAGATGCAGCCCACAATTGCTGCAAACATGTCTGACTCAGACGATTCTGCAGCAGAGGACGCTCTGCAGAGAGCTACAGCACAATCCATGCTTGATGCACTCAACAAGAGGGAACAGGAGCGGAGAAGGAGGGCCCAAGAGAGGAGTCGCCTGCAAGATCAAGCGGGCCCCTCAGTAACAGGCCCTGGTGAACCTCCACCAGCTCCACAAGGGCCAAGCAACCAGCCAGAACAAGAGGTTGCATCTCTCCAAACAGGTGTGACCCAGCAGGTGCATGGTGAGAGAACTGGGGCCACCAGAAAACGTGCTGCAACATCTAGGGTGATGACTGAGCAGGATACCACCACCAGAAGGAGAAACCCTGCATTTGTAGAGGCCGAAATGCGAATTCTAGTGCCCAGGGCACGCGAATGGATTGAATTGGCAACCAGGAAGCCGGGTTCCAGTGCAAGGAGAAACCTTTGGGACAAGATCACAGAGGAAGTGAACCAGGTGTCACCAGTGGTCAGAACTTGGGACGCGGTGAAGAAAAGGTTAGTGTGTTTGTCAGGTCAATTTTTCTGCAGTCTCCAGCAGGAACTGAGGCCCTTATTCTAGTTCACTCTTTCTGCCCAAATATTTCTTAGATGGACAAAACCATGTGCACTGCAGGTGAGGCAGGTGTTACTTGTGCAGAGATAATCAGATTTGGGTGGGGTTTTACACCTGCCTCACCTGCAGTGCACATGGTTTTGTCCATCAAAGAAATATTTGGCCACACATGGCAAAAAAACATAAGATCACCCACACTAGGAAATGTCACGTAGCTAGGGGTACCACCTAGTCCCTTTAATTCCGGACACATATTAATTACACAGGTTCTGTGGCTGGCTGACTTCAAGACTCCACTTCACCTAATTTTAAACTGCCACAGAACCTGTGTAAGTAACATGTGTCCGGAATTAAAGGGACTAGGTGGTAACCCTACACGTAGCACAGTGGTGCACATATCTCATGGTGATATTTGTATTTTTAAACTTGTAGGTGGACTGACTTCAAAAGTGCCCTGAAGAGGAAGATGACTGACCGGTACAACCACAGCATGTCCACCGGGAGCGGTCCTATGCCTGACCATTTGGAGTATACCCCCCTGGAGCTGGATTCCTGTGACGTCATCGATGTGGGGGAGATCAGGGGGATCTCCAATATGGACAGTGAGCTCCCGGCGGAGGTCTTTGCTGCTGCTTTTGATGGTAAGTCACAGTAATGCATTGTATTTAGAAAGATATTTTTTATTGCGTATGTGATGGTGACATTGTTTTCAATTCTTATCCTAGCAGAAGCAGAAAGTCAGGATGTACCGGCAGCATCTTCCTCTGCAGAGACACAGGTGGAGCAGGTGGTCCAGCCTCCACCAAGACGTCGCCCCCAGCCCCAGCCACAGGAGACATTGAGTGAGAGCCTGTTGGTGACGCTGGACAGGATCGAGCAGCAAGGGGTGGATGCTGCGATCCGTCAGCAGCAGGTGGCGGATTTTCTGGCGGAGTGGAAGGCCACAAACCAGCTGCAGGTTGAGGCGTTGAACCGCATTAATGAAACTCTGGCGGCTGGCATGCTAAGCATTGGCCAACACCTCAGCCGCCAGAATGAACTTATTGCGGAGCAGCTGTCCACCGCCAGGTCCCTAAGGGACAATCCCCCATCTGCTGCCCCACCCCAAGCTGCTCCCCAACCTTCCACCTCGGCTGACCCTCCTGTGTCGACTAGGGGAAGACGCCGAAAGCCAGCTGAGCCAAAGGCCCCATGTCCCCAAGGCCCCATCTAAAAGGGGCAAAAAAGGGCCCAAATGAGACCTGGTTCACTTCCTCTGTGGTTGGAGGCCAAAGTTTTAAATTGCACTGGACATCCGCTTCCTGAGTTGCCCATCGATCCATTTGCGTGCCATGGGCATGAAAGTTCGTATTTTGACCTCTACAAATGCAGGATTTTTTTTTTTGGTGGTGTGTATCTTGCTTAGTATTCACCCTGGTTGTTGCAGTACGTATTCTGGTGTCCCCATTTCTTTCACCATTGCATTTGCAGGGTAACACATGTTTGGAGATATGCAACCTCTTGTTATGGCTGTTTTATTATTTGTGTGTCTATTTTATTTGTTTATTTGATTTGTCACATTAAAGTGTCAAGCTGTGATGCTGAACAGCAAATAAATTTATTTTACAAATTAAAACAAAATTGTGGTATGTGTAATTTCTTGTGTGAAACAAATACAAGATTTATGTGTACTTACTGACCAGGGTATTTTTGAACATTTGTTGAAGTGTGGTGGAAGTTTCCCATGTGTAACCCTCTCCATGGCCATTCCCATGTTCCTATCCAACTTTTCCCTGCTAATTAGTTTGTGTCAGCACATGTGCAGAGCAACTTAATAGGTGAGAAAGCAGTTTGTGTGCAGGTGAGGTAGCTCCTACAGTAGTAGGTAAAAGCAGGTCCAGAACAATGCTTTCCTCATGGAGTGGGTGAGGCAGACAAACAAGGGTGAAAAGGTAAATTTCTGTAGGAATGCATATGTGTCCTCCCTAAAAAAAGATGTGTGAATGGGCCAAACATGATAAATTAGCTTGTGAACAAACATGCATAACTTTTAAAATATATATGATTTGACAGTGTCATAAGCAGATGTAGGAATCCTTTGTTAGAGAGATGAGAGTGCAATAATGTGATTGGTGGCATCTTACATCCAGAGTGTAGTGAAATCCAAATCATAGCAGATGAGATAGTGGTACAGGTCATAATTTTGGGTACTATACAAAGATTGTGTGGAAAATAGTGGTCATGGGCTTCAAACATTGCTGAAACATCCTTTGTAGGTGTTAGATGTGGTTTATGTTATTGTATCCTAAATACAAAACCTATGTTAGTATTAGAGTGAACACGTTGACACATGTCGACTTGTTTATATTGAGTGTGCTACTGCGTAAAGTCTATGAAAGCAGGTAGTGAATGTGTCTGTTTAGCAAATACCTACCTTAGCGTATAAAAAGATTCTTACCTTAAATTAAACAAACCTTTAAATGTGGAGAAGTATAGAAACATAAGCTTCCAATGTGTTTGCGTGCTGCATGTGTGGCTTGCAGGCAGTGAAATCATGGTTTGGAGTTAATAGACCGCAGCATTGCTTATTACATTCAGGTGTATGTGTTTGAGTAGTAATCAGCGTTAATTAGCCAACTCAGGCGCACGCTGGCATGCGGTATCTGTAGGGGTGGTTTGAGCTGGCGGTTGGCGGCCGCCTGTTTGGTGTCCGAAACGAACGGTGCCTTAGTCGATCGTGCGGTAGTAGCACCGCTCATTTTGGGTGCACACCCCCGTGTACGCCCATATTTACGCCCATTTTCCCTCATTATTTCGGCCGCTCCCATCAACACGCCCCTATGCCGCCCCATTACCCGTACGCTCGCGTACAGGTTTTTTCGCACGTTGAGACACCGGCCGTAAGCGTTGTGGAGTGTTCGCGCCGGCGCATTAGCGTATCTGCACATGCGCAGATCGTAAAAAACCCCGGGACGTACGCGTACGGCCCGGACGCTCCAACCAGAATAAGGCCCTAAGTGGGGTAAGCCATTGGGCGATGATTTCATTCAGTTTCTCTAAGAGGTTCTTGCCAGTGTGGCTCTTACTGAAACTGGTGATACACAGCCCAGCCTGCCTTGGAAAGAGCTGGAGCTTCGAGATGCTGTTTCTGGTGACGCTGCTGTTGTTGCTGCCTAAGGTGAACCATCTACCCAGTGGGCTGTCACAGTCATGCTCTGTTCCACCTGTCCACATGTCTGTGGTTAAGTGGACAGTGGTTAAGTGGACAACCGTATTTTTGAAGACACTGAGGAACTTTTTTCTCTGTACATTTTCGGTATCGCCTGTCTAATAAAGTGGAATCTAGATGGGATTTGGTACTGGGGACACAATATTTCCATCAATTGTATAGATCTGATTCCACTAATGACAGATACCGGACGCATGTCTAACACCGACTTTGCTGTCAAAGCCTTTAGTTATCTGCTTTGCCATAGGATGACTGCTGTCATACTTCATCTTCATCGCAAAGGACTGTTGGACGGTCAACTGTTAAGTGAAAGTAGTAGTGGTGTTCTGACTTCTTCCACCTCTAGGCATAGCACTGATAAAGTCTCTGGAGGAATCCCGAATAGGAGAGGAGGAATCAGTCATGCCGGTGACATTGCATGAAGGACTACTTCCGATCCGGATGGATGTAATTGATGAGGAGGGAATTGCTGGTGTGGTTTTCAGGCACTTGGATAAAACAGGACCAAGGGATTTAGGTGTCACTGGACTGCTTTCGGTCCTAGCCACAGTTTATGAACTAAACAGTTAGGTGTTGTATAAGGGAGGATGTCCGTAGGTGGTCAACATCCTTACCCCTGCTTATTGCAGCTTTACATAAGCTACATATGGCAATACAATTTCTGTCCATATTTGGATAAAAAAAAAATCCAGACTGAAGACGTGGATTTATCGGTCTTCTACCCTGGCATGACAAGGGTTTTTTTCCATCCCATATACAACAACTGTCGCCCCCACCCCCGTGCATGATTTAAACAAACCATATCACCATCAGAATCCTCATCAACTTCCTCCTCAGCGTCAGCTACATCAATAGCCTCCTCCCGGTGTACTTCAACAGTGACACATTCAATATCAATATCAGGAACTGCACTGTGGGTGATCCTTCCAACATATGCAGAGGACAAAACTGGGGGGTGATTTTGAGCGCTAGGGGCACGTGTGCTGTGTGATGTACAGAATGCTGCCCTCTGGTTTAGGGTTGCCGCCCTTACAGAAAGCTTTAGCGAAGAAAAGAGAGCCAGTAGGCGCCTTCTGTACACTAAAAAATGTTTTAATCAACAATCAACATACAAGTGTCACAATTCACAAACACATAACATGTACCTATGCATGCATGCAAAAGAGATAAAAGCTAAAAAATAAAAAATTAAATAAAAATAAAAATAAAGTAAAAAGTCTGCATCAGATAATTACCGAGTCCTGATTGGATGGTGTGGATGCCAGTAATTATAATCCCAACAAGGGTCCAGAGCTGTGCAAGATGTTAGTGTCCAGAGATGTAATACTGAACAGTTTGTAATCCAAGGTAAGTAGACCACTTGCTTAGCACTCTCTGTTGGATGCCCGATATTAGTTGGTGGCGTCCGTACTGTGGAATACAGCACTATCACCCGCGGGGTCGACACGTCAGTATTGTTGGTATTCAATGCTGGGTAGTTGTCACTCCAGCAGTCCCGATACTCGTGGATGCGAATAGACTGAATCCCCTTGTGTTACCTTCTCACTGTCATGAGCTTGCGCCCAGTATGCTGTGTCGGCGTTACCGCACTGGCCTCAGTGTACGCGGCCGGCAGTAGTAGAACACGCCGCAGTGTCTGAAGGTGCCTATCTCGGGGATCAGATCCTTGCTGGTAAACGTAGCCGGGGACCGGTAGTTAGAGGTCGGTCATGTGTCGCTGCTGTATCCCTTTGGGTGTCTGGCTGCAATGTCCACAATTGACTCCTCACGAAAACTAGTTTCGCTGCGCTCAGGCAGCTTTTTCAATTCAGGAATGAGGAGTTCCATACTGGGGGCTGATCTTATACCTGTAGGCTAATTGTATACAGGTGTATGTCTCTAATTACCATAGTCCATGTTGTTTTACTGGCTCTAGGACTCTATCTTACAGAGATCAATAGTGGCATATAGCAAATGCAATAGAATAGAACCACACAAAGTGTTAAAAAGTTACATACATCAATAAAAAGATCTATAAAAAAAGTGCACATGGTGCTACACTGACAGACTAGTAATGGATTTGATAATTTATTTATTTTCACTATACATTTATTGTTAGTTTTTAATTTTTAGTTCTTAATTATATTCTCATATACATATATATTTTTATATGTATGCATAAACAATTTCATACCTCCATGCATATGGGTACAATCCGTTGATTTATAATCACCATGGGACATAAAGAATATACCCATAGTGTTGCACTATCAATTAACATTCAGTGCAGCAATTTGTTTTTACACCCGCATGCATGTGAGCATGGATTATTTACTTAGAATCACCACAGGTTAATTTGCTCTTAAAGGGACCTACATACTACAACATAAGGAAAAGTGGACACAGAAATTCTGTGCCCATGTCGATTTTTCAGTCAGAAACAGAGACAGGGATTATCTATAGTCTAGAGGTTGACGCTATTCTGTATCAATTCGAGAAAACAGATCGAGAAAACAAATCATGCTTTTGGAGAAGGAAATTAAATAGCCATCTGAACTACTTAAAGGTACATATACACACATATTCTATGCAAGTTCTTGAACGTTGCCATCCCCACAGATGATGGGTGATGACACAATAACAATCACCCGCGGGTGATAGTGCTGTATTCCACAGTACGGACGCCACCAACTAATATCGGGCATCCAACAGAGAGTGCTAAGCAAGTGGTCTACTTACCTTGGATTACAAACTGTTCAGTATTACATCTCTGGACACTAACATCTTGCACAGCTCTGGACCCTTGTTGGGATTATAATTACTGGCATCCACACCATCCAATCAGGACTCGGTAATTATCTGATGCAGACTTTTTACTTTATTTTTATTTTTATTTAATTTTTTATTTTTTAGCTTTTATCTCTTTTGCATGCATGCATAGGTACATGTTATGTGTTTGTGAATTGTGACACTTGTATGTTGATTGTTGATTAAAACATTTTTTAGTGTACAGAAGGCGCCTACTGGCTCTCTTCTCTAACATATGCAGAGGGCCTGCAAATGGTGGAAGGAACCACCTCTTCCCGTACAGTGATCACTACCACCAACACCCTTGGACTCTCCTTGGGGATTTGTGATACCATGTCTTTAGAAGGCACAGTTGTTTGCTGTGTATTTGATGACAGCTTACTGTAACTCTCTTAATTCTCTAGAGGGGAAGGAGGAGGGCTTAGATTGTCATGTGAAGTTGAACCACTAGTAATGAACATAGTCCACGGCCTTAACTGTTCCTTGGCAATTTGTGTCGTAAATGGCAGATTGGCAAGATTACATTTCTCCTCAAACAATTTACATTTTTTTTCTGCCTGTTTCTGAATTTTGGCATTTTAGATTTTACATGCCCTCTACGATGACATTGGGCATTTCTTGTTCTATGTCATGACTAATGGCAGCACTTTCAGCACTAGGAGGAAGCGGTTCTTATTATTTAACTATTTTATCCACCAATATTTTGTTCTCCATGATCTTTCTGGAGTTGTAATAATATGCGGCACAGGAGAGTGTACGTTAAAACCACAAACACATGGCAAAGCCTGAAAAAATTATACAGATTAAAATTACCCTTGTATTTTGGGGTTATTTAATATATGAGGCACAGGAGAGTGTACCACACACACATGGTAAAGCCTGAAAAAATTATAGGGATTAAATAACTGGCAGTACCACTGGACTGTTGGCTGTACCACTGGACTTAACGGCAGTACTGGACTTAGTGGCAGTACCACTGGACGTAAAGGCAGTACTGGACTTAGCAACAGTACCACTGCCCTTAATAGCAGTACTGGACTTAGCAGCAGTACCCATAGACTTAATGACAGTACCACTGGACTGTCACTGTACTTATATGGCTGTCGGCTGTACCACTGGACTTAACGGCAGTATCACTGGACTAAATGGCAATACCACTGGACTTAACAGCAGTACCACTGGACTGTCACTGGACTTATAGGGCTGTCAGCTGTACCACTGGACTTAACAGCAGTACCACTGGACTTAACGGCAGTACTGGACTTAACAGCAGTATCACTGGACTTAACGGAAGTACCACTGAACTTAACAGCAGTATCACTGGACTAGCAGTACCACTGGGCTTAATGGCAGCACTAGACAGCAGAGCACCACTGCATTGGACTTATACAGTAGCACAGCACAGTGCTGATGTGTGCTCCCGCATCATCGTGGGTGGCCACCATTCATCTGCTGGTAGTAACAGTATACTGAACAGCTTTCCATAGCGTCCTGCTGTGGAAAGCCATTCACAGCAGCGGAAATCAATGGGCGGGTGGAAAATCGCTCATGTGTGTGTATGCACTGAGCAAATTTCAGCCCAGCGATTTCAGCAGTTTTGGTATAAAACATAGACTGACTCACAATAGACAGTCATATGGTCAACCATTAATGGTCGACAGTCACAAGGTAGACAGGGTCAAAAGGTCGACAGGGTCTAAAGGTCGACAGGTAAAAGGTAGACATGGTTAAAAGGTTGACATGAAAAAGGTCGACATGGTCAAAAGGTCAACAGGTAAAAAGTCGACATGGAAAAAGGTCGATATGAGTTTTTAATGTTTTTAGGGTAACTATGTTGACATAGGTTGACATGGACACTGTCTAAGTGTACCGTGTCCCCTCGCATGGCTCGTTGCACTCGCCCTGCTTCAGGCTCGGTGCCTCGCTGCGCTCGGCACACTATTTTATTCTCCCTCCGCGCCCTAGTGGATGGTAGGGCATGAAATACCACCTGTCAGCAGAAAATGTAGTAAAAAAATGCATGTCTACCTTTTTCATGTCCACCTTTTCCATGTCGACCATCTGACCATGTTGATATTTAGACCCTGTCGACCTATTGGGTGTCGACCTTTTGACTGTCGGCCATTAGTGGTCGACCATATGACTGTCTATCATGAGTCAGTCTATGATCATTACAGAAACCGATTTTAGCGATTATCGCTGCGCATACACACTGAGCAAAAACGCCCAGTGTTTATGCACTATAAGAGTGTGAGGTTAATTGACATAAATAAAATCTATAATAATAACAATCATAGCTTGTTTATGGTAATGGTTTATTAAATATAAAAATCTGAAATTTATCTAATAATGAAATGCATAAATATGAAGCTATAATAAACTATCATATATAAAATACTATACTTTGCATTTGTCAGCAGTTTATACCACATAACCTGTATCGGTTAAAAATCTAAATGTGAATTAATTAATTTCCAACTGTAGAAGGCGAAGCAGAAGAACTATCATTTTGCTTTGTGCTGTTAATATGTTCTATTTTTATTTTATTGAAATTCTAGGCCTTTATGTTTGTTCTAGAGCTACAAAGGAAATCAGCTTCACAGTTATTTTAAGTCAACTTAATTGAAGCTGAATTGAATGTAATCTCACATTTGTTCTCTATGCAGTAATAAGTTGTATGTCACATAGCTTTGTCTAACTATTGCCCATCACTCTCCCAGTAGTTCAGGGCTGAGAACTTAATTAAATGAAGATTCCACCAATGTCCCCCAGCTGTACTAGCGTTATTTGACCAAGTGGTTTTTTTTCCAGGTAGAAATCTATGTTCTATTCTAAGAAGTGTGGCCTTCCTTGATGAAACACCCAAAGTGAGATAATCCTTGTGTAAGAAATCAGTAAGTATGGTCTGCTTAATCCAGTCCCAGTGTAAAACTGTTGACATTTGTACTTTTTTTTCCATCATTATGTGACTGGGCCTGTTTTTTGCTGGATTAGTCACAAATCTCCTACGCGGCACATTTGGCATGCAACAAGTAGTCTAACTTCATTAATAATGTATGAGGGAAATCTAATCCATGGCAGAGTAAAAAGGCAAAGTATTTTACCGTTACCAAATCCTTTAGAACAGTTGATTAGTTAACATCTGATGTTCTATTTTAACTGCCACATTCCCTGTACAACAGCTATCATTGTTAAAGTATATAACAGAACATGTCTAATTTCAATAATTCCTAATACATTTTTTTTTGCTACTTAATAAAGGTGCAACTTTATTAATAATAGTTACAATGAACACAATGTCATGAAACATACTCCAGGGCTAATGTAGAATAACTGTCTGTAGTGGGAAAAGCAAGTGGTTGATTAGGAATCCTGAAAGCCAATGGTCACTGACAAGTACTGTTTTTGTGCTTAACTCTTGCATCACATTTGGGCTGTTCCAGTAACAGCTGGGGAGACTTTCTTCAACAAAGATGAGTGTCAGATAATCCTGATGAGATTGTAAAGCCACATCTTTTGTAATTATGTCACACTCCTTTTTAATGGAATAATTCAGACTGAAAAAAGCTTTGATCCCATCGGAGGCACTTTCTTATAGATTGACTTATTTCAAAAAGATCTCAAGATTTTCTGTTACAAGATCTCCTTATTCCCTGAAGAGTATATTGCTCTAAAATGATAGAAAATTGCATGATACTTATCTGGGGTACATAAACATTTGTCCATGAAAATCTTCCATGGTTTAATTTGCATTAAGGTAAAAAAAAAAAAAAAAGGATCATTTTTACTTAATCACAAAAATAATGTTATGTTCCACTTTATGGGACCACACACTAAAGTAATGAAAAACAGCCGTAGAAAAAAGTACATTAATCAACTATGAAGTCTGGTATAAAAACGTACAAATGTGCATGAAAGAATATGTCTGTAGCTACATTACCGTTGTATGCCTACACAAGGACGAGGTCAGCCATGTCAGTATGGTTTCTGTATCCACTGAAATGCACACATGAAAATGATAGCTATAATCTGGTAGATACTTTTTGTTAGAATACTTTGCAAAGGTTTTTACTTGGTACAGATGTATAAAAAATATGTGATGAGAGAACCTCTCCTCTGGAAGACAAGGTTAAGTACTATACAATTTCAGGGAATGGACACTTCAGTTGCACTCCACAGAAACATATTTGGAGTGAATTGATAACCACTACATGCACATTGGTTCAATATTACAGGCTTACCTTGTCTAAACTCGACAATGAAGACAATTTGTATGCTGCAATGTTCTTACAATTAATAGATAAAGTAGATACTGCTTGTGGTATATGTTGAATCCTAAGGCAATTTAATTAAATGATTGCTGACTGAGATGTAACTAGAGCAACGTGGGCCCCATAGCAAAATTTATAAGGGGCCCCCCAATTCATGTCTCCTTCAGAGTGGGTATGACGTCTGTTGACTGGGATCGAGATGTACTATGCAGTCCTTGCCAAAGTTAATTAAAGACCCCCTCCACCAGCTAATGACTATCATAAAAACAGAGCAAAGGTACTAAGGTACATGGACGTCATAGTTTCATTTACTATAATGAAAGTAAAGTGTCCTATACCCAAAAACCTGAGTCTTTATATAAACTAAATTTTACTCCAGCTATTGTTAAAGCTAGACCATCAGCAGAGGTGTTGCATGATCTCCCTCTTTCTCTACTAGGTAGGATAGAAGTGATCAAAACCATTTTTTCCCAAGAATAACATACCTACTACAATTACTTCCAACCAAACTCACCTCCTCAGACACTAAGCAACTGATGAAAATATGTACTAAGTTTATTTGGAAATCTGGCAAGCCAAGAATTTCTATATCTAAGCTACAATTACCAAAGAAGGTGGGAGGTTTGGGGCTGCCAAATCTATCATTATACTCTAAAGCAGGCATGTCCAACATTGGCCCCCCAGGATGTTGTGAAACTACACATCCAAGCATGCTTTGCCACAGTTTTGCTATTAGAGAATGCTAAAACTATTGCAAAGCATGCTGGGATGTGTAGTTTCACAACATCTGGAGGGCCAACGTTGGACATGCCTGCCCTAAAGCATTGATAACTAGATATGCTATGGATTGGCTGCTGGAATCAAGTGAATTTACTTTATACGATCTAGATTGCACACTTTTCCATCCATTCTCGCCAGGGGCCTTACTCCATACGCCCAAATCCCACATACCTAAACATATCTTTCAACACCTTCCATTTAAGGACACCTATACGACATGGTACATGGACATCTATATGCAAACTTTTAAATACATCACCACGCTATTCTAGATGGAAAAAAAAGTGTCCTATACCATTCAATGTACATAAGCATAAACGGGTTACATTTATACCATTAAAAATTGTGCAATAGAGCACCAGGCCAGTAAGATAAATACATAGACACACACACAGAGAATCATAAATACACTAATATGGCCTGGGATATAATTCCACACCAAAAAAGTACTTTTTATATGTATGGGCAGCACAAATGCTTTTTTTTTTTTTTAAATCATAAGCAAGAACTACAGCCACTGGGGGCTGAGTTACACAAACCCTGATCTTCATCCTCAGAGTCAGATATCAGCAGTGCAGACATATCCCTCCCTCTAATGATGTTCCACTTTCACACAAGCAACCTAAATTTCTGTTTTGTCCCTATCACCATCATTACTTACACTGCTACCCATATGTGTAAAAAAGGGAAATCAAAAGCAGATTAAAGGGAAAATGAAAAGAAAATAGCCATGAAAAACAGAAATAAGCCCACACATATTTTTTTTTAAATACATCGATAGCAAAAGGTTGAAAAAGAGAACATTGCCCTCCTAACCAATGATAATGGTAATTACATTATTGAGGACAAGAAAAGGGCAGAAGCTTAAACTTCTTTTTTTCATCAGTTTTACTGATGATCATTAGATCTACAAAGTCTAGGTCGACACTCAAAAGTTCAACAACTATTAGTAGACAATCAAAAGGGCGACATGGTCAAAATGTCGACAGTCAAAGGGTCGACATGGCCAAAAAGTCGACAGTGAACCAGTTGACATAGCCAAAATGTCAACATGATCATAAGGTCGACATGTTCCAAATGTCGACATGATCAAAAGGTCGGCATGGGAAAGGTCTAACACAGGGCTGGGCAACACCGGCCCTCCAGATGTTGATGAACTACACATCCCAGCATGCCTTGCATCAGTTTCAGCATGGCCACATAGCAAAACTAATGCAAAGCATCCTGGGATGTGTAGTTCATTAACATCTGGAGGGCCGGTGTTGCCCAGCCCTGGTCTAACATTAAAAAGTTTTAATTTTTTTTCGAGCTGACATGTGTTGACAGGCTTTTTTTATACCCTACCATCCACTACGGCATGTTGGGAGAATATAATAGTGTGCTGAGTGCAGTGAGGTACCGTGCCCAAATCATGGCAAGCGTATCGAGCCATGCGAGGGGGTGCGGTACACTTAGACGTGTCCATGCCAACCCATGTCAACATAGACACAAAAAAACATGAAAAACGCATGTTGACCTTTTTCCTGTCAACCTTCAGATGATCTTGACCTTTTGAATGTCGCCCTTTTGACCCTGTCATCCAATAGTGGTCGACCTTTTAACTGTAGACCAAGACATTGTAGATCTAATATACCATAACCGGGGAAGACAGTGGAATCTACTGGCACCATGAAAAAGATGAACTCACTAGAAAAAAATATAGAATTCATGGCAGAGGAAATCAATAAGTGACTTTGTAAAATAAAATCTAATAATTCACCGGAGCCAGAAGGGATTCTAATAGAACTACGGGAGTAGTAATTATATCCTTTGTATTCCATGTTTGAAAAACAATTTTCATTTGTTATAATTCCAAGGGACTGGAGACTAGTGGAAGTTGTTCCAATATTTAAAAAAGGAATTAGAGATGACCCAGCAAATGGACCAGTGATTCTAACATTGGTCAAAGGGAAATTATTTTAGGGAATACAGTGGCAAATGTAGAATTTTGAGAGGGGGGTTTCCCAATGTAATCCAAACTCTCACACTCTGCAGTGCATTGGAGTAAGTGCAGAAGTCTTGGGAAGGGTAACAGCCCTGAATATTGGTATTTTTATACACTGGATACTGTATGGAATACATAATTAATATTCAATATTACGGATGGGATGTTTCGTACATTTAAATAAGATAAGTGTCAAAGCTTAAACATATCATAATTAATACACAAACATAATAGAACCAGTACTGCACTTTCTAAACTCACAATATCCCACTTCATCGTAAGGCTCCTTTCTCTTCCTTCTGGTAGCTACTCTCTGGTCCATTGCGATGTTTGAGGTTTCAGATCCACACATAGAGTAAATGGGATAGAAAAAGCTGGTACACTAGGCATTTGAAGCAGCTCTGCTCTGTCCCTTATACTGCATGATGTGGTGGCAGCTCTACTGATCATTTATATACCAGTTATTTTGTCATAATTGAAGGCCCTTATCAAGAGGAGGGGGGTTTCCGGGCAACCGAGACAACCCCCCCCCCCACCCCCACCCCCCTATTTGCCTAAGGAATAATAGGAGATATATAAAAAAATGTTTAGAGATAAATAAGATAATCAGTAGTAACCAGCATGGGACCGAAACAGTCCGTGCCAAGCTAACCTAATTAGTTCCTATGATGAAGATAGCAGGAAACTAGACATTGGAAATGCAGTAGATGTGGTCCACCTACATTTTGCAAAAGCCTTAGAGAAAAGAGGGTTGTTGTAAATGTTGTATGTTCAAATTGTATACCATTATTAAGTGTCATACAACAGGATTTAGTGCTAGGGACTCTTCTATTTCAAATATTTATTAACAATATAGAGCAGCGGTTCTCAAACTGTGGGTCCTGACCCTAAAGTGGGTCCCGACCTCCTCAGCATGGGGTCACGGCTCCATGTTGCTGACCATCAGGCTGATGACTTTTCTAATCTTGGTCAGTGATTCAAGGAGTATGAAAAATCAGTTGAATTGTCTGTTATTTTAGATTCCTCCCACCATTTTGTGCCTCCACAATGCTGCCATGTATGTGCTGTCTGCTGACCACTCATGTGCTGTGATGACCTGCAGTAACTTGCTGGGGTGCCGTAATTATTTTTATTCTCTGATGGGGTCCCAGAGCAAAATTGTTTGAGGACCCCTGATATAGAGGACAAAATACTAAGCAAAGTATCCATCATTGAGGATTACACAGCTACAGTATCTAGGGGGATACTGTACACCCCTATATGAGTGTCGGCGGCGGGCGGGGGTCCCCCGGGTGCTCCAAGCCGCACTGAGGTCACTACCACCATTTACACAGGCGGAACTCTCAATGCCTAAATTCATTGTCCTGCTGCTTATTTCCGGGTCACGTGACCTCGGAATTCAAAGGTCATTATTGGATATTCTCTATTCTATGGTATAAATGTAATTCCTGACAGTCCAAACTGCCTCCTGGACTGTCAGATTGTATACTAGTTTTGTCACAAGACGGTTCTCTTATTTTTTAACTATTTATCTATGTTTGACATGTTCACTATGCCACAGGTGCACTAATTGAGCAATCAAACTGCTGCTATATATACTGGGTTCCAATTCCCAGTCAACACTTGCTCCTGAGGAAGCCGGACACAGACTATCTGGGGAAACGCGTTGAGTTGATATTAATCGGTTTGGACTCCCATCAATCCATCCAGCGTGACCAGTCCACTTTTCCACTGACGATCGGTAACTCCTGCTATATCTGGACTTTCAAATTTGGGATATCTGCATTATTCCTAATCCAGCCACAAAAGGAGACCACACACCAAATAGGGAGGCTTGAGCCCTTGGAATTATCGGGCATAAGGACATTTGGGGTCACCACTCCCTGGACATACCAATTCTTCCAGGAGACACAAAGGATGGTAATATAAAATCACACTTCTTCAACTAAAAAGTCATCTTGATGGAGTCCTAGACCTAATTTCTCACACATCCCAGTATATATTTCATACTATTGCTCATTTTTTTATCTACACTTATTTTTATATGTTTTGTGATAGATGCTTATTATTGTGATATCAATAATTAATAAATAATTATTTTATGAGAACCGTCTTGTTTACATGATTAGAACAGCTAGCACTGATACTGCTACATAAGTCCAGTCTAGTGATACTGCTGCAAAAGTCCAGTCCAGTGGCACTGCCATCAAAGTCCATTGGTTCTGCTTCATAAATCCAGTAACACTGATGTTAAAGTCCAGTGATACTGCTACTGCATTTAAGTGATTGTACTGCATAATTCCAGACCAATGATACTGCAGAAATATAATAGAGAACCAAAATTTGGAGGATAAAATAGTGAAAGAACAAGAACCACTTCCTCCTAGTGCTGAAGCTGCTGCCACTAGTCATGACATAGAACATGAAATGCCAGCAACGTCATCTGCCAATGCCCAATGTCATCGAAAAGGGCATGTAAAATCCAAAATGGCAAAGTTCAGTAACTTGAAGAAAAAAATAAATGTAAATTGTTTGAGGAGAAATATAAGCTTGCCAATATGCCATTCACGACACAGATTGGCAAGGAATGGCTAAGGCCCTGGCCTATGTTCATGACTAGTGGTTCAGCTTCACACAATGATCTAAGCTCTCCTCCTCCCCCTCTAGAAAATCTAAGAGAGTTAAGCTGCCATCAAAAAACAAAGCAAACAACTGTGCCTTCTAAAGACATGGTATCACAAATCCATACCTCCCAACATGACCCTCTCCAGGAGGGACAGAATGCTCTTTTTCTGGACTTCCATCTTAATTTATGATTGCCATCACCTGATTTAAACATGGTAATTGATAAGAAATATGTTTAAGCACAGGTGATGGTAATCCATAAATTAAAAGGAAAGTCCAGAAACAGAGCATTCTGTCCCTCCTGGAGAGGGTCATGTTGGGAGTTATGACAAATCCCCAAAGAGAGTCCAAGGGTATTGGTGGTTGCGATGCCTGACCACCCAATCATTGTACAGAAAGAGGTGGCTCCTTCAACCATTTGCAGCATGCCCTCTGCATATGCTGAAAGGATAACCCACAGTCCAGTTCCTGATTTTGAGATTGAAGGTGCGAATGTTGTACACCAGGAGGAGAATATTGATGTAGCAGTCGCTGAGGAGAAAGTTGATGACGAGGAGGATGCTGCTGGTGGTGATGTGATTTGCTTAAAAGAGGCAATGGGTGAGACAGTTGTTGTCTGTGGGATGCAAAAGCCCATCTCAATGCCTGGGCCGAAGACCAAAAAATCCACCTCTTTGGTCTGGAATTATTTTTTATCTAGATCCGCACAACAATTATCTCGCCATATGTTGCTTATGTAAAGCTGCAATAAGCATGGGACAACCTTGCTTATGAATCATCTGAAATTTGTTCATAAGTAGCTGTGTAGTTCAGAAACTGTGGCTAGGACCATAAGCAGCCCAGGGATACCTAAATCCCTTGATCCTGTTGTATCCAAGCGACTAAAAACCACACCAACAAGTCACTCCTGGCTTTCAAGATTTTTCTATGCGGTCCACAATCTTCTATTTACACCTCTGTCATAAATATTTTCATTCCTAATTATCCAAACCAAGTTTCATGTATCTATAATTACTAATTGCCTCTGTTAGTACATATGCACTTAATATCAATGCCATGTGTGCTTAGCACATGAGGGTCAGAATTGGGAGAACCACTGCTTTAAATCCTGTCATTTTCATTATTTTTACATTAATTCTATGCCTCCATTCAGTAAGTGCAATACACATTTGTAATCTCTAGGTCAGAAGTTCGTACCACCGCTAAAAGAAAATGACAGAGTTTGTTAAACTTAAAGTATTACTATACAGACTGGAAAAGGAACATCATAGAAAGGATAGAACGGTGTTTATGCACCAGTGTGTATTTACACTTATGGAAACATTCCACTTTAAGCAAACAAAAACACTAGTTATACTATTCCCTTTTTGTTAATGAAGCACTGTGGATGTTGTGTTCACAGCCTATGGAGATGACTTACTAAAGGCATAAGCTTGACTGCAGCTTGGTGAAAGAATGTTGCTTCTGATGGCCAATAGGCTTAGGAGAAAATCTAAACACAACTTTTTTTTTTTCCGTCACTTAATGTTAGAAGTGGATGAGCTGGTGTAGAATGCCTTCAGCAAGCTTCCACGCACCATTTACATAGTTGCAATACACCATATTTTCATTATTTGTGTTTATTGCAACATTGCCTTGATGAGGAACGCATGCTCAGCATCTACAAGCAGTAAAGTAATATGTTTTATTTGGCAACGCTGGGTGACATAGTCGGTGGCAATATTACATGTTTTACAGGATAAAGGAAATTACTTTGAATGGCTTTTGTGGTGTGTGGTACGTTGATTTATTGAACATTGCGCAGGCTTTTATGGCTGTAAATAAAACATCGCTGCTGATTGCGAAAAAGAGCGTAATACCTATTATTTTTTATAGTTCTTTAATGTTCCAGACAGGTAACGTCTTAAGTGTTTTAAAGGCTTTACTGTGAGTTTTTCAAATGAAGAAGAGGGATTTTCCTAGCAAAGGGCAAGTCTTTGACATGATCTTTTAATACACGGTTTTGCCAGGTTACCGTTATGCCTCTTCTGTGTGTCTTAATTATGCTTACTTGGATTTTTGCTGTGGTGACATTGAAGGATACCTGGACAGTTGTCTTTATTGATCACACAAAAGCTAGAGTATAAGATTTACTATGTACAGGTAGCAACAGATAGGCAATGTTTTACAGCTGACATGGTTACAGTTCCTTAAAGATATCAATGGACATGAAGACAATATTTTCCCCTATATCTCCTGCACTCTATGTGAAAGATAATTTATCTTTATGGATATAGCAAAGCCATAAAGCTCATTATGACTTCACACTTTGAAAGCAAGGCAACATAAAACTGTTTAAGAAATGTTTTACATTAGTATGTTATTAATTAATCACAGAGCTAAACCTGAGTAAGATGGAATATATTGCTATTTTATCAATTTACGGAGAGATTCTCATTGCTCCTATTAGCAGCTTAGAAGTATTTATACAAAGCTTTTTGTGTCTGCTAACTTCTTGGTGACAAGGCTCAAATGAGCAGGTAAGCTTGACGAGACTTGGTAGAGGATGTATCACAGCAAATATTGTGAAATTCAGGAGCCAACTCCACAAGTCAGAAAATCAGCTGACAGTAACAAAATATGGTACTTGTTTCCTAGCACGGCCACAATCGGGAGTAATCGTGTACCTTAACTTAAGGTACACGATTACCCCCGATGGACCCGATTTCCTTTGAAATCAGGTCCATTTGGCCGGCTAGGATAAAATATCGGGGGCATCGCGTCGGTCGGGACCGTTAACAATGGTCCCGACGCGACCGACGCGATGCCCGCGATTTCCCCATAGGCTTCAATGTTAAAAAATATTTTAACATTGAAATCGTGTCGGGAAAGGTAAAATATCGGGGGCATCGCGTCGGTCGGGACCATTAACAATGGTCACGACGCGATGCCCCCGATTTTTCCATCGGGTTCAATGTTAAAATATTTTTTGACATTGAAATAGTGAAAAAATGTGAAAAATGTGAAATGGGCCAATATGACCCATTTCACATTATAGATGTCCCCGTCGTCACCCCACGATAGACGCCAACCCGAAGCGTGGCGAGCGCAGCGAGCCCGCGAGGGGCGGCGGTGCGCGTCCTCCGACCTTTTCATTCCCCTACTATCCACGTCGGCGTGGAGTTGAGAATAGAATAGTGTGGCGAGCGCAGCGAGCCACCGAGCGCGAAGCGTGGCGAGCGCAGCGAGCCCCGCGAGGGGACGCGGATACCTTCACAGTTATACGCGTCCCCTCGCGGGCTTCACAGGTGTCCGTGGCGACGCGGACACCTGTGAAGTCCGCGAAGGGACGCGTTTACCTGTGAAGGTATCCGCGTCCCCTCGCGGGGCTCGCTGCGCTCGCCACGCTTCGGGCTCGGTGGCTCGCTGCGCTCGCCACACTATTCTATTCTCAACTCCACGCCGACGTGGATAGTAGGGGAATGAAAAGGTCGGAGGAGGCGCACCGACGCCCCTCGCGGGCTCGCTGCGCTCGCCACGCTTCGGGTTGGCGTCTATCGTGGGGTGCGGTGTACGCCGTTAAATTTGGGGGGGTTGGGAATATTTTTACATTGAATTCAATGTAAAATCGGGTCCCAGGGACCCGATTTACATTTCATTAAAAAAAAAAAATCGGGTCCAAAATCGGTCGGTCGCGTCGATCGCATCGCATGCGACCAAATCGCATGCGATGCGATCGACCCGATTTTTCCGACACGACCACCCCGATGTAAATCGGTGTGGCCGTGCTAGGAAACAAGTACCCAAAATATTTATATAGACAATTGTCTTTCACCTCATTTACTGACATATAGGGGGTTATTCTGGTCTGTTTGCACAGACCATAACATTCACATGGGGACCGATGGTGGGCGCATGCGCAGGGTCATTTCTGCGCATGTGCATACACTGGGTGCATGCGGCCATGGTGAACCGACTGTTTGCCAGGTGCATGCACCCAAGGCTGCGTCCGGGGGGCGTATGGCGTCAGCGGATAGTCATGCCCATGGGAACACCCAGCGTTTCATGGGCGTTCCCATATAAATGCTGGGCGTTCCCATGGTAACCGGCCCGTGACGTGGGTGTTGGGGGCAGGCAGCTGACATCAACGGATTTCAGCTGCCCGCCCACTTCCCCCCGAGGGTGCACACAAATCTAAGTGACCTAAGAGTCACTTAGATATGTGTGCACGTTCCACATCATTCGATGGTTGGCGACCATCAAATGATGTGTGTGTTCAAACATCTATTCGCAGGCCCTGTGTGCGAACACACTCTGCGAGGGGGGGGGCGGGCAGCTTGGAATTCACTAGGTGGGGTTTAGTGAATAAGGAAGAGTCAGTAACTGCAGTAGTACAGTATTTAACTCGGGTGCTGGAGAGAATAGCAATTAGTGACGCATATGTGTTCTAAAAAACAAATTAGATGTATTAAATCAAAACACATTATGGGGGTTATTCTCGTTGATTCGCAAGGCTGCGAAAATGCAGCCTTACGAATCAACGAGAATAACCCCATAATGTGTTTTGATTTAATACATCTAATTTGTTTTTTAGAACACATATGCGTCACTAATTGCTATTCTCTCCAGCACCCGAGTTAAATACTGTACTACTGCAGTTACTGACTCTTCCATATTGTACACAGGGCTGGAACCCTATGAGAAGTAGACAACAGGGGAGACTGGAAGAACACAGCTGGGAAAACCCTCGCATGTTCTGTTGTAACTGTAATATACTTGTATTTGTATTTTACATGGTAACTCAATTAAAGTAAACTTTTTTATACTTTTTATGTCTGAATACATGCTGAGCTTACAGTATGTTTCTTCACATAGGTGAATGTAGAACTGTTGCAGACTTTGTGGTCCAATGTTGGTATGCCCTGCACATAGGCGAATCTAGAATTATGGTAATGGATGGTCCCAGACCTAGACACAACAGCAGGGAGACCTTTGCGCGGCGTAGCCGCGCGGCAAAAAGGGGGCGTGGCCTCATGGGAAGGAGGCGTGGCATTACAAAAAGGGGTGTTGTATTACACTTTAGACCATACACAGTAATGCCCATTACACATTTTAGCAAACTCCGTAATACCCATTACACATAAAGCCACATGCCAATTACACATAAGGCCACACACCATAATGCCCATTACACATTGTGCCACACATCATGATGCCCATTACATACTTTATAACAAACCGTAATGCCCATTACATATTTGCCACATAAGTGCTGCTTACCTTTGTGCTCATTGCTAGGGGGTTCTTGCTTGATGGCACCATAGTACCCATTACACATGATGCCGCACACCATAGTACCGATTACACATGATGCCACACACCATAGTACCCATTACACATGATGCCGCACACCATAGTACCCATTACACATGATGCCGCGCACC
Source organism: Crinia signifera (assembly GCF_055691185.1). Lineage (NCBI taxonomy): Eukaryota > Metazoa > Chordata > Amphibia > Anura > Myobatrachidae > Crinia > Crinia signifera. The sequence continues at coordinate 176,969,439 of NC_139217.1, read as the reverse complement.
ATGATGTTGCACACATAATGTCCCTTACACATGATGCTGCACACATAATGCCGCTTACACATGATGCTGCACACCGTAATGCCCCTTACACATTAAGCCACACATTATGCGTAATGCCCCTACATACCGCCACTTGTCCCTTAAGCAATGCCCCCAAAAGTGCCAATTACTGTAAATTTTTATACGAGCCTTCGCTGCTGCTGCAGGGAGAGATGGAGAGCAATGCAGCTGCTTCTATGGTGAGAGGAGCAGAGCGCAGCACAGAGCACGCTCCCACTCCCCTCCTGGTGTCCCCTCTAGCCGAGTGGACATTTGAAATATTGTGCACACTGTTGTTGTGCGTGACGTCGGGGGAGCACGCCGGGCGCCGGCACCACATGATTAAATAATACCCCTTTCACAACAGAAAATGCAGGGATTTACCCGGGAATATGGTCCCAGGATCATGCAGGGACATTCCCAGGCTGACCCCTTATACACCAGCCTAGTCCCTGCATTTTCTGGTGTGAGGGGGAGAGACAACCACTCCCCTCTCCCTACCCCCCTTTAAACAACCAGCTATATCTTCGGAACCAAATGACCCATTTACATGAGACCAGTATCATATTGAAGAACTTTTGAGATGGCTTCGAATGATTTTGGTCCCGTGAAACTGGGCTGTTTGGTTCCAGAGAAATCTGCCCTCAAAGAACATAAACAGTCATGAAATTACATTTAAGAAATGAAAAAAAAAACGGTTTAACCTTAATATCCCTGGAACCAATTAACCCATATGGATCCAGCCTGGTATCAGATTGAAAGCCCAGCGATTTGGGTTCGACTGAGATCAACCTCGAGCTTCAGTGATGCCAAAGGGGGAACTGGCAGCGGTTGAACTGGGTGGGGGTCGGAATTAGCGGGTCCCATGTTATCCTATAGGGAAAATGTTCCAGCTTTGCCTGTCCGTATCTCCGGTTTCCAGGGGGCTAGAAACACAGGGGTGGGCTCGTTGGAAAGCCCCATCCCTCAGCTACAAAATGGGCTAATGGGTGGTCCTGTGCACCCCCGGACCACCCCCTAGATTCGCCTATGGCCCTGCACACAGATACTGGGCCAGATTCTCTAAGCTTCAAAAGTGATAAATTGGAGAGTGATAAACAGCCAGCCTATCAGATCCAGTCTGACATTTTTCAAACACAGTCTGTGACATGGCAGGCAGGAGCTGATTGGCTGGCTGTTTATCACTCTCCATTTTATCACTATTGAAGCTTAGAGAATCTGGCCCACTGTATGTTATGAATGCCGGAAAGTAGGGCCCTTTTTGCACCATCTTCCCAGTGATAAATGCTGTTTGCCACGTATGCATCAAGCTATGGAATGCAATATATTCTGGGGTTTGGATGTGGTGCCATATTTAGATCTTTAGCATTGTGTCATATTTTGTCGTTCAGTTTAGTATCTTTAATGTAACATCTTTAGTGTTGCCCGACAGAAGCTTATGGGCTTCTGTCCCATTTTCCTGCTGAAAGGGATCCAATCAGATCTCTCCTAACACCCCTTGTAGCGTACGCATCAGCTAACACATGCACAGATAGGACTAAATCATAAACCGGAAGTCTTATCTTTTACCTTTGCTAAAATATTCATGCATACAGTGTTAATAAACATCAATATGCATGCGGTGATGCATATACTGTATGTGGATTTTTTGGTCTTATTCCCCAGCAGGACAGTGGCTTTCTTTTTATCATAGGCAAAAACTGTTGTCACTGGTGGCTGACTTATCCAAACAACATCATCATAATCAGCAGCAGCATCTTTATTAGCAACAGATATTATACCAATATCCCACTCAACCTTTTGCACTTCAACACTAGTATCCTTAATTTTTGTTATGTCACCATCTTTCCTTGTATAGTTCTTGCATCTATATTTGCAGAGGTTGCAGAAATGGTGGATGAAGGCTTCTCTACAAGTACAATTTCCGTATTGTCAAACTCATGTGTAGCTAAAATGGACACCCCTTGATCTCCTCAAGGATTTGTGAACACACGCTTTGTTCTTCAGCTCTATTGTTCTTGTTTTTTTTTGGGCCATGATTTGTCATGTTAAAATTGATACTTCTTTTAACACTGTGAAATATTTAGTTTTCAGGCGTCCCTTGGACCACCTCATAGTAGATATTGAAGTGCAATTATGATTGGCAGCAGTCACAGCACTAGTACTGGGTTTCTTCTCCTGCTCTCCTGTCTACTGACGCATATCAACACATAATGCTGTTAGTAATAGTAGTATATTCAGAATTTTAAAGTACAACGTATGAACAGCAACACTTTTTGAACAGTTTAGTAAGTAACAGTGGCACCTACTGAATGTAAACAAGTGCCTGATCAACAACAACAAAGACAACAACACAGTTTTAACACATAAGATGTAAAATGTGAGCCTCACCATTTTAATTGTTGACATTCTGTTCATGTTGACATTCTTAATGTCAAGACTATGTCAACGGTCTGTTGTCAAAGTTCTTTATAGACTTTTTATACCACAACCAGGGGCAGTATCGGTAACTTCTGTGTGTTGATGCATATCCATTTTCCTGATATGTCCTAGATTCATCTGTAATAATATAGCAATTCCAAGAGCACTGTCCGATACAAGCACATCTCTGAATATGTAGCCTGATTTATGCTAAAGAGACAGTATTCCTACTATGTTTTATCAACTGGTATAGATATCCATTTATAACAAGTAATGCCATTGCACAATACTGGCTATGCAGATTGTCATAGTTTTGCTACATTATTCAATGACAAAACCCAGACAAATCTGGTAGCGAGAAGTGACAGTGGAAGGTATTGATGAATCGAGGAGGATTACATTTCTAGGGAAATGTCAGCTTTTATAATGAGCCTGGAGAGACCGCACAGTCCCCCTACCCCCATGTTTGATGCTAACACTCGGCATGAGGCACTAGAGTGTTTGTAGAGTAGGAATGAGGTACTCTAGGGTGTGACTATAATCCCTGCTTCACCCTCTGAAGGCATGCTATGCTGTGGTCTTACCCACAATGAGAAAATCTGTTTGAGATTTGAAGACTGATAAAATCCTTTATTTTATTTACAGTTGGTGCTTCTGAGACACAGGACGTGCAATTAATTAGGATATTTCTGGTGTGGTAAGAATAATAATGGAGTCAGACTGCAAACAGATGACATCCAAAGGGAATTGTATTCTGCATGACATGTTTTCTCCTCCTTAAAAGTAATTGCATCTATTTAGAAAAAAAAAAAAAGATGTAAAAGTTAGTGATGGTGTTTTTCCTCTGTCTCGAATAACTTTAAAATTACTTCCATTTTCAGATATCATTCATTGTGCTATTGGAGCTGAGAGGACTCTTTGATCAGTGTAGTTATAATTAATTAGAACGAAGGAAGACAACGCAGCTCTCAGATGTCTGATTTACTCTGATGAAATGCTGATGTTAAAAAAAAAGTCATATGTTTGCATATTGAGACATTCAGCTGGGAGACTTAAAAACAAACAAACAAATTCATTATGTGTTTTGATCGTGCTGCTTAAAGACCGAAAGAAAAGAATGCATAATTTATATGATTGTACAGCATATTAATGCTCGGCGATGGCGTGCATTTTTCATAACTGCATTTTCAATGTCATTGCATGTGTATCTAAGCATATTTGCATTAGGGATATCCATGTCCTTTATCATAGGATTTCCAAATATGTACGTGAAAAATATGTTTTATCTTCTTGCTAAATGCATTTACTCTCATATTCAAAGACAAAGGCTTTATTCAAATTGAATATTCAATATTTTGGCAACATGTCAAACTTTGCCTCTTCCACCACATGATGGCATCAAGCATTGGAGTCCTATACACTCACCATATACAATACTAGTAATACTAGCAAACAGAGCTTTTCTTCATTAGCGCATAAGCCTATCTTATCATGTCGTTTTGATATTCATGAAAAACCTCATATATTATACTATTATCACATAGGTAATATATATTACGGAATATGCTGCGCTATATAAGAAACTGTAAATAAATAATAAATAAATATATGACATAGACTGTAAAGGGCAAAAATGTGTGTGTGAATGTCTTCTCCAAAGTATAGGATGAAGTTAGCACAACTGTATATATTACATTGATCCCATCACTATCCCAGTCTATGCAATCTCCCACCAGCAACAAATGTATAGCTGGCCTGGGTGTACTAATGAAACTTAGAAAGCGAACACCCTACCATTCTCAAGTACTGTATATGCAAGTCAATCTGCAACAGAGGTTCTCTGTCGGTCCTGAGCCTGACCACAAATTGGGTCACGAACATCTCAACATGAGGTCATGACTCCATGTTGCTTACCGTCAGGCTGATGAGCACTCTGATCTCTCCGTTAGTGATCCACGGAGTTTAAATCAGTTTGTCTGTTACTTCAGACTCCTTAGTGATCTGAGGAGTCATCAAGAAGCTCTGAACGCCTGGTTCCCTCATAAACATACACATATCCATAGCTGACAGCAAGGGCACACCCATATCCTTGGACTTCTCTCTCACTGCAGTCCTCTGACTCACCCTGTCACCCACTGCCTCCCTGCCATCCCAAAATCCTTCACAGCAAGTATAAGCTTTAAAATATGCATGAATATATTAAAAAGTACATGCACGGCAGGAACTCTGAAAGGAGCTTGTCTCTGCAATTGTGTAAGAAACTAGGTGATCACACCTTATTGGTCACGTTGATTCTGTTTTGTGCTTCCACAATGCTGCTATGCATGTGCTCTTTGCTGACTGCACATTTGTGGCAGCCATTCTCATGTAAATTGCTGGGATCTGGTCATTTTTATTGTCTGATGAGGTCCCAAAGCAAAGAAATATGAGAATCCCTGATCTAGAATATCCACTGGGTGAGTTGACCTCTATGGCCTCGGTGTTGGGACTAGGCTCTACTTCTCCAAAAAAGTGAATCGATCCCTATTTAACCTGGTATGTCTTTCTGGTGTCCTCTTATGATTTATTGTGTTTCTAGAAGAGCCTTTGATGAAAAATAATAATTCAATTGAAAACCCAGCTGTTCATCAGCTGTACCCTTCCTAATGACCTAGTACCAAGGTTGCCATCCCTGCCATGCTCACTTCCTGCCTTCAGACTGACTTACCTGCACCTTATGTCAAATGTCTGTCTCCTCCTCCTTCCAGATTGTAAGCTCCTTGGAGCAGGGCCCTCTTCTTCCACATACTCTCCTACTCAGTGACTGACTATACCGGCAGCACTTATCACTTGTAATCCTTCTACTCAGTGACTGACTATACCGGCAGCACTTATCACTTGTAATCGTTCATCTCTTCCAAAAGCAACCTGCTCATGGTTGAACGAGGACAACTCCTTTGCTTCCCTACATCTTTGCTGTACTGTGTACTGAGAATTGTGATGCTAATTGATACCTGTGCTCTGTTTTAATTTTTCGGCTACTATAAAGTTATGTTCCGTGACCGTTTATTGTTCTAATATGTGATATATCTATGTATGGGGATGCGCACTACTTGTGGAGACTTATAAATAATACTTTATAATAATAATTAAATTCACTACTACACAAAAACTATGAATTATTGAAATCCCTATTGTCATTTCATTTAGTTTTACGACTGGAGAATATGTCAGTATACTTGGGAGGAAACATACAATGCATTAATAAGAATACATGGCAACACATCCAAATGTTTAATTGTGCTAATCATTGTGGTCATGGATACTGCTCATGTAGTACAAATTGATAATGGGTAAACAAATAACAGGTCCCGAATAAATCTTAGTATAAATGGAACAAACTTTGAGAAGGATGGTAAACACAACACAGGGTGACTGATCTACAGGAGGATACTAAAGACTGATGAGCAAGGGACTCAGATGATCAAAACTTTCAGAACTTTATATATAAAGTATATTGGAAATTTGAATTGGACAATACTATGAGGCTATAGTTATTTTTTTTTCTAACATGGTTACCTAATTTTAAGGGATACATATGTGAAATGATCTCTTACTTATTTTACTTATGTATAATAATAATAATAATCTATATAATAAGTTGAAGTGTGTGTGTGTGTTTCTGTCGCATTGCAGACACACCGTGGCACTCAGAGGCACAAAAAACAGCAACAAGATACCTCTGGACCCGGTGGTGTGCACCTCGAAGCCGTTTTTGGGAAATTTCACTTAGAAATTTAAAAAACACCAAGTTTTAATTTGCCTTCATTGATTATCTGGGGAAAAGATCGACGATCTGGGGAAACCATTGACGAAGGAACAACTCCACACCTGATTTTATTGCTGCCATTGAGTATGAATGACACATTCTAACATTATGGTGAAGGCTTTAAACAATTAGGAATAATTGAGGGTATACATAGACCACACATCACACACACGTACACATTGTACACGCGCACACATACACACACAGTACACCATATACGCACACAAAGCACACAACACACCTCACACACTTACACATTGGACAGATACACACAACAAAACTCACACATAACACATCACATGCATACCCATATACACTACAACACACTCCCAAAAATAGTACAACCAACACACAGAACACACACACACTTAAACATTGTGCAGATACAGAAACACACAGAACACACACACTTAAACATTGCCAGGATATGTATAGCACACTACACACACACATATATACGTAGCGCACCTCACAAACTTCCACATTCGACAGATACACACAACACAACACACACACACACATAACACACCACTCACAGTACAATACACACCCACATTCACTACTACACACACCCAAAAACAGTACAATACACAGAACACACATACTTAAACATTGTGCAGATACACAAAGACACAACACACACACATACTGTATATACATAGCACACCTCACACACTTAGGGTGACCAACTCATCCCTTTAATCCGGGACACATATTAATTACAAAGGTTCTGTGGCTGGCTTTATCCTGGTTTTAAACTGCCACATCTCAAGACTCCATTTCACCTGGTTTTCAACTGCCACAGAACCTGTGTAATTAATATGTGTCCCGGATTAAAGGGATGAGTTGGTCACTCTACACACACTTACACATTGGACAGATACATACAACACAACACACACAACCACATACACTACAACACACACACACACAAAAACAGTACAACACACACAAACACACAGAACACATAAAAAAATAATTTGTACCGGCAAATAAAAACTGTACCTAATGTACCATTTTATTCTTTTTTAGCTATATCCGTCTCTCCAGTCCTCCAGCCTGTCACTGCGCTCCCCCGCCAGTTGCACTGAGAAATCTTTGTCCTGGCCAATGCACCCGTTGATCAATACAAAGTGGGTACACTGCACTCACCCTGTTAGTCAGTTGGATGTTAGGCACTGCTCTGCCTTAGGGGTTTCCCAGACTCTTTTGGTTCATAGATAATGTTTGGTGGAAGGGCATGAGCGCTGCATGTATTTGTTTGAATGTTATGAGTGTAAGAAGTTGAAGAATAAGACTGAGATGAAGATTTGTCACGTTAAAGTGTACAATTTACTCAATAAATCGTAAAAAAAATATGTGTACATAGAAGTACAATCAAGAAATGAAAGCAGGATTAAAAAATAAATTCTGATTCAAACTGATAATTAGATGGGGGGTACAAATCTATAGGTGGAGGGAGGTATGGATATTGTGGGCATAATTGGTGTTTGGTACACATAGAGGGGGTTCCCAGTTGATGAGAAATTTTCACTACAGTGTCAACGTAGGGGGATTTTCAATTGGGGTTCAGGTGGTCTTTCAGGGACCCCTTTACAATCCCGTTGGTCTCTTCTCCTGGAGCCTACAGTCTCCCTCAGTGATTGACTATCATTACGGGAGACCATAGGCTCAAGGAGAAGAGACCTACGGGATTGTAAAGGGTCCCTAAAATCCCACCTGGACCCCAATTGGGAATCCCCCTATGGTGACACTATGACTGTGACACTGTAGTGAAAATCCCATCAATTGAGGACCCGCTGTAGGTGTACCAAACACCAATTATGCCCACAATATCCATTACCCAATACCCCCCACCTATAGATTTGTTTCGCAACCCACCCCCATCAAAACAATTATCAGTTTGAATCAGAACTTATTTTTTATCAGAACTTACTTTAATTTTTTTGATTGTACTTCTATGTACACTTATATTTTTTTCACGATTTATTGAGTAAATTGTACACTTTAACATGGCAAATCTTTATCTCAGTCTTATTCTTCAAATGATTACACTCCAAACCTTATCAATGCACCCATTGATGATTGCGATGGCTGGATCGGTGGTGTAGGGAAGAATGTGGCCCATTGCACCCATTCCCAGTGGTGCATTGCAGTGGTGCGGGTAGCATGCGTTGCATCATGACATCATGTGGCCAGGCCCGCGGACCTGCTACCATGCTCAGAGGCTGCCCCACTGTTTGGTAGAGACCCCCAGTGCATGTGCTTTACAGATCTCCAGACCTGAGAGACTGCTGCAGGCAGGATCGGAGAGGGGAGCGGCAGTGGCACGGAGCAGTAAAATTTTAATTATGGCAAGGTAAGTAACGCCCACACCGGTCTCCACACACTCAGAGCCTGTAATTACACCTCCTTGAATCTGTACCATTGAAAGTATAAAAATGGAGGTGTGGCCACATCCCTTTCTGATTTTGTACCAATTTTGGACCCTCAGATGTTGGAGGGTATGTCATAGGTGCTAAATCTCAGGAGTGGATGTGGAATTCATCAACACATACAAGTTATCAACCACCACACCTGATTTCATTACCGTCATTGAGTATCAATGCAAACACATTCTAACATTATGGTGGAATCTTTAGCAAATTACAATCTTAGGTCTTTGGCACAGCATACTGTAAGATGACCTTTTTCAGCAATTTTGGAAATAAAAAAACCCCAAGGTTTTCCCGGGCAACGCCGGGTGGGTCAACTAGTAATAATAATAATAATAATAATAATAATAATAATAATAATGTCTACTACATAATTGCATTAAGAGCACAAAGACAGCACATTAGTTTTAATATGTATAATAAAAAAAAAATTTATATACAGTGATATTTGTGATGTAATATGATATTTTGTATTAAAATGAAAACAAGTTTACTAAATAATGTGTTTGTTCATGTAATTCTAGAGCTGGTGAATATGGAATGTTGGGACAGACCTTTAGGATCCAATAGCACCATCTCTGTCTGACAACGGATAGCAAACTGTCATTGTTTTAAACACATTTCTTTCTACATAAATATTTATAAAATTTGACAATGGCCTCTGAAAAAAAAATGACTCTAATCTGTGGGAATTTAAAATGTAAACTCTTTTCAAGCAGGGGCCGTTGTCAATTATATAAAGCTATGTAAATGAAGAATACAAACAATCATAAGAGTGGACTGCACTTCCCATTGGTTAATGCCAGTTCATGTAGCTTTTTCATATGAATGATTTTTTTTGGCCTCTGCTTGCAAATTTACAAAAATAACTGCATTGCACTTGGAATAGGCTTAGTGCACATTGGTCTCTCACCCATAATATATCAATATGTCAATGCACTTTTCAATCCCACATGCTTCACTTTCATCATATGTTATTTTGAGTATTTGTTATTGAATATGGAGCAACTTGAGGTTATAGAGCAGCAGCTATATGATACACTGTCGATAGATTCAGGATCTACATTTCTTGCTATATTTCCTGCTATAGACTTGACAATTCTAAGAAAATACTTGAAGCATATGGTAATGTCGTGCTGAGAAAGCTCTACTGAAGCGATGAGGTACTGATAGCTCATACTTCACTTTCGGCAGCATCTTCAACACATGTTCAGAAGCCAATGTCAGATTTGTTGCCGTACTGTATATATGTGTATTTATAATGTTCCTATATCCAGTACTTGGGAAAAACAAAACAAAAACAGTTTGTTTTACAGTGACTCAATAATAAATTTAGTATTTTGAATTGGAGCATTTTGGAAATAAGGAACTTAGTCAAATGTAAAAATGCTTTTCTTCAGCATTTTACCTGAAGGAAGCTAAAAAACCAAAACATTTCTATGAAGTTAGTAAAGCGAAGAGTGCCGAGAGATCACAGTTTTTTTGTCCTTTTCTCTTCCCTGTCAAATTCCTGCAGCCCAATAGGTATTAGTTGTTGCTTTATGATATTTATATAAAGATAGCCTGAGAGAGCTCCATATTCCTAAATTTTTGGGAATAAGTGTGGTAGAGATTAGATCATCTGCATAAAGGGCAATTTTGTATTCAGAGGAGACAATTTTAATACCTTTAAAGTTTGGATTGGAACGGATGCGCGGTGCGAGTGGTTCAATAGATATTGGAAAAATAGGAGAAACTACTCCGTTGGACATAGCAGCTGCTTTGGGTTTATCATAAAGAGCGGAAACTCCCTGAAGAAACCGGTTGTCTATATCTACAGATTGAAGGGTTTAAAACATAAAGGGCCATTGAATGCGATCAAATGCCTTTTTGGCATCTAATCCCATGACCACGGCAGGCTTTTTTTGTGTATGGATAGCATGAATCTAGTTAATTGTAGCATCAAAAGGCTGATGATTGGTGATGAAACCAACTTGGTCTGGATGGACTAATGAAGAGAGTACTGGTCCTAATCAATTTGCTAATACTTTTGCATAAATTTTAATGTACACATTCAATAACAAAATAAGACGATAATTAGAAACCAGATCGGGGTCTCTACCAGGTTTTGGTATGACAACTATGTCGGCCAAAGAGAATAAAGGATCGAAGGAAGCAACCTCAAGAAGATCATTAAAGAAGACTTTTAAAAATGGAGAAAGGGACAAAGCAAATTTCTTATAGTACTGGGGGATAAAGCCATCAAGGCCATGCGCCAAAGAGGATTTGAGTCCTTTAATGGCAGTGACAATTTCTTCTTCTGAAATGTCTGCATTCAAATCCAGCAGCCATTGTCTAACTTGTTGAGGCAGCTGACAGCTGGAGAGGAAAGCAGACAGAGACAGAGAAGGAGGCTCCCAAAGTCCTGAAGAGGGGTGGAATCAGTCAAATTATATAGTGCTTTGTGATAAAATTGAAACTTAGAGACTATGTATTGGGTCATAAGAGACTACTCCAGAAGTGTGGTTTTTAACCTTATGGATCAGACTAGACATCCATTTCTGCCTCAGTTTACTCGCAATTACCAAATCCGCTATGTCTGCTTTATCATAGAATTTTTACTGATGTTAGCTGACTTATGATACAAAATAGTGTTAAGTCTCCCTTTAAGTGTATTGATTTGAGTCAGTAAAGCCGATGTGGGGTGTTGTTTGTGTTGATCTAGTAGTAAGGTTATTTCTTTTTCTAAATTGGATATTTCTATCTGTGCTTGTTTGCATAGGTAAGGCACCCTGCTAATCAGTTTACCTCTAATCGTAGCTTTATGAGCTTTCAAAATAGTGCTTTTAGGAATATCATAAATTCAAAGTACTCAGATATGGCAGTTTTTGTTTCTTGAACTATAGAGGGATCTTATAACAGAGTATCATCTAGGTGACCATGACCAGGACTTGTGATGCAATGCAGAGTAATCTAAAGGTGATAAGTCTCCTCCTGCAGTTCTAATGAAAAATGACCATCACAAAATGTCTGCCCCCTAATAGCAGACAGGTTTTAAGGATGCTAGAGGAGGCCAACTCCCTAAAAAACTATCCGCTGTATGGGGGCAGCCATTTTGTGAGGGGTGATTTTCATTAGCAATGCAGGAGCAGACAGAGCCAGGAGGAGATCTGTGCTGCGGTACCCTAAATGCGGCGGCGGCATACGGAGGGGTAAGGGGGTGTTTAACTTTACTTAGGGCTAGGGGGAGGGTGGGCGGTGGCGCTTCTGATATGTCCTGGCTACACTGACACATACTAGTAATTGTAGCCCTGCAGGGACTTTAGTTACGCAACTGATCAGCAGGAGCTGGAACTGGAAGAAGTCCAGCTCCTCCAGAAATTTTGGCCTTGTTCCAAGGTTTTAGCCGTATGGATTGTATTGTCAGCCAAGACTTGATAGGTTGAAGGACTCTTAACTTTTAAATAGTGAGGGGAGCGAGATCCTGAAATCATGTCATGTTATACTCAGGGTGTCTCTAGTTGCTCCAACCATTTTTTCCTTAGTGCGACAATATTGTAATCTCACAATAATGTCTCTGGGCTGTTGACCAGGTGATGGTTTTGCCCAGAGAGCACATTGAACCCTATCCAAGAGCAGATCATCAGAAGGAGAAGCTGGTGGAGATGACAATTGTGATTTGGCTTTGGTTCTAGGTGTGAACATAGCAGGGGTGGCAGCATTAGTATTTTTCTTTTTGTTGTTTGGAAATAGGTAGGCAATTACAGATGATAGAACATTTGTATACAAGAACCCTTAATGCTATAAAAGATAGAGGGGTCTTTGGAAGGTTTAATTAATTCAGCATGAGGTGGTAGAAGACAACAGCAAAAAACGGGGGGGGGGGGGGGGGGTAATTCTGTGTGAAGAATTGTGGCGAGAGAGCAAAGGTTCATGAGGAGGATTTTCAGAAGTCTGAACAGATAACAGTGAGGTAATATAGTATTTCAATTCTGGTTGGCTCCTCTACACATTATTTGAGTGCCACATGGTGGCTGCAGACAGAGAAGGGAAACAAAAGGTGGGAGGTATTGGGTGCGGACCATCCAGCTGTCCCAGTGTCCTCAAGGTCAACAATATGGAGTGTAGAATAAGCAGTCCAGTATGAGTCTGTGATGCAGACAATTTGATCCCAGTTCTCACACAGAGTAGCAAGCCCACTTCCCCTCACTATAATGGTGTATGTATAGGTGTCAGCAAGGCTAGCGAACCTCACAGAGTGTGGACACACAGAACTGCAGCTGTACAGCTGCCCCAGTCAGACAGAGGCAGTGTGTGTTAGGAGCCAGCACACAGGACCTGCTCCACCGGTCCCGCGAGTGCAGGGATGGCCAGCACCTATTCAGCACTAGTGGGCACCACAAGAAGTGGGAAGTCACCACAGGCCTCCAGTCGGACAAGCACCCCTGGCGGCGACTGCCCGGTCATCAAGCAGGGGACCATGCTAGACTCAGGTACCTGATGTTTCTGGAGCTGGGGGGCTGAGGGCAGTGGGTCACCACTACACCCCCAAATCTGTAGTGCTGGGGAAGCCGACAGCAGCATGTCCAGGAGCTGCAAGATGGTGGCGGGCGTGCTGAATGCAGGCGGAGGAGTTTAAAGGAAGATACAGTTAGAGCCCCTCTCATTCAGTCCCGGGCGCCCGCCAGAAACTCCCCTTGTGCGTCTCACATGCATGCACGTCCCAGTCTCTCAGTGGCAGGGCAGTGAGTCCCTGCCCATCTCCGCTTCAGGTATACGGTCAGGGTTGGGGGGGGGGAGGCGGCGGGGACCCAGGGGGCTCCATTGCCATGGGGTGTGCGAACATTTCATGCACACACGCCCCCTTCAAGATGAGATCTGCTACATCTGTAGTGTGGGCTTTGTAAATGAGTGTAAGCTTAAATTGGATTCTCAATGGGAAAGGGAGCCAGTGTAGGGCTTGTAAGAGAGGGGAGGTGGTCATAGTATGTTTATGATCAGCTGGGCAGCACCATTGGAGGACCAACTGGAGTTGAGAGAGGTATATGTCAGGGAGGCCAGATAGGAGGATAGGAGGAGATTACAGTTGTCCAATATGGAGATGACTAGTGAGTGGATGAGGGTCTTCGTAGCAACTAGTATGAGAAAGCCATTGTGAAATATACTAAATGTGTGGTTTAAAGGAGAGGGAGGAATCAATGATAACTCAAGACAGTGCACTTGGGGGGCTAGAGGATTTAGTTGTGCTCTCAATAGATAATGAATTTGTGGCAATTGAGGTTAAGCAGGAGGGTGGAAAGCTGATCAGCTCAGTCTTAAACATGTTAAGTATCAGCTAGCGCTGGGACATACAAGAAGAGATAGCAGAGAGACAGTAGGAGATACGAGTGAGGAGGGTGGAAAAGTTAGGGGCGGAAAGGTAGATTTTAGTTCAATCAAAAGAGCAAATGAGCTCACCTAAAAAGAACATATATAGATAGAAAAGTAGCAAAGAGGGGGTTCAAAGACTGGGAGGAGATGATGATTTTGAAGCATGATGGTTTAGAAAGTGAAAGGCTGCACTATAGGATGTGAAGATTTTTCAAATATTTGGTGAGATTGGAGTGCCAGGGTTGAGGTATGATTTGCAAGGGTAAACATTGGTTGCTGGATCAACATTGTCATGAGCAGAAGTAAAGCAAGCATTATATAGTGAGGTACTGTAGCTTGTTCAGGACAGGAGAAAGTGGGAGTAGGAGAGAAAAGTGAGACAAGCAGGGAGGAAAAGGGACTTTAGGAGGTAGAGAATGATATGTTAAAAGAGAGCAGGTGATAGTCAGAACGAGAGAATGGTGAGTTGAGTGAAGACAAGGTCCAGTGAATGCTCCTTTACATGGGAGGGCAAGGGGGTATTCTGGGAAACACCAAGCTATGATGTGAGGTTAAGGAGTTTAGTCAGAGGATGTTGTGGGGATATAAATTGGGATGTTGAAATCACCTAAGATACTTTGGGGAATGTCGGAAGCCAGGAAGTCAAGAACAAATGTGATTGAGGAATTTGTAGCGAATGCCAGGGATTGGTATTTCAAGAACCAGCCATCTCAAAGAGGTGGGTGGGGGTAGGGGGTGAACTCCACAACTTTTTTAAATGATTTATTTTTCTGATCCATGTGATGCTTCAGGGACATCCGTACTTGGCTGACAGGAAACTCGGTAGCCAAATATGAATGACTTAATTATCAGAAAATACGAATCCCCTGAACTCAGCAGCTTAGTAAATTTGCTGAGTTCTCAGGCTGTATTTTAGGGCCAATCACGGCCGATCCCCTTTGTACTGTGGGATGGCCACGATCGACCTCTTTAGTTAATTACCCTCTGTATATCTGCACTTAGTACTATCTGCTGACTACAGCTGCATCTGCCACAGCTGATAGAATGAAATTAATACAGAAATACCAGCATGTGTCCACACTATTTAATGAATACGCCCCCATGGCACTACAGATGATATCATGGATCTGGTCATAGGGTGAGTACTATCTCATCTCTAAAAATGGTTAACAGGCTTAATGTATGTAATGGCTAAATTTCAGTAATGGAAAAGGACCCATCAGATTTAGTATATTAGAAAAGGGGTGCGTAGGTGAACTGCAATTTATTAATGTTGTTTTAGAATAGGGCTCACAGGTTGGTACAAGGATAAGGTGTTATAAGTAACATACACAGTGTCTTACTCATTACACGGGCTTGTTAGAAATGCTCATAGATGTGAAGCAGCACATGTACACATCAGGCTTGCCTACCCTCCCGGAATGGCTGGGAGACTCCCGAAAATTGGGTCCGCCTCCCGGCCTCCCGTGAAGGTGGGCAAGTCTCCCAGTTTTTGTTCAAAGCCCCCACTCCCCTCATGCCCGCTGGATTAATTAGCGCTAATTGCGGGTCCGTGGTGAGGGGGCGGGGCTTAAATGATGCGATCGCTGCATTTCGAATCATTTAAGGGGGTGGGGCAGAGTGTTAGCCTTGCCCCCGCCCCCCTGACGGGTTGCCTCTCCGGGCTTCTCCCAGAGAGGTGAAAGTAACAGTAGGCAAGTATGGTACACGTTTATAGGTGTTACTTTCACAATCTGTCTATAATGCTTTTTCAGAAGATATGTCTGCCTTACTCCATGTGACCCACCTCCTTTGCTACATTGGTACTTTATTAACAGATTTCACCCCCCTGTATAGGCATGGGAAGATGGGGAAAAGTAATGCCACATAAAAAAGGACTTACTTTTCCTCATCTTCCTGTGCCTATATAGGGGGATTAAATTATTTTTAAAACCAAGATATACTTAATTTAATGATATATTATAGTATTTATTTTATGCAGTATCTTCCTCTACATCTACTACTCAATAATCTGTTTTTCTTCTTCCACTATATTAGTAGAATGGTAACGTCACCTAAACACTAAAAAAATGTATGTACATTTGCATCTCTTATGATGTAGACATTAGCTAATTATTTTATTTTAATTATTAAAGCTTGAGATTTTTTATGTGACTAGAAAACCGATATATCAGTTTAATCTTAAATGTAAATACTTCAAGTTCCTACATCATACTTTTATCAGAATTTTCATAGAGATCAATGATCTGAAATGCGATAAGTTAAGGTTTAATAAAATTATATTGGCACTTATGGAAGTGAGAATAATAATAATAATAATAATAATAATAATAATAATAATAATAATAATAATAATAATAATAATAATACTTATTTAGCATTTTTCTTCTACAGTAGGACTCCAAATGCTGTACATTTCAATACTGTATACCCCCCCCCACACACACACACAAGGTATGAAAGAAGATTTTGTAAAGGAAGGAAATTCTTGATCCTGATTAAGTTTCTCAGATGAT
Source organism: Crinia signifera (assembly GCF_055691185.1). Classification (NCBI taxonomy): domain Eukaryota; kingdom Metazoa; phylum Chordata; class Amphibia; order Anura; family Myobatrachidae; genus Crinia; species Crinia signifera. The sequence goes on along the minus strand of NC_139217.1, from coordinate 176,952,871 downwards.
TTTTTTTTTTATATTTTGACTTCAAGAATTCCAAATTAAGGTGAGCAATCAAATTCAGTAAACTTAGGATTTCTCCAAAATGTAGTGATTTGGAGCCATTGAACATAAAAGAAAAGCAACAAAAAAATTTTTTATTAGCTATTTGTCCCTTTAAAATGTTTTGTGGCACAGTAGTAATTTAATGTCCACACATCTTACTGAACCAGCTTGCTGTAGTTTATTCAGGATAATGGCCCTTATTCTGGTTCACTTGCAGAGGCAAATTCCTTCTCATATGGAAAAAAAAAACATGTGCACTGCAGGGGGGCAGATGTAACATGTGCAGGGATAATTAGATTTGGGTGGGTTATTTTGTTCTGTGCAGGGAAAATACTGGCTTCTTTATTTCTACGCCTCAATATAGATCTCACTTTGAAGTAAAACCCCACCCAAATGTAATTCTCTCTGCACATGTTACATATTCCCCACCTGCAGTGCTCATGGTTTGTCCATTTGAGAAGGAATTTGCCTCTGCGAGTGAACCAGAGTAAGGGCCATACACGGTGACGCAGGAGAATTGCCCACCTTCCCGGGGGGCCAGGAAGAGGACCGGACTTTTTGGATCCTCCTAGCCATTCCGGGAGGGTAGGCAAGTATGCTCAATGTTAATTGCCGGAAGGGAGAGTTCCCAATCTTTACAGATGCATCCCTTTTTTTAATTTATTTTAGTTACTACCAGTTATTTATATAGCGCACACATATTCCGCTGCCCTTTCAATCTATATTCCCTACACAGACATTCTAGGGTTAAATTGTTGGGAGCCAATTGACCTAATTGTATATTTTTTGGATTATGGGAGGAAACCGGAGTACCCGGAGGAAACCCTTGCAAGCACAGGGAGAATATACAAACTCCGCACAGTTAGTGCCATCGTGGTTATCGAACCCATAATCTCATTGCTGCAAGGTAGTAATGCTAACCTATACACCGTCCATGCTGGTACTTAGAAAGGAGGGCTAGGCTGTGTGGCAATGAAGTGGGTAGGTATAGGCAGCAGTGTACTGGAGTTAGGTTTAGGCACTAGCATGGAGGGTTAAGGTCAAGGTTTCAGATGGGGCGGTTTAGGGTTAGGCTGCTGGAAGTGTTAAAGGGCATACTTATGATTGGGCAGCTAACTCTACTTTATCTCTCTACAAGCCTTAACAATCTGCTCTCTGGTCCTTAAATCAGGGAAATGAGCTTTGACTCATCATAGTTTATGGACCTTATGGGTTGGGTAGAATAATGTTGACAGTCATAATGTTGACATAATACTATTCAACATGATAATTTTAAGATGTCATAATGTTGACTATCATGCCTTTATTTATCATGTAGACAGTAATTACATTTTTTCAAGTTATAATATCCATATATCATCTCTGGTGGCCCAGTAGTGACTTGTATGCTCATAATGGCTGCAATGGCATCTTCTGAGTCATGTGATCATCACTTTTTGGTCAAGTGTCTGATACACTGCTATTCCAGTAACTATTTTTCCCCTATCCCTAATCTCAACCCCCACCCTTTAACATCCCTCCAGGAACCCCAGCCATTACCCCCTTAGCTTAACACCCTCTAGCCTGCTCATTATGAATGTCAACATTATCATTGTTGATCTTTTGATTACATCTTAATGAACCCTTCTGTAACACCAGCAACATTTGTTGATATATTTTTTGGATAGTAAGTTAAGCTGTAACTGAAAAATATTTCATTCAAAAGTATAATAATAAACCAGTTGTAACCACAAATAAACCAGCTGTTGCCATTATGTAAATTATCATCATCTAGATTAATTGTGCTACTTTTATAAACATCTTGGCTTGATTCTCAAAAATTTGCTACCACATTTGTAATGATATTTTTAGCATCACACACTATGAGCATTCCCCCTCTGTGACCATGCTTCCTATTTCTGTACAGCTCCTCATGCATCCCTGTGTGCGATTTATGAGTATAGTTTACCAGTCATGCTTTGGAAAATGAGCGCACTCTTTCCTTTACTTGCAGTGAGAGGAAAATAGTTGCTTAGCTGGAAACCTAGTATATAACAAGTAGGAAAAATTGAGCATGTTTTGCATAAATAATAATGATACTTCATTTAAAAAATGCTATTTTTTAAACACACAAACATTTAGGACAGTGAAATAATCTTTTTGTAAACTGACTTTTGTTTATAGTTTTTTGTATTGTTATAGATTGATAAATATCTGCTATTGCTCATTTTGGTCCTCCTCAGCAATATTGTTTGTAATATCATCCAGTGTGTATGCTCAATTTCTTTAAAGATGCATGCTCACGTGGGTCATTAGAGATGTCCTCCATCGTCTGTACATGCAGCTCAATGTTGACTATATTGTCAATGACTTTTGCCCGGAGTGGAGACCCAATGATGTCATTGAACGATATAATTCAGTGTGTATGCACTATGACATTTGGCTGGGAGTTCAAGGAAAATTAATTACAGTGTTATTTGTAAACTATATCATCTAGTTTGTATGGGTTTGTATGCATTGGAGTTTTTCATAAGCAGTAGCTGTCCAGATATTCTGCTGCTCACCTTAAGGCGATGCAGTTAATATCCTGGCGGACGTGATGGCAGCAGACAGGATGACAGCAGTCAGAATAGTAACACTGGCATCACAACTTGCGGCTTTAAGACCTATGATGGAATGCCGACATTGGTGAGGATGCCGGATTCCTGACTGCCAGCATTCCAAATATAAGTATGCAAGATAGGTTAGCATTAGGGGTGGAGGAGTGGGTGGAAGGTTTAGGCACTGGCTGTGGGACCATGAGGGTAGGTTTAGGTTGTGGAGAGTGAGTGTTGGGTTCTTGAAAGGGGGGGTGGGACTGTGGGGTGGAAAAATTAGGGAATTAGGGTTAGGATTCAGAGTTAAAAGGTTAGGTTAATATGGAAAGTTAGAATTAGGTTTAGGGGGGCTAGGATTAGGTTGCAGGGATGGAGGGTTAGGATTGGGAGGGCAGGGAGAAGGTAAATATAATTACCGGACTTCAGTCAGGATTCTCTCTATCAGGATGCCGGTGTCTACCTGTTAATTTTGACTGTGGAAGTAATGATATTAATAAAGGTAAAATATTCCTCTTGGCAGGTACAGCAAACATCAGCATTCCTAATCATCAAGGCCGTACAGTAACCTTACCCCCACCTTTAAAAAATATATTCAATAAAAGACAGGACATGGACACTGAGGGTGAAATTTAATAGGATGAGAGATTCAGAAAGTGAGAGATTTGGTAAGAATTCTCCAGTTTTTTTTAAAGTGGCAATCATTTACACTGCAAAACCAGTTTGAGTTTGCAGTGTAAATGATTTTATGCTTTTTTGCTTTATAAAAACTGGAGATTTCTTATCAAATCTCTCAACCTATTAAATTTCACCTTATATGTTTGAATATTTTATTAAATAAAGACACCAAACACATTCATTTGGCCTCTGTAACATCATGAATCTTGGCAAGACTAAAAAGGACACTACTACACCCAGGGCCGGTGCAAGCCCTGTCATCGCCCCAGGCGACCTGCCGCCCAAACGCCCCCCCTCACCCGCTCTGACCCGGTCCACAGGGGAGGCTTACGGGGGAGGGGGGTTGTCAGCGGGCACCACCTGCGGATTACAGGGGGGGGGGTGCGCGCCTCTGTGCGGCTGACTAGCAAGGGGGGGGGCGCGCCTCTGTGCTGCTGACTAGCAAGGGGGGGGGCAGCCGGCGCCTGCAGCAGATTGCTGTTGTCTAGCAGGGAAGGGGGTGCAGCGGCGCCTGCCACTGATTGCCAACTAGCTCCAGGGGAGGGAGATGTGTGCGGGCGCTTCCCCCGCCGAAGATTTACTTTACTGTGACGACCAGCACAGGGGGGGGGGGGGAGGGCAGCGGGCTTAACACTGCTCCACGGGCGGGATGCAGGCAGGGGTGGGGGCGAGGGCGGGTGGCATATGGCTCACCTGCTCCCTGCTGGTACGAACTCCTGGGTCAGGTGCCGTACTTGGCAGCGCAGAGCTTTCTTCTTCCTGCTCTCCTGCAGCTCTTTACCGCCCTCTAGTGGCCGGCGCCCTAGGCAAATGCCTAAAGCTGCCTAGTGGTGGCGCCGGCCCTGACTACACCTATAGCAATGACATAGGTGCAGCAGTAAGAGGTCACTCGACAACACTCTCCAAAGTAATACATGGAGTCATGCTGATTGTCAGAGCGTGGAACTGCACAGAATTGCAATCAAACCTGGCTGTGAGTTCTGATGCTAAATTCATTTTTGTGGAAGGCGGTTATTTATTTTCTATTTATTTAGTTATTCGTTTCACAAAAAAAAAATCATACATACGCCCATGTTTAGATACAAAAGTGAAATTTTATTCTCAGTTTTAAATCAGACTCATAGTGAGTTAAATGTAATAGCCTCAGAGTTCCTGGAGATATGGGAGTTTTCCCTGCTTTTGCCTTGTAAATGGTTGCTGCTTTAATAAGACAGATTCGCACAAAAGTACTGAACCTCCAGAAATTCAGAGAATATTACATTTAGCTCCTGGTTGGATTGTGCATTGCTGCTGCCAGTTGAAAGCAGATATGGTAAAGCATCTGGTTTACTGTAGATGCCGCCTGCAGAATGATACAGTCTTGGATAATTTGCAACACCATTGGTCGGCCGGCTACCTGACCCATGGGGGGCATCCAAGCTATCTACTGCGACTCCTGCCAAGAGGTCAGGACATTTCAGTTGAAAGACAAAGATCTTGGACTTGGCACTTCCCCAAATCACAGACATCATGTTGGAAACATTTTTGGGAAATTTGAGGCATCATAGTCCCTTCTAAACCCCCAAACAGCTGCAGACTGTTAACCACTGGACATCTGCAGCCCTAGTGCATCCAATAAAGCAACACCCATATCGCGCATGTGTAGTATGGTTCCGTCGCATGTGCAAACTACCGGCTATCAGAGGGGCAGCCAGAATGTCTGTATGTATGCATTGATGGCTGAAACTTTGCCTCTGACATTTTTTTAAAGCTGCAACACAACCAGAAAGGGGGTCTGCGGTATCCCACTCCCATAGGCTGCATGCAAATTCTCGAAGAAGTACATTTGTTACAATTATTTGTAATTTGTGAAACGTATGCATACATTTTCTAGAACATCACAAAAAGATATGTGTTAAAATCCAAAAATAAAAACATTGGTAAACATCTATTTATTAATGATGATATTTTACAAAAGTAAATTCTTTAAGAAATGTATCCTTTAGTCAATGGAGCCATAAAAGGCTTAATGATTATTAAAGGTAACCCATTTCTGCACAGCACATTCTGTAGATAAAACAAAGCTATTTCCATTTTTTTTGGCAGTTTTCTCACTAGAAAAGTATGCTTTGAAAGTTAATGATTTTTAAACTGACATATGTACTGTGGGTTACTCAAAGGTTGCAGAGTTTTCAGCACTAAAAGGATTATTCAAGTTCTTCCTGTTCTTTGCATGTGCTGAACGTGCAATATGTACTTCTCTAATCACTGGTGATCTGAACTCATATTCCCAAAGGGCTGCTAAAAGAAGCATCTTCATCAAGACTTTTCCTTTACATAGCTAATATAAGCAAAGTTTTCAGTCTTTCATAACCCATTGCATCCACACATCATACACACCCACTTAACTAAAATAAAGACTCGGACAACTGAATATGGAGTTAATGAGGCCCGCTCTTTATTTTCCTAAAAGAGAGTGGCCTATTTGAAACAGACTAAAAAATGACTCTTAAATAACTATGGTGCGAGATCAGAATGGATCTTATAAAAATAAAATATATCAATTTATAAAATCGTTCAAAAATAAATCAGCATAACAAAAAATTGGGATATCTGCCCTGATGATCAAGGACTGACATCTGCCCTGTCCTTGACCATCCATCACCATTTAAGGAAAGTGCACATCACACCTTCTTTACTAAAAAATCATCATAAAATTAAAAACCGGGCCATCTGCCCCAAAATTACACCCCCTTGAGGTAACAACTCAACTAAAGTGGCTTAAGGGCCCACTTGGATCGTTGATGACCTTATTCGAAAAACTATTACCAAGCCCCAGCCAATTTCTCCAAAGGAGCTGCACCTCAAGTTAAAATTCAAAAATTCAGATTCAGACCCTAAACACCATTCTGCAACTTGTCTTGACTTGTCTTGAAAAAGTTCCCAACTATTGTGGGTACGAAACGTGTTGACGTCACACTGAAGTTTGCAGACGTGTCTCCAAGGTCCCTCCTCAAGATCACGGCGCGGCTCACTGCTAGCCACACTCCCGACTTCTACTTTCCTCGCAGCCGCCTGTTACTGCATCTGCCCGCCAGCTATACACCTACTTCAGCGGCGCCGGCTTGTCTCACTCTATCTTGGCGGGTGAGAAGAGACCCTCTGCAGGAGTCTGTGCATATGGTAATAATTACATGTGAAAATATTTGTGGACACTGTTAGTAGAGTAGCACGTATAATCCGTAAGTAGGATAAAAATACTGTAGAAGCCGGGGGAGCAGGCGATAGCGACCTCTGAGGAGTAGGTGGTTAAGGGTAATTAGCCTCAAAAAAAGGTAGTAACTGGGGAACAGGCTAAATTGGCCTGAAGAGGGTGTTGGGGGGAGGAATAAGGGAAGTATGCCAAAGAGGGGTAGGTATACAGGGTGGAGGAAGGGGGGTGAATGTGCAGGGGTGTTTGTAATATATTGGACTAGGACACTGAGGCACCAGAAAAATTATGTGTGGATTGATGGCAGTAGTGGAAGTCATGGGAAATGTGGAGTCACCCACCCTACATAAATGGTCAAACTACTAACGTGGAATATAAGGGGGATAAATGAGAAAATAAAGCGGTCATTGGTATTAAAATACATCAGAAATAGTGGCGCAGATATTATATGCTTAACAGAGACACACCAGGTAGGCGGGAAATTGTTAGCCCTCAAGAAGGCCTGGGTGGGCCACGTTTTCCATGCGCCATTTACCTCCTCAGCATGGGGCATATCGGTACTTATAAAAAGTCGGTAGCTTTTTCATATACTAGGGTCAAAATCGACCCCGGAGGTAGATTTGTATGTTTGGACTGTACGATAAATAACTGTCACATATTGTTACTGGCTGTTTATATACCACCGCCATTCTCTTTTGAAGTTTTAGTGAAGGTAGCGGATTTTGTGACACAGACCCCAGAGGTTCCTGTGATCTGCCTGGGCGACTTCAATAATGTTATAGATGTTGAGATAGATAGGTGGAGTAAAAAGACAATAGGTAAATGTGGCGAGAGCAATTCTAAGAATTTTGGTAACTTTGTGGAGGATATGGGATGGATTGACCCATGGAGGGAAAGAAATCCGAATGCTATACAATTCTCCTGTTTTTCTGCATCACACATTTCTTTCTCCAGAATTGACCTTGTCTTAACATCTAAGGCACTATTGCCACAGATAGTTGAAATTTGTTACAAAACTAGAGGTATTTCAGACCACTCCCCACTTATGGTAGAATTGAAAGAATCCCTCGAGAGAGGTTGTCAGTTTTGGAAATGTGACACTAGGTGGTTGAACAACCCCGAAGTGACCAACGGTCTCACAGACCAATGGAGCGAATTTTGGGAGAATAATAGAGGGTCAGCAAATGAAAATATAATATGGGACACATTTAAAGCATACCTAAGAGGAACCTTTAAAAAAAGAATAGGGGAAGTAAGAAGAGCGAGTCAGAAAAAAATAACGGAACTGGAAAAAAACTGTAATATAAGTGAGGCCAAATTTCTGTCTGATGGCACAGCAGAATCAAAAGGGAAATGGGATACAGCCCGGGAACAGTGGCTAGAATATTTAAACATAGCAAATATTAAAAATATAAAGTATAATGCACAGAAATTATATGCCAGTTCTGACAGGCCAGGAAAATATCTGGCTTATCTGGCCAATGCGGATAAGCCTCTCAGTACAATACATAAAATTAAAGATGTGAATGGGGTAATGCAATATAAAACAGCGGATATTGGAAGGGCGTTCAGTGAGTATTATAGCAAACTGTACGAGTCCAAATCCCCATACTCCCAGATTCAAACTAGAGAATATGTGAAAAGTATAAATCTGCCCACATTGGATGAGGAAAATAGGCATGTAATGGAAGCCCCTATAGTAATGGAGGAGATAGTTAGAGCCATTAATGAACTACCAGGCGGGAAAGCGCTGGGGTTAGATGGTATACCAATGGATATATATAAAAAAGATATTGATTTTTTTGCCCCCCTATTGGTGGAACTTTTTGGGTACTGTTTTGAGACGGGTGAATGCCCCCAATCAATGATGGAGGCAAGGATCATTCTATTGCCAAAACAGGGCAAGGACCCTGAAGAAATGGAAGCGTATAGGCCAATATCATTGTTGCCCTCTGAGGCCAAAATATTGGCCAAGGTGTTGGCACTCAGATTAAATAAATGCATTGATGGGATCATTCACCCGGATCAAACCGGCTTTATGCCGGGAAAATCTACTTCCATTAATATCAGGAAAGTGTTCAGACACCCACAGGTAGTTACGAATGACCGAGATGATTCAGCAATAATGTCATTGGACGCCATTAAGGCGTTTGACGCAGTTGAATGGACATACTTATGGGAGGTGCTAAAATCATTCGGTTTTGGGCCAAATTATGTGAAATGGGTACAGTTGCTTTACACCAGCCCTAGAGCCAGAATTTCTGTAAATGGTTGGACATCCTCTGCCTTCTCCCTCTCAAGAGGGACAAGGCAAGGGTGCCCATTATCACCTAGCTTTTTTGCATTGGCGATAGAGCCATTGGCCTGCGCCATTAGAACACACTCAGAGATATTAGGCCTAAAAGCAGGGCAGGAAACTGACAAATTGGCGTTATACGCCGACGACGTATTAATTTTCCTGCAGAATTACATGAACTCTGCCCCAGTAGTACTGCAACTTATTGAGACCCACGGTGGATACACTGGGTTTGAAATAAATGTGTCAAAGTCTAGTATTTTGGCAGTTAAAAATCGGGCCTTGAGTGTCCCACGTGAAAATCTCACAATAAAGTGGACACAGTCGTTCAAATACTTAGGAATTTGGATTACTAGTGACCCTTATGAGTACTTCAAGTTAAACATACAACCACTGATGGACTATGCCGTCACTAAATTTAAGTCCTGGGGTAAATTGCCCCTCTCAGTGTCAGGTCGGGTGAATTTAATAAAAATGACTGTGCTACCAAAATTCTTATACGTGCTGCAGCAATCACCCGTATACTTACCCATGGCCATGTTTCAAAAACTGAACAGTTTAATATCATCATTTGTATGGGATAAAAAAAGGGTAAAGATAAAACTAGATACCCTTATGAGGAAAAAGGGGCAGGGTGGACTGTCCTTACCCAATTTCAGATTATACTATTTGGTCGGTCAACTAACACACATGCGGGAATGGGTGACGGAAGACACAGGGAGCAATTTGGTTAGGGTTTTGGTGGCACAGGGAAGTGTATTGTATAGTCCATTACAGTATCTGCTAAAGGGAACAATCACCAAGAAAGACACCCCCCTGGTGGTACAGGCCGTAAAAATATGGCGAGAGATTGGCAAATTAATTAAATACGAGGATATAGAAGTAGAACATCCTATATCAGATTATAATCGTTTTAAACAACTTGAAAAATTGCAACCAGATGGAATATGGGGACCCTATGGGATTAGCGCCACTAGCCAATTATATAACTTAGAGGGTTTGAAATCATTTGCGCAACTGGTGGATGAATTTGCCTTGCCACACTCATTTTTTTTTAGATTTTTACAAATAAGAAGCGCCCTGGAAGCCCAATTTAAAAATGTAAATCCCAAATTTTCAATATCCCCGATTAAAAAAGCCTTAGTAGAGGGAGGTAAAAAGAAAATTGTATCAAGATTATACAACCAACTGATGGAAACAATGTATGTAGATGGACTACAAGAGCTCAAAATCAAATGGTCAGAAGATGTGGGGGCAATAACAGAAACAGAATGGAATACGGCCTTAAAGGTAGTACCTTTAGCAACTAAATCAATAAAAATACAGCAGATACAATTTTTTATTTTGCATAGGTGTTATCTAACCTCATCAAGGTTAGCAAAAATGGGGGGTAATGTATCACCAATGTGTCCTAAATGTCAAAATGGGATAGGCACGCTGTGGCACCTATTATGGGAATGCAAATTTCTTAAACAGTATTGGATAAAGGTGATCCAAACAATATGCAAAACAGGAATATCTAGAACAGCACTAGGGCCAAAAAGTTGTATATTGGGGATATGCGAAGGAAGTAACCTGAATAAGCACGATAAAATGTATGTAAATAATGTGTGTGCGCTGGCTAAGACAATCATAGCAAGAACATGGATGGCAAAAGAGGGGCCTGAATTCGCAGCATGGATAAACCTGGTCAATCTCACGATCATACAAGAAAAATATGCGTACTTGAACAAAAACAGTAATAATATATACACAAAGGTGTGGCATAGATGGTATAAGTCGGGGTATATAGTGGAGAACACTTAGAAATCTAGAATAAACATAAAATATAGGATTGAAAACACGTAATGATTATGTATTGCAGTTAATAACGACTTTGCGTTTGAGCACATATAATAAGTAGGAGCCAGAATTGTTGGTCCCTTCATAAACGAATAAAACAGAGTAGTGCACATGTCTTCTAATACACGTTGATTTGATTTAGAGGGAAGGGAAAAAATAAAAAATAAAAAATAAAAAAAAAAATAAAGGGGGGGGGGGCAATAACTGCTGTTGAGGTGTTAAGACACAAATGAGAATATATGAGATTGATGTTCGTATTTAAATTTGACGGAAATGCTAAGGGATAAGATAACATCCCCATGTTGTATGCTATAGCCATGTTTAAATATACTGAAAAGACGGCTAGATGGTGCCTAAGTGTTAAAAAAAAAAAAAAAAAAAAAAAAAAAAAAAAAAAATAAAAAAGATTGTGTTTAAGGATATTGTATGCGGTAAGTAATTTGTTCAGTGTGTTTGGGCGAGTAAGAACGGTAGAACGGAACAGTAGCTCCATAAAATAAAATGTAAAGTTGGTGGAGGTATTATAGTACGTTGTCTCTGTGTCGCCAAATATACGTCTTTTATAGAAGTATTTGTATATATCCCATGTAAAATAAAATAAATCCAAATTTAAAGAAAATTGTAAAGGAGAAAGGATAAGATAACATCCCCATGTTGTATGCTATAGCCATGTCAAAATATACTGAAAAGATGATTAGATGGTGCCTCAGTGTCCATAAAAAGGAAGTGTCCAACTGTAATATATGTAGTTAGCAATCTGTTTAGTGTATAAGTACACACTGTAAACGTGAATGAGAAAGAGCGGTAGAATGGAACAGAAGCTCGATAGAGCAATATTGTGGTTGACTTTGGCAGTGTGGTACTTTTGTAACGTCATATATATGTATTTTTCGTATGTACTTTTTATCAAATAAAATAAATTCACTTTGAGAAGAGACCCTCCACTGTCAACCAGCTTGTCCCCCCGGAACACCATATTGAGGACACCTGTTGCAGCGCTACAAGCGCCATTTATCTATCACCAATTTGAACGGAGAAACCCTGTCCCAGGAACCCGCACCTGGAGATCCTGCATTAGGGTAGAGCTACAATTACCTAAAAGCTCCCCGCTACTACAAACATCCATGGGTGAGAAACCTTAAATACTACAAATTTCACTGTTTCCACCTAGTGCATGTTCTGTATACATGCTAATTGGCATCAGTAACAACTTGTTGCTGGTTAAATAACTGAGATTCATAAAACTATACAATATATCCTGGATAAATCATTATTCTGATTTGAGCAATTATACCATTGGGAAACCTACTTATAACCTTGGAGACACACCTGATCACTTGACAATTAACCTTATATGTTTTTAGATTATTTAGGTGCTTTTATAATTGTATTGTGCATTTACATATGTCTTTTTTTCTTTTTTTATATTTCTATAAAAATGTATAATTCTAAAGCGTGTCCAGTGTGATTTTTTTGGTCAACAAACTTTTACTCAGAGTGGTATTTTTGCTTAGCAGCGCAACTGTGTTGAAACCCCCCCCCCCCCCCCAACACCATTCTGCAACTGGCCAACTGCCAGGTCCCAAAAACCTGCACCACCACCGTAGCCTCAAACGTCTAAATAGACTTCAATCTCACTATGATATCTCTAATCAAGAGATCCAAACCCTCATCAGAAATTTGAGCTAATCAAACCAATCCCTCATCAGCATTTATCCACTATGTACAAATGCTCGTCGCGAAAAGCAATATCTGCGTTGAGGTCGTATACCCACCATGTTGACAGACAGATCTCCCCACCACAGAATTCATCCTACGCCTGACCAAATTGAACCAAACTGATTGCACAAGGACTGAGTGAACCTCTCCAAAGTCCTAGAAGTGAGATTGTTCCCTCCTCAATGAATAGCTAAGAATAACGGAAATCCAAACCATGAAACCACAACCAAGAGAACCTCCCTAAAATTACAAAAATGCATGCCTCTACGCCAAATCCACCAAATAACATTAATTTCTGTAAAGTGCTCATAATCTAAAACAATCTGAGACACGGAAAGCCAATAAATGAAAGTGTTCCCCATAAACCAGATGAATTACGAACCCAACTGAATTCCTGCAAAATAATTTTCTAAAGGAATTAGTAAATGTATGGCACCAGCAAAAACAAACCTGATACTGTGTGTGTGTGTGTGTGTGTGTGTGTGTGTGTGTGTGTGTGTGTGTGGGGGGGGGGGGTCTGCGAGTTGGGTCGCCTATTTTGACTTGAGGCGAAAAACTCAAAATTTCTGCCAGCTGGCAAAAGCTGAAATTAAAACTGGTGGTAAAAAAAATCCTCTAGGCCCCTGAAAGGCATTTGGGTGAGTGGCTAATCCTCAAATGACAGATCAAGGCCTCATCGAAACACACCAGATCTCCATCTATCCAGTGCCCAAATGGCACCATCAGACCAACCCACCGCAGCAGCAGCTGAAGCAGCACCGATGCGGAAAGAGTGGGTCCCATAAATCCAAATTAAATGGATACCAAGTAAGAGCCATCCAAATGAATCAGCCAACCTCCAGGCAAGTTTGGGCAAGGGCCTGAATAGACCCCTGCCACAACCATCAGACAAATCCAACTATCTGGACAGAAACCCAAATGAACCCACTGCCCTCTGTTGACTACATCAGTCTTGGACCACTGCACTCTGCACCATAACCCATTGGGGGACAAGACAACATGGTTTGCCAGCATGGGTGAAGCTCCTGATCAATAAGGTGCCACCAGCTTGCCCACCCTGAATGCCCCATGATGTGCCATCACAAAGGCCATGAGAAAAAGCTTTGCTTCATAGGAGGTAGTACATACTGATTTCAAAGTATGTACTATCTTTCTTAACAAAAGGCCGTCGATAGGAGGCTTTTTGTCAGGCAAAGTCAGCTCCAATCTGGACTAACCTTTGAGCATCCTCTTGAGGAAAAAGACTTGGTAATGTCCCCCTCCCTGAAGCTGCATAAAATACGATATGCCAGACAAGGCCCCAGCAACGCAACCACTCGATTTCCCGGTAACATAAAAAGGCCATGCAAAGGCAAGAATTAATGAACTTAAACTCTTACCTCTGTTGCCCCTCTCAATCAGGAACCTGTTCCAGCATTCCCAAGCTGCCAAATACATGGCAAAGGTAGCAGGCTTTAGGGAGTTATGAGCCAGCCTCTCCATTCCAAATGGATTGCCTGCAACAAATAAGAGGGACGATTATCACCGATCATATGTGCTGTAGGTGCCAGGTGTCTAAAGCACTCCCACTCAAAGCGAGAAAGGACTTTAGCTATTTCATTATGTATTCCGGGCACATGTTTGGCTCGCAACGTGATATTGTTCACCAAGCATGTGAAAACAATCTGAGCAATAAACAAATTGACAATTTAAACGGTACTTGTTTCCTAGAACGGCCACAACGATTTAGATCGTTGTGGTTGTAAGATAAAAAATCGGATCGATCGCATCGCATGCGATTTGGTCGCATACGATGCGACCGATCCGATCGACCGATTTTTCACCCGATTTTTTTTTTTTTTCACCTGATTATTTTAAATTGCCCCCCCAAATGTTACTAAGTGGGCTAGACCCCACGATAGACGTCAACCCGAAGCGTGGCGAGCGCAGCGAGCCCGCGAGGGGCGGCGGTGCGCGTCCTCCGACCTTTTCATTCCCCTACTATCCACTAGGGCGTGGAGTGAGAATAGAATAGTGTGGCGAGCGCAGCGAGCCACCGAGCCCGAAGCGTGGCGAGCGCAGCGAGCCCCGCGAGGGGACGCGTCTAACTTCACAGGTATACGCGTCCCCTCGCGGGGCTCGCTGCGCTCGCCACGCTTCGGGCTCGGTGGCTCGCTGCGCTCGCCACACTATTATATTCTCACTCCACGCCCTAGTGGATAGTAGGGGAATGAAAAGGTCGGAGGACGCGTACCGCCGCCCCTCGCGGGCTCGCTGCGCTCGCCACGCTTCGGGTTGACGTCTATCGTGGGGTCATGGCGGGCACATAAAAAATGTGAAATGGGTCATATTTGGCCATTTCACCTTTTTTATCATTTTACCCTATGTGAGATGGACTTAATCAAGTCCATCTCATCTTGTGCCATTATAATGGCACAAGACCGACAAGATCCTCCCGATTTCAATGTTAAAAATTTTTTTAACATTGAAGTCTATGGAAAAATCGGGTCAATCGGTCGGTCGCATCGCGGCCGATTTTAATTGGTCGCGACCGACCGATTGACCCGATTTCTGTCAATCAAAGTGAAAAAATTTTAAAAAATCGGCCAGATCGTGAGGATCGTGTCCCTTAATTAAGAGCCACGATCACTCACGATTGTGGCCGTTCTAGGAAACAAGTACCATTTAAACTGCTCAGAGCAGCTATAGAGGAGCAAATCCAAAAAACAAAGGTTGCCAAAATCTACATAAATTTATACACCAAAAATTTGATAAACTCCTCAGTTGCGCTCTTAGCACATAATCAATCTAAGCGGGATAGATGTGAAAGAAATGTTATCTCAAGTCCTCTCCCTCTTCTTTTCCTTCCTCTCCTCGTTCCAAGCTCACAATAGGTGGAGAGAATAGGATAAAGGGAGCATTGTGTAGTAAATTTTAAGGAAACTGGATATATATGAGTTCGTTTCTTCCAAATTTCCATTGAATCCCGAGTAAAAGATTGGGAGAAGTCGGATCTTTTAAGATTGAGGACCAATTACTGGAAACACCATAGAAGGGAAGTATTCTCTGTATATATATCACCCAGTGTGTCCATAAGGGGAGCGCTTATGTTTAGAGTATAAATTATCTTGTATACATATTGTTTTTTGGGGACCAAGGGTAATATCCCCCTACTCTGGTTATTAGCGTAAAAAGAGTCTTCTAATCCTTGTATGGATATATAAGTTCACCCATGTGGGTATAAAGTCCCTCAATATGGGTGGTGCAAAGATTTTTCCTCCTATTGGGTCACTGATGTGTGTAGGAAAACAATCAGTTTACAATAAGCTTACATTTATCCAAAGGTTTAAAAAGCACACCACGACACACAATCACGGTACCATAGGGGTGCTCACATGTATGCTTCCATGTATAATCTAACTAATCCGGAGGTGGCTATGTTTTGCAGTCCGGAAGGATGGGAATTATGATAAGCTATATATACAAATATTGGATTACAGGATTCCCAGCAGTGTGTTCCATTTATTTGGAATGCACAATATATGTTTACCATGCGTTCCATATTCCATATAGTTGAAGCGCATGATGTACTTCGTCCAGCTAGATGGATGGTGCACTTCTGCCATTCCAAACTAACCTCATGCAAACACCACTGCAAAAAGGTACTGAAGCACTCAAAATAGGCACATGAAATAGTGCAACCCATGGGCCAACATCTATCTACATAATACCCATCTTCCAATTCAAAAACCATAAATTGGAATGCTGACAGATGCAGAGGAAGGAGCATCTAGCACATGAGCACCCCATGTCCAAATTTCCGCACCAAATCAAGTGCTTCATTAATGGACTGATAAACGACCCGACACAACTCATCAGGTATCGCATCATTAATAGAAGGCAGCTCTAGGGCAAGACAGAGCCTACATTTTTCCTTAATCTTTTTGGGAACAACTCCCACTGGTGAAAGGATCAAACCTTCAATAGGGGATTTATAGAAAGGACCCACCATTCTTCCTAAACTAGCCTCAGCATCAGGTTTTTCCTTCAAGATCGAGGGCTGAACACAGATTTTAAACCATTCCTTGCCTAATGTTGCCTGCAACTGGCAGTGAAAAACCAACAGAAAAACCCTCTTTATTAAATTTTGCATCCGCATTCTAGGGGTACTTTTGTAACGATGGCAGCATTGCCTGCAACTGCGTGGGGGATGGCACTATATCCAACTGTAGGGGCCGCTGGACCGCAGCTTTTCTTTTGGGCTCAAGACCCACACCCACCCTTTGAAGGTCTGCTACATTCCTTAATGGGATGGTTTCCCCTGCACCCAATACAGGAATGCCGAAAATGTCACTAGAGCACAAGTGTTGTTATTGAACACGAAACACCTCCCATGACCAACATGTGGCGAATGGCCCCCGGCAGCCACTGGACCCATCAGTCACTAGGTTGACCACTAATGATCGACATTGACTAGGTGGACACATAAAAAGGGTCAACATACTGTATGCCGACCACAGATTGTCCCACGCTTAAAGTCAACATGTTAATGGTCGATACTCAAAAGGTTGACAATATTTTTTCAAGTTTTTGGAGACTATGTTGACGAATGTTGACATGGACACCATAGTACATCTCTCCCAGAGTATTTTCACTCTGGGAGAGATGTACAAAGCCTTGAAAAGTGATGAAATGGAGAGTGACAAATCACCAGCCAATCAGCTTCTAACTGCTATTGCACAGGTGTTATTTAAAGTATGACAGGAGCTGAAAAACATTAAAAACTTGTGTTGACCATTGAGTGTGAGCCATGTTCATGTCGACCCTAAGCTTGTGTCGACCTTTTGTCAATGGCAAGCTATGGTATGTTGGCCATTTTTAGGTGTGAACCTAGTCACTGTTGACCTATAGAGGTCGACCTAGTGACTGTCAACCTAGCCATTGTCGACACAGGGACCACTTAAAATCGATACATTCTGAAAATAATTTAATTTACGTTTTATTTTAAGCACATTACATTGATTACAAAATGCACATGTAACTAAAAAAATTATTGGAATTGGAACTATCTCACATGTGCATTGGCAAACGCAGAGGGGTTTCTGGTTCCCCGTAAACTCCTCCTCCTCTTGAAAAGTGCCTTACATTATACAACAATAGCACTGGTGTATAATATGATCAATAGAGCTGCCCCCACATCATGCATTTGAAGGGACAGAGCAGACCTGCTGCATATGCAGCGTGTACCAGCTTCTTCTATCACATATACTGCATTACAATGGACCAGAGGGCAGGTGCCAGGAAGACGAGAAAAGAGCCTTACCATAAAGTGGGAGATTGTGAGCTTAGAATGTGCAGTACTGGTTCTGTTATGTTTGTGAATTTATCATATGTTTAATTTTTTCCTGACCACTTATCTTATTTAAATGTTTGAAACAGCCTATACTATAGACCAGTGGTTCCCAAACCTTTTTGAATCACAGCTCCCTAGAGTATCAGAATATTTATAGGTCAAAAGTTTCTTGTTGAAAAAATATAAAATTAAGTAAATTGTGTTTATATATCATCCTTAGGATCAATTATGTGGTGAGGAACTCTGGTTTTGCCTATTGCTTTGCCCATAACTATTATGAATTTGTCCTAGACCACCAATCCAAGGTACCCCTGCAAGTGTCTCGATGCACCCCAGGATGCCTAGACACACAGTGTGGGAACCTCTGCTATAGACCATTTGTACCGTTAAATATTAATACTGTATTCCATGCAGTATCCATTGTATAAAAAGACCAATCTTCAGGCTGTTACCGCTCCCTCAAACCCCTGTACTTGCTCCAATGTGCTGCAGAGTGGGAGTGAAACAACCCCCCCCCCACTCTACAAATCCTGCGTTTGCCACTGCCTTGCTTCATTACTTGCAATAACATCTTAGTTTAAAGTATATTCCTGTACTGCTACTTCCTTATGGAATTCCCTGCTCAATCAGACTATTCCAAAGCCTTTAAATACTTTAAATCCTGCTTCGCCTCATTAATGAAGCGAAGCAGGAAGTATTATAGCAGTGCGCTATGTGCCGCTATAATGCTATAATACATCTGCCCCAAATATTGAATGATAAACAGTTGAGTATTTTTTTTCAGTTTTTTTTTGTAGAAAAATAATTTGGCAAATAATAAATTATGAGTTTTACTTTAAAAGCCTTCTGGTTCGTAATAAACATAATGTCGGGAACAATATCTGTAACATATTTGTCATACAACCTTATCTATAACTTTTATGAGGGTTACATACTTGTGTTTTAATTGTAAGGACTATATAGATTAAATTAATAATGGAAAAATGGTTTATCCAGGTAGTGTAGATAACAGCTACAGGACTAGGGGGGGAAATAAATGGGTTCTGTGATGAAGTGGCTCTTGACAAGATCTTATTGAGTAGTAGGGGTACAAATCCAATTACGTTTCACTAAGTTAATGGAAAGGTGTGCCGCATATGTTGGGCAGGGCTGCATTCCGCCAGTAAAAATTAACCAGTTGTAGTCTGTGACTGTTCTGGCTACACTGTGACTGGCAGTGACTTCCCTTTGGAAATGCTACCTGCTAATCACACAAATGACAGGCAGTCACATTAGTACAGTATGTGTTTTCTCCCTTTGGGACTGACAGTCCGGGCTGAGATTATCAGAGATCTTGTTTCCAATGTGAAGCTACTCCCTTCCTAATCTATAGCCTTGCCTGGGTTCTATGGGCTGCAGCAAATGCAATCTGTAGAAGCCGGTGTTTTGCATATGCACAATCCCACCCCCTTGTGTGCATGCCCCAGTCCTGGGGAGTGCCAGTTCCATTGCTCAGGTACCAGAGTCCAGCAGGTGGCTGGGACTATATCCTCTCCTGCTGCTTTTCTTCCTCTTTGGTCTGGGCATTAGACGCTGAGGCTGATGCTGTGTAGTATCTTTTAAGCAATATCTTACCGAGATGTAGCTAACGGCAAGTGAGTCATTACCATTAAACAATACAAATTCTGTGCAATTTAACAAAATAAACAATCACCTGCCGGGGGTGCAATAAGCATTGCTACATCTGTATGTCCAAAAACATGATCTATGTTACCAAAGCTGAATCTACAAACATCTTGTTTTGTTGTCTAAATTTCCCTGCCCATAATGTAATAAATTTGCAGCCAAAGCACATAAATATTCTAGCATCATACAAGTAAACACATTAATCTATAATGTCAGTAACTATCTGTACTTTTTTCTGCTTTTTATGCCTTCAGGAAACCTAGGTATGTCACATTCACTTCCTGTTTATACACTGCCTGGGAACTTAAGTCTGTTTTGCTTTCAATGAGCCAGATGTATCAAGCTTCAAAAAATGATAAAATGGAGAAACAGCCAATCAGCTCCTATCTGCCATTTCATAGGCTGGGTTTGAAAATAGACAGGTACTGTAGGAGCTAATGGCTGGTTGTCTATCACTCTCCATGTTATCACTTTATGAAGCTTTATACATCTGGCCCAATATTAACAGTGAGGCAAAAAAGCCTAAAGAACATGTCAACCTTTTGCTAAATGTAATCCAAGTTGGGATTATAGAAAAATTCTACAATATTTTTTTTTTTTTTTGTAGAATTTTACAAGCCTTTCAGCATTTTCTCCCTTTTATTTCTGTTGCTAGATCTTTAGTCACATTGTCTCACTTATGCATAATCCAGCAGCCCAGGTGACAAATAACCTTCTATATTTACCGAGCAGAGATATAGAGAGAGCATACTGTATTAGCAGCTGAATCTACAAACACCAGTGTCAATCAAACTGGTTGGCAATATACCATATTTCTTGTCACTAAGAGGCTTACTGAAAAGAATCTGTGCCTAATTCTCTTAAACCTTGCAGGTCAAAGGTTTTGAAATTATTTTTCACACCATTTCTTTGCTTTGTCAACAGGCCTTAGAACTTTTTGCATATGTAAATTCTTGTTAGGATATAAACTAATATTAGCATTTTATATCAACAAAGCACAAGCAAATAATGATTGCTGTTAATATAGTACTTAGCTAACTTGTCTAGAGCGCACAATTAAACAATGTAGCATATTTTATCATTTGGACAGTGTTCGAACAGACCACCCTTGTTTATGATATCAACTGTTCATTCTAAGATGATAGGATAAATTATAGTGCTTTTTAAGATTACATTAGCATCTGTAATGTTAGTGGTGTTTATTAATGCTGTAGTGACTGCCAAATATTTTATGCCTTGTACATGGGCTGTTACTCTATTTCTCGAGCACTCGTAGACACCCAGAAAAAAAACACTCGTACCAGCCATAAAGAAGAAAGGTCAGCTGTAGTTGCTTACATTTTTCACAAGTTTTAAACATGTTTATGCGTGTGCTGTGAGCGCAAGCGGGGACCAAAATGTGCAGGAAATATTTTAATATAAAAGAGAATTTGAAACGTCTGAGGTGCCCATCCCTGTTTGGCTTCTGTCAGACTTAGTTTTTTTTTTACTAAGATGGGAGTTCTATTGAAGATGGGATGTGGCATAGCCAATAAGATTCGACTTCTTATGTATTTAGAACCTTCTAGAAGATAATAGATAACATCAGATTGGTTGCTATGGTCAACATTCCATCTTTATTAGAACTACTTAGTGTAAATTATGAATTATAAAATAGGGGATTACAGATGTTGCCCAACATATCATTCATTATTCCATCTTTGTCCAGACCGTCCTTGGCCAATTTGGACTGCATCCAATTCACTATTCAGCAAGCCTTTGCCATGCCGATTGCTTGTTGAGGAATGCAAAGGGACTCATGCCACTTCTCTGGTGAAGATCAGATCAATTATAATCCAACCACATTGCCAAAAGGCAGATGGTAATTATACCTTTGTAATAAGGTCATCCTACTCCAATCAAAGGCGTAATAGGAACGGACATATTGATTGTGACATTTTATTGTTTGATGTTTTATGTTTATATATAAAATTGTGAAGTCAATCCAATCGTATATATATATATATATATATATATATATATATATATATTTTTTTTTTTTATTTAGTCAGCGCTGCTTGGTTGTATGGTTTTCATATGCAGGTCTGACAGGTATACGGTCATTAGGTTGACAGCTCGAAGGTCAACATGCATTGGGACGACCACTGTAATGCGACATGGGCTAGGTCAACACTCAAAAGGTCGACATGGGGTTTATCACTTTTTTTGGGGCTGACATCTGCCGACAGGCATTATTTCATGCCCTACCATCCACATGGGCACAGTGAGCCATGCGAGCGGACACGTGCACCGATTATGTGTCAACATTTGGGCAAAAGACAGTGAAAACCCCATCTCGACCTTTTTGACTGTCGACCTAGCCCATGTCGACCTATTGTTAGTGTCAACCTAGTGACATGTCGAACTTCCCATGTGTTGAACTTGGCTCATGTCTCATGCATATAATGGGAGCTTGTCGTATCAGTGTGCTGCCTTGTGCTTGGTTCTGCCCAAAAATGGTGACCCCGACACCACTGATTAAGAAAGTCAAGACAAAAAAAGGATGGTTGTCCCTCCACTGGCGCTAGTAGACACGGTACATCCCTGTGTAATAGGAAGCGTTCCTCTTCTCCAAAATTAGGATACTTAAATGTGTATAAAATACTGCACGTTCCTCCTCATTAAGGTACATTCCTCTTCTCTGCATGATAGCTTAAATTATTTCACTCCACAACGAATACCTCGCCTCACAACTGAGAGTAGGTGAAGGATTAGATGTACTCATAAATAGCAGGCAATGATTGACCATGTCCTTTGGTAGTGGAGAACCTGAAATGAATTTCAGTCCTCAATATTGGCAAATATACAAACAGTGATGCCCGGGATCCAAAAATCACCCCAGTCCAACGCTACAGATGCGTTTTCAACTGCTACTGCAGTTTTTGTTCAAGTCTATCTTTAGTGGTCAACCCAATGAATGTCGACTTTAGTGCTGTCGATCCTATGACCCATACCTGTCTGACAAACCTGCTTTTAAAGCAGCTGTTAAATTGTACAAACAGCTGGTGTCAGTGCGCCTCAATCTGACCCCTCCCCTCTTTGAGTGATCAGTATTTCCACGTATACCCTCAAACATGATCCATTCAACCAAGTACAAAATTCTCTGCTTCTGGACATTTCACTTAGCTTATGATCGCAGTAACTTTAATCAAAAATACTCATGTCATCAATTAATTTGTTTCAAGCTGGGTACACACGTGCAGTTATATCTGCAGATCAACTGATCTGCAGACAGATTTCTGGATGGATCAGGCAGTGTGTTCTTCATGCACAGGCCAGATTAACAATGGGGTGGATGAAGCTGCATCTCCAGGCCCCCACATAAAATAGGCTTATCTCATGATACATGATGATCACCAAACAGACACCAGCTGGCCGCATGGTTGGCCATAAATCATAAGTATTCAAATTGCATTCCTGTTTTACACATTTATGCAATTTGTGTACTTTATAGATTAAGGGAGACATTGGGTCGTATAGTGTATGGGTTCTACATGCTACATGGCATTAGCCTCACCTCCTCCACTTCTCATAATAGGCCCTTGAACATTTACAGCTCCAGGCCCATTAGGCCCTAAATCTGGCCCTGTCCATACACACTGCCCAATCTTTTGTTACTGATGTCACCACTGTGTGGGCACATTTCCGTGCTCCCACCCAGTTGAGCTGTCGATTGCTACCGGCTCCTAGTGTGGATGTTTGGGCTGTTGGTGGATTGTTCGTACACACAGCACGATGCATCAATATATCTTTAGATATACTGCCAATTGTCTGTTTCCACAGTCACTGCAATATTACTGTATGTCTGTGAATGGCTGGTACAGACTGGCCAATATATCAGCCAATTGATTAGCCAATATATCTGACATTGTATACCCAGCATTACACAGGTGAACTCAATTGTTAATTAAGAATCTTCAGCTCCAATTCCACTTCACTATGGAAACTGAAGACCTTATTCAAGTCTGTACACAGCAGGGCTGCATTTGCACAGGGACCAATGTTGTTTTACTGTGCATGCACATTTCTATGCATGTGCAAACGCAGGGTGCATGCACCCACAGCAAACAGACTGTTCACAGTGTGTACGTACCCAGGACAGTGGATGGTGGTGAAGAGGGGTGTGGGGCGTCCCATTAGTATATGCTGGGCATTCTCATGCTAATGAGACTATTACACATGTTAGGGGGCGGGCAGCTGACATCCCATTTCCTTCCCAGTGTGGACGCATACGTAAGGTTGCTCAGAGCAACCTTACGTATGCGTGCACCTTCCACATCTTTGGATGGTCGGCAATCCAGAGGGGACAAATTGATAATCTGTGAGGATGAGGAAGTACACATTGAAGGAGGCGAGGAATCAGAGGAGGAGGATGACGGGTGACGACATCTTGTCTCTAGAGCCAATTTATGCAGGGAGAGATGAATTGCTTTTTTTGTGTGGCAGCCCAAACAAACCATTCATTTCAGCCACAGTTTTTTAGTCCCTGTCGCTGAAATGATTGGTTTGTTAAATTGTGCATATCCTATTTCCTCAACATAAGGGTAGGTGGGAGGCCCCAAGGACAACTCCATCTTGCACCTCTTTTTTTGACCATTATGTGCTCTGTGGGGCCTAGTTTTTAAAACTGCTGCTGCAGTGCCACTCCTAGATGATCCACGTGTTTGTGCCGCATACTTGTGTGGCTTGTCCAGAGCCGACCTTAGGTATAAGCAAACTAGGCAATTGCCTAGGGCATTTGCCTATGCCTAGGGGCATCCTAAGCTGGAGGCATCTGATGATAAGCATTGCTGCTGACAGCTCTAAGCCGCCAGTGGTAGCGCCAAACCGGGTGCAGCGCTGCTGTTCATTTATATAGTGTGCCAGGTGCCTTAGAATGGGCTGGCTGCCCCTAACAAATTTGGCCGCTGGCCACCGGAGGTGGCATTGCACAAAGGCAGATACTAGGTCCACCAGAGTGGACCTACAGCCCCCTCAGGTAATCCCCCTAGTCTGCTCTGTCACGCTGGTTGCCGGAAGCCGGGCACTTCCTGGTGCTGCTAGACGGGAACTGCCTGTAGCAGACATGTGTACAGACGGAGCCACTGGGGGAGAGGACAGTGGACGGCGGTGGGCATAGCCTGCACTCCTGTGCGCTGCAGCCTGCTTAAGATGGAAGACTACCTGTGCTGTGCCAGCAGTGGCGTAACTAGGGCTCCGCAGCCCTAGCGTTCACAGGGTGAGCTGGGGTGCAGGGTCATGGCGTTCTCTTGGAGCCCAGAATCCTGTGTGAGCTTCTGCAGCCTGAGTGCCACTGAACAGCTCACACAACACCAGCAGCAGCCGCTTCCCACAGAGCAGAAAACTAGGCATCGCACGCCACGATGTGAGAGCACTGTCTACTGACAGTGTCTTCCACCGGGTGCACGCCGCTCGCTGCTCCCCCTTCCACTGGGTGCACGCTGGGCCGCGCAGGGTCACTAACATGGCAGGTGGGATGTGACTCAGATGGAGATGAAGACTTCAGCAGCAGCTTCAGCAGACCTAGCACCAGAGGCAGAACTCTGGGAGGCAATGGAGTCATCTGCCGCCGGGCTCCTGCTCCCAAGGGGGCACTTCTCCTCCCCTCTGAGTTTGAATAATTTAATTGAAAGCCATTGATATCACTTCTGTGGCTGTCTCCTCCTCCTAGCAGGACCATAGATGTCACACTCTCTTTATTCTAAACATAATATCCATAACATACATACATGCATACATATATTTATATAGGATGGTGTGTGTGTTGGGGGGGGGCACCAATTTTTATCTTGCCTCCGGGCAGCTGTGACAAACCTATTCCACTGCCCAGCACCGGAGTCTACTTGTAATTACCGGCGCTACTGACAACAATGCCAGGGTAAAGGTAAAATGGTCCCAATGCATGCGGATGTAACCGCGGTGCTGCTAGTTCTGTACTGCTGCTGCAGCAGCGCTGGAGATTACTGGCAGATGCCGGGGCAGGCACTGGGGCTGCTGAGACCCTGAGGAGCTGGAGGTCTTTGTACTATAGACGCTGGCACCGGGGCTGCTTGGAGACTAGGAGTTGGAGCATGCTCCTGTAGAGGTGACTTTATGAAGACATAAGGGGTATCATTAAAGGTGGCAGTGGGAAAAAGATGGGGGGGTGCCAGAATTTTTCTGGGCAGGGGGGAGCAAAATTTGTAGTTACGCCACTGTGTGCCAGAGCTGCTTGTGGATCCTCTGTCAAGGAAATGTGCAACTGAGATACCTTGGTGATTCTGTGACAGCTGTGTGTGCTGTTAGCGTGTGAGGGAGAGGTGTGGAAGCAGGAAGGGTGGAGGAGGCCTGGTTGGTTTGGATGCTGTGTGTAAGAAGAAGTATTTGTCAGAGTCAGGATGTCTGCATATATAGTATATGTTCTGTCAGAGAGATGTCAGTGTCAGCAGGGGATACATACAGCTTTCAGGGTGCTGGCAGTAAAAAGCCTGGCCAGACATCCCAACATGGAGAATCCCCTCTAGGGCTCCATAGGTACACTAACCCTCCCCCCTAATCAACATTACTGACCCCTCCATACCTGACTCTACATTACTTGCAGCAGTAATGTAGAGTCAGGTATAGAGGGGTCAGTAATTTTGTGTATGGTAATGAGGGGTCAATAGTGTATGGAATAGACAGGACAGTAGTGTATGGTGTATAGGGGTCAGAGATGCTGTGTAGGGTTTAGAGGGGTCAGTAGTGGAGTGGTGGGTATAGAGGGGTCAATAATGTAGTGGCTGGTATAGAGGGGTCATAAATGTAGTGTAGGGTATAGAGGGGTCAGTAATGTAGTGTAGGGTATAGAGGGGTCATAAATGTAGTGTAGGGTATAGATGGGTCAGTAGTATAGTGGTGGGTATAGAGGGGTCAGTAATGTAGTGGCGGGTATATAGGGGTTAGTAATGTATTGGAGGGTATAGAGGGGTCAGTAATGTAGTGGCGGGTATAGAGGGGTCATAAATGTAGTGTATGGTATAGAGGGGACATTAATGTAGTGGTGGGTATAGAGGGGTAGAAATGCAACAAAGATGGAATTAAGACTGCAATTGCGTCCAACTCAGAAATAGGCCCTATGAGGAGTAATATCATTGCCATCAACAGACCCCACCCTCTCAAAAGACCCTGCCCTATTAGGGCGGCTTTCATACTGTACATTTCCCAGGCTGTTTTTGCATCCCAATCCACTCCTGGCATTGCAGGAGTGGAGGTGGACCAAGTAGAGCACCAAAAGGAGTTTTTAAGTATGGACACATGTTTTTACATGTATTGAAAAGTGTACGTGTGTGTATGAGTAGATAGATTAATCAAGCACACTTACATACTGTAGCTGTATGGGTATCAGGTTATTACTGTTTAGCTTTATGGCCCTCATTCAGCTTTGTTAGTTTTTAGCAAAAATTCCCATCTGTTTTCTATGTACTGAATGCTACTGGTTAGAGTAGGTTTAAGTATATTGTTCAAACATGGGACCACCAAGATCTCACTTGGATTTGAGAACACACATTTTCATAAGTGTTTAATGGGGTTTGCATGCAGCAAATGTCTGTATTAGGAATTTGAATCAAGCACGCATTTAGGCCTGCCAAGTTTTAGATTAAGTGACACAGGTGGAGGAACATTGGGCACTTATCACTCTAGCACTGTACCAGAGGACAGGGAAAATAAGGAAGCCACCAAATATTTGCAATTCTATAACTGTCTGACCTCAGGACTGGGTATTACTTACTCATCTTTTATATACTCTTTTCTTCAAGACATTGCTTCAGGAATTGTACCTTGCCATGTTAACCATTCCATACAATTTGTCATAATGTAGTTTATTCCCACAAAGTATTTTTTCCACATTCCACAATTCAAATATTGGTACTTATGTAATATCTGGGCTCCCGTTTTTCTTATGAGACCGCGTCCCCTCGCCACGCTTCGGGCACGGGAGCTCGCTGCGCTCGCCACACTATATAAAATCAACTCCATGCGTAGTTGGATAGTGGGGGTATGAAAAAATGGGGTGCATTTAACATGGGAGCCCAGATAATACATAAGTACCCAAATATTTTATCTAATTTTTGTACATCATATTATCTTTGAAAAGGTTTATTTAGGCAAAACAATTTCTCTTGATGTAATATCATATACATCAGTGCATATATACATTTATTACTGCATAGATTTGGTAAGTCAAAGCATATATTTGTTTTATAGACCAAATAACTTGCAGGTCAGTGCCATTCACATAGTTTGCCAAGGTATACATATTATACACTTACGCCCATAGTTTATTGATTTAATTTACCTTTAAAATAAGTATTCAGTGGTCAGCTTTATTAATAGTTAAAAAAAAACTCAATAACATTGCAGAAACAAGATTCCATTTCTTGCATGGAAAACACAATTACAAACGTTTTACTTTGTTTAACTTCCCTCCCTTTTCCACATATGCCGCAGGTGCCAGCGGCAGAATCTGCATAGGTGCATATATGGGATGTGGTCAGGAGCCCGGCAGGTAGGATACCAACAGTCCGTATACCGGCAGTAAAATCCATTGTAAGTACTGGGGTAAGGCTAGGCACTTGGGGGACACTTAAGCTGTGTACACACGGAGCAATATGATCGCTGGCAATATATTGCGTGCAATCATATTGCTCAGTGTCCTGTTTTCATCAGCGACCAGAGATGGGTGCTGATGAAAATGACACACTGCCGGGAGAAGAGGCAGGGGAAGCTGCTGGTCAGAGGAGCGTGCTCCTCCGACCAGCGACCATTAGGTGGGCTGAAAACGTGTGTACACAGCTTAAGGGTTAAGCTACGCTGGTAAGGGATGGTTAGGTTTAGGAAGTGTGAGGGAACAGTTAGGGGTAAGTAGAAAAGTAGGAGTAGGGTTAAAATACTTACTGCGATCCGTGAAAATGCTGTCGGCATCCTGACCATCAGAAATTCGTATCCAACCCGCATATACGTGCATCTCTCTGGCATGTTCAGCGTGATTTCACACAAGATACGTAATGCAATCTGCTCTGGCACTTACAACACTGTTTAAACCAAATGTTTAATTATTCATTTTGTTTTTTGTATTATATCTTGGCAGCTTACAAGCTCAATGTATGTGGAACAAGAGGGATTTTGGCAAGGCGTCCTGCATCACAGCCATCTCATTATGTGACAATGGTCCCAGAGCATAAGGATTCATCATTGCTCAATTAAGTGCTTATTATACAAATAAAATACAATTAGGGAAGAGCAGGAGTGTTTGGTAGTCATTCGCCATACATAATAAAAAAGTGTTCAAAAAGAAGGTAGGAAAAATGGAGGCATTTAATAGAGCTGTCAGACATTATTATTCATTACATTCAGTATTATTATTAATATTAATATAATTATTATTTTTATTATAAAATATGGTATTTTTATATTATATGGTATGTACTAAATAGTATTAAGAAAACTAAAAAAAGAACAAAGATTACAATAATGACTATAAGGTAATCAAAAACACATTCTCTATAATATAATAAAACAAAAATAATAAAATAAATGTGTACATGTAAATCTACCTTGCTAAAGCCTAACGGGTAGACCACAGAACTCTGACCAAACCTTTCTCCTTCATGTCTGCTGTTCTAGGATGTTGCTACTTTGGTGCATGTGATGATGTATGAGCTGCAGCCCGATTAGTCACAGTCAACACATCATTAGCATTGGATTAAAGGTGGACATGAAAAAGGATCTAGACATTTACCCAAACTAGATTGCAGCATTGTAATTTCATGTGTGATAGGTTGGCTGACCATGTAGCTGGGGTCTTAAACTGCGATTTGCTTTCTATCAACTCTTAAATGAACTTTCACTGCCTCCCTTTGTATGCCAACTTCAACAGCAAAACATTTCCAAAGCAAAGTAATTAAACATTCCAGCAGTTGGAAAGAGAGCAGATAATGTCTCGTTCACATGTCAAGTCATTTTCTATTAAGGATTGGATTACCGGAAGTAAGCACCACCAGAAGAATGTCTCAGATGCAAGATGGCAGCGAGAAAGTACTTTGACAGGTAAAAAATCATTTAAGAATGTAATGTGGCGTGGGATTTTGAAGCAATAGGTGGCTATAATAATAAATCACTATAAGAATAGTGATTTTTTTTTTCTGTCAGTGTTAAGAATGGGGTAGGATATTTTGACAACGATCACATTTTTGCATTGTAAATTAAATGAATAAAGCCCCCCCCCCCCCCCCAAATAAATAAATAAAACATTTGTGGTGTTGGAAACCTCAAAGTTTCCACACCAATTTAGAGCGGTGAATTCCTCCCAATTCTAAACAAAAAATAAGCTCCGCATGACTGACAGGTCTTTAGAGCTCAGACAATCAAGGGTACGCTGCTGCGTTAGCTCTCCTTGATTGGCTGCAGGGTCCTGTAGTGACAGAAGTCATGGGGGGACTTGGTATTCAGGGGAAGGAAGCCCATGTGTATACTTTACATGGGCTTTCTTCAGTTAGGATGGATCAGGATTTTTGCATTTTAACCCCTGGATGCCTAGAAGGAAAGAAAAGGCCACGATCTACACTGGATAGATAGTATAATTGTTTTTCACAGGTACCCTTTTGGATTCTACATGGACAAGTGGACCGAAACTACGTAATCAAGATAGGGAGGTAATGATGTGTGAAGGGTGTAATAAATTTATACTTTATTTGTGTGTCTCTCATTTATTTTGGTATTAGTTCTGTGGTAATTTTCCAAGTATCAGCATATGGGGGAAGGCTTGCTTGGCCTTGTACTTCTATTACAGAACCCAATTTCTATTTTTAACACTTTAATTTAATTATTTTTACACTATTAGCCTGGTGTCCACTGCTCAGGGCTTCATCATTGCCTGGGGTCACCTAGAAAGGAGGGACCCCTTTATTGGGGGGTCCCCACTGCCCCAGGGACCCTGCTTGGGCTGACCAGCCAGGGTGTCATGTTTTGACCAGGGGAACTACTATAAATAGTTTACCCAGGCTGTGGCATGGCACCGCTGGCTTTTGAGCCCGGTGCTTATTTCGAAAATACGGGGGACCCCAACTCCGTTTGTCCCCGTATTTTGAGAACCAGGACCAGAATTTTGTTGATGATCCGTGGAGGCTTCCGCCAAATACGCCTGGAGAATCAGGAGTATTTTCCAGTCGTATTCTCTGCTGATTTACTGGACAACTTCAGCAGTACAAATGTTTATAAATGAGCACACCACCATAGAACTCTTGGACAGATATGTCTGAGTTCTATTGAGGGTGTATTCATTCATACACAAGAATTCAGCTGAGATTGCCATATATAAATACGGCCAATCAGCTGAATTCAGCTGATAGTAAATTAACTGATGCTAATTTGCCAGCCGCATTTTACATTGAATGGGTACGATTACGTGCATTCGTAGCCATTGGATCTTGATAAATTCCCTCTTAGGCTGAGATGGCCTGGGCCTGTTGGCAGTTGAGTAACTAAAACTGTGGGGGTCCCATAGCCATATTTCAAAAAGCCCATACACCCCTCCAAGCTGCTAGATAGTCAGCCTATTCCTGTCTCTCCAGTCACCTAGGGGTAAATTAACTAACAAAAATTTAGAGGAGGTGATGTTGCCCATAGCAACCATATTCTGTCTATCATTTTCTATAATGTAATATAGAAATGATTCACAGAATCTGATTGGTTGCTATGGGCAACTTCACCTCTTTTCATTTTTAGAAGCTTTAGTAAATTTACCTCATAATGTTTTCCCAAACTTTCTTTCTGTCCAGTGACCCATTGTTTCTTCAGTCAGCCCCCTCATGTCTCTGCAGCTGTTACAAAGTTTCCACAGGCAGACTGCTTCTCTCTTCAACCACCTAGTGTCTCCCAGCCAGCCACCAGATACTCAGGGGGGAATGTATTAGAGTGTAAGAATCAGAAAGTGAGAGATTTTGTAAGAGTTTTCCAATTTTTTTAAAGCGGCAATTATTTACCCTGCGAAACCAGATTGCTTTTACCATGTAATTAATTGCCACTTTAAAAAACTGGGAAACCTCTTACAAAATCTCTCACTTTCTGATTCTGAGACTTTAATACATCCCCCCTAGTGTCATTCCAGCCAACCCCTTTCTATACCTCCAGCCTCCACTGCAGGAGCATTTCAAAAGAGGTGGGGGCCTGCATGCATTTTCTGTCTGGGCATTCTCCTCTCTACATGGAAGTGCATCATACTGAGAACTAGTAGTAGACATATTGGCACTGCCAGAGTTTTTTGGGGAAATGTCGCAGGGGCCATTTTCCCAGTGATGTCCCCACTGCGCATGTCCAAAGTTCTGGGAAAATGGTTGCCACATCATTTCTCTGATGATTTTGAAGCATAAATCTGTGATTCCCCAGCTAACATCCTTCCAACCTCCATATCCTACCCCACATAGACCCCCCTCAGCCCACATTCATGTTCTTCAGTGTATATTGGGCCACTGCTCCTCTGTGTGCTGTGTTGGTGGCCAGCTCTATCTGCCGCTATAGTGATCAACAGGGTTCAGGCAGAGGTTATAGAAGTAGAGATCTGTGCCACCTTGACAGCTGTTTTTCACAGGTCAATGCTTCCATTGCCTCCGCAAGTTCTGCTAAGGTTCTCAAAGAGACACAGTATGATCTGCATCCATCTCAGGCCTATAGATAGGGAGGGGACAAGTAGATAGAAAATTTGTAAGACAATTCTGATACAGGGTATTTTTGAAAGAGCAAACAAAATAAATTAGCATTTCTCATCACCTCTTTTAATGAAGCGTTGAATCGCCCATGTATCACTGGGATATACCAGTAACTCAGATTGTGGTGGTGGACTTTCTACACAATAAATCAGTCATTTCCAAGCTTTTACTTCCTATTATATTTTTTAAACAAGATCTGTTTAATGCTTGCACAGCAAAATTTACATTTCGATATCAACATTGTATTTTTGAGTTATATTATATTTGCATTAATCCTGGCATGTCATTTGGCAATGCGTTCTGAGTATTTCATATTTAAAGCATACTATATATGGACCCAGCGCACTGCAAATGTCTCATTAACATCACCATTTTTTAAAGTTCTATTTATAGATACTGGCTTAATAATCTACCAGCAGCTTTGAAACAAACTTTCCCTGAAGACTCTGCATGGGAGCCCAAAATAGTTTTCAAGCACAGGGGCCTTCTACCTAACAATAACATAGAACGTATGAAAAATATGACTTATTCTGAAGGCATTTATTGTAGGCAGTAAACCAACATTTGCTATGTTTCTACAAGGATTAAATATATAATAAGGGTTAGTTACTATGTAAGATTTGTAAAGCAAATACTGTAGAAAATTCTCAAGCAATTAAAACAATATAAAATAAAACACCTTTTGTAAGAAACTTTGGGGGGTGATTCAGATAGGCAGTCGGTGCAGGTCAAATTCGCTACACCATTCCGATGTTTGGGGTTTGTGCATGCGATAATATGCACATGTGCAAACCCCTGTAGCGAAAGCCTTCGGTGAGTTTCACACTTGCTGGGGCTTTTGCTACAGTGCTGGTGCTTGCTCTGGACACAGAGAAAGCCTTCGATAGTGTTTCCTTGGCTTTCATGAACCAAATTTCATCAAGCCATACAAGCATTCTACCACAACCCTTCAGCCACAGTGCAGACAGGAAGCATCCTATCCAAACCCTTCCTAATAACTAAAAATAACACTGAATCTGAAGCCGTACCTCTACCAGGCCACACCAAATATTAATCCAATTCAATTTCTATTTCACGTTAAAAAAGAACTCTCTAAAATAACTAGGGGTTCAGATAACAAAATGTTACTACTCTCTCTATCAAGCCAACTATTCTCCCCTATTTAATGTAGGTCCATCAAGAAAGATATCCAGCAATGGCAATCCTACTACATATCAGGGATTGTTCCTATCAATACCTTCAAATGAACACTCTCCCTAAATTGTTATATTTCTTTCAAACTCTCCAAATCCCACTTCCTTCTGGTACCATCAGTACTCTGCAATCTGCAATAGGTAACTTTATATGGAACCATAAAAAAACAAGAATCTGACAGAACATTTTAGCCAAATTCTACCAGAGTGGCGGACCCGGTTTGCCAATCCTCCAGCATTACTTGCAAGCCACAAGACTTTATACCTGGCCTCTCCCCCACAATAGCATCCAACTAGATATCCTTGGGCATCACTAGACTCTACCATATATTGGGTAACTGAACCAAAATCATTTGCCAATTTGCAGAAAAATATGGTATGCCTAATTCTCTACACTAGATGTAAAGGTTGTGGTATACCTGCGCACCAAGTGTTACTGTTGTGGACTAGCTGCAAAACACTAGAAGGTCTGACTGTGCCTTCCTGTTAAATGGTACATAGAAAAAGGATTTTTTTGTGTTGAGCTTGGTCCCTATGCGTATTTAAATGGATCACAAAGTTATAGTTGGGTAATTTTACTTGGTGATAACGTATATATACAGTGCAAAGTAAGACATCATGATGCCAAACAGATATACATTATGAAAAAAATGCAAAAAATAATAAAAAACAAAGAATAAAACAATCCAGAGTGATACAGTAGCGAGTGCTAGTGTATGTTCATAAACAGTACCAGAATCTCCAAATTTGATCGACGGGCTTGTAGCCAGTCCTGTCAAACCTGGGAGATCAGTCTCCTGGTTAAGCTGGATTGTGGGGGTATGCTCGTCCTCCTTAATTCAGGGGGATGAGGTTTGTCCAGAGTAAGTGTCTTTATCTGATTGCGGCGTCCCGCAGATCAGATGGTGGATGGTTGATTGCAATTTATTCGGGTACCCCTTTTAGACGTCAATATGGGTGTCTCGAGTTTTCGGGAGGGGGATGGGAGGTGCAGTATAGGGGTGCCAGTACGTTGGGAATGTCCAGTATGGTGCGGTGCTGCACACGTGTGATACAATACAGTGTGCCGCAGCCGCAGTGATCTGGACTGGTTCCGGGTGTAAGAACAGCAAGTGGATGCACGTCGCCGTAGTCAGGTAGCTGACTTGTGCGCCGTGTCCTCTGTGCTGCCTGGGATCCCAGGCAGCACAGAGGACACGGCGCACAAGTCAGCTACCTGACTACGGCGACGTGCATCCACTTGCTGTTCTTACACCCGGAACCAGTCCAGATCACTGCGGCACACTGTATTGTATCACACGTGTGCAGCACCGCACCATACTGGACATTCCCAACGTACTGGCACCCCTATACTGCACCTCCCATCCCCCTCCCGAAAACTCGAGACACCCATATTGACGTCTAAAAGGGGTACCCGAATAAATTGCAATCAACCATCCACCATCTGATCTGCGGGACGCCGCAATCAGATAAAGACACTTACTCTGGACAAACCTCATCCCCCTGAATTAAGGAGGACGAGCATACCCCCACAATCCAGCTTAACCAGGAGACTGATCTCCCAGGTTTGACAGGACTGGCTACAAGCCCGTCGATCAAATTTGGAGATTCTGGTACTGTTTATGAACATACACTAGCACTCGCTACTGTATCACTCTGGATTGTTTTATTCTTTGTTTTTTATTATTTTTTGCATAAACTCCCCATCAGGTATCCCCAGGTCCACACCTTCCATCTCACCATAAAATTAACCTAAACCTTAACACTAACTTATCTAATAAAAAGACACGGACACAAGTGCTGGCGTTTCAAAATGAATGTCAATTTATTTTGACAATTAAACTAACTATATATATATATAATGGTGGCGGCACCAAAGAACGGTCATTATAGGAAAGTGGGGTTAAAGATGTTACCATACACACCATCGCTGGTGATCGCTCTCCCCGGTCATCCACTCGTGCTAGTGGTGACCACCACCCCGGGCGGGAGCATGGCCGATGACCATCGATGTCAGGAGAGAGCGACACCCCACTATCTACACACACACATGAAGATCTTACAAGGATGACCGTTCTTTACCGCCGCCGAAGAGAAAAGAAATAGGGAAGGGTGGGCGGGGCTTTTTCAGACAGAGGAAGAACTTCCTGTGAGTATGTTCCTTTTCTTCCCTGTCTATACTCCTCCCACAGCTCTGATAGGCCTTGTGCCCATCCTATTAACATATCAGCTGACCTTCCAGCGTAACCTGGGGAACCATCAGGGGTTTATGCTCACTCAGTGCTTACTCAGCATTCGTGGTTCTTAAACTCCCCATCAGGTATCCCCAGGTCCACACCTTCCATCTCACCATAAAATTAACCTAAACCTTAACACTAACTTATCTAATAAAAAGACACGGACACAAGTGCTGGCGTTTCAAAATGAATGTCAATTTATTTTGACAATTAAACTAACTATATATATATATAATGGTGGCGGCACCAAAGAACGGTCATTATAGGAAAGTGGGGTTAAAGATGTTACCATACACACCATCGCTGGTGATCGCTCTCCCCGGTCATCCACTCGTGCTAGTGGTGACCACCACCCCGGGCGGGAGCATGGCCGATGACCATCGATGTCAGGAGAGAGCGACACCCCACTATCTACACACACACATGAAGATCTTACAAGGATGACCGTTCTTTACCGCCAAAGCTAGGCCCTAAGCCGCAGCACCGCCACCAAGTAGGAAAAACGCTCAGCACTGTGTATCTAACCAACTAAAAACATCGCCCAAAAACAGAGCCACGCCCTCCGGGCTCAGATGAACGCCATCGCTCCTATACAGCGCACTCCGCTGAAAGCTGATGGCGTCATGGCGAATAACACCCCCGCCATTGGTCAGCAGATACTTCTCACTGCAGCGTTCACCGTCTTCCGTGAACGCTCCAGGCGGGGGCAGGATACCGCATTTCTCCACACTATCCTTGATGTAATGGAGGACCACACCAACTTACATGCAGGCAAATACAAAGAAATAAATAGGGGTCCCGCACAATCACTGAGCGTAGCTCGAGAGCAGTCGTCCGCCCTAAGTCATTACCACCCAGGTGGAAATTAATGACCCTCGGGACCCCAAAATCTCTCAGGGCTCGAATCAGCCCAGCCTGCAGCCCTTTCCACAGCATACCTCTCTCACCCAGCCACCTAACCTCCCCAGCTCGACTAAACACGCGTACATCAGATGCTACCCAATAGACAAAAGAATGTCCAATCATCCAAATGGACTTAACGTCCTGTCGACCTGAAATATTTATAAGAGGTTAGAAGGCTGTCGACAATCTTGCATACCAAGCGTTCACCACACTTGTTAGAGAGAGGAATGAGAAAAACCGTGGCCGACCAGCTCTTGAGGCACAAAACACACCGTCTGGGGTAAACTAACAAGTACGCCATGCCAGATTGTGATTATAGCCGAATTGTGCCCCCAGACGGATGTGAAAACACACCTCAAGGCCCCCACTGGAAGTTGACGAGCGCTTATGCGTCCAGTCGACCATGGTGAAAGTGACAGATAAGGCTGGCCGAATGTACCTCGGAATGCTGCCGAGCGCCATCGACCCAGGGACTGAATCTCTGAATCGGAGCAGCCCTCCGCAGCCGCCGAGGTAGCAGCCCCAATCCGAAAGGAATGCGACCCAAATTCCTTTGGACCGAGACCCGTGGCCTCCAGCGCCCGTCCCAATCCATGGCAAAACTGATACTCGGTGAGCGGTGACCCCTCATCATGCATCAGCCATGCACCAGGTAGGTCTGGGTGCACCTGCGCGAAGGCCGTAACCAACGCCACGGGGCACACCCCTTCCACCGCACATGGGAGCAAAGACAGCCACCGCCCCCTTCCAGCCAGGCTAGTCTTGGAACGGCGCAGGTGACATAGCACCGAATCCACATGGACCACCAGGTCATCCACGGTCAATGGTGAGGGTATTCGCTATTGACGGCGCCACCAGCTCCCAAACCTGAAGGCACCATGATACGCCGCTGTATACGCCATTCGGAACAGGACCTCATAGTCAGGCCCGCAAAATGTCCCTCAGGGCACCCAGCAAGGCTGGGAGCAACGGCAATTCAATTGGTCGCCCGCAGTCTGGGAGTGCCGGCGAGGCGCGCAGCCATCCACGCAACGCCCTGGGAACCAGAAAGGACCGGGACGGGTCCGCCCTACCAAGCCGAGACAAAAGAAAGGCACCCCTGCCAGCATCCGGCGTACTGAGGCAACAACGCCCCAAGGAGTACCAACTCCATACAACGGCCACCCTAGCCGCACCAGGTGTCTTACCTGCATGAGGGGCAGACAGCCTAAACTGTTCCCCCTTGTGCCATCCTTCCTGATAGCACCCCAGTGTCCCGGGCATGATAGCCCTCATAACTAGCTCCTCCATCCAGTCCAAGCATCTGAAGTGCCTGCCTCCGACATGAGGCTCACCTCTGTGGACATGCCAGGGGTCCCGATGGCCGAGTTCCGGGAACAACCACCAGAGGGGGAGCTGGCCCGCCCTGTGAGGCCTAAGTGGCGAACGGCCTGAGCTCCTGTGCCACTGCACATGTTGGGGACACAATTACGGGCGCCACCCGTGAAGAGGCTGTAACCCCAGGCAGCTCATCAGGGGTAGGCAAAATACCGGGTTGGGAGCTGGCAGAGCCCCAGTAGGGGAAAAACCCAGACATGCGGTCCATGCAGGAATTCAGAAAGGGCCATAAACTGCTGTACTCCCTTACAGGGAGTAGGTGGCAGGGGCCCTACACCGCATCAGCCCACAGAGGGGAATTATTTTCGGGAACTACCCAAGACCCCCTTTAGCGCTGCACTGAGGGACCAGCCTGGTCCTCCGCAGCCATCGTCGCCTGGCCGGTCCTGCAGGAGGCATGTCCCCGGGGATGGACAGGAGTGATTGGGGTCCCACAATAGGAGGGGTGGCCGTCCCCAGTAGCCTGCACTACCAGACATACCTCCCTGTCACTCGTCACCCCGCAGGCCGGTCTAAAGGGAGAATATACAAACATCTCACAGCTGGAGCCATGGTGGGAACCAAACCAATGCCATCAGTGCTGTGAGGCAGTGATGCTAACCATTACACCATCTGTAATGCCGGGAACGCCAGAGGGGCGTGCCGCGCTCGTGGCAGGAGTACACCGCCCCTTACCTCTAACGGCCCCATTATATAATATGGTGGTGCCCCTTAAGGGGTTTGAGGCCTGCCTCATGGCGTTAACCATCGCGCCAAGATGCCGCACCTCCCCAATGGCGGGGACTGGGCAGTGGCATCATCCAAGCGGCCCTGCCGCGCCCCGGGGTCGATGCGCCATAGGCACTACTCTGCCCAACCCCCCAGGCTGCCAGGAGGTCCTGGCGCCATTGCCGCGGCCTACCCCTTAGTGATGGGAAATCTAGTTAATTTTCGTGACTATTTTATTATGATCTAGTTCGCCCAACGATTAGCTCAGAAGACTACCATATATCTATATACTCGAGTATAAGCTCACATCTCGATAACATTTTTATGTTGAAAAATGCCCGTCCCGGCCTATACTCCAGTGAGGGTCCCACTTGAGTCAATAACCTTCCCAGTATTTAATGTAGACCCAGGTGCTTAGGCTTATATTGGACGACCTCCACTCGAGCCTACATACAGCAGTCTGTCCGTCTCATTATTCCATCAGAGACTGAGAGGCGTGATTATAACTAGATGAACCAGACTAACCAATTACGCGCAGAGCAGGGATTTCTAATATTAGCGCATTGGAGGAGTAATATTCTTGTTAGGATGACCAGATGGGAAATAATCTGATTTATTAAACCTATTTTAGAAGGAGTAAAATATACAGCACCCTTATACCCCCTTCACACTGCACTGAACGGTATATTGCCGTTGTTTCACAATTTAAACACGTTTAAGGCAAGCAGAAAGTGCCAGCTGATTTACCGGTGAAAGATCCCCGATATTCCAAAACGGTCCTGTTTTAGGGCCATCTGTTATGCAGTGAGAATGGCTCGAGACGGTATTTAGCAAAACAAACATCAGACTACAGACCCGTCCCCTACCTACTGCCTTGAAACGTGTTGAGGGGATCAAACGGGTTGATTGATGTGAATAGTATTCAAATGGCATTCAAAGCGGCCATCTACTGCAATGTCAAGGCTCAGACCTGGCTTGAATACCGCCTTAAATACAGCTTTGTAAAGCGTTTAGGCAGTGCGAAAGCGCACTATAGTGACCCATTCTTTGTTTAGCTCTACCAAACTTGTCCCATTTTGGTTATTATTTTCAATTCCATAATATGCCATTAAAATACCCAAATTCAGAGTAATATACCGTCACTATTTTTGCTTTTAAAATACAGTATTTAACCTGTCCCTTTCCCCCAATGTAACTGACTTTAGCGAGAGATAAAGTAAAGAGTTTGCAAAATATCCCGTCAGTTTCTGACATTTATCTTCCACAGCCCAAATGTGACCTAAGCCGATCGGTTGCCAGGGGAAACTGCTCCACTTTATGTCTCATAGAGGTTCATACATATCCCTCTTTGTCCTGTGGAGTAAACAGAGCTACAGTATATAACATCCTAAACATGATTGGGAGTGTAGCTCGTGACCTAATAGGAAGGCAGCATGGCAGTGCCTACTATAGTTCAGCTCCATACACACCCTACGTGTACCTGAGCACGGCAGTTCCCACATGGCAGCCCAGAGGCACTGTACAGTCTCGCTATGGCTGTATGAGTCAGGGATTAGTTTTGGGAGCTGTAGGAAGGGAACTAACTGAACTACTGAACTATTCACATGACTCATGAGTCAACAGTACAATGTAGGTCCACAGAGTCTAGACCATGTCTGAGCTCAGCATTGCCCCCTGTGGAGCAATTATGTACTGCCACCTATGTACTGCATGAGAGCTGAATAACATGGCTGCTGAGGAAACCCTACCCAGATCCCAGCAGAAGATTTTGCACAGCAGTATGCTCAGGCCCTTAGGGGTGTCAGCGGGGGCTGCTGGACCATCTGGGCCCTATTCGGCCCCTGACCTCCTCCCCTGGCTCGCCCGCGGCCCCTACCCGGTCTACTAACGGTGGGAGAGGGGGCCCTTGAAGGGAGACCCCTCTGTGGCACTCTAGAGGCCAGGATGAGGATGGATGAGGGGCGAGTACTGTGCGGGCGCCTAACTGTGCCCTGAGCCTGCGTGGGGGTGATCTGTGGGGCCTGTAACTGAGCGCCGCTGGCGCTGGACCGGGCAGAAGGCCGCGATCCAGGCCTGGCGGTATTGCCCGGCGTGCGGGGGCCTAGCCCTCTCGCACGGGTGTTTGCTGCACGGGCGCTACCCCTGCCCGACCCCCCTTGGCTGCCGCGAGCACCGCCGCGCGCGCCGCGGCCTCCGCAAGCACTACGCGAGGTCCGGCGCCCGGCCGCGTCATCAGCCGGCGCCGCGACCATCGCGCCATGACGCGCGGGCGGCACAGGAGCCGCAGGACCCCGCCGCGATCCCCTCCGGTCCCCACTGGAACCACCAGGGACCGCGCCGCTAGGCCCCACAGCCTCCCAATCCGCCCCCGCCTCAGCAAGGCGGGCGGGCGGGTAACTCAGCGCGGCCTGTAGGCCATAATGCAGTTGACAGAGAGGGACAGGTGGAAAAGAGGGACAGATCTATTAAGAGGGGAAAGAAGAGACAGAGCAGTATTATAGATGAGAAGAAAACGTTTTAAAGACAAACGGAATTTTGATTGCTGCAGAGCAGCCTTGCCTGATCCTGCAGCAGCTTTTTCAGACAGAGGAAGAACTTCCTGTGAGTATGTTCCTTTTCTTCCCTGTCTATACTCCTCCCACAGCTCTGATAGGCCTTGTGCCCATCCTATTAACATATCAGCTGACCTTCCAGCGTAACCTGGGGAACCATCAGGGGTTTATGCTCACTCAGTGCTTACTCAGCATTCGTGGTTCTTTCTTTTCATAATGTATATCTGTTTGGCATCATGATGTCTTACTTTGCACTGTATATATACGTTATCACCAAGTAAAATTACCCAACTATAACTTTGTGATCCATTTAAATACGCATAGGGACCAAGCTCAACACAAAAAAATCCTTTTTCTAATTCTCTACACTATCAATATCTTCAACTACTCCCCTTTCTTACTTCTCTTTGTACCCTTAATCCATCCCAAATCCCCACTCCGATAGAATGATACTGCATATACCAACCCACTTACACAGGTGCTAGTTCCCAATTATATAACTAGATTCTGACACAGAATTCTTCGTCCTGTGAACCCCATGAACAAGCCTGGGTGCAAGGTTTGGTACAACATATTGATAATGAGCAATGTGACAATTCGATCTACAATATAAAAATGCTCCATAAGCATAGCAATACAAGAAAACTCTTACAAAATATACACTAGATGGTACTTGGCACCAGACCATTTGCATTACATGTACCCCAGCTTTTCTGACCAGTGCTGGAAAAACTGTAGTCAGCAAGGAAAATTCAACCATATTTGGTGATCCCATCCAACAATCCATTTTAATTGGGACATGATGCGTTCACTTATATCACAAGTCACAGCTCTTTCTAAACCTTACACACCTGCCAACCTCCTCTTATGTTTCCCCTTAGATTGCACTCCAAAACAAACTAAAAAAACTATTTCTCCATATATCATGCTCAGCTAAATATTAAATTTCCCATAATTGGAAGGTCCCCATTGCCCCAAGTAACCAAGAACTTCTAAATAGAATATGGTTTGTGGCAAATATGGAATATATTACTAGCCTTCAGAACAATATCTTTAAAAAACTCCACTCTATATAGTTTCTGTCGTATTCCCAGGGCCTGTGTAAGGCTCATCAGCACCCTAGGCAAAACTTCAACCCACAAACACCCCCTCCCCCCATACTGCTACCAATAACCATTTTCCAA
Source organism: Crinia signifera (assembly GCF_055691185.1). Classification (NCBI taxonomy): domain Eukaryota; kingdom Metazoa; phylum Chordata; class Amphibia; order Anura; family Myobatrachidae; genus Crinia; species Crinia signifera. Next base: position 176,910,622 of record NC_139217.1, on the reverse strand, counting down.
CCCCTTAATACATACTTGCCCAACATTCTGCAATGGCAGAGAGCCTCTCAAAAATTTAGTGAACCTCCCAGCCAACCAGGAAGGTGGGAAAGTATCCTGCTTTCCCTGGAGGCCCTCAGCACCCTCTCCTTTGCCACCCACAACAGAGTACAAGGAAGAGAGGGCAGCACAATAGAAAAGTATGCCTCAAGTCAAAAGAAAGTATGGAGGTGAGGTCTTAGAAGTTCGACAGCAGCCACCTGCATTAAGTACAACAAAGATCGTCAGACATCCTTGATTTTATGATAGGTAGATTTGGTGGTGCCCCCCCAGATCCCGGCACCCTAGGCAGCTGCCTAAAGCTGCCTAGTGGTAGAGCCGGCCCTGGGTATTCCTACAATACTCCTTTATTGGTCTTAAGTAACATTTCTTTCCCTTGCAAAACGAATGTGTCTTTTTACATACCCTGATGACCCCGACTCGCTAAAAGAGACTACCACCTTTACTCCCCCCCCCATTGATATTCCTTAAACCTATGTTTTCAGGAATTATTCACCAATAATTCTTTTTTTTTCTGTAATAATTTTAAGTGATTTTGATTTATTATTGATTCTGCTATCTTAATCATTTTCATAAGAACTCGATAAAGAAGACAATTCTACCGAGAGATAGATTAACACAATTTTATCAGTTTTTTATGCATTTTCAAGAAATGCAAAACCCAAGATTCAGCCTATAAATCTGGATTCTGAACAAAAACACTTAAGGCTGGTTTTCAAGACCAACACACAACAAAGAAATAAGAACCATATCCAAAAAACACGACCCTGCGAACATGTCTATTTCTATCATTTTACTTCTCATCAGTGGCGTAACTAGATAGTCGTAGGCCCCATAGCAAAGGTTTGTATGGGCCCCCTAATAACCAACTGATGGTGACAAATGTATGTAAAACATATTACTTAGACAGTAAAGATGGGCCCCCTTCCGCTCTGGGCCCCATAGCAGCTGCACCCCTTGCACCTATGGTAGTTACGCCCTTGCTTCTCATGGCAATAAGTGTCATTTAATTATGATGGCATTTTTGTATTTGTATTTATCATAGCAATAAAATCTGGATAATTGATTATTAATGAATTACCGAGGCGAAGCCGGTATCAATCCTGACTGTTCCCATTATGGTGCTCATGTGTACATTGGCTTACTGTACATGTGCAATTTAGCTGAATAAAATAATTTAACCCTGGTTTTACCATAAAAGGGTGACTATTGCCAGCAATTATGGGTACTGGGGGTAGCCACAAAAATATATAAGGCAAAGTAAAAAACATTCACACTCTTCCTTTTCACCCTTTTAAAAATTGGCCCCTCAATATGGCTGATAAAACAGAACAATACATTGCACCTGCATAGCAAATGTAGATGCAATGTCAAACATCTCAAGTTCTGTCATGGTATGGAAACCTTTATAAAGCTATTAGAGAATGATACTTGATGCCGCTTCATAGTGGATTAGCTTGTAATTTATGTTTAATGGCCCCTTAAGGACAGGTGTCTATTTTACCCACACCCAGGACCTAGGATACTTTATACTTGTGATTATTACAGTGTTATAAATTCAATCCCTATATAAACTGTGCAACATTTACACATTAAATAGACTTTTAAATAATTTGAAATTATATTTTCAGTTGAAGACAGCCGGTATCTCATTGCATAGGTATTGTTTCTATTTCCTGGAGCACGTAAGCTGATGTCTTGTTGCAAATGTCAGTCTATGGCAGGAGACTGGACTGAGTGACATTACTTATAATTTATTGGTGTACTTGACTCATGAGCACATTCAAAAAGTGCTCTCTCTCTAACAATATTAATGTGTGTTCTCATTTGTGCATGGTCTCATCAGTGCAGCTAGAGCACTGACATTTTAGGTATAATAAGTGGACATTTGTATAAGAACTGAGGCCATAGAATAGGCAGAATAAATCAGATATGAATAAGGCGGGATGCAGAGGCATTTTAAGAGGAGGAGACTTGTGTGCAGGCTCCTCCGGTTGGGCCCCCTCCTCTCTTCCCGAAGTAGCGCAGAGTAGTAGGATCTGAGCACTTGAGCATGCGCAGTGATTTTTGCACAAGCAGCATTGTGGATTCTGAGTACTAGAGCGCTCAGACTCCACTGTACATGCGCAAATTTCTGGAAAAATGGCACGGCGGACATTTTCCCAGCTATTTCCCCAGAGCTGCTGCTGCCATCGAAGGGTAAGTATTTAAAAAAATGGTTGCAGCATGTGCAGCGTGTGGGCCTTGCCGGCCTGACTTTCACTTTTAAAAAAAAATTAGCAACCACTCAGTGATTACCCCTTTAAAAATGTAGTTCTATGGCCCGCTCGACTGCAGCTCTCCCCGGAAAAATCTGCCACCTTGCTCACCCTAAGAGTCAATGAGACTACCCTGGCTTTACTGTGACTGACAGGGACTTTTTATTGGAAGTACTACCTGACAGTCCCTGACAGTAAAGGCAGTCCCATTGGTATATGTTTTCTCTCTCTGAGACTGCAAGATAGGCAGAGAGCTGGTTTCCTGTAGGTAACCACGCACTGCCTTGCTGTTCAGCACTAGCAAACTTCTATGGTCTGCAGCCAATACACCCTTATAGAAGCCAGGGGTGTGCGCAATACTGTCACCAATACTGTGCATGCACCCGATCCATCACCTGTCAAGTGCTTTGTGCAGGCACCAGGGCTCTGGAAGATGGCAGAGGAGACCCAGCAGTGCAGCCTGCGGCAGCCACTCCCCTGCAGTCATGTAGAAGCTGCCGCTGATACCAGCAAGTCCTTTGTTAGTGGAGGGTGTATTGTCTATTTTTCTATGATGCAGAAACTATGTTGTACTGGAATCATGTTGGAGTGCAACCCCTGACATGGTCAGGTTGACTGTGCTACTGCACACTACTACGCTCTGGCATATGTGTAAGGGGCACTACTGCTACTCTTGCATTATGTGTAAGGGGCACTACCACACTGGCATATTTGTAAGGAGGACTAATGCTACTCTGGAACATGTTTAAGGGGCACTACTACTACTACTACTACTACTACTACTACTACTACTACTACTACTATTACTACTACTAATACTGCTACAGTGTAGCACTATGTGAAAAAGCACTACTACTACTAATACTCTGTGGCACTATATGTAAGGTGCACTACTACTCTGTGGTACTATGTGCGAGTACGCTACTAAAACTTCCATATGACAATATGTGTAAACAGCATTAGTACTACTAATGTGCAAGGGGTAACACTTATGTGTGGTGTACTGTGCAAGGGATGCTACTACTATGTGGCATACAGTGCAAGGCACACAACTACTATGTGGTATACCATGTACTACTGTGTGGTGTACAATGCAGGTTACACTACTACTGTGTGGAGTAGCATTTATAAGAGACATTACTGTCTCCAGGCTGCACCAAACCGTAGGGCGGGGGTTCCCAATATTTTTTTGAATAACGGCACCCTAGAGTATCAGAATTTTTCCACAGCACCCCTAGGTCCAAAAAAAAAAAATATATAAAATGAAGTAGATTGTGTTTATATGTGCTTCTTAGGTTCAGTTATGTGGTAAAGGGCAGGATTTGGTTCTGATTGTACACATATTTTATAATTGGCAGCCACCATCAATGGTTTTGTCCATAAATAATTGATCATAAATAATATGAGTTGGTCCTGGACCACCCAACTGTGGCACACCTGCAATTGTCCTGAGGCACCCTAGGGAGCCACGGCACACAGCTTGGGAACCACTGCCGTAGGTCCTTAAAGGTGCGCTACTGCGCATGACTGTGACTTATCGATTATGTTCTTCTGTTATTTACATTTTCATGCCAATTTTCATTGACAAATTTCAACCCCTCGACATATATTATTGAACTTATTTAACCCTTTGAGTGCCAACATTGCTGTGAGAGATGTGCAAAATATCTGCTAAAAATGCAAAGTCGAGGAATATGAATCACTTTACTTATTGGCAAATGATCTGAAATCAATTAACTGGTTCAGTTAAGTACTAAACCCCGCCCTCCCCCCCACACACACACACCAAGAAAAAAAGCCTTGCTGTGAGTAAGGCTGGTATTTTTAGTGGATATTTTTACTTCAATCACAGCAATGATGGCACTCAAAGGGTTAATAAACTATTTAAATAGAACATATTACATACTGTATGCACAGTCAGAACATGCCTTAAAGTGGCAGAGATAGCTATGACATTTGTGACCAACCTCTTCACCAGAACCCTGGCCTATGCGTCCCAGCTCCAATACATACTACAAGCTATAGCTGGATTGATCATCCTCTCTTGTGTCTTAATATATGCTGCACCAATCTGAAAATTCCTACACTGGCTCACCATATCCTCACCATATTCTCCATAATCCTATTCAAATGTCTCACCCTTTAACTCTTTGGGGGGGAAAAAATAGATACAAACAGATTTAAACCTGTTTGCACCTGCGAGTAAGTGCATGCATGAAATTGCACTAAAAGTAAAACCAGACTTGCAGATTCTTGTTTGCGTACAATAATGTGTGAGTTTATGAAAGAGGGGGTTGTTAGTGGACTAGTTTGGGTCCTGTCACTGGCATTTTTATGCCATTGTAAACAGCAACCTGTAACACTCACATGTGGACCAAATTATTTGAATTGACCCCTTTAAATACTTTCTTTTTAAATACTTCTACCCTTACTCTCCTCTACAGCACGCAGATACACCCTCACTGCTGTTCAGCGCTAAAGTCTGAGTCAGAATTGTTCCTCTTGTGTTAACCATGCCTGATTTCTTAATGGGTGGAGCATTGCAAATCAGTACATAATATAATTACGATAAACATGAAAATAATGTAAGGAACATCAAAGCAGATGAAAAAAATAGCAACAATACTTTTTGAAAGTGATTTCAGCGGTATTGAAAATGAATGTCTTTCCTTAAGTGAGATGGAAATAAATAAAATCATTGCATCTTTTTTAACCCTTAGAGTGCCAAGTGAATTTGTCGAATTGGTGGGGAAATTGCCAAGCAAAAATTGTTATTCATCAAAATGACCTGTAATGTTTACTTAGGAAATAAGAAATACAATCTTTTTTTTTTACAGATTTTGTATTTAAATTTATATAACAAATGTTGAGCAATGCTGACATTTTTAACTTTTTAACAGATATTTTGAAAATCTCTCACAGAGATGTTGGCACTCAATCTTGTCACAGAAAAACATGACATTGATAGAAGATACAAACTAATTGGCCTGGCAAATCATCAACTTAAATTTATCAATGTTTACTTACAGCATAAACGTGTTTGCCTCAGGCATGTAAATGTACAGTGTTTTTTTTTACTGTTTCATTTCCTAATAAAGCCCCAAACTAAGGAACTAAATGGAAATAAAACTCAGAGGGACAAGAACACAATCTTGTAGAATTTCAAAAGATAAAGGGCATGGAGACGATGATGTGTAGAAACCATAAAGTGCATTCACAAAGGCAAAAGATAAAAAAAAGGTTCTCCCCCCCAGCGCATCCTTACCCCAGCATCCTCTACCTTTCCCTTGAAACCCTGGAGACTATATTTTCAAAATTGAACACAAAATCTACACAGCTTAAGTCAATGTCTTCCTCGTTCATTCTATTTAACAATTTCAGTTACATAGAAATTCATTAATTTCAAAAGCTTTTAAATGAAATATGGTATGAAGTTTTAGTTGCAGTGAGCAATGAAAATAACTTAAATAACTTAAACATTAATGTCCACTAGCAATCATTTTTAAATAGGCATTCAAGAGATTTTTTTTATAGATATTACAATGCAATCAATATTATTATTTCCAATATCATACTTTTGTTTCAATCTTTTTATTTGTGGAATACATATACCTACTAACAACAGGATGGGTTGCTCCTGAATGGTTTCCCTAAGAATGCTTGTAAATGCCATAAAATTTTATGTAAATGGATATCACAGAAATGTTTTTCTTTCAGAAATATTATCGTGCCCCTCTTTACCATTAACCACTAAACTTATTTAATTCGGTTTTCTATCATTTCTATGATATACTAACAGGTTTAATATAACTTAGCAAAACATTATTATAATTTCCTGTCCTAAAATACAATCAGTTTGTCATATCACAATGTAACTAACAAGTAGTACAATCTTAAATGTTAAAATTATACTATTCTGGATGGCTAGTCTGGGACCTACATTGGTGGAGTGGAAGGCCCTGGTAAACACTACTGTACAGAGTGAAAAATATGTACACATGTCTCACGGTACTATGGCTAAGTTTGATAAAATTTGGAACAGATGGTTGGAATCCCCACACTCTTCATTTCATTCATAATATCACTGGGTCCGCATTCTAGTAACCACTTTGGGGATTAGTAGTTGAAACAGGGATGTGTCTGGACTAGGTTATAACTATTTTGTGCCGACCAGCTCCTACCTATCTATTCGTTAGGAGATGTTGTTTCAATGTGATGCTCTCTTGGTATGTGGGTTATATCCCCTCATCGATGTTTGCATGATACCCTCTTTTCTTCTATTCTTTCTTTTCCTTTTCTCTTTCTTCAAATATTAGAAATTGATATTTTGGTATAGATATTTCAAATGTACAGAACTCAGACATTAAGAGTTTAACGTTGTCTTTATTTCTATAAGTGCATAACACCATACATTTAATACAATTGTATGCAGATTATATTCATGTTTCGAAATGGATATGCATAATTATCTTTGAATGTGTTTGATCAATGTGTTACAATGATCTGTACAGTTTTTATTTTATTGTCTAATAAAGAAACTTTATTTAAAAAATTATACTATTCTGTAAATGTTAATATGCATACACATACTCTGAACTAGGATTTAATTAGATAACAATGAATTAATTATGTCCTTCAAAGTTGTATAAAATACATCTTATACAGTACAAGGTCAAACTGTTCCTTAGTCAGTAAAAATAATTATATGAACCACAGATCCACACATTTAACATCACAAAATATAATTTATGTGAAGCATTGTTTGTCCTGAACAATAATTAATGAGAGTAACATCAAGCCTCTTGTAACCTATAGATAATTTAACGATTGGTCAGGTAAGTTTTGATTAGTAGTTTTACACTTTGCAGACTGTACTATCATTACCGTCATTAGAAACATATCAGAACAGTATTGTTTTAATGTGTCATAGAAAATGTTTCAATGTATGAAAATTAATGTACTTACAGTACATAGGCAAATCAAGGGGGGTTTCCAGTTGCTCAGAAACCACCATTCACCACAGTGTTGCCAGTGGTCACAACATGCAATATAAGGACAGAATGGAGTGCTCAATCATGGCACCAGAGAGTGAATCTGGTAAGTGGCTTACAATGATTGGTGGGCCAGCATATGACTGGAGTACTGTATTACATAAATACACTTTGCATGGGGCAGACTATAACTTGTTACATGCATTGTTAATTCTGCATCCTTCATGGACTGACAACAATTGCAGAAAAACCGAACATTTTAAACCCCACACCCTATAGAAATCCTGCATTTGCCCCTGACTTAAAAGGAAATTGCAACAATTTTAAATGTTGTTTAAATTGCAATATTTTTAAATTTCAATATTATTTAGTTTAAAAACCAAGTTTTATATATATATATATATAATATAATACAACTTCTAGACTATTTTAGACTATCAAACCAGTCAAAATCCAATGAATTTGAGACTTTGCCAACTTCTTAGGGTTAACCTTTGTTTCCATGCAACTACTGTAAGCATAGGCGAATCTAGGGGGTGGTCCGGGGGTGCAACGAGCCCAGCCCCGTGTCTCTAGCCCCCTGGGAACCAGATATACTGCCAGGCAAAGCTGGAACGTTTTCCCTATAGGATAACATGGGACCCGCTAATTCCAACCCCCACCCAGTTCAACGGCTGCCAATTCCCCCTTCGGCATCACTGAAGCTCGAGGTTGATCTCAGTCAAACCCAAATCGCTGGGCCTACAATCTGATACCAGGCTGGATCCATATGGGTAAATTGGTTCCAGGGATATTGAGGTTAAACCTTTTTTTCATTTCTTAAATGTAATTTCATGAGTGTTTATGTTCTTTGAGGGCAGATTTCTCTGGAACCAAACAGCCCAGTTTCACAGGACCAAAATCATTCGAAGCCAACTCAAAAGTTCTTCAATATGATACTGGTCTCATATAAATGGGTCAGTTGGTTCCGAAGATATAGCTGGTTGGTTAAAGGGGGGTAGGGAGAGGGGAGTGATTGTCTCTCCCCCTCATACCAGAAAATGTAGGGACTAGGCTGGTGTACAAGGGGTCAGCCTGGGAATGTCCCAGCATGATCCTGGGACCATATTCCCAGGTAAATCCCTGCATATTCTGTTGTGAAAGGGGTATTATTTCAAGCAGCCGTGACCTGCAGTGCTCTGAATACAGCCGAGCTGCTCTCTGCCCAGCTGTCAATGACTGTCACCCCTGCAGCTTCCGCTCCAATTCTTCTCCCAGCTTTCACCTCAGCCCGCCCCCCCTTTAATCATGTGGTGCCGGCGCCCGGCATGCTCCCCCTTCGTCACGCACAACAACGGTGCGCACAATATTTCAAATGTCCACTCGGCTAGAGGGGACACCAGGAGGAGAGTGGGAGCGTGCTCTGCGCTGCGCTCTGCTCCTCTCTCCATAGAAGCAGTTGCACCGCTCTCCATCTCTCCCTGCAGCAGCAGCGAAGGCTCATATAAAAATTTACAGTAAGTGGCACTTTTGGGGGCATTGCTTAAGGGACGCTACAAGTGGCGGTATGTGGGGGCATTACGCATAATGTGTGGCTTAATGTGTAAGGGGCATTACGGTGTGCAGCATCATGTGTAAGGGGCACTATGTGTGCAGCATCATGTGTAAGGGGCATTATGTGTGCAGCATCATGTATAAGGGACATTATGTGTGCAGCATCATGTGTAATGGGTACTATGGTGTGCGGCATCATGAGTAATGGGTACTATGGTGTGCGGCATCATGTGTAATGGGTATTATGGTGCCATCAAGCAAGAACCCCCTAGCAATGAGCACGTAGGTAAGCAGCACTTATGTGGCAAATATGTAATGGGCATTACAGTTTGTTATATAGTATGTAATGGGCATCATGATGTGTGGCACAATGTGTAATGGGCATTATGGTGTGTGGCCTTATGTGTAATTGGCATTACGGCGTGTGGCTTTATGTGTAATGGGCATTACTGTGTGTGGTCTAAAGTGTAATACCACACCCCTTTTTGTAATGCCACGCCTCCTTTTTTCCACGTGGCTGCGCCGCGCAAAGGTCCACCTGCTATTATGTCTAGATCTGGGACCACCCATTACCATAATTCTAGATTCGCCTATGACTGTAAGTAAGTACTGTAAGGTATGTAACACTATGTACTGTCAGTATAGCCTTTCATTAGAACTGTAATCTCTTCATTCATTTTAAATGTAAAGTAGTTAAATCTGTTGTGTTGTGTGCAATAGCCCTTATTCAGATCTGATCACAGTACAAATTTGTTCTCAAAATTGGCAAAACCATGTGCACTGCAGGTGGGGCAGGTGTAACATGTGCAGAGAGAGTTATTTAAAGAACACTAACACACTGGTTATGAAATTAAAGAATACACACACATTTATTTGTTTATTATAAATTATTGTCTAGTGATCAGCACACAATGGTTAAAAGATTGAGGCTGTAAGTAGAGTTGTGCAGTGGTGGCTCCTACCTTTCTGTAGGAAGGGGGGTGCCACTGGCCATGTGCTGCTTCCTTCTGCCGGATCCTGTTCCCCTCCCCCTAGTCATACTCCCTGCTGTCCAGGAACCCGGTGCCTGTAGAATGTAGTGACATGTGCCGGGCACAGGTGCATGCGCAGTATCAGAGATAGTACTGCGCATGCACATACTCATGGCTTTTATGGGCTGCATCGGCTGCAGCCCATAGTAGCCGGATAGGGCTACATAGCGGGCAGGGAGTGGCTTCACAGCCTGGACTGGCAGTATCAGAGGGAGGGAACACCTCTCAATGGGACTGCCTTACTGCAGGTGACTGGAAGGTAGGACTTACAATAGGAAGTGTCACTGCCAATCAAAATGAAGCCAATGTCACGGACTGCATCTGGCTTGAATAAGGCTGAGCAAGGTGGCGGATTTTACTGAGGGGGCTGCAGATCTGCAGCCCACAGGTAAAAACCTCTACTTGAGGTGGCAGGCAATGCATTTGTACAGAGCGCTATGCTCTGGGGGCAGCACTGAGTGCAAGGATGGTTTAGTCTTCTGAAGGATGCTCTTGTCACTCATCTCATCTCATCTCTCTGGAAAACTCTCCATCGCAGCTTTACTGATACACAACACAATCCTGTTTATTTCAAAACGTATTTTAACAACAATTGAACTGAAATAAACTTATATTTTTGCAGTGCACTAAAGGATAGAAAGGTAAACAAGAAATTGAAGATGAAAAGTAACTGTTAGGAGAATGTATAATCAAACAGAAAACTCTTGATTTCTGTATAAACAGGAAAACACACATGCTATAAAGTAATGTGATGCTTTCAACATGCAAGAATGGAAAGAAGGAACACCTTCTTTTAGATCAGTTTCGATAGGAACACACCCCCTAGCTACCTTTATTCATCTATCTTTATCATCAGTAGACCACTGAATATGACATCTGTATGCATAATAAACAGAGTTGAGAAGAGTGGTTACAATATCAAAATGACACATAGCAAACAGGAACTCAATGTTCGTTGTTCTTCGATTCCAAGCAACAGGGATAGCCCCTTCGTTCTTGCCTTGCAAAGCAGCTGCATAAGGGAACATTCTGCCGCTGTAAACACTTTCCGTGGTAAAGCTCTATAAAGGGAAGGTTTCTACAAGAATAAATATAGCAGTAGACAGCTTGAGATACATGAATGCTAGGGAGCTGTCCTCAACCACCACACATTCTCATTACACTGAAATTAATGACTAGTTACAGAGAAGTATAGTTTACATTAGAGATGTGCACTGACCCCTGTGTTTTAGTTTCGGTTTTGGATGTGTATTAACTTTGTACTTTGGTTTTTACTAAAGCCACCCACATGGGTTTTGGTTTTGGATCTGAATTTTCTTTCAAAACCGAATAAAAACTACTAAACTGGCATAATGTGGGTCCCTACATTATTATTAACCTCAATAAAATTAATTTCCCATAATTTTCAGTAAATTTTGGCTACTTCACAGCTCACAATATTGTTCAGCAATATAGACACTGCATTTGGACAGGTCCCTTTTAACGGGACCTGATTGGCAGGAAGGAGCCTGCACATGTAAATCTATGGCTCCATCTACACATTGCATTTTATCATGATGCACTGGAACGGGAGCTGTTTAGCAGGATGCTTATTTAAGAGGATATATACACAAAGCTGCTGCATCCTGATAAAATGCAATGTGTAGATGCAGCCTAACCTAAGCAAGGTAGTAGCAGCACAAATAAACGGCAGTTATTTCTGTTTATTCAATGCAGCCAAATCCGACTGCTGCTCACACAGACAGCGCTGGGACCGGGTCAGCGATGGGAAGAGGCAGCGGCAGGAAGCAGGACCATGTACGAGGGCCTCAGATGAGGGCCTCAGATGAGCTGCTGCTGGGTCAGGGGAACAGGTACCATCTCTTGGGGTAAATGGTAAGGTGCAGCAGCTGAGAGGTCACAAATCAGTCCAATTATGTGGTGCAATGGATCTCAACCAGTTTTATAAGTAAATCAAACAAAACAGAATTAAAGCACCAAAATAAATCTGGTGTCTGGCTCTAGCTAACACACAGGATAGTTTCCTAACTCTTTAAAAAAAACAATAGCTGAATCATACCAGTCAGAGTTTGTAGCAGGTTGTCTCCCACATAGAGAAATTCCTAGTTTCTCCTTTCCCCAGGCAGAGAAACCCCTAACTCTCAGCCTTGCAGCCTTTTTACAAAACTCCTCCAGGTTGAGGCACTGATTAAGAGCGACAAAGAATTAGGTGCAAATATTCTAATATATACTGTATCACCACAATTAAAAAAACTTTGATCATCAAATTCTATAAGTTTGCAGCTCCCATAAGCAACTTGGATAGGATAATTGGTAGTAAATTAAGAGAGCGCAAAAGTCAAAATAAAACTAATGTTCTATGTTTTATTAATAATAACCATAGAATTCATTAATGAATATTTTCAAATCAAACTTTTATATAAAAAAGCATAATACATTTACAATTTATAAATAGCTAATGATCAACAGTAGCCCAATTCTGCAATAAAAAGTATTCTGATGTCAAATTAATTCAAATCATTCTGTTATAATTCTGTGCAAATTCAGACAGTTGTATGCTACAAAATATCTATTGTTTCTTAGCAGGATAATGATATTAATGGCCAGATATTAGGTGAACAGAGCCAAAGTTCTCAATTGGATTTGTCCAATGTTATTTAAAGGAATTACTGAACTGTCTCCAGATTGCCTCGACCTGAAGGAGCTGTAAATCTTTGGAACTACATGCCAGGATAAATTAGAACAGTCGCACTTAATTTTTGGTCAGATATTTATAGAGTGCCTCCAACTGGAGGAAGTCTTACGTGCACAGTGACAGCCGTGACTCCAACCCGGCTGGAAACGGTGATGTAAACACGTATCCTCCTACCTCCTTGCTGGAGAGATCCTCTTTGGCTCTAAGGAAGCAGGTCTCCGATATTTGATCCACCGCACCAGGGAAGATCTTGCGCCGACCGGAGAGGTAAATAGGCGGACTCAGTGGTGGCCGCATTGGAGGCAATGATTAGCCTTTTGTGAGGCTAACAGCCCAAAGACCAAAACTGGGCCTAATTGATAGTGAATCCTCCCTCTTTTCAACCATCTAACCCCATGACCTTATACTGGTTCTCATAAAGAGCCCAATAGCTCAAAGCAGAACCAGCAAATCTCCTGCCTCCCTCCATTTATATACCAGTGACCCTGTCAATATATATATATATATATATATATATATATATATATATATATGTTTCTGTAGGGCCAGCACACACAAATCTCAAATAGCAGCAGCTGGGGTGCCAACTCAGGCTTGTAGTCCCAGGGGTACAGCCAAATATAAAGTCCAGTATAAAGAGCACTCACCAGTCTTCCAATTTCAATGCCAATAAAAGTTTAATACATCACCAGAATTTCAAAGCAGGATGTCGACGTTTCGAGCCACAGCGGGCCCTTTGTCAAGACAATGGTGGATGGGTCACTTCTGGGGCTGTGACCCATCCACCATTGTCTTGACAAAGGGCCCGCTGTGGCTCGAAACGTCGACATCCTGCTTTGAAATTCTGGTGATGTATTAAACTTTTATTGGCATTGAAATTGGAAGACTGGTGAGTGCTCTTTATACTGGACTTTATATATATATATGTCATCAGCAGGTGCGGCACTCCACGAAACAAATAGCAAATAGGCAGATTAAAGTGCAACATTTCAATGCTGCTTTATTTGGGCATTTTCATCAGGACCTGATAAAAATGCCCAAATAAAGTGGAATTGAAACGCGTTGCACTTTAATCTGCCTATTTGCTATTTGTTTCGTGGAGTACCGCACCCGCCGATGGTCTATATATATATATATATATATATATATATATATACATACACACACACACACATAAGTATACAAACATGCTTCTGGGGCCCATAATTGCCATAATATTGGATTGTTTCTAATCCTGACTGCTTGTGCTCCATGGCTAGTGCAGAAATCTGGTACATTACGAAGACTTGCATTCCATACTGATTAATATGAATGCTCGGATGCAAGTGTCTGTATTATGTCTTAAGAAATCTTTTATTAAATATAACATACATATAAGGAACACAGATGAAGACATTGTTCAAAACTTTTTTATCTGTTCCTCTCATTACCTCATACTGCTGTTTTGCATTATGTTAGCCAGCAGATTAAAGGAAATACTCACTGGCATAATGCAATAGACAAAAACATGTATCTGTCTAACAAAATGATGCAAATCAGTGGGAGTCATCTACAGTCATTTACATTCAGGGTTTACCAATTTGTATGTATTGTTGTTCATGTCTCACCTAAAAATAGTTTCAGCACAAACTTTTCCATTTTTTTTAAATGTAGTTCCCTCCCAGCTCCAAAGAATAATCTTCTTTTATTAAATGAATAAATACATTATATAAAAACTTATATTGAAAAAGAAGAGGATCCACATAAGATGGCAAACTGAACTGTGTATGTGGACCTCCTAAAAGCATGTACCACCACCAACTCGTTTTGAAATGAATAATGTCTATTTCAAGGTGGATGAGATGGAGCTGCCCGTGATCTCCCTTATATAGGACCCTAAAAGATAATCCCACCCCCAAAGGGGGAGCGTTCTCCCGTATACCGGAAGTATGTTAAACTTCTATTACTGATTGTAATAGGTGTGCATACTCACAGTTACTATAATCGCTAAGTCCACCAATTTAGGAGAGCTTCATAAAGTGGGAAACAAAGGGTGAGATTTAATAGGATGAGAGATTCAGAAAGTGAGAGATTTGGTGAGAAATCTCCAGTTTTTTTTTAAAGTGGCAATCATTTACACTTCAAAAACAAACTGGTTTTGCAGTATAAATGATTGCTGCTTTAAAAAATCTGGAGCTTTCTCACCAAATCTCTCACTTTCTGAATCTCTCATCCTATTAAATCTCACCCATAGGCTTTAACCTATGATAAATTTACTAATTATGCGGCATGCGTTCCACACTCGTGGAATGCATGCGATATCCGCCGGAAGTGAGCCGTATATCCAATGTTATATCCAATCTGTTTTGGAATAAAAAACTTGAAAAACTAATGTCGACCTTCCAATTGTCGACCAAGTGCTTGTGTTGTCCTTCTGACCCTGCTAACCTTAGTAACGTCAACATATTTCATGTATGCAGCCCCCGTAGTCCGTCTGAGTGGCCCGCCCACCTGCCCAACGGCTTTGCCGGGAGTCAAGTACAAGGGAATTCTCGCGAGAGGTTGGTAGTTCTCGCGAGATTCCTCTTAATCAACATCAGCCGGAGACTTTCAGTCCTATTCAGCGGCAGCTGCCGGAGCTTGGGACGGCTGCAGCAGGACAATTTGTAAGAGAAATGGCCCTTGGCGCAAAAAAGGTTCCCCACCCCTGGTTTATACAATCATCCATTAATCCTTAAATGTAAAATAGGGTTTTGTGATATTAATATGTATTATATTTCAGAAAGGGTAAATAGAAGAAATGTTTACATTCAATTGACTACTAGTTCTTTCATCTTGGCAAAACACAATTCTCTGTTTCCCTTTTTTTCCTCTATAACGCCGTATCTAATGCATGTAAATACCTCCCACTTCTATCTGGACTCTTCTTCAAATGTACTTCCTTAAAGCAATTCCGTAAATCCATTGGAACCTGTCAGAGTGGTACTGGAGGTTAGTAAGAGTAAGCCTGGCTTATGCAGACGGTCCAAGGGAAATTACCATGATGACTATGATTCAGTGGCGTAAGTTCGTCCTACTTGCCCGGAGGCAAGATAAATATTGGTGCCCCCACACACACACACACACACACACACTCACACACACCACCCTATATATAAATATATGTATGCATGTGTGTATGTATGTATGTATGTATGTACAGTATGTATTTATGTAATGAATATTATGTTTAAAATAAAAACAGTGTGACATCTATGGTCCTGCTAGGAGGGGGGTCACTCACAGAAGCTATATTGACAGCTTTCAATTAACTGATTCAAACTCACAAGGGTGGAGAGGTGCCCCCTTGGGAACAGGAGCCCAGCGGCAGATGACTCCATTGCCTCCCAGAGTTATGCCTCTGCTAGGACTAATTTATTAATTAATATAAATATTAACCCCTTCCCGCCGCAGCCTGTTTTTGCCTTCCTGACAGAGCCCTTTTTTTCAAATCTGACATGTATCACTTAAGTGGGGATAACTTTTTTTTGCTTTTACTTATCCCAGTGATTTTGAGATTGTTTTCTCGTGACACATTGTACTTCAAGTTAGTGGTAAATTTGGGTCGATACAGTCTGTGTTTTTTTGTGAAAAATACCAAAATGTCCTAAAAAAATGGAAAATTTAGCAATTTTCAAAATGTTAA
This sequence comes from Crinia signifera, assembly GCF_055691185.1. Classification (NCBI taxonomy): domain Eukaryota; kingdom Metazoa; phylum Chordata; class Amphibia; order Anura; family Myobatrachidae; genus Crinia; species Crinia signifera. Next base: position 176,894,411 of record NC_139217.1, on the reverse strand, counting down.
ATTTTCTGCTTGTGAGACAAATAATCATACCACTCAAAATAGTTAATAACTAACATAGACCATATGTCTACTTTATGTTTCCATCATTATTTCAACCTCCTTTTAATTGTTTTGGACACTAGGAGGCTTAAAATATGAATAGCAAATTCTCAAATTTTCAAGAAAATTTCAAACACTGATTTTTTTAGGGACCAGTTCAGTTCTGATGTGACTTTGAGGGACTTGTATGTGAGACACCCCCATAAATGATGCCATTTCAAAAACTGCACCCCTCACAGTATTCAAAACAGCATTTTTGAAGTTTGTTAACCCTTTAGGTGTTTCACAGGAATTAAAACAAAGTGTAGGTGAAATTTCAAAATTTCATTTTTTTTGCAGATTTTCAATTTTAATACAGTTTTCTAAGGAACACAGTAGATTTTACTAGAGAAATGTGACTAAAAATTGATTCCCCCAATTCTTTTGTTTTCATAAATATCCTATATGTGGCCCTAGTGTGCACGTTGACCAAACCACAGGCTTCATAATAGAAGGAGCACCTACTTGATTTTGGAGCCTCCTTTTTATGAGATTATTTTTTAGGCACCATGTAGGTTTCTAGGCACCATAAGATGCTAAAAGTTAGGAACCCCCCCAACAAGTGACCCCATTTTGCAAACTACACCCCTCAGGGAATTCATCTAGGGGTATAGTGTACATTTCAAACCCCCAGGGGTTTCACCAATTGTGGTACAACTGGGCTGTGAAAATGAAAAATTACATTTTTTACACAAAAATGCAGTTCTGGCTCAAAATTTTTCATTTTCACAAGGAATGAAGGAGACAAAGCACCCCAAAATCTGTGCCCCAATTTCTCCCGAGTACGGCAATGCCTCACATGTGACCAAAAAATACCATTTTGGGTGCATGGCAGGACTCAGAAGGGAAGGAGTGATATTTGGATTTTGCAGCACAGATTCTGGTGGAATGTTGGTGGGTGCTATGTCGCATTAGCAAGACCCCCGAAGCACCAATACAGTGGAACCCCCCCACAAGTGACCCCATTTTGCAAACTACACCCCTCAGAGAATTCAACTAGGGGTATAGTGTACATTTCAAACCCCCAGGGGTTTCACCAATTTTGATACAACTGGGCTGTGCAAATGAAAAATTAAATTTTTTACACAAAAATGCAGTTCTGGCTCAAAATTTTTCATTTTCATAAGGTATGAAGGAGAAAAAGCACCCCAAAATCTGTGCCCCAATTTCTCTCGAGTATGGCAATGCCTCATATGTGACCAAAAAATACCAGTTGGGTGCATGGCAGGACTCAGAAGGGAAGGAGTGATTTTTGGATTTTGCAGCTCAGATTCTGGTGGAATGAATGGTGGGTGCTATGTGGCATTAGCAAGACCCCCGAAGCACGGTGAAATGATGAACCTAATAATCCATAGATGTGTGGTATATTTTAAAACACTCCTTTATACATAGGCCGGGATTGTCGGGGCAAGTTTCACAGTGGAAAATAGTATCTTTTCTTATTCCCTTTTTATAGCAAACTTTGCACCTTTTTTGTGTCCTGCCCTTTTTTGCAGTGGAGGGGATTTCTTTAGGAAAATGCTGCCCTGGTACAATACGGGGGCCAGTACTAGAAGTACTGGGGCCCTCTGCCTGCTGGTTCCCAAATATTAGGCCCTTTATGACTTCCTCTTGAAAGTGCATAAATGTCCCCCTCTGGCTGGTAGAACGGAATAGCACGTAAGCGTTATACAGTGCCATCTGGATGATATACACGGCCAGCTTCTTGTACCAGATTTTTGTTTTCCGCAGGGCACTGTACGGCTTCAGTACCTGATCTGAAAGATCCACTCCGCCCATGTACTTATTGTAATCTAGGATACAATTAGGTTTTGAGGTGTGGGTACTGGTACCTCGTACAGGGACGGAGGTGGTACTGTCTCCATGAATTGTTATCAGTATAAGGACATCCCTCTTGTCCTTATATTTGACCAGCAACATATTTTTGGTGGATTGTGCCCTGCTTTCACCCCTTCTCAGTACTTGGGCAATGTGCGTTTTTGGGAGGCCTCTTTGGTTCTTGCGCACAGTACCGCAAGCTGCTGTACCTCTTGAACCAAGGGCCTTAAACAGGGGGATGCTAGTGTAAAAGTTATCTGCTCTACAGGGGCGTCTTTGAGGGGGTCCCTCATCACTAGAGGAGGAAGAGGAGGTTAAGACGAATCCTTCAAATTCCCCGCTTGCATCACTGGCTGTGTCAGAGTCAGAGGCAAGCATGGCATATGCCTCCTCCGCTGAATACATTCTTCTGGATGACTGGGATGACATTTGGGATGCCATTTTTATTTTTGTGTTTCTGTAAGTGTAATGTTTCAACACGTGTATAGTGTAGGGGGGGTACAAACTTTATTTCAACACGGGGGGTATGTAGTGTGTAGTGTGTATGTAGTGCAGAAAAAAAAATACTTTATACAGGAATTTGATCCCAATAAAAAAAATAATTATATCAACCCTGTGCCGAAAATGCTGTTCAGTGATGTACGTCACTGATCAGCGCTCAGCGGCCACAGGACACCCACAAAAGCAACGTGGGTGTAAAAACAATTAAAAAAAAATAAACCACAGCACTCTCCAAAAAAAAAACAATTTAAAAAAACTGCAGAAAAAAAATTATATCAACCCTGTGCCAAAAATGCTGTTCAGTGATGTACGTCACTGATCAGCGCTCAGCGGCCACAGGACACCCACAAAAGCAACGTGGGTGTAAAAACAAAACCCCACTGCACTCTCCAAAAAAAAACCACTGCAGATCAGTGATGCAGTGATGCAACACTGATTAGCAGTGAGGGGCAGCAGGCACACAACTGTGGGTGCAACCTGACAGGGTATATATATAAAAAAAAAAAACCTGCACCCCCAAAAAGTTGCTGATCAGTTAATTTATACTGATCAGCACAAAAGGGGGGGCAGCAGGGGGGGCAGCAGTCAGTTGCACAGGCAGCACAACCTTTGGTGCAACTGACAGGTATATATATAAAAAAAAAACCCTGCACCCCCAAAAAGTTGCTGATCAGCACAGATATACTGATCAGCACAAAAGGGGGGGCAGCAGACACAAAATATAGCACTCTCTGTCACTATCTCTCACTATCTCTCACTATCTCTCACTATCTGTCACTATCTGTCTTTCTATGACACTGCAGCAGCAGCACACAGGAAGTCACAAGATCCAGGAAGCATCCAGCTGCTGGCAGCACGCTACCAGCGGTGATCAGGTAAGTATCAGGCAAGGATCAGGTCAGTATCACGACAGATTGGCACGGTGACCGCTCTGCACGCAATTCCAGACCGGAATAGCGTCTGCAGCGCAGTCACCGTTAGTTTAAATCACGCGCCATGGCTGTGATTGGTCCGTCGGTCCGACGGACCAATCACAGCCTTGGGGGCAGGTGGGGTGAGGTGTGGTCATCACCGGTGACCCCCTCACGCCCCCTCACACCCGGCGGTGATTGATCCCTGTGTTACCGAGCGTCTGATTCGCGTCTGATTCGCCGGTAACACAGGAAAACCCTGCGATTGTCTGTTCACATTGAACAGCCAATCGCAGCGATCTCCGACGGGGGGGAGGCATCGCCACCCCCCCTGGGCATGCTGGGACATGTCTGCTGTCAGGGACAGCAGACATCGTCCCTCTGTCACCGCGTCCCTAGACGCGGTGACAGTTTAAAGTCATGACGTATATATACGTCATGTGTCGGGAAGTACATCCCGGCCATGACCTATATATACGTCAAATGTCGGGAAGGGGTTAAATAATATAAATTATATCGGCCGATATCGCATCTGATATATCGTCCGTTTCTTGTGTATTATCAGGGCGCCCACTTTTCTTACGTACGTTAGCTTAGTGAAATCGCATTGCATCGCATAATGTTATATTAACATGCATTGCGATGCGATTTTACACTTCCCGCTCCATGTCAATGCCGCCCCCTGTCACATCTTGTCAGAAATTCACTCTGAGGTGATTTTCTGTGGTGACAAGAGGTGTTTTTCAGAGCTAGTGATTTATCAGTATTTTCCAGTTATTTTGACTGTGATTTATATTAATTTCGGTGAGATGGCAGCATCATCAATGAGCCTATTCACGCTCCCTCAGACTAAGGAGGACGCTGTCCAATTTTTCCAGGAACATCACCTGCTGCCAGTGACGCTACGTGCACGAATGGGCCCCCCATGCGCTTGTCCATCAAGGAGTGCATGTGGAGGTGACACATAAAAGCATGCCGGCAAAAGGTGAGCCTGAAAGCGGCCCATTTCTTCCCGGGTGCCGCTTGTCATTCTTAACGCTTGTAAGGTTAATTTATTCCTGGTCAGAGGAGCTGACCTCAGTAGAGTATTGCCAGTGTGAGCTGAACATGTCCAATAAGACTGTGGTGCTGTACAATGCTTGGATGCGGGAGGCGTGTACTATGGACTTGATGGCACAGCCGCAGCGCCATATTGGTGGCCCGGGACAGATCATCAAGGTAGACGAAAGTATGTTTTCGAAAAGACAAAGTAATGTTGGTCGCGTTTTACTGCAGCAATGGGTGTTTGGAGGCATCGAACGTGAAATGGGGCAGTGCTTCATCACCATTGTGCCAAGACAGGACGCAAGCACTCTTATGGCCACCATTAACAGTCACATTGAGGCCGGAACCACCATTTACAGTGATTGTTGGCGGGCATATAGCACGGAGGAGTTGGAACGGGCAGGATACCATCATGCCCGTGTAAACCATAAATATAATTTCGTTGACCTGGAAAAAGGTGTGCACACACAAACAATAGAGTGTCTTTGGGGGTCTGCAAAATGGAGAATCAAGCGGCAACGTGGCACAGCACGCCATCATTTGGATTCTTACTTACAAGAGTTTATGTGGCACAAATGTTTGGCAGCAGATAAGCCCTTTGAACGAATCTTACATACCCTGACTCTGCTCCCAAAGGCAGATTGACTGTTATTTAACTGTTCTCATTTGTTACTGTTGCTATCATTGTTATTGTTCTTATTTTTCATTGTTCTTTTTAATTATTGTCATTAATGATTGTTATATGCTCTTTCATCATTAATTCTTTACTAAATTAGACCAGTTATTCGTTAACACACGTCGTCATTACTGTGTCAGATGAATGATATCGCTGGTGTGAATGTGTCCAGAACCCCCATTACCCACGTCATCCCGAAGCGTGGCTGGCGCAGCAAGCCCTGCGAGGGGATGCGTTACGCGTCCTCCCGACCTTTTTATAACCCCACTATCCTCGTCAGCGTGGAGTTCATTTTATATAGTGTGGCGAGCGCAGTGAGCCACCGAGCCCGAAGCGTGGCGAGCACAGCGAGACACGGATTACTTTACATGTATTCCTGGAGTGTGTATCAATTTTTGTCAATATCAGATTTAAATAATAAAAAAGGAGGTCTCCATCATGTGCCTTCACTCTCCTGATTAATAAATGAGGATAGGGGCAGATTTTTTTATTATATTTGTTGGCTATCCTTGAAACAACCGTATATTAGAAGGAGAGACGGCAGCAGCCTCTCTCATATCTGTTAGAGATGTGCAGACTCGGATTCCGGAGATCCGAGCAACCACGGACGTCATCATTCCGAGCCCGGTTCCGAGCAGGGCTCTGAGATTCTCGCCTGACTCGGGTCCGTCCGCGTGGTCAGAACGTCATCTCCCGGCGCCGGATTTCACGAGGGTTTAAATAGCGGCTGCTGCGCCCGCCATCTTCACTCCAGTCTAGTCGTGGGTTGGGAGAGGGTGTGTTGGTGCTGCTGCTGGGGCTTAAACTTGAGCTTGAGCTTGACCTTGAACGCAATATTTTTTATTCGCTGGGGCTGTCTCTCAGTGCTGCTGTGTAGTCTAACTGTGTACTTGTAGTACTACTGTCTCCTCTGTGCGGTCTACCTCTGGTGTGCTGTGCTGTAATTATTTTATTCGCTGGTGCTGTCTCCCTCAGTGCTGCTGTGTACTCTGTTCTCCTCTCTGCTTAGGGTGGGAGGAGGACAGTCTAAAGGCCCCCATACATTAGGCCGACTTGTCCTTCGGACAAGTCGGACCCAATACTCCTGTGAGCCGCCCGGCAGCTCCCCGGGAGGCTCACATACAATTTGGCACTTGATGAGCCAAATTTTACATGTGATAAATCGCTTGCAATTTATCACATGTACGGGGAGCTGCAGCGGGCGGTGAGGGGCAGGGGGCGGGCGGTGAGGGGCATGGGGGCCGGTAGTGATCAGGGGCAGCAGTGGGGCGGGCAGCGGGGGTACTGAGTGCTGACCTGGGGGTGGTGTGGTCAGCAGCAGGGCTCATCAGGGGGACGCCAGAGCGGGCAGCGGGTCCTGACGCTGTAACTAGCCGGCGGCGCCTGTGTGTGATGATCTGGCCGGGCGCTGTGATCATTCACATATATCATTCAGCAGCGCTGCGGGACGGACGGGGCCGGGCAGTGGCGGGTATTATATTTTTAAAACACCTGTCAAATGACTAGCCGTTCTCTGATTGGCTGAGAGCTCTCAGCCAATGACTGACCGTTGGCTGAGAGCTCTCAGCCAATCAGAGAACGGCTAGTCATTTGACAGGTGTTTTAAAAATATAATACCTGCCACTGCCCGGCCCCGTCCGTCCCGCAGCGCTGCTGAATGATATATGTGAATTATCACAGCGCCCGGCCAGATCATCACACACAGGCGCCGCCGGCTAGTTACAGCGTCAGGACCCGCTGCCCGCTCCGGCGTCCCCCTGATGAGCCCTGCTGCTGACCACACCGCCCCCAGGTCAGCACTCACCGGCGCCGCCAGCTAACAGGGAGGTCGGACGTGATCGTATGTACAGACCGTCCGACCTCCCTGATCCGATCCGATGCGCACGGGACCGCGCATCGGATCGGATCAGATGTCACAGTCCTGCGATTTTGGGACGATTTCACCCGGTTATCGGCACAAAGTGCCGAAATCGGATGAAATCGGCCCAAAATCGCATAGTGTATGGGGGCCTTAACTGTGTACCTGTAGTACTACTGTCTCCTCTTTGCTGGGGCCTACCTCTGGTGATGTGCTGTAATATATATTATATGAATAATTAATTATATTATATATAGTCCACTGGTGCTGCCTGCACTGAATCTGCCAGTATTATTTAGTTACTCAGTCCACTGTTGCCACTGGCAGTGCTACTGCCTACCTAGTGTACCTACCTAGTACATACTAGGCTGCTATATCTAATTTAATTAAAAAATAATACTTGTGCTGTGTGGGACTGTAAAAAATAATCCCATGCTGCTGGTGCACTGACGTGTGCCACTGCCAAGCAGTACCTAATAATAAAATTAATTATTATAAATTCCGCTGGTGCACTGCATAAAGCTACTGGTGGTGTGTAATATAACTACCTTTTGTGGTGACCGCTGCCACTGCTACTGCCTGCCTACCTACCTACCTAGTAGTTTATTTTCTCTACCTACTAGGCTGCTATATTATTAATACTTAATTAATTGAATTATATATAGTCCACTGGTGCTGCCTGCACTGAATACTGTGAATAGAGGTTGCCAGTATTATTTACTCAGTCCACTGTTGCCACTGGCAGTGTTCCTGCCTAAGTGTACCTACCTAGTAGTACAACTACATACTAGGCTGCTACTGTATATCTAATTTAATTAAAAAATAATACTTGTGCTGTGTGGGACTGTAAAAATATTTCCATGCTGCTGGTGCACTGACGTGTGCCACTGAGTGCCACTACCAAGAAGTACCTAATAATAAAATTAATTATTATAAATTCTGCTGGTGCACAATACTAATATTGCTGACGTATCTACCTGTCTGGTGCCTAGTACTGCCGTATCTACCGTCTGGTCTGGGGCTCACTGCCTAATGCTGGCGTATCTACCTGTCTGGTCTGGGGCTCACTGCCTAATACTGGCGTATCTACCGTCTGGTCTGGGGCTCACTGCCTAATACTGCCGTATCTACCTGTCTGGTCTGGGGCCCACTGCCTAATACTGCCGTATCTACCGTCTGTTTTGTGGATCACTGCCTAATACTGCCGTATCTACCTGTCTGGTGCCTAGTACTGCCTTATCTACCGCTGCAGTGCCACTCTTACATGAGCCACTTGTGTGGCTTAGCATAGTTATCCAGCTACCTCGGTGCAACCTTTTGCCCTAAAAACAATATTGTGAGGTGTGAGGTGTTCAGAATAGACTGGAAATGAGTGGAAATGAATGTTATTGAGGTTAATATAGCGTAGGAGCAAAAAAAAAACCCACAATTTTGCGATATTAGCAGTTTTTATGCTTTTTTAACAAAAAATCAGAACCCACAACTCAAAAAATCCAAACACAAAACACTTAGGAGGTATTTTGCCAAAACCCATTAGAACCCAAAACCTCAAGGTAATCAGAACCCAAAACCCAAAACCCGAAAAGTGGCCAGTGCACATCCCTAATATCTGTCGCATTCCCTCTATTTCAGACAGCAGTCCCCATGGGTTTCTATTGTGGCTGCTAATCTGTCAGAGCCTCATCCCGGCATTTGCCTTTTTACCATTTTCATCCTAATCCAAAAACTGACTCTTCTACCATTGCTGCTTGTTTAATTCATACATGCGCAGTTGATGGCTGAAGCAGAAAGTAATGTGATTGCACATATTAGTTGCAAATGGGTTTGAAAAACACAGATTTAACTGTAATCATCTACATATATACATGTCTAGTGTCCGTTTATTTGTTTGTTTTTTAGAATTTAATATGTGATACAGAGTAGAGGGTGGATCTATTTACAATAAAGGAAGATTCTATTGTAGGGGATCAAATTCGCCGGGTTTAATTTATGAGAACACCCCACATTGCTTTACGGTAATGGGATCTTGTTCAAATGTGTTTGCTAATCCAAAGGGTAGCAAGACTTTTTGAGCTAAAAAAGGGTGTGAATAAGTCAAGTGTAGGGTGTGAGGGCCAGATTCTCTAAGCTTCAAAAGTGATAAAATGGAGAGTGATAAACAGCCAGCCAATCAGCTCCTGTCTGACATTTTATCACTCTGCATTTTATCACTTTTGAAGCTTAGATAATCTGGCCCTGAGTCTGTAATAACCTGCTATACAATCTATTGTGTATCATGATGAAGCATGCTATAATGAATTTGTGGTACTTCTGTAGTTTCACGGCGCCGCCGCGCGCACACTCTGGCTCAGAAACTTGGCAGACTGCCAGAGGCTCTGATTAACCGTGCGCGTGCTGCTCTAGCAGCTCAGACAGAGTGTGCTCGTGCCGCTCTAGCTGTACTGACAGCTACGTAAACAGCATGGCGGCCGGGCAGCAGCAGCAGCGCGCTGCCCAGGCGCTGGCAGGTCACTGTGGTACTTGTAGTTCCACAGTGAAATAGGCAGCGCCTGGGCAGCGCTGACAACAGCGGGGGCAAGTGGACACACCCCGGGCACAACGCTGACGTGCCGGGGCTTGTAAAGTACTCACCCCGGCACAGCGCAGTATCCCCCATGTACACGCTAAATCCAATGGCTTGCAGCCTAGATCTAGGCGCTAATGCCCCTGGATTCACACTCCCTGCAAGCCGCTAAGAAGGAGGGGGGCTCCTGGATTAAGCGCAAAACCCTCTGAATCCAGGCGCCTTGCGAGCCACTAAGAAGGAGTGGGGCTCCTAGATTTAGGCGCAAAAGCCGAAGGAGGGGGGCGCCTGGATTTAGGCGCAAAAGCCAGGCTCCCTGGGAGCCGCAAAGGTGGTTTAGCATCTAAATTTAGACGCTAAAGCGCCTGGATTTAGTTGGGTGGAGGGGTACATCTAAATTTAGACGCAAAAGCATCTAAATTTAGCTGGGTTTAGGGGTACACTATTAAAGCCCGTCCACAGTGGCAGTAGTCGACGCAACAGCTGTCGACTGTGTAAATCCCACTATCCACGCCCACCTGAAGCGTGGCGAGCGCAGCGAGCCCCGCGAGGGGCGGCGGTACGCGTCCTACGACCTTTTCATACCCCCACTATCCACGTCGGCGTGGAGTTGAGAATAGAATAGTGTGGCGAGCGCAGCGAGCCACCGAGCCCGAAGCGTGGCGAGCGCAGCGCGCCCCGCGAGGGGACGCGGATACCTTCACAGGTAAACGCGTCCCCTCGCGGGCTTCACAGGTGTCCGCAGCGACGCGGACACCTGTGAAGCCCGCGAGGGGACGCGTTTACCTGTGAAGGTATCCGCGTCCCCTCGCGGGGCTCGCTGCGCTCGCCACGCTTCGGGCTCGGTGGCTCGCTGCGCTCGCCACACTATTCTATTCTCAACTCCACGCCGACGTGGATAGTGGGGGTATGAAAAGGTCGTAGGACGCGTACCGCCGCCCCTCGCGGGGCTCGCTGCGCTCGCCACGCTTCGGGTGGGCGTGGATAGTGGGATTTACACAGTCGACAGCTGTTGCGTCGACTACTGCCACTGTGGACGGGCTTTAATAGTGTACCCCTAAACCCAGCTAAATTTAGATGCTTTTGCGTCTAAATTTAGATGTACCCCTCCACCCAACTAAATCCAGGCGCTTTAGCGTCTAAATTTAGATGCTAAACCACCTTTGCGGCTCCCAGGGAGCCTGGCTTTTGCGCCTAAATCCAGGCGCCCCCCTCCTTCTTAGCGGCTTGCAGGGAGTGTGAATCCAGGTGCATTAGCGCCTAGATCTAGGCTGCAAGCCATTGGATTTAGCGTGTACATGGGGGATACTGCGCTGTGCCGGGGTGAGTACTTTACAAGCCCCGGCTTGTCAGCGTTGTGCCCGGGGTGTGTCCACTTGCCCCCGCTGTTGTCAGCGCTGCCCAGGCGCTGCCTATTTCACTGTGGAACTACAAGTACCACAGTGACCTGCCAGCGCCTGGGCAGCGCGCTGCTGCTGCTGCCCGGCCGCCACGCTGTTTACGTAGCTGTCAGTACAGCTAGAGCGGCGCGAGCACACTCTGTCTGAGCTGCTAGAGCGGCACGCGCACGGTTAATCAGAGCCTCAGAGCCTCTGGCAGTCTGCCAAGTTTCTGAGCCAGAGTGTGCGCGCGGCGGCGCCGTGAAACTACAGAAGTACCGAATTTGTTTACAGTGGTGAATAATTCCCAGCAGCCTCGGCAGCTGCACAGAAAGTCGGTAGCATGTCACATGACCAGTGCAGGCTGTGAGAAGTCCAGGGAGAAAGTGCGGCAGATAGCGGGAGCATGGAGGATGCTTATACTTACTGGGGGTGTGCAGAAATGGCTCATCAGTTGCTGGGAATCCCTCTCAAGTTTTCGCTGTGACCTGTCGGACTGTAAATGATAAAAGGAAAGGTGTGGTGAGTCCAGCCCCAAAATACATACATACCTGTACCAGCCCAGGAAGGAGGCGTTCTTATAATTACCTACACAGCTGTATACAACTCACTTTGCTCGCGATGCTTTGGGCACGGTGCCTCGCTGCGCTCGGCACACTATTTTATTCTCCCACCACACCCTAGTGGATGGTAGGGCATGAAATACCACCTGTCGGCACATGTCGGCTCAAAAAACACTGGAAAAACCCATGTTGACCTTGCGACCTGTTGACCTAACCCATGTCGACCTAAGGCATTTGTCGACCTAAAACCATGTCGACTTTGTCCCATGTCGACATAGACACCTGTCGACCTTCATCCATGTCGACCTGGAACCATGTCGACCTAGTTGCCTGTTGATCCAACGGTGTCGACCTAATGACTGTCGACCTAAGTCGGGTGGACAATATGACCATATCCCCTATATTTATAGACAGCCACAGACAGAAATGAGACATTTTACCTCAGAAAGGCTGTAATACGCTCTTCTCTCACCCAAATGTTTATATTGAAATATATACTATCCCAGGAAGGTTAAAAGAAGCTAAGAACCTAATGCAGGGTTAACACAGAGACTGCGTTTACGTGAGATGATAACAGGCAGACATTTATGTTCTTTCTCATCAGAAGGAGAGAAGTCGTTTTCCCTGACTAATATTATTTGATGGAGAAATAGTGACTGTAATAAGCAATAAGGTGTAAAGACTTTATACAGTTGGCTTCATGCTACAGTAACTTATACGCTTAGGCAAAGGATATGAAGAAAAGTGGAGAGAGGATATATACAGTGTTGTTACAGTGTTGTTACATTGTGAGAAAGCCAGCAATTATTTCCTGATTCACTTTCACTTGTGGATTACAAATACAGTAAGCCCATTGCCAGGATACTCAGTGCGGAACTCCAATCTACAAAACAAAAATAGACGCTTTGGTTATAGGGACTACTACCTAATAAATTGAGAGACTAAGTAAAAGTTTACAGCTGCAGCAGGTATATTATTGCACAATAATAAAGTAGTTTTTTTTGGCATATAATAGTGATAATATTGTCATTTTGATGTCATGTGAAAATGGTAACAGTATTTATGTGTTTAATAGCTATATATAAATTGTCTTATAGTTCTGTATTTTGTGTCCGTCGTAATCATAACTATCTTTGTTACTGTATTAATGTAATGTTTATTGCATAAACCTTTTACTGTTTTAACTTGTAAAATAAAATAATTGATATGTAAAAGAAAGAAACATTGCCATGGACATTCCCACAGTTAATATACCTGCTAGAGGAAAGGAAAAGGAAATTAGTGACTGCTGTGACTGACGTTGCTGACGTTTAATCATCCCGGCAACTTTGCCTCCATCGCCCACAATTGAATACCCCCATTGTAGACTACTCCTTTGTGGTATTTGTTTGTTTATATTTCTGGATTACTTAAATTCCTCATAATTGATTTTACAGTTGTAATCAAGCTGGACCAATATGCAATATATTACACATAATGCCTTTAGTAAGTTTGGTACTTGTGTACTAGCATGGCGCCCATCGCATAGCAGACCATATCGCATGCGATGCGACGTGATATCGGCCGATGTTCTACAATGGCATACAATTTAAAAATTGTATGCCATTGTATATGGCATACAATGCCATACAATGCAATGGGATGCGATTAATAATTGTATAAGCACCCTAATGGGTGCTTACAATGCTTAAATGCACCCCCACGCCACCCCCCAAGTATAAACGTGAACCTGAAGCGTGGCGAGCGCAGCGAGCCCGCGAGGGGCGGTGGTACACGTCCTACGACCTTTTCATTCCCCCCACTATCCACGTCGGCGTGGAGTTGATTTTATAAAGTGTGGCGAGTGCAGCGAGCCACCGAGCCCGAAACGTGGCGAGCGGACGCGGATAACTTCACAGGTATCCGTGTCCCCTCGCGGGCTTCACAGGTATCCGCGTGCGCTCGCCACGCTTCGGGCTCGGTGGCTCGCTGTGCTCGCCACACTTTATAAAATCAACTCCAGGCCGACGTGGATAGTGGGGGTATGAAAAGGTCGTAGGACGCGTACCGCCGCCCCTCGCGGGCTCGCTGCGCTCGCCACGCTTTGGGTTCACCTTTATACTTGGGGGGTGGCGTGGGGGTGCATTTAAGCAGTGTAAGCACCCAATAGGGTGCTTATACAATTTAATATCGTATATGGGTCAAAATCGCATCGCATGCCATCGGGTGTATGGCTTGCGATGCAATAAAAAATCAGGCGACTAATTATCGTGGGCGCCATGCTAGTAGACAAGTACCGTAAGTTTAATTTATATATCGTACTTTCTCCAACAGGACTCCAAACTTGCACCAAGGGCATACTTCCATTGCCCATACATATTCAGCCTTGTCTTATTACTGTTTGTTCCCAAATATAAAGCACAGCAGAATATACTGATTATATGTAATTAAATGTTAATAATAAATAAATAAGGTGATTTTTAAATTGCATAGCAATCTGCACTCGATGCATCCAACATTCATTTAAAAAAAAAAGTTAAATGACAGTGTCAATTTGCCTACATTTTATATGTAAATGAAGACACTTAACAAGATCAAGCGATACAAATTAAATGGTAAATAATTCATACAAGTCATGTATGGATGAATTATTTTATTACAGGGTGGTCTATGGTTTTTGAAACAATGCTATTTATAAAATTAGCAGAACAGAGTGTATCAAATTGGAGGTTTTGTATTGAGAATGGAATGTTATGCCACTGAATAAAAGCATTGGTTGCATTTTATATGACTTTAATTAATTTTAAAAAAAGTAACAACCTTCATGAAATGGTTGATAACCAATGTAACAGAACAGGTTGTGAAAAATTAGCATCATTGACAATTATTGAATTGACAATAATTGAAAATTAGCATCCTGACCCTTGGCCTACATCAGGCCTGTCCAAACTGTGGCCCTCCAGCTGTTGTGAAACTACACATCCCAGCATGCCTTGCCATAGTTTTAGCATTCCCTAATAGCCAAACTGTGGCAAGGCATGATGGGACTTGTAGTTTCACAACAGCTGGAGGGCCATAGTTTGGACATGCCTGTCCTACAGGCTTTATTGACAACTGGCCAAATGACAGAGAACTTTCTTCTACTCCTTCATGTTAGGAGCAGCAGATTCCAGCAACTAGAGTTGATGAAGCGCTGTTGGAGAATACAGCTGATGATACATGATTTCTCTATTTAGTAATAGCTGGGTCTCTTAGCACTCTCAAAGGTGATTATTGCAGTGTAGTATTCTATCCTGCAAGCAAGCAGTGAATACATAGAAATCTTTTTAGTCAATATCGAGAGGCAATATGTACAGGATTCTCTCTGCCCTTTACATTTGGCCCCCCTTATCTCTCCTCGTTGCAGGGACCCCAAAGTCTTGCTTGTGTTACACTTGAAATGTGAAATGGGGACTGTCCAACTGAAGTCAGGATGGTTTGGCTGTAGGATATTAAGATAACGATATTACAACATGATGCATAGTCAGATACCCATGTATTTTTATATTTGTACTTACAGCCATATATACTTATTCTTTTGGCAATACTTCCTCCTTTGAAAATCAATTTATTTAAACAGAGCACAGAGCCAAAACAAGAAGAATTCCAGAATTTGGTAAGTCTGACACTTTGGGCGGTATTTAATGCAGCCGGCAAAGGGGTTTCTGTGGTGGGGGTGGCTTGTTTTTGGTGAGGATCACTACAAGCCATCCTTGCCATCTAACACTCTCACCGGCCACTCACCCTATTCTATGTTCCGGGGGAATCATCACCGCTAATGCAGACAGCCCGCCGCATACAGCGGAGACCCTTACCATTTTGACGCCCACACTCACTATTTCCACCTTGATGGGAAAACCCAGTGAAGAGGAAAAGGCTAGCGCAGGGGGGTCAGTTGAATATTGACCCGTGAGCTGTGACGATGAGCTATCGGCACTGCTCGCCATCACAGCTCACCAAAGGCATTGAATACACCCCTTTTGTATACTTACTGTAAGTAGGCTGCTGCCAGGAATGGAGGGACCACAGTGTATACTGGAGATACAGTATCTGTTGTGGCCTCTCCTTCCTACATTCAGGAATCCATCATAGTTGCAGGTAACCCTGAAGCTGCAAGGGCAGTACACCCCCAGGGATTCATGCTCAGGAATTGCGCTGCCCCTGTAATTAGCTAACTGAATTTGCCCATTACACCACACCTTCTTATTGATAGAACAGGCATTAAAGAGCAAACTAATGTAAACACACATTTTTTCATAAAGCAATAATAGATACTTCTTTGCTTACACAAGGACATCACAATAGAATTGAGGCCCTATGACAGCGGTGGCCAACCCGCGGCTCGCGAGCCGCATGCGGCTCGCCACGCTGTAATGTGCGGCTCCCGTCCCATCGGCGAAGCGGGGTTTTGAATTTGGCGCCAATTCGGCTGCCAATTCAAAACGCCGCATCGGCGGCCAATAGGAAACGGCCGCAGCGAGCCAATCAGCGCTCGCCGCGCCATTTCCACCCCGCCCCTGGCGTCTGACATCAGACGCCAGCGGGAGGGCGAAAAGTTATCTCCACGCCGGCGGAGCGCAGGAGCGCTCGCAAAGACGCGAGAAGCCGCCGGAGGACGGCGCAGAAGACGGCGGCGGGGAGAAGAGTTCCAGAAAACGCCGGGATCAAGACAGAAGATCTCCGGCGCCTTCTGCAAGAAGAAAGAAGATGGCTCCCAGAGAGGCCAGCGGGGGTGGGAAGCAAAAGAGCTGACGAAGCTCCCCCCAGCGGCCTCTCCCAACACCAGGTAGGGGCCTTTGGCCTCCTACCCCTATCCACCCTAGACCACCGGGTGTCGGGCACTAGGCCCGTGGGCACATTCAGGCCCTTCCGGCCTGTGGGTGCATTAGTCGGGCCCTCTAGGCCCGTGGCTCATTTGTTTGTTGGGCCCTCCTGGCCCTCTAGGTGGGCCCTTTAGTTAGGAAGCTGGGCCCTCCAGCATAGGTGTTGCACTGTGGGTAACACCTGTGCTGGTGGGCCCAGCTTCCTAACTGTGGGGGCATATGATGTTTGGCACTGTGGGGGGGGCATGATGTTGGCTCTTTGGCTTGACCGAAGATATTTTTCAGCTCTTTACCTCTGACCGGTTGGCCACCCCTGCCCTATATCATTCTTTAGTGAAATCATGGCTGTTTAAAGGGCTGAGCAACCTGTGCAATCACCCATGGTGCCTGGGGCCAAGGGTAGTGCTTCAAACAGTCTTCTGCATAAAAAAATATTCAAAATGTCCTTTCGAAAATGGCTGCCTCTGCAGAGGGAGGATACTAAAGGGCAATTAATAAGTGCCACAGAGGAGGCAGGCCTTAGAAGTGCCAGGGCCAAAGACCTTCAGTGGCAGCAGCAGAGGGTTGGTGGTGACTGAGTGACAGCAAGCAAATTCTGTGGCAGGAGAACCCCAGGCAATGAGCAGGTACTGTAGCAGGAAAATCCTGGGCATTACTTGGGGCATAATATGGTGCAAGGAGCATTACTGGGGTGATAAATAAGGGGTGTTAGTGTGGGGACATAATATGGTGCAAGGGACATTACTCTGTGGGGTATAGTATGATATAAGGGGCACTGTTGCAGGGCCATGTCCATTGCAAAAAGATGACACCCATTACTGCAAGGTCAAGCCCCCTTTTTGCATTTATTGTTGGGGTGCAAATCACTGTACCATAAAGTTTGGTAAATAGTTGTATGGCACCTTATAAATAAAATGTAATATAATAATAAGAATAATAAGAGTTATTATAAAAAAATTATAAATCAGCGTACACTGTGATTCTAAGAAAGGAGACACACCATTCTGCAATTACAGAAGCTATGGGGTTAAAGAAATACAATTGTGAGAAAATGGTTTTGTTTTGCATCGCTGTGGTAGGTTTAATAGGCCACGAAGAATACCTGACTTACATACAGCATTCTAGGCTGCAATCTATTTATTTTAAAACTTATGTTAGATGGGCAATGTATACGCTGAGGTAAATATTTATTCCAAGTATTTCAGGAAATCAGTGGCTCAAATTAAACAGAGGTTTCATCACGGGCAAGCTTTCAAACTAATTCTACCAGGCCATGTCTATTTCTAGCAAATTTGTTACTAAAAATGTCTTATAACTTTACAAGAGGCTTCAGCCTATCCCTGAATGGCAGCACTTGGTTAGAAATAGATTGCGAGCTAGTGGTGCCAGGCACCCCTTGTTGTGGAGCCTTGGTTTGCAAATGCAGACAGCTGGGAGAGTTCAGAGTTTTGAAGGTTATGATCACAGCAATTTCATAAGTGCTTTATTTCAGTTCTCTTCTGGCTGCAGTTGAGACAGGTGCGGTCTGGTTCTGATTTCACTGGTCTTAATTTCTTATCTGACCTGCTAGTCAATCAAGGGCATGAGAGGGAAAGAGTGTGTTAAAGGGATAGCTGGAGCAAGACAGCAATGCTAAGCATCTGACTTTTCTCATCCAGGAGCTGGCAGACCTGCCTGTCATTCAGTGCTTGTCCGTATACAAGCGGCTGGCCTGTGCAAAATGGATTTTTGAGTGTTAACCAACATGTACTTCTATTCCGAAGGGTCTTCTGTTGGATTTCATTTGCAGAGCAGAGAGGGCAATATCTAGGGTAATTCCAGGGCTTAGTATCTGTGATCTTTTGTCAACTCAACCTGTGAGGGAAATTAAACTTGGTATGAGCACCCATTCGCTGAGCTAGTGCAACGCAATCACAGGCCAATGAGTTCCTGAGTCAGGCAAGCTGTGAAAGGACAAGAAAGGAAATGTCATAATGTGACAGAAATGTGTTAATGAAAGAGATTGTTTGAGGTTCGGTACATAAAGCTTTCTGGTTAATTATGATCTACAAGAAGGAAATTAGGAGTTCAGCTAAATACTTCAGAGGACTATACAATATGGGTCATGATATTGCATATCACACTTAACACACTAATATATATTGCATTTGGTTTTGTTGAGCACACTGAACCCCGCGATTCTAGTCCTAACACACTAATATATTGGATGATATAATTTTTTTTGCTACATTCATTTAAATCACTGTTTGAAATTCTTCTTTACAGTTCCAATATATATATATATATATATACACACTGTATATATATATATATATATATATATATATATACACACACTGTATATATATATATATATATATATATATATATATATACTGTATATATATTACAAATTCAAAATACTTTTCGCCTGATGTACTAAGTTTGAAAAGAGATAAAATGGAGAGTGATAGCATGCCAGCCAATCATTTTCTTAACTGCCATGTCACCGACTGTGTTTAAAAATGGCATTTCATCTCTCCATGTTATCACTTTTCAAGGCTTAGTACATCTCAGCTGGAATCTGATTAATTATACAACATGATCAACCAATCCTGTCATTTCTCAAATACAGCCAGTGAAGTCAATTGGTTAGTATATTATTTCTTGCAACTTTATCTCTCACCAAACCTTGATAAATGTACCCCTAAATCTTTGGTGTGACATTTTATAAATATATTAGCTCAATTTTTATATATGTCCTTAGTATTTCAAGACCCTTGATAGAGACAGTAGTGTACAATGACAGTAGTGTACATATACTGTACATATACTGTATCCGAATAGACATACAATTTAAAGACATCCATCGCTTTATCTAATAAATATTATGATATTATTATGTGTTAAAAAAAGGCTGAGTACTTTTGTGACACTATATTTATAAAGTACAGTAAAAAAAAAAAAATCTAAGCACCAGCATTAATAGATATTTGTTTTATTTCCGACCTACCTTTGTGTTATAAACCTGGTATTCCCTCCCAGCCCACACCTAACTGTGTCACCACCCAGTCATTTCTCACCAAGCATCAGAAGAGGGTGCAATGAAGAGGGTAGTGAAGGCATGAGAAAGGGATCACCCAAGGCCAATTATGGCTACCTTCTATATACAGTACATACCCAGTGTTTATATCAAACACAGATGCCTTTATCTAAAGATAAATCATGACATCAGAAATACAATTCATATTTATTTTACTGCACATAACAAAACGTTAGTGATTTTTATAGAGCTACAAAATAAATATCTAAAAAAAGCAAAGCAGTATATACACAGATTCAACTGTCATAATACATATATTATTTGAATACTGTATTTGAGTATTGTCGCTGGTTTCCATAGACAGTGGCAAGGAGGTGCTAATAAGATAATGTTTGGTTTATGTTTCCGTAAACTGCAGATATTTGTAATCAAATTTGGACAGGGTCAATGACACAGCCTTAATTGACATATAACTAAGTGCATGTAAGTCAAATCATGTAATGCGGCTGTATTGATATACAGTATGATTGTTCATTGTCATTCAACTAAGAGACATAATAGTTTCCAATGTCTCCCTGTAGTATTCTGAAAACTATTGACCTTGTATTTAGACGTAGAATAATGTTCATTAATTGCATCCCATGTTACAAGAGCATAATGACATGTTCTTCACAGTGGGAATGCCTGCATGGAACAAGTATGCTCTGCTTAGTAGAGTTGTCTTCTTAACTAGTGCTGTTGTTGACACCTTCTATCATCAAGTATGATTCGTAACAATTGCTTCTGTTGAAAGGCATCAAAAGCCAGCTTGTAGTTAACAAAGTCGTTTTGGAAACAGAGATAAAGCACAAATGACCACTCAAAGTGAAAGTTTAAAAACTACAACTGAAAAGTTTTGGTGAGACCTGGCATGGAAGCACATCATAAGTTGTGTGGTCCCTTACGTCACATTTTCTTCTTTCATATTGATGGAAAAGGACAACTGCTTCTTTCATAGTTTGTCATTTATTTAATCAGTCACTTGTTGACACTGTGAAAATGACTGTTAAGCAATTTGCTGAAGTCTTTCTTAGGTTTAATGAAGAAATATTTAACCCCTTTCATCCAGTCTAATAGGCACATTTGTGACTGCACATGATGAAAGCTCTGTATGCATGAACTCTCAAAATATAAAAGTATTATATTTACAAACGGTACTCTTTACCTAGAACGGCGCCCGTCGTGCTGATCGCGGGTACATTTATGTGCGTCCGCGACGCGACCGACGCGATGCCCGCGATTTCCCATTGAAACCAATGTTAAACTTTGAAATCGTGTCGGTCGCGTCGCGGCCGCACATAAATGTACCCGCGATGGCCGCGACGCGATGCTCACGATTTCCCATAGGAATCAATGTTAAAAGGCGCGATGGACCCGATTTTACTGTTAAATGGCTCAATCCACCCGATTTGGCCATAGAAATCAATGTTAAATGGGCCACAGAGCCCATTAACCCTTAAATGCCCCCCCCAATTTTTAACGCCACCCCACGATCCACGCCAACCCGAAGCGTGGCGAGTACGCGTCCTCCGACCTTTTCATGCCCTACTATCCACTAGGGCGTGGTGTGAGAATATAATAGTGTGGCGAGCGCAGCGAGCCACCGAGCCCGAAGCGTGGCGAGCGCAGCGAGCCCCGCGGGCTTCACAGGTGTCCGTGGCGACGCGGACACCTGTGAAGCCCGCGAGGGGACGCGTCTACCTGTGAAGGTATCCGCGTCCCCTCGCGGGGCTCGCTGCGCTCGCCACGCTTCGGGCTCGGTGGCTCGCTGCGCTCGCCACACTATTATATTCTCACACCACGCCCTAGTGGATAGTAGGGCATGAAAAGGTCGGAGGACGCGTACCGCCGCCCCTCGCGGGTTCGCTGCGCTCGCCACGCTTCGGGTTGGCGTTGATCGTGGGGTGGCGTTAAAAATTGGGGGGGACATTTAACGGTTAATTGGCCCTATTTGGGCTGTGTGGCCCATTTTACATTGATTTCTATGCCCAAATCGGGTCCATTGAGGCATTTAAGTGTAAAATCGCGGTCAATCAGGCTTTTTAACATTGTTCCCTATGGGAAAATCGCGGTAATCGCGGTCATCGCGGGCATCGCGGCCATCCCGATTTACCCGCGATGCCCGCGATTACCGCGATGACCGCGATTTTTACCCATGACGACCGCGATTTCAATCGCTGGCGCCGTTCTAGGTAAAGAGTACCTTACAAACTACATTGCATACATGTGGTATAGTCCTAATGAGTTTACAATCTAATCGATGAGGAAAATATTTGATTAAAAAGGTAATGTAAAATGTATTGTAGCTGATGATGTGGTTAAATGTTTATGGTTAAAAACATGTAGTTATATTCTTAAACGTGGCTTAGCTTTTATTAAATTATCTCTCTATCTCATTGTGGTGGTCTAGTAACATTACTGTTAGAATGCACTGAAATCTGCATTCACATGACTGCACACTTTGTGATCAGGGGGTTGATTGATTTGGAGTGTTGTCATTGGTTACTGTGTGTGTAAATAGACAGGGATGGAACAGCCTACCTTCTGGTGATCGTTTCCACTGCAAAGGTAACTGTTGGTGGTATAGCTCACAAACAATGGGCCAGATGCACTAAGCTTCAAAAGTGATAAAATGGAGAGAGATAAACAGCCAGCCAATCAGCTCCTGCCTGCCATGTCACCGAATGTGTTTGAAAAATATCAGACAGGAGCTGATTGGTTGGTTGTTAATCACTCTCCATTGTATCACTTTTGAAGCTTAGTGCATCTGGCCCAAAGTCTGGTCAGACAGCCAATAGGTCCACAACAAAAGTTAGACATACATTAGCTAGACATTGACAAAAGTTAGATGCACATTATTTTGACAGTGACAAAAGTAAGTAAACAAGTAAAATGTCGACATTTTAAAAGGAATGAGGAAAAGCAATATGTGTACATTGACACAGAATAAGTGGCTTGCTGTGCTTGGCACATTATTCTGTTCTCCCTCTATGCTCACTTGGATAGTATAGTATGAACAAGTCGGTGTAAAATAACTTGGTTGTCAGGATATTGAGTGCATTGGCATGTCTAACTAATGCATGTCTAACTTTTGTCCATGTCTAACTAATGCATGCCTAACTTTTGTCCATGTCTAACTAATGCATGTCTAACTTTTGTCCATGTCTAACAAATGCATGTCTAACTTTTGTCCATGTCTAACTAATGCTTGTCTAACTTTTGTCCATGTCTAACTAATGCATGTCTAACTTTTGGTGTCGACCTATTGACTCTCCGACTAGACATTGTCTGTCAGCCATCTGGAACCCAGCTTAATTTGTAAATGAGTAAACTTGATTTAAACTTCTGTGGCAAAGCGTGGCTTTCCTTTAAACTTGGACTTTTAGGGTGCGTAGATACTAGAAAATAATCGTTAATCATTACGATTTTGCCATGGTTAACTTGGAAATAATTTATTTACGCTTCTGCCCCTCATCCTCTTGCGAGTGGTGCCGGTTTGATGTTCTACCATATGTATTAGATGCATACTTTTTTCCTGTGTTGTCTAAATACTATCTTGCTGCAGAACTTCTTGCCAATAGCTCTTATTGCATTGTATACATTACATATACATGTATTACAGGATCATTTTTTCTAAATGAAAAATCTCAAAAATCTGAAGCGACCTTATTTTTATTAGAGATGTGCAGGCTCTGATTTACTCTGATTTCAAAGCAGGATCTTATTGGCTATCCCAAATCACACGACAGTTGTTGACAGTTGATAGCCAATAAGATCCTGCTTTGAAATCAGAGTAAATCAGAGCTCATCTCTATTTTTTATGGGTGTTTTTTTTTGCACAAACATATCCACTTAATTCAAAATAACATGTTTCTCCCATATAGAATTTAATTAAAAAGTAAAGAGCTTAAACATTTCTAATCATTCTAGTGTAATGATTGAAATATATATGTGTGTCTGTATGTGTATTGTGTGTGTGTATGTATGTGTGTGTAAAATTATAAAACCAGTAAAACATCCATGATACTGTACCCTGCCCAAACAAGGGGTCATCACAAAATGACACCTGCATTACAAAATGTTCTTCCGAACTGAGGGTGTGCCAGTATTTTAAAACTTGTTTTATTTATGCAAATTAATATTAATTACAGATAAAAAGGAAATGAATGACAAGCCAGTGGACACTTAATAGACTCCAAATACTCTGGGCAGCAGAAACATGAGCCGCCAGCTAAAAAAAACAGGGAGGAGATAGTTGTAGAAGGATAGATGGCAGAATTGGAGGTTTGGGCCAATGGTAGTGACAGGTTGTAGCCAGGCTAATGAAAGAACCAACCAGAGCAGAGGAGCATCAGGAAAATAAAGGCAACTGTGGATCAGACATATCACCTTTCAACACTAAGAACTGCTACATGGACCCAGACCAGTATTGATGAGCCTAACAGGGCAATAACCCCTGAAGCTCAGTGCACCTGCTGCGGCCACTCTCTCCTCCACAAGCAGTACTTTGCCAGGACTCAGAGCCCAAGGATCTTGGATTAATTATATTGTCTGCTGAAAGCTGATGAGCCTGATCTCTGATAAGAACAAGTTTCTGCAGTATATCACTGCTGGTGCAGAATAAGAATAAATCAAACAGTCTCATTTACAATATGAGTTGCTCCTTAATTATCCTTAATGCAGAATGTTTTATCTCCAAGGTCATGGCACAGATAAACAGTATTAAGGAGAAACCACTTCAACTAGGCTCCTCATACAATTTTTCTTCTGGGTGCCATGGGTTCCATTTTGTGTCCCTACAATTTACATCAGGGAACAGGTAATTGTAAAATATGAATTATCCTATGTTTCTACAGGAAACTTGTTATATATACAGGACCAGCCATGTCTGTGACTAGGGCTTTTGCAACAGTCCCATCTATGAATTCATACTACTGTTGCTACAAAGCCCTTCCCTGGTATACAACTTTGCATCTGGATTTACATGGACCAAGAGGACAACTTGCAGCATCTTTAGGTGCTCAAATACTGCTGGGTAAGCCTTGAGACTTTGCTGCACTGCAATCCTGTGAGAGATTAATAGCTGGCTGAACCTAAGCACTCCTGCCAATTATGTCTTTTCATCACCAGCCCCATGATATATGCTGAATATCAGTTAGAATATGGCCTTCAATTTAAGAGACATATGGGTACATTTATTAACAAGGTTGATCACTGCCGATCCCCAGTATGAAAAGGATCAGCTAACCTGTAAAATTTACTAAGCTGCCGACATCTCATGGATAAGTATTTATCTATGTTTCATGTTTATCTATGTTTCCTGGCAATCAAATACGGACAAGTTTGAAGCATTGCACGAATCAGTTAGATCTGTGTGATGCTTCTCTGTGTAAAGAAATATAATAAAAAAATGTTGTGGGGTCCCCCTCATGAGTATTTTCAGCCCTGGCTCTTTGAGCATGCAGTGATATGGAGAACCACAAGTCCCAGCAAGTGGGACATTAATTGGCCTGCTGGAAATTGTAGTCCCACAACAGAACCAATACCAGAATAATTACACACAAACACCTAATAAAGTATAATTTTCCACAGTAGGCATCCATGGTGTTAAAAATAAAGAACTGCAAAAAAAACAAACCAAGCGAACACGCGCAGATGATTCTTTACACAAGTAGCTCCTACTCAATACTGATGGAAATGACGTCCCTTCCCGAGGAGATACTCACCTGATAGGCTGTGCACTTCTCCATAGATGTGCATCTTATGAATATAACATGTGTGTCCATAGCCGGTTCCCACCATAGATCCCTTTGTTAAGGTCTTAACATAGGCATCTATAGTGGGAACTGGCTAATGAGGCTGACCTCAAAGTAATTCGGGGTCACATGTGGTTAACCCTTGACTTTGCGGTCAGCATCTTTTGCCGGTTCCTTTGCGGTCAGCGTCTTTTTCCGGTCTCACCATAGATGCCTATGTTAGGACTTTATTATGTTAAATTCATAGTATGCACATCTTTCGAGGAGCTGGCTGTTGGAGCCCAGAGCTGGTTATAAAAACACAAGGGACCCCCATTCTTTTTTGTTCCCCATATTTTTGTAAGCAGGACCAGTCTAAGAGTGACCTTGATTGCTTTGTCCCCTGTTCTTCTGGAACCAGGGCTTGCTCAAAGAGCCCAGGGCTGGTTATACCTGTGGAAGATGTGGTGTATTTTCCCTTCGTATTTTGAGCTGAATGCACAGACAAATTCAGCCATACAAATGGTAGTAAATGTTCTGATCTAATAGAACTCTATGGCCATATTTACGGCAGAGTTCTATCAATGGTATACTCATTTGTATAGTCAAATTAGGCTGAGCTTGTCATTTGTAAGAACGTCAAACCAGACGGATCCGGCTGATTGTAAATTTTGTCAAATGTCGATTCCTGACTATAAATTAAGATCAAATGGGTATGAATTAGTGAATTCATACCCAATCGATCTTAGTAAATTTTGCCCATAGTGTCTTAAAGCCCAAACTGACCCGATGGTTTACATAAAACTGCAATGGTATGAGTAATTGTGTACGTGCAGAACAGGTTCTTAGTTTTCGCATGCAGTGCCCCATAAGCCACAGCCTTATTGACATTTTGTGGCAGATTATGAGATGGGGATGAAGGGGGGAGGGGTGGCCCTGGGCATGGCGTCCCTATTTTCTGGGAGAAATAGATGAGCTTTTGTATTTTTTTGTAAGATCCATCAGCCCATATGAAGCCTGAAAGGGTTATGATACTGGCTGTAAAATCTGTGTACACTGAGCGGAAGAAATCCTGAATGCCAGAATGGAAGCAAAGAGAAAGTGGCTGCTGTGTGCTCCACAGTGCGTTCCAGTAGTCAGGAAGCACACAGCAATGCCAGACTGAGTGAATGCAGCAGCAGGAAAAATACTGCACACCGGATCCCATTGGTGGAAAGGAATGGGGGTATAAGGACATTTGCACAAAGAAAAAAATTCAGGTAACACCATTAACATTTCCATAAGAGATATCAGCTAACATATGTGAGATGGGTGTAGGAGCGGTGCGGTGTGGTGCCTGCTGCCGTGCAGGTGTCGTCGGACCACTTACCTGGCACCGCACCCTCTCACCTTCAGGCCGTGCCAAATCACGGTTCTGGGATTCTCCGGCACCCGGACACGAACACCTAGGAGGAAGGAGAGTAGGTGAGAGCTGTTCTTCCTGGATGAAGACCGACGCGCCCTCCGTCCCGTGACGTCTCTACAGAGGCACCCTCCGGGCTCTGGGAAACATCATCATCGGTGCACTGCCTCAGAGCCCGGAGCATCACCTATTGGCACTTGCGCACCTAGGTGAGGCCTTGACCTTGCACAGGGTACAAGGTCCACGTACGCCCTGGATGGAGGAAGTAAGGGAGATAGGCAGGAACACACACACACACAGACGGACAGACAAACAAGATGACACTCACCGTCCTCACTCTTGTACTGCGTCCGCACTCTTGTACTCCAACCCTTGGTTCTCCTCACAGATCCCTGTAAGGAGACAAACACCAGACCCGTGCAGAGCCTAACGAACCTAAATGTGGCACGACTACATAACTACAACACAAAGTCCTAGAACTGACTAAGTGTATGTGGTGCAACACAACTACGAAAATCTAAACAACTTTGCTCTGCACAGACAACAACATACAATACCTTACCAACCAACTGCTCCTTTAACCTCTGCCTGTATTCAGATGTACTCCCTTCCTGACTAGAGCTGGCCAGCATATGCTCACTCTAAAATGGTAGACCTGTTAACCCCAACCACCCACCTGAAACCACAATATGGGGCCTAGCGCCCTTTTACTAATCACTTGCTGCCTATTACACCAGGGCCTTATACTACAATCACTCCTAACTGACATCTCAGGCCTAGTGCCTGTCTGGGTCCACAGGCCTAGTGCCTGACTGGGGCACAGGCCTAGAGGCCTGATTCAATTAGCCCCCCGAGCTATGGGGGCCTCGGGCCTTACGCCCGGCTACTGTGCAACGGGCCTAGCGCCCGGCTAAGTGGGCCACGGGCCTAATGCCCGGCCTATCGGGACAGGGGCCACAGGGAGAGGGCCCAACGACATATAAGAAGGGCCAGGAGGGCCCAACAATCAATTGGCCACGGACCAAGAGGGCCCGACTGTAATGCCCACAGGCCGGAGGGGCCTGAAAGTACCCACGGGCCTAGTGCCCGATACCCGGTGGTCTAGGATAGGGGTAGGTGGCCTGGGGGCCACCTATCTGAGGTTGGGAGAGGCCGCAGGGGGGAGCTTCGTCAGCTCTTTTGCATCCCACCCCTGTTGGCCTCTCCGGTGATGGCCGCCATCTTCTTTCTTCTGCCACTGGCCAGTCCTGGCCAGCGGTGGCGCCGCTTCCTCTCCTCGTCCTGGAGCCGCCGGTGATTCACCTTCTTGAGCCCGGCATCTTCTGGCCTCTTCAGTGGCCGCCAGAGCTCTTCTCCTCGCCGCCGCCATTCTCTTCTTCTGGCCGCGTATTCTTGCTTCAGCTGGGGCGCTCCTGCGCTCTGCCGGCGTGGGGACTTCCTCCTTCTTCGCCTCCCGGCGGTGTCTGACGTCAGACGCCGGGGCCGGGCTTGGGGACGGCGCGGCGAGCGCTGATTGGCTCGCCTCGGCCGTCTGCCATTGGCCGCCGATTCGGGAGCCGTGATTGGCTCCCGAATGGCGGGAGATTTGAACTGCCGTGAGCGGCGCTTTGGATTGGCGGCCGCAGCGGCGCCAGATCCAAAGCCCTGCTCCGTCCACCGCCGCTTCGCCGCCCGCACTGTCAGCGCTGGGATCGGTGTCTTGATCCCAGCGCTGTCCGGAGCTTGGTCCCACTGGGGACTCAGCTCCCTCTCCCCCTCACACTGTTGCTCCGGCGCTGGGAGCAGGAGAGCGCTCCCAGCATCGGGGCACATCTTTACACATACAATATCATCTACAACTAGATGAGTAACATATTACCCACACTGAACATTCTTTTCTATATCCACTCTTATTATGGCAGTGGAACCTACATTGCATATACTGTAACTGTTTGAATAGGAGAACTTGCTACATTGTTATATTAAAGATTACAGGTCTGTGGGCATCATTATGGCCTGTCAGGCATAAAACATTTGGATACAGACATCTGCATTTTTGCATGGGACACTTTGTCTGCATCTGCACAGAATGGCTGCCAGGCCATGCCCCCTGCACGGGAAACTTTGTATATATGTGAAATTGAAATTGAAGATAAGTTGTAAATGTCTTGTGTTGGTTATTGCTAGAATGCCCTGTAATGCTTTTTTAATGAATTTACAGGTTCTTAGTTTTATACTATATAATTGTTACCTTTGACTTCAAATGTTGAATTATCTTTTCTTTTATTCTTTATTCTTTCTCTTCCTGTACCTTTATCAACTCCGTTCCCAGATGAAAAGCATAATTTTTCCGATTTATTGGAAATATTCTGTTTACTCTGGAAATTTTAATATTTTTCCTTTATTTGATATTTCTCTTTAAACAAGTTAAAAAAGGATTTGGCAGTGTATAACGAAGATATGGGTGGAGAAAAAGTAGACATGAGACATAATTTTAAATCATTTTGTTTATTCCCTACATGTTGGAACCATACAATATGATTAGAACTAAATAGTAACCTGGGCAGAAGAGAAACTGGTTATCTAGTTATTTTAAGTTACAACTGGGAGGAGGAAATTTTGGAATACATTTTGATGGCAAGTCTTGGCGACTGTCCACTCGTAGCTGAACAATGTGGAAATGATAAGTGTAATATTCTCTTTGCAACCATTTCATGTACAGTTCTCATTAGATTAGATTCACTTTATGCCAATAAATGTATCTCCCGCAGCTGTGGAATGTCTTACCAATAAGATATATTACACTGGAAGTGATAAATTATTAGTATTTTGAAATTCAGAATAAAGCAGCTGTTAAATGATCCAATTTTTCAATGCGTATTTAACCCCATCTCTTCACATGGTGAATCGCACTTGAGGTCCACAGAGAAGGGACCCAATAAAAAAAAATCACATTCTTCCTACAAGTACTGATTAGCAGTGCAGAGTATTCTCTCATAGAAGTTGGTGACTAGCGTTATCATCATACTTCATACATAGTCCCTTTGTTGCAAAATACTAAGTTAAGGGAGGAGGAAAGAGCATTACATTCTGAAAGAAAAGAGATCCCTCTTTCATATATGGAAAAAAAAACTGTTGTGCATATTGACACATCATATTGACCATATTGATTTTGCCTGTATACCGGGAACCGGCTTGTATTTTTCGACCGAGTTTGGATCTGAAATCGAAGCAAAGCATCATGTCCATATTGTTAGATCTTGTAAGTTTTGGATTTTGTTGCCATTTGAAATTTGCACTAAAATCTATGGGCAGACTGCTGATTGGCTGAGTAAGACATTCCACCAGCTCTCAGTCAATAAGTTATTTACCCTCATCCATTGCCAGTTCCTTACAACTTTCTTTATTTTGCTTATAGCTGCTGCTGCAGCAGCTAGTTAGGACATCAATTATGGCTGTTCACAGCTCAGTGTTACCTGCAATACAGGATGTTGGTTCTATATGTGTGATCATTTGGCCACTGCTTTGTTGCTTAGTTTAGCCAGCCAGTTTTTGGCCAATATTAGTGAAAATGATATTATGAGCTGTGAGGTAGTCAAAACTGACTGGAATTTAATAATAAAACACACAAGCAGGGGTATAACTAGGACTTTGGGCTCAATAGCAAAATCTTGAAAGGACCCATCCCGCACTATTACTACAATACTCCTTAGGAGGGAAGTAAAAGAGAGAGTAAGGGGAATGAGATACAAAGAGTGTGTCAGAGAGAGAGAGAGAGAAAGCAAGAAAGAGAGGGAGGGGGACATAGGGAGAGAGAGAGAGAGAGAGAAAGAGTTTTTTTGGAAAAAGAGGGAATGAGAGAAAGAGAGAGGAGAGAAAGGCAAAGAGGGGGGTTTCAGGGAGAAAGAGAGAGAAAAAGATGAGAGGGGAGAAGGGGGCATTAGGAAGAGGGGGTGTCAAGTATAGTGGTAGAGGGAGATATTGGCAGAGAGAGAGAGAGGAAGTTAGGAGAGAAAGTGTCAGTGAGATAGATAGGGAGAGAGACAGTGTCAATGGAATAGGGAAAAATAGACACTGTTATGGAGAGGAAGACAGGAAGGGAGACAATTTCAGGGAAGGGAGAGAGACATATAAAGAGATATGAATATAGTGCCAGGGAGATACAATATCAGGGATAAATATAGACAGTATAAGGAAAAGAGAGAGGGGGAGTGTCATAGAGAGACAGTGTCAGGAAGAGAGTGGGGGAGAGAAAGTGTCATAGAGGGAAAGACAGTGTCAGAGAGGCAGAGAGAGACAGTATCAGAGGAGAGAGAGGAGAGTGGCAGAGAGATAGATAGAGAGAAATTAAAAGAGGAGCAATGGAAACATTATCAGCAGGAGTGAGGGAAACAGAGAGATAGGGGTAGAGAAAGTGTCAGGGGGAGAGAGACAGTGTCAGGGATGGACAGAGAGTGGAGTAGTGTCAAGGTGAGATAGAGAGTGTGTGTCAGGAAGAGAGGAAGGGAGGGGCTGTGTCAGAGAAATAAAGAAAGGTAGCCAGTGTACAGAAAGAGAGGGGGAGGATACAGTGCAAGAAAGAGAACATGATAGAGAGGGGGAATGAGAGACTACTGCCTATTGCAGAGAGAGGGATAGAAAGAGAGACAGCATCGGATAGATATAGAGATAGTGCCAGGGAGTGGCAGTATCAGGGAGAGAGAGACAGTGTCAGGAAGAGATAGAAGGGAATCAGTGTCAGAGTGAGAGAGAGAAAGTGACAGGAAAAAATTGGAGAGAGACAGTGTCATGAAGAGCGCCAGTGTCATAGACAGTGTCTGGTGAGGCGTCATGAAGATAGAGGAAAGAGAGAGAGGAGCAAGCCAGACAGTGTCCGATAGAGAGAGGGGAAAGAGAGGGGGATGGGAAGTGAGCAGGAGAGACACTGGCTGACTACACCACAGGTATCTAATGGGACTTCACTGCATTACGTCCCTCCCCTGCCTGTTTACATCCTGCTATCAAGCCACCTTCCACTTGCTTGCACTTCATGTAATCTGTCTCCCCTTCCTACTAGATTGTAAGCTCCTCAGAGCAGGGCCCTCGTTCCATTTGTTGTCAAAGCCCTCTTCTCTTCACATTCAACTCACAGCTCTCCCATTCTCAAACAATCAGCGACCACCTTCGTCCACATACTCATCTCCATCTTTGGCCACCAGCCTCTAGTAGTACCTTGATCAAGTCTTCACTACTTACATTTAAGATGTAATGTGTATTTAACTGTGGCGCTCTTTTTACCTGTACTCTATTTTTGTTATTTATTTACTGTAATGTTAAGTTTTGTCTCCCTGTACTGTTCCTTTGTATGGCACTGTGAAACACTTATAATTTTGTAATATCTGCAACTACCAGCATAGCAGCATCTTCAGATCTTACGAGCAGCACATAATATCTGAGGATCGACCTCACGACCCACTGTCCCACGCATCATACCGAAAACCCTTATGAAATACACACAAATGCACTGCACAACCTGGGCTTGAAATCGTTTTGATGTATGGCCAGCTTAAAATGATGCACACTTTTTCCTTTTTAAACATGCTGCCTTAGCAGGGCCGGATTTGGGGGTCATGCCGCCCCTAGGCACCACACTGTAGTCTGCCCCCACCCCCTAGGCACCACACTTTAGTCCGCCACCCCCAGTACCTGGTCAGACCATACCCGGCACTCAGTCCTGCATCCAGGCTCAGTGCCTGCACTTAGCCGGTCAGCCTCTTCACCTGCTCTCGCAACCGCCGGTCCTCGCCCTGTAGGTCAGCGATGGAGGAGGAGAGCTGAGCAGCCCTGCCAGCATGTCTTCAGTTCCAACTGCCTCACCAAGCCCCTGGGACTCCTCCATTTCCGCCTGCAGCGTCCCCCTGTCACCCTCCCGCCAGAGGCTCCTGTAGCTGGCAGCCGGCCACACAGACACCTCCGCACTGGGTACATGGATGTGCGGCTCGGGCAGCATTGAGGAGGAAGCACTAGCAGCCGCTACAGCACAGGTACCGCCGGACACCTGTGTGAGCAGGAGCCTAGCTGGCACAGGTCACTAGCTCCTGGTCTGTACAGGCATCTTTGCTAGGGTTGATGTCAGTGCTGCCACTCGGTCATCCGATGCTGCTGCCCATAGGGACCCAGAGCTAGTGACATGTACTGGGCGAGGCTCCTGGCTGCCTGCCACCCTTAATTTGTGCCGCCCCTAGGCCCGTGCCTCAGGTGTTATATCCTTGGCAAATCCGGCCCTGTGCCTTAGGTGTTATATCCTTTATGGCAGAGGTAGCGAACTCCAGTCCTCGAGAGCTACCAACAGTTCACATTTTCTAGATCACCAAGCTGGGGTACAGGTGCACTCATTACTGACTGACATGTTGTAAATGAACCACAGTTGAAACTAATTACTTCACCTATGATTCTGTGAGGAGACCTGAAAAACGTTAACTGTTGGTAGCTCTCGAAAACTGGAGTTGGGTATCCCTGCTTTATGGCAACTGAAGGAGAATGGTTGCACATCATGGATTTCGGTAACTTTTGTTCTGGTTTCAATTTTTAGCAAGCTTTAATTGTTCCAACTTTTGTAGCAATAAGCACTTAGGGCCTTATTCTAGTTCTCTCTTTCTGACAAAATCCATCTTAGATGAACAAAACCATGTGCACTGCAGGTGGGGCAGATTTAACTTGTGCAGAGAGAGTTAGATTTGGGTGGGGTTTTACTTCAAAGTGATATCTATATTGCAGTGTAAAAATAAAGCAGCCAGTATTTACCATGCACAGAAACAAAATAACTCATCCAAATCTAATTCTCTCTGCACATTTTACAGCTGCCCCCCTGCAGTGCTCATGGTTTTGTCCATCTAAGAAGGATTTTGTCAGAAAGAGCGAACTAGAATAAGGCCCATACATGTAGTTTCTAAGTCTTTTAATAGTGATAGAGTCACATTTGTTTAATGTAGTGAAATACACCTCGTTGCAGCTGAAATGTCTTGTTGCATCTGAATTGATTTACCAGAAATAATTTCTGTGGCAATTTGTAGCACTTAGGACTGATTCATCTTTGCCATTGTATATCAAGTTTGCATAATATTCACATTATTTTGCCTGCACTTAATTGCTCTGTGATGTATATTGTGACAATTGTAACACATTAAAATTTTCAGAATTTCTCATTTTATTATGTAATACAGTTGTCTCAGCACTTACATTACAGGACATACAATCTTGAATCTATACTAACTTTGCTCTAACTGTGTCAGTGATTAATTTTTGGGTACTCTTTACCTAGCACGGCGCCCACGATTTTGATCGTGGGCATCGCAGGTAAAAAAAAACGCGGGCATCGCGGCCATTGAATGCACTAAAAATCGGGTGCGACGCGACCGACGCGATGCCTGCGATTTCCCATAGGGATCAATGTTAAATTTCTCAATTGACCCGATTTTACTGTTCAATGCCTCAATGGACCCGATTTTTCCATAGGAAACAATGTTAAATGGCCCACAGAGGCCAAATAGCCACCCTGAAGTGTGAAATGGCCCCCACAATTGTTAACGCCACCCCACGATCAACGTCAACCCGAAGCATGGCGAGCGCAGCGAGCCTGCGAGGGGCGGCGGTACGCGTCCTACGACCTTTTCATACCCCCACTATCCACGTCGGCGTGGAGTTGAGAACAGAATAGTGTGGCGAGCGCAGCGAGCCACTGAGCCCGAAGTGTGGCGAGCGCAGCGAGCCCCGCGAGGGTACGCGGATACCTTCACAGGTAAACGCGTCCCTTCGCAGGCTTCACAGGTAACCGGCTGTGCTCGCCACGCTTCGGGCTCGGTGGCTCGCTGCGCTCGCCACACTATTCTATTCTCAACTCCACGCCGACGTGGATAGTGGGGGTATGAAAAGGTTGTAGGATGCGTACCGCCACCCCTCGCGGGCTCGCTGCGCCCGCCATGCTTCGGGTTCACGTTGATCGTGGGGTGGCGTTAACAATTGTGGGGGCCATTTCACACTTTAGGGTGCCTATTTGGCCTCTATGGGCCATATAACATTGTTTCCTATGGAAAAATCGGGTCAATTGAGAAATGTAACATTGTTCCCTATGGGAAATCGCGGGCATCGCGTCGGTCGCGTCGCACCCGATTTTTAAGTGCATTCAATGCCCGCGATGGCCGCCGTGCTAGGTAAAGAGTACCAATTTTTGTCTATGTTAGCCTTCGATGCCACAGCTAGGAAGTCAATTGCTGATTTCAAGTTCTTTAACATTGTTTTAACAATCTCTTTATCATCTATTTTCACTTCAACAGGTGTTAGTTGCTGAGAAAGAGTCATCATTTGTATTATGTAATTACTCATACTGCGGTCCCAGAGCCAAACAGAGAGGCAGTCCTGGATGGCAGCGGTGTAGATTGGTACTTTGCTGGAAGCTGATTCCACAGCAGGCATTTATTAAGAGACAATTCTGGGGTGAAATGTAATAGGATGAGAGATTCAGAAAGTGAGAGATTTGGTAAGAAATCTCCAGTTTTTTTAAAGTGGCAATCATTGACACAGCAAAATCACACTGGTTTTGCTGTGTCAATGATTGCCACTTTAAAAAAACTGGAGATTTCTTACCAAATCTCTCACTTTCTGAATCTCTCATCCTATTACATTTCACCCCAGGTCATTTCAAACCTGGCATTGACCACAAGTCAGTCAGATCTAACGGATGTACAGCCCAGAGGGAGTGTCTACAGCTGCCTGCCTCTCCACCAGCTGTAACCAGCTCATTATAAAGTGCAAATCAACACCACTGCCATCCTATGCTCATTCACCCTGTCCCAATGACCCCTTTAGGCTCAGCCCCCACCCACAGTGTTAATGGCGATTAAATATGACCAGAGAGACAATAAGTGAAAAGCGCAGGTTACGTAATAAGTCCGCAACCAACGTACCCTTTATACCTAACTACGTGCGAACAAAACGTAGCGCAGCGTAGCGTACCTTTTATTGTATTATGTACACCAAGAACCAATACCTTAATCAGAGATTCCTTCGCAGTACTTTGTCTCTAATCTGCGACTATACCTTACAGGACAGTGTCCGTAATATACCTTTTCGCTATTATGCGAATAAACAGACACGACCACTGTATAGAAATAAGGAGATAAGAACTCCGTATAAAGGTTGTATTTAAGTCCCTAATGGACAAAAGGGGGTTACAGAAATAAGAATAAACAGGTATAACAAGTGATACAATATACTAACAATGAATACTAAACAGGCTCTGCTAGGGGGAAAGAATACAGATACAAGACACAATCAGCCAACAATACCATAAGAATAAATACCGTTAATGCAACCGTTACCGTCTCATCAAATATGCGAAGCGCAGTCCGGTCAGAGCTCACTATCGTTCAGGGATGAACTATAGTCCGGTGGAAAGTCAGGGAAAGGTAGATGTGCCGAAGTGACTGTGACTGCTCTGGGTTGCCTATCTTATAGGGTCAGAAGGGGGAGGTCAAAGGCCATTTCCATTGGTCAGAGATCGTATGCCAGGTCCACTGTGATTGGGGGTAAGATGATACAACTGGTTTGACTAGGTGCAGGGGAGTGAACTTTAAGAGTCCTTTGTTTGATGGTTTCGGCGTCAGCAGTGATAAGAACCAGTTTCATCCAGATTCCTTTGTTACATACTTTCAACAGAAACTGTCCCTGGAATATGGATTATGTCCATAACTATCGGGCCGTGTATATTGCGAAATATTCGCAATGACCGGAATACTTCGCACAATGAACGGAACGGAACGGTACTAAACATGATACAGACAGATGTGTGCAGGGCTAACTAAGCTATGTGTGGCATTCTAAACCTTTAACTATATTTCATTTAGTGTAAGTGTGTTATTATGAATTTATGTGTGATAGCATGGCTACTCTTCTGGTCCACTTTGTCACACATACTCGGGTATGGAAACTTTATTTGCGCAACTCTGCGAACCAAAATGGCGGCCATACTATCCTAAAATGGCGTGTGTGTAACTCGACTTCCACAACAGTCTCATATGTATATATATATACAGTACTATTTTTCTGGAAAAATAGGTCCAGGAGCTCCAGGTCTGGGGGCGGATTAATTAAATAGAAAAAATATATATATAATAGAGAGAGGGAGAAAGAGATAGATCTATATATTATATTTAGAAACAAAGGCACAGGTGACTGTAAAAATACAACTTATCTTATGGAAAGTAGATTTTCAGTTCCTGATGATGTCATATTTAATTAGAGGTTCAGGAACTGAGTTCCTGCTGGTTCCTGCTGAAAAATAGCACTGTATATATATATATATATATATATCTCCACTGGGATTTGTGAACACACAGTTTGTTCTTCAGCTTTAGTGTTATTATTTGTTTTTTACCTTTACTTTTGCCTAAAGTTGACATGGATGGAAGGTGGACACAAGCATTAGGTCGACAATGGCTAGGTCGACAGTCAAAGGAACAACATGGGTTTTTCGTGTTTTTTTTGAGCAAACATGAGCAGACAGGCAGTATTTCATGCCCTACCATCTACTAGGGTGTGGAGGGAGAATAAGAATAGTGTGGTGAGTGTAGAGAGGCACCATGTCCAAAGCATGGCAGCGAGCCATGCAATGGAGCACAGTGCACCGATACAGTGTCCATGTAAAAAACCCGTGTCAACCTTTTGACTGTGTTGACTTTCCATCCATGTCGACCTTAGGCATGTCGACCTATTTCAGGTCTCAACCGAAACCATGTTGACCTTCAGTGGAGTGAAGCTCACAGTCCTTGACTAATGACAGAAACTGACAGTCACAGACAGCGCTAGTTTATTCATACCTCCCAACATAACCCTCTCCAGGAGGGACACAATGTTTCTGGACTTCCCTCTTAATGTACAGTATGATTGCTATCACCTGTTTTAAACAGGTTAATGGGTAAGAAGAAGGTGTTTCCACACAGGTGATGGTAATCATAAATTAAGCGTAAAGTCCAGGAATAAAGCATTCTGTCCCTCCTGGAGAGGGTCATGATGGTTCATTAATGATGATGATGACAATGAGTGTGACACAGAAGCCAATAATCACACAGTCACATATCACACTAGACACTGTCAACACTACACACTGTCCTCTGTGAAATGACACCTGAACCATAAGGAAGAGACTTATGACTTCAAAACTTGCATGATCAGACTCCGGAAAGATGTTTCAAGCCTGAGGTAAAAACCCAAGCCCAGGTTCAGACATCCTCAGAAATGCCAAATTCGGGGGTTTGTTCCGTTTTGGGAAAACCAAACTGCACATCTCTAACTTAAATATATGCTAAGCATGGCTAATTAAAATGAAGTAAAAATACTGGATAATGGATGCATTAAAAATATTAATGTGACATATTTCTACAACATACTTTTATATTATTGGAATAAAAACAATTTAATGGGAAAAATCTCAAAGCACATACAGTTTGGTCATTATATAATTTTAAATACAAACAAATACTGCAAAACAAAACAGAGCAATATTAAATATTTTTATTTTGTCAATTATTATAAACACAAATAATTCTGGTTTTGCAAATGCAATTTCTAAACACAAAGTTGTCTTTCTTCTAAAGAAGTAAAATGCTACAAATGTATTACAACTTTAAAGAGATACAATTTTTTTTTTTTTTTTACTAAATTAGAAACAGAGATGTCTGTTATTGGATGGCAGCTAACTGAGCCAGGCAGTTAGCACAGATTACTTAGAGAATTAGTTGTGGATGCAATTAGAGTCATGGGTGTTTAGACCTGTGTCACCATTTAGCCACTAATTAGGGAAAACAGACTCCTGCAGTTCCACAAACAAAATCATGTTGCTACCAAAACACAAGGCAGCTTACTCTGAGTACATCATATGCATGTTTTCTCCTGGAGTTAACTGACTAATTGAATGCATTGCTCTTTGTGAATAGTCTATTAACACCTATCTGTCCCATCTGAGGGGCGACTCTGGTCTGGATTGAAACGGAAGCTGGGTTCTTTTATCAACTTAGACCACATAAACGGGGATCTGCAATGTGAAGCGTAGGAGGCCCAAAGGTCTAGATGTGATAGAATCAATGGAGGACTGGAACCAGGAGGAATCAGGTAAGTGAGATGTTGAATACAAAGCTGGAGACAGGAATTGTTCCTGACTGATGTTGACCATCGATGCAGGTAAATATATGGCTCAAGTAGATACCACTAACACAGTCACAGAAGAGGTCCACCGATAATGACTGAACCAATGTTATGCACCGATGGTGGTAATATCGATGTTAACACTCTGAGCAGGTGGCTGTTGATTTGGGTGGTACTGGGTACATGAGCAGGTACCAATGGAAGTGAGCAGTGAAAGCAGAATAAGCAATGGTGTAATGATGGTAAGCAGGAACCAATGGTGACACAATAAACATGGATGGGACCAAGGTAATTCCCAGTCTGGACACTGAAGGAAGTCAGGCTGCAGGAAGATGATAAATTGCAAGTGCTTTAGAAAACAGGATACACTCAACTGGAGACACTATTACCTGCCTAGGGACATCATTGCATTGACTGTTTGCTTAGACCAGCTTCAGTATATTAAAACAAGTGAGTGTAGCAGATTGGTTTTGCAGGATGATGTCAGAATGGCTAGTTTCGGTTTGGCTGAGAAGCATCATGTGGATCAAACCAATATGGCTGCGCCCATGCTGTAAAATGGAGGGAAGATTGGTCAGCATTTAGAATAGGCCTGGGCCTGTAACTTATCTGAGTAAACCCACACTGGACCGCCTTGTCCGGAAGTCCGCAGCGGCACCCGCCGGAATGACACTGCCGGAGCTGTCAGTCACACGCCCCTGGCTTAGTCTGCATAGAGTCATTGGGCGAGATTTATTGTGTTGACCGTTTTTCCGAAAATGCGATTTTTGCTCAAATCGCCCTGTATCGCCGTTTTTTAAAATCGCATTTTTTTTCAAAAATCACATTTTTAATGAGGTGTGTATTCCGGCATGAAAAGTGTGAGAAAGTGCGATGTAGGGCGATTTTCGGGATGAAAAGTGCGATTTTTGTAGTCATTTTTGTAGTCATGAAAAGGTGCGATTTTGTTAAAATGTGTGATTTTGTGTTAAAAAAAAAATAAAAAAAATTGGCGTGAGGTCCCCCCTCCTGTACATAACCAGCCCCGGGCTCATTGAGCCGGACCTGGTTCCAAAAATACGGGGGACAAAAAGCGTAGGGGTCCCCTATATTTCTGAAACCAGCCCCGGACTCTTGCACCGGTCCTGGTTCCAAAAATACGGGGGACAAAAAATCTGGGGGTCCCCCGTATTTTGAAACCAGCACCGGGCTCCAACAGCCCCCAGTGTCATGCCACAGCCGGGGGACACTTTTTACACAAGGTCCCCCGGCCGCACCATGAGCACCGTGGCTGGTCAGCCTTGGACGGGGTACCTGGAGGAGTGGGGACCCCCCCAATAAAGGGGTCCCCCCCAGGCTTCACCCGTCCAGGGCTGAAGCCCGGGGCTGTCACCGGCGTCCCTGGCCATTGGACGCCGGCCTGATATGGTTAAATTCTCATTCCTAACATTGCTTAATACAGGAGAACTGCAAGTGCCAGCAGACCTCCCCCGCAGGCTGGGACTTGGAGAACCACAAGTCCCAGCATGCGGGGCATTAATGGGCCCGCTGGGACTAGTAGTCCACCTGTAAAAAGAATGTTAAAAGAAAACACACACACAGGAAAGTAAAACTTTATTACACACACATCCACACACACCTCACTTTTACACCGCTATACATACCGATCCAGGATCCAGCGCTGGTCTCTCTGCAGCAGAGCCGGACAGCCCGCACTGACAGCGGGCTGAACTGGCTTTCTCCGATGCAGCTAACAGCTTCTGTCGCGCTGTCCCAGCGCAACAGAGGCTGAGAGCATCTCCGGCTTATGTGTCTCCATGGAGACGCATAGCTCAGCCAATCAGGGCTGAGCTATGCGTCTCCATGGAGACGCATCGCCCAATCACGCTCTCAGCCTGTGTCGCGCTGGGACAGCGCGACAGAAGCTGTTAGCTGCATTGGAGAAAGCCGGTTCAGCCCGCTGTCAGTGCGGGCTGTCCGGCTCTGCTGCAGAGAGACCAGCGCTGGATCCTGGATCGGT
This sequence comes from Crinia signifera, assembly GCF_055691185.1. Classification (NCBI taxonomy): domain Eukaryota; kingdom Metazoa; phylum Chordata; class Amphibia; order Anura; family Myobatrachidae; genus Crinia; species Crinia signifera. The sequence continues at coordinate 176,853,826 of NC_139217.1, read as the reverse complement.
ATGTATAGCGGTGTAAAAGTGAGGTGTGTGGATGTGTGTGTAATAAAGTTGGGTACTTATGTAGTATCTGGGCGTCCGATTTAGAAATCAGATCGGATCGCATCGCATCGCATGCGACCAAATCATATGCGATGCGATGGTCAAGATTTTTCCATAGGATTCAATGTTAAAATGGTCTGAGTCCATTTTAACATAGAATTCAATGGGAAAAAGGGGTCCTTTTCCTTTCCCCACTATCCAAGTGGGCATGGAGTTGGATATAAACCTGTGGCGAGCGTAGCGAGCCACCGAGCCCGAAGCGTGGCGAGGGGACACAGAATACTTTTTAAAAAATATGCGTCCCCTCCCGGGGCTCGCTTCGCTCGCCACGCTTCGGGCTCGGTGGCTCGCTGCGCTCGCCACGCTATATAAAATCAACTCTATGCCCACTTGGATGGTGGGGAAATGAACAGGACCTTCTTAACATTGAATCCTATGCAAAATCGCATCGAATCGCATTGCATCGCATCTGATTGTATGCCTTAAGGTAAGGCATACAATCACAAAATCGGACGCCCAGATACTACATAAGTACCTAAAGTTGTACTTTTCTGTGTGTGTGTTTTCTTTTAACATTCTTTTTACAGGTGGACTACTAGTCCCAGCGGGCCCATTAATGCCCCGCATGCTGGGACTTGTGGTTCTCCAAGTCCCAGCCTTCTGGGGAGGTCTGCTGGCACTTGCAGTTCTCCTGTATTAAGCAATGTTAGGAATGAGATTTTAACCATATCAGGCCGGCGTCCAATGGCCAGGGACGCCGGTGACAGCCCCGGGCTTCAGCCCTGGACGGGTGAAGCCTGGGGGGGGACCCCTTTATTGGGGGGGGTCCCCACTCCTCCAGGTACCCCGTCCAAGGCTGACCAGCCACGGTGCTCATGGTGCGGCCGGGGGACCTTGTGTAAAAAGTGTCCCCCGGCTGTGGCATGACACTGGGGGCTGTTGGAGCCCGGTGCTGGTTTCAAAATACGGGGGACCCCCAGATTTTTTGTCCCCCGTATTTTTGGAACCAGGATCGGTGCAAGAGTCCGGTGCTGGTTTCAGAAATACGGGGGACCCCTACGCTTTTTGTCCCCCGTATTTTTGGAACCAGGTCCGGCTCAATGAGCCCGGGGCTGGTTATGTACAGGAGGGGGGACCTCATGCCAATTTTTTTTTTACTTTTACACATATTTTACCAAAGAACCATACACAGATCACAATGATCTGTGCATGGTTCTGACAAAATCGCCATGTTTCTGACCAAATCGCCAGTCAGGATCAGGTCTATTTTTTTTTTGGAACTTTAGACCATTTTTTTTGGCGATTTCAAAATTCGCATCTCATTAAAAATGCGAATTTTATCTTTTTCAATGGGGAAAACATCTGGATGCGAATTCCGGAGTTAAAAAAAAATCGCACTTTCAGAAAGTGCGATTTCGTGGCAAAAAGCGCGATTTTGCGGCAAAAAGTGCGATTTATGCCGCAAATCGCCACCCAGTAAATAGTCAATTTGGGAAAAAAATGAAAAAACGGCCGTTTTTGCGATATAAATCGCCAAAAACCCAACATCGATCTCTAATAAATGTCACCCTATGAGTCTATGAGCAAGTCTGGAGAAACACCTGGATAACAAGTAAGTGTTTCTCAGGCCTTGGATCATAACACTATCCAATTTACATAAATTAAAATCTATTTCTTATTATATCTAAGACATAGATGCTCCAGTCAGTATCATTTAAGCTGACCTGCCTTTGGTACAAGCAGTGCACAAGTCTTATTCTGTAGCAGGCCAATTTATGGAAAAGACACATCTTGAAATTGGTGCATTTCTTTGTGCCTGAGAAGTTGAACACAACTGCTCAATCTCTCTCTTTGGTGGAACAAAAATCTGGTAATGTATGGGAGCAACTGGCAATTTAGAATTTTTTTCCAAACACTGGAAAACCTACAAAAACATTTTTTTAACCAATTTGAATATCCATTGTCCGTTTTCCAGCAGTTTCTACCATTTCCAGATTGTTGTTCCCACCAGACAGATTGGGCAGATACATTTTTATGTGTGTACCCAGCTTTAATTATTATATGTTCATTCTCATTCCGTGCAGTGTAAATTGTGTCCCATTGTTAAATAAATAGCATTCATTGCAATAAATAATTACTTTTCTGTTAGCAAAGATGGAACATTGCCCCAGAAATATTTGACCCTTAATATTATGTTAAAACAATATTGCACTCTTAATATAGTCATATATTAATTTGTATCCCCTCCCTCCTATTAAATTCCAAAAGCCACCTCTTTTTCTCTTTCACTGACATACAAAGAGCTGCCAGGCATTTTGTACATTGGAGATTTCTACACACATGTTATTTCTAGTGTTTATGAACTTTTTTTTCTTAAGTACCTAAGTATCAAGAATTAGTTACAAATCATTCACCTTTCTGTTATTTAAAAATAATCCTGACTTGTATAATTATAAATACTGTATGTAATATAATTAGAAATATCCAATTATATGTATAACCAGAATACAATTATCATAGACTGAAGATTAGCAGTAAAATCTCTGGATGTACTGTTTAGTAAAATGCATATGCCTAGGGAGTGTCTAGTACCACGCATTGGGCATGTCAATGAAATCATCATTATCTAAGATAATATGCCTAGGGAGTGTCTAGTTCCACCCTATGGGCATGTCAATCAGATCATCATTATCCCCCCTCTAATGTATTATTATTATTCCCTCACACCTGAGAAGAGCTGGACTGGCCATATGGAATGGCCAATGGCCATATGAGCCAGTCCAGCCACACAGAGAGCTCTGCTGGCTGGGCAGTGCACCTTCCAGCTCTCTTATTGGCTGATGCCCTCCTTCTGCCCAACCCACTGTTATGTTCCAAAAGGCCAGGCCCCCTTAACTTATGGAATTCCCACATGAGCTGTGGCCACAGCCCCCTTGTTACATAATATTATATAGTGTTTACACTCTGGTGCATTCTGGGGCCGGGGGAGTACAAAGCCTTCCTCTTCAAAATTATAGACAGTAATCAATCACACCATAAATAGAGTATCACAACCAACCAGGCAGTGATTCATATACAGTGTTTTTTGCTATAGACACATTGTAGCTATGACTGAGCCATTTTTCTGCACTGGGTTAATAAATGATTAACATAACAAACATGCATCGACAACACATAAAGAACCAGTGATGAATCCTGCCTATCTTACAACAAACTACCTAAACACTAATACAATTGCAAGTCTAAGCTGTTTTTATACCCATTTTTTGTGGATGTTTTAACCAAGTGTTGATATCTGACATATTTCCCATTGAAAATACAACTGATTCTATAAAACTAAAGATATTGTCTAATTAATCACTACTAACAACCTGGTCTGTTACTAAAGATTGATAGGAATTATACTGAAAGAACATATTATGTCCATTCAAATAGGGAACTGATTATAGACCTAGGAATTTCACTTGTGTCATATATGCGGCTAGTGGCCTAATTCTCAGAGAGGTTAACGTGCTTTTGAAGAGGTGAGATTTTTGGTTAGGAGATGAGGATTTTTGATTAAACTTTTGTTGCCCTGCCAATTTTTTAATGTTGATTATTACAAAGGAGAGATGCAGAAGTTTAAAATAACAGAAAGCCGCTATCTTCATAGATGTTATGGAATGAAAAACACTTGCAAAAATATCTGCAGGAAGAACAAACAGTAACCAAATTGGTTCCTGCGTCAAACCATAACATTTACTTAAAACTATCAGCATCTTACTCAGTGAAAAGCAATCTACTCTTCGTTTAATAGATCCCAGGCTGTTGGGGACTAAGTGACCAGCAAGCTGTGACCAGGTCAAGAGCAGGTCAAAAGTGAAAACCTATGTGAAAGTCATCTTTCTGGCTCCACGGTCAGATAGCAAGTCAGATTGTTTTACACTGTTGGGATAGTAGTGCTTGTGCTTGATTACCCAATTACCCAATGAACAATCAACATCAATTACTACATTTTTTTAGTGGGATTTATAAAATGTCCATTAGTTAGATACATCTTAACATTAGAACATCACTATTGACTAGAAATAGGTGCAGAGCACAATCATTGGGTGTGGTATAGGGGTCATACAGTCAGGATCCCGACAGTCATTATACCGATGTCGGGATCCCGAGTGGCCGGACCCAGACAGCATGGTGAGAGCCACTAAGCCCCTTGCGGGATCGCTGCACTTGCCACGCTGTGGCGAAAATAGCAGGTGGCTGTCAGAAACCCGGCTGTCGGTGTTTTGACAGTCGGGATCCCGACGTCGGGACCCTGTCTGGCACCCCAATGTTTTGTTTTGTTATCATCGTGTTTTGGTTTTGACAAAACCACCATCAATTGTTTTGGTTCAGATTTGGCTTTTGGTTGGATTTTGAATTCAAATCATTTAAAATTGCTAAACACTGATTAAAAAAAATGGATCAATTGATAAAAACAGCTAAAATCATGTCATTTGGACCTATTTACAGTAAATCCAAAACCCGAGTTTGGTTTTTCAAATCCAAGTTCTGAATTGACAACAAACCTGGGCTGGGACTCAGGTTCAGTTCAGGTGTGCTTGTATTTCAAGAAAATGAACAGCAAACATCTCTTATAATGATACCCTGTAAAATGTAAACATGGTTGATGGATGCCTTAAAGATTGAATAAATCCCATATTATATTCCAAATATATAATTATCTACAGATCATGTGCTACTAAAGGTGAAGTACAGTAAATTGAAATCTGGTGGGCAACTGCTTGATGTCCAGGGCTGTGAATTCTACCAGCAGCTCTATGAACATCTAATTATGATTGGGCTTATACCCTATTCCAGGTGTCCTCAAACTATATTGCTCTGGGATCCCATTAGACAATAAAAAGTATTACGGGACCACAGCAACTGAATGCAGAAGGTCATCACGTCACATGTGTAGTCAGCAGACAGCACATACATGGCAGCATTGTGGAGGCACAACATGATGGGAGGAGTCTGAAATAACAGACAATTCAACAGATCTTTCAGGCTCCTTGAATCACTGACGGAGATTAGAAAACTCCTCAGCCTGATAGTCAGCAACATGGAGTCGCGACCCGATGCTGACAAGGTTGGGACCCACTTTGGGGTCAGGACCCACAGTTTGAAACCTGCTGCCCTATTCCATTAAAGCAAATAACTAAAATGGTAAGGTGAGATCCACTTTCTTATGGTGTGTACACATGGGTACACTCAGCATGAAAATTTGACTACATAGTCAAAATCGCATGCAGATTGCATACAGATCACATGCAGATTGCACAGGTTTTTTACCTTGTGATCCTGATGGGCGCTCCCGTGACAGCACAAATCAAAACCCAGATAGACAGGGCAGCAATGACTATATAGTGCAGATCTGCACTATATCATCCAAATTGCATGCATGTCAGGTGGCTTGCCATGCGATTCGATCCCAATGCGATCTGATGGCATCGGGATCGAATAGCAAGCCTAATTGATCGTGTGTACATACCATAAAACTTTGGAAAACATTTTGTCTTTCTGCAAGTAGCAAAGTGCTGATAAATGACCAGAATCTACCCAGATGATAAACAAATATCTTTATTTGAATCATGACCTTCTAACTTTTTGTAATTTGTCTTCTCTCGTCAACATGTGGCCAGGCAAATTGGCCACACAATTAACAATTTTACTAGCATGATAAATGGCCCTATGGGGCTGATTCAGAGTTGGATGTTGCTGATTCCGCTATTGTTCCGATATTGAATCCTTTGATAAAGCTACCAGGAGTAGTAAAACGCGTAAGGAGGACATTGCCACTGTCCCCCAACCCAGTGTTCCTAGATCACAGACCACACTAAACTTAGTTGGAGCTGTTATCACTTACCAACTTTGTTTAAAATGCTACCCATCTGCTGTCATTGGAGGTTTGAGGACTTACCATCATACAAAGGAACTGCGGTAGGAGTTGGTTATTTGTGCCACCTTGGGCCACTCCTGGCAAAATCTTCATCTCTTTTTATTCTCCATCCGGATGACCATTTGGGAATTCAACATACCATCTATGGGCTCATAAACACGGTCTCTTCAGGACACTCTGAATTCTACGGTTTGTGGGGACTCATTAATTTTAAATTCATCATTATATTTTAATTTCCTTTCATGCTAGCTATTTAGTCAATTTTAGTGTACTTAATAAATACTATTGTGATAAATTAACCAGTCTTTAATTATTTTAGCACTGCTTATTTTTGTGTTTTTCAGATTCCGCTATTGCACCCACTTTCAGTGTCTCTATACGGTGTATATACGGTGCTGGCGGTTCTGTACACACCACTATCATATGCCACCATTGTGTGTACCATCCACACTTACAGGTGCAATTATAGATGCTATTTTTCTGTCTGAATATGACTTCAACTGTGCATTTTAGAGCACAGCTACTTTAACTGACACACCCACAACACTCCCATAACATGCACACGTGATGGCGTTTTTTGCATTTGCCTTCGGCCACTGCCCAGGAACACCTATAGATTTCCCTTTCTATTCCATCTGAGTCATTGGCAATGGTGCATATACTTAGGGGATTAGTTTCACTTGCACAGTAGCAAATAATTTGCTACGTGAACATCAACTATGTGTGTGCTCTGTGAGTGCCCCTGAAAGAGGCTCTAAGTGTAATTACTGTTATGTGAGTGAAGCTTAGACTCTAGGATTCAATTAGCATTGTTTTTTTCAAGAAGCATAACAATGCACATTGTTTACTTTTTATTCTACTTATGGCAGCATAATTAGTAATAAAAGGAACCTGAGTGATGTGTGCAGACATAGTGGTTTTCCAGACCTTGCACATTCTACCCGATGTAGGGGCGGCAAGTTGGCAACATAGTGGTGGGGGAGCTAGTGGGAAAACACAATAGACAATATGGCCGATATTTATTTCTTATCTGAGTCAGAATGATATATCAGGCAATATATTGTAGCTTTAGTCTTTATACATCGCCAGAGATGGTGAGATAAAAGTTGAGTGTAACACTTAAATGCATAAATAAAAATTGCATAATAAACATAACACAGTGTTAAAATCTAAAAATACATGGGTACATGGGAAACCCCTGTTGGGCCCCACTGGTTGGGGCCCACCTCCTCTTGGGAACAGATTTCAGTAAGGGGCCCAACCAATGCACTAACTAATGGTTAGGCAACCGAAGATGGTAGCTTGCCACTCCCCACTCTGGAGAATAACCACACCCCTAAACATGGGTTCCTTAAAGTACATTCCCCTGGGGGGGCTTCTTTTTCCAGTCTGACATAGTCTGGAATGCATGTTGGTATTGGAGAGTTCATACAAATAAAAGTCAGACTGACTGGTCAGAAATACTTATGGCCAACAGTAATGCATGCTGTAGTTTTATATACCTTACATTTCAAATCAGTATGGGACTTTACTTAGTGTTAGAGAAAATCACTGATGAGTCCCCTTTTCATGTCGACGATTGGCCTGACCCAGTTTATTAGCATACAATTTCAAGAAATTGGTAGAAGACTGTGGGCCTTATTCTGGTTGGAGCGGCCGGGCCGTACGCGGACGTCCCGGTGTTTTTTATGATCTGCGCATGCGTACATTCGCTAATGCGCAGGCGCGACCACTCCACAACGCTTACGGACGGGTCTCTACGTGCGAAAAAACCTATACGCGAGTGTACGGGCATTGGGGGCGGCATAGGGGCGTGATGAGGGGAGCGGCCGAAATAATGAGGGAAAATGGGCGTAAATATAGGCGTACACGGGGGTGTGCACCAAAAATGAGCGGTGCTACTACCGCACGATCGCCTACAGCACCGTTCATTTCGGACACAAAACAGGCGGCCGCCAACCGCCATCTCAAACCACCCCTACAGATACCGCATGCCAGCGTGGGCCTGGGTTTGCTAATTTACGCTGCTTACTACCAAACACATACACCTGAATGTAATAACCAATGCTGCAGTCTATTAAGTCCAAACCATGATTTCACTACCTGCAAGCCACACACAGCACTCAAACACATTGGAAGCTTATCTTTCCATACTTCTCTACATTTAAAGGTTTGTTTAATTTAAGGTAAGAATCTTTTTAAGACCTGCTTATATATGCTAAGGTAGGTATTTGTTAAACAGTTAGACACATTCACTACGTGCTTTCATAGACTTTACACAGTAGCACACTCAATCGACACAAGTCGACATGTGTCAACGTGTTCACTCTAATACAAACATAGGTTTTGTATTTATGATACAATAACATAAACCACATCTAACACCTACAAAGGATGTTTCAGCAATGTTTTAAGCCCATGCCCACTATTTTGCACATTAATTAATTCAATCAATTAATTAATTTTCATAATTATAGTTGAAAGGCAAGATTTGCAGGTCCATATATGTGAAGGGTATGTCAGCGTACACGGACGTACGCTCACTCTCACGAGCGGTGACATAAGCTGACTTTTCTATTGAAAACTATAGGGACCCGTCCGTGCAAGCTGGCGTACGCTCAGATAGCCGCAAGAAGTCGGTGGGAAGACGGACGAGAGACGTCCGTAAACGGTGGTGTACGCTCAATTGTACGCCAGTTGTCGGAGTGTAAGGGCTGGCCCGTCCGTGTACGTTGGCGTACGCACATTTGTACGCCACTCCCCTTCGGCGTTGTTTCTGCCCGTACGTATGCGGCTGAGTTGTGGGTGGATTTAACCCCAACGGCCGCGTGCGGATAGCGTACGTTATTAGCGAACGTACGCACGTTTGGCCGCTCCGATCAGAATAAGGCCCTATATGAGCTAGGTCAAAGGTCTCCAGATAGGACCTGTCATTTCAAAGAAAAATGGATAATGTTTGCTGTTAATAATTTGTATTTATACTTTATGTACATGGTGTAATTAAAATCAGAAAAACTTAAAATTAGTGTCTGATTCAGAGAACAACACTGATCACTCAGCAGCTGCAGGTTGTGATTTCTACTCTTGATTCCATTGTTAGAATGACCCTTTAACTTTTTCTTTTTTGCACTACTAAACTTGTAAGGTGACTGTTCCCATACAATCCCCATTTTACATGAGGCTTTACTAAAGTAGGTAGGTTAAATGGGCAAACATCACATGGGTCTATTCATGATCCATTGAAAAGTATGGAGAAGTGACCTGAAGGAAGGTATTTTTTGGTCAGGGCAATAAAGGTTTTTGCTAGAGGAGGTGATGTTGGCAAACACAATTAATACATTTAAGAAAGGGTTAGATAAATACCTAATGGATAAAACATTCAGGGTTCTAACGGTCACATTATGGTTTACAAGGGAGAGCAGTGGGCAACACAATGGCGGCATAATCATTAATTAGTCTAATTTGGAAGGAAAGTAAATTATCTCAGTGGGGATATCGCATCAGACCTAACTCTTTTAAAAACAGGTTGAACTTGATAGATTGTCTTTATTCAATCTTACTTACTATGTTACCACAATATGTTACTACGTGAAGTTGTTCTCGGCAACCAATCAGCTTTGAGGTAACATTTATCAACTGCATTCTATAAATTATACATAGAAGTTGATTGGTTGCCATGGGTAATTTTTCCACTGGCACACTTCTCCACTCTTTTCAATGGTTTATGAAGTGGAACTATCATTGCTGCAACAGGTGCCCCAGAGGATTAAGAGGCCCGCTGCTGCCACCTACTGCTGTGTGGCATATTATGAACTTGGGTTGGGGTGGAAGAGGGGGGTGAAAGTCTATTTTTGCACCTGAGACAACCTCTCACATGTTCATCCACTGATACCTGTAAATTGTAAACTCTCAGAAGCTGAGCCCTTTCTCCCCTCTACCACCTGCACCTTTTCCATCCATCTCCTAAGTTATTGGATGTATGATTTTTCATCTACTGTAAGCTATCTTACCAACTGTCCTGTGCTACAGAGTTTTGTGGTGTGTTATAATTAAACCAATATGAAATCGATAATACAAACGATCATTAGCTTAGGTTTCCTATAATGAGAAACTGAGAATATTATTTGCACACTTACAGTACGTGCATTGGGGGGATTTCACATTGAGCTGAAGTTATCCAAACTCGGACAACCCCATTAATTACCAAGCAGCTGCCTGCAAAAAGTATCCATAAAGAGTTTTTGCATGGGGTGTCCTAAACAGGAGTGTTTTTATTGCTTTTATTCTGTCATGATGAATTAACAGTTATGACTTTGCTTTGTTAGCTTAGGTGAAAATCAAATGAAAGCCAGCAGGAGTTCCCGGGGTGCATTGTCTGATAGTGTGGAAATGCTGTGCCGATGACAGATCATACTGTTTTTATTAAGAAAAAGAACACTGACTTTACTTTGCTTTTTGACCTCAGTGCGTTACTGTCAAGGTGATTTTATTTGTACAAATTTTCCTTCTGCGGGCCTCCTCTATGATCCGCCATAAAACGTAAGACAAATTCCTTTCATCTGTATATGATTACGGCAGGTTCAGTTACTCCTATTCATGAGTGCTTAAGAGATGGTTCTCTCCTTGGTCTGCAAAGAAATAAATGTATTAGCATTTCTTCCTGACAGAAGAACCATGTATTGCTATTATGATAGTTTGTTTCAGCTACATTTTTAAGAACATACAGATGTTATATGCAGCATTTCTTAAAAAAATACAACGTCCTACAATTATTGGAGAGATTGGTCAGTGACATAATACGGCATACCTTTTTTAATTTATTTTGAACTGCAACATATATGTATAACCTCACAGTAAAATACTTTAATATATAAGTACATATATAAAATAACAATAAAGGATGGAATACACATGAGAGGTTAGCCCAACGGAGATTGTAATCTTGACATCTATATAATAATTGTGTAAGACTTGTTCAGTCTTATCAATGCGCATGGGGACTTACCCCAATGGCTCCCACTGCGATGACTGAGTTAGTAGTGGAGGACCAGCTACAAGGTAAGTATGGGAGTAGGTCAGGGTGGCGGGGAATGAGGTGGATGGGATGGTCAATGTGGAAGGTGAGGTTAAGCAGTGGGCTGATACCATAGTCTAGTATTCAAGTTAATTATAGAGATGGAGCAATCACTTCTAGATTAAAGATGGTTACCACCCCCAAACGTCTCAAGCTACTTGCGTATGGGCAGCAAAAAAAGTTGCTGAATTTCATGGCAGTGGTCTTGTTCATCTTTTTCCATGTTTATTACTTCCTCACTACAGACAGCAGAAGACCTCCCAAATTCACAGGACAATGTTATGATGGATTGACCAGTGGAAAAAAGCTGCAAACACAACAAAGCTATGTTGTGTACCACCACAACAAATTTGGACACATCTGCCTCATGCCATAAAATGTGCTAAAATACAAATGAAATAAATAACTAAATAATTAAACAATTAAAATAGTATGGTGGTGAAAGAAAAATTGGCAATTAGAAGTACTAGAGATTACCATCCACCAGGCTCCAAAGGGGGCTGCAGTTCAGATCAAAATTTAAATAGGAGAGCAACACTATCTGCTAGTGAGTCAGTTTCAAAAACAAATAGGGGAGGCACAGCAACTGCCACCAACCACCATTCCAAACGGTCTCACTGACAGTTGGTGTATCTCCCTTATTCGAATTTTGGACTGTGCTGCAGCTCAACCTCTGGAGCCATCACAGGATGGCTCCAGGGAATATACTGGGGCTTTAAAACAGCTTTTGCACTGTACTCTGTGGTGCATATGCACAAAACAAGGGACCACGCCACAGGTCACATGTCCATTCTAATCTGTATGCTAGTGGTTTTACCAAGGTACACATTTTTTTATTTTGTATGTGTATGTGTGTGTACATGTGCCCCCAATGTTGATAGAAATCTCTTTTGTCTAGAACCTTTAAGCTGGAATGAATGAGACAGGTTAAATTAGTATAAACACAAATTAGTATAAACACAAATTAGTATAAACAACCAGTGATGTAATTATGGCGTTGTTGTCTAGTAATTGCCTATGGTCAATACTTAATTCAGCCCCTCCTTAAAGGTTATAACAGACAAACAGACAAACTAAATTCCATAGGAGCATATTTATCAACATTATTTTTGCCAAAATAATGTGGAAAGGGGTGTTTTCACTTACATTGTTTAAGATTCATTAAATGTATTTAAAGGCTCATTTTTTATTTTTAGTAAGTAGATTGCATTTTCCATACTTTAATGGAAAATGCAATCTGGAACTTACTAAAAAGAATTGAAAAATAAATACAGCCCTAATAATAAATACATTGCAAGAGTCGGCAAAGGTCCTGGTCCTGGGAAGGACAACACAGACCCTGGGCCTTATTCTAGTTCACTCTTAGAGGCAAATTCCTTCTCAGATGGACAAAACCATGTGCACTGCAGGGGGCAGATGTAACAGGTAATCCGGCTGTTAGGCACATGTGGGGGGCGGACAGCTGACATAGCCGGATGCCAGCTGTCCGCCCATATCCCTGCTTTCACACAGAAAAATGTCAGAGTGTTCTGGAGCACTCGGGGCTGCCTGACCGCTCGGTCCATCATTCGATGGTCGGCGACCATCAGAGAATGGGGGAGGTTCCCACAGACGAGGGAGGTGTTCACATGAAACTCGCTGTCCATTCGCTTGGCATCTTACCACATTTGGATGGCGTGAGCTTTATATACGGTAGGCGGGGCGGGCTAAAAACACTCAGTGCCCATACGAAATACGCATCCATCTGATTCAACCAGAATAAGGCTGTTGTGAACAGTCTGCAAAGCTCTGAGTCTTATTCATAGCTGTGCTGCCCTGCATTTGTCTATCAAATGTGATAGACAAATGCAGGCTACTACCTGAAAACAGTGAACATGAAAAGGACATTTCTAAACCCAAATTTATTTGAGAATTGTATGACAAACAAATTTGCGGTCACCAAACTGATAAACTTTAATAAAATTCTTCAAACATTTCATGGACAACAATATATGTGTCAAGCCAGCCATGTACACTATAGTGAATACAGTTTTACAGTACTTGTAACAATCATATTAGATGCAGTGGCCTTTTTATAATTGGTGCAGTGAGACCAGTGTACATGGGCCCCTGAGTCCCAGTGGGGCCCACACCACACACACTGGACCCATTTTTCAATACTTACCCTCCGCAGTACAGCAAAGGCATCAGCAGCGCTGTGGGATTCGCCTGAAAATTGCCACTGTGCCATTATTCCAGAGATCTGCTCATTGGAAGACAGACTGGAGACTTGGGCTGATAACTGGAAAATGAAATTCAATGTAGACAAATGTAAGGTCACTGGAACAGAAACCAGTGCAATACATATAAACTAAATGGGGTAGATTTAGGTCAATCACTAGGGAACTAGAGAAAAATGTAGGAGCACAAACAAACAATAAACTTAGCTGTAGTACTAACTGTCAAGTAGCAGCAGCAAAAGCAAACAGGATTATTGCCTGCATAGAAAAAGGTATAGAGGCTAGGGATGACACCCCTGTATAAGGCGTTAGTACGGCCACACCTGGAATTCAGGGGTAGATTTATTAAGCTCGGTGAAGTGATAAAGTGTCCGGTTTTTATCACCAGCCAATCAGCTCATACCTGTCATTTTTCAAACTGAGCCTGTAACTTCGCAGTTAGGAGCTGATTGGCCAGTGATAAAAACCAGACACTTTATCACTTCACCGAGCTTAATAAATCTGCTCCTGTGTATCTAGATCTGGGCACCTCACCTAAAAAAGATATTATGGAACTAAGGAGGCCCCCGAGAAGGGCAACCAAATTGATTAAGGGTTTGGAGGCATTGGATTATGAGGAACAGTTAGCCAGGCTAGGAATGTTTACATTGGTAAAAAGGCGCTTAAGAGGGGACATGATTAATATCTATAAATACATCAAGGGTCAATACAGGGAACTGTCAGGTGCTCTGTTTACCATGTGGTCTATGGACACACAGCCATCCCCTAAGGCTGGAGGAAAGGAGATTTCACACGCAACGGAGGAAAGGGTTCTTCACACTTAGGGCAGTTAAAAGGTTGTTATAGCTGATTCACTTAATATATTTAAGAAAGGGGTGGACCAAATTTTAGCAGAGAAAGACATCTGAGGATATACATATTCATTATAATGCATAGTGGGAGGTCCAGTAGGGTAAATATCAGCCAAGGGCTCAGGGAATGCTGGAGATGGGATACTATAGTATAATTTTATAAATAGTTTGAACTCAATGGATCTTCTTTTAAACCTCACAAACCATGTTATTAAGAACTGCATCTTGTATAGATTGAAACAAAATATGGTAAAAATACTCCAAAAATACTCCAAAATTTTTAAAGAATTATGCCCCCCAAATTAATGTACTTGTGCAAGGTGCAACGTAATATAGATGTCATCTGCCCACATTTGCATGGGGATGCCCATGAAATGCTGGGCATTCCCATGCCCCATCGCCGTGCCCACCCAGTTCCCCCCCCCCCCCCTTGTGCGGGTGACACGCCGACTGAGTAGGTCGATGAAAGCACCCGCACAAAAGCCCTGCAATGCACATATGAGAATATGCGCATATGCAGCGGCTTACCAACGGTCCCCCATGCAAACATGCGGGTCCTCAATGGAAATAGAATGACCCCCAAAATGTAGACATATGGACAAATATGCTTTATTCCTCCTGAGAAGTGATGAATGAGAAGCCTTTGCTACAGTATGTCATAAAATAAACCAAAGAATTTGTGAAAACAGATACATTATTGTTTATTCTGCAAATATATTCAAAAATGGTCTGGACAGACTTGTTGGTACAGTACGCTTTAGAAAAAGATAAAAAACAAATGGATTATAGTGATATTTTAACTTGAATTAACATTACAAATGGCTTCAATTTTCTAATCAGTTATTTAGCCTAATCAAATGGAGAAAAGCAGACACACTGCAGTTTAGAATCATTGTGGTCACCATGTTGAACATAGACCAGAAAAAGTAGACAGTTGTCCATGGAGATCAGAAAGAAACTTATAGACAAGCATGATAAAGGTAAAGGCTATAAGACCATGTTCAAGCAGCTTGAAGTTCTTGACACTATACTTTCAAATGTCATGAATAAGTTTAAAGTCCATGGGACTGTATTCTACCATGATGGATGTGACCGAAAGAAGAAAATTAATGACATACGTACAGTATTAAACAGAAGAATAGTGAGAATGGCAAAAAAGAGCCAATGCAAACTTCCAAACAGGTATAAGAGGAAACCAAAAGTCAAGGTATGTCAGTGTTTAATTGCACCATCAGACACTTTTTGATTTGCAATGGTTTCCATCGAAGAAAACCCAGATGGACTCCATCTTTGAAAAAAAAAAAAAAACCAAGCTGGAATTTTCTAAAATGCATAGTTGGCCTAATTCAGCAGCAGGTGCAGTTTTTCTAAAATAGAAAAACTGCAATTACAGTCTCTTGTATGCTGGTTGCCACCAGGCACAAGGCAAGGTTGCCCAGCATGCAAAGTGCTTCTCAGCAAAGCGATCGCAATTCAATTTCAATTGCATTGCAGATCCAGGCATTAAAGGTTGGTCCATGCCTTTGAAGTCTGGCTGCAAAGGCAGGCACACTGCTGCCATACTGTATGTCACACAGCTGCCACCAAAATGGTCCAGAAATTCCTGTGTTGTCCAGACTGCCCTCCATAAACTCCATGTCGCCACCCTGTGGTTAGCCCCTGCTGTCCATCAAACTGCAATCACATCCTCCGGGGATGTGTTGGAGTTTTGACACTTTCCGATTGCATGCTGAAGGTGCTGCGCATGCGCATAAGTGCAAAATCAACAGATTGCAATTTTCGCACTTCTGTGGCCCAGGCCTTATTCACACATGATTACAAATCACATTTTTTTCTCAAATGGACGAAACCATGCTGCGCTGTATGTGGGGCAAGTGTAATGTGCAGAGAGCTTTAGATTTGTGTGAGGTGTGGTCAAACTGAAATCTAAATTGCAGTGTAAAAATAAAGCAGCTAGTATTTACCATGCACATAAAAAAATAACTCACCCAAATCTAACTCTCTCTGCACATATTATATTTGTCACACCTGCAGTGCAGTCCATTTGAGAAAAACTATGCATTACTGTACAATCAGGTCTGAATTATGAAAAATTGGCAATTTTTCACCAGTTTTTTGGCAAATTCGATTTGCTCTATTCAATCCTAACGGTGATTTTTTGCCTGGGAAAAAAAATGCAGCTTTAGCTAAAACCGCCTGGATTGGTGAAATAGCTGTGAATTCACATATTTTGGTGAATTCGCAGCCATTTTTGCTGCCGCTTTCTCCCATCCCGACTTAAAAAATGGGTGAAAACACCAATGATTGAATACTAATTGGTGTATTACTGTCAATTTTCACCTGGTCAGGGAATTCAGCCATATTGAATACCCCCCTAAATAGGACACACTGAAATATCAAGACTACAGTATCAAGGCATTTTGGAGTGAAACATACTGCCAGTGTCAGAAAGTTTTATTTGAAAGTTACCCACTTATGTGAGGTGATTGTCTGTGGTTTTATTCCAGTGAAACAGTTGTGTGACACCGTTCACTAATTTGAACTTTTTTTTCTTCGTGAGCACCTTGGTTGGAAATGAAAGGATTGCTAAGCCATATTGCAGAAGGCATATCTTCTGGATTGCAGAAGGCATATTTTCTGAGGTGCAAAAGTCTCATTGGCCCTTATTCTGGTTGGTGCGGTAATGTCCGCGTGCGGTCGGTCCGCCGATGATTTGTGTCTGCGCATGTGCAGAGGCATCTCTGCGCATGTGCGAACGGGACGCACGTCCAAATTCCGCATGAAATGTGTACACTACGAACAGGGGGTGGAGAGGGGCGTGAAGGGCTGTTTGGGCTCATTACCATATGTTTACACCCCACGTTTCATGGGCGTTCCCATGAAAACGCTGGGCGTACGTATGGTAATGCGGTCGTGACGCACGTGTAGGGGGCGGACATATGACATTGCCGGATGTCAGCTGCCCGCCCAGATCCCTGCTTTTGCACAGAGAAATGCCTGTGTGGTCTGAGGTTGCGGGAGCTGCCTGACCACTCGGTCCTGCATTCGATGGTCTGCGACCATCGAATGATGGGGGAGGTTCCCTGAGATGGAGGTGTATTCATGAGAAATACACTTGCGGTCCGTTCGGCCAGCTTCTTACCGCGTACGGACGGAGTGAGTGATCCGTACGAAAGGCGGGGTTTAGGACGCACGGTCCTGGCCGCATTTTTGGCTCCGTCGGCACAGACCAGAATAAGGCCCATTGAGAGCTAAAGAAATCACTTGATTGTAGTTACGGCTACTAAAATAGTAGTTACTGCCACTAAAATATTTGGGTAAGTGTGCCATAATTTTTTTTACATTCCATTGTATTTAATTAATTATATAAAATCTTATTTGGAATAAAAAATATAATACAAAGTTCTGATTTCTATTACTTATGGAATAAACAGTGCCAATTGTTTTTGTCACTCAAGTTTTTTTTAGCAAAAATGTGTGTTTCTTCTTTTTGTATGGAATTGAACCAACAAACTTGTCTACGTCTGTTTGACTGACACGTGTCTAATTAGGGCACCATCTTTAACCTCTAAAAATATTTAACCTTTCTCAGGTTGCTTTAAGAAAACAAATTCTACTAATGATTTTTAGAGATTATTTATTTCATAGTGCTAATTAGTATTTTAACTAATGTTAGAAAACACATAAGCACATACTTTTTACATTGCAGCTTAGTAAATAAACTCAGTGTCATACTGTAAGCTTTTTTAACCCTTTGAGTGCCAAGTGAATTTTTGAAAATACTATAGGTGTAAAAATTTCCAAGCAAATATTTGTACTCCTCATAATGACCTGTAATGTTTACCTTATATAGGAGATATAGGGGGATATTCAGAATGGAAGTGAAAGCTCGTCAGAACGGACCCCACTTTAAAAGCAGTCGTGCCCATTTTGAGGAAAACGGCTGTGAATTGTTGAGATCACGGCTAGATCTCTACAATCCACGGGTGTTACACAGACACGCCCCCTTTTTGCTGATTGGCAGCGGGGACAATGAAACCCGCCTGCCAATAAACTGGCAAGTGGGACGAAAACGGGGCAGGGACCCGACTGTCAGGACGTATTGACAGGTGGGACCTGGGATAAAATACCACCCATAATATTTTTTTCCCCACAACATTTTTTATTTGCATTTATATAACAAATGTGACGGACACTGGCATTTGTACCGGATATTTTCAACATCTCTCACAGAAAGGTTGACACTCAAAGGGTTAAGCCTGGCATGGCCATAAAATAGGGTAAACCCCCTATAATCTGGAATCGAACCTGAATGATGTACAACACAATAACTGTATGGATTGGAATGTATCCAACTAAAGGAACCAGACTAAATGAAATTGTCAGTTGTTCTGTATGTAATACCATAAATTAGAATTGGAGAAGCCCATTGTTAACCACAGAGATTTTTGTTAACGGAAGAATAATAAGTATAACCAGTTGTCATTCTGAAAAAGACATCCATCATCTGTGAAGCAGCAGAGACAACCTTCCTATCACATTTAAGGACCCATATTCACTTTAGACTCTATTAGGCTACTTGGAGAAATGAGAATATTAAAGTAACCCTTTGGCTGTAAATCAGCATTGCTGCAGTGCTTCCATGTACTATGTATAGGAAGTAAGTCTGGGTTGTGAGTGTGATCTAAATGTCCAGTGCAAAGTGTAAGAACAAGGGCTTCCCACTTCATGTATTCCAGATGGCATTAAGGCAGAGATAAAGCATTCCCACAAGGCACAGTTCGCGCTATGTGCTACAGAAGAACTGCAGTTGAACTCACTACTAAATAACCATGTCATGCCTGATGTGTGTGTGACCTTTAGGAGTCTCGGAAAACTTTATAGAGTTGATGTGTTGTTTGTTTAGTGAGGTTTGTAGGCTTCTGTTTCAAGAACTTTATTGATGTTATAGGTAACACAATCAGTATCAAAAATAAAATAATAATGTACTTTTTTTGTTTCATGGTGAGTTCACCTTAATATAGTATATATTAAATATTTCCTTCAACAAGCAAATATGGTTTTTAATATATCTTCTGACAAATCGAAAGGTAGTTGAGTATGGCAAAAAGGTAATCATGAATGTTTGCTACATTTATCTATTGATGTTTCTATAAATATAAGTGGTAATTTATTATATTTAAGTTAGTATATTTTAAAAATCTTTTACAGTTTTATTAAGTATATAAAGGCCATTGGTTACACCAGTAATGCCTTTAATGACCTTGATATTTATGGATATAGTAATAATAATAATAACAACAATAATTACATGTATTTGCCTGCAGTATTAGTCATTGATTTACGGTGTCACCCTTTATATATCGATAAAAATTATTAGCAAGTAATATACTGTATAGTTGTGTACCCTCCTGCATACTGTAGTAGACTCCCAGAACTAATAGCAATCTCCCTGACTCCTTGAATAGTCTAGAAATCTCCCTGATTTCGCCTAACCCATATTATGCAGCTGTTACATTTTTTTGGGGGAAAAAATAAATCACAGATATATACATTAAAATGGAATCATCAGTGCCATTTACCTGCATTGGTTATAAATGATCCCTATGGCTACATGAATTTTAAATAAGCTTTCTCATTTTCACCTATTTAGGACCCCTTGTAAAACACAATACATGAACAAGCCCTGACATGTATCAGCATATTTTCTTCAACAAGTATAATAGATCTTTTTCAGTCTCCTGGATCATGTGACATACTCTTTTGAGGTAGTCAACTGCAGCCCTGGAAGAGTGGGCACCCTTCCTGCATTCTGCTAGTGAAGTGGGCAGAGTGGGGAGTTTTCCAGAAGTTTGGTGGAGGAGGCGGGCCTAATGACATGGTTCTATGCTTCATTTGTCATTTTAGCCCTGCCTCTATGCAAAATGTCAAATCGCTGAATATTTCCTGCATAGGGGTGGGGCTTGATGATGCACTTAGGGCAGTCCTGCCCCTGTTGCCTCCCACCTACTTCTCCTCGCCACTCATCTCCTGGAGAGGAAAACATAAAAGTAGGTAAGTATGCTTTGGGTCTCATCTACATTTGGATGTACAATAAGTAATTTTATCATATGCCTCTCATCAATGCATATAGGTGTCACCTTCACAATCTTCTTGAAATGCTTTTTTAAAAGTAGACAGTTATGATATCCTGCTCACTGGGCAAGAAGTTTGGTTTCATCTGCTGGGGGTAGTACAGACAGTGTAATGGTTAACATTACTGCCTCGCAGCACTGAGGTCATGGGTTCAATTCCTGCCATGGCGCTAACTGTGCAGAGTTTGTATATTCTCCCTGGGCTGTACTTGCATGGGTTTGCTCCCAAATTCCCAAAATATACTGGTACAGTAGGTTAATTTGCTTCAAACAAAATTAACCCTAGACTGAATGTGTGTGCGTGTACATGTGGTAGGGAATATAGATAGTAAGCTCCACTGGGGCAGGGACAAGTAAATGTTCAAATATTCTATGTAAAGTGCTGCAGAATATGTGTGCGCTATATAAATAACTGGTAATAAATAAATCTGCTGAATGGTTTCTGGCTATAGGCATCTCTGAAAACTCATGAGCATGCTGCTACAAATATTGTATTGGCAGACTGAAGATTTTTACTTTATATTGAGTTTTCTTCTGTCCTAGAGTGGCTCAATTATTATTTAATCAAAGGATAGTGAACCTTCAAATTGTAGACTGCTTATTCTCTACCATCATTGTAATAAAACCATCTTATTAGTACAAACCTGAGGTCTATTTATAATGGATGCACACAGACCCCTGGGCCAAGAGGGGGGCCACGCCGCACTCCCTTCACCCATATAATTATATTTACCCCTCCAAAGTCCACTGCAAACAAACCCTACAGTTAAAAATCACCAGGAGTAAGGTGGCCATTTTTATTGTGATTTTCATGTGCGCAGTAGAGATGTCCCTAGAAAAAAGGTGCAGGCACCATTCTCCCGGAGACCTGTGCATGCACAAAGCCAGAGTCTCCTGCACTTCCAGAGAGTAAATAAGCCAGATCAGATCCTGCACACAAACCTTTTCCTCTATGAAACTGCCCCCAACTGGGCAGGACATATGTTATTTTCAAAGACCGCTTTTACAGGCAAGGAGTCCCGTAACAGTTATTATAAGCTACCATGTTATGCAAAATGGAAGCAGCTCTTCCAGGGGTACAGATTTCATCACCCCTATTTACATTATTTATTCTTGAACTATTTGTGATGTCTAACATTTCCTTGCTTGGTTTGGAAAATTACTTCAAACTATTTATCTGTTCAGTAGAAATGAAGCAGTCCTAGTACATGCTGTACTTATACCCTGAGTTTATCTACTTCTGCAATTTTAGTTGAAGTGCAGACAAATTATTTTTCAGATAAATTCAGAACTTGTGAAGCTCTTAAACCATTTGTCTGGTAAAATGGCCCTGTAATGTCTTTATTATTTGTGTTGCAGGCACTGCACTACTGTACTCCAATAACGTGACTGTTTTGGAATTGTCTTTAGTAAATGCAGGTCTTTATGTACAAAGGATGATTCAAGAGGAGAGTAAGGAGATAAGACAAATAAAAGTTGTTGCTTAATATTGGTAGCCAAGAGCCAGAAAGGTAGAGGATTGTTGTCCTGCTTTAACCTAGCCAACACTCTACAATGCAGCCTGTGTACAAAAAAATTCAGTCTTTGATGTGGCAATCCAGCCTCTCTGAGCCATGCAACCTTGTGTATGCAAGACACTATTGAGGATATCTTCATCAGGACAACCACCACAGCCACAGGAATTTCCATAAGAAAGGGACTCAAGTATATATTATAAAGTTTCAGGTATGGGCTATAAGGTCAACAGTAATTAGGGCAAAAGACAATAGGTTGACCACTATCGGAAGGATAATAGCAATACTGATTCCAGTACAGAACATGAAATGTTGGGTCTCCAGCCTATGGGTCGAAAGTGATTAGGTCAACAGTCAATAGCTTGACCACTATTGGCAATACAGGCAATAGGTTGACACACGAAAAAGGTCAACATGGTCTAGGTTGACTTTAACAAAAGTTTGACATGGAAATGGTTGACAGGAAAAAGTAGACTTGGGTTTTTCTTTTTTTGGGGTATCTTTGCCTACATCAGTTGGCATGGACAACGTATAAGTGTTTTGCATCCCCTTGCACGGCGAGCATTCTTCGGGCACAGTGCCTCGATGCTCTTGGCATACTATTATATTCCCTAATTATGTCCACTTGGATCATGAAGTAAGAACATGTCAGTTTAAAAAAAAAACTAATTTTTACCTTTTCCTGTGTCACCCATTTAAATGTCAACCTTTTGCTTGTGTCAACATTTTGTAAATGTTGACCTAGACCTTGTCGACCTAGACCATGCCAACCTCTTTCATGTGTTGACCTATAGTCGACCTGTCGACCAATAGTGGTTGACCTATTGACTGTCTAACTAATCACTGTCTACCCATAGTTTCTTGTTCTTTACTGGAATCAGTAATGCTATTATTATTGTCTTTAGGAACTGGTTGTGCTCTTTAAGAGGATCATAAGATCAATATAATTGGGTTTAAAATTGCTGTAAGTCAAATTAATATGTGGACAATTTTATGACTATTTTATTATATTTGTACTTGTACTATATAGGTACACTTACAATTGTATGTTAGGTTGATAATAAAAATGGTTGTTATCATTACCATATCAGTGCATTTCTGAGTGGTTTTAATTATGTTAGTTGGTCTACAACACGGTTTAGTTTTGTTTACTAGATGGCCCTCAAGAGCAAGAAAGTAGATAGCCAGAGAGTTAACTATGCAAGAGCCAAAAGTTAGAATTTAGAGACGCAATTATCCAAGAATCAAGAATCAGCTCTCTGTAAGCAAATAGCCAAGAGTCAAAACACAGGAAAGTAGTAAAAAAATTAAAAAGGCAAACAAATGCGGGTGCAGATAGAATTTGTGTAGTGTGTTAAAAAAATACTACCCATCCTGCACCAGTGGAACAGTCTCACCAGATTAAAAAGAAAAATGATCTAACAGTGAAGCATTTGAGGGTTGTAAACAAGCAGCAGAGTGAGACAGAAATAAACTAGCATAGGACCCGATACTTCTTGACTGGACTGTTTCTCCTCTAGAAAGAGTGAATGCCCATCTTCCACTACTAAATTATGATTTCTGTCTGATTTGGCGTTTGCTAAACATCCACTGTATTAGCACTGTTTAGCAGATTTTATGTCCCTAACAGACTAATCCCTTGCATTCATGGCTGCATTCTAACTTAGTTTGCATAAGCTGTGAGAGATCCACTTGTAATGCTCAACAGCATAATAATGTTCAATAACTGGAGAAGGAGAAATCCCAGGCTAGGAAGGTACAGATGTAAATGACAGAATGGGATAGTTGTGAGATTATGCAGAGAGGTGTTATGGTTCAAGCAAGGCAAATATAGTAGGAGGAATAACGTTAATCACAAATAAGAGTAATAGGATTGTCACACAATTCAGAGTAATCATAGAGGAATGGGTCTTAACCAAAATGTTTTTCAAAGCCAGCATCTAAATGAAAATATACTTAGGGCACAGACATTGCAAACAATTTCCAACAAGACAGAAATGACACAACAATGGTGAAGTTAAAGGACCTGAAATCAGAACCTCTGCTGATCTCAACATACTCATAGACCTGTAAAGCTGCCTTTCCACTCTGGTACTCTGAGACCTTGAGGACTTGAATAGTAAAGGTAACCCTCAAATTACATCTAGGCAAACAAAAGGGGAGGTAGTAGCAATAACAAAACAATGGAACATGGCTAATTGTATACACAAGAGGATAATGCAAACACAGAAGGCACAAGCCACAGGGTAGGATAAGGGGTATGACTTGGATGAAGCCAATGGAATTTTCAGGAGCTTTAATACTTTTAGGCATATCAGAGCAGGGCAGTGTATTGATAATATACACACAAGGGCTTTTAGTTGCATATTTCCAAATTGTCTGTGAGTCTGATTCACAGCTGGGTAGATATAGCATCTGCAGACAACATGGACATTACAGTGTGGAACCTAGATAGATAGGTAGATTGATATACTATTTACTGCCAATAACAAATTCATATTGCAATAGATCCAAATGAGTATATATAGATGGTGCAAACCATATTATCAAAGTGTTATTTAAAGCTAAAATATTCTACAAATGTATATAGTAATTGACCAAATATATCTTAATTTGATGGTTGTACCATATCAATATGGGTCCCAGATAATCAACCCAGATAATCGACCCAGATAATCAACCCAGACCCAGATGTATATCTCCGGTACAATTTATCTCTCAAAACTGACAAAGACCATTTATCTCTCAAAACTGTATATCTCAATGTATCTCTCAAAACTGTATATCTCCAGTACAGTTTTCTCTAGTCAGTAGAAAACTCCTCCTTGCTGAGAGGTGACCTATTGGGCGCTTGTAGAAATCTCTGTACTATTGAACCACTTGATCAGGTGATACTTTGGGTCTGTCGTGGTTTTTTCCTGTGGGATAACATGAATGTGCCTGGTACCCTTTCTGAAGGGAAAGATTTGGTATTTCAACCATCCTAAATTCCCATGAGGATTCAAGCCCCCATATATCTACACTTATTGCAGCTATAGAATTGTTTTTTCAATATGTTACAAAGTACAATCTAATTAAAGGAACCCAGTATCGGATACATAAAAGATATTCGATCCAATCCTCTAGTAGCCAACAAAAGGCTTGGCTATCCAGATCTACTCTATATTCGTTATCATTACTTTTATCTTTTCTGCCAAAACATTTTAGATAAACCCCTGAAGAAGTCCCCTTAGGGACAAAATGCATTGTGTGTACTAAATGCATATAACTGTACAACAAAAATCTTTATTGAACACCTTTTATTGAAAAATACTTTTAATAAAGAAAGAAAAACACAGATACAGACTTTTTGTGTTATTTAACATTTATGACACCAGTAGAGGTGTATAAAGGACATCCTATCTATGTCAGGGCTGTGGCCACTCAAAAGGGGGCATGTTCTTGAGCGTTGTGTACCACACCATATACAACTTCTACACATGATGCGACAAAATACTAGACCCCATTATACTTGCCCCTTATACATGATACCAAATGGAATGAGCCAGAATTCACAAAATGCCACATGGATTGAGCCAAAATTCACATAATGTTACACGGATTGAGCCAAAATTCACAATATGCTTCATAAACCGGGACATTGCACGCCAAAGGCGTGCATTTAAAATTTACACCATTATGCCCATTTACATGTTAAGCCACACACCATAATGTCCATTAAGTATTATGCCAAACACCATAATGATAATTAAAAATGATGCTACATAAATGCTGCTTATCTACATGCTCATTGCCATGTGGGATTACATGCTCGTGGTAACTGGGGGACAGCCGCCGCCAGGCAGAAGTGACAGCCATTTACAGCCAGGCAGAGAGAGGGGGGCTGCCCAGCTGTATTCAAAGCACTGCATATCCCAGCTATTTGAAATAATACCCATTTCACACCAGGAAATGCAGGGATTTACCCAGGAATATGGTCCCAGGATCATGCAGGGACATTTCCAGGTTGGCCCTTTTTACACCAGCCTAGTCCCTGTATTTTCTGGTGTGAGGGGGAGAGAACCCCCCCCCCCATCCTTTTATCAGGCTATATTGTTTAACCAGCTATATGTTTGGAACCAACTGACCCATTTACATGAGACCAGTATCATATGAAGAGCTTTTGAGTGAGCTTCGAATGAAACTGTACTGTTTGGTTACAGAGAAATCTGCCCTTTAAGAACATGAACAGACATGAAACTACATTTCAGAAATAAAAAAATTGGTTTACCTGCAATATCTCCATTGACCCATATGGACCAGTCTGGTATCCTATCAATGGCCTGGCGATTTGGGTTCTAATGAGATCAACCACAAGTGATGCCAGTGGGGGGGGGGAACTGGCAGCCGTCAGAACCAGATGGGGTCAGAATTGGTGGGTCACATGTTATCTTATGGGGAGAATGTTCCAACTTTGCCCAGCGTTATACCCGGTGTCAGAAATGACAGGGGGACATGTGCCCCCCTGAAACCACCCATGTGTATATTCATGGCATTAGAATACGTAAGGAATTTCTTCTGTACATTTAAGGTATAGTGACATAGGTATCTTTTAATCAGCCATTGCACGTAACGTATCAGTGCTGATCACCCAAGGTATTGCTAGAGGTGAAAAAGCTCTGTTAATTATGAATTTTTAATTTGGATCATTGTGCCAAAAGATGCTCTTAAGGTTATACCCCTCCTCTAATAAAAAATTATACATTTTGTTTTCTGAAAAAAGTCCTGTTAATTTTTGTAATCTTGGTCAATCGTTTCCACTGATTTCTGATGGCTTTTGGCATTTATCTTGTTTTAGTGTTTTAGGTTGTTCAATTTTTTTGGGATGCTCCTGACATTCTCAAGGAGTTGTTTATTATCCATTTTTAGACTTTGTAACCAAACTGCTAGCCTCTATTGATAAACCTTTGTCCCATCATTTTATAATACTCAATATTATTATAGTTGTTCGCTAAATATACATTTACACATACGGTGACAACAGTAAACCCTTTACCATCAATGGTGGATAGTGGAGATGTCCTCCTGGTCAGTTTTATATAATGTGAAATTGTCAATTTGTTGTCCAAACAATTGAATATAATGCCCAATTACTGTAGTATATACATGTATTCACTGGCTTTGATAGTTTAACAAGACTCTCTTAAGAGAGTTAAATCAAGAAAAAGACATCAACATCATAACAATATTCCTAAAGCAAATGATGTTGTTTGAACATATGCATACAAATATTTGCATACAATGAGGCCATGTTTGACCCCATTGTAGTGTCTGTAAACTATCTGTAAAATATCTTTCCAAACTTAAAATTATTGAGAGTCAAAAATATTTCAATAAGAACCGGTACTAATCTAG
Organism: Crinia signifera; assembly: GCF_055691185.1. NCBI lineage: Eukaryota > Metazoa > Chordata > Amphibia > Anura > Myobatrachidae > Crinia > Crinia signifera. The sequence goes on along the minus strand of NC_139217.1, from coordinate 176,826,678 downwards.
CAAGTAGACCCTGATATTGTTCATTATTATACAGGGTTTCTTTAATTAGCAATAAAATGTCTTGATAAATATGCAGGTATATGAACTTGGGACATCAAAAGTAAACATCAGTCATTGGAAAGATTAAATTATCCGCCATATTACATAACCCTGGGATATCATAGCTTTAATCCAGGTAATGCTTTCAAAATAGGCTGCAAAAATGCTCCCTAAACCTGTCAGATGTTGATTTCATGACCTCTGAACAATGTCAGGATTGTATATATCACCAGACCAATTGGGTTTGGCACCATAAGGAAATATTTGGATTTGCTATCAACAAAACTATTTACATGCCCTAACTAGATAACATCTCTTCAATATGCTGTCTAAATTCAATGGTGAGATTCCATCCATAACTGTATAAGATTTAGTGGGAGAGTGATCAAGCATAAAGATAGATAAATTGGAGAGGGATAAAGTACTCTACTAACTGTCATGTTACAGGTCCTGTTTAAAAATTACAGGAGCTGATTTTTTTTTATCTCTCTACTTTTTATCTCTCTCAAAGGGCCAGATCAAGCTTCACAAAGTGATAAAGTGGAGAGTGATAAACAGCCAGCCAATCAGCTCCTTCCTGTTAATTTTCAAACCCAGCCTGTAACATGGCAGGTAGGAGCTGATTGGCTGGCTGTTTATCACTCTCCATTTATCCCTTTGTGATGCTTGATACATCTGGCCCTAAGCTTTGATACATATTCTACTTGGTATCTCCTAGTTGTTCCACCAATTCATCTCTATAATATTCATAATTAATGACAACTATGGTTCACCCTTATAAGCAATGCATATTATAAAGTTGAGGTCCTTACTCAATGTTTTAATAGCCTGCCTCTCTTCCCAGTTACAATTGAGTTTTATTTATCCAGATGTACATTCTTGGTTTCATGATGAACTATCTTCATTGGTGCATTTTTATTGATGGGGTCAAAATGACTACTTTTATGGGAAGGGGATATTGAGACTTCGCATAGTGACCCTTTAATCATACATGCAGTTATTTTCAGTACACTTTTTCACATATCAATGTCATCACAGATAGCAAATGGCTTTTGTGATTTTGATGCTGATATTTACACTACTGTACCTCCCACTATGCATTATAATTACTGATTGTATCCTCAGATGTCTTTATCTGCCCAAAATTGATCCAACCCCTTCTTAAATATATTAAGTGAACCAGCCATCACAACCATATCTGGCAGATATTTCCAGATCTTAACTGCCCTAACTGTGAAGAACCCTTTCCTCTGTTGCGTGTGAAATCTCCATTCCTTCAGCCTTAGTGGATGGCTGTGTGTCCTGTGCATAGACCGCATGGTAAACAGAGCACAATACAGTTCTCTGTATTGGCCCTTGATGTATTTATGGATATTAATCATCTTAAGCACCTTTTTCCATTCCTAGCCTGGCTAACTGTTCCTCGTAGTCAAATGACCCTAAATGATTAGTCAATTTGTTTGCCCTTCTCTGGACCCTCTATACTGTAGATCCATAATTATATTTTAAGGTGAGGTGCCCAGAACTAAACACTGGCCTTACAAATGCTTTATACAGGGGTAATTGTCATCTTATTGTCTTTATCATTATTCTCTATAACCAATATAATACCAATATAATATTAAGTCCATAGAGCTTTTGGTTAGTATTGCTCAACAACTGCTCCAGAATGCTTCAGTAGTGCTGCCAATAATAGGCTGATCTTTTATTCTAAGATACAAGGTCTAGGTGGTTACTCCTTGTACTGGAAGGTTGCAATGCTAAGAATGTTGATTGGGTGTCGGATCAAATCTATTTCTCCAGCATATTACATAGATTTGTGTCATACTATACATACAGTACACATCACATACAGCTGGTTGTCACTTTTTCCATACTCCAGGAGCCGAGGCATACAAACCTTTTTTTTGGAGTGCTGTATTAAGAAAAGGACTTTGGACTGAGAGCCACAATTTTTTTTTCTCACAATTAGCCTGTACAGATGGAGCAGCTCTCACTAGAGTGTCTCCTGGTGATTCTATCATGTCTACCATGTCCCCTGCCCGTCCGCCAGAATGGGGCATTCGCGCATGAGACACTCGCGTTCCCCATTCTCCTGGAAGCCCTGCAGCCGTCTGTCCATCCCTGCTCATCTCCCCTGCCCGCTGCCTTCTCTGTCCGCTCCCTGCCTGTCTCCCTGAAGCGTAGACGGGCAGGGAAGCACCCTGCCACGCTCCCTACCACCTTGCTGAGTAGGACACTCGAGCAAGTGAGACGCACATGGCCCTGCCCCCGCCATCCACCAGCTCCACCAGAAACATCGCAATGGCAAGCTGGGGCCATAAATGTTGTTCTAAGAACCTTCAAACTCTGAAAATAATATCTTTATACACATTTATTGGTACTGATTGTAGGATTAAACTTACTGACTGTAATGAGATGCAGTGTCCACAATTCATAATATTGTACACAGTAGGGCCCCCGACTGATAAAATGCCTCCTAGCAGTGTACCCAATTAATAATATTGTAAACACTAATGCATGCCTTTTCATTTTCCACAGTGAGCCCTCTTAATAATGCCCCTTTATATGCCAGCTCCTATATATGTCAACCTCAGTAAACCCCTGTAGGAGCTCAGCGGCCCCTCATGCCCTTATATACTAGTACAAATCCCCCTGTTGTTACTTCTTTCTGCTTGACTCCTATGAGTCCACTGACAACTGCTCAAAACCACTGATTCTAGATATAATAACACAATACTCAAAGAAGGCAGCCATGGGGCAGACTGGAGGTAGAGTAGCAGGGAGGGTGAATCTGGCAGTGAAGTTGTCAGGCAATGCCAAGATGCATTCGCCACCTCTTAACAAAGCTGTACAGAGGAATTCAGACCTGGATGGGTGGCAGATTTACATGCATTGGCAGTCAGTAGACGTGGAATTAGACCTCATGTGGCCTGGGCAAGATAACGGTTTGGGGCCCTCCTCAAACAATCCATTAACACTATATATGTGTTGCTGATTGCAGGTGGCATCGATACAGTACCTTGGTGTGCATACAGTCTACCGATACATGATCAGCTGTGTGAGCATCAGCATTGCATACCAATCTGCATCAGGTCTAGGTCTTTTGAAAGTAGGTTTAATACCTGTGTCACATTTAATGTAAACTGACTTCCCACTTTACTTTACAAACTTTTTTTATACTATCAAAGAACATCAAAGGGAGTGGTCAGTGTGATATCATGACGTCATTCTGCAGTCACGTAATACTCCTCTGGGAAACTTTTAGATGGCTAGGATATCTTTATGGGGCCCCTTGTGACCTACTGGCACCTAGGCAGGAGCCTAGGTTGCCTCTGGCAGGCAGAGTTTGGCCTACGGGCCCTGCACCAGAGCTTGTTGTAACAGTATATGATTCCAATAATTCTAACAAGCAGACCGACTTATTCACATTGATAGCAGTAACATTTCCCCTTGTCATTAGTGCACATTGCCAGTTCTTTCCTAGCATAAACATGCTCTGTTATCTTTAGCATCACCACACCTCCAGCAATGAATCTGGGACCCACAGTTACCTCGTCTCACTGTTTGTGCATCTTGGATGTGATTCATGCAAGAAAGAGTTTTAGTTTCTTAAATTTTTAGATTATAAATATTGTTTCTGGTTAGTGTTTATTATTATTTACTATAGAAAGTAGGCTGTGCCTAGCATATAACATGTGTGCACGACATAACTAGGTTACATGTGATATCAAATGTTATTTCTTTTGGACAGTAACTGCAGATAACCATTGCAACTACCTTTTCACACTGATCCTGGGGATACAGATTCCGAAGAAGAAGAATATCAGGCATTTCTAAATATGTAGAGGAGGAAAAGAGACCATAGGGTTTATTCATGGATAATTCATTATAAAATCAGGTGCAGGGAGTGCTGATGGTAGAGGAGGCCTTGTACCTTGTGTGTGTGCTGCAGAGATACGCAGAATCCCTGAATGTAAGACTCCATATTGAAAACAAAGACCAAAAAATGGTATGCCCTCCACAGGCACTAGGAAAGTAGGCATGTGTGGAATACTAGATAATTTTATTGGGCTTATACATTGGGTTTTTTTTGGTGGTGCAGTAGCACAGTCACTGCTGAATATTGTTGTATGAAAAAAAATTGAAGAGTGCTGGGAGTACCTGAGCCTGAGATGCCGCCCATCTGAACACCCGCCCCTGCCGATTCCCCTCATTAACATGTGAGGGGATGTCTAATGAAAACACATGCCTCCGCTGCAGGAGAAATCATTTGATGGTCACCGTCCATCAAATGATTTCTCCTGCCTTTGCAAAATGGAAGTCAATGGAAACTAACTTTTATTTGCGAGCACCTGGTCGAAGGTGGGGCGGGTAGCTGATGTCCTGTGACATCAGCCGCCTGCCCCAGCAGGGAACACCCCCAGCAGGGAACACGCAGCGAACGGCCCGGCGAGTATGTAATTTGCCACGGCCGCTCGCTGTCGGGGTTTGCACATGCGCAAGTGCAAATGTGCAAACCCCAACCATCGGGGCAGTGGCAGAATTTGGATCATTGTGAGTTATCCAGAATTGGCCCCAATGTGTCATTTGTGTGTTTTATTTATTTGACATTTTTTATAAAGGTGGCCATGATGTTATGATCCTGGTTAGATAGCTGCCTCGCAGTAGTGAGTAATGTGGTGAGAATAGTAATAGAGCCTAAGCTCCATTAGGGAAGGGACTTATGTGAAGGAAACAAAAATTACCTGTAAAGTGCTGCAGAGTATGAGTACACTAGATCAGAGGTTCTCAAACTGTGGGTCCCGGCCACCTCAGCATCGGGTCACGACTCAAAGTTACTGATCATTAGGCTAATGTGTCTGTGAGGGGGGGCAGGGTATAACTCATTAAGTAAACACCCACTGCTTCCCTCTTCCAGACCCCTGTCACCCCCCCCCCCATTACCCACTGCCTCCCTATCACAAAAGCAGTCACTTAACTTCACTGACCACACATGTGGCGGCCATTCAGTAGTAACTTGCTGGGGTTCTGTAATAATTTTTGTTGTCTGACAGGGTCCCAAAGCAAAATAGTTTGAGCACCCCTGTGCTAGATAAATAATTGTTAATAAATAAATATAGGGGTAAGTGTGAGAGTCCTATTTCTTTATTTTTTCTTTCCTGTCCCCAACAATCGAAGCAGCAGCCGTGCACTGATCAGCCTAGAAACTGCTTTTCATTATTACAGGGGAAGCCAACACTTGTTCCCCTGTTACAATGAGAATGATCTGGTTGGTTAGCACTACTATTTATTTTTTCAACAACACTGATCCTTTTATAAAAGCAGGTCTGTGCGATGCTCCCCTCCATATAAGGGTTAGTGTTACTTAGTGTTAATAAGACTTTTTTATAGCTGAGGAAGCCGCACAGGCGGAGAAACACGGTTTGAGCTGTATCCCGGTCCCTGCCCACTACCGCCGAATATACAGCGGATTGGCAGTGCATAAGAATCCACCTGGCTACAGATTTACCCCCTTCAGCTGCCCGGAGCGCAACTCTGGTAACAAGAGAAGCTATATACCTGGACATTGCTTAACGGCAGCAAGCAGGCAGCAGTGAAACAATAGCTCCGCAGACCCCCGGTGCCCACACTTTACTCAGCGTCTCCCCGCCACTGCGGGGTCTGCAGGGCTATTGTTACGCCACTGCCCAGGATATTACAATTATAGCCACTGGAGAAAACATATTGTGCAGGACTGGTAAATATAAGGATTTCTGCCTTGTACATATTGCAAGTTTATGCCTAGCAGTTTGAGCCAATTCTAGCCTCTTACCAGCAGCCATTTATGCCGGAGATATATACATGTATTATATGTTATATGTTGTTTGTCCTGTTATGTCTGATCTATACATGTAATATTATGAAGTGCACTTCAAATGATTTTCTGAAACTCTTTTAATAAATTGATATAGATGGTCAAATATTGCTATTGCATAATTACTCTACTGAGCATAGCCGCGCCTCTAATTAGTGACTGTGAGCAGACACCACAGACACTATACATATACCAGTTGTCTAGATTGACGTACACATCCTCTTATAAGGGCTTGCAACAGTGTTCAGTTACTACTATTATAATTATTTTTTTATTTGGTTTTATATTCATATTGTGCATTGGAGCCAGAGCTCCTGTGTGACCTTTGGTTACAATTGTATAGTTCATGCATGATAAGGTTCCAGATTAATAACAACAATGCACTGTAGAACATACACTGGTCCTGTGCAGTATTATTTAAAATATGTATCATTTGAATGCACAGTCTGGAACCTGTCAATTTACTGCAGAATTTAACAGCATACAGTTATTTATTAGCAATCTGATTTTGTAAGTTTTTATAAATAAACCCTTTATTGGAAAAACATGAAAACACAGTAACATTGCATTAAGGAAACATAGATTCTTTATATTTAAAAGGCTAACTACTCCTCACCTCTATGAGGTTAAGTACCACCAGTGACCACTAGAGGCCACTCAACAAACCAAATTACTCCTTGTGCGATAAAAGATGTCATAACAGAAAGTGAAAGCTCGATGGACCAAATTTCTCCTTTGTGTGTTACAAGATGTCATAATAGAAAGTGAAAGCAATTTGTTGCAGGGACACTGCATTTTGCTACTCAGAAATGTTAAACACTAAGCATGAGACGCGTTTATCTTTAAAGACTTTAAAAACAAATTTGATTATTGCACAAGTCTAAACAGGAATTGCACAAAAGGAGACTGTCTTTATCCCACAAATAGATGTACTGTAGCACCAACTAATGCAGACCTTCCATTTGTGTTGAGACATAGGCAATTTTTTAAAACTAGCATTTGCCATGTGACCATCAATAAGTCGCAAGGACAGACATTACAAAAAGTTGGTATATATTTACTTAATCCTGTTTTACACACGGTCAACTTTATGTGGCAATGTCCAGAGTACGGCGATCTGATGACAACAAAATCAAAATTCTTAGTGGCATGGAACAGACTGAGACAATGTACACCAAAAATGGAGTCTATAAATAAATATTTGTGAACTAAGAATTGGGTACTTGTTTCCTAGCACGGCCACAATCTCATGGATCGTGTACCTTTAAGTTAAGGTACACGATCCACACGATGGACCCGATTTCCTTTGAAATCAGGTCCATTTTGCCGGCTAGGACACAATATCGGGGGCATCGCGTCGGTCGGGACCATTAACATTGGTCCCGACGCGACCGACGCGATGCCCCCGATTTCCCTATAGGCTTCAATGTTAAAAAATATTTTAACATTGAAATCGTGTCGGGAAAGGTAAAATATCGGGGGCATCGCGTCGGTCGGGACCATTAACATTGGTCCTGACGCGATGCCCCCGATTTTTCCATAGGCTTCAATGTTAAAATATTTTTAACATTGAAATCGTGAGAAAATGTGAAAAATGTGAAATGGGCCAATATGACCCATTTCACATTATAGATGTCCCCGTCGTCACCCCACGATAGACGCCAACCCGAAGCGTGGCGAGCGCAGCGAGCCCGCGAGGGGCGTCGGTGCGCGTCCTCCGACCTTTTCATTCCCCTACTATCCACGTCGGCGTGGAGTTGAGAATAGAATAGTGTGGAGAGCGCAGCGAGCCACCGAGCCCGAAGCGTGGCGAGCGCAGCGAGCCCCGCGAGGGGACGCGTATAACTTCACAGGTATACGCGTCCCCTCGCGGGGCTCGCTCCGCTCGCCACGCTTCGGGCTCGGTGGCTCACTGCGCTCGCCACACTATTCTATTCTCAACTCCACGCCGACGTGGATAGTAGGGGAATGAAAAGGTCGGAGGACGCGCACCGACGCCCCTCGCGGGCTCGCTGCGCTCGCCACGCTTCGGGTTGGCGTCTATCGTGGGGTGGGGTTTACGCCGTTAAATTTGGGGGGGTTGGGAATATTTTACATTGAATCCAATGTAAAATCGGGTCCCAGGGACCCGATTTACATTTCATTCAATCAAAAAATCGGGTCGAAAATCGGTTGGTCGCGTCGATCGCATCGCATGCGACCAAATCGCATGCGATGCGATCGACCCGATTTTTCCGACACGACCACCCCGATGTAAATCGGTGTGGCCGTGCTAGGAAACAAGTACCAAGAATTGTTATTTTTTTTAACTCCATTTTATTAGTGGGATAAATAATGCCTGCCATTTAACCGATATAAAAAAATTATCCAACATGATCATAAGGTTGTTCTTTTTTTCTCGTCATTTTGACGTACTTTTAACTAGTACACTGTATCATTTTCCTTCATACGGTAATACATTTTACTTGGTACAGTCTATTACATCTTACAAACATGAAATCCCCCCCCCCCACAAATAAATGTCATATAAATTAGATGCTATGTATAGTTTGCTTTGCATACACATTAAGAGGGTTTTCAGTTACAGTAAGTGCGATATTAGAGAACAATAATGACATAACATTTTTTAAGGGGTGATATTAAGTTACTTAAGTTCTATGTCTTTGTGTGGCTCACACTTCATAGATTTGAGACTTCTTCCTCATGGAATTCAGTCTCATGGACTATTTTGAAAGAATGAAGATTCCTTTAAGAAATAAACGGTAAAAAGAAAACAAGATATTAAGTTACTAAATACAAAACAAAACACAAGCTGAGAAAGCTAAAATTGTGCAATACTGGAAACGAAAAAAAGCCTTAGAAAGCTGTTATTTAAAATGTAAGGTATGTTCTAAAAGCTTTAAATCTATTAGAGGAGATGTCTCTCAATTTTCCGCATAAGTTGGCCTCTACTTCAGACCTTTTAGTCTTAAAACGATATAACACTAGCATGTAACAGCAGTTACTGTTGATCTTTTATACTAATTTTGGATTAATTGTGATCTGCAGCAGTGTGTAAACACACTAACCTAGTGCTTCAGCTTCACCACAGATAAACATTAATCCTTCTTAATGCTCTAAGTCAACTTTTAGTTCTTAGCAGAGTTTACCTTAATCTCAGGCTAGGAAGCAAACTGATTTGCAAAACATAATCCCAGGTCTTCCGAAACAGACGATATAAATGGTCAGCTGCCGTTTTCCATGATGACAGCAGCGTGCTCTGCCATGGCAACTGCAATTGTGACAGTCTCTTGCAGCAAATAAAGTATCTTCAAATCAAACAGCTATTTTACTAGCAAACTTCATTTGTTTCCATCATTTTGTCTCTTACATATTTAATTACAATCAATGTTAGAATATAATTGCTCTATATTTTTTTTATTTTGAATACTATCTCCAATGTGTTTTGATTTGAACCACTTCTTAAAAATTCATGAAAACTCAAAACACAGTAGACATTCTGAAATAGATACATGAAGTCATGGTGGTTTTGTTTAGCTGTTTAGGCAAAAACACATTTTCTGCAAAACATTTTCTAAAATAATAGGCTTGTTGTGCATAATATTGGTCTAAAGTGGTGGTTTAAGTTATGCACCACTGTCCCTAGGACTCAAGCTACATATTACATACAGAGAAAGTAAATGGTTTGTACATTTCTCTATATTTAAAAAATGTTGTGATCTTTCAGAATGATGTTGGCCTAGAAGGAGGAAGAATTATAAATAAGACATTTGGGTCTTTAACTAAGCCTAGGGTTTCATACATTCAGAATCAGGAACACGAAGAGGCTGATGGTGAGTTATCATGAAGCCTTTTTCCACTTAATCTAATTCTGAGCCTGTTGCAATTAATCAACATAATGTATACTGCACTTATTGATACAAAGTATTTCAAGAAGGTACTTTGGGCAGCTGATGTTGGGATTAATGAGGTTAATCATTTATTTGAAATTAAATGATGTGTTGACTTTTACTTTCAGATTGGTTTTAAAGAGGGTATGTCAAGGTCTTCGGCAGTGGTTCCCAAAATCTGTCCGCAAGGGCCCCCAACAGTGTATGTTTTCCAGGTTTTTCATTACCATGTAATGTGGACTGTTTGTGATCCAGTGGTTTATGGTTTATGTTTAATACGTGAATTTAGGAAAGATTTGAGTTATCACTATGCTACTTTGCAGCACATTTATCAAAAAAGCAACACTTGGTCCTTTATACAGAGGACAACAGCAGGTATCAGACATAATTTATTTTGTACCCCGTTTTCAGTCATAGGGTACTTTGGTGGCTGTTGAAATACCAAATGTAACAATCTTCAGATGCCATTAGTCATTGTTGCCTATTGACTCCATTCTACATTTTTTCAGGTGAGAGATTTAAAAGATCTGGCAATGATGACCACACATGCGCAGTACCGTGTCTGGGTCATAATCCCAGAATTAAAAGGATTGCATTAACTATCATTTTACTTGTAATACATTACAGGAAGGGTCCCCTGTCCCGGCAATATTCAATTTCTTAAAACCTTAAAAATTGATGATGAGTAGTTCAAATTATTGGGACCAACTCCTGATAAATAATAAATATGCCTCTTATACACTTAGGACAAGAAGTGCGGTTCTTTCTGGAAAGTTACTGGGCATTAGATGGTAAAGTGATGCCTGCTGCTGTCGGAGTTGGGGCAGACAATTGGTTTGTGCTGTAATAAGAACACTATTGGGCTTTGATGTTGTTTGGGTGGATATGTGTGAAGGTAGCTCAACTGGTGGAAAACATTTCAGTGTGAAGGTTACTGGTAAAACTCAGACAAAGGAGCTTATTCAATGTGTCATGTTAAGTAGATATTTTACCATAGGTCACTTTACCATTACCATTTGTGATCTAGTAAACCTCACTATTCAATTAGGAAATGTTTTGGCAGTGGTTGTGCTGTACTTCTGCATGGTTTTACAGTGAGGAAGCCACCTTGAATGACCGAGATGGCTAGATAGAACAAAAGACTGCTAAGGGGCATAATCAGAACATCCACAACTCTTAAAACTGCTGATTTTTACATTTGTTTATTAATACAGGTTAAGTATCCCTTATTCAAAATGCTCGGGATCAAAAGAATTTTGGATAAGGGATTATTCCATATTTTGAAATATTTTTATATTTTAATAAGGTATCTTGGGGTATCTTGCATTTATGTTGTACAGACACATCAAACACATGAAATACACACAATATATTTTATTTGTGCATGAAACAAGGTTTCCAAACATGAAACAAAGTTTGTGTACTATCTGAGGCACTAAATTTAAAGGTCAATAATTTGTTTTCTTGCACATATTTATTGCCAGTTACATATCATATCCTCAGTAGTGCCAGTTACAGATGTCCCAGAAGTGCTTTTAGCAAAAAAAAAATGACATTCTGGAAACTATGGATAAGGGATATTTTGCATAAGGGGTATATGGATAAGGGATACTCAACCTGTAGTAGAAATCCTATAATGCATGTGTTTTTAAGTAAAATGCCTGTAATGTGATTGTTATGTATTTAAAAAAAAAAGCCTTATAAATCGGAAGGATGAAGGAGAATGGGGGTGGGGGGCAGGGTGTGTGTGTGTCTGCAATGTAGCAGCGGTTCTGAACCAAGTCCTGTCCTGACATTTTTTGCTTAAAATAGATTTTTTTTTCTATTTTGCAGCTACTGTACACAAAAGTTGCAAACTAAAATCTGTAATAGCTTTCATTGAGACATATGTTAACTTGGGGCCTAATTTAGCATGCATCGCAAAGAAACATTTTTCTCTAATTGACAAAACCATGTGCACTGCAGGTGGGGCAATTGTAACATGTGCAGAGAGAGTTAGATTTTGGTGAGTTATTTTGTTTCTGTGCAGAGTAAATACTGGCTGCTTTATTTAAATCTAAATCTCTCTGTGCATATTACATTTGCCCCACCTGCAGTGCAACATGGTTGTGTCCATTAGAGAAAGATTTTGCATTGCGATCCATTCTGAATTAGACCCTTAATGCGAACTTCCAATAGGAAAAAGTTGTGGACGCAGATTTTTGACCTGCAATAACCTATTATTACCATGAAGCCTGCAGCTTATGGAATTCGGGTCTGATACAGTTTCAATCTTTGATTTTGCTGAGAGTGAAGTTTATTTGTGTTTTGGGCAGCTCAATTAAAGAAAGTATGTAAAGAATGAATTCAGAAGGCAGAGAACTGTATGTTGAAATATTTTGTTTATTGCTACTGGAGAGATTTAATTTGGATAAGAGCAAAACAGATGAAGGTAGAAATCTTTTTTAAGAAAATCAAAAGACTGTTTAGATAAATTTGTAAAACTTTTAGCAAATTAATTTAACGCATTGTAAACTTTAGTCGTAGTGATAGGGCAAAAGGTATAATAAAATTAAACCCCAGAGTGTAAATGTAATGGGGTACAAGAAGCCTAAGGTGCGGAAATTCTTTTGAGAATTGACATATTTTTAATGCGGCAATCATTTACAATGTAATTCCAACAAAGTATCAGCTTCCACTACAAGCCAGTCTTGCATTTGGGGAAATTCAGCAGGGTTTAGAGGCGTAGGGAGGGCGGAGCCACCGGAGCTCATGCTCCGGGCGCCAATTGGTCGATTGGCGCCGCCGGCCCGCCCCCCCCCTCCGCAAATGATTACTGCATAAGGAATCAAGGAAAGTACTAAAGGTAGAGGCGGGCAGCGTGCGCGGCGGCTGCCCTGCCCATCGCCTGCCTCCTGCCTTCTGCTCTGCTCGCCCGGCGGTCCCTGCCGCCAAGCGCACTGTCCCGGCGGCTGACGAACTCCTCTGTCCTGTGTAAATTGCTGCTGCTGCTCGGACCTGCTTCCGGGCAGCGCAGCAGCACGCCAGACTACTCCTCCCTCCGCTGGTGGGCTTCATCATGAGCCTTCCCGACACCCACCTCCCATGTGTCCCTGCCTAGTCAGTGTACTGACTGCTGAGCCGTAACGCAGTCCAGTGCATTCGGCTCCTACTACCTGCAGTCCACACTTCTCCCGGGGCCCGCTGACTATGTGTATATGCGAGCCTCTTCCGGGGGGCTAGGAGAGTGTCTGCGTGAGTCCCTTTAAACGCCTCCGAGCTTCTGAGCTCTGGCAGCACATTAAATCCGGCTACAGGAACAGTGCAGCACATGCAATCAAGCTGCCACAAAACATTTGTAAGTGTTATCTTTTATTTGGATGTGTTTGTGTGAACAGTATATGCATTTATGTATGTGTTCAATGTATCATGTGTGGAAACCACCCCCAAAACCCACCCCATGATCCCAGAGTTAGCCCCTTCTCTACCTCCCACTATGTATTCTTCTATCACCTCTCCTTCCTTAAGGTAGTTCCCACTTTCCTCATCTGCGCAGCAGATTCTGTTACAGCGTCTTATATAGCGCTGCAGATTCCGTTACATCGTCTTATATAGCGCAGCAGATTCCGTTACAGTGTCTTATATAGCGCAGATGATTCCGTTACAGTGTCTTATATAGCGCAGCAGATTCCGTTACAGTGTCTTATATAGCGTAGCAGATCCCGTTACAGCGTCTTATAAAGCGTAGCAGATCCCGTTACAGCGTCTTATATAGCGCAGCAGATCCCGTTACAGCGTCTTATATAGCGCAGCAGATTCCATTACAGCGTCTTATATAGTGCAGCAGATTCCGTTACAGCGTCTTATATAGCGCAGCAGATTCCGTTACAGTGTCTTATATAGCGCAGCAGATTCCGTTACAGCGTCTTATATAGCGCAGCAGATTCCGTTACAGCGTCTTATATAGCGCAGCAGATTCCGTTACAGCGTCTTATATAGCGCAGCAGATTCCATTACAGCGTTTTATATAGGGCAGCAGATTCCGTTACAGTGTCTTATATAGCGCAGCAGATTCCGTTACAGTGTCTTATATAGTGTCTTATTTTTTAAGTTTTTTCTTTTCAAATGTAACATGCCAACACATGTTAGCCACGCCCCCAATTTATTACCGGGGGGGGGGGGGGCGCGAAATATGCCCTTGCTCCGGGCACCATGGCACCTAGCTACACCGCTGGCAGGGATTGGTACTAAATCCCAATGGTCGGAATCCCGGCCTTCAAAATCCCGATGCTGGAATCCCGACCGCCGAAATCCCGACAAGGGACCGGTGCCTTGCTGCGCTCGGCACACTAATTTATTCTCCCTCTATGGGTGCTGTGGACACCCATAGAGGGAGAAAGTGTTGGGATTTCAGCGGTCGAGATTCCGGCGTGGGGATTTTGAACTTCGGGATTCCGACCGCCGGGATTCCGACCGCCAGGATTCCGACCGCCAGGATTCCGACCGCCAGGATTGAAGGAAAAGAAAACATTTTTATTAAAAGTTCAAAAAGGTAAAAAAATATGTACTATTGTTAACTATATTTTATGTATTAAAGTGTAATAAACAGTTACTATCTCCATATTTAAATAGGCTTGCATGAATTCAAACTCTTCTTCTCATTTGCATTAAAAATATTCCCAAGTAGAAATATATAAATGTATTCAACTAAGCATACAAAAAGTATAATGTACACTATTATGGTATATTAAAATGTTGAAAGATTCAGACTAGCTCAAACATGGTTGAATTGTCTCAAACATACTGTAGGACCTGGTTTAGATTTGAAAGTGAAGCAAAAAGAGCAAGTAACTGTGGGCAAGATTCAGACCTGATCACTTGGCTGCCTATATTCGCTCCCTAGCGAGCAGGTTAATGATGCCCTGCTGGCCAGAACCCCTCGCTACACTGTGAGTGGATGTGTACGCTTACACATCTGCTCGCATGCTCCCGCACAGAGGAATGATGATTACTCACCATTGAATTATATTTCCTCTGTTCACTATAATAAGTAAGCCAGGACTTACATTTTATTTGAACAGAGATGGCCGATTAGAAGACAGGCACTGATGTAATGTGACTTCATCCGTCTGTCCCGAGTAGGGCGAGCTGGTGCACGCAGGGGTCCTCCCAGCGTTTGTATGGGTGTGTCTTCCGTTTTTGTGGGCACGCCTATAAAACACCATGTGCCCACCCCAAAACAACCCCTGCCTGTCAATAGGGAAGTGAGCACCCTGGCTAATTCAAAATTTGCTGAAGGTGCTTGCTGCGGCGGTTTGCACATGCGCATTATCACCTAGGTGCCTGTGCAGATCCACACCATCAGGGACAGGGCCAAATTCGGACCTGTGCGAATAGGTATGAATCGGCCTCTTTGTGTCTGAACAATCCATGTTGCCATGCAAGGGAAGCAATTATATTTTGTATTTTTTTTTTGCAGTGTAAATACTGGCTTATTTTGCATGTAGTCCACAATTGTTAGACAGCTTTATTTTACACTGCAATTTATATTTCAGTTTAAAAACATCCCACCCAAGTCTACATCTCTTGGCACACCTTACATCTTATCTGCCCCAGCTGCAGTGCAACGTGGCTTTGCCAAGTTGCTTGCTTTTTTGCTTTGTTGCAAAACTTTGTCAGGCCCATAGTCAAATCTGTTCGCCTTTCTTGAAATTAGTTTGTTTTTTAATGGGTCAATAATTAGAGACATTTTTGTAAATGTTGATATTTTTGTGCCATTTCATTGAAACAAAGAACATTTGCTTCTGTTTCCTCATCTCGACTTAAGAGATACCAATGGCTGCAGCAGTAGGTGTACAGTTACATGTGGCTCTAGCTGCTGTCCAAGTAAAAAGAACTCTGAATCCAAGATAGAAATATAAACTGGTCTAGTTTTTTATCACCAAGAATAGGCAAACTTGGTTATGTGGTTAAGCCATGCTTCTGAGTGAGCAAATCTTTACCTGTTGAAATTAATTAAGTTGCACGTGGCCTGTAGATGGACCAGAGTTGACAAAACCATAATATCATGTGCTTGTTTTTTATCATATTTTATTATGAATTAATCCCAGAAACTCAAGAAATGGCAAGAATATAACAAGTGGAGATTAAAAAGGAGTGAACAAAGGGCCTTATTCAGTCCCGCTCGCTAGGCAGCATACACTCATACACTCACTGCCTAGATAGCAAGTCATTACTGCCGGCCACCCCAATGAGCGATCTGCGTTTTATAGCTGTCCCATGAAAATGTTGGGCGTTTGTGGTAACACACGTGGGCCGATGCCGGCCTGTTCCCCTCCATCCCCTACCCGTACGAATGCCTTGGCGAGTGTGATACTCACTGAAGGTGTTCACACAGGGGGGGGGGGGGTCTGCACATATACGCAAATATGCATATGTGCAGACTCCCCACCATCGGAATTCAGACGAATTCAGTCCCTTCCGATTGAGTCTGAATTGGGCCCAAACTGTGTCACCCAAAAATTAAGGAAAGGTATTTACTATCTGTTGAAGTTAGTGGTCGACATGATAAATTCACAATGTTCTCATTTGCCTGTCTGGCAGCCACTGAAAGGGAACATATAGCAACTGAGCCAAGATTTTATTTGAAAAAAAATGAAGCTTTCTAAATACTTAATCCGTCATGTAGCGGTTAAGTCTTTCTACAATTGTTGATATAGATATGTGTTGTAGATAAAGGTCACTTCTATACAGACACAAAACAGATATCAGCAGTCAGCAGTAAGGCAGTTGAAAGCTTCACTCCATTATGTGAGATTTTAAAGCTATGAAGTCAAGAAACTAGACAATACTGTATGCTTCTGTAATGCTCAATTAAGTGTGTGTGATTAATTACTCTTCCTTTAAATAAAGTTATATGCAGTAAGTGAAGATCATCACTTTAACAGATTTTAAGCAGTAATTTGGGGCTGGGTCAGACAAGTTTTGCATACTGTCGTCATCATTGTAACAACCAGGGCCAGCTCTACCATTAGGCAGTTTAAGGCAGCTAACTAGGGGGCTGGGATCTGAGTCTGCCCATCACAAAAGTTAGGACGTCTATTAGGAAGACATCCATGTTGTACACACAGGTGGCAGCTGTGGAACTTGTAAGGCACCACCTCCACACTTTCCCTTGAGGGGCTGGAAATTGGGTATTGGAGGCAGTGTGGGGTTGGGGGAGGAGGATTAAGGTTTGCCTAAATTGCTGAGAAGCCTAATACACCGTCCCTGCATTGTCCATGCATTGTATGCTGCTATTTTTGCATACCGAGAAAATAATAGCTCTGCTAAATTGTGTTTCATGAATTAACTATTTCATTTTTATTTGGTTGTGAATATGTTCATGTTCCTCTGAATAGTGTTAGGGGTGCACAGGCATCCCCTAATTCTGTACCCACCCTTAGGAATGCTAGCCGCTAGCAATACCAGCAATATCTATTACCAAATACTTTATATTTTTAGAACTGTATTCCATTAAAAGAAGTACCCATCAATCAATTATGTGTGTTTTGCATTGTCAATTGTACTAGACCATTGTCATATCACTACATATTTGTGACATCCATATATGTTTCTGACTTTATTTGCATGTGCTGTTACACAGAGTAATTAGAAGAGTAAAACTGAAATAGGCAGGAGATATGGTGTGGCTGAGAGATGTTTTATATTGTAGCAAGTGCCAATAGATTATGGTAGACACGCCCGATTGGCAGTGTTAGACACACCCAATAGGCAGTGTTAGACACGCCCAACAGGTGGTGCTAGACACATCCCTTTGATGGTGCACCCTCTAAAAAAAATGTGCTGCGCACACCTATGTACAGTACCTCTTTAGGGTGCAATCTCCTTTAAAACTTCCTGTACATCCTTAACAGACCCTGTCCCGTTCTCGGTCAGCTCGACCAAGAACATGCAGGTGGGATACAATGTCCCGCCTGCAGCGGGATGAGAAGGGGGCGTGGCCGCAAGTTGCGGCCGGGAAGAGGCGAACTGCAGCCGGCAGCTTGTCACTTCCCGGCCGTTCTTGTGATGTCAGGCTCGTTCTGCCGAGATACCCTGCTCAATGCTGTCGGGGAAGACAGCATTGAATAGGGACGGGTGGGCAACTCCCCAACGGGAGATGCTCGCCGGTGATTGAATATCCCCCTTAATCCCTGAATTCTTTCCAGAATGCTGTTCCACAAGAAAGGGTTCCCTTGGTATCTGTATTTAGCTTCAGATGGCAGCTATCAAATGTGTCAAACCACAATCTATACTTTTTCTCCCTAAGTAACGTCCTGTCTCAGCATTTTTTTGGAATCATTTTCATATGTGTGTCAAATATTATTTAGCATTTACTGTGTATGTAATTGAAGCTTAAAAACACTCCTTATTCATGACAGCACAGCAACCAGATTCCAGACGTAATTATAACAAGCGTCATGGTTAGATAATGACCAGAGCCCACAATATTTATGTAGATATTTCTCCCTTTGAGGATTTGAATGTTGTTATAACATAATATTAGAAATTGATATATATGTATTTGCCTGGAAGTTCTACAATATTGCCTAAAACCTTTTAGGCTTCCTATTGGCATATTATCCTGACATAAGCTCAGATACAGACTATAATATTCCCTTGTTAATCAGGGATGAATATCCATAATAGTGTACTTGGTATTACTAGCAGATATGGTACACTATATAAGAGCAACATAAAGTATCATCAAACACGAACTCTTTATTTAAATACACGGTGCAATTTTAACATGCTGCTCTCAACATGGAGGAGAGAAAAAAGACTCTTGGATATTTGCAAATATTCAGTTTCAGTGATGGTTACAGATCTGCACATGCCAGCATCAGTGGATGCCACAACAGTAGCAGTGCCCCCTAAGTCACAGCATGATTGACATGTTGTGGCCATTTAGGGGCAGGGGTTGTGACAATGAGCATTTTACAAAACTAGAGAAGTTATCCAGAGCAACCAATCAGCTTCTACCTTTCATTTTATAGAATGCACTTTATAAGTGCTAGCTAAAAGCTATCTGGTATTTCTAGGCAACATTTACACTTCTATAAACCTGCACTTAAAATACCCCTCCCCAAAGGCTAACTGGACTTAAATCTGCCTTTCCCTTCACCTGGCACGACTCCCAGCTGAAATACCTTGGTGTAGCCATCACCAGAAACCCCACGCGATTATTTGAGGCCAATTTCACCCCTCTCTTGACTAAACTGCGAAACGACTTTTTCTTGGTTCGGGAGACTGGCAGTTCTCAAAATGAACTTCCTTCCTAGAATCCTGTACCTCCTACAGACTTTGCCCATCAAGATTCCCCCCGGTTGGTTCCGGGACATTCAGACCATCATCCGGGACTTTGTGTGGGGAGGCAAACAACCACGCCAGAGACTAGACACATTACATAGAACAACGACCAGGGGGGGCCTTAGACTCCCCAATATCCTGGGGTACTACCAGTCTTGCTTGTTGTCTAGAGTTCTTGAGTGGACAAGGAGGGGCAGACTGAAACAGTGGGTCCAGACTGAACAACAGGAGGTGTCCATACCGGTCTACTTAGCCCCGTGGATCTCCTCCCCACCTAGCTTGGATCATCCCACTATAGGGCCCACCCTGAATGCCTGGAAGTCCATGCGAAAATCCCCCTCTATTTCCTCTTCGTGTATGTCCTTTTTGGCCCATAGCCGCTTCCCCCCTGGGCTAAGATCTATAGATGTTGGTTAAATGCGGGCCTCTTCTGGGTCGGTCAGCTGATGGGTGGGGGACGGATTCTGTCCTTTGACAAGGGTCAGGCAGACTGGAACCTACCTGATGCTGAATATTGGTGCTACCTGCAGGTCCACCACTATCTCCAACACTCTCTCTAAGCCCCTTACACCCTTTTAACCCCTCTGTACTAGCGCATCCCCTCTCCCCCATACGATCTCCTTACTCTACAATCTCCTTCTAGATGACACTAGCAGCAAACTGTCCCACTTTACTGACACTTGGGACCGGGAGTTGGGTGAGGAGGTTGGTGAAACCAATTGGAAAAAAATATTCTCCCTGGCACACGCATGCTCCCCTAGTGTGTTCCCGGGGTTCCCAATGTCTGTTGGCGATGTTCGAGGGCACTTGGCAACCCACTCCACATTTGGTGGCAATGCCCCCTCATAATACCCTTCTGGTCAGAGGATTTAAAACTTCCTGGGTCTATACTGGGAGACCCGGTCCCTACGGACCCATTGTTCTGGTTGTTCCACCTTTCCCCTGCTCCTCTCTCAAGATACAAAAAATCCCTGCTACAGTATGCCACTTTAACAACGCTGCTAAGTCGATAATACCGGTGAGGTGGCGATCCTCCTCTCCTCCAACGATTAAGGAGTGGTTTAGGAAGGTGGACTTCTATATGGATATGGAAGATATCCTGTCCTCAGTGGACAATAGACACACCCAGTTCAGGGACACTTGGACCCGCTGGCTAGTCTTCTGGGACTCCAAGGTTTATAAAGATGTCATGGCGTCCTGATCCATGTAGAACTCCCTCTCCTTGTGCCTAGTTAGTCCTCTATCCCTCTGGTATTTATTTAGTTATTTATTGGTTCATTTTCTCCCTAAGGCCAATGTGTATGAGGTATACTCGATGTCAACACCTAGAGTGACCCGGAGAGCTCTCCCGCCCCACCCCACCCCACCCCATACCCCTCCTCCCCTTCTCTCTCTCTTCTCCCCTCTATTCTTCTATTGTACAATTTATTTTCAAATTATACTGGTACGATTTGATATGCAGACTGCTTGACTGTATGACAGTGGAACCAAAAGAATGTTTATGTACCTGTATTTAAAACCAATAAAAATGTAATTTAAAAGGTCGGAGGACGCGTACCGCCGCCTCTCGCGGGCTCGCTGCGCTCGCCACGCTTTGGGTTGGCGTTGATAGTGGGGGTGGCATTGACAATGGGGGTGCATTTAACATTGTAAGCACCCATCAGGGTGCTTGTACAATTAAAAATCATGCAATGCTATGCGATATTTCATTGTACAAGCACTCCTGTTAATTTAACGGGAATATCGCATCGCACGCATCGCACACCACTAAGTACGGTATGCGATGGGCGCCGTGCTAGGAAACAAGTACCAATATGTTTTATATAAAATTGATAATTGGACTTGTTGGGTCCTAACTGAGGTGGAGGCAAGGGATGGGAATTCCCTAGCAGCATCCCATTCCTTATCATTAAGGGAACCCAGATCAACCTCCCATTTCCTGCGCTGGGCTACCAATGAGTCTGTATGATGTTCCGAGAGCAGAAAGAAGTAGGCCGTAGAAATACTATTTTTCTGTCCCAGATTGGATATAAATAATTTCAGAGGGGAATTTACAATATTGGGGGGAGTATCCTTAAATTGGGCTTGTAGGGCATGTCTCAGTTGTAGATAGTGACAGAAATATGCACAAGTTAAGTTAAATTCCTCCTGTAGTTTGCTGAAAGGTTTTCAAAATACCAGAAGTGTATAATTGTCCCAGTGTTTCAACGCCCACTGGAGCCCACACCTGCCTACCAGAAATGGTCTTCAATTTTGGAAGTCGACGGGAAGTCATAATCTGTCTTTAAATAAGTCATGTTGGTTCTCTCTCTGTCCCTGTTCCTGTCACCCCAATTATTTTATTTTCCTTTTGTTTTCTCCTTGTCATCTTTCAGAGAGATGCTTTTTCTTTGTTGACTTTTAACTAATTACCTATTATTGCATCTGCATTAAATGTTCCTCTCTCCTCATAGCTCAAACTAGCTGGTTCAATTTTCACTGAATTAAGATCTGTTGAGCTGGCCAGACACCTAAAGATTTATTGTGAATCTGGCTGGCTAGAACAAAAACCTGGTAACTTATGGGAGCAAATTAAATTTAACTATTTGCTTCAAAATGCTGGAACACTGACAAAAATGGTCATTCAGATATTAAAAGATGACTTTTGTTCCAACCAGCTAGATCGGACAATAAATCTTTAGGTGTATGGCCACCTTTACTCATTGTAGTCTGACTAGAAATATTGGTAACATTCTTTTTGTCCCAGACTAGCTTACCTTGGGGCATTCTGCCACAACTACCACTGTGTCCACCAGCTGAGCCTTAAACCTCCTGGTTCATGTCCAGTGGCGGCTCCTGACTTTAGACTGAAGGGGGGCTGCAATTTTCTGGGTGCTGCAGGTTGCAAACGGACATTATATATTTACAGGTTATTAGTTTGATTTGCGCTGTACTATTGTTTGTGTGCATTTACTATAAATACATGATGTACTCGCATTCACACAAACACAGGTACAGAGCAAAATGCACACTTTTAATAACTTTAATATTAAGTAAAGTACATTATACTGTTAATAAAGATCTACACACAAATAACAGTTTTAAAAAATATTATTTACAGTGGCTCAATTATTAAAAATTTTTTAAAAAATCCACCTGTCTTGTGCAATGCATTATTTCATTTAGCTGCATCACTCTGAGTGTCTCACTGAAGTCTGGGCATGCTCACTGCAGAAGAATTGCATCTGGGCTGCACAAGCAGTAACCCATAAAAGCACTATAGCTCTGGAGATGTGCACAGAATGGCTTCCTGATGGAAGCTATTGCTGTCATTACATCATGTTCTGGCAGCCCAAGATGGGGAGGGGTTTCCAGTCCTGTGTATGATAAGCAGTACCACCCACAATCACACGGGGTTCACGCTACCTCAAGACCTCTATTGCTGGCTGATTGTGTCTCTGTGGGGAGGAAGCATTGGAGCTTAAGTTTACACAGTCTGATTTCAACTGGAGGGGCTGCAGTCCTGCGGCCCTATAGCAGGAGCCGCCACTGTTCATGTCCCATCTCCATGGAAACCTTCACCATTGTGCTGTTAGATAATACTGCACATGCGGACTGGAGCAAGTGGACTTAGAATATTATCAATGGATACGTGCTAATTACAAAAAAATTATTTAATGTTATACTACTATCATAAATTACAAGATAAAAGGGAATTGGTGTGTGGCATTGTGTATAATGGGCATTACGGTGTGTGGTATTATGCGCAATGGGCATTATAAACCCAGTACATTGCCTCAATGCTCAGACATACATATGTGCACACATACATATACCCACTAAAGTACTCTCTACATAGCTCATTGTGCTTTGCACCTCTGTGGGGTGCGAGGAACAAGGGGCGATGAAGAGGAACACAATGTACCAGTCCAAAATGGCATATTGCTGGCATTAACTTAATTGGCCCCTATTTGTATTGTGTGATGGAGCCTGTAAATGCACTGCTAAATCCCATTAGCCATTATCTTATATACTTATATACTGTATAGATTAATATACTGTAGACCTACCAGGTAAACATTTTCTAAATAATAAAAGGTAACAAGTTATTAATCAGCTATAAAAATCTGTTTACAATTTTACCTCTACTGAACAGCAGATATTAGTTTTAAATATTATATTAACTGTAGACCAGGGACGTAACTAGATATTCATAGGCCCCATAGAAAAAGTTTGTAAGGACACCCTATTTAGCAACTGATGGTTGATGGTGATAAATGCATGTAAAACATATTACTTAGACAGTAAATATGGGCCCCTTTCAGCTCTGGGCCCCATAGCAGCTGCACCTATGGTAGTTACGCCCTTGCTGTAGACATTAATTCTTTTTTATTTACCATTGGTGACACTAATCCGATAACACACATTTAGAGCCATACAATCAATAATCCTATTTTTTCATTGGTATAAAATAATACAGATATTATTGTAATGTAGGCATGCTTTATATACATTTTCTGATGTTTACAAAAGTTTCAGACAAGGGCTTTTGCGTGTTTTTATTTTTATTAAGTGATTTATATTGTCAGTCTTATGTATAAAATAGAATGAAACCCAACACAACTTCAGAGGAAATTTCTCTTGAGCAACAGCTGTCAGCAAGAGTCTATCTGACATATTACACGTACAGTAAATTAGATGAAATTGAGAATAATTGCCTTGCCACACAATCTCACATACTGTAAAGGGACTGAGAATTCTTCAAGCAATGGTACAGTATAGTGTAATTAAATACTTGTACTTGGAAAGAGTCAGTTTGTACGGTTACTTTGTGCTAGCTTACCTTATTTTTTTTTATATGTTCTTTTTATTTAAGCTTTCAACATCCATCTATCAAAAATTGCCAGCAAGAGGAAACAGTGAGAGTGCAAAGCAAGTAAGAGAGATGCTGGAAAAGGAAGGGGTACTATAAGTGATATAGAAATTTCAATTGTTTCATGCAAGCACCAGTGTAATAATAATTATAGACTTAAAGGTAAATCAAACAGGGGCCATTCATTTGCATGCCATTATACTGTATGTGGCAGAAGACAAACATCCACCAGAAAAGTTCAGTATAGCTCCAGTGCCAGGACAGCTCACACTTCTATCACTAATGGAGGCAATAGTTTACACAACTAAGAAATGTTAGTGCAAATCAATGAGTTTGTCATGCATGTGCACAGCAGTGAGGTCAAGAGGAGACTAAATATAGTATAAATGGCACTATAATGGAAACTACTGAGGAAGAGAGGGATCTAGGTGTCACTATTTCAGGGGACTTAAAGGCAGGTAGGCAATGTAACAAAGCAATGAAGAAGGCAAGTCAGATGCTTGGTTGCATAGGGAGAGGTATCAGCAGTAGAAAGAAAGAAGTAATAATGCCACTGTATAGGTCATTGGTACAACCTCATCTAGAGTATTGTGTTCAGTTCTGGAGGCCATATCTCCAGAAGGATATAAATACATTAGAGACTGTACAAAGAAGGGCAACTAAAATGGTGCATGGCCTACATCACAAAACGTACCAGGAAAGACTAAAAGATCTTAATATGTATACTTTAGAGCAGAGAAGGGAAAGGGGGGACATGATAGAAACTTTCAAATATATCAAGGGTTTTAACAAGGTACAGGTGGGAGACATTCTTTACAGGAAGAGGAGCAGCAGAACACGAGGACATGCACTGAAACTAGAGGGAGGAAGATTCAGGGGAAATTTGGGGAAGAATTACTTCACAGAAAGAGTAGTAGATAAGTGGAATAGCCTCCCATCAGAGGTGGTAGAGGCAAATACAGTAGTACAATTTAAACATGCTTGGGATAGGCATATTGATATCCTTACAAAAAAATAAGGATCAAATATGGTTTGAGGTAACATGTTTAAAAAAAGGGGCAGACTAGATGGGCCAAGTGGTTCTTATCTGCCGTCAAATTCTATGTTTCTATGTTTCTATGTATTAAGCCTGGCAAAGAGAAAACTGGAGATAAAGTTGAGATAAAGTGGAAGGAGAAAACGCACCAGCCAATCAACTCCTGACTGTCATATTTCAAACACAGCTGATTGGCTGCAGTGTTATCTCCTTCCATTTTATCTCCAGTTTTTCTCTTCGCCAGGCTTAATACATCTGCCCCACTAGGACTTAAGAGTAGGACTCTGTAGCACAATGCCATTTGAATATGGTGTCACTTTCTGCAGTCAGTCTATCAAATATGTGGCTCTTCTGGATCCAGTTTTGAAACTTTTTGGGGATTCGGCAATCATAGTTTTCAATCAATAGAATAATATATAGGCCAATATATAATAATAATAATAATAATGTTATTTATATAGCATTTTTCTCCTATTAGGACTCAAAGTGCTTGCATTAGCCTTTTACAGCACAAAATACAAATCAAACTTAACAAGGGACATAAGTGAAATGCTTGGGTGAACAGGAAAGTCTTGAGTCTATTTTTGAATGTTTTCAGAGTGGAAGCTTCTCGAACTGAGTGGGGAAGTGAGTTCCATAGAGTTGGAGCCACAGCGCTGAAAGCTCAACCCCCAGATGAATTCACGGAAATTCTGGGTACTGTTAGCAGTCCTTCATCAACCAATCGCAGTACTCGAGTGGGACAATAAGGGATCAGAAGCTGCTGCAGGTACCTTGAGCCCTGGTCATCTAGAGCTTTGAAAGTCAGAAAGCCAACCTTGAAATTTATTTGCCATCTTATAGGCAGCCAGTGAAGGGAGTACAGAATGGGTGTTATGTGGCTGGAGCGGGGCTGATTGGTTAATAGCCTGGCAGCTGTATTTTGTACCATTCTTTTGCTGGGAGGTCGAGGTAGAGGGCATTGCAGTAGTCCAGGTGCGATGATACGAATGCATGTATGACTTTAGGCAGATCTTCTTAGGGAATTAAGTGCTTGATTCTGGCTATATTCCTTAGATGATAGAATGAGGATTTAATTGTGGCTGATACCTGATGTTTAAGTGTCAAGCCACTATCCAGGACAACACCAAGATTCTGCACATGTTCCGTATTTTAAAGATCTGCACCCCCAAGTGTAAGTCATGTTGGTTGGCTCTTCTGACCTATAATAAGCACCTCTGTTTTATCAGGGTTCAGTCGCAGCCAACTGGCACTCATCCACTCCTGTAGCTCAACTAGACAGCCATTTAGGGTTGTATTGGGTTCTCAGTACCTGGAGCAAAGGACAGGTACAGTTGTGTATCATCTGCATAGCAGTGGTAAACCAGGCCATGACATCTGATTATTTCACCCAGTGGTAGCATGTAAACAGCAAAAAGCATGGGAGATAATATGGAACCCTGCGGGATACCACATGAAGTGGCACTGGTGATGATGAATACACTCCAGATGAAACTCTCTGTGACCTACCAGTGAGAAATGATTTGAACCACCTAAGAACTGTGCCATCCAACCCACAGAAATTTTTCAGGCACTGAACTAGAATATCATGGTCCACAGTATCAAAAGCTGCTGAGAGATCAAGAAGGATTAAGATTGAGCAGTCACCTCTGTCTCTTGCCATCGGAAGATCATTGAGCACACATACCTGAGCTGTTTCTGTGCTACAGTATGTCTTCTCCTGAATCCTGACTGGAATGGATCATAAATATCATGGGCTGACAGGCGGATTTCTAGTTGAGTTGCTACCACTTTCTCAATAACCTTTCCTTAGAAAAGAAAGGTTTGATACCGGTCTGTAGTTGCTCATGCAACTTTTTCGGGAACAAATACATCTGGAAACATAGGTAAAACAAGGATGAAGGAAGGTTTGGAAGGTATCATTTGTAATTTTGTAAATTGAATGAAATTTTGATAGGCGCTGTTCCATCCTACATAAAACCTTTTGGTAGGGAAATAGCTACTGCCTATTCCTGTCAAAATATATAGAAAGACCCCAAATTTGAAGAGTCATCTAACAAGCAAGAGAAATGGGGAACTATGTACAGTATTTATGAAAAAACATGCAATCTGAGAGTTCATTACATGCTCATTCAATCTACAGTATGTAACATTGGGCGCACATTACAGATACTAAAGGCTTGAATTTCAGAGAATATTTAGAAAGGTATGTAGACACATTCAGATTTTCTCAAAAATAAGTTCATAATAGTTTAATTTTTCATAATAAAAACGTTGATACAATTAAAGAAGTGACTGGTACCTCTAGATTGACGGATACAGCAAGTAATTTGGAATGGTCTGAGATGAAATATATATATTCGTATCACATATTGTCACCAAAAGGACTAAATAGTTACTTTGAATGAAAGTGATTTCTTTAGTGATATAACATCTTATAAAGTATTTTCACTGCTGCTAGAGTATTTCTTGCAGGTTTATGATAGAAGAATACAAGTGTACACTGTAATATTGTTTATTTTGTGAATGTGTTTTTTTTTCTTCAGTGATTCACTTATTGTTTTTGTTATTAATAGATGATGTTGCCCATTACAGTATTTTATGGGGAT
Organism: Crinia signifera; assembly: GCF_055691185.1. Taxonomy (NCBI): domain Eukaryota; kingdom Metazoa; phylum Chordata; class Amphibia; order Anura; family Myobatrachidae; genus Crinia; species Crinia signifera. Next base: position 176,799,065 of record NC_139217.1, on the reverse strand, counting down.
GAATAATGAAGGTTTCATAACTGAGAATGCATGCTAATAAAGGTCTGCTGCTGCCCATTTCAGCCTTGCATCCCATCAGTGGCGTAAGTTTATCCCAGTTGTCCAGAGGCAAGATAGGTATCCCCCCCCCTCCCGCAATATCAATCAGTAAAGTGTCTGTCTCCAGTAAAGTCATGGGATCTAATACAGGGTGTGAAACTTGCAAAATTATGTTAGGAGGGGAGGCAGCCACATTAGCAAAATCAACTGCTTTCAATTAACTGATTCAAACTCGAAGGGGAGGAGAGGTGCCCCCTTGGAAGCTGGACCCCAGCAGCAGATGACTCCATTGCCTCCCAGAGTTCTGCCTCTGCATCGCATCAGACTAGCAAAATGGTTGCATCTATTAATTTCAGCATTTCAAAAATGTCCCCCCCAGACCCCCCAAAATGGCTAACACACACATTTGGTGCTTTAGTAATGATCTAAAGCAAAGAGAGAGCTGAATAGACATATGAAAGCATGACTTGTGGTCCATGGACAGGAATTGGAAGTTGACCAGGCAGGACCTGGAACTCAGCTTTGGGGTCTGATAGGCATTTGAAAAATGCCTCAACAGCAGTTCATTTTAATTCATTTGTTTATTTGATATGTGTATGCATTAGACTAGATCAACAGTTCTCAAACTGTGGGTCCTGACCCCAAAGTGGGTTGCGACCATCTCAGCGTGGGGTTGTGACCCCATGATGTTGTCTGTCAGACAGATTGTCTGTTACGTCATACTCCTCACATCTTTGGCTGCGAGATCGGAGAGGAAGAATATCAATAGGAATGTGTAAGTAAGCATAGACTGACTTTAGCAAGGGCATGCTAATGTAATTTTAGCTAATTGGATATGAACACATACACAGATAAAGAATGCTGCCTGGTATCTCTTGCAGGTGCTTGACCTATGTACAGATGCTGTTCAGCATGTCTATATAATATTTTAAATCTATTTCCCTTCACTGCCAAAAATAACCAAAACACCAAGACTTACTGTTATAGTGAGATTAATCCAGGTGTCATAGGGCCAGATTGTCTAAACTTCAAAAGTGATACAATTGAGAGTGATAAACAGCCAGCCAATCAGCTCCTGTCTGACATTTTTCAAACACAGTCTGTGACATGGCAGGTAGGAGCTGATTGGCTGCCTGTTTATCCCTCTCCATTTTATCACTTTTGAAGCTTAGAGAATCTGGCCCATAGCATGGTGTTGGTTGTGGATTCAGCATTAAAATATAATAACTTCATCATTATTAAGTTGGTGATTATTCTTGGCATATCTAGAATATGGAAACCTTCTGATAGCTATATTTATGTGCTTTTGTGTGAACTAAACATGTCTGTAAATATGTACGACTGAAAATAATGTAATCACATAAGAAATACAGTTTTACATATTACATTTATGTTTGTCCAGTAAATGCATCCAACACTAAGGCTGGGTACAAACCATAGCAACATGCCGACCCGCTGTAGGGTCTAGTCAGTGATCAATCGAGGTAAGTATACACACTTACCTATTGGCTGCTTCAGGTGTATTGGTCAGGACACCCAGCTGGTTGAGCATTTGAATATGCTCACCCAGCTATGACATCATCCCTCCTTAGCAAGTGTACAGGCAGTCAGTGTGCCACCAGTACACAAATCCAGATTCGTGCTGCACTGCTGATGTGATGTGTATGTGAACAACTTCATTCACACACATATCTGATAACAGCTTGTGAAGTCTTCCTGTTAAATAGATGGGAGAATAATGGGGCTGGCTCTGACACTGGAGGCCATGTTTAGATGGTGAAATTGCACCTGACATCAGGCTGGTGTAAATTCTCTGTGTTTGCAGAGGCCGGTGGATGTTTTATTGTAAGCAGCTTAATTTCCGACACAGCAGCCTATCACAGATGCAGGCAGGAGGTGTATTTTCTCACAAGACACCTTCTAAAACATTAGCATGTTTTCACACAGCAACTGTGTCCAAACATGCAGTTGCTATGTGAACTGCATCCACATGTGAGCCAGGCCTATACAGGGCCAGATTAAGCTTTGGGAGGCTTTAGGCACTTAAGGCAAAAGATCCCCCTGACTCTTGTAAGCACGGCTGTGCATGCTGTGTTTCTTTGCCTCCTCCCCCAGTACCTCTATACTGCTGCTTGGAGAGCTGCTTCAGGTGGCGGAGGCTGGTGATTAACAGAATTGTTCACGGACAGTAGCATGGTCAAAACAGAAATCTTTGTCCCGGGTACACTCCTTTTTCTTGTAGCCACCTTATCCCATCAAACTAGGTATAGACTGGTTGGTTTGAGTTTTTTCTTACCTACAGATATCTCCACACTCATCATTGCTCCATCATGACTGCAGCTAGTCATAGGCACCCAAACAATCCTTTTGATTGTGGATGCATATGCAGGGCATGAGTAGAGCTGTGCTCTCTATTCATTGCAAATGTCCTGTCGCTATAAGCAGTTACTGCAGGGTAAGATGAACAAGGGCTTTGAAAAATTAGAACCTCCCTGGGCAGAAAATAATTTCAGTTGGTATTTACTGTTCATGTAGGATCACATAGTCCAAAAGATAACAGCTTATGAATGTTTTTTCTTTAGTTTAGAATTTATATCTAGTTGAAGGTCATTATTATTATTATTATTATTATTATTATTACTATTATTATTTTATTTATAAGACGCCACAAGGGTTTCACAGCGCCGTACAAAGGAACAGTACAGGGAGACAAAACTTAGCATTACATTGAATAAATAACAAAAATAGAGTACAGGCAAAGAGCGCCACAGTTCAATACACATTACAGCTTAAATATACGTAGTGAGGACTCAATCAACATACAACTAGAGGCTTGAGGCGAATGATAGAGATGAGTATGCGGACAAACGGTGGGATGTATTAATTTACATCGCCGCCCAGCCGCCGCGCTGCTACTGCATATGTACTAACATATGTGGCTAGCATCGGGGTGCGTGATGGAGACTCCCCGCGATACCTGTAATGTGGTGTGCGGGGGTCTCCGTCACATCCCGGCGGCTGTCAGTGTCCCTGGCGTCTCCTACCCCCCCCCCCCCCCCCCTGAAGGCTGTGGCTGTGACACCTGCTGGGGGAGGAGATCGATGGAGGGCGAGAGGGGGGGTCGCGCGGATGGCGGGCAGCGGGTGGCGATAGAAGCCCATATGCTTCTATAAGGTATCAAGAGGTGGCAATACCCTGCCCAGCGGAGACAGGGCGGACGTGTAATCGTACATAGGAATATGCAGTAAAACCTCAGTTTTACCGCAGTTTCCCTTTAGTACATCCTGCCCAAAGATGGTTACTGAGTGTTTGAGTATGGGAGAGCTGTGAGTGAAATGTGAAGAGAAGAGGTCTTTGACAACAGGAGGGAAGAGAGCCCTACTCTGAGGAGCTTACAATCTAGTAGGAAGGGGAGACAGACAGATTACATGTGGTGCAAGCAAGTGGGTGGTGGCTTGATAGCAGGTTGTAGGCAGGCAGGGGGAAGGAGAATTAGCTTCAGGGATATTTTATGCAGTGGAAGGGTATGCTTTGATGAATAGGTGAGATTTCAGTGCCCGTTTGAAGCTTTGCAGGGTCGGGGAGAGTCTAATGGAGCAAGGGAGTGCGTTCCACTGAAGGGGTGCAGCACGGCCAAAGTCCTGAACCCTAGCGTGGGAAGCAGTGATCAGGGTGGCGGAGAGATGACAGTCGTCGGCCGACCGTAGAGGGCGGGAGGGTGTATGAATGGAGATGAGGTTAGAGATATATGGAGCAATGGAATTAGAGATGGCCCTGTATGTGAGTGTGAGGTGTTTGAAGATGATTCTGTAGGGGAATGGGAGCCATTGCAGATTTTGTTGAAGGGGTGTGGCAGAAGTATAGCATCGGGAGAGGAAGATAAGCCTGGCTGCAAAGTTAAGGACAAATCGGAGAGGAGCCAGTTGGGATTGAGCGAGGCCAGTGAGGAGGTCATTGTACTCCAGTCTATTCCATCTCCAACCCCTTCCCCTCTGTGTACCTCAAACAGTCTCATTTTAACATGTGTCTAAATTCAGCCCCCCCCCCCCCTTGGGCCCTTCCCAGTGTCTTTCCAGCAACTTCAGCTTGCCCCTACCTTTGTATATCTTTAGCCTCAACCACTCCAGTCTCTGTTTCTCTTCAACAGCCTCTACTCACCCCCTGTATCTCTGAAGTAGCCTCAGCCTTTCCCCCCGTGTCTCTCCATAGTTTCAACGCACCCAATGTTTCTCGCCAACAGTCTCATCACTTCCCAGTGTCTTTCAATGGGCTCTGACCACCATATGTATATCTGTAGCAGTCCTGCCCAGTTTTTCTGCTGCATATGCCTTTAATGTTATTAGCTGCACGTTTGCATAACAATGTTCAGTGTACACTGTGAAATTATATTGTGGTATTCATCTCCCCAGTATTAAATATTATATCCCACTTGTCACAGATCAGGTACTTGGACCTTTTTAATACACTCTGCCCTACTAGCAGGCATGTGTCTGCTGGCCAGTCATTTTAGGATTAAGTTGCTGTGGTCCGGTGGGTGGTGGGTGGTGCCGTTTTCCTGAGATTGTTTAGGACATTCACATAGTCTCTATGCTGTGCATTACTCCAATGTCAAACACTGTATTAGAGCATTGTACTTGAACTGCTCTCTGCCATCTGCTCATTGCACGTCCTATACACCAGGGTGCTGAGTTTCCAGCTACAGTCTGCTATTTTATAGCCTCTTGCATGCAATCTTCAATACTATCTTTTAATATCTGTACCTAGGGGGAAATTTAATAGAATGAGAGATTCAGAAAGTGAGAGATTTGGTAAGAAATCTCCAGGTTTTTTTTTAAAGCGGCAATCATTTACACTGCAAAATCAAACTGGTTTTGCAGTGTAAATGATTGCCACTTTAAAAAAACTGGAGATTTCTTACCAAATCTCTCACTTTCTGAATCTCTCATCCTATTACATTTCATCCTCTAGTGTGTTACAGACTGAATTGTCCTGTATTCATAAGCAGCCACGTGCTCTAGGTGTTACGCTTCTCGGCCTTTTGGCTAAGATCAAGTGTAGTATCTGTTCTTATCAGTGGGTATGGACTGGCCTCTGGCAGAGAATAGAGAAAGGCTGAACTGAGTAGCTGCTCTGATGGGCGGAGGGTGTGGGACCCCTCTTTTTTGCCTGGGAGTGGTGAAAAGTTTGGCTGAGTACCTTCACCTCTGCCTTTGGTAGGAGGTGTTGTTTCCGTAAATCCACTGGTAAGAGGGGGGGAGAAACACTGGGCCTAGTAGTTTGACTCTCCTGACGGGGTTCGTAGCCCCCGAAGGATGAGCAGCGAAAGGCTCAGTCTAGTATCCATTCCCAGGGAGCGGAGAAAAGCTGAGACTGAGTAGATTGGTCCAGGTTGGGGCAGGCCCCCACCCTGGGCACAGCGAAAAGCTCAGCCTAGTATCTTAACCCTGGGAGCGGAGAAACACTGGGACTGAGTAGATTGCTCTTCCGAGGGGGGTGCAGCCCCTAAGGGAGTCTTTCGAAAAGCCCAGTGGAGTACCCATTCCCATGCCGGGGGCTGGAAAATGCCTGCTGGTGAGACGGAGAAAAACTTGGTCGGACGCTGATTGGTCAGCTGCCTGGAGCCCGAGGCTGCACTGTGCCCCCGGGGTAACTCGGGGGTGCCTGATTTGCACTGGTGATGTCCGGCACCATGCACTGAATGGCACTTGCACCGCGCACTTCCCTCTAGGTTAGGCTACACGTCCTTACCTCGTCCTTTTGGATGGGGTAGGACAATTTTTTTACACCCCCACCCCGGCCTTCTGGCTAGGGCCTCTTTTTATTTCTTTCTTTGATTTGCACTTTTGAGCACTTCACGTTTTTCGTTAGTTTGTCACATTTTTTTTGATTTGGGTAGTGCGGCTGTCCCTAACAGGCCTTCCGTTCCCCAAACGTAGCTGGGACTCTTCATCTTTTGGGGAGAGTCCCGGTCCCCTCGAGGGCAACCCCGAGCCGCAAGGCGGAGGGAAGCCTAAGCGGGTCTCTCCAAACCTTCGGGTGCGGAGGACCCACCGTCCAAAACCCTTCCGGGGGTGGAGGAAACGCGGGTCTCTCTGAGCTTTGGCGAAGAGGACCCACCGATCCCTTTTTTCCCTTACTCGGCCTTATGGTTGAGGGGGGTTAGGGGAACCATGGGGCCTTTCTCCTTTGGGAGAGGGCCCACACGTTCGTACGGCTGCCCCCTTTGCACGTGTTTAGGCACAGCACTGGTGGTGGTGGGAGCACACCTCGGGCTCCCTGAGTTTCTTCAAACTCAGGTGTTATTACTATAGCTGCCTCTCCCAGGAATCATACTCTCGGGTGATACTAAATGAGGAGAAGTATAATTCATGAGTATAATTCATAAGTTTAATTCTAGTTTAATTAACTTTATTGTAAGTCAGTCCTGTCCATTGGTCCCAGAATCTGACACCAGGGGTCTATAGAATGCTGCATATTATGGTTGTACCCTCTAAGATGATTGTACCCTTATATTAGATCTTATGATTTGGGTCTCATTGCTGTTGGCATGCAGTGAAACTTGCATACCTCCCAACTGTCACGATTCCATCGGGACAGTCCCGATTTTCGGGTCCTGTCCCGCTGTCCCACCCGCGGCAGGCATTGTCCCGCTGCGGGGGGTGACAGTTGGGAGACCCCCCAATCTAGTAGAATAGACGCTGTGCGCATGCGCACAGCGTCTATTCTCGTATGAAAATGAGGTCGCGGCTAATTAGCATAAGCCACACCCTCATTTGCATACGCCCCACCCCCTTTTCGGGCGGACGGAAGTTGGGAGGTATGAACTTGGAATAGTTCAGGTGTTTGGTATTCACTATTTAATAAAGCGCGTTCAATGGTATCTCTCTCTGGCTCAGGTTGTAATACTCTGTCAGTAACTTGAGGCTGATACTCCAGCTTGTAACTTCAGCTGTACATGTGTTCTCAATTCTAAAGCCTTAGGTCAGGTGCCTCTATTTACTTGTGGTCCTTAAAGAATCTTGATCTGTCATCAGAGCCAGATTGAGGTCTAAATGGGCCTGGAGCTGAAAATGATCAAGGGCCTATTATGCGCAATAATAGGGGCTGCGGCCAGCACCTAATAATGTGGGTGGCGTGACCAGTGTTCTGTTTGGGTGGTCTGCTCATGGGTGTGTCTCTATTTGTGTAAATACTTTCAACTAATTATATATGCCTGGAAAAGGCAGGGGGCTGGAATAAGAAAAAATGCAGGGAGATATATTGGACCGGTGCCCTCCAAAGGTATACCCGCAGGACGCCGATGTCCTAAGATACTTGCGGGGTGAGGCGGCACTCCAGTCATAAAAAAATACTGAAAACCGAAACTTGGTAGACAACATTTCAGCACCTTTTATGTGGTCACCTAAGTTTACCACACCATATACCCCTTATACAAATCATGCAACACATAAGTAACTTATACTGTACTTGCTTCTTACACATTATGCCACATGGAATGAGACAAAATTCACACCGATTGAGCAACGATTCACACTATGGCACACAGATTGAGTCAAAATTCACGTTATGCCACACAGATTAAGGCAAAATTCACATTTTGCCACATGGATTGAGCCAAAATACACGCTATACCGGGCATGTCCAAACAGTGGCCCTCCAGCTGTTGTGAAACTCACACACGTCCCACACATCCCAGCATGCCTTGACATACAGTAGTTTTAGCATTCCCTAATTGCAAAACTGTGGCAATGCATGACGGGACTTGTAGTTTCACAGCTGGAGGGCCATAGTTTGGACATGCCTGCACTATACCAAACAGATTGAGCAATAATGCACAATATGCTTCATAAATAGGGGTATTGCGCGCCAAAGGCGCACATTAAAAATTTACACCATAATTCCCATTACATGTTAAGCCTCACACCATAATCTCCATTACGTATTATGCCAAACACCATAATGCCTATTAAAAATGATGCTACATAAGAGTTGCTTACCTACATGTTCATTGCCAGGGGTTCCACGTTCATTGCCAGGGGTTCCATGCTCATTGCCAGGGGTTCCATGGTCGTTGCCATGTGGGATTACATGCTCATTGTCAAGGGGGAATACATACTCGTGGTAACTGGGGGGACAGTTGCTGCCGGGCAGAAATGACAGCCATTAACAGCCGGGCAGAGAGCAGGGGGCTGCCCGGCTGTATTCAGAGCACTGCATGTCCCGGCTATTTGAAATAATACCCCTTTCATACCAGAAAATGCAGGGAATATGGTCCCAGGATCATGCAGGGACATTCTCGGACTGGCCCCTTTTACACCAGCCTAGTCCCTGCATTTTCTGGTGTGAGGGGGAGAGAAAACCACTCCGCCCCCCTTTAAACAACCAGCTATATCTTCGGAACCAACTGGCCCATTTACATGTAGCCTTCGAATTATTTTTGTCCCGTGAAACTGGGCCGTTTGGTTCCAGAGAAGTCTGTCCTCAAATAACATGAACAGCCATGAAATTACATTTCAGAAATGAAAAAAAAAAAAATAGTTTTACCTGCAATATCTCTAGAACCAATGAACCCATATGTACCAGGTATCAGATTGAAGGCCCAGCAACTTGGGTTCGACTGAGATCAACCTCGAGTTTCTGTGATGCAGTAGGGGGAACCGGCAGCCGTTGGAACCGGGTGGAGGTCGGAATTAGCAGGTCCCATGTTATCCTATGTGGAAAATGTTCCAGGTTTGCCTGGCGGTATCTCCGGTTCCTGGGAGGCTAGCGATGCGGGGCTGGTCTTGTTGGAAAGCCCTGACCCTCATCTACAAAATGGGCCTATTTGGAGAATGGGCCTGGAGCTATAGCTCCATCAGGCCCATTGTTAATCCGGCTCTGTCTGTCATCCATGAGACTATGTTCATCTTCACTGTCATCAAGGGCTTACTAGTGATATAATTTTATGGGAGTTTTGAAGACTTCAGCATACTTATGACTGTCTCAGAATGTGTTTGTGACACCTGAATTGTAAGGCCTAGACTTCCAAGAGAGGGGCCAACCTAACCATGCCTTCCACTTTCAGAAAGAAGAGGGTAGTCTTAGGTCTATTGACACAGTTTGCATTGAGTTGCATCATGTTCCAGACTGTGCACTTTTTTATTATTTATATTTTCCATTGTACACGTCACCTGTTACTGCACAGCCCTATGGTTTACTTTCTACACTGTATTGCTGTATTATTAATCTGGTACACTATCATGCATGCTCTAGCAGTATTTACTATAAAGATATATACCATATTGGACCATACCATGTACTCTCCATACATGTTACATCTGCCCCACCTGCAGTGCACATGGTTTTGCCCATTTTATTATTATTATTTATTTATTAACAGTTTCTTATATAATGCAGCATATTCCGTTGCGCTTTACAAAGGGGATAGTGATACAACAAAACAGGGTATTTACAGACAGTCAAAATGTAGGAGGGCCCTGCTCGCAAGCTTACAATCTATTTTGAGAACAAATTTGTACTGCGACCCGAATAAGGGCCAATGTCACCCATTTGTTGCATGCATGCGGGGTACATACAATGGTGCATTTTATTTAATGTTTTTAAACATGCTTTGCACTAAACTGCTTGTTTCTTTTTTTTAAATGTCCTTATTTATTTATTTATTTATTTAGTTAGTTAGTTGCCTACCCATCATTTTTGCCCAACATAATCACAAATTGTTTAGACCAGACTTTACTGGGTTACTCTTTCATATTGGCTCCTATATAAATCAAAATAACTTTGACTAGTGTTGTGGTGTTAAACCATCTGCGATACATCATCTAAAATAGGTTAACCAGTGGATGACATCAGGAAGACTGTCCATTCTGTGCAAGCTTTGGAAGTGTCTGTCCCAGTAATATGTCTAGGAAAATTCTCTATAGGGTTAGCGGAAACTGATGAGTAGTGATACACACTAACCATTACTCAGACTATCTTGCATTCTCCAAACCAATCCTTATCTTCAAACCATCTCAAGATTAAATTGTTTACATGCTGTCTAATCAATCTCTGTGTTCCGGTCTGAGAATATTTTCCTAGCCACACACTGAATTACACACTCCAGTATGATTTCTGTGCAAACCCCACAGCATCACACATCATTAACATGTCAGGCTTCTGTAAAAAACAATGGCTCATGTCTCTGGGAGCTTTGAAAATGAATGTGCAAAGGCTGGTATCCGGACTGATCATAGACTGACTCATGATAGACAGTCATATGGTCGACCACTCATGGTAGACAGGGTCAAAAGGTAGACAGTCAAAAGGTCGACAAGGTTTAAAGGTCGACACACAATAGGTCGACAGGGTCTAAATGTCGACATGGTCAAAAGGTAGACATGAAAAAGGTAGACATGCCGTTTTTTACTAAATTTTCAGCCAACATGTGCGACAGGCGGTATTTCATGCCCTACCATCCACTAGGGCAAGGAGGGAGAATAAAATAGTGTGCCGAGTGCAGCGAGGCACCGAGCCCGAAGCATTGCAAGTGCAGCGAGCCATGAGAGGGGATGCGGTACACTTAGACAGTGTCCATGTCGACCTATGTCAATATAGACACCCTAAAAACATTAAAAAAGCATGTTGACCTTTTTCCATGTCGACCTTTTGTCTGTTGACCTTTAGACCCTGTCGACATTTTGACCCTGTAAACCTTGTGACTGTCTACCATTAGTGGTCGACCATATGACTGTCTATCATGTCAGTCTATGTTTTTTACCATAACCCAAAGACTACACTCCTTTAATTCTGCTGTAAACCTTCCATCTGAAAGATGTAGAAAATAAGAGAAAGAGAATGGTCAGTGTGAGAGTAAGCTCACACACACACACACACACATACTGGTTTTCATGTTGTACGGGGACCAACTTTCTGATCATCACTTGTGGGGACCACCCTTTCTAAACATTCTAGAAGTATGAAAAAAATCAGTAACTGTATCCATAGCTTTACTAACTTATACACAACTTCAATTATCTAAATTTATGAAGTAATGTTCTGACCATGCTTAGTGGGGACCTGAAAAAACCCAAGTGAACATGGCTAATGGGGACCTCATTTCCATTTTATTTGCATAGTTCACACACATTCACCTTTGACTAGTGGGGACCTTGCAACAAGTACATTACTAATGACATATGACAGCATCTTTATCAAGTAAATGCTTAGATTATTTGTTACAAAAAGGATTTTAAAAGTGAATCTACATTTAAGAATTGAATGATTCATTACCTGGACATCAATAACAAAATCACATGTATAGAACCCTAATGCTTTGTACCCTGTAGTCATTTTCACAATATTTAAGAATTTACTAATACATGTAAGGTAATCCGCGTCCGCTCACCACGCTTCGGGCTCGGTGGCTCGCTGTGCTTGCCACACTATATAACATCAACTCCACACCAACGTGGATAGTGGGGGTATGAAAGCGCACGCTACGCTTCGAGGTGACGTGGAGAGTGGTGGTGTTTTACCATATTAACTATTGAGATCGCATCTCACATTTCACATCTCATGCCACAAAAAAGGGCCATGAGATGCGTTGTGCGATGCCATTCCACTCAGGGTGCAGTGAATAAATTAACTACTGAGATCTCATCGCATCACACGGCACAAAAAGCCAAGCAATGCGATGTGCGATGCGATTTCACTACGCAGAATAGCCCACTAAGCAAATAGCTTAGTGGTCACCCCGCTAGGAAACAAGTACCATTAATACTTATATATATGCATACATTATTTCTGAAATCTGGTTTGCTTGATAAACATGAGGCACATATATGTATATATTAATATACAGAAATCTAGATTTCCAGCATTGTTTGCAAATACTTATCATTGAATGTGGGCATAACCATGGAGATATACAGACAGGCTATCACAAACAAAAGAAGTACTCTAATGTTGCAGTATACAGTATACTTTAAACCGCATTTATACTACTGTAAGCGCAACGGAATCTGCTGCGCTATATAAGTAACTGTAAATAGATCGCACTTGGCCAATGGTGAGGCCAGTGTTTATACGCCGGGTCCACACGTGTGTGTGTGTGTGTGTGTGTGTGTGTGTTTTCTGGTAATTATCACATTGTGGGGACCTGCATCTGTTTACACAGTCACATAGTGGGGACCTCGTGTGGTTTGGGGACCAAAGATGTGGTCCCTATAAGGGAAAGCTTCTAAAATAAATACTGAAGTATTCTGAAGGTATCAATGTGATTTTTAGCATTGGCCCATAATGCAGGTCTACTAGTCAGTTTGTGTGTGTGTTGCTTCATTGCACCCCGTTATAGTATGTGCAGTGTCCACTGTTAACATTAGTTAGAAAGATAAAGAAAAAAAATGTAAATATTTTCTTTTTCTTACTGCACACCATGGTGACTGTGGACTGGGAATGTAATTGAGGATAATAATAAATAAAATTAAAATTTATAATACAGAACTAAAACCAGAAACACATTCTCACAAGTGCACTATTGTAGGTGAGAGGTTGTGATTGAATCAACAAATAACATGTCTGGTCAGTGCTGGTGTAATGACAGTCTGCTGCTACTGTTTGTGTGTATATAGAAGCTGACCAGACACCCCCTGCAGTGAAGCTTCAGGAGTGGCTTCATCACAGAAGTGTGTATATAGTAGGCATGAGCGTATTCGGATCTCCGAGATCCGAACATACCTGAACTTCACGATCTGAGACGGGATCCGAGCGCAGCTGTTCACAATAAACTCAGATCTAGTACAGTTCAGTGGTGCAGTGCTGTGCTGTATTAGTCTGGGGGTGACCTGAAGGTCGACAGGGCTTAGATTGACACTTGAAATAGGTGACATGGTGACATGAGTTTTCCATGTTTTTTTACCCGAATGTCGACATCGTTGACATGGACACCATCTAAGTGTACCACTGCACTTGCCATGCTTCGGGCACAGTGCCACACTGCATTCAGCACACTATTATACTCCCACCAACCTGTAGTGGATGGTACGGTATGAAATACCAGCTGTGGGCACATGTCCACTCAAAATAATGTGAAAAAAACCCCATGCTGACCTAATACTTGTGTTGACCATCCAACCCGTCGACCTAAGCCTGGTTGACTTTCACTGGTCAACCTAATAAATGGCAACCTAATTAGGGTTGACTTAATGACCATATTCCGAATATCTCCTTTCATGTGTCTTTTCATCTCTTATTTAAGCTGTGTACACATGGGGAGATGGGTGCCCCGTTCTGAACAAGGTGCTGAAGCACAGATCACATGTGATGCACCCGCGATGTGTGCTGAGCCATCTGTGCTGAGCAGGGTATTGCTTATGGTAATAGGCATAACCTTGCGTTCTAAGCAGGATAGACAATGCATGCACTGTCTATCCCTGCTGGTTATGGCAGCATGTTGGACCGTGCATCACCATCGCTATAGGGTGTACATAAGCATACGGAGCGTTCCATGCACATTTCTAAGCCATCTAGTGAGATGGCTTAGAAATGGGGCTTAAATTGCCCCTATCAAAGCGGCACAGTCCGGCAGGTGGAAGCAGCACATGTAGGGGAGGCAGAGCAGAAAGATGCAGGGCTGCTGCACACAGGATTTGTGTAACCATCAGCATAATCACTGTGTGCTGGCCACACACCCTTTACCCATGGCAATGCCCCCACCCCCAATTTGTACCAATTTCTGCCCTTTAGATGTTGGAGGGTATGGTAATGTATAAGTGTACTATCTTAGGGGCTGTGTAATAGGGGTGATATGCATACTGTGATACACTATGCGTAATTATAATTGTGTTCTCTGTCCATTGGGGCTATGTATAGGGTCTTATATTACTGTTGCTGTGTGTATGTAGGTGTTCTTTTTTATACCCCTTTCAAGGTGGCAAAATACCCTGGGTTATTGCCGGGTTTAGGTGACTCAACCCGGGTTGTGGAGAAGTCTAATGCTGTGTACACACGGGGGCGATAGGGGCTGAAATTGCTGGAAATATGGTCGCTGAGCGACCATATTGCCAGTGATTGGAGTGTGCACCAGCGATAAATCGCCGGGTGCGCGCTCCCGTTTTCAGCCCCTGAATGGTCGCTGGTCGGAGGAACATGCTCCTCTGACCAGCGACATCCCCTGCCTCTTCACCCAGCAGTGTTTAAATTTTCATCTGCGACCATCTCTGGTTGCAGGTGAAAACGGGACACGGGGCAATATGATTGCTGAGCAATATATTGCTAGCAATATATTGCCACTTTTAAATATCCCGGGTTGATCAATCTGGCATATCAACCCATGATCTGGGTGAGAGGGGAGAGAAGACTGTGCCACAGACCAATAATACTGGTAGACAGCGGCTGGGTGTGTGGGTACACTACAAATACCCAAAGTTGTGAGCAATAGGGAAACAAGGGGGATGTACACCCTGCGCTATACTTCCAATATGAAAAATATTACGTACACAGTGGTTTAGTGAAAATAAAAGTGGATATTTATTATAAAAGCAATGCAAATAGTATTTATAATAATACGATAAAAATGATTATATAGGATAGTATGCTAGCAGTATGCTACAGTACTACACTATATAAATGTAACAGCTAATACCGGTATACATATACATAAGTACTGGGGGTCACAAGACAAACATAAAAGAGTCCAATGCAAATGCAAATCAGGTGCAGCTTAATTAGCTGTTGGGAAGTCTTTTAGGATAGTTGGAGTGGTTTGAAGTAAACGAGTACCTGTTTCCAGGGTACAGGGGGTCTGTCGGCAGACTTACCCGTCAGTGCCGTATTGCGCAAACGGCATTGGCGGGATCTCCACAAACATCGACTAGTTTCGCCAGCAAGGCTTCCTCAGGATGGAAGACCCTGGAAACAGGTACTCGTTTATATCAAATCACTCCAATTATCCTAAAATACTTTTTCTAACAGCTAATTAAGCTGCACCTGGTTTGCATTTGCATTGGATTCTTTTATGTTTGTCCTTATGTATATGTATATACCGGTATTAGCTGTTAAGGCCCCCATACATTTGGCCGACTTGTCCTAAGGACAAGTCGGCCCCGACTTCCCCTGAGCTCTCCCGGAAGCTCCCCGGGAGAGCTTGATAAGATTTGGCACTTGATGTGCCATTTTTCACATGTGATAAATCGGCTCGATTTATCAGATGTAGACCCGGGGAGCAGCAGGAGAGCAGGGTCCGTGGCAGGGGGGGAACCGGAGAGCAAAGTCAGCAGTGGCGAACGGTGGGAGCATAGAAAAAAAATCTTATTCAAAAACTGGGCGGCCGCTGATTGACTGAGCTCTAAGCCAATCAGCTGATTTTTAATTGATACTGATTGTGCCCCCATTTCTTTTCCTTATTTAATTATTATATATTTATTAACAGTTTCTTATATAGCGCATACATATTCCGCAGCGCTTTACAGAGAAGATTTGAACATTCACATCAGTCCCTGCCCCAGTGGAGCTTACAATCTATATTCCATACAACATCCACATGTACACGCACAGACATTCTAGGGTTAATTTTGTTAGGAGCCAATTACCAAATATACCAGTATATATTTGGATTGTGGGAGGTGAAGTACGGGGAGAATATACAAACTCTGCACAGTTAGAGCCATGGTGGGAATAGAACCCATGACCTCAGTGCTGTGAGGCACCATGTGTTATATATATATATGGGGCAGTATGGAGGCTAACCATTACACTGTCCGTACTGCCCCGTATATATAACACATGGTGGGGATAGAACCCATGACCTTATGCTATAACTCAGGGGTTCTCAAATTCGGTCCTAAGGACCCCACACAGTTCACGTTTTCCAGGTCACCCGGCAGGTGCACTGGTGTACTTATTACTCGGATACACATTTTAAAAGATCCACAGGTGGAGCTAATTATTTCACTAGTGATTCTGTGAGGAAACCTACAAAACATCCACTGTGTGGGGTCCTAAGGACCGAGTTTGAGAACCTGTGCTATAACTTATTACACATTAATTTATATATGTACAGTATATATGTCTGTAAATTATCGTGATTCTTCACACTTTCTAGTGAGTCATTTCTAGTGCCCATCAGTATATGCAGGTATATTTATGCCTCAGTAGCAGTGGCTGCTCCTACCAGATAGTAGGAGGAGGGCTGCCACTGGCCACATTGCCGGCACTTCTCACTTGCCTCCATGGTCCCGGCACCTGTACAAGGCAGATGACAGGCACCAGCACATGCGTAGTACTGAGCATCCACCCAGATTCTATGGGCTGCTTCGGCTGTAGCCCATAGAAGTTAAATCATGGTTCTTGTGCCTGTACAATAGAGATGACAGGCACCAGGACTGGTGCATGTGCAGTATTGGCCTTGATACTTTGCAGGTGCTAACCCAGGTTCTATGGGCTGCAGCCCAGTCACAGGCATTCAGCTATCATGCTTAGCACAGTGGATGCCGCTGGTGGTGGCAGCCGAGCACAGCGCTGTCAGTATGACAGCTATTAGTGCTGGTTGTCACAGGGCTGCAGATTGTAGATGAATGTCTGATCTGTGGTGGGGGGGTGTTCAGACAGGGTCTCCGCAGGGCCGGATTTGTGCCTAGGCCCGTGAGGCACGGGCCTCAGGGCGGCACCAATCGAGGGCGGCACGGCAGGCATGACAGCTATTTAAAGCATTGGCTGTCATGGCAGAGCGGGTGGACAGCGGCAAGTGACAAGCGGCGCCGCCGCCGACCTGATTCATCATATGTCGGCGGCAGCACTGCTCGTCACCCACCGCTGCCCACCCGCTCTGCAATGCACAGTAAATCATCAGCTCATCGGCTATCTCCTTAGTACTATGATCCCCCTGCGCGTCCGGCTGATGCTCCGCTCGGTTCACTGGCTCAAAAGCCACTTCCGCCCTGCCCGGCGCCCATAGAAATACAGTATACAGCTGTTTGACTGGGTGTGCAGGGGGGCCAGGCAATGCGCTTCTGCACCCGAACCTCCATCCTCGGGATACAGTCTGACTCTTCCCCCCACTCCTCTCTTACCTGCGGCTACAGTCGCCCCCCCTCCCCCGCTCAAGGCTGCAGTCTAATGTGGGTGAGAGCCACGTGGGCCCCCCTGTGTGTTTGTAGAAAGCTTCTGCCCGGCTGAATAGATAATGTGGCCTCCTACAGCATACCTCCCAGGTAACTGCTCCTTCTGCTGCTGTATATAATTTTATATATATATATATATATATATATATATATATATATATATATATATAATGAATATGTTAAAATAGGGGGGGGGGTGAGGGCATTTTTGTGCCTAGGGGCGGCCTGACCCCTAAATTCGCCCCTGGGTCTCCGGTGGTACGTATCTCCTGTAACTCCCCATTAATCCGGATCTGGCAACAGGTAGTTAATTTTGGGCAGTACGGATGGTGTAATGGTTAGCAATACTGCCTCACAGTGCTGAGGTCATGGGTTCTATCCCCACCATGTGTTATATATACAGAGCAGTACGGATGGTGTAATGGTTAGCTTCACTGCTTCATAGCTCTGAGGTCATTGATTCTATCCCCACCATGTGTTATATATACGGGGCAGTACGGATGGTGTAATGGTTAGCATTACTGCCTCACAGCACTGAGGTCATGGGTTCTATCCAGGGCCGGTGCTAGGGTGTCCGGCTCCCTCCTGCAAACCATACATTTTGCGCCCTTTCACATTGCCATTGCAACAAGCTGTAGCCCGATTGTGGGAGTATATGCAACATGCGATCCTATGGAGGATCTCGGGTGCATGTACATGTATGCATACACCATCTCAGTGCTGTGTCCGCAAAATGTTGCAGGCACTAAAGGTGCCCATACACGCTGCGAGAATCGCATACGTTATGGGCTAGATCGCATCGCACGGCATGCATGCAATGTGTGTGGGATGTGATCCGAAAGCAGTACAAAAAGTATGTGCAGCACTGGTGACTGAGGCTGAAAGGAGGCATCATCTCATGCATCTTATGCCGTACAAACACATAAGATGCATGCAATGCTTGAGATATCAGCCCCACACATACAATCTAGATCGTGGGCACCGTGCTAGGAAAGCAGTACCGTTTCATTTCCAAGTTTGTCTTTCCTCAATCCTGGTTCATATTAATTTTCAAGTATATTGGGGAGTGATCTGAGATTCCTTTTGGTAGATGTTCGACTTTAATTATTGCCGGGGCCAATATAGGGGATACCAGAAATAAATCTATTCTAGAGAAAGTATTGTGTGTAGCGGAATAGCAGGAGAACTGGAGGACTCCTTGATTTCTAATTCTCCAGATGTCTATCCAGCCTATTTCTGTTACCAATTTTGAAAAGGCAGTTGGTTGAGTTCTATCTAGTGTAGATGTGTGATCACTTTTTACTTTCCATCTATCAAATTACACATTATTTTATTAAAATACTACCGGGGTTTCTGGAGATCCTGATACAAATACCATTGCCTGACGCATTATATCATTATTGTATGGAGGAGGGACGTAGATTGCTAATATATACATAGGCTTATAGTTTATAATAGCCTTTAGAAAAATAAATCTACCACATGGATCGATCATGCTGGTTTCTATTTGAAATGTTATTGATTTTTTTTATCAGAACCGTAACGCCTCTAGCGTTATTGGTGAATGTTGAGTCGAACATATGGCCCACCCATGGCTTTTTCAGTGCTTTCGTCCTTTCTCCATAGAAGTGCATTTCTACCAAACAGATAATTTCGGCATCGTATTTCCTGAGCTGGGACATCACTAGAGATATTTTTATTTTATTATTGAGTCCCCGAACATTCCAGCTCAGGAAGCCTACCCCCTTTAGTCGATCACTCATCCATATCTACTGATCTAATCCAACCAAGATATTCCCTTTTAACTCTTTTTTTTTTTGGTGACCACATATTACTAACTTGTAGACATATACCAAACATATAACACCCATCCCACCCTTCCTCCCTAACCCTCCCTGTATATTCTTAACCCTTAAGGTATACCTATCTCCCAAAATTCTATCCATAGTTGCTATTTTCCCCATGGGCATGGAAACCTATCTACTTCCATGGCTCTAATAGCACATGGAGACTCCCACCTTTCTTAGCGCATTTTCCCACTTTTTTCCCAGTTCCCATGCATATTTAGTAGGACGGGGAATAGAGAAGGAGGGAAGAGAGAAAAAAAAAAGGGAAGGGCATAACACTTAGCCCATAGCCAGGGCACCAGAGCCTTTTGTGATCTACATTACGTTTTAGGCCCCATCCTATTTCCATTTCCCCTCCAATCTTGAGTTTTACTCTACTACACAAACAGCAGCTTATCATTAGTAAATATTATATTTAAGATTTTTCCTCTTTTTCCCCCTTTTTTTTTATCCCTTTTTCCCTTTAGCACATCAATATATTGTGATCTTATAGAGGGAGAGGGGAAGAGGAGAAGAAGAGAGAGGAAAAAATAAAAAAAAAAGGATTTTCTCTATTTCCCCTTTGCTTCCTCCATCAAATGGATAGAGGTTCAGGTAAATCCCCCCCAGCAGTCATAGAGCCATAATATTGGCCACAATGTTTTATTTTCCTTTACTTTCCAGCCAGGTTTCCGCCTCCTTTGGGCTGGTGAAGAAATGGGTGACATTTTCATAGACTACACGTAATCTTGCAGGAAATATCATAGAATACTTTATGTCCAAAGTTCTTGTGGGGGCCCTGGGCAGTGGTGGTCTTAGCGGTATTCTGTGTGCTCTTTCTACAGTGAATTGTTGCGTGAATACTTCTTTTGTGAATATATGCTTAAGCCACTGTTCCACGAATTGCTCATGATATGTCCCCTCTGCCCGTTCCAGGAGCCCCACTATTCGTATGTTATTTCGCCTGAGCCTCCCTTCCATATCTGATACTTTAAATTGAATATTCACTATCTTAAAAGAAAGAATCTCAACTTTCTTTAGTAGGGGGTATTGGTATCCTCCAGTTTTGAAATACGCTGCTCTGTTTCTTGTACCCTCTCTCTGATGTTTTGTAGATCATGTCTTAATAAAGAGACATCTACTTGTACTTGACTAATCTTCTCTGTTACCTGCTGCTTAGATGCATTTATTGCCTGCAGAATCTGTTGTGTTGACTGCAGTGGCTCCGTTATTGATGTATCCATTTCTGAGTGAGAGAAGGGAGAACGCTTTGTGGGGCAGGTTTGTGGGTTGCGTGTGAATCTTCCTAATTTATCCGCAGCCACTGCTGCTGAAGTTTTTCCCATTTTTTCACCTTTCCACCTCCCCTCCCTTTCAAGAGGTATAGTGATGGACTTTATAGGATGAACAGCTTGTGCTTTAGGGCCCGATGTCCAAGATACTCCTACTCCACTGCAAAGAGTCAGTTCAACATCCGAAATGCTGTTTATTAATTATATTCCCCTTTCATGGGATGCAATCTGTTAATTAATGTCCATTAGCACATTATTCCGTGCTGTAGAGCCAGTCCTCCGCCTTAGCTGCCATTCTCTCCTCCACACGTGTACTCGGCCGGAAGTACTGCGTGGCCGGGGAAGTACCTCCCGGCTTCTTAATTGTACCCACTCGTCGGTTCCGTCCTCGGGGTTCTCCTGCACCAAGCCTGCAAGTAGGCAATCTATTTGTGCTCATTTGTCCGCCGGCTATGATCTGCTAGGGGGGGATAAAAAGTCATGTGAATCTGGACTACATGCACGGATATTTGGTGGGAGGTACAGCATGCAGCGTGCAGCTGTTACTCCATGCTCCTCCAAGCCTCTCCCCGACAGCCGTTGACCTGATCTTAGAGTAGCACTCCTGCTGGCACTACGCTGATAACGAATCTTGGCAGCAGCCATTGGTGTGCTGCCAAGATTCAAGCATAGCGTAGCATACAGCTGCCGCCGTGAAACTAAACAAGTATTAATTGATCTTAAGGGCAGCAGATAGACAATGTTTTTTTTTTTTTTTTTATTTGGAGTAAAAACATATACATTTTTCGGTGTGCCAACACGGGAGCAAGCCACATACAACTGGCCGTGTAAAAAACATGAATTTTCCAAATTTAAGCAAGCAATAGTCAACGATTGGCCTTGTGCTTTGTTGATGGTAATAGCAAAGGCAAGACGCAAAGGGAACTGGAGCCGCTTGAATTTGAATGGTAAATCATTGGAAATCATCGTTATGCGTGGAATCAGTACGTATTCACCTTTGAATTTGCCACAGATGATTGTTGCCTCGATTAAATTTGGTGACAATTTTTTGATGGTCAATCTGGTTCCGTTGCACAACTTTGGTAAAATTTGCCAAAAAATACCAAACTTCAAAGGAACACTCGCTGGGCTAATCTGAAGATTGCCTGACAATTTAATCAAAATCGGTCACGCCATTTTGGATTCCATGAAAAAACAGCCATCATCGCTAGATGTGCTGGTAAAACCAGCTGACGGCCCGCCTCGCTGGCAATGATGCGGGAGCACGCATCATTGCTAGTTGGCTGTCACTGGGGCATACACACTAGGCGACTTTCAAGTGAAAATTTGTCAAAACGGCTGTTTTGAGTGATTTTCAGCTGAAATCGTCTAGTGTGTATGGGCCTTTAGTTCAGTAAACAATGCATTACGCTCTGTTCTTTAGGTGCAGTATTTTGTGGCAGTTTATTTTAAACATGAATTGGTCTGAAAAATTGTTTTGCTTCCCCTATGCTGGGAACATGATTGGTCTACATTACAGCATATAATTATGCAAAAGATAAGCCAATATATTAACAGTTAAATACGTTAAAGCGCATTATGCTGCAATAAACAATAGTATGTTTTTTTTAATTTATAGATTTCAAAAACATTACTAAATTCATGTAAGGTTGCGAAAAATATAATCAGCTTAACTCCATATATGCTATTGTCCTGGTTTAATGAAGGTTGGTAGGACATTACTAGTGAAAAGGTAATGAGGCTTTTCTGTGAACTGTTGCATCAATGCCTTTTGGCCCTTATTCAGACCTGATCGCAGTACAAATTTGTACTCAAAATAGACAAAACCATGCTGTGCTGCAAGTGGGGCAGATGTAACTTGCAGGGAGAGTTAGATTTGGGTGAGTTATTTTGTTTCTGTGCAGGGTACAAACTGGCTGCATTATTTTTACACTGCAATTTAGATTTCAGTTTCAACACACCCCACCTAAATTTTTTTGCTTTTGTTATGCTAGTGGTATTCTTAAGAAAGCTATAGTGCAAAAATACTGTATATATTTTACTGCAAATGTGAGGCAAATTTGTGGATAGTCTAGCAATACCCTTCCCCCTTCCACTGTAACAAACTGTACTTTGCAACACCATACCCCCTCCCCCGCAAGCCAGCCAAAGCCATCAAGGAATGCTGTATCAGTCCAGGGGGTCTTGAAGTCCTGTTCTGTCCTAATGAACATTTTCTAACACATTTCACAGTGTAAACTATATCCTGATTAAATAGAATATGCAGACCCTCTGTAGACCTCCCACCAAAAGCAAAAAGTGTGAACACAGATGTATATATATATATATATATATATATATATATATATATATATATATATATATATATATATGTATTCTACCTTTTGACTGTCTGTAAATAAATACTCAGTTTGTTGTATCACGGTCTCATTTTGTAAAGAGCAATGGAATATGCTGCTCTATATAAGAAACTGTTAATATATAAATAAATAAAATATCCCAGATTTACTACGTAGATATATCTGAAGCTCCAAATCTCTTAAGATTTCTCTTAAACTCTCCCAGAAATCTGACCTAACCCTGGTCTAAAATTTTACTCTATTCACTTCAGATCATATCTATCGGATGCAGTATTCGGTCATTTAGGTTGACAGTATTAAGGTCGACTTGCATTGGGTCGACCACTGAAGGTCAACAGGTCTTAGGTTGGCATGGCTCTGAGGCACTTATGTATTATATAGCTTCCCTTCTGGACTTGTAACTTGGTGGGACTGCTATGCTATTACTGATGCCTGTCCTGCTGCGCTATATAAGACACTGTAACGGATTCTGCTGCACTATATAACACACTGTAACGGATTCTGCTGCGCTATATAAGACACTGTAACGGAATCTGCTGCGCTATATAAGACACTGTAACGGAATCTGCTGCGCTGTATATGAAACTGTAACGGAATCTGCTGCGCTATATAAGACACTGTAACGGAATCTGCTGCGCTATATAAGACACTGTAACGGAATCTGCTGCGCTATATAAGACACTGTAACGGAATCTGCTGCGCTATATAAGACACTGTAACGGAATCTGCTGCGCTATATAAGACACTGTAACGGAATCTGCTGCGCTATATAAGACACGGTAACGGAATCTGCTGCGCTATATAACACACTGTAACGGATTCTGCTGCGCTATATAACACACTGTAACGGATTCTGCTGCGCTATATAAGACACTGTAACGGAATCTGCTGCGCTATATAAGACACTAACGGAATCTGCTGCGCTATGTAAGACACTGTAACGGAATCTGCTGCGCTATATAACACACTGTAACGGAATCTGCTGCGCTATGTAAGACACTGTAACGGAATCTGCTGCGCTATATAAGACACTGTAACGGAATCTGCTGCGCTATATAAGAAACCATAAAATAAATAAAATGGCTAAGATCGACAGGGTCACAAAAGTCAACACAAACAGTCAAAAGGTCAACATGTGTTTTTCACATTTTTTTGTGCCGACATGTGGTATTTCATGCCCTACTATCCACTAGGATGTGGAGAGAGAACATTATGTGCCGAACATAGGGCCTTATTTTGGTTCATTCTTTCTGACAAAATCCTTCTTAGATGGGCAAAACCATGTGCACTGCAGGGGGGGCAGATGTAACATGTGCAGAGAGAATTAGATTTGGGTGAGTAATTTTGTTTCTGTGCAGGGTAAATACTGGCTGCTTTATTTTTACACTGCAATATAGATCTCACTTTGAATTAAAACCCCACCCAAATCTAATTCTCTCTGCACAAGTTACATCTGCCCCACCTGCAGTGCACATGGTTTTGCCCATCTAAGAAGGATTTTGTCAGAAAGAATGAACCAAAATAAGGCCCATAGTGAGGCACCGACCTCAAAGCATTTTACACGCATGGGAATAAAAATGGCCATTTATTGTCTAATTTAATAAGGGGCTCACGGCCTTCTGCTATAGTGACGGCCCTGAAAAAACACAGCAAGAGACTAGGTCACATGGGGGCATGGGTATTTTAGATATCTTCAGAGAGTTTTATAAGAAACTATGGCCCTTATTCAGATCTGATCGCAGCACAAATCTGTTCTCAAAATGGGCAAAACCATCTGCACTGCAGGTGGCGCAGATGTAGCACGTGCAGAGAGACTGAAGATTTGGGTGGGGTGTGTTGAAACTGAAATCTAAATTGCAGTGTAAAATGAATGCAGCCAGTATTTACCCTGCGCGGAAACAAAATAACTCACCCAAATCTAACTCTCTCTATACATGTTATATCTGCCCCACCTGCAGAGCACATGGTTTTGCCCATTTTGAGAACAAATGTGTACTGCGATCAGATCTGAATAAGGGCCTATATTCACAAGGGCCAATTGACACGGAAATTTAAAAAAAAAAACATTTGGGCCTCTATTGAAGTCCCACAGATTTCAGAATCAGCCCAGACTGGTTTGATCAGACCAATAGATGTTGAGGAGGTATCTCGGACGATTAAACAACTCAAACCTCTGAAGGCCCCGGGCCCGGATGTTTTTTTTGGGAAGTTTTATAAAATTCTGGTTGGTCGACAAAATGAGTAATCCCCTGGTTGAGGTGTTTAATGCTATATTGCAGGGTAAACCTCTGCCGTTCTATTTTAATTCTGAAGTGGTAAAGGTGCTACCTGCTGTGAGGATCAACCCCATTAGTATCTCTGATACTTACCCTACACTGCTACCGAAACCAGGCAGGGATAGGGAAGACCCAGGGTCCTATCTTCCTATCTCCCTCCTCAACAGTGACTATAAGTTGTTGACAAAATTTTGTCCGAGAGGCTAAAATATATTTTACCCACAGTCATATCTAAGGACCAAACTGGGTTTATCCATGGGAGACATTCAGTTATTAATGTCCGTAAAGTTTTGGCAGTGGCTGGAGCGGATGGGTGGTTCAGGTGTTCATGTTATATTGTCGATGGATACTGAAAAAGCATTCGACTTTGTCACCTGGGACCACTTGTTTGAATCTTTGGATTGATTGGGATTCTCCAGGGAGTTTGGGTCGCTGCTTCGGTTGCTGTACCATGAACCTCAAACCCAGGTGGCTTGTAATGGATATATTTCCTCCTATTTCCCGATACAAAAGGGGACTAGAAAGGAGTGCCCCCTGTCACCATTGTTATTTGCCCTGGCCCTAGAGCCCCCTGCAATAGCCATACGTTCTCACCCTTTGTTTAAAGGAATCAGAGTGGGGTCTAACACTGTGGAACTTTGTCTGTTTGCGGATGATATGTTACTGTTCACATCAGATTTACCTACTTCCATTCCCGCGCTCCTTACCCTGATTGAAGAGTTTGGATCCTTTGCAGGATTCAGTGTCAACCTTAACAAATCGAGGCTCTTATAGTACCCCCGGATGCCTCTCGTAATTCAGAGATCCCGTCCCTCTCACACTTCAAAATTAACAAACACGTCATTAAATATCTTGGGATCAACATTCCCAGCAAATTAGTCCAGTTGTATAAATGTAACTTTGACCATATTATAACTAGCGTTATACGGCAGTTGGAGACATGGAAATCTCTCCCCCTCTCGCTGCTAGGAAGGGCGGCAGTTTTGCAGTCTACAGTATTCCCTAAGCTATCGTATTGCATACAAATGCTTCGAATTAAATTATCCAAATCTGACACCAAAAAGGTAATGTCTGCCTTTTTCAGGTTCCTTTGGCTTGATAAAAACCTCATATATCTAGATTTAAATTGTATGCTAGAAAGGCGGAGGGAGGATTAGGAATACCACATTTACGCAATCTGTCTTTATGCAATATATATTAGACTGGTTGCAAGGATGGTGTTCGTGATGATTTACGTTGGGAGCGAAGGGTAGAGGCTGATGCTTCTGTCCCGATACATTGAGGATTAAATCCTTGCCGTGAAACAGGCTTTGGACCTATCTGAAGAAGACCGGGTTCAGGCGCATTGTGTTTTTAATAGGATGCGTAAAGAGTCTGTTACATTCCCTTCTAAAAAAGGTATGGTCTCCCTGTTGGGAGAAGCCTGGAAGTTTCCAGATAAGAAAGTGACTGTCTAAAAGGTTTGCAAATATGTACCCCATGCCTGAGGAGCATGTAATGTTGTGGGAGAAAGTTCCCTTAGTGGACACTCCTGTGGCTAGATTGTCAAAAGCCACAGCCTTACCGGTCCAGGGTGGCGCGGCCTTCAGGGACCCGGTAGATAAAAAAGTGGAAGGATGCCTTAAGGCAGTCTTTGATGGAGTGGGCTATACACTCCTTCCCATTATTGCTTCAGCCTGGGTAACCAAAGCAATGATTAAGTGGGCTGAGGCTTTTGGAGATCAGTTGCAACCTGATTCTGAGGCTTTTCTCTTAATTGAGAAGCTCAGATGTGCTGCAGAGTACATCACTGAGGCTGGTGAAAAAGGCGCTAAGATGGCGTCTAAGGTTTCCACCACGTCGGTATCTGCAAGGCAAGCCCTCTGGCTTAAGGCCTGGGATGCAGATAGCGAATCCCTTGAGTCCTTGGCCTTTAAAGGGGAACTGCTTTTTGGTTCTGAACTAGAGTCCATCATAAAGCAGGCCACAGGGGGGAAGAGTACCTTTCTTCCTACCACTACTAAAGCTTCAGGTTCAAAATTTGGAGTTTTCAAACCTGCTTTTCGCTCATCCTTTCGAGGGGGAGCGCCCAGCAAAGGACAGGCGGAAAAAGGTAGATTCCCGGCTGGTAAAGGAAAAGCTTCCAAATCCAGATTTGGAGCCTTTGGAAAGAAGCAGGTGTCTAAAGGAGAGGAAAGGGTGGAGGCTCCCTGTTCTACCTTCAGAGTAGGGGGTCGCCTCCTGCAGTTTCGGGACAAATGGAATATTCCAACCTCAGACCCTTGGGTTCTTTCAATTGTCTCAAGAGGTTATCGGATAAATCTCAGGGGGAATCCTCCACAGAGATTTCTCCCAACCCCTTTGCCAAGAGAAGCCAGTTTGCGCACGGCCTTTTTGGGGGCGGCGTTGGCTCTCAGGGAAAAGGGGTTTTTGGTCCCGGCGGTTCCTCAGGAGAAACGCAAGAAAGGTTTTTACTCAATAATTTTCTTGGTACCCAAACCAGACGGGTCAGTTAGACCTATACTAAATTTGAAGTCCTTAAACCAATACCTTTGGGTGGATCACTTCTGCATGGAGTCTCTGCGCTCAGTGCTTGGCAGTATAGAGCTTGGGGAATTTTTGGCATCAGTAAATATTCAGGATGCATATCTTCACATACCCATATGAACAGAGCATCAATCCTTACTTTGCTTTGCGATAGGGGAGACTCACTTGCAGTTCCAGGCTCTTCCCTTTGAGCTGGCTACAACACTGGGGGTATTCACAAAGCTGATGGCTGTCATGGCAGCGACACTCAGGGGAATAGTGATTATTCCCTACCTGGACAATCTGCTATTCAAAGTAGAGTCAGAGAGCAAGTTGCAGGAACACCTGTCGGTGGCAACACAGTTCTTGAGAGACATGGGTTGGGTACTCAATCTACCTAAATCCCATTTAATCCCTTCACAGAAACTGCTGTATCTGGGAGTAATATTGGACACCCACTTGCACAGGGTTTTTCTACCAGAGTCCAAACCGAGGGACATTTGTCAGCTGGTATTACTGTTACGACATTTGTCAGCTGGTATTACTGTTACTGCAGGCGTCAAGGCCTACAGTTTGGTAAGAGGTGAAGCTCCTTGGCAAAATGGTGGCGACCTTCGAGACACTACAGTTTGCCAGGTTTCATTCCACAACCCTTCAGTGGAACATCCTCTCCTGTTAGTCAGGGAATGCGAAAACCATGAACAAGAAAGGTTACTTCTTTCTCAGGAGACAAAGGAGTCCTTACTATGGTGGACGGACATAGAAACCTCGCAGCTGGGATGGTCACTCCGTTCTTGGGACTGGGTGGTCATAACGACCAACGCTAGTCTCAGGGGTTGGGGGGGCGGTTGCTCTTCACCTTCGGTTGCAGGGCCTGTGGTCCAAACAGTAATCCAGATTTCCAATAAATATTTGGAAATATTTTAGAACTTCGTGCAGTGTGGAAAACCCTCCAACAAGCGGAGGATTGTCTGATAGGCCTTCCGATCAGGGTTCAGTCAGACAACGCCATGGCAGTGGCTTACCGGAATCATCAGGGCGGGACTCGCAGCAGCATGGCAATGCAGGAAGTCTCGAAAATTTTCATATGGGCAGAGATAAAAATTCCAGTTCTGTCTGCGGTCTTCATTCCGGGGATCCGGAATTTTGAGGCGGATTTTCTCAGCAGAGAGGACTTGATCAGGGACCCAACCACTTGGGTGGTGGATGCCATGATGGTTCCGTGGAAGTTTCACCTGGTATACATTTTTCCTCTGTTCCCAATGATACCGTGGGTATTGAGAAGGGTAAAGTCTCAACAAGTGCAGGCAATTCTGATTGCACCAGACTGGCCCAAGAGGTTGTAGTATTCGGACATTCTGAAGTTATCAGCGGAATCTTGGCCCCTTCCTCTTCGTCAGGACCTTCTAAGACAAGGGCCATTTCTGCACCTGGACCTAGCTCGGCTCAGTTTGGAGGCCTGGCTTATGTTACCAGGTAAAAAAAACCATATAGGCAGCCGGTGGCGCTTTGGGATTTATCGTTGGTTCTGTCAGTTCTGCAGAACCCTCCCTTTGAACCCTTAAGGTCGGCTGACCAAAAATATGTTTCTTGGAAATTGACTTTTCTGTTAGCCATTGCTTCGACTAAGTGTGTTTCAGAGTTAGGAGCTTTGTTCTGTAAATCTCCACATTTAATTTTTCATGAAGATAGGGCTGTGCTTCGAACAGTATCTACGTTTTTACCAAAAGTGGTTTCTTCTTTTCATTTAAACCAGGAAATTGTGCTCCTGGTGTTTTCCCCACCAGAAGGGGCAAAAAATAGGGACAAATTAAGGAATTTGGACATAGTTCGCGCCTTGCAAATTTACGTCAAAAGGGTAAAGGACATCCGCAAAACAGATCTGTTGTTGCTTTTGTATGATGTGCATAAGAGAGGATGGCCTGCGTCTAAGCAGATGATTGCCAGGTGTTTAAGGTCAGTCATTGCCTTTGCTTACACCAAGGTCAGTAGACCTGTTCCCTCTCAGATTAATGCACACACCACTAGGTCAGTTGCTTCCTCATGGGCTGTGCATCATGGAGCTACAGCAGAGCAGTTGTGCAGGGCTGCCACTTGGTCCTCTGTTCACACCTTTACAAAATGTTACAGGTTCCATGAGTTTGCGAAGGAGGACGCTTCATTTGGACGGGCAGTGATGAGAACTGGCAGTCTGAGCGTACCCTCCCATAATACCGGCTCGTGAACGTCCCAAGGTTAAGCTGTGTCACCGGACTGGACGAAAGAGAAAAGGGGATTTGTATGAATGTAATAACTTACCTTTCGAACCCCTTTCTCTGAGTCCAGTCCGGTGACACAGCGATCCCTCCCCTACGCTCAGTAAGTCATACCATTCATGTGTATCATGTTATGGTTATATGATTGTGCATATAAGATGTCGGGCATTGCACTGAGTTGTGTATCCTAGTGTGCTTTAGAAAGTGAACTGAGGCATAATGGGATGTGAAAGGGGAGGAGCCTGCAACCAGAGGAAAGATTTCAGCATAGGTGCCTGGCTCCTGCGGACCCTCCTACATCCCAAGGTGAAGCTGTGTCACCGGACTGGACTCAGAGAAAGGAGTTTGAACGGTAAGTTCTTACAAAAATCCACGGTACTTATGTATTATCTGGGCTCCCATGTTAAATGCACCCTATTTTTTCATACCCCTACTATCCAACTACGCATGGAGTTGATTTTATATAGTGTGGCGAGCGCAGTGAGCCACCGTGCCCGAAGCGTGGCGAGCGCAGCGAGCCCCGCGAGGGGATGCTGTCTCATAAGAAAAACGGGAGCCCAGATATTACATAAGTACCAAATCCCCTTTTCTATTTTTGCACTAAAGTGCCCATTATAGCCAAAAATGGCAGTTATTGGAAAGGAGGCATATATGAAAGATTTTGTTGATGTAATCTTACTTCATTTGGTGATATTGTTGATGAAGTGAAACTCATTCAACGTTGATTTCTAGTAATTGCCACACCTTTGGGCCTCTAGTAATTGCCACACCACCTTTGGGCCTCTAGTAATTGCCACACCACCTTTTCAGCATATTTTCCTTTTACATTTGAGATACAATACAGGTATATTTATATATAATTTACGAGTGCCCCCACACATGAGTCTTCTTTTACTCTAGTTTAAACACACCTTTGGGTATTCAACGTACTGGTAGCGCTATCCTACTCTCTCCAATGCCCATCACCAGATATAGAGAAGCTATAAGCTCATATATATATATATATATATATATATATATATATATATATATATATACACACACACATATATACATACATACATACATACATACATATATATATATATATATATATATATATATATATATATATATATTCCCATCATGGGCAAATGCGATCAGAATATCGGAGACACCATCATGATCCAAATGTTCTATATTTCCCAGCTACACTATTTCTCTGCCTCTGGGTATGCTCATTGATCAAAAGGTTTTGGACACAGGTGAGGGAGTATGAGCTATTGCTTCATAGTTTTCCCCTTTCACTCTCTTGGGTGCTTTTGGGGATCATTTATTCCTCCGCTCGCATTACTTCAGACACCTCTTGCATCAGTAAATATTCTCCCATCATAAATATTGTCAAAGAAAAGCTATTCTTCATTTTCAGAAAGGCTTGGATAGATACCTCTCTACACAAGTAAGGGGCAGTACGGATGGTGTAATGGTTAGCATTACTACGTAACAGTTCCATTCCCACCATGGCTCTTACTGTGTGGAGTTTGTATATTGTCCCTGTACTTGCGTGGGTTTCCTCCCACAATCCAAAAATATACTGGTAGGTTATTTGGCTCCAAATAAAGTTAACCTAACCCTAGAATTAATGTGTGTGCGTGTACATGTGGTAGGGAATATATTATATTTGTGCTCTATATAAATAACTGTTAATAATAAATAACATTTTTATACAGCATTTCCTACATACTTGGGGTGGATATATTCAATCTCAGATGTTGGACATTATACGTTAGATAAATACCTCAACTTAAATTTTGTAAGTCTCAGCATCCACCTGCTTACTTGCATAGATTCATACTTCTCAAACCTGGTGCAGAACACAAGGACATGCACTGAAACTAGGGGAAGGAAGATTCAGGGGAAATTTGAGGAAGTACAGGTATTACTTCACAGAAAGAGTAGTAGATAAGTGGAATAGCCTCCCACCAGAGGTGGTAGAGGCAAATACAGTAGTACAATTTAAACATGCTTGGGATAGGCATATTGATATCCTTACAAAAAAATAAGGATCAAATATGGTTTGAGGTAACATGTTTAAACGTGTTTAAACTTCGTTCTGGAAGTCGCTGATGCAGAGCTCTGTCTCGTGAAATGATGATGTCATCACATCATAAGTCTCTCTATGCAACCAGCTCTAGGAGGCCTCTGGGTGGGAACTCGGGAGGCAGGCTAAGTGGGTCATGAGATATGCTGAGTATGCCTGTAAGTCTTGTGGTGAAGCATAGTGGGAAACACCACTGAGGTTCCCCACTCATACTGTATATTCCAAAATGTTTTCCTTTGATAGGGCCTGGGCCAATTATCATTACTGTGGGTGAAGGAGTCAGAGGAGAGTGCAAAATACCTATATGCCCTATATCTCCTGTCTCTGCAGATGGGGGCCCCTTCAAAACATTGCTATGGGGCCCGAAAAGTTTTAGTTACGGCCTTGGGATGCTCCTTACAAAAATGTCTGCTGGTCATAGAGGAAGGCTGCAGCGTATGCCCAGCCGCAGCAACTTCTACTCCCGTGTGCCTCTGCGGAGTCAGTCAGCCACCACCCTCCTATATGCAGTCTCCACCACAGAACACCAAGCCCAGACCACAGAGCTGGGCAACAAGCATGTAACACCCCCCCCCCCCCCCCATGGCAAGGAGTATAAATCCCCTGACAACAATCATGTAATCCCCTGGGAATGAGGATGTATATCCTGGCAACAAGCATGCAACCCCTAACATTGCATATGTAGCCCCTAGTAACGAGCATGTAGGTAAGTGGCACTTATGTGGCATAATATGTGATGAGCATTACAGTGTATGGCATAATGTGTAATGGGCATTATAGCATGTTGTATCATATGTAAGGGGCATTTTTGTGTGTGGTATAATGTGTAATAGCATTACATTGTGCGGTATAATGGGCATCATTGTGTGTGAATGTGTAATGGGCATTACAGTGTGTGAATGTGTAATGGGCTTTAAATTTGAAGTAAACAAAACAAGCCACAATGTGGTTTTTTTTGTGTGTTTGGGGGCCAAACCATATTTTGAACCTGGGCCCACAACTCGCTTGTTCCGCCTCTGGAGGGGCCAGTGCAGTGGATAGCGCTGCTGCGTGCGGCGTGGACGACCGCTGGTCGGCAATAGCCAGGGACTCATTTTTATTTTATGTAACATACATGGCCTGGAGAGGAGGCAGGACAGTAGCTGCTTGGAGAGAGGCCGCATCCAGTAGCAGGCAGGGCACTGTTCGCCGGGGAGTGCACTGGAAGGAGGCGGGGCAGCGGACTCTGGAGTGACAGTCTCAGTCTGAGTCTGTGATTGTATGTGCGATGGGACGGCATTAGACGTCACCGCGCACATTACAAGAGGTGCAAACTGTGCTGGGGCAGGGTGGGAGGAGAACAGGAGAAGCCTGTGTTGCGCAGAAGTTGGAGTCCTCATTCGTGGCTCCTGCTGTCCTGCTCCGAGTTCTCTCACAGCAGCAGAAGACTGCTCTCAGCAGTCCAGTGGCTGTGGCATCAACTAACTGCAAGCAACACTGCCAGCAGCCCAGCATCACTGAATATGCAAAATGATTGCCTCTCTCCCAGGGCTGCTTGTATGTTTTAATACAGGATTACGGTGCGTGCACTAGTGTAAGGGAGGGATGGGATGAATGGAACAGTGTATGCATGTAGTATGTATGAGAGTGGCGGTGTTATATGTAAGACAGTGGTGTATGTATGTATGTATGTATGTATGTATGAGAGTGGCGGTGTATGTACAGATGGGTCTGTTCCCATCCTTGCAGGGGATGGCGCTGGCGTCGCCAGCCGCCATCCCCTGCCAGCGCCATGGCGATCGTGAGAAGGGGGCGCGCGCGCGCCCCCTTCCGACGGCGCTTCCAAACGTTTCCCCGGGTCCCCGCCGGCTTGCCGGCGGAAACCCGGGGTCCCCGCCGCCTGCCCGCATCCCCCCTAACCCCCCCCTAACCCCGTCCATCTCCCTGAGGCGGAGACGGACAGGGTTTCCGCCACGCTAGCGACGGAGACTGAGACGCGCGTGCGCGTGAGACGCACGCGCGTCTCAGTCTCCTCGCTGGCGAGGCTGCTGGCGGGTCGCCAGCGCGTACGTTCTGGCGACCCGCCAGCAAGGATGTGCATAGGCACATACTGTATGTATGAGAGCGGTGGAGTATGTATGAGAGCGATGTATGTTTTAATACATGATTAAGGTTTGTGTATGTATGAGAGTGGCGGTGTTGTATGTAAGACGGCGGTGTATGTATGAGATTGGTGTATGTATGAGAGTGGCGGTGTATGTATGAGAGTGGCGGAGTATGTATGAGAGCGATGTATATTTTAATACAGGATTACGGTTCAAAAAAAGTCTTCAGTAAGTTGCTTTGTGGGCTAGCATTAAAATCATAGGTAACACTAACAACGGTTCTTGTACGGCACTAGCCATAGTGCTGTAGTGTAGTTGTTAGTTGGGGGGCCGGCACCAGCAAGCCTGGCAGGCCATCGTTGCATGTGGTATACTATGTAATGGGTGTGTGACATGTGATAGGCATTATGGTGTGAATTTTTGGCGCGCGCCTGCGGCACGAACTATCCCTGTTGTCCCTGTTTTACAAAAATTTGTAAAGCCGTGACATGATGTGTAATGTGCATTACAGTGTGTGGCATTAGTTTTGCCTGTCAATTATGTATCTAAGTATAGTGATGTAATAATCCAACCTAGTGTTATGTTGGCTCCACCCTTTATTGATTTGTTGCCGCCCACATGAGGCCACTTTCAGAAATTTTCCAGGGCCACTTTTAGTCCCCAATCCGCCCCTGCGCTCATCTATACTATATACATACTTCTGTGATGAAGCCACTCTGGAAGCTTCACTGCAGGGGGTGTCTGATCAGCTTGTATATACACACAAACAGTAGCAGCAGACTGTCATTACACCAGCACTGACCAGACATGTTATTTGTTGATTCAATCACAACCTCTCACCTACAATAGTGCACTTGAGAGAGTGTTTCTGGTTTTAGTTCTGCATTATAAAAAAAATTCTTAAAAATAGATACAAATCACTGAATTTATTATTATTAATATTATTATTATTATTATCTTCAATTACATCCACAATCCACAGTTACCATGGTGTGCAGTAAGAAAAAGAAAATAAAAATGTAATTTTTTCTTTTTTTAATTTTTAACTTGCATTAACAGTGGACCCTGCGCATGCACACTATGCAGGCAGAAGCTACTGTATAAGGGGGCACAATGAAGCAACACACTTACACAAACAAACTGACTAGTAGACCTGCTAAAAATCACAATGGCACATTAAGAATACCCCCTGTATTAATTTGAAAAGGTTTCCTTTAGGGGGCTCAGATTCTTGGTCCCCACAATGTGACTGTGTAAACAGATGCCGGTCCCCACAATGTGACTGTGTAAACAGATGCCGGTCCCCACAATGTGACTGTGTAAACAGATGCCGGTCCCCACAATGTGACTGTGTAAACAGATGACGGTCCCCACAACGTGACTGTGTAAACAGATGCTGGTCCCCACAATGTGACTGTGTAAACAGATGACGGTCCCCACAACGTGACTGTGTAAACAGATGCCGGTCCCCACAATGTGATAATTACCAGAAAACACACACACACTGGCCTCACCATTGGCCAAGTGCGATCGCACCTCTGGTACTATATTTATTTATTTACAGTTACTTATACCGTATAGTGTAGCAGATTCCGTTGCACTTACAGTAGTAGCCTCTAAATGTGGCTTAAAATATACTGCATACTGCAACATTAGAGTACTTTTTTTGTTTGTGCTTGCTTTTCTGTATATCTCCATGGTTATGCCCACTTTCAATGATAACTATTTGCAAACAATGCTGAAATCTAGATTTCTGTATATTAAGGTATATATATATTGACTGATATCATGTAACTTTGCCTTGTATTCTACATAAAAAACTGCTGAACAAAGTCCCCTGGAGTGACAAGACTATTTTTCCAGATATATATATATATATATATATATATGTGCCCCATGTTGTGAAGCACTTCAAATCTCAGAAATAATGTAGCCATATAGTATGGCATCAGTACTTTTCAATGATGTACATTTATGCATAATCCTTAAGTGAACACATACAGTACCTACTCACATTTTTCAATTGCTCTAATTATTACTAGGGAGAGCACAAATAAACTCCTATCTGTCTCACTTTGGTTACCTGGTTACATTATTTAAAGGTAGGTTGTTTCGGGGGGGGGCGACGGGACTCAACTATGTCATATTTTGCCCATTACTATATCTATCTATATATACATACAAGCAAGTTTTTGCTTGTGGGAGGCGATACTGTGGTGGTGTCTTCAAAAAAGCCGCCTTGTGCGCAGTCGAAACGTCGACACATGACCAAAGGATGTCGCTGTGACTAACATGAGAGAATAAAAGTGCATTCTTCCCTACCTGCTGTTTATGTATTTGGCCTGACAAACCATTGGATAAACACCCCAGGCACTTATGGATTGCTGTAAGGAGTGTGCCAACTCCTCTAACTGGAATATATATTTAGTTCTGGTAAAATTAAAATCATACATTAAAGCAAAATATTAACACTCAATTTCACCACATATCTTCCAAAAGGTGTATGGGTTATAGGGTCGACAAGAAGATGGTCGACATGCATTGGGTTGACCACTGAAGGTTGCCATGCATTAAGGTTGACATGTCTGAATGTCGACATGGGGTTAGGTCCACGGGGTCATTAGGTCGACACGAGGATTTTCACCTTTTTTATCCCGAATGTCAACACAGTTGACATGGACACTAAAAAAGTGCACCGCATCCCTTTGCATGACTCTCTGCGCTCACCATGCTTCGGGCACGGTGCCTCGCTACGCTCGGCACACTATTCTATTCTCCCACCACTCCCTAGTGGATGGTAGGGCATGAAATACCATCTGTCGGCACATGTCGGCTAAAAAAACCAACCATGTCGGCCTTTTGACTGTTGATTTAGCCCATGTCGACCTAATATCCCTGTTAATCTAACCTCATGTCGATCTTCAGACATGTCGACCCTATGCATATCAACCTTCCCCTTGTCGACCTAGTGATCATATCCCCTCCAAAAGTATACTCCTTTATCAATGAATTGCATGCACCTAGCTAGCTAATTAGCTATCCTGCTAAATAATTAAAGCTAATTAACTTAATTTAAAGGCTGAACGCTGATTATATTGGTTTGTTATACAAATGTACCTATCATGTCTTCCACTTTTGTTAAATTGTATACATTTTAGTTCTTTAGCAGGCAACTTCTGTAAAAAAAAAACAAAAAACCAAAAAAAACCTTTTGCAACCACCTTTAACACAGAAAACATATATTGCAGTTGAAGCGGGGACCAGGAAGTGGGTGGTACATGACCATATTTGGAATATGTGTGTGTGGGAGGCAGTGAGTGCATTACCAACCAGAAACTATAAGGGGGCGCAATGAAGCAACACACACACACACACACTCACTAATAAACATGCATTATGGGCCAATGCTAAAAATCACGTTAGCACCTTCCGAGTACCCCCCGTAATCATTTGTAAAGCTTTCCCTTCTGGGGACCGGGTTTTTGGTCCTCAAACCGCACAAGGTCCCCACAACGTGACTGTGTAAACAGATTCCGGTCCCCAAAATGTGATAAATACCAGAACACACACACACACACACACACACACACACACACACACACACACACAATAATCCAAACTTTGATCACATCTCTGGGAAAAGTGGACTGGATCTAATCATCCTGCTGCTTCTGCTGCTCTGAAATCTGGTCTGTATAGTTCACATTCACTTCATGTGAACTTGCTACAAGTTTATATGCTATCTATCTGTATATCTATCTATCTATCTATCTATCTATCTATCTATCTATCTATCTATCTATCTATCTATCTATCTATCTATCTAGATTGATAGAAAGAATCCAATAAGCCTGCACTCACACTTATATCATATACAGCCTTAGGGGTGCCTTTTAAGGACTACAGGTAACCCTCTGTCCATATGTACAAAAAAAAATACAAGTATCCTATGAGCACTCTCCAGAAGAAACAATAAATAAAGATAAAACACCTATGTGCTATTTATTCCAGTGTTAGAATTTTCATAAAGAAATAACCTGATCAAAAAGTCCTCCAATGTTTCGGTCCCGGTCTGAGACCTTTGTCAAGAAGTCGACCTCAGGTGAACTGACAGCAGTGACAATAATAAACCATACAGAGACAGCAGATCAATCATGCCAGACGAAGGGAGTCACAACCACTGATTCCCAGTCCCGTCTTAAATACCCCTCCAATCAAGCTTTGTTTGGCGCCAAATGCGCCGCTGCTATTTGAGCCGGGACTGGGAGGGGTAAATAAACCGGGACTGGGAGCAGTCATTTCACCTGAGGCCGACTCCTTGACAAAGGTCCGAGACCGGGACCAAAATCTTGGAGGACTTTTTGATCAGGATATTTCCCACCCATAGGATACTTGGTTTTTTGTATATATATATATATATATATAAATTGTTCAGCACCCATAGGCCACCCAAACCCCACCCAGGGGTGTGGCAGTGGCTCGCGCCACAAATAATCCTGAGTCCGACCCCCAGAACTCACTGTGCTGTGCCTGCCAGTGTGCTGCACAGGGGCGTGGCACCTGCCTGCACGGCCGGTAGCGGCAGCCACCTGCAAGTCTTCCACGTCCCCTCCGGCTCCATGCTTGCTCGGCTGTGATAACCCACAGCCGGGCAGCACAGAATTCAGGACACTCCCCCTGTACTCAACCCTCCTCCCTCAGCAGTGTCAGCACTCCCAAGCGTATAACGTGCTGTCACATGCTTGGAGGAGGCTGAGGAGATAGAGGGAGCTACCTGATATATACACTATCTAGCTACAGTGCACAGGGCTGGCTGCCTGAGGCAAGGTGCGTTTTACAGTGTGAGACAGTGTAACACAAATCAAGTGGACATTAACAGTAATCATTGATGGTGGCGGGGGGGGTGTCTCACTAAATAAATCTAATATATGTAACGGGATTATTCAGTGGCCACTCCCCTTCCCCATGAAGCCACTCCCCTATATTTTTGGCTTGAGCACCCACCAGCAAAAACATAAATCGGCACCCATGACAGTGACATCCCTAACAGGCAGTAAACAGTTAATCCAACTGCAATGGCTTCATAGCCAGTCGTCCCCTGATGGCTGCCGTTTAGGTGCCTACCAGCACCTTTTTCAAAAGGGAATCTTCTTTTGAAAAAGGTGCTAGTAGGCACCGAAAAATTACACACACACACACACATATATATATATATATATATATATATATATATATATATATATATATATATATGTAGCTGTTTCCCACTGCCAGGGCTAATTTGTAAGCTACTGTATGTTGCCCACTTTGGATTCATCTTAAAATCTCCATGATAAAGGTCTGGTTTTGACCGAAACGTCGGAGCAATGATGAACAGATAACCTGTTGGAATAAATATCTTGATGTCTGAAATTTATCATCAATTGACTTTTTCTGTTTGTAAAGTGTTCATTTCCTTGTATTGAAATACAGGGATACTTGGATTGTTTATGAGGCATATGGTTCACATACTTCCCTCTTTTGAACACCCCACATATTTCTTTGATTAAGTGTGAGTGCGGTCTCACTTCGACATATATATATGGAAAGGAAACAGGCGTAACAATCAGCGCTAATTTGCAGTCCAAAGTCCAGCAAATAGAGGGTTAAATCCACCCTAAAATGAACACTAAGTCCCAATCCGGACTGCAGCTCACTCCAAATGATCCCAGGACTCACAAGATCAATAAACAATCTGTGAAAATACAATAAAAGAGGAGTGCTCCATAGTGTAACACTGCTGTTTTAATAAGCATAAAAACAATGCTCCGGTATAGTCAGAAATGGACCCGTACCAGATATAAAACAGGTGTGGGCTGGATACCAAAAGGTGCAATATATACAAGCCAGGCAAAGCTCCTACCACCGTCTGGGGCACTGCAGACACATGTGGCAACCCGTCGGGCTCACAAGCTGCAAGACACGGCGTTCCGAGAATCCTAGCAGGGACCCTCTGTCACAGGGGATGCCCGGCACAGAACGAGCTGTCGTCACAAAGCCCCGCCCTAACGCGTTTCGTATAAGAACTTCGTCAGAGGGCGTGGCTGGTGACAGTCAGCTCCATGTTTAAGACAAGAAACAGTGACCAATAGGATTTTAGAATGAGGCTGGGCGTGTAGCTGCAAGATCGTAGATCGCGGCTCTATGTAATTTAACTGCATATATACACAGTGCATCAATGAGCTTTGCATGTAGCTAATAGATCGTGAGGCGTGGCTCTATATATTCACGCCACAATTATATACAATACATCAATAAGATACAATACATAAAAAAACACACAAGTTAATAATACACAAAATAATATTATATACAGACGGGTATAAATACCAGCTGCCATATTTTTTCCGTTTTGACAGCAGCCATGTCACTACCATTATAATGTGGAAACGACTTATTTGTTCATAATTTCACAGTAAATCCCAAAGGGCGAACCACACACAATAACATACATACATGATTAACATATAGTGTCGGAAAAGTTTTCTTTTAGGAATATACAATACATAGTATACATTAAATCCTTAAAAGTAAGTATCTTAGTAGACCTGTGTATACATCAATTATATTTCCAAAACTTTTAAAGATATATCTAAGAACCATTTTTCAACTGATGTAACGGCATGTAAATCATACATGATGCCTATCTATTTTAAGACATATGTCCACTCAGGAGACTTTCATTAGAATCTGAAAAAAATTGTGAAAAACTCACAATTGACTGTTTATTAACTGTTTATTGACTGTTTATTAACCCTTCCTCAGGACTATTCTAGTCCAGGGGGGCAGATGTAACAGGTGCAGAGATAGTTAGACTTGGAAGGGGATTTTACTTCAAACTGATATGTACAGTATATTGCAGTGTAAAAATGAAGCAGCCAGTATTTTCCCTGCACAGAAAAAAATAACACCCAAATCTAACTCTCTCTGCACATGTTACATATGCCCCATCTGCAGTGCACATGGTTTTGTCCATTTGAGTAAAGCACAATGGAATCTGCTGCGCTATATAAGAAACTGTAAAAAAAAAAAAAATTAATTAGAGAGAATTTGCTTTTGTAAATGAACCAGAATCAGGCCCATAAAGTGGAGAAAGATGAAGTACCAGCCAATCAGCTCCTAACTATCATGTTACAGAATGTGTTTAAAAAATGACAGGAGCTGGTTGGCTGGTACTCTCTTCACTTTATCTTTTTGAAAGGCTTAGTAAATAGACTTCATAAGAGGATGGCAGTTACATGACTGCAGTGCTACTTGCTAGATTTGTTTCCCGAAGGGTTTTGTAGGGAATGTATGTTGCTGATTCACATTAGCTCTAAAAAAAACCTGCTCTTAAAAACTTCAGATCTCTCGTTCTCACAGCATGGCTTGGAAAGGTAGATGGCTGTGAACTGCTCTTTCATTCTCAGTGGTTAGTGCTCAAACTTTAGTCTGACTTTAATAGGCCAGGATGATTTCAGCTTATAAATCTTCAACCGGAGGATAAAGTTCAAGTAGATAAAATCAAACAGATGTTGGTGGGAGGATTTCTTCATGACCCATAAAAGTGCTATCATCAAAGCCTAGAATCATTTGTTTTGAATTATTACATTGTTATCAAAAGGGCTGTAGCAGTCTGCTTGTTAAGAAACTGGATCTGTTTATCTGAAAACAGAGCAAAGATGCCATGCTAAAGAATCCTTGGGAAAGTAGAGTCTGACACTATAAGGAAGTTGCTAGACGGTGCTGATTGACAGCTGTCACATTTTTTATTGTATTTATTTATATATTTATTTATTACTAATTACCAGGTTTTTTTATATAGCTCACATATATTCTGCAACACTGTACAGTTTGGCCAGTCACATCAGTCCCTGCCCCAGTGGAGCTTACAAATCTATATTCCCTTACAATCTATCTTCCCTACTATGCCTATCCCTATGCGCACACACACACACACACACACACACACACATTCACGTGTTCATATTTATTAGGAGCCAATTAACCTAGCAGTAGATAATTGGATTGTGGGAGGAAACCAGCATACCTGCAGGAGACTCACGCAAGCACAGGGAGAATATACAAACTCCACAATTGAATCTACTGTAGCCCTAACTGCTGTGCTGTAAGGCAGTAATACTAACCACCAGAGCTGCAGCTAATAGCTTATTTTCTTCCAATTATTGTTTGTTTATTGGTAATGGTAGCTTAAGCCAAGATCAACATTGTGCAACAGTGTACATTTCCCTCAAAGCTACACAAAGATATTGCTTCATTTTTAGTTTTACTGGTTCTTCTGCATGTCCAGGAAATATTTTATCTATATAAGTATAATTGAACGATGTTTGTGTGTGTGTGACACACACCGTGATGCCCATTACATATTATGCC
This sequence comes from Crinia signifera, assembly GCF_055691185.1. Taxonomy (NCBI): domain Eukaryota; kingdom Metazoa; phylum Chordata; class Amphibia; order Anura; family Myobatrachidae; genus Crinia; species Crinia signifera. Next base: position 176,756,837 of record NC_139217.1, on the reverse strand, counting down.
ACATAAGTGCCACTTACCCACATGCTCATTGCTAGGAGTTTCTTTCTCAATGCCAGGGGCTTCATGCTCGATGCCAAGGGGGTTTCATGTTCATTGCCATGGGAGATTACATGCTTCTTGCTACACTCGATGGATGGGGTGCAAGAGCTGTGGGGATGAACAAAGAGCTGTGGGCTGTTGAGCACTGCTTGTCTCTGGCTGTTGCCCTGGCAGCAGAATATGGGCATCCAGTGGCTTGAAGGGCCAAAACTGTGGGGATGCTGGCAGGGGCTGTGGTAGTGCCATACTTCACTACCTGCAGCCTTCAGAGTGGGCATGGAGCGGGTCATCAAGACTGCAAAGACGTGGAGGGAGGAGGTGGGAGCGGACATATGCTGCTGTCTGTAGCATCGCAATGAAAGCCCAGCCCGCCACTGGACAGAGAAGAGGGGGCCACCATACCCCTTCTGTATACATCACTGCTTCAGAGCGGTCCGTAGCCGCAGAATGGAACCAAGGTGTCAGCCAGGCAGAAAACGGTGAGCGGGTCGGCGACTGTTTGAAATTTCGCACCGGTTTGCCAGCCATTAGGAGCTTGCAACCTGGCAGCCAGGTTTTTTTATTTTGCTTATTTCTTTTTTTCCCTTCACTTTTCATTTTTTCTTTCTTCCTTTCTCTTATATGTCTCTTTCATTTATCTAAACATAACCACTTGGCCCATCTACTCTGTCTTTTTTCATCTCTAGGTAGCCTAAACCTATCCATATTGCATGTCTTTCTACAGTATCTTTCTATCTATCTATCTATCTATCTATCTATGAGTCATATTTATTTTTGTGATAATCAGGACATGCCCAGATTCTGGAGCCCCTATGCAGCTGCCTAAATCTGCTTATTGGTAAAGCTACATTGTGAAGGTGCCAGGAAACTGTTGGCAGTGGGGACCAGGTGGCAGGGCAAGGCGGCAGCAAAAAGGCAGCACCTAGGTAGTAGAATCTGCTTTAGGTATTCATAGCTGTCCAGTGTCCCACTTACCTAGCAACCAGCAGGACCATCTGACACTGCACCCAGAAGATACAGGGTCTCGATTACCTAGCAAGAATATGCACCCACCAAGGAGACAAGATGCCACCTTGGGTAATAACAGTATTACCCTGCTGAAGGGTTGATGATTGTTAATTCTTGTAAACACACAGGTTTGTATCAAACGATCAATAGATCGATAGAAAGAAGATAGCACAACATGCTGTGCAGACATGCTGTAATTTATATTTGCTATTATATATAACTAAATCGTATTTTTGAAGATTGCAATTACCAATAAATAAGTTCAGTTATCTATTATTCTGTTGATATTTATCTAAAATAATTGATTTGCAATTTTAGGTGTTTTGCAGGGAAATTGTTTTGCTTACAAGGCAAAAACATGTCTCATTCAGTTTTGGAGAGGCTGTCTTTAATTATAAAATGCATGTTGTGTGGCTGGGCCCTGTGGTATGCTTATCCTTGACACTCTTGTCATTATTTCTATTAAGAAATAATGGCTGTTGAAGAGATGTGGATCGTGATGAAGAGGTTCTAATCTGATTCTACTGTTGAGAAGATAGATTCTCAACTAGGTAAAAGTAAATGTGTGTGTGCGTGACAGCTAATTGAGGAGTAGCAAAAATTATAATAGGCAGTGAATTGTTCTGTCATGCCTGTTGAGGTATGAGCAATGATTTTTTTCTTCACCAGCTAAAAAGCTAAAAGTACATTAAATAAAAATTAATATATATATATATATTATAAGGGCACGGTAGTGCCCTTATATTAAGGCTGAATCCAACGAACGGATTTTTCCCATAGGGAACTTTTCGGATGGGGGCATGGTGTTTGAGGGACTGCACCTCAAAAGTGACTGGGCGTACTGAGCTGAAATTTGGCAGGTACGTGTAGAATCGTCAACCGGTGCTGCGTGCCAAATTTCAGGGCGAAATATTAAAAAATGAGCAATTGGGAGCGATCTAAACTTCCAACTGCCAGTTTTTTTCTGAGACTTCAGAAATGACACTTTGTCACCCATGTTAGTCTATGAGGGGTTTTTTGGGAAGGCATAACTCGGGGTAGGGGAACAATTGAGACTTGGGATTTGTTTTATTAGGTAGATATTGTCCCAGTGGAGTGCCTTTTGGGGTTGAGGATTTTCAGATAGGTACAGTTTTTTTATAATTTAGTGAAACGTCCCCCATTATAGAGATAGGAGCTCCAACTTGTTGCGCATGCGCAGTACATAGCCGCCTACAGGAGGTGTACAGTGGCTTCAGTTGGGTGCACAAACATGGCCGACTCCTGCTCGCAAACGTCCCCGCCAGCTTCCCCATCCCCATGCTGCAACCAGTGGTAAGCCCCGCTATTTCCAGTGGCTGCAGGCCACTTCACCCACGCTCTCTGAGCAGAGCTGGACCCCTTGCAGTATCCTCCGTGCGGTGGCCGTCCCCGCCAGCATCCAGCAGTAAGCCGCGCTATTTCCAGCCGCTGCAGGCCACATCACCCACGCTCTCTGAGCAGAGCTACACTCCTTGCAGCATCCTCCGTGCGGTGGCCGTCCCCGCCAGCTTCCCCATCCCCATCCCCATGTAGCATCCAGCGGTAAGATGCGCTATTTCCAGCCCCTGAGCCGGCACTGTATCTGTAGTCGCCTGGTCCCGGAGCCTGCACCGCATAGCGCCGGGTAAGTCCTCCTCCGGCAGCTTCAACTAGTCCCCCGGCAGCTACCCCCATCCCCAGCAGGCATCATCCTATCAGCCTGAGCCGGGCTACGGCCGCTGTACATGCCCTGGAGAGGTGCCGTGCTGCTGTCCCCAGCACTAAGCACCACGCTAATAGGCGGGGGCACAGCAGAACAGCGGGAGACACAGGCGGCATACGGGCAGCGGCGTGATGTTCTTCTGACACTATTTATTACTGTATTTTGCGTTGCGCAGGAAGAGTCCTCCTTAACTGTGCCTGCAGCGCCTGTGGATCGAGAGAAGCTGGGATGAGAGGCAGCCATGTGATCTGTGTGACAATGGGGATGTATGTGCTGCCAGAGCTGAACACCCGGTAACTGCAGCTGAAGCAAGGTACATTAATCTCTCTCTCTCTCTCTCTCTCTCTCTCTCTCTCTCCCCCTCTCTCCCCCCCCCCCCGCAGCCTAACTATACACCCCCACCACCTCCGCAGCCTGCCTAACTATACACCCCCTGTAGTGCATCCCTAACTATACACCCCCGCAGCCTAACTATACACCCCCACCACCCACGCAGCCTAACTATACACCCCCACCACTCCCGCAGCCTAACCGCATCCCTAACTATACACCCCCGCAGCCTAACTATACACCCTGCATCCCCACAGCCTAACTAACTATACACCCCCTGTAGTGCATCCCTAACTATACACCCCCGCAGCCTAACTATACACCCCCGCAGCCTAACTATACACCCCCACCACCCCCGCAGCCTAACTATACACCCCCACCACTCCCGCAGCCTAACTAACTACACACCCTGCATCCTCACAGCCTAATTAACTATACACCCCCTGTAGCGCATCCCTAACTATACACCCCCACCACCCCCGCAGCCTAACTATACATCCCCGCAGCCTAACTAACTATGCACCCCCTGTAGTGCATCCCTAACTATACCCCCCCACCACCCCCACAGCCTAACTATACACCCCCGCAGCCTAACTATACACCCTGCATCCCCACAGCCTAATTAACTATACACCCCCTGTAGCGCATCCGTAACTATACACCCCCACCACCCCCGCAGCCTAACTATACACCCCCACCACTCCCGCAGCCTAACTAACTATACACCCTGCATCCTCACAGCCTAATTAACTATACACCCCCTGTAGCGCATCCCTAACTATACACCCCCACCACCCCCGCAGCCTAACTATACATCCCCGCAGCCTAACTAACTATGCACCCCCTGTAGTGCATCCCTAACTATACACCCCCACCACCCCCACAGCCTAACTATACACCCCCGCAGCCTAACTATACACCCTGCATCCCCACAGCCTAATTAACTATACACCCCCTGTAGCGCATCCCTAACTATACACCCCCACCACCCCCGCAGCCTAACTATACACCCCCACCACTCCCGCTGCCTAACTATACACCCCCTCCACCCCTGCAGCCTAACTAACTATACACACTACATCCCCACAGCCTAACTAACTATACACCCCCTGTAGTGCATCCCTAACTATACACCCTACCACCCCCGCAGCCTAACTATACACCCCCACCACCCACACAGCCTAACTATACACCCCCACCACTCCCGCAGCCTAACTATACACCCTGCATCCCCACAGCCTAACTAACTATACACCCCCTGTAGTGCATCCCTAACTATACACCCCCACCACCCCCGCAGCCTAACTATACACCCTGCATTCCCACAGCCTAACTAACTATACACCCTGCATCCCCACAGCCTAACTATACACCCCCTCCACCCCTGCAGCCTAACTAACTATACACCCTGCATCCCCACAGCCTAACTAACTATACACCCCCTGTAGTGCATCCCTAACTATACACCCCCACCACCCCCGCAGCCTAACTATACACCCCCGCAGCCTAACTATACACCCTGCATCCCCACAGCCTAATTAACTATACACCCCCTGTAGTGCATCCCTAACTATACACCCCCGCAGCCTAACTATACACCTCCACCACCCCCGCAGCCTAACTATACACCCTGCATCCCCACAGCCTAACTAACTATACACCCCCTGTAGCGCATCCCTAACTATACACCCCCACCACCCCCGCAGCCTAACTATACACCCCCTACACCCCCACCACCCCTGCAGCCTAACTATACACCCTGCATCCTCACAGCCTAACTAACTATACACCCCCTGTAGCCTAACTATAACCCCCCATCCCCACAGTCTAACTATTTATACAGCCCCCACCCCCACATCCTAACTAATTATACATCCCCCACAGCCTAACTAACTATACACTGCCTTGTAGCCCAACCCTAACTCTACACCTCCCCTGCAGCCTAACTATAATCCCGCACCCCTACAGCCTAAATATATACCCCCAACCCCACAGCCTAACTCTGGGGAGCTCTGTCGCCTGCAGCATGAAGTGCAGCCCTGAAAGCCCCGGACAGTGCAGCCCTGAAAGCCCCTGGCAACTGCACCTTGTGGGTGCAATCCACTCACTCCAGTGAGTGGTCGGGTCAGAGCCTCTTCTATTCCAAAAGCAGTCTAATGTAAGTATACCCAACCTACACCAATAGAACATATCTGGCACTGTGGGGGGGCATAGCTGGCACTGTGGGGGGGCATAGCTGGCACTGTGGGGGGGGGCGCATATCTGGCACTGGGGGGCCTATCTGGCACTGTGGGGGGGCATGTCGCACACAGGAGTCATATCTGGCACTGTGGGGGGGGGGGCATTTCTGGCACTGTGGGGGGGCATTTCTGGCACTGTGGGGGGGCATTTCTGGCACTGTGGGGGGGCATATCAGGCACTGGGGGGCATATCGCGCACTGGGGGCAAACCTAGCACTGTCGAGGGCATATCTGGCACTGGGTGCATATCTGATGCTGTCTGGCACTGTGGGGGGGGGGCATATCTGGCACTGTGGGGGGGCATATCTGGCACTCTGGGGAGCATATCGCACACTGTGGGGGGCATATCGCACACTGGGGGCAAACTTGACACTGCCGAGGGCATATCTGGCACTGGATGCATATCTGATACTGTCTGGCACTGTGGGGGGCATATCTGGCACTGTGGCGGGCATGGCACTGTGGGGGGCATACCTAGCACTGTCGAGGGCATATCTGGCACTGTGGGGGGGGGGGCATATCTGGCACTGTGGGGGGCATAACTGGCACTGTGGGGGGCATATCGCATACTGAGGGCATATCTGGCACTGGGGGCATATCTGGCACTGGGTGCATATCTGGTACTGTCTGGCACTGTGGGGGCATATGGCTGGCACTGGGGGCATATCTGGCACTGTTTACGGCATATCTGGCACTGTCTGGGCATATGTCTGGCACTGTGGGGGCATACCTAGCACTGTGGGGGCATACCTAGCACAGAGGTGGCATATCTGGCATATCTTCATTGTCTCTTCTCCTTCACAGGACACGTGTTAGCCTGCTCTGTGCCGTTCCAGTCCCAGTGCTGGCTGCTGGAGGGAGCAGAAGAGGAGAACCGCGCGGTGCCAGCAGCAGAAGGTTAGGAAGCTCAGGAGAGTGCACTGAAAAGCAGAGGAGGGAGAAGAAGGCTGCAGGGAACCTGGAACCAGAGGTCCGGACAGGATGAATGAAGAGTTGCAGAGAGGTGAATCATCCAGAGTGTCCCCCAAAAGCAGCCTCCTTTGAAGCACAGTGGGCCAGGTTAGTAGCTACTACATACACCCTGCAGCCTAACACCACACCTCCCTACCTCCCCAAACCTGCTATTAAGAGGGACACCTTGCGCGCCCGGCTGTCTCCCAACTGCCCCCACCACCACGGGACACTGTGGGCCAGTTGGAAGGTATGCTGACACTATCCCCCCAGCCTAACTCTAACTGTATACCCCCCTCCCCCACGTAACTATAACTATACATCCCACCCCCCACCAGCCTAACACTAACTATACATCCCGCTCCCCACCAGCCTAACACTAACTATACATCCCGCTCCCTGCAGTCTAATTGTGCCCACACACGCACCGATTCCGGCGGTGCGATGCTATGCGATGGGGTGCGCGGTCCCGCGGCACCTCATCATACAGTACAAAAAGTATGTGCTGCACATACTTTTTGTACTAGCTTTTTATCGCATCGCATGCACAAGGCATGCGATGCGATGTGTGCTAGTTAAGCACAGAACGCACGCCGGGATCGATGCGTCTGTGGGCACCTTAACACTAACTATACATCCCACCCCCCACCAGCCTAACACTAACTATACATCCCACTCCCCACTAGCCTAACACTAACTATACATCCCACTCCCCACCAGTCTAACACTAACTATACATCCCGCTCCCTGCAGTCTAACACTAACTATACATCCCGCTCCCCACCAGCCTAACACTAACTATACATCCCACTCCCCACCAGCCTAACACTCACTATACATCCCGCTCCCCACCAGCCTAACACTCACTATACATCCCACTCCCCACCAGCCTAACACTCACTATACATCCCACTCCCTGCAGTCTAATACTCACTATACATCCCACCCCCCACCAGCCTAACACTAACTATACACCCCACTCCCTGCAGTCTAATACTCACTATACATCCCACTCCCCACCAGCCTAGCACTCACTATAGATCCCACTCCCCACCAGCCTAACACTAACTATACATCCCGCCCCCCACCAGCCTAACACTCACTATACATCCCGCCCCCCACCAGCCTAACACTCACTATACATCCCGCCCCCCACCAGACTAACACTCACTATACATCCCGCCCCCCACCAGCCTAACACTCACTATACATCCCGCCCCCCACCAGCCTAACACTCACTATACATCCCGCCCCCCACCAGACTAACACTCACTATACATCCCGCCCCCCACCAGCCTAACACTCACTATACATCCCGCCCCCCACCAGCCTAACACTAACTATACACCCCACTCCCTGCAGTCTAATACTCACTATACATCCCACTCCCCACCAGCCTAGCACTCACTATACATCCCGCCCCCCACCAGACTAACACTCACTATACATCCCGCCCCCCACCAGCCTAACACTAACTATACATCCCGCTCCCTGCAGTCTAATTGTGCCCACACACGCACCGATTCCGGCGGTGCGATGCTATGCGATGGGGTGCGCGGTCCCGCGGCACCTCATCGTACAGTACAAAAAGTATGTGCTGCACATACTTTTTGTACTAGCTTTTTATCGCATCGCATGCACAAGGCATGCGATGCGATGTGTGCTAGTTAAGCACAGAACGCACGCCGGGATCGATGCGTCTGTGGGCACCTTAACACTAACTATACATCCCACCCCCCACCAGCCTAACACTAACTATACATCCCGCTCCCCACTAGCCTAACACTAACTATACATCCCGCTCCCTGCAGTCTAACACTAACTATACATCCCGCTCCCTGCAGTCTAACACTAACTATACATCCCACTCCCCACCAGCCTAACACTCACTATACATCCCGCTCCCCACCAGCCTAACACTCACTATACATCCCACTCCCCACCAGCCTAACACTCACTATACATCCCACTCCCTGCAGTCTAATACTCACTATACATCCCGCTCCCCACTAGCCTAACACTAACTATACATCCCACCCCCCACCAGCCTAACACTAACTATACACCCCACTCCCTGCAGTCTAATACTCACTATACATCCCACTCCCCACCAGCCTAACACTCACTATACATCCCACTCCCCACCAGCCTAACACTAACTATACATCCCGCCCCCCACCAGCCTAACACTCACTATACATCCCGCCCCCCACCGGCCTAACACTAACTATACATCCCGCCCCCCACCAGACTAACACTCACTATACATCCCGCCCCCCACCAGACTAACACTCACTATACATCCCGCCCCCCACCAGACTAACACTCACTATACATCCCACTCCCCACCAGCCTAACACTCACTATACATCCCACTCCCTGCAGTCTAATACTCACTATACATCCCGCTCCCCACTAGCCTAACACTAACTATACATCCCACCCCCCACCAGCCTAACACTAACTATACACCCCACTCCCTGCAGTCTAACACTCACTATACATCCCACCCCCCACCAGCCTAACACTCACTATACATCCCGCCCCCCACCAGACTAACACTCACTATACATCCCGCCCCCCACCAGCCTAACACTCACTATACATCCCGCCCCCCACCAGCCTAACACTCACTATACATCCCGCCCCCCACCAGACTAACACTCACTATACATCCCGCCCCCCACCAGACTAACACTCACTATACATCCCGCTCCCCACCAGCCTAACACTCACTATACATCCCACCCCCCACCAGCCTAACACTAACTATACACCCCACTCCCTGCAGTCTAATACTCACTATACATCCCACTCCCCACCAGCCTAACACTCACTATACATCCCGCCCCCCACCAGCCTAACACTCACTATACATCCCGCCCCCCACCAGACTAACACTCACTATACATCCCGCCCCCCACCAGCCTAACACTCACTATACATCCCGCCCCCCACCAGACTAACACTCACTATACATCCCGCTCCCCACCAGCCTAACACTCACTATACATCCCACTCCCCACCAGTCTAACACTCACTATACATCCCACTCCCCACCAGCCTAACACTCACTATACATCCCACTCCCTGCAGTCTAATACTCACTATACATCCCGCTCCCCACTAGCCTAACACTAACTATACACCCCACTCCCTGCAGTCTAATACTCACTATACATCCCACTCCCCACCAGCCTAACACTCACTATACATCCCACTCCCCACCAGCCTAACACTAACTATACATCCCGCCCCCCACCAGCCTAACACTCACTATACATCCCGCCCCCCACCAGCCTAACACTCACTATACATCCCGCCCCCCACCAGACTAACACACACTATACATCCCGCCCCCCACCAGACTAACACTCACTATACATCCCGCTCCCCACCAGCCTAACACTAACTATACATCCCGCCCCCCACCAGCCTAACACTAACTATACACCCCACTCCCTGCAGTCTAATACTCACTATACATCCCACTCCCCACCAGCCTAACACTCACTATAATCCCACTCCCCACCAGCCTAACACTAACTATACATCCCGCCCCCCACCAGCCTAACACTCACTATACATCCCGCCCCCCACCAGCCTAACACTCACTATACATCCCGCCCCCCACCAGACTAACACTCACTATACATCCCGCTCCCCACCAGCCTAACACTAACTATACATCCCACCCCCCACCAGCCTAACACTAACTATACACCCCACTCCCTGCAGTCTAATACTCACTATACATCCCACTCCCCACCAGCCTAACACTCACTATACATCCCGCCCCCCACCAGACTAACACTCACTATACATCCCGCCCCCCACCAGCCTAACACTAACTATACATCCCGCTCCCTGCAGTCTAATTGTGCCCACACACGCACCGATTCCGGCGGTGCGATGCTATGCGATGGGGTGCGCGGTCCCGCGGCACCTCATCGTACAGTACAAAAAGTATGTGCTGCACATACTTTTTGTACTAGCTTTTTATCGCATCGCATGCACATCGCATGCACAAGGCATACGATGCGATGCGATGTGTGCTAGTTAAGCACAGAACGCACGCCGGGATCGATGCGTCTGTGGGCACCTTAACACTAACTATACATCCCACCCTCCACCAGCCTAACACTAACTATACATCCCGCTCCCCACTAGCCTAACACTAACTATACATCCCACTCCCCACCAGTCTAACACTAACTATACATCCCGCTCCCTGCAGTCTAACACTAACTATACATCCCGCTCCCTGCAGTCTAACACTAACTATACATCCCACTCCCCACCAGCCTAACACTCACTATACATCCCGCTCCCCACCAGCCTAACACTCACTATACATCCCACTCCCCACCAGCCTAACACTCACTATACATCCCACTCCCTGCAGTCTAATACTCACTATACATCCCGCTCCCCACTAGCCTAACACTAACTATACATCCCACCCCCCACCAGCCTAACACTAACTATACACCCCACTCCCTGCAGTCTAATACTCACTATACATCCCACTCCCCACCAGCCTAACACTCACTATAGATCCCACTCCCCACCAGCCTAACACTAACTATACATCCCGCCCCCCACCAGCCTAACACTCACTATACATCCCGCCCCCCACCAGCCTAACACTCACTATACATCCCACCCGACACCAGACTAACACTCACTATACATCCCGCCCCCCCACCAGACTAACACTCACTATACATCCCGCTCCCCACCAGCCTAACACTAACTATACATCCCACCCCCCACCAGCCTAACACTAACTATACACCCCACTCCCTGCAGTCTAATACTCACTATACATCCCACTCCCCACCAGCCTAACACTCATTATACATCCCGCCCCCCACCAGACTAACACTCACTATACATCCCGCCCCCCACCAGCTTAACACTCACTATACATCCTGCCCCCCACCAGACTTACACTCACTATACATACCACTCCCCACCAGCCTAACACTCACTATACATCCCGCCCCCCACCAGCCTAACACTAACTATACATCCCACTCCCCACCAGCCTTACACTAACTATACATCCCGCTCCCTGCAGTCTAACACTAACTATACATCCCCTGTCCCCTGCAGCCTAACTCTAGCTATACATACCTCCATAGACTAACCTTATCTATATACCCCCCCCACATCCCAACCATTCTCCTCCCACCTGCAGCCTAACCCCACCCATCCCCATCGCCACAGCCTAACAATACACACACCCCATAGCATATAACACTAATCAAACACACACCCCACAGAATATAACAATAATCATACACACACACCGCAGCCTCTAACCCTAACCATACACACACATACACACATCCCGGAGCCTATAACCCTAACCACACACACACACACGCACATCCCGGAGCCTATAACCCTAACCACACACACACACCCCACAGCCTATAACCCTAACCATATACACACACCGCAGCCTATAACCCTAACCATAAACACACTCCGCAGCCTATAACCCTAACCATACACACACATACACACATCCCGGAGCCTATAACCCTAACCACACACATACACATCCCGGAGCCTATAACCCTAACCACACACACACCCCACAGCCTATAACCCTAACCATACACACACACACACCGCAGCCTATAACCCTAACCATACACACACACACACCCCGGAGCCTATAACTCTAACCATACACACATACACACCGGAGCCTATAACCCTAACCATACACACACACACACACCGGAGCCTATAACCCTAACCATACACACACACCGGAGCCTATAACCCTAACCATACACACACCCCGCAGCCTATAACCCTAACCATACACACACACACACCCCGGAGCCTATAACCCTAACCATACACACACACCCCTGAGCCTATAACCCTAACCATACACACACACACCCCGGAGCCTATAACCCTAACCATACACACACACCCCTGAGCCTATAACCCTAACCATACACACACACACCCCGGAGCCTATAACCCTAACCATACACACACACACCCCGGAGCCTATAACCCTAACCACACACACACACCCCTGAGCCTATAACCCTAACCATACACACACACACCCCGGAGCCTATAACCCTAACCATACACACACACCGGAGCCTATAACCCTAACCATACACACCGGAGCCTATAACCCTAACCATACACACACACACCGGAGCCTATAACCCTAACCATACACACACACACTCCGGAGCCTATAACCCTAACCATACACACACACACACCCCGGAGCCTATAACCCTAACCATACACACACACACACCCCGGAGCCTATAACCCTAACCATACACACACATACCCCGGAGCCTATAACCCTAACCATACACACACACACACCCCGGAGCCTATAACCCTAACCATACACACACACACACACACACCCCGGAGCCTATAACCCTAACCATACACACACACACACCGGAGCCTATAACCCTAACCATACACACATACACACCGGAGCCTATAACCCTAACCATACACACACACACCGGAGCCTATAACCCTAACCATACACACACACCGGAGCCTATAACCCTAACCATACACACACACCGGAGCCTATAACCCTAACCATACACACACACACCCCGGAGCCTATAACCCTAACCATACACACACACACCCCTTAGCCTATAACCCTAACCATACACACACACACCCCGGAGCCTATAACCCTAACCATACACACACACACCCCGGAGCCTATAACCCTAACCATACACACACACACCCCGGAGCCTATAACCCTAACCATACACACACACCCCTGAGCCTATAACCCTTACCATACACACACACACCCCGGAGCCTATAACCCTAACCATACACACACACCCCGGAGCCTATAACCCTAACCATACACACACACCCCGGAGCCTATAACCCTAACCATACACACACACACACCCCGCAGCCTATAAACCTAGCCATACACACACACACCCCGGAGCCTATAACCCTAACCATACACACACCCCGGAGCCTATAAACCTAGCCATACACACACACACCCCGGAGCCTATAACCCTAACCATACACACACCCCGGAGCCTATAACCCTAACCATACACACACACACACCGGAGCCTATAACCCTAACCATACACACATACACACCGGAGCCTATAACCCTAACCATACACACACACACACCGGAGCCTATAACCTTAACCATACACACACACCGGAGCCTATAACCCTAACCATACACACACACACCCCGCAGCCTATAACCCTAACCATACACACACACACACCCCCCGGAGCCTATAACCCTAACCATACACACACACCCCTGAGCCTATAACCCTAACCATACACACACACACCCCGGAGCCTATAACCCTAACCATACACACACACACCCCGGAGCCTATAACCCTAACCATACACACACACCCCTGAGCCTATAACCCTAACCATACACACACCACACCCCGGAGCCTATAACCCTAACCACACACACACACCCCGGAGCCTATAAACCTAACCACACACACACACCCCGGAGCTATAACCTAACCATACACACACACCGGAGCCTATAACCCTAACCATACACACCGGAGCCTATAACCCTAAACATACACACACACACACCGGAGCCTATAACCCTAACCATACACACACACACACTCCGGAGCCTATAACCCTAACCATACACACACACACCCTGGAGCCTATAACCCTAACCATACACACACACACACCCCGGAGCCTATAACCCTAACCATACACACACATACCCCGGAGCCTATAACCCTAACCATACACACACATACCCCGGAGCCTATAACCCTAACCATACACACACACACACACACACCCCGGAGCCTATAACCCTAACCATACACACACACACACACACACACCGGAGCCTATAGCCCTAACCATACACACATACACACCGGAGCCTATAACCCTAACCATACACACACACACACACCGGAGCCTATAACCCTAACCATACACACACACCGGAGCCTATAACCCTAACCATACACACACACCGGAGCCTATAACCCTAACCATACACACACACCGGAGCCTATAACCCTAACCATACACACACCCCGCAGCCTATAACCCTAACCATACACACACACACACCCCGCAGCCTATAACCCTAACCATACACACACACACCCGATGCCTATAACCCTAACCATACACACACACCCCTGAGCCTATAACCCTAACCATACACACACACACCCCGGAGCCTATAACCCTAACCATACACACACACACCCCGGAGCCTATAACCCTAACCATACACACACAGACACCCCGGAGCCTATAACCCTAACCATACACACACACCCCGGAGCCTATAACCCTAACCATACACACACACACCCCGGAGCCTATAACCCTAACCATACACCCACACACACCCCGGAGCCTATAACCCTAACCATACACACACACCCCGGAGCCTATAACCCTAACCATACACACACACACCCCGGAGCCTATAACCCTAACCATACACACACCCCGGAGCCTATAAACCTAGCCATACACACACCCCGGAGCCTATAAACCTAGCCATACACACACACACCCCGGAGCCTATAACCCTAACCATACACACACCCCGGAGCCTATAAACCTAGCCATACACACACACACCCCGGAGCCTATAAACCTAGCCATACACACACACACCCCGGAGCCTATAACCCTAACCATACACACACCCCGGAGCCTATAAACCTAACCATACACAAACTGCAGAAACTATAAACCTAACCATACACACACATCCAGCAGCCTATAACCCTAAACACACTCACACACATCCCGCAGCCTATAATCCTAACCATATACACCCCCCGCAGCCTATAACCCTAACCATACACACCCCCCATAGCATATAACCATACACACACATCCCGCAGCCTATAACCCTAACCATACACACACCCCGCAGCCTATTACCCTAACCATACACAAACCTGCAGCCTATAAACCTAACCACACACACACACATTGCAGCCTATAACCCTAACCATACACACACACACATCCCACGGGCTATAACCCTAACCATACACACACCCTGCAGCCTATAACCCTAAACATACACATCCCCCGTAGCCTATAACCATATGCACACATCCCGCAGCCTATTACCTTAACCATGCACACCCCCCGCAGCCTATAACCCTAACCATGCCCCCCCCTGCAGCCTATAACCCTAACCATGCACCCCCCCCGCAGCCTATAACCCTAACCATACACACACCCCACAGCCTATAACCCTAACCATACACACACCCTGCAGCCTATAACCCCAACCATATAACCCCCCACAGCCTATTACCCTTACCATACACACACACCGTAGCCTATAACCCTCACCATACACCTCCCCCCTGCAGCCTGTAACCCTAACCATACACATCCCCCGCAGCCTGTAACCCTAACCATAAACACACCCGCAGCCTATAACCCTAACCATACACACTGTGCAGCCTATAACCTAACCATACACACCGTGCAGCCTATAACCTAACCATACACACATCCCGCAGCCTATAACCTATCCATACACACACATCTGTTAGCAGCCTATAACCCTGACCATACACCCCCCCCCCCCCGCAGCCTATAACCCTAACCATACACACACCGCAGCCTATAACCCTAACCATACACACAAACACACTGCAGCCTATAACCCTAACCATACATACACCCAGCTCTTTTCTGACGGCTCCATCGCCTGAGCTTCAAGTGAGGTCTGCTGCTCCTATGTTTATTTATTTTAATTAATTGGGACGACAGCATCTTAAGTTACATTGTTTTACCATTAATTGTGATTTATGTATATTTTTGTATATTTTATGTGTTTATAAAATATTTTTGATATTTCAATTGAACTGAGACTTGTGTTATTATTGAAAAGGTGGACCTATATTACATTCAATTTTTAACTTTAATCAAAGGTATAATTGCTAATGCTGTGTGTGCTTTCCAATGTTTTATTTTATTTCTTACAAGCTGGTTTGCTTGTTATCATATACGGGTTTCCTTGGCTATTAATTGTTTTATTCAAAATAGCACCAGAGGTATGGTGTGACTCACTACCTCCCTCCATTTTTTTTTAGATTGAAATAGGTCACATTCCTCTTATTAGAATTTGATCGTAACCAAAAAACAAATTTTATCATTGCACAAAGCCAAAATGGCTCCGGGAGGCTGCTGCGAATGCACAGTCATGTGTAGCTCCTCCCACGGTCCTTTGCAGGGAGGACCATAAAAGGAGGCACATGCACAGCAGCCCCCCATCGACACTTCCTTTAACTCCGGCGATCCAGTCTGGAGACCGCACCACTGCCATGCCAGAAGGAGGAGGCTCTGAGTTCCTGCTCAGCATCTGCAGACACCAGAGAAAAGGGGAGCGGCTGCTTGGAACTCACTGCTGGAGGGGAAACCATCAAGTTACACAGAAGGAACAGATTGATCGCCATCCCCGGGAGGAACACTCAGCCTGGTGGAGTTCCATGACCTGGTAGGGTCAGCGTGTCATGTATAGGTAGGCATCATTGACTCTGGCACCTGTATCCTAACCCTGTACACAGACACACACACACACCCATAATCATATGGGTGTCATACTCATTGCCAGGGGTTTGTAATGCTTGTAGCCAGTGGTAATGCTCATTGACAAGGGTGCGTTATTGTTAAACATTTTTAAAAATCCAATGTTTATTCTTACAGTAAAATTTTACATTTGAGTTAAAAAAATAAATTGAAAAAAAGCAATGAAATTCCAAAGACAAAAAACCTTACGGTTTCACATGTCCCATTAAGGCTTCTTACACATGATCTGGCATTTCTGAAACCTGTTGTAACTCTTCCACTCAAACGCCAAAAAGCAATGAAATTACGAACATTAAGGCTAACGCCTTAATGGACGTGTTCCTTGCGCAATACAGATATGGTACGCCATCACAGCCTGTGGGTAAGTGCAGATTCAGCACTCTCACAGAGTGAGATTGCTGTCACTCACACAATGGTGGAGCTGCTAATTCACAGATTTGTGTGCTCATTGGAATACACACATGCAGTCTATGCAACTGAAGGTCTGAGCAGTAAACATAGCCCAGAGGATAGGGTAAAAGTGGTGTTGATTGGGTAGGAGGCAGTGTGGTGCGGATGGGGAGGAATAGAAATGCGTAGATGGTAGGAAGGCTAAGCAGCACTGATGGGGGACTAACAAAGCAGATGGGTGGAAAAGAGTGGCACAGATTGGGGAAGGTAAGACAGAGTGATGCGATTGGGTGGGAAACAGAGGAGCAGTTGGAGGAAAGAGCACTGATGGGGGAGGGGGTTTGGAGTAAAGGGGATAAAGGGAAAACAGTGCAGTACAGATGGAGAAGGGAGACATCAGTACAGATGGAAGGAAACTGTGTCATGGATGAGGCGGGCAGAGCAGCATGGATGGAGGGGGAGACAGAGTATCACTAATAGAGGGGAAGCCAGTGGCACAGATCGAAGGAAACAGTGGCATCTGTGTGGAAAGACAGGGCAGGGCAGATGGAAAAAGACACATTGGTGCAGATGAGGGAATACACACAGCAGTAGGTATCGAGGAAGACAGAGCAGCATGAAGGCGTACAGGAGAAGAAAGTGTAGATGCATAGTAGTTGGGAGTATTCTAGTTTTTGCAATTATTAAAGATGTTTCTGGTAACTGTATTTGAATACTAAATGAAATGGATATATGTAGTGAGTGTGAAAGATGTTGGACTCTCAGTGGGATAGTTCTAGTAATAGTGTTTATTCTAGCACCCGCCATCTTTGAAAACCCATGCAGTTCCTCTACCCTGTCTGGGGTGTTGCTGTTTGCTGTAGTGTTTCTAGCACAGGTCTGGTTTGCAGTGCTGATATACAGATCACACTGTGCTGGAAGCACTACAGCAGACAGATACACCCCAGGCAGGGAAGAGGAACTGCATGGGTTTTCAAAGATGGCGGGTGCTAGAATGAACACTATAGTAACTCAGTGGGCTAGACAGTGTTAGATGATTGCAGGTACTTATAAGGATGAGTGCGCCACATAACTGCTCAGACCTTCAGTTGCATAGACTGCATGTGTGTATTCCAATGAGCACACAAATCTGTGAATTAGCAGCTCCACCATTGTGTGAGTGACAGCAATCTCACTCTGTGAGAGTGCTGAATCTGCACTTACCCACAGGCTGTGATGGCGTACCATATCTGTATTGCGCAAGGAACACGTCCATTAAGGCGTTAGCCTTAATGTTCGTAATTTCATTGCTTTTTGGCGTTTGAGTGGAAGAGTTACAACAGGTTTCAGAAATGCCAGATCATGTGTAAGAAGCCTTAATGGGACATGTGAAACCGTAAGGTTTTTTGTCTTTGGATATATATATATATATATATATATATTTTCCTTTGGGAGTTGTAATGATGCTAATTTATTGAGCTGCTGAAAAAGGAATCTGGACTGCAAGTGCTTCAGTAAATGTTTTTTTTGGTACTTGTGGAGTATCACGGCTCCCACGACCTTGATCGTATGCTGATCGTATGCTAAAAAATAGCATTGCATACGATCAAATCGCATGCGATGCGATGCGATCGCACCCGATTTTGCACTGAAATGCATCAAAATGCATTGAAATGTGTAGTAAACTTGTGAAATGCCCCCAAATGCCATTTTTCATAGTGTACCACCCCCACTATCAACGTCAACCCGAAGCATGGTGAGCGCTGCAAACCCGCGAGGGGCGGCGGTACGCGTCCTACGACCTTTTCATACCCCCACTATCCACGTCGGCGTGGAGTTGAGATTAGAAAGTGTGGCGAGCGCAGCGAGCCACAGAGCCCGAAGCGTGGCGAGCGCAGCGAGCCCCGCGAGGGGACGTGGATACCTTCAGCTATACGCGTCCCCTCGCGGGCTTCACAGGTATCCGCGTCCCCTCGCCACGCTTCGGGCTCGGTGGCTCGCTGTGCTCGCCACACTTTCTATTCTCAACTCCACGCCGACGTGGATAGTGGGGGTATGAAAAGGTCGTAGGACACGTACCGCCGCAATTTTTGTTGTAAAAAAGGCCACTCCTGAATTTTATATCGTTTATCCTTTATTTGTGGGTATAATTTTACAGTTGTCACCAAAGTGGGTTCTACAGATTTTACCCTATGTGGTTAATGTACTAAAAAGTAAGTTCTATTAAAGAAGGGTTGCTGCCCTTAGCAATCAATCGGATTCTACTTATTTATTTAGCACCTTCTAGAAGATAAAAGATAGAAGGATTGGTTCTTATGGGCACCATCCCCCTATGTCTTTCATCTTCATAGGTCGTCTTCAAACTTAAAAGCTGTTTAGACCTGTTTCTTCTGTCTTATGTGTCAAAATAATAAATGATCTTGACTGTATTAGTATTAACATGAATTAAATAATACAGTATTTCTTCAAATACAGTGTTACATAAGGAAGGTTTGGCAGCTGCTACTAACACTATACAAAGGTCAGCTTGACCCTTAGCCTATTATCATAGTCAGGTAGATCAACTTATGGAAGGCTTCATTCCATTCAAAACTCATACTTGAATGGTGTTTATAGTATTCTGATGGATTTTATCTCTCTAGCTATGTTACATTTGCCCTTCATTACACAGTCATCCTTGATTTTAGAAACCTCAGGATAGGTTTATGGGGCTGCTTCCCCAGTTAGCAGTTGTGCAAATCACAGTCATTCATAAGTACATGAAATATGAGGAGCACACAAAGCAGGCCCACAGCTGGATTTGTATTAGCTGTGAATATCTTCTTCATAAAAACAAAATGCTTTCTACGGTGTCTGGCAGCCTCCGTCAACTTGTCAAAAAAATAGTTATGTCTATTTTTCAGCCCTGAAACAAGAGTGATGAAAACTAACAGTCTCATAGGGAATTTGGATGTCCTTTATGGAAATAGTGAGGAAAAGTAGTTTCGTGTTTGCTTAATTGGGGATTGTTTAAAGAATGTTAAATTGTGTCAAATGCTCTGCATGAAAAAAGAAACGTGTAATAGTGTCACAATAGTTATTACATCTGTTTATGTAAAAGTCATCGCTTACTAAGAGAAAGGTCATAAGTGCAGCCGGCAAACGACAATGACTTTTAAAGCTGTGGCATTATACAATTACCATTGTATTGGTTTAACATTAGTATAGTTTCAAGCAATTTAAAAAGATACAAGACCATGCACTGTATGTCATCCATCTTTCTAGCATCCATGTTGAGTAGGGGAGTAGATATTCAATTTCAGATGCCGCTAAAGGAAAGATTGCACCACAGAAAACTGGTGAGGGGTTTATGGCTGTGTCCTCTTAATAGGTAAAGTTGCTCCTCCCACAGCAGCCCAAAATTTATGTACCCACCCGGTGCCTCTAAGGGCCAAAATTTACCTCACCTCTCTTTTAGAAACTTACATTTTCCCTAATTCTGTATCTCATATTCCATCAACTATCCATAATATCTCCAGTGTTTCTTCCCCCTCCTGGGGCCAGATGCACTACGCTTCAAAAAGTGATAAAATGGAGAGTGATAAACAACCAACCAATAAGCTCCTAACTGCCAGCCATGTCATGGACTGTGTTTGAGAAATGTCATGCTGATTGGTTGGATGTTTATCATTCTCCATTTTATCACATTTGAAGCTTAGTGCATCTGGTTCCTTGTCTTTCTTCTCCTTTTCCAATTTTTGTTATCTTTCTTTGCCAGTTTCATTACTAAAGACATCCACTTGTTTTGGCTTTATGAAATAAGCTCAAATTATTTATGTTCAAGAGTTTTTCTAAGAACTGAGTGTTAGTAAGTATCCAAGTAACACACTATGGGTGGGATGTATCATATATGACATATTGCGTGTCATATATCCCACCACTTATTGGTCTATAGAAGCCTAGTCTTTATGCAGAATTCCTCTTCAAAGCCCATAGGCTTCTACAGACTTCTATGGTTGGCATTATCTATCCGGTACAAGCTCTGGTAAGTTCTTATTTCTGGAGCTTGTTACATATGGGGAATGCGGCAAACCTCTGGAAAAGATTTCAGAGTTTTGACCGTAATAACCTTTATACATCCTGCCCTGAGTTAGGCATACTTACTAACAGATCCCACACTTGCACAAACGTATGGCTGAATGAGGGAGTAAATGTTTGGTCTAATATAGGCCATGTACAGTTAGGGCATGTTCGTGTGTCTGAGAAGTGATGCATGGGGTATATGCCTGCCAGTATGGGCTGCTAAAAATATATTCTTTGCTGCTTCTGATTGGATCATTGCAAATATACATCTTAAACTTACAAGATCTTTATTGATCATGTTTACATTATATGATTTTGTAGCATATTTTTTAAACATTAGAATGTTTAACTATTTTCAGTGGTACAAAATATTATTTATGCTGCATTCTGGAAGTAGTTTTTTTTTTATTTAACACAGTCTTCATAGTGTATTTATGCTATTCAACAAATGTTAATAAACCTTTCTTGTGAGGACGATCTGGTTGGGTATAATTGTGCCTGGGTGTATAAATTCTTGGCTTGAAGTGAAACGGGTGAACATGCTACTGGTGCAGATCATATATAATAAGAAGGAAATAGGAACTGCAGGGGTTCTTGAAGATGCAGGGTTCTAGAATAGATAGATAGATAGATAGATAGATAGATAGATATGATTTACACATGTTCTCTAGCTGCTTAAAACCTGGTTAATTACAGGTTTTAAGTCAGCCAGCCACAATACCTGTGAGTGTCCTGATTTGAAGGTATAATATATATATATATATATATATATATATATATATATATATATATATATATATATATTAGTGATGCATTTATAATTTTTCAGAGTCTTCAGGGATGGGACACATTGGGGAAAATTCAAATGATAGAACCAACAGGGTTATTCAGTTGTTGCTCCTGTGTTCCGCCAGCAGTTCAGCTTGTACCCACCAGGTGTGGCGAGCTGAAATTAGCAAAAAGAGCCTTGTTTGATCGCTCAAACTGGTCTTTTTACATCATACCATTTAGTTTAGTCGATTTAAGCCCCTTTACATGGCTAAACCCAACACTAATTAACATGATCAATGCAATAAAAAAAATAATTGAATATTGCCCCAAAAACTATCACTTTAGATGGGAGATCTGACATGACAAAACAATTGAATGTTGACTACAGACTTCATCTTCAGTCTTCAAGTCTTGCAAATGCTCAGTTACTGTACTTCTAGCCAGATCAGATTATTGGAATGCATAGTATATTAGATCATGAGCATTGTTGGTTTGTTCTGTCCATGTGTGTGATAAATTAAGCAAGGACAGTACTACATGTGAAACACGTAGTGTCATATTGTGAGCAAGCAGGAGGTCAAAGCCTTGAGAGTTAGATTGGTCAGATCTGGCTTTTCCACAGCAGTGATCTAAAGCTTTGGTAATAAAGATTTTAGTGTCATATATATAGTTACTATGATAAGCGGTTGAAACAGACAACTCGTTTCTTTCTAAATACCAGACATGTTCTACAGCTCCTGACCCTGTTGTATGGAAAGTTTTAGTATTCACCATCCCATTGCCTGCAGCAGCTGTATTGTTACCCTTTAAGTTTTATCTATACAAAGAATGATTAAAGGAAAGTGTCATCAAAAATTTAAAGTAATGACTTACAGTAAATTTTAGGATGCATCAAACCAAATTAAACAATAGAATGTCAAAACGTATTTGTTTATTTAATTATATTTAATCGGTACTCTTTACCTAGCACGGCGCTCATCCCATTGAAACCCATGTTAAACATGGAAATCGCGTCGGTCGCGTCGCGGCCGGCCATAAATGTACCCGCGATGCCCGCGACGCGATGCTCCCGATTTGCCATAGGAATCAATGTTAAAAGGCCCGATGGACACGATTTTACTGTTAAATGCCTCAATGGACCCGATTTTACCATAGGAAACAATGTTAAATGGGCCTTAGAGCCCAAATAGTTACCCTGAACTCTGAAATGGCCCCCCCAATTGTTTACGCCACCCCACGATCAACGTGAACCCGAAGCGTGGCGAGCGCAGTGAGCCCGCGAGGGGCGGCGGTACGCGTCCTCCGACCTTTTCATACCCCCACTATCCACGTCGGCGTGGAGTTGAGAATAGAATAGTGTGGCGAGCGCAGCGAGCCACCGAGCCCGAAGCGTGGCGAGCGCAGCGAGCCCCGCGAGGGGACGCGGATACCTTCACAGGTAAACGCGTCCCTTCGCGGGCTTCACAGGTGTCCATGGCGACGCGGACACCTGTGAAGCCCGCGAAGGGACGCGTTTACCTGTGAAGGTATCCGCGTCCCCTCGCGGGGCTCGCTGCGCTCGCCACGCTTCGGGCTCGGTTGCTCGCTGCGCTCACCACACTATTCTATTCTCAACTCCACGCCGACGTGGATAGTGGGGGTATGAAAAGGTCGGAGGACGCGTACCGCCGCCCCTCGCGGGCTCGCTGCGCTCGCCACGCTTCGGGTTGACGTTGATCGTGGGGTGGCGTAAACAATTGGGGGGGGCCATTTCAGAGTTCAGGGTAACTATTTCGGCTCTAAGGCCCATTTAACATTGTTTCCTATGGTAAAATCGGGTCCATTCAGCCATTTAACATGAAAATCGTGTCCATCGGGCCTTTTAACATTGATTCCTATGGCAAATCGTGGGCATCGCGTCGCGGCCATCGTGTGCACATTTATGGCCAGCCGCGACGCGACCGACGCGATGTCCATGTTTAACATGGTTTTCAATGGGGAAATCGTGGACATCGCGTCGGTCGCGTCGCGTCCGGGCATCTTTAGCCCGCATACGACGCGACCGACGCGATTTTTTACCTCACGATGCCCACGATCAAGATCGTGGGCGCCGTGCTAGGTAAAGAGTACCATTTAATCTTCTATCTGTTACCTGGAAATTAGGTGCAGAGCAAAGCCTAACATTTAGTGTTGCCTGTTTGTTGTAAGTCAATGTAAATCCAACATGTATTCCCATTGCCATAAATGGCATTTGTGTGTGCATAACTATAAAGTCAGAGTTGAGATCTGTCAGACCATTTCTGCTTTTTTCAGAATTGAAATAACTGTTCTGTCATGGCCAGTTTGTGCAGCTGCTTATCTTATTGAGTCTGGGGGCTTAGCAGTTCTAACAATGTTATTAATAAGCGGGGAACTTAAAAAGAATACTAGTTCATATCATGAGTTCTCAAATTTGTTGAAAATCAAAGTATGATTGTTTCACTCAAATCGCATGTCTAATTGGTAGCGACAATATAAACAAATGTTGTCAGAAAATCTGTAACAAATCGCTTGGGATTGGAAATGTGGGATGCTAAATGGGTTATGAAGCAGTCTAGTGTTTTGTTCATGGAGAGTAATTAAAAGTTTTCATATGCATACCAACAAGTTAATTTTCTTTTGAGGTGGCAGTAATCAAAGGACTGTCTAGGAAAAGAAGACAGGAACAGACATATGTTGTCCATACAATCAGCTCATAGCAATGAAAATAATAAACATGGTCAGGGACACTAAGTTCAAGGGTGCAGATTATTTTGTTACAGCTGGATGGGAAAATCTTTAGAAAAAGACACCAAAGGTGACATCAAATATGGGAACCAAAACTAGCATTTATGCTCAATTTTGTTGTTTAATTTTTGTACTGAGGGTAAAAAATTGTAACTTATTGTATTTGTAGGTGCTCCATTATTTTACTTTGGCATTATTCTTGCTGTTGGACACAGAGGCATCCCATACTCTCAGACATATAGGCAGGGCTTAAAGTGGTTATGCAGAAGTGTGGGGGAAGTCAATTCTCTATGCCACCTCATCCCTCCCCATAACCTCCTCCATTAGACAGAGACAGGGCCAGTGGTAGGGTTTTTGCAACCATCCTGCTTTTCTGTGAGAATTACTGTGCAGGGCAAATGTGGAGGTTAAAATGTTCCACCTCACCATTAGAGGAGGTGTAACTTAGTTCCACCCCGTCCTCCCTCACTTTAACCCATGCTTATAGGCAGCATGAACAGATATTACAGCATCAGCTGAACTAATGGGGTAAATCAGGTGAACTGAGATGGTATTCCAGCAGAACTTTGAAAACATTCTGATCTGATTACACTTTTTGGCACCACTGTGTGGTTCTCCATTGCCTTCACAGTTACCATCTCCAAACATGGCTCTGTCTTTAGAATTTCCTGAAGACTTCAAATGATACAGACTGCAACTGTGAGGCAGGGGCATCACCGGGTCTGGTGATTCCCAATGCACACTCTATATTCCCCCGAAGCCAAAAAGGGTGTGACCTAACATAAAGGTTATTGGCCTCATGTGAAATCCCAATTTCATCACCACTGGAATGTGCCTATCATCTCCAGATTGGCTGACTGAGGAACAGGATCACACTCACTAATGACAACTATTGAAGAGTGCAGAGAAGATTGCTGATCTTCTGCTTATACCAGGCTATTTAATTTTTTTTCAGCAACCATTTCTTAGCAGCTTATACAGGAGAAATAAAATAGGCAGACCATCATAAGGAAGTAGAACCCATCTCCTCAGATGTAACACTGAGTAGGCTAGGTTTGCAAATGAATGATAAGAACAGAATCAGGATATGTGTAAGTATTTGGGTTGCAAAGAACAGTATACTTTAGTTGTGACTGGAACATTTAACTGATATCAAAAAAAGAAAATTGTAGCAAGCAATGGAAAACAACACTACACTGAAAAAAATGAAAGTACCATCATGTAAAAATCACATAATTATATTGCAGTAGAATGTTATTGCGACAAAGAGACAATTTGAATTGTAGTGTTGTCTAGCTTTTTTATATAAGCAATGTTTTATATACGCAACAATAGGTAATTCAATGTAATCAATGATATCATGAAGTATTGTAAACCAATGACTTTTCACCTACAATAAACCCTGCCAAGTGTGTACTGTGCAATACACGACTCTCAATATAATCCATGGATTTACAGGTCAATTTGTTGACTGCATTTTCCATCAAATACCATTTTCCAAACCTTAACATTCCTCATTCCCTAAAATCCTTCTGCAAATTAGAAATATTTCAACATTTGTGGCAGATATAGCATTTCTTTGATATGTGTATGTGATTAGATAATATAAAATGTATTAATTGGTGTTATATATGTCTGCAACATAATGTACATTGAAAAAAAAATACAGAATTAATAACATTGTTTAATAAATTGCTGACTGCCCAATGAATTGAAATGCTAGGCTATGGATCCTGGAAGAGCACATTGTAGCACAACATTTAGCATCACTGTACAGTCATACATTTCTGTTTTTAGAGTTATGTTTAACTATATATGAGATGAACAGTGTTTATTGTATAATACAAAATATTTAGCTTTGATCAGTAGTACAAATGGAGGAATAAATAAAATTTGTTTTACTGTATGTTGAACTAGAAAATAAAATGAGAAAAACTTCAAGAAGATATTTTTGATAATCAATTAGCACTAATAATACGTTTATATGTTCCTCAAGAAAACGAAAACAATAATTAAGTTTTTTTTCTAATGAAACAATCGCATTGCCTACAGTTGACAAAAAAAAAAATATCAAAACTAGAGTATGGTATAACCATGGATATTTTTCAGCAGGCTCCAGCAGGAACTGAGGCCATTATTCTAGTTCATTCTTTCTGACAAAATATTTCTTAGATGGACAAAACCATGTGCACTGCAGGTGGGGCAGGTGTTACTTGTGCAGAGATAATTAGATTTGGGTGGGGTTTTACACCTGCAGTGCACATGGTTTTGTCAATCTAGGAAATATTTTGTCAGAAAGAGTGAACTAGAATAAGGGCCTCAGTTCCTGCTGGAGCCTGCTGAAAAATAGCCCTGGGTATAACACTCCAAAGCAGCACACTGACAAAAATAGAGTCACAAACTCAAAAATTCATGTAAGCAGGGGCATATTATCCATGATGTTGACTCTGATGAAACTTTGCGGCCCCCCAAGGACTAAGGGCCCATCATTTTTTTTCTGAGGCACTGTTACTTGCACCTAGGTCTCCATTGGTTAGGCATTAAGCACTTTGTGCTGTAGCAAGACACATTTGGAGTCAGCTGAGGATTGTTTTGAGACAATGGCAGGGGGTTTCAGCTGACCAATAACACACTAGCACAATTTTAAAAGAGTAAATAAATGGAAGAATGTGTGTGATGTGTGAAAAGAGGTCAGCAGATTTTGTTTCAACTGGGTATTGTTTTTCGTGTGACTACTGATAGTGTCAATGATGTCAGCTATAGTGGAGTAAAAGATTGAAGTGCCATAGGCAGGATAAAATACATGAAAACTTAGAGGCCCAGCCATGGGTTATTATGGCCCTGCATGTAGAAGAAAGATTAGTTACATATGTGCTAAGATTTGTCCCAACATACATGGTGTATGACGTGTCACGTATAAATGCAATGTCTGAATACAATCCTACAATCCAGCATTAAATGAATTAATAATAAGACATAAATACAGACAATAGTGTAATGCTGATATTGTATTAACTATCACATCTGTGTGTAGACAATGGATGTGATGATATATGAATCCCAGTACGATTTCAGAAAAAACAGTACTAATAATGTAGACCACACGTCATCCAACTGAGAGAAGGAATAGGACCAAATACACCTCTATGGGGGAATTTAAGTGTTTTAAGAGTTGCCGATGACAGCAATGTGTAAGGATTCTGGGAGTATCCCCGGCAACCTAACTCCGTTGCCTCTGGCTGGGATCGACGGACATGTGCTGGGCTAGGCTTCACCTGGGCCCGTCTCGGCTGAAGGGCGAATTAGGTCCGCCCCACTCCGCTACAGGCAGGTCTTAGGAAAAGACAACACGTCCGTCGAGGCCAGGAGAGAGCAAGGGGACAAGCTAACTAAACCCCAGAACCGGGGAACTCCCAGAAACCCCAGGGAAGCTACTAGGCTCAGCAGGTGACACAAACTGGCAATAATGCTAGTTAGATGTGATATAAAGAAATGGCAACAATGCTCGTGAGATGTTATATAAAGATATGGCAACAATGCTTATGAGATGTTATATAAGGAAATGGCAACAATGCTTGTGAGATGTTATATAAAGAAATGGCAACAATGCCCAGAAGAAGATATCACAAAATGGCAACAATGCTGATAAGATATTATAAAGATAAATAGTATTAATGCTGACTGAGATGCACAATAACAAAGAATGCCAAACTGCAGGAGGAGAAACACAGGGTAACCCCTGACTTATCTGGGGAGATGAGGGAGTCCCAGACAAGGCCCTGCAGACTTCTTTGAGGATGAAGAATCTCACAGCGGGGCACACCAACTGAATCCCAGGCACGGCAGGACAAACCAGGCAAGGCAGAGCAGGCAGGGAACAACAGGGGTACTTCCGACAAGGACCAGGACCAGGAACACGATCTTAGCACAGAGCTGAAAGAACGCTATAACCGGCGTCAGTCTGAGAGAGACGCCGGCTTATATTTGAATCTGCCGCCCCCTTGAGTGACATCACATCCGGTCCGTCCTGCAGAGTCTTCCCTCTGCAGAGACGGCCGCAGCGGAAGTTCGGGGCGTTGCCTAGCAACGTCCCCGAAGCCTCCCAGTGACGTGTACCTGGAAGATGGCCGCCGTCCTAGCAGCGCAGACGCTGCCGAAGGATTAGGACGGCGGCGACGCACGGAACGGCGTCTAACAGTACCACCCCCTTGAGGAGGGGTCAAGGGACCCCCAACCCTGGGTTTATGGGGAAATTCTTCAAAAAACCTCCTCTTAAGAGAAGGAGCGTGGAGCTCGTTGTCCGGGATCCAGGATCTCTCCTCCGGGCCATATCCTTTCCAATGAACCAGAAATCTGAGCTGATTGCGAGTCACCTTAGATTCAAGAATTCTTTCAATAACAAACTCCTTGTGACCTTGGACAAGGATAGGTGCGGGACCCCTGCGCCTGGGCAGAGACGCCTGCTTGAAAAGAGAGCAATGAAAGGTATTGTGAATTTTCATGGTCCGGGGCAGTTGGAACTTAAAAGCCACTGGGTTGATTTGACTGATAATCTTAAAAGGACCAATAAAGCGGGGCCCAAGTTTCTGAGAGACCTGGCGAATCTTTATGTTCCGGGTAGAAAGGAAAACCCAGTCTCCTACTCTAAATGAGCAGGGCCTCCTGTTACGATCAGAGAACCGTTTGGCAGAAGCTGAAGAAGCAAGAAGAGCCTTAGAGCCTTATGAACTTTGTTCCAAATGACCCTCTTCTGCGACAACCAAGAACCACCCCCGGAAGATCCGGGATCAAAAGAATTGGCTCTGGGATGTTGACCAGAGATACAGAAAAAAGGAGACATCTTCGAAGCTGAATGCCATGCATTATTGTATGCAAACTCTGCGAAAGGCAGATGCTCTGACCAATTGTTCTGACACTTGGAAGCATAACATCTTAAAAATTGCTCGAGGTTTTGATTGACTCTTTCAGTCTGTCCATTCGACTGGGGATGATACCCAGAAGAAGGACTGAGGTTGATGCCTAAAGCTGCACAGAGGAACCTCCAAAACCTGGCGACAAACTGTACCCCCCTATCCGAGACAATATCTGTGGAGAGACCATGGAGGCGAAAGACATGCAGCAAAAATAATGCAGAAAGTTTTTGAGCGGAGGAAAGTCCGACCAGGGGAACAAAATGCGCCATTTTGCTGAAGCGGTCCACAACTACCCAGATGGTATCATGACCAGAGGAAGAAGGCAAATCAACAATAAAATCCATGGAGATATGGGTCCATGGTCTTTTCGGACAAGATAAAGGAAGACGTTGACCTGTGGGAGGGGTGCGGAGGGACTTGTTCCTGGCACAAACCTCGCAGGACTTGACGAAAGACTCCACATCCCCTCTCATTGATGGCCACCATACAGAACGAGAGATTAAATCCAATGTCTTGGCACAACCAGGATGGCCTGCAGTCTTGGCCGTATGAAACTCAGCAAGAACTTTCCCCCGGAGTCTGGAGGGGACAAACAATCTCCCTGAGGGGGTGAGGTCGGGTGCCTCCGTTTGTGCCCGTAGGACTTTATCCAAAAGTGTTTGCGCGATACCAACATAAATCCGCGAAGAAGGGATAATGGTCTCAAGCGTAGATTCCTTGTCCTGAAGACCCAAAAAACTCCTAGACAAGGCGTCCGCCTTGACATTTCGGGAACCCGGCCTAAAGGTGATACGAAAATTGAATCGAGCAAAGAATAACGCCCACCTTGCCTGACGGGCATTAAGCCTCTTGGCATCCTGTAGATAAGAGAGGTTTTTATGATCAGTGAAAATGGTTACCTGAAATTTGGCTCCCTCCAGCCAGTGCCTCCACTCTTCCAGAGCGCACTTTATGGCCAGAAGTTCCCTGTTCCCCACATCGTAATTACACTCCGCGGAAGAGAATTTACGAGAATGGAAGGAACAGGGATGTAAAAGACCATCCTTGGGATCTACCTGCGAGAGCACAGCCCCTATACCAATTTCAGAGGCATCTACCTCTAAAATAAATGGGCGGTCAGGATCTGGATGACGTAAGATACGGGCAGAAATAAAAGCCTCCTTAAGAAGACGAAAAGAATTATGGACTTCAGTAGACCAGAGAGCGGGATCTGCGCCCTTCTTGCTGAGTGCAACGATGGGCGCGACAATATCTGAGAACGCAGGAATAAACCTGCGATAGTAGTTCGCGAACCCCAGAAACCTCTGGACAGCTTTCAGAGTAGTGGGCTGCACCCAATCCACGATAGCCTGGACTTTGGCAGGATCCATATAGAAGCCTTCCGGGGAAATAACATAGCCAAGGAAGGAAATACTATGGACCTCAAACTCACACTTTTCGAGTTTAGCATAAAGACAGTTTTCTCTGAGTCTCTGTAAAACCCTTTTAACATGTACTCTATGTTGCTCTAAAGAAGAAGAAAAGATCAAGATATCGTCCAGATAAACGACCACAAAAATCCCCAAAAAGTCCCGGAGGACGTCATTAATGAAGTCTTGAAAGACCGCAGGGGCATTGGCCAACCCAAAGGGCATCACAAGGTATTCATAATGACCAGTGTGAGTGTTAAAAGCGGTCTTCCACTCATCCCCCGCTTTGATTCTAATCAAATTATACGCACCTCAGAGATCTATCTTTGAAAAAACAGTGGCAGAGCGTAATTGATCAAACAAGACGGAGATCAGAGGCAACGGGTAAGAGTTTTTAACAGAAATTAAATTAAGCTGTCTGTAATCAATACACGGACGTAAGGTACCATCTTTCTTGCCGACAAAGAAAAACCCCGCCCCCACAGGAGACTTTGAGGGACGAATAAAGCCCTTCTTTAAGTTGTCGGCAATATATTCCTCCATCGCCTTAGCTTCGGGTAAGGACAATGCGTACAAACGACCCTTGAGGAAGGAAACTGATGGCATAGTCGTAAGGCCGATGGGGAGGTAAGGTCTCTGCCTCTTTTTTGGAAAAGACATCAGAAAAAGAAACATACGGAGCAGGGAGCAGAGGATTGGCGAAACTTGAGACCCTGACAGGGAGGTGCAGACATGAGTCAGCACATGACTCACCCCACCGCAGCAGTTCCCCAGTCCGCCAATCGAAATGAGGGTTATGTAATCTTAACCAAAGTAACCCAAGCACCACAGGAGCTAAGGGACTGTGAATAACGAGAAATTCTAAACTCTCAGAGTGGGTGGAACCTATGCTTAGGTCTAAGGGCACGGTACGGTGTGAAATTAGACCCTTGGGAAGGAGACTACCATCCAAGCCAAAAAAAGACAACTCGGAAGGAAGAGGGACTAATGGGATGGCAAGATCCTGAACCAGGCGAGAATCGATGAAATTCCCGGCTGCTCCACTATCCACAAAGGCCTGGGATTCCCACCGTTGAACCCCCAGACCCAAACAAACTAATAACAAAAGAGAATTATTGGGAGATAAGCGGGATTGGCCTAAGAGGATTCCTCCCCTAACCCCTAGGCCCTGGCGTTTCCCAGACGCTCTGGACATGTGCCCACAAGGTGCCCTTTACCCCCACAATATAAACATAAGCCTAGGGAGCGACGACGTGCCTTCTCCTGGTTCGATAGGCGAGATGCACTAATCTGCATTGGTTCCTCAGACCCACCCACCAGCTCACCTCCTGTCTCGGCAAGAGGATAGGAAGGTAATTCTTGCTCAGAACGCCTCTCTCTGATGCGTCTATCGATGCGGACCACCAACTGCATCAAGTCATCAAGAGAAGCTGCCGCCGGATACTGTACCAGGAAATCTTTGACCTGATCTGCTAGGCCAAGACGGAATTGGCTCCGCAGTGCAGGATCATTCCAAGTGGTATCCCCAGCGTAGCGACGGAATTCGGAGCAGTAGGCCTCTGCAGTACGGCGACCTTGTTTTAAGGCCCGAATGTGAGCCTCAGCGGAGGCTGCCTTATCGGGATCATCATAAAGCACCCCCAAAGCTGTAAAAAATGCATCCACAGTACTGAGCTCAGGACTATCTGCCCCTAACCCAAAGGCCCATGTTTGTGGATCCCCTTGGAGTAGGGAGACTACCAACCCGACCCTCTGAGTTTCAGAGCCTAATGAAGCGGGCCGGAGACGGAAATATAATTTACAGCTCTCCCTAAAATTGAAAAACAACTTCCGGTCGCCAGAAAAGCGATCGGGAAGATTCATCTTAGGTTCTTTGACAGGTTGAGAACTACCAGGGACTACTCTTCTAACCTCCTCCTGTGTCTCCACTCGCAGGTACAACTCCACCATCTGCTGCGTGAGGAGACGAACCTGGTCAGAGAGTACTTGAGCTGGACCCCCAGCAGAGGGTGTAAAAACACAAGACACCCGAGCACAACAACTGAGTACAAGGAGATACTCCAGAACAGCTGGGGATCCTAGTATGGCCGGTTATAATGTAAGGATTCTGGGAGTATCCCTGGCAACCTAACTCCATTGCCTCTGGCTGGGATCGACGGACGTGTGCTGGGCTAGGCTTCACCTGGGCCCGTCTCGGCTGAAGGGCGAATTAGGTCCGCCCCACTCCGCTACAGGCAGGTCTTAGGAAAAGACAACACGTCCGTCGAGGCCAGGAGAGAGCAAGGGGACAAGCTAACTAAACCCCAGAACCGGGGAACTCCCAGAAACCCCAGGGAAGCTACTAGGCTCAGCGGGTGACACAAACTGGCAATAATGCTAGTTAGATGTGATATAAAGAAATGGCAACAATGCTCGTGAGATGTTATATAAAGATATGGCAACAATGCTTATGAGATGTTATATAAGGGAATGGCAACAATGCTTGTGAGATGTTATATAAAGAAATGGCAACAATGCCCAGAAGAAGATATCACAAAATGGCAACAATGCTGATAAGATATTATAAAGATAAATAGTATTAATGCTGACTGAGATGCACAATAACAAAGAATGCCAAACTGCAGGAGGAGAAACACAGGGTAACCCCTGACTTATCTGGGGAGATGAGGGAGTCCCAGACAAGCCCCTGCAGACTTCTTTGAGGATGAAGAATCTCACAGCGGGGCACACCAACTGAATCCCAGGCACGGCAGGACAAACCAGGCAAGGCAGAGCAGGCAGGGAACAACAGGGGTACTTCCGACAAGGACCAGGACCAGGAACACGATCTTAGCACACAGCTGAAAGAACGCTATAACCGGCGTCAGTCTGAGAGAGACGCCGGCTTATATTTGAATCTGCTGCCCCCTTGAGTGACATCACATCCGGTCCGTCCTGCAGAGTCTTCCCCCTGCAGAGACGGCCGCAGCGGAAGTTTGGGGCGTTGCCTAGCAACGTCCCCGAAGCCTCCCAGTGACGTGTACCTGGAAGATGGCCGCCGTCCTAGCAGCGCAGACGCTGCCGAAGGATTAGGACGGCGGCGACGCACGGAACGGCGTCTAACACAATGGAGCAAATCAAGTGTTGCATGCTGTGGCTGTGCACAGCTGCTGGCACTGACATTACTATTATGTTGTTCCATCATCTTACCGGGCTGATACCTAGTGTTTTCATAAATGGTTACAAAAACATTACAGGTTGAAGACTCGTAAAGGTTTTTGCAGCAATTCTCCTATCTCTGGACAGGCACATAAGGATGTTATTTCATTCTGGGATCAAGACCTAAATTACCTCATGTGATCAGCTGGTACATTTTGATTACATACTTACCAGAATCTGATAGTGATCCTATATAAAAAGGTACAAATCTCCTTGTCTACGTTCCGTGTTCCAGCGCTACTCCTTGTTGCTGCTTGAAAATGACCATCACAAAATAGCTGCCCACGAACCGCTTTTGAGGATGCTAAAGGGTGGGAAGGATTTGCAATGATGACGAGGAGGCAGAGCTACAGTTAGTTAGCTTGATAGACAAATTTGTCAATAGAGGCTATGGACGTACTGAACTCATCAAAATTAAAGATGATGTCATGCGCAGACCAATAGAAAGTACTTTGTACAAGAGAGCCAAAAGGAACCTCTCCAACACTATTATATGGCCCAGTAGATATAACACCTCCAGTCACATAGCCCGTAAGGCCATTAAAATTAATTGGCCCTTCATTGCCTCTGATAATAGCCTGACCACCCTACAGAACAAAAAGATTATGATGAGCTTTTCCAAAGGCAAAAACATACCCGATTATGTGGTTCATGCAGATGTGACCAATTTGGGGTCTAAGTCAACTGGCAGTTTTTGGGGAGCACCTAAACCCGGCTGTGTAAAGTGCACAGACTGTACTACCTGTGGGTACATGTTGATAGGTATGAGTATTAAACACCCGTTCTTGCCTAAAACATTTAAAATTCACCACAGATTAAGCTGTTCGTCAACCCATGTAGTATATGTTTTGATCTGCCCCTTTGGCAAATACTACATAGGGAAGACGGACTGCCAATTCAAAGTGAGAATAGAAAGCATAGACAGGCCATTCATGCTGCTGTTCTCTCTGGCACAAGTACACAGCCTGTGGCTAGGCATTATGCAGAACAGGGACACTCCACCACTGCACTAAAACATATGATAGTTTACCATGTCCCCCTGCTTAGACGCGGTGGGAAAATGTCTAAAATGTTACTCCAGAAGGAGGCTAAGTGGATATTTTTGCTTGATTAACTAAGCCCGAAAGGGTTAAATGAAACGATGGGGTTACAATGTTTTCTATAACTGTTTATAGCATAGGTCTATGTTTTGCTATATGATAAACTCACTTTGCCCAAAAATGATATATAAATTTGATATGCAGTTTTCCAGTAAACAAGATGGTGGTGATGGGTGCACTGGGTGACTGCTTCTGGGCGTGACCACGGCAACGTGTGACTTCCGCCCTGGACGTGATTCTGGTGATGGCGAGCACTACAAATTTGGTGAGTGCTGCCCTGACGAAAATGTGTAAACATTAAAACGTTGGCAAATCAGGCCGTTTCTGAGTGTTTATTTTGTACCAAGTGCCGCGCATTACAAATTGGCCCTGCAGATGAGTAAAGAAGAATATCCAAGACCCCATGAGTATGATATTCCCTGGAGACTCTGGTACCTGCATTTTCTTATTTGGGGCAAATGGCTGTATCACAACTACAGTTTACACTGTCTACAGCTTTCATTCATTCACCTTTAAGCACCTTTAACAAGGTTGATGATCTTCCAGGCCTCCAGGACATGACACCACCACCATATTCTTGAATAAATGTATTTGTCTATTAGTATTACCTAAAATATATTTCTAATAAACTGGTACATCAAGAGACTCTGGTTTAAGAAAAATTCTTTACCAATCTGAAAAAGGACTCTGTAAAATATGTCAGTAGAATGATACATGGCATGCACTGCCGTATCCTAAAATCCATGGGATATTTAGATAAGTCTGTAGAATAACTGCTTGAAAGCAGTACATCTCTGGTGTTACTGGACACAAAGAGAGGAAAAAACTTTCAATTAAATTATCTGTCTGCAGGATTGAAGAGCCATTTTATTATGACTTACACTATTCCTATAGCTCTTTGATCCTCTATGAATTGAAACTATATTCTACAGACAGCATAAAAAATGGCATCAATAAGTTCTAGTGAGTGATATCTAGACTATTACCTAGCACTGTATCGTGTTCAAATGTATTTGTGAATAAATCCATTCATGTTTTCTAACAGTTCTATGTAAGATATTTGCTTTCATTTTCTTTATGCCTTTAGCAACTAACTACACATTTATAATTGCTACTTTTTTATTTAGCATTGATTCTACAATTAATGTAATGTTAAACATTAAGGGGAAATTTACTAAGAATACGAATATGAAAACTCGTATTCTTAATCAGGGTTGCCGACCCTCCCAGAATT
The DNA here is from genome assembly GCF_055691185.1 of Crinia signifera. Taxonomy (NCBI): domain Eukaryota; kingdom Metazoa; phylum Chordata; class Amphibia; order Anura; family Myobatrachidae; genus Crinia; species Crinia signifera. The sequence goes on along the minus strand of NC_139217.1, from coordinate 176,720,089 downwards.
TGCGGGAGTCTCCCGAAAATCGGGTCCTTCCTCCCGGCCCCCGGAAGGGTGGGCAACCCTCCCGGAATCAGGGGGACCCCCACTGAGCCCCCCGATCGCGGCATTTATATGCCGCAATCCGCGGGTCTCAGGGGAGGGGGCGGAGCTAAAACAGCACGATCGTGTCATTTTAGCCCCGCCCCCTCCATGGATATCAGTTATTCCGGATATTTGCCGTAATGGGGGCAGGGCTTAATGACGTCACAGTTAAGCCCCACCCCCAAAACTCGTAACGCAATATTCCTCTCCGGGCTTCTCCCGGAGAGGATTTTTTGAAAGTCTGCAACCCTGTTCTTAATATGAATAAATACGAACTGCATTGCCGTCGTATTTCATTTGCAAAGTCGTATTCCGGAAGGAAATTTACAAAGCAGTCGTATTTGAGTGTTTCGTACTTTCCAGTGGCGTATAGATTCGTATTTTTTCTAAATACGAATTCGTATCGACAGCCTGCACGGATCAGTCAGTCAGTTGCAGTGTAAAAAAAAGGTAAAAATAAATAAACAAACCGAGTAGGGTTCCCCTTATTTTTAAAACTAGCACCAGGCCCAAGGGCTGGTCCTGGTTCCTAAAATACGAGTGAAAAATCGAGTAGGAGTCCTCTGTATTTTAAGAACCAGCACCAGGCCCAACCAGCCAGCAGGGTAATGCCACAGCCGGGGGGAGACTTTTATATACAAGTCCCCCTGGCCAAAGCATTAACCCCCTGACCGGTCAGTCTGGGCTGGGATCCTGGGGAAGTGTGGACTAGAGGCGCCTAGTGGCCAATTAGGAGTCACTAGGCCACTAGGTGGCCAATTGCGGTATTCGTGATGAGGAGCCACTTTATGTAAACAAACATCCCTGGCTTCATCTCCTGTCAGTCCGTACTGGCTCGGGTTCTCGGTTTGCTATTTTTTCATCTTACCTGAATGCTACATGGACTGAAGCAGACTAATCTATTCTTGAGGACCCTTGTAAGTATAATTTCCTTTCACAGGTACCCCCTGGATTTCTTCTGCACCAGCTGATGGACAGAGGTAGACCTACCTACGGGAATGTATGAAAGGGCTCCGTGCGTAATAAAGTTTTATTTTTCAGGTGTGTTTATGGGCCGCATGCTGGGACTTGTGGTTCTCCAAGTCCCAGTATGCGGTCCAGGCTTGCTGGGACTCATAGTTCCACCGCAGAACCCAATGGTTTTATTCTATTTTTACACATTTATCAGCCTGGTGGCCACAGCCCAGGGCCACCAGGGACAGCCCCAGGCTTCAGTCTGACCTGGTAAATTCTGGAGGGGGGAACCATTCATTGGGGTGGTCCACATTTCTCCAGGATCATATCCCAGGCTGACCGTTCAGGGGGTTAAAGTTTTGGCCAGGGGGACTTGTATAAAAGTCTCCCCCCAGCTATGGAATTACCCTGCTGGCTGGTTGGGCCTGGTGCTTTCTTAAAATACTGGGGACCACTATTTGTACTCTCCCCCTTATTTTGAGAACCAGGACTGGGCCTTGGGCCTGGTGCTGGTTTAAAAAAATAAGGGGAACCCTATTCGATTTGTTCCCTGATTTTTTAAAACCAGGACTGGCACTTTTTACTTTACACTGAAGCCTGCACGGATCTGACTGATCGATGCAGGCTTCTGCCAAATACGCCTGGAAAATGAAGTGGATTTTCCAGGCATATTTGGCAGGCAATTAGTGGCTGTATCCTGCTAATTAAGGGCCATATTTTTAATACGGCTGCTTAGTAAATTAGGAATCACCATTCTTTTAACCATTCCTATTCACCATCATTCACCATTCCTATTCATATTCTGTTGATGGCTTATACACTCGTATTTATAAATACAAATACGAATGTGTCATGAATACAAATACAAATGGACATTTCCCCTAACAATTTTGTGATTTACTGATAAATTTTATTTATTTTAAATAAATGTATTGACATTAGGATGACATAAAATGATGAACAAACATGAATTTTGCTGTTAGTTCACTATTGTTACAAGTTTGTTGGTGAATGCCCATAGGAGGGCCACTGCCTTTAAAAAAAATAGCATGCTTTAGGGCAGGCGTAACTGAAGAATGAAAAAGGAGCTATTAATCAACTGTGTGACCTGTACGAACCTGATATATACTACCAATATCAAAAAGGGGCATGAAGGGCCCACCGGGAAATGCAGTGTTAGGGACCCATCTTTTGGGGTGTGGCGAGGCTCCAGAAAGGGGTTGGCTAGCTGCCACAAGGGCTTTGCTGACCATTAGAGAGTGCAATGTCTATGCCACAGCAGCCGTCGTAATCCTGTTCTGCGGCATCTCCGGTCTAAAGGATGCATTGCGTGGGTGACGTCACCGGGGGGATGAGATAAGTATGAAAAAAGGTGTGGGGGAAGGAAACAAAACAAAAAACACCACAAAATATTTTGCAATATTCTGCAATATTCTGCAAAACTACGGTTTTCGGGAATATTTTGATTTTAGAAATACTGCTAATGCATACACCATGTACCAGACTGATACCAGTATTGAACTGAAAAAAAGTACACTATAGTCCTGTGCAGTATATAGTAACATATGTATGTATACTGCATAATTTAAGTGCACAGTCTGGAACCTAGGGGCTGAATCAGACTCGTTAGTATGGGTCCGAATTCTGCCCCATTTTTAATGTTCACAGTAATGGGACAGGCAGGGGGCGGCAGCAGGGGGCGGCAGCAGGGGTACGCCCTGCTTTTTATGGATGTTCCCATAAAAACAGTGGGCATTCCCCTGGGAAAGCAGGTGTGTCGATGCCTGCATTGGGCAGGAGCCTGACGTCTTATGACATCCGTGCCCACCCCAAATTCGGACTGCAGTGGGCATCTGAAAACTAAGTATCGACTTATTTTTCAGACTGAAGACTGCAGAAATCATTCGATGGTGAGCGACTATTGAATGATTTCTCACCCAGGGCGTGTTCGCATACACATACCCTTGCATGCTTCGCATACACATACCCTTGCATGCTAGCGAGTGGATTCAGGTGGCAGGGGGGGATGGGCAGGCATTCGGCAGGGTGGTGGGTGGTACTTACCTGATTGCTAGACTGTGAGTATACACAGCCGAAAGAACAGGTATAATTCATGCCCCTAATCCCTAGAGAAGGAGGCAAGGCTCATCCCAGGGTTACCCCTATACCCTTATGGGCCAGTTCAGCCATTTACACAACTCTTTTATTCTTTTTGGTTTGATTTTCTAAAGGCATGCGTTACTCCACAGCTTAAGGGTTCTGTGCCTTTACCTAACACCCATCTAGTTCAGTTAAACAAAAATATAAACAGTTTTTTAAGCAGTACCTTATCTGGGTGGCTGTTTGTTACAAAGAGCTGCAAACTGAAGACGAATTACACCTTGAGTAACCCACAATCTATGGGGTAAATTTATTTAGATTGGAGTTCTATTAAAGAAGGGATGTTGTCCATAGCAACCAGTCAGTATCTACTTCTTTTTTATTTAGCACTTTCTAGGAGATAATAGATAGAATCTGATTGTTAATCCATAGCAACATCCCATCTTCAATAGAACTCCCATCTTAGTTTAAAAAAAAGCCCTTATGTGTGATATAAAGCTTAGTAAATTTGTATCCTGGCAAAACCATGTTAAATTGCACGTGGGGCAGATTCAAAATGTGCAAAGGGGTTACAGTAAGGTTGGACGTGTTCTTACTCAAATCTAAATCCCACTGTAAAAACAAATCTGTCTAGCATTTGTGGGTCACATGCAAAAGCATGCAAACAAAATATATATATATATATATATATATATATATATATATATATATATATATATATATATATATATAGCTAAACACTCCTCACCTCTATTAGGTGAAGTACCGATAGTGACCACTAGAGATCACTGGATGGACCAAATTACTCCTTTACAGAAAGTGAAAGCAAAAGGATCTGTTTCAAAATAGTTGGATATGGGAAGAGGATTCTGTGAAGACAGAGATTGGAGATAGCACCAGATAGTGACTTAGCCATAATTTTGGCTGGCTTTTCACCAGTAAATGAATAAATCCATTTGAGGTTTCTTAGGTCCCATTCACACGCTCAACCAAGCATGGCCAAGAAGCCGTGCCACACAGCGAAGTTTACAATGGCAGGGATGGCCACAGCCCGGCAGCCGTCCCTTCCAGTGGTGACATCCAGATGCAACTGGATGGCCGGGCCATGGCCGTCCCGCGTGAATGGACACAATCATGTCCATTATTAACTACTGTGTACTACTACTTTTGGCCGTGCAGGTTTTTGCCGCCCGGTGTCAGCCAGAGTGTGTGAAAGGGGCCTTACACTACCTCCATTTCTCCTGTCTGCATTTATCACATATTCAAATGTATGTCTATTTAAATGACGTTCTGAAAATCAAATATACTTTTGATAAATAATACCAGAAAATATAGTTACATTTATGAATTCATTTCAGTTTGTTTATGTTACGTGTTGGAAGCTGATAGCCATATTTTGATTTGATCATCTATTTTAAATAAATAAAATAAAGTATCTGTGCTTAACGCATAAGAATAACGTGTGACTCAGAGAATAAACAATATTTTATTACCTTTCTTATGTCCACTGATTATGTTAATGTTAAGTAGGGGAAGCTCTCTGTGTTATACAATTCAACTCTGTCATTGTACATATATATTTCTATTCTACACATAGTATTGAAATGCTGGTAGGAAACAGGCTTCTCAAATACCTAATCCAGAGAACAAACATACATTAGAGCTTTTCCACAGAATGAGCTGAACCAGAAGCTCAAATGGAAGTTTTGTGATTCACTGAACAATATCATGTTTAGCTGATGCTTGCGCTGGTCTCATAAAACGTTTAGCAGAGTTTCATAAAATGCTCCCTCTGCAAACACACATAGAAAAGTATAATAAATAGTGAAAATTGAAGTCCTTCTATTGCTGCTTTTCTTCAGATTCTGAACAACTTTCATTTTGAGGTGAAATTAACCTCTTAGCCTAATAAGTGACCTTGACCTTTCAATTTTCAGTTTCCCCCCTTGGGAACACTGTTAGGTCAACCATTTATTTACAGGTCACTTTCAAAACACAAATGTCACTGGGAAATTTTTTTATCTACTCTGTTCTGTAGCATCAGATTTTAATAAATATCTATAATATTTTTTCTCTAGTAGATGTATTCTCGATATATCCACATATATATAACGGCAGTATCATCCTTGTACTTTTTAAAGACTGGCAATTATATTCCAATTATAAAAATGAGAGGAGATGGGATTTGGAACTTTTGTGTGTCACTGTTTTAGACCCGCTTTGTTCTTAGATATTCTAACAGAAATAAAAATACACAAAAACACTGATTATAGATTAAGATTTTAATCTTTTGCTGATCTTAACCCTAACAGTTCTCTCGGCTGTATACAAATTTGTATTAGATATTTTCCCAATGGATTACTTTTGTTGATAGATATGTTGCGTAATCAGCAATTATAATCGGCATTATCCACAGCAGTATTACAAATAAAGAAATTCATATAAAATAGCATTTTTTGAGTCATTTAAGAAGGGCACCGCTTTTATGCATTTTTATTTTTCTTCAGAAAAACTGTTTCAAGGTCTAAAAAAAGGCAGCCTTATATCGACGTTCTAAAAATGTATGCCATTAGAAAATATCATAATAAGTCCTTAATGTGAGTTCTCTGTTGGGAAATAGCATACTTTTACTGTTGTATATTTAGTTAGTAAGCTGTAAAGATCTAGTCAATCTGTGGAGCACTATGACATAGATGTTATAGCACATACATCATTTCAGCTGTCATTATAACAGAGATATCACAATGCTTCCCTTGCTGTTACATAATCACTGGAAAACGCTAATAGCTGCTGTTATGGTTGTATTGACATATAATATATCCCAGGGCTGCTCAACACAGTCCGTAAGGGTCACAGCCAGTTAGAGTTGACTTTGTCTTTAACCAATTAACATAACATTAGATGTCATGCCACTGTACAATACTATTAGATAATGTCACTTATTCTTAGTTTTTAAATGTGGTCTGTCAGCAACACTGGGGGAAATAATCTGCAGTTGGACAGCGTATTATGTTATGTGAGGTGAACCTAAAAGCAACTACAGTGTAATATATATTATATATATATATATATTTACATGTGTGTATATATATATATATATATATATATATATATATATGTTTTTTTTTTTGTCCTTGGTGTAAAGAACAGCGTATTATATATACACATACACACGTACATGTGCGCACAAATGCACACACATACATGTAGAAAACAATGAACCAAATATATATACAGGTCGGGCATCCCGTATCCGAATTATTCCAAAAACCGTGGTTTTTTGGAATAATTCAAATTCCCCCCCCCCTAACCCTCTTTTAATACTTACCAAGTCCTCCGGCGTCCAGGGCAGGCCTTCAGCATCCTCTCCGGCGTCTCCAGCGGTCCCAGGAGTGCTTTGCGCGAGTGCGCGCGCGCGCCGGTGACGTCACCGGCGCGCCTGGGAACTTGCGCAAAGCACTCCTGGGACCGCTGGAGACGCCGGAGACGGTGCTGGTGGCCTGCCGTGGATGCCGGAGGACTCCATGGATGCCGAGGGACCATCGGGGACCCACCAGGGGCAGGTAAGTATGGCAAAAAAAAAATATTCCAAAAACCGGAATTTTACCTTATCCGGAATGCTCGTGGTCCCGAGCATTTCGGATAAGGGATACTCAACCTGTATTTACAATATATTTAGTAAATACTAAATGCCATTTAATAATGAGATCAGATGAGGTTGATTTCCTTGCGCTGATTGAAGAAATGAATGAAGAAGAGTAAGTGAATGGAGGTGCTGTAGAATCATTTTGTTGTTTTACTAGAAGTGACAAAGCACCAATTATGCTATACATTGATTCATGTTTTAGGAGGTTTTTATTGGAGGAAAGAAAAGTGTGAATAATGGATGTTAGTGAAAGAGCAGAATCCAACATGGGCAGCAAGCTTGAGAGGAAAAGCCAAATTGATGAGAGAGCCAAGTGCTGTAGCACAGGCGGGATTAAACAGTTTGAAGTTTAAGATTTTGAAGGTCCACGAACCAGATAAATAACAAAGTAATTTACAGAAGAGCTATTAAAGGAGAAATTATTAAAGTTGAAAAAAAATAGTTTGCTACAGAAGCTAAGTAAATAAAGATCCTGGAAGTAGACAAGGTGATCAGCAACTGAAAAATCTAAATGATTAAACATGGATTAACTCTCCAGTGGTTTGACCATAGGAAGGACATCAATCACCTGCATGACAGAAGTTTCTGTTGAGTGACATGTGAAATCATAGAGGGTCAAGTAAGCTATCGGGGTTCTGGAACTTAAAGGTATATGAGTAACTGTAGTTCAGTAAATAAGTAAGCATGATTCCTCTGGTATTTGGTATGATCCTTATCAGCAACTGTGTAGTTATGCTATATGACACGAGTTTGAAGCTTGAAATGTATAAGGCAATGAGGCACAAAAGCAATACACTGGGAACTGTTATTGGGTGGCTCTATCAGGATGCAGCTTGCTGCAATTAAGCACCTGATTAAACCAGCACTCAAATGCACACTATCAATAATTTGATTAGGTAAGTGAGAGAACGAATCCTATAATTTAATATTATACAATGTATAAAAATGGCAATTATGGATTTTTTTTAGCCTTTACCGAGTAATATGAAAACAAGAAAACATGTTGCATTCTAATTAATAATAATTTTGCTTCAATTGAACTTATACATTATAAAGAAATATGGTGGTTACACTTTCATATTCTTGTTTTTTGAATTCTAATTCTATGAGCATGAGAATGATTTCAATCAATCACCTACTATGGCTTCTGCTTTGGAAAAACAGAAAATAAAAGTGATAACTTTATTATATTTATAACTAGGTTTTATAACCTTTAAACAGTGTTAAATAGTACATCATACTAAAAAAAAGTCACTCATATTGATTTCCCCCTGGGGAAAGTCTTCGATTATAGAAACTTTCTTTTATTAAAAATTGGTATTGCAAATAACATCTTTCATGACTATATGTAGACCTGTTAAATATTTTTTTTTATTAAAACGGGACTTTGCCCAGTTTTTTTTTTTTTTCAATCATTCTATGAGATATTAAACTGCATAAGCAGCAGCTGTACGAAATAGAGGAAGGGATTTTGAAAGGGATTTGTGTCTCCCTGTCTCACTGCCTATAGTGATCATATTATCATACCTATCACACATAACAAAGCTCTAAATCTGGAATTCAGATAAACTAGTCGGATCTTTGAAATACAAAAATCCAAACATATGCTGCTACATTACTTTTCCGCACCGGCTTCTTTAACACGGATTTTGCAAAATAGGAGATAGGTGATCAGCACATTTTGTACACAACACACGTTAAATAAAAATTATTATCTCCCTATGTTGACACAGACTAAAATTAAGGTGGGCGGAGGGCACCTTAGTTATTTTTTCCCTCCTCGGTTCTATAAAACAAGCATTCCAGAATCTAGAAAATCAAATGTTCATCATAATACAAAAAAGGTTAATGAGTGTGAGGTTAGATGCTTGTTTAAAATGAGTAATGAAGACTGCTGCGGTGGGGTGGAAATAATATCTATGTACTTCTCTATTCCTGAAGACACAGCTCATTACCAAGTGCTTTGTTTAACATGGTAAGTGATGAACAGCAAGTTCACTTTAAATAGCCTGCCATTTCAGATGGAAAAAATAGATCATACACAGATTGTGGGAGGGTGGAAAAGGGACTTCATAACGCTGGCAAAATATCTTGTTACATTACTATTTTTATTTTTTAAGGGGAAGAATAGCTAAAAACAGCTAATAAACATTTTCTATTCGTATGTTATAAGTGATTTGCCATAAACTACTTTATTTCCTTGTAAATATATTATGTTACTATATAAAGTTACTGTAACAGTGCCTTCTGCTGGTCATCTTTCATTTATTACTTGAGTATGTGTCTTTTATTGTATGTTTCAGTTTTGTAGCCTGAATCCAATCTTAGGATGCATTAATTAACAAAAATAAAAGTGCATATATTTTTCTTCTTTCTATTTAGATGAACCAGTAGTCTGACAACTAATTAACACATTAATAAAGTAGTAACATTATGCAAATTCATTTCTTTGCGGTATTTTTCAATATTACAATTACATAACGGTAATATAAAGCTTTATATTGTATACATTTTGCATTAAGACAATATTTCAGTGTGCTTAGGAAAGAAAGCGTTGGGAGCAATAATTGAATTAAAACATAACAATAAAATGAAAAAAAAAAAGCATGATCATCAGAGAATATTTAATTAAATTGAACTTTCTGAACTTTATTTGAAAACCTTTACATTTTAAAAATTGTTAAGAGAATTGTCAAAACTATTTCAAATTCTAAATTCTTGCACAGTTATGCCAAGATGCTTGAAAAACATAATTTTAAATTAAATAAATTAATTTAATTAGTGTAATAACATTTTGAAAATGATTTTAAATGTAGCTAAATTGCTCTGAGACACTTTAACTTATAAAAAAATATGTGAGTTTACATTTTCTTTTTTGAACCTCTACATTTGGTAAAGTATTGCATGCATCTATACTGCCCGTAGCAGAATTAATTAGTTATTGCATTCAGCAGCGTGGGAAAAAATTCATTTTGTTTTTCCTTTACAAGGCAAACTTTGGATACAGTACATTGCCTAAGGCAACATTTTAAAGCACCCCTATCATGAAAGAATTGAAAATAAGTACTTGGTAGCAAAGACAATGAAAATAAAAAAAAGATCATTGGTTGAAAAATGAAAACCATAATTCCCCCGGTAGGTTTTGATTCTGCTTGATATGTACATACATAATGAAGCTGCAAGATTTTTTTTTAAATATATGCATATTGTCCAATCAAAGAAATTAAACTATGCATTTCCATGTTTATTTTACTTGACGTTATAATTAGAAAGAAAAACAGCATACTTTCTATCTTAGCAATATAGACAAAGGATGGTAGCTGGTTTAAAAATGCTATACTGTATCTCTTACAAACATTTATAGCAATAACAATAGGTACATTGTAATTTGTAATACAATTATAGCATTTATTTGGGGCTATAATTTGGGTGTTGACCAAGTAAAATCACTTTTACAAATGAAATAAACTTTTATTAGCTTGTAAAAAAATAAACCTCCTTTGCCATTAACACAAAGTATACTCTTATCACCCATCTATCTCTATTTTTCTCTCTAGATTATGTTGTTATCAACCTTGGCATTTTTAATTAATGTAAATACACACTTATCCAAGCAGCACATTAGTTATGCAGGTACTTTTTTGCTTTTGCTATCAATGTGACACACCCTGATATTATAGGTACCTATGTTTTGTATTAATATGATAATCTTAGCCCCCTATATATTTTCACTTAGTTGCAACTAGTTTTTGCAATAGATATAAAAAAATTATTTTACACAAGTTCATTTATTTTGTAAAAACTATGCATTTTCAATGTACAATTCCTAGGTTCTCCTTGCTGAAGGTTAATTGCTTGGTTTGTTTGGGCTTTACTTCAATCTTAATTGGAATTACTTTCCAGATGTAAGAATTTTTGGTGACTGCTGTGTAGACCATGAACATTCTGTAAACAGTTAATTGCATCTGTCTGCAGTTTTGGTGAAGCTGTCTATTATTTTGTCAGAACTGCAATGTACAAGATATAAATACAAATACAGTAGATAGATAGTTAGAATTTTCAGATGTTTATGTATTTATTTTTACAGTTAATAAAGGCATATAAGGTGTTTTTACATAAGGTGTTTTTAGATTCAAATTCATACTGTCCCTCTACAATCCCACTGATTATTATCTTTACCTATTCAATTTATTTCACATCTATCGCATAAAATGTATGCTGTTTGATGTTAACTCAAATCATCAGAGTCACCTATCTATCTATCTATCTATCTATCTATATATCTATCCTGGAATCTTTGTAGTTTAAATGAAAAATTGTATATATTAAGGAAAAATTACTTATTGAGATGGTTCAACTAGGAACTTGTGAGGACATTCTATGATAATATTTTATTGGACTGTACTTCAATTTAGCCTACCTTTTTGTATGAATTTGTACAGGTAAGTGACACTAATATGCTATTAATGGGATTATAAATAACAACATAAAACTAAATATAAATATTACAATATTGGAATATCATACTGTCTTGTGTTGAATGCCAGAATGTATTATTTTATATGAACTTCTCTTAGTTCAAATGGCAAATGCCAGATGCTCCATTCAGCTGTATATAATATACAGTCCATTAAGGACACATATATCTTATCAAAAAATATATATCAATAGGTACAGTATTCTTAATATTCATATTTCTTATGGCTTTTGGAATTACCATGGGATTTATCTGAACAGACGGATTAGATAATAAGTAAATAACTCAATAATTTATATATGTAAAGAGATCCCCTGTTGATGCCACTTACAATAAAAGAGTGATGCCACTTACTGTAAGTATAAGAGAAATATATTATGAAGCAATTTCATACTGAGGCATATGTAGATATTAGATGAGATATGCATATTGATTACGTTTACTCATCCAGTTTATACAACTATGTAAAAAAACTATTTTTTTTTTTTTGGGGGGGGGGGGGGGGATAACACGTCGGAAGTGATAGCGCATTTATTCAATGGATTTTTTTATATGAAATCTTCGTTCTTCTGTACAAAAGTAAGTAATTGCTTTCACTTAACCTTAATTAGTCAGAATGAAATTGGTGTGCAACACATTAATCAAAATGTATAACAATGTTTTTTTAGGTTATTATCAAAACTGCTATGTTTATACAAGTGAAAGTTCAGCAAATCTAAGTTGCCCTCCTTTCAAAGTTAACTTTAGTACGAAACTGAAACTGAAATCATTTTGGTATGACACTGACAATATTGTGGTAGCATGACTTATTAAACTTGTTTGATGCCCTGTTAACCTCTAAAACCCATTTGATTTCTACAAGCCACTGCTGACTTCTCAAAGTCATCCATTTCTTATATTTATATACTGTACCATTTGAGCAAAGCTGATTTCCATAGTCTTTATCTCTTTATACTGACAAATAAAAAAAAAATCTTAGTTTCTTGAATTTTTTATGTGTGTACATAAAAGTATTGTCGACTGTTTCCATAATAATATACAGAGAATAAGAAATGTTTCTCAGACTAGTCTGAGAGCAGTTACTGGACATGTTATAGGGCTACAGGAAAGTGGCAGTCATTGACAGATCATGAACATAACTGTCATGATGATTTTTAGATAGGTATTTTTAAACAGTCAGTTTCAGGTTTGTCTTGAACAACAGAAATGCTTTTGCGCCACGTCTTAAAGCTTCGAGGATAAAATGAGTTGTGACATAGCAGTGAAGATTAAATTTGTAACAGATACAACCGCGCTAAAGAACTGGCTTATGATTTCACAGTGGTATTACCAGACTTAGTGCAGTATTTAAGTGGATGGAATGAAAGCCCATTACTAGCGGTTGCTTTTTATATTAGAGTACTGTAATTTCTTTGAAAAGCCAAAGCAGCAATTGGGTTTTATGCCTATACTTTTGGTTTTATGACCATTTTTCGTTGTTATAAGTGCACCTTTTCATCGTTTTATTTAGATCTTTATTTCATAATTTCAATTTCATCCCTCTCTTACTTCCTTTGTAAATGGCTGTCTGGTTGTATGCCCTCGTGGAAATACATTCTGTAGTAACTGTGCCATGGAAAGTGACTATTTGCATTTGCAGCATTTGTTATGATAATATTAGAGTCATTTAATGGCTCATGAGGATATTAGACTAGCGTGGTATCATCCTAATGTGCTGAGATCTGTATAATTACAAATATTTATATTTTGGAATTCTTCATTAGAAATAATTAATACTTTTTTTTGCATTTATTGGTTTGCTTTTGCTGAACATAGCTTTTGTTGAGTTAATAAAGGCTTTATTGCAAAATGATTTAACAGTTTAAGACTGAACTATCATAGGAAAGTCATGCACATAATGGATTATTTGCTAACATTGCAGTTTGGTGCAAACTTGCATAGAATCACAACATTCTATTAACAATTAGCTGTTATTAAGGTAGTGCATGATAAACATTAAATCCAATTATTATCTAGTTTGGTGGAAAAACTGCACTTAATGTTATAATGAAATAACTCAGTATTTACAAATTTGATGATGTAAGCAAATATAAATTAAATCTAAACAGCATTAAAACATAAAACTAGAGTTCCCTGCAGTAGTTATGCAGACCCGATATACTGGGTCATTTTGGTTTTCCCCTTCCCTTGTTTTTTCCTCCCCTCCCCCTTTTTTTTGTTCTTTTTCTATTTTCTGTTGTCCACCCAAGGTCCACAGGGTCACTCTGGTCCCGAAATTCTCCTGCATTTGACACTATGTTTAGGTGCAAGTTGATAAGCAAGTTAGGACTACCCCTACCATGCCTAAGTTTCTCTCGTTGAATGTTAATTGGTTGAACTCCCCAAATAAGCGTAGACTAGCTCTGTCCTTTTTTTCCAAGCACTAAGCAGATGTAATTGCTCTACAAGAAACACATTTTTCTTCTGTGAACCCCCCACTGTTTAAAGATAAACATTACCCTCTGGGTTATTACGCAAACGGACCCTTTAAACGAAATGGGACAGCCCTTCTATTCAGTAAACATGTTTCTTTCACTCTGCATACACAAATTGCTGATAAGGCAGGTAGATACTTAGTGCTGACTGGTATGTTGGACAACACGCTGGTTAATCTAGTCTCTGTATATGCACCAAATTCAAACCAAGTACCATTTCTCCGCAAGTTGTGCACATTAATACGTGCCTCTGTTAAGGGTTCGCTGATTGTGATGGGCGATTTCAACCTAGTCCTCAATCCTTCCCTCGACAAATCCTGCAGCCCTAAATCCTCAGGCAGGCACAATCTTAAGGGCCCCTCATCTGCATTTACTAACCTGTTATCTGAACTCGACCTGTACGACATATGGAGAACACACAACCCGACAGGCCGGGAATACACCTACTACTCCACAGTCCACAACACTTATTCCAGGATAGACTTGGTGCTAGGCGACAAATGGACGCTCCAACACATCAAAAAAATGGACATCCTGCCTATCACATGGCCCGATCATGCCCCTATCATGTGGCTCTGGCAGCTCGAATACCATAATGTACCTCCCCGTCCCTGGAAACTATCCCCTCATCTTTTGTCTAATCCGCTCTCTAAAAAAATTATCTCCGACAACCTCACTAACTACTTAGCCACTAACTCCCCCCAAGACACCTCACCAGCAACTCACTGGTGCGCCCTCAAGGCCGCCATTCAAGCAGGCGCTATCCTTAAAAAACAGTCACTCGCTCATCAAAATGCCCTAGAAACCAAAATCAGAGAACTAGATGCAAAAAATAGAGTGTCCCCATCCAAATCCCTTCGTAAAGAATTATCAGAAATCCGCAGCCAACTCCAAAAGATGCTACTGATTAAGACGCAAACTGCTCTAAATAGACTGCGACAGAGATTTTACCTTTTTGGTAATATATCGGGTAAAATGTTAGCCCGTAAGCTAAGGATGCAGCAAGCCAAAAACAGGGTGTCGCATATCTTCTCTCCATCCAATGTTAAGTTACTAAACCCTAAAAACATATCGAATCAGTTCGCTACCTACTACTCAAGTCTTTATAATCTATCACAAGACCCTACTACACCCCAGCCATCTCTCGCCTCAATCAACTCCTTCTTGGACTTGTAAATTTGCCCTCACTAACTGAAGAACAATTAGCAGCTCTTAATTCCCCATGGTCAGCTGGCGATATAGAACTAGCTATTAAATCTTTACCCAAGGGTAAGGCCCCAGGCCCCGATCGCTTTATTAATGACTTTTACGCTCAACACCAAGAACAACTCATACCCATTCTGACTAAGTTATATAACACCATCACATCCTCAGGTTCCTTCTCCAAAGAGATGCTGGAGGCCCAAATAGTCACACTCCCTAAACCGGGTAAAGACCCAGCTTATTGTCAGAACTATAGACCAATAGCTTTGCTGAACAGTGACCTCAAGATCTACGCAAAAATGATAGCCATGCGAATTAACACTTTTCTGCCCTTGCTGATACACCCGGATCAGGCTGGGTTCGTCCCTGGTAGGCAGGCCTCAGACAATACGCGCAGAGTATTTGATTTGATAGATTCACTTCCTCATGATGGAGGCCTCCTCCTGCTGTCCTTGGACGCGGAGAATGCCTTTGATCGATTAAGCTGGATGTACATGCGCGAGGTACTCCTCAGATTTGGTTTTAACGGCCACATTATGTCATCTATCTGTGCTTTATATAGTTCCCCTTTGGCCCGGGTGTACAGCAATGGCTTTCTTTCTGACTCCTTTCTTATATCTAATGGGCCTGAAGATAGGTGCTTCCACCCATAAACTATGCTTATTCGCGGACGACGTCCTCCTCTTTGTTACAAACCCCAAGGAGACCCTCCCCTCTCTACACAAGATTTTGAATCAATATAGCGAGGCTTCTTATTATAAACTGAACACTACAAAGACAGACGCCCTCCCAATTAATCTCTCTGACTCCCTCCCGACCCTCCGTGCTCTGTATCCATACAACTGGTGCTCAGTAGCAATTAAATACCTAGACATTAATATCCCTGCTGACCCTTCTAAAGTGTTTGAGGTAAATTTCCTCCCCCTCATTGCAGACATCACAGCCCAAACTAAATCCTGGCTCTCGTTCGATATATCTTGGTTGGGCCGTCTTGCGGCTTTTAAAATGACTCTGCTACCAAAGCTGATGTACCTATTTCGAACAATCCCCTATGCTATCCCAAAGAAGATTGTGCAAGCATGTACTAAGGTTATGACACAATATGTTTGGTCCTCCAATCCCCCTAAATTAGCCAACTCTAAAATGACCCTCCCTAAAGCCAAAGGTGGACTAACTCTACCTGATTTGACTTTATATCATGAAGCATCCATCCTAGCTCAGTTAAAAAGCTATTTTAGATTAGATTCCGTTATCAGTTGGGCTCTCCTCAAGACCTCAGTTTGTGCTCGATACCCTTTTAAAGATGCCTTCTTACTCCCCAATGGTATACAACCCACCCCCACACTCCTGCTCCCATCCATGAAGGCCGCCCATCAGTCTGGGATAGGTTAATTTCCAAACTTCCCCCTTCTTCCCATACACTAACTAATATCTCCCTTCAGACCGTGTCAACTCTCATTCCAAATTTAAGTCTAGCACAATGGTCTGCCTGTGGAGTGGCAACACTGGCTGACCTACTGAAAGGCCCCACTTTACTGTCTTTTCCAAGTCTACAACAAAAATTTTCTCTCCCAAATAGCGAATTGATGCATTATTTCCAGATCTCACATTGGTGGCAGTCCACCCTTAGGGATGGCAACCCTCCTCATCCGCTACTTTCATCTGTTACATCCAGGTTGTTGCAGTCTGCTTCTAAACATGACAATTTCTTTTGGTATGGGCTCCTACAAGACTTGACACCCCCCACTAAATCCAACGCCCAGAGGAAATGGGAATCTGAATTAGGTCTGGATCTAACTACTACACAATGGAGCAAAATATTCCTCTCATCATACTCTATGACCAAATGCTTAAACCATACCGAAATACATGTGAAATTGCTGCACAGACTTTACTTAATGCCAGACAGGCTGCACACATACTGGCCCGCATGCTCTAAATTCTGCTGGCGCCTATGTGGGGAGGTGGGAAACATATTTCATGTATTCTGGACGTGCCCCGTACTGACCAAATACTGGTCAGATGTTTTTGATCTACTCAATGCTGTACTCGATCTTCAGCTCACCCCACACCCCTGTCTGGCCCTACTGAATGTCATCCCTGTTTCCGTCAATAGCCACAAACATTATATTTTAATAGCTGCACGCGCAGCCCTGGCACAACTTTGGAAACAAGCAGGCCCCCCTCTGATCCTGAAAGTGATCCATAAAACCCATTATCACTTCGTTATGGAAACGGAATTCATACCTTACAACTGCTCGGCACCCTCCCCAATAGTCCAATGGACTTACTGGCACACATATGTCACGGAGGGCGAAGGAGCTCAGTACTTCCCCGACCCATCCCGAGTAAGCCCCCTACAATTTAGTCTCAATGAGAAAGAAACTACCTCCGCAATATCTATCACTACCCCTGATGACACCTCATCCTAACTGTCAAACTGTACTGTAATGATCCCGTTCAATTGCTGTTTATATTGCTTGATGTGATTATTTACATTTTTATGTATAATACTGGACCTGTGTGACCTTCACCCCCCATTGGTTTCGTTTCCCTACTTCTTTTTTTCTGTACCCCATTTCTATGAAAATTTTCAATAAAAATTTATTGCTGTAAAAAAAAAACATAAAACTAGTAACAACTTAAGTCACAAATTTTTTGTCTGTGATTTGATTATACTTGTAACGAAGTTCAGTATCTGCGATTTGGGACAATTTCACCCATTCCCGACAGATTGGGCAGAGAAATCATCCAAAATCAGATGCATTTGCTGTACCCTTGGGTCCAATGCACAGTCCCGATTCAGACCCCCCTATGCCGGTGGGGAACAAGGGTCACATGCAATACCTCACATGCAGAAGCACTGCATGCAATGTATAAAAGGTCCTCGGCAGCTCACAGTTGATCATATGGCCATACACTGCTGCAATACATTGCAGTATTCTATGGTCACCTTATCAAACACCCATATTTGGATATTGGATCCGTCATGGTTTGTAAGACAATAATTGGTGACATTGTGAGTGTCAACCTAATGACTGCATCCCTTATGTGACAGTTACGATGTTTAGAGCTATCTCTAGACAACAGTAGGACTGAAAGACATTGCAACCAAATTTTGCAACCAAAGAGGTCCTGAGTTTGGTTGCCATTCAATGGAATAGCCATTTGTCACTGTATTTATCAATTTCACATTCCATAAAAATAGTGGTCCATACATATAGCAATGATGATCTCAATTCATTTTGCTCTGTGGTGTGGTTTGAATTATGTGCAGAACAAAAATGATTGGAGGAATTTCTATCCACAACATGTAAGGCCAAGTGCCACATGAGACATGTCCAATACATGGTGGCTGAACGCAATGAAAAGATTTGCTAATTTATAGACTACTTGCTGTGATAACAAATAAAAAGGTATAATCGTACCCTAAATATATCACACTAATAAGGTTTTATATATTTATATATAAATATGATTATTTTCTTTCAAAATTATGATTGAAATGCTACTTTATGTAATGCTCTTTGTAAGGGGGGGGGGCTGACAATCTCGTCAGTTCTTTCCTATCAATACCCAACATACACGTCACTTATCATCTAACCCATTATCATTTATCCATTATCATTTAACCCTTATCATAATTTAAAACATATAAATATTTATTTATTAGGAGGTTTATACTCACGTTATACCCCTTTCATGTTGCCAAAATAACCAGGGTCAGACCCGGGTTGTTGCCCTGTCGTTACGGGTCAACATTCGGTGTGAAAGCACCAAATCTTAGAAACCCGACAATCCGACCCGATTATAAAAAGGGTTAAACCCGGGTCTCCTTTATAATGGGTGACACAGGTTTAATGTGAATGGGCAGGACCCGGGTTTGCAATGTGAAAGGGGTTATATGGGCTAATTTTCTTCCATTGCTAATTAGCAAAAATTAAACAATTTTTGCTAATCTGCATATGAGCACACACAGAAGTGTGCATGCACGAGCCCTGAAACTGTGATCACATTGGATAATAAGAGCTTTGATGGGGCAGCGATGCAGCAGTTTGTTGGCACCAACACACCATGGGGGACTAGATCTGGACAATGCAGGCATGTCTGGAACGTTTGACATCACATGCCACTGCATACCAAACCATGGTGGCGCAGTGCCTGCTTTGCAGCTAGGCTGTGCAGAAAGAGGCCTACCATAAAGATGCCTGTAAGGCTCTTCTGCTGTTGCTGAATCTCTGCCCATGCCTCTGCTGGCAGGGAATCAATCCTACAGATTGCACTACCTCCTCAATTTGCCTTTGGCCGTGGGTCAGCCCTGCTCAGCTCTACAGATTTAAAAAAAAAAATTCCCTAAGGTGCAGGGACCATGGCTCCTTCAATTATGCCATGACTAACATTTTTACCTGCAAATCACAGACCTTTCGGCAGCACTGGGTCCCTATTGCTGGCAATAGTAAGAGAATGGCGAGAGCAGTAAAAGGGGCAAACAGTAGTAAACTTATTTTAAGTTTTGATGAATGCTGAAAGTAGGCAAGTTCTAAATGTATGTATGCCATCTCCCTGAAAAGCTATACAAGCCCATGGAAGTATGGCTAGCGCTCAGCTTAGGTATGGTAGTGGTTGTCTAGTATAACCAGGGAAGGCAGATATACCTCAGACCATCTAACTACTTATCTAATAACCACCTATTCTGTCTCATTCTCATCATCAATGCATTTTTTCTATGGTATTAAAGTCCCCTTCGTGATCTGTGTCATATTCCTTGCAGGCTGAAGCATAATCCATCATATCAGCTCTTTAAACTACTCCCTGTCCATCAGCCTTCCATAGCATATATGCTCTTCTAGATTCCCTACTATATTGACACAGACATAAGAGTTCACTTTGCCAGAAGCAATTTACCTACCTGTTATGTTTTTTTGTAATGTGGATGGAAACTTACACAAACACTTTGAGCCCATATAAATTTCACACAGTAAGGGCGCTGTGAGACATCAATGCCAAAAACCAACCCCTTTCCCCAGACACTGTCCTTACCACTAGTCCTGTTAGTCCTTTACTGCCATCAAGCATTTGCAAACAACAATATCTGGTACTTATGTAATATCTGGGCTCCCGCTTTTCTTATAAGACCGCGTCCCCTCGCGGGGCTCGCTGCGCTCGCCACGCTATATAAAATCAACTCCATGCGTAGTTGGATAGTAGGGGTTATGAAAAAATGGGGTGCATTTAACATGGGAGCCCAGATAAAACATAAGTACCCAATATCTAAATTAATATTATTTCACAGCAATAAATTTGATCTGTGGAGCAATAACTAAAATTGCACTTCCTTTGTTTACAATAAGCAAATGATTTGGTTATGTTGACATGATTTATTTTGATATAGAAACTGTACTAAACTGTTAAATGAAAATATATCCAAAGCATAAATGTGGTTTATATTTACTCTAGTTTTCTATAATTAGAAATCATGTTTGCATAATATAAGTTTTAGTTCATGAATGCTTTTACTTATTCATGTTTGGGATCTGTGAGACAGTATACAAATGATTAGAATAATGAAAAGATGATACATTTTTTTTTTTTAAACTCCCCACCAAATCATATATGTGTATGTAATTCTGTATATGATACTAACCAGTGCCTCCCCAGCCATTGAACTCCCTGCTGGATCTGTATTTTTTTGCAAAATATCATAAAAACAGCTAAAATCACAGAATGTTGGTCTGTTTTTGTTCCTATGGTATTATTCACCCCAATAACATTAATTTCCACTTATTTCCGGTCAATTCTGAGCAACGATATTGTTTTCATACAGTTTAGGCCAAAAGGATGCACCAAGGTAGTTGTATGCAGTGCTTTCTCTAGAGGCGGATGATCCCTGCAGCCGTATAGGGGGCTGCTGCATGGCTTTGTCCACTGACTTGTATTGATGCTGATATTGATGATGGGATTAGCGATGTTGCATTTTGCATGGGGCAGTGGTCGAAGTGGGGGGGTATGGGACGGTATGCCATACCGTCACTTTCATATGGGGGTTAAAAAAAAGTTACAATCCGGGAACCAGAGGACACGCTGTGAAAATTTCACAGGCCTGCCATTATCTGCAATCCATTTACCATTGAATGTGTGCAGTCGGTGCATAGCCCAGGACTTACTGGTGCTATAGAAACAGTGGGATCGGGGACAGAGATTACCTCACAGTCTGTGACTGTTAATTATGGGCCAGTGCTCTGGACTTGCCCCCCAGGCTAAAAATTGCCAGCCAGCCCCTGACTTAAGTCCCCCCTATTGGCTAAACCTAACCTTCCCCTCTCCCCATCCTAACACTTGCCCACCTGCATATTTGTAATCCTATGATTGGAGTCGGGACTCTGACATCAATGATGTCAGGATTCTGGTACCTGGCTGTTAGTTGGGATACTGTTGTTGGTATTCCATCTGCCAGCATCCGATCTGCTGGGATACTAAACTCATCCCTCTCTAGATCCCTATTTTCCTCTCTAAATCCCTCATTCCGTGGGTATATGGTGTGATACGTTACACTTAAGGACACAACCCTATTGCATGACCACTCCCCTTTTGTATGGCCACGCCCCCTTTCCGGAGCGCGCGTGCAGGAGGACATTTCATCTTTAGCATACCCCCACTTCAAAATTTCCTCTTCGAGCACTGGCTTGGGGTAAATAAGGAGTCATAGATCTATTTTTACCTGTGGGCGTCAATGTCTTGGCATACAGGATAAAACTTGGGTGCAAAGGAATATTTTTCTTTAAGGACACCCCGCTCCCGCAAGACCACACCCTTTTTTTCACAAGGCCACACCTCTTTTATGGAGCCTCACAACAAATGGGGGTACATTTTTAACTGTTTGCACGGGGAGCCAAATAGTCTAGAAAGGGTCCTGGCTGGATGACTAAGCTAAACGACAGCAGTGGGCAGCACAAACATGTGGCACTTAAATTTCCAACATGGCACATCTAGGAAACAGAATGCAGGATGGCAGTTTAAAAAACTCTGAAAATGTTTGTTGTCTATGCAAGAATGCAGTCAGCAAAGCAGCAAACAGCGCATAATGCAAAGAAACGAGGTGGAAATGAGATGGAATTGTCCTTGACATGTCTATTTGGATGCTATTACTAAAATAGTCATCAACCATTCTTTGAATAAGGACCATATCAAATGAAATCATGGTAGACATGTAACTATTTGTAGTCAGTTATTTTAGACCCAAACAAATGTCATAAGATTTTGCTGACTGATCTACATAACCACCATTGGATCTCTTCAGAAGATGTAGTTTTTTCCTCCTACAGCCGCAGTTGCCAGAGAAACTGAAGGAGAAGATGTTGCCATGTCATACACCTATTGAGCTGACTATTTTGAATCTCTTCAGATTTGTGTCCATTAGAAAGAAAGACACAAAGTATGACTTAAATCTAGTGTAGGATCAAGTATGGTTGCCAAACTATAGTGATCTAATTTCAAAAGATTGGTGACCCTTAGATCCTTGTGAAGTTAATCAAGGGCTTCATCTGCATGTCTGGCATGCGAAGTGGAACTGCTCCATTTCAGCTCCACCTTCAGATTATAAAGCTGTTTTTTCCAAGAATGTAATAAGGGGAATTTACACAGCTGTAATGCTCTCACAATATTGGTGGCATTGGCAATTACAAATTCCGAGTAGAGTCCTAGTGGGCTAAGCCATTTTGCAATTTTGATTTCCCAGAGTTTTTATAAGATGTTGTCAGTGGTATGCCTCTTAGTGAAAGTGGTGATACACAGAGTAACCTGCCTCTGAATGAGCTGGCATTTGTGAGCTGCTGCTACTACTGAAGGCAATACATCTACCCAGTGGGCTGTCACAGTAATGTAATCTTAATTTGCCCTGTTCTGCTTGTCCAAATATGTGTGGTTAAGTAAACAGTGGGTACAACAGCATTTCCGAGGACAATATTTACATTGTTTTTTTTTTAACATCCTTGTACATACTAGGAATAGCTTTTTAGTGAAGTTGTCTCTATATGGTATTTAGTAGCGGGGACAAAGGACTTTGATTAACTGTTTAAAACTTACTGCATTAATAGTGCAAAGCTGTAATGGTGTCAGTAATCCACTGTAACACTGGGGGACTGTTCTAAAACTTGCTCCCCCTTGCAAAAAAATGTTTAACCTTCAATTGTTTTGTTAAAATACTGCAAGTATTCTTCCTGCTCCACTCACAGCAGCAGCATCCTCATCATCATCAACATCCTTATTAGTGCCAGGTACACAAATTTAATCCTCATCCTGGTGCACATGCACAGAAGCATCCTCAATTTCTATGCTAGCATGTTGATTGTGCTACTTTTCGCCAGTTTTTTAGATGGTGCACAAAAAGTGGAAGAAGCCTTCTTTTCAAGTAGAGTATTGGAAAGGTCAGGCTCACACATTGCACCCACAGGCACACTTAGACTCTTTTTAGGGATTTATGTTGTTTCTGAGCACCCAGTTGGTTCCTGTGTCTTAATGAGTTTCCTTTTTTGACACTTCTACAGGGTAGGTTACATTATCATAAGAGGCAGAGCCACCAGTCATAAATAAACACCAAGGCCTTAGCCTTTCCTCCCAATTTCTTCTGATATATGGCCTATTGACAATTTTATGTTTCTTTGTAGCTACCTTTACTTTTTTAAACTGTATAATTTTTATTTGAAATTTTCAAATACAAACAAAGAAAAAAACAATACAATACAATAAAAACCAAAAGCACGTATAATTGAAATAAATAACAATGGAGATGACTCTGCCCAAAAAATAGTTAATAAATACATAAAATGAAGCAATACATGTCTCAGTGTGATCCTATCTTAGACATTGCAGAAAAAGTTATAAACAATTATATAAATAAGGCATAATGACAGATTACATATTAACCAATGGAGGAAAGGAAGTAGTAACAAGATGAGAAGAGGTCCATTTATCCCATTTAGTGAAAATAGTGATGCATAGTTTATATGTAAACATTTTGTGTCCAGACACCTCATTCACCAGGGCCCTCCTATTAAATATGTTAGGAAATGTAAAACCAGTTTCAGGCTATTGTCACAATGGGATTTTGTGGATACACCTCAGATGTCTGTTCTGGTACAGGCTGACTGGGTAGAGTAAGTGTAGCAGGTCATATGTATTGCCTTAGACTCCGTGCCTATCCTGAATGGGGGCACGGAGACTAAATGGACAGCTGGGGGTTCACCAGGGACCTCTGCAAGAGGGTTTGGACTTGGCTGCATCTGCCCAGCAGGTCACAGCCCTCCAAGGGAGTATCCCTGAGATCCTGGATGTGACAGGTGGTGGTGGTGGTGGATACAATGAGCTAGCTTGATGACTGAACCAGTGTTTGGGCTGGCAATTGAAAGTCTCTTGGAAGACCCATGGGTCAGACTGAAGAGATCAGTAGCCTAGATCGTAAGTACCATATATACTCGAGTATAAGCCTACTTTTTCAGAACATTTTTTATGCTGAAAAGGCCCCCTCTCGGCTTATACTCGAGTGAGGGTCCCACTTGAGTCAATAAGTTTTCCCAGTTTTTTTGTTGTGAAATTAGGTGCCTCGGCTTATATTCGGGTCGACTTATACTCGAGTATATACGGTACTTGAATGCAGCGGAAACAAAACTGGACACCTTCTTGGCATGAAACAAATAACTAAAAGGATAGTTGAATGATATGTGCGATGTAAGATATAGAAATATATCTGTTGATACCCACATAACCCTCCCATGCAGACTTTGGAGAAACAAATAGGTTTGGATTAATATGCGAGTTAAGGTCACAATATAAAACGGAGATACTACTCCTCCTACCTAAATAATCATCACATTTTTCATTGGTGAGTTGGTAATTAGAGAAGTTGACACCCCAAACTGGGTCGGGACTGCATGATGGAGCTGGAGGTACCGCATTAGGAATCTTATACTTCACGTGTGCCGATACCCTGTGTGAGCAAGCATTTTATGGGCATTCTCCTTGAAAACGCTGGGCGTTCCCCTGGGGATGCAGGTGTGTTGTTCCTTGCTCTGGCTGTACGGCTGATGTCACATGACGTCGTCGCCCGCCCTGTCTTCAGCGATCAGTAACAGAAATAAAAAAACGATCAGACTTACTTTGGGGAGAAAAATCATTCGATAGTTGGCGACCATCAAAAGGTTTCTATCCCCTTCAGCTAAATGCGAGGGGATGTGTTCTTGTACACACCTCGCATACTAGCGAGGGGACAAGGGCAGCGCTGGCATTGGGGGTCATTTGGCAATGTGGCGGGTGGTGCTCACCCACTCGTTAGACAGCAAGTGTGTGCTGCCAAGCAACAGGTCTGAATCAGGCCCATAATGTGGTCCTGTAAATGTATGGATAACTACATACACTGCAATTTGTGTGAGGCGAACAATAGCTGGTTAAGTGCTAATTATGCTCCCTTCATGGGTTGCCATGCTTATTCTAAAATTAACCATTTGGAAACACTACTCTCAAGAAATCCTGCATTTTCACCTTGAATGATATCGCAAGCTCCTGTTACCTGACATTACTAAAATGCATCACCATCCAGTAATGACACCTAGAAATGTATGTGTCTACAAATAAAATATGCCTTTGTGAGAATATTCAAAATATAAGCATCTTTTATTTCTTTAATTCGTTTTGGTTAGTGTTAGAGTGGTATTTAGCAGGTAGTCTTATTTTTATGTCTGTAGCCTTGGATAGACATGGGTTCTATTGCTCTATTTACTGTGCCAGAGAGATAGAGTTTCATCCTTTTGAAAACCAATCATATCTTACTTGAGGACACGGTGGTGTGAATTTCATGCCAGACCCATTGTCGTAAAAGTAACTGGTGCGGCTGTGCTTTGAATATAACTTCATAGAGGTTAAAAAAAGCTTCTGTTCAGATTTTTTTTTTCAGTTTCGCAGACAGTGTACAGTTTGCAGCTGTCTAACTTTGGACAGTGATATGGATCTGGCTACATACATTGTATTGGGGCCCTTGAATGCAGCTGTAATGAAGGCTGTACAATTGAAAAACAATGCAGTGTTCTGCTCATTAATTGGAGACTAATAAAATAAAAATTCACTGGTTCCTAACTGTGGGAGCCTGTAGCATTGTATCTGATATCACAAATCCATAAACATCACACAGTTTCAGTGATTCAGACCACGACTAATGGAAATATGAAGCATACTGATCAAATTTAGTGTTACCAGCATGCTCTCTGTTTGGGGACTTTATAACAACAAGGTAGAATGTACTACTTCTCTTTAACATATTGATTGAAATCGCAAACCGTGTTGTCACTGAGGTCCAGCTGGGCAGTACTACATTAAGTAAGGTCATTTATTATAAAT
Organism: Crinia signifera; assembly: GCF_055691185.1. Taxonomy (NCBI): domain Eukaryota; kingdom Metazoa; phylum Chordata; class Amphibia; order Anura; family Myobatrachidae; genus Crinia; species Crinia signifera. The sequence continues at coordinate 176,693,772 of NC_139217.1, read as the reverse complement.
CTGAAGGACTTTTTACAGATTTGCCAACACTTAAAGAAGAATCAAAATTCAAATACACAGAAGTCTACTCTAGCAGAACGGATTAATAGAAGAAAGTTGTTAGGTTAAGAAACCTTGTCCGGTTTCTTGCTGAACCTGACCAGGGAACACTCCTCCTGGATGTTAGATAATTGGTGACTAATTGGGCGCCTATAGAATTTTGGCTACTATTGAACCACTTGAGCAGGAGACTTTATTGGGCCTGTTGAAGCCGTTTTTCTGTGGGAAAACTCCCTTGAGGAATCAAGCCCCCCCCCCCCCCCCACACACACACACACACATCTATACCTTTTGTGGCCATAGAACTACCTTATTTTATATCTGCTGTCTAATTAAAAGCCAGAGCATAAAAGACTTGGCTATCCAGAACAACCCTGGATCCTTAACTTCATGTTCACCTTGTCAAGATTGTCAAACCATTTTAGCTAAACCCCTGAAGAAGTCCCCTAGGGTGATGCAGCACGTTTTATTTCATGTACAACAAATGTCATTATTGAACATTATTATTGAAAAAAAAATACTTTTTAACCCCTTGAGTAGTGGATTTTGCTGGGGATGGGCAAACCTACTAGGGCAGGTTTGTGCTACCCAAGCAAAATCCACCACAGAGCGTAGCCTAGTGCGGGCACCCCCTCACCCGTACTCCGGCATTTGTATGCCGGAGCTCCTCTGCTGCTGCCCCAGCTGTCAGTCACAGCAGTGACTACATATGGCAGGCTCGGGTATGTTCAGGGCGGCTCGGGAGGACTCGGGCGCCTGAACTCCTGAGCGATCCCGAGCCGCCCCGAACATCCCCGAGCCAGCCGCCTGCTCCCTGCAAATAATGGCGGTGGGGGCTGTGGCAGGGGAGCTCTGGCGTGCGATCGCCAGAGCAGAACAGTGAGGGTCAGCGATGGGAGGGGAGGGGAGAGGAGATGGGGGTGCCCAGACAGGTGAAGAATCAAAATTCAAATACACAGAAGTCTACTCTAACAGAACGGATTAATAGAAGAAAGTTGTTAGGTTAAGAAACCTTGTCCGGTTTCTTGCTGAACCTGACCAGGGAACACTCCTCCTGGATGTTAGATAATTGGTGACTAATTGGGCGCCTATAGAATTTTGGCTACTATTGAACCACTTGAGCAGGTGACTTTATTGGGCCTGTTGAAGCCGTTTTTCTGTGGGAAAACTCCCTTGAGGAATCAAGCCCCCCCCCCCCACACACACACACACATCTATACCTTTTGTGGCCATAGAACTACCTTATTTTATATCTGCTGTCTAATTAAAAGCCAGAGCATAAAAGACTTGGCTATCCAGAACAACCCTGGATCCTTAACTTCATGTTCACCTTGTCAAGATTGTCAAACCATTTTAGCTAAACCCCTGAAGAAGTCCCCTAGGGTGATGCAGCACGTTTTATTTCATGTACAACAAATGTCATTATTGAACATTATTATTGAAAAAAAAATACTTTTTAACCCCTTGAGTAGTGGATTTTGCTGGGGCAGGGCAAACCTACTAGGGCAGGTTTGTGCTACCCAAGCAAAATCCACCACAGAGCGTAGCCTAGTGCGGGCACCCCCTCACCCGTACTCCGGCATTTGTATGCCGGAGCTCCTCTGCTGCTGCCCCAGCTGTCAGTCACAGCAGTGACTACATATGGCAGGCTCGGGTATGTTCAGGGCGGCTCGGGAGGACTCGGGCGCCTGAACTCCTGAGCGATCCCGAGCCGCCCCGAACATCCCCGAGCCAGCCGCCTGCTCCCTGCAAATAATGGCGGTGGGGGCTGTGGCAGGGGAGCTCTGGTGTGCGATCGCCAGAGCAGAACAGTGAGGGTCAGCGATGGGAGGGGAGGGGAGAGGAGATGGGGGTGCCCAGACAGGTGATGCACCAGTTGTGCACAGCTGCAGGCACCTTGATATTAGTGGTATGCCCGGAAATTTTTCAGGACAGCCCACTGCGGCAGCGCAGCTGAGCCCGGAAAATTTCTGGGCATACCGCCCAAGTGGTTAATAAAGAAATAACTTGTGATGTGGACGTTTGTGTTATACAATACTGGTGAAACCAATTGAGGTATATAAGAGAACTTTCTAATAAGGGTGCCACTCTACAATTGTATACATACCTTGTGGTTTTTTTTCCTTGCCAGCAGGGAAACTTATGGATAACTTATGGCTAAGGCTGCCTTGTATTGTGTATATTGATATAGATATATAAATTGAGCGTGAACCAGGGGTCTGGATTGAGATATATATGATATATATGTAGTGCTGGCAAACCATGGCAGATTTTATAGTGAGTTTCCAGCAGGTTTGCAGTGGGAAGGGGCTTACAAACCAATTGGCATTAATGGTGGTTTTCAAATGAATGTCAAAATCTATTTTTGGTAAATACAGTGTTCAGCCTGTAGGTGTCCAACAGGCACACATAGCTGATCACATTGGCCCAGTCACTACACAGCCTTCTCTGCCTAGATACAGAGAACGCAGTATGGGCAGGTATATTACAGTGAGCCATGCGATTATCCCAGCTGAAACTAGCGTTATTATCACAAGGCTCACTGTAGATTTAATTTCAAAATTCTTTTTCTTTGTAATTCAACCAGATTGTATTTCCCATTACAACTATGGGAAATGCTATCTGGTTACAAAAAAAGAAAAGGTGTTGGAGCAGGTTTTCACAAACACAGCTCCAAAAGCTCTGTATTGCATTCAGATGAAACTAAAAGAATGTGAAAAGAATGTGAAAACACCCTTTTCACATTATTTTAGTAATTTTTTTTAAAGAAATTGGCTTCTAAGGTCGTTTTTAAAATGGAATAAAATAACTAACATATCAATTGCAACAATAGAAGTCAATGCAATCTGTCTGCAATCTGTGAGGTAAAACTGTCTGAGGCTTTTTAAATCCATGTTGTAAAAACAGAAAAATTGATCATGAGTTCATGGCAGCCAGGTAGGTGGGTGACTGCCTAAATAAAGTGCTCTGTAATGTAAAACCTCCCATGTAGGGGCTATGCAACCTTACTCATTGACAATTAGTTTCCTGATATGAAATAGACAGAAGCATCTGTAACAGAGGTGGCTCATGAAAGTAATGAGATAAATTGTTACTGGTTAATATTGATGAAGACAGTGATGTAAGTGGGTGGGGCTTGTGCATGCAATGTTTTACTTAAATTTCAGCCACAGTGGGGTCATAGGTGGCGGTGGCTGCTAAGAAGAGTGCAGCAGGAGGAAAGACTGTGTGCATGTGTGCGCCAGGATGGTCAGCAGAGAAGGAGGCTGCCATAGCAGCAGCACAGCAGTCTAGGCCTCTACCCACATGGTGCCCTATTTAAATTGTAAGTACATCACGTGCCTGCTGTATGAAGGGGAGCTCAGTGAGTGAGTACACAGCAGCACTATGATCAGCCAGTGCTGCTGCGAGGATAAACCAACCTGGTTAGGAAATTACAGGGACAGAGCAGCAAAATGTATCTGCAGCCTTGTTCGGGGTGGATGACAGCTGACCCTCGGGTCCTCGCTTCAGTCTGGTGAGTAATCAGTCTGCAACCTATCACGCTGTTAGCAAGGGGCAGTCTGCAAACTACTGTACTTGCCACTTTATAAGTGTATTCAATATCAAACACTGCTGAATATACTAATATACAAGGGTGTATAGCGGCAAGTTGTTTGCAGACTGTCCTTATTCCCCTGCATGAGTAAGATCTGCAGTTGGTTGTATAGAGTCCTTTGGCAACTAATAGGTAAAACCTTTCCACCCCCTCTCCCAAATGCAGAGACCAACTCAGTCTGCACCCACCTGTGTGTGGGGCATTGCAGGGAAATGCTGTATGACATATATTTGACTTGCTGTAAGCTGACGACAGGGTTTCATTATAAAGTTGTGACACCACGCTCACTTTTTCAAGAGCACGCTTGCATTGGGGGGATTCAAAATTTTCTTGCTTCGGTCGCTAGTAGGCCTGGAGCCGGCCCTGAGTAAGCTAAATGGACATTAGTGGAGCTAGTGTAGCGATTGGAAATGATGGAACAATGGTATCAAATGACCAATGAAGTAGACAATGAAGTGATTGATCAGTGATGGGGACAATGAGCAGAATTAGAAGTGATGGAGGTTATTGAGGTGAATGGCTGAGGATGGAGATAGTTATTTGAATGAGCCAGTGAGGAGCGAGGGAGGCATTGTGCTGTAGGACCAGTAATGAGGAAAGCAAGCTGAATAGAAACTAAAGGGGCACTGAAGTCAATAGACAGTTAGGTGAATGGCAAGCATCTGGGCTAGTAATGTGAATGGGCAGTAATTTAGACGTTCTTTTTCTATGGTGTTACTAAGTTGTTCTGTATATTGTACTGCATTCACTTTGATCTCTCTAATGGCACATCCAGAAATAAATAAATAAATAAACATGGGGGGCACCCAGGGGGATGATATTGTGCATGCCTTTGGGTGTGGCCACAAAACAAGGGGAGTGGTCTTACAGTGAATGCTGTACTTTCAAGTCACGTCCTCATTTTCATTGCTTGTGGGGCATTATGGGGTACATGGTGAGTGTGCTGGATGGGTCTGGTAGGGAGACAAGTCTGGAAGGATACATGGTTATGGAAAAGGTGAGTGTGCAGGGACAATTTTGGTGGGGGACAGTGTGTGTGTGTGTGTGTGTGGGGGGGTAGTCAAAAAGGCAGAGTCAGAATCAACCCCTGTTCCCTGTCCACCCACCTATCCTTATCTCCCCTGCCTTGTTTTTACTCTCAAGGCTCCCAACTCCTCTGTCCCAGCTCTGTTGTCAGGCAACGCAATGCTACTGGGTCTTGGGAACCACTGCTGCAGTCTCAACTATTTGCCAGCAATCTGAGTGGGTCATCGGTGATCCGCTGGTTCCTGCTTATGTGAGGCATGTGGCCGTGGGCAATCTCCAAGGCTGGAAGCAAATCCCCTGAGGTATGGGTAAAAACTGGACCTGGACAAGACCCCGGAATGCTGGAGCAGACATCAAACTCCCCTTCCCTATATCCCTGGTGAAAGCTATAACAGGCATCCCCCCGGACAAGACACCCCCCCGGACAGGACACTACAAGCTCCGGAATACAAAGTTTGATGTCCAGTCCTGCGTTCCAGGGTCCTGTCCGGGTCCAGTTTTTACTAAGTCCCAATCCCCTGCCCTTTGCATACAGTACTTTGCTCTCTATACCCTTGTGTAATTAGGGTGCACTGTATGTGCCGCATAGTGATGGGGATTTGCTTCCCGTCATCGGCGGTTACCGACATCCGCTCGCCTCACAAATAGCAGGAATTGACCCACTGTTGTAGCTGCAGGCACTGCAATGAAAGTAAAGCAAACAAAAAATCTTCTAAATGAAGGGGAGGTGAATACTACAGTAGGATGATTTCTGCATTTTATAGAAGTCGCGATGATGCTCCATTTATTGTATGACAGTCACTCGGATGTATGAAACTAGGATGCTATATACTTTGGATATAAGTAGGCAGAGGCAATGTGTTTATGTTTTCTTTTACACTGCTAGTGTTATTTTAGCTCCCAATCCATCTCTTCCATTACTAATACATATATAGTGACCAGCTAAATGACTAGCCACCTGCAGCTGTAACTTTCTGACTAATTTTTTTCTTCACTACAACTGCAGAAGTTGTCTTTGCACTGCAGATGCTGCCTTATATATTGAGTAGCAAGCTATCCCATTGACCATTGTGGAGCTTAGATGTAAGTCCCCTCCCCTCAGAGCATTTGCTGGTCTCCACAGTGGGTGTGTGTGTGTGTGTGTGGGGGGGGGGGGTGACAGATGGGAAGGGAACAGAAGAGAGGAGTGATCAGGAAAATACTGTAGGGGTAAACGTGATAAAGAGGAATGCTGGAATAAGGGTCAGAGAGACAGAGTTAAAAAGGAAGACAGAGATGAGACAAAAAGAGGGGACAGAAATGAGACAGTCAGAGCATGGGTATTTAGACAGAGAAGAGAAATACTGAGGGCGGAGGGGGTCAGATATGAGTCAGGCAGATGGGGAAGTGGACAAGATGACAGGGAGAGAGTTGGAGAGGTGGACAAAGTATGAGAGAGAGCAAAATGGGTGCAGGGAAAAGAGATGAGAGCGAGAGAAATGGGAAGGGAGGACAGGGGAGAGAAAGGTACAGGTGAGATGAGAGAAAAACAGAGGGGGCGAGGGGGGTCAAAGAAGGATAGGTAGAGTAAGAAAGAAGACAAAAGCACAAGCAATATAGAAAAGACAGTCCTCCAGAATTGTCTCCAAAATATTTATATTCACTATACCAATTTCTCATAATAACTTAATTCATCCCCAGTGGCCATAAATATGTCTCTAGAGGGATTAAAAGGTGCATGCAAGTCTGAGTTGTTGATTTAGTAAAGATTCTAAAAATGGAAAGTAGGGGTGTCACATTTTAGCTCTCATTTCTCTAGCGCATTCTACAAAATGATAGACAGAAATCTGATTGGTTGCTATGAGGAACATAAAAACATTTTCAGAAGCTTCAGTAAATCTACTCCTCAGAATCTAATGACGAGTTACTTGTTAGATATGTACAGTATGAGGATATACAGGATGGCAAAATGTATGCAATAAAAGCTTTTATGACTGATTTTTTTTTCTTTTTGCAAAACACAGATTTGTTTTTCTCAAACTATATTCAAACTCTAGCAAAAAATAAAAAGAACCAACCTATGTTTTTCTTTTTCTTTTTTGGAATTGGGGTTTGTAAATTTGTGGGAAAAGAGTTGCCAGCCCTCTTATTTTAGACGTGATTGGTAAATTAGAGATGTACTGATTATATGTTGAAAGTATTGAATAAGTCTGGCATTATTCAAATCAAAATAATATGTTCAAGAGGAATTGGTTTGATCCTGTTACTAAAAAATAAAAGTATAGGGTTGCTAGATATTTGCATAAAAAGTGGCACTTGCAGTTTCTACAATGAAAGAAAAGAGAGAAGTTAAATGACTAGCAAAAGCCATAATCTACATAACTGGTATGGGAATCTTCCAATACATCACGATTGGTCCTGCTTTTCTCTCAGATTACACGTGTGTTGCATGTTTGCATGGGGAAGCTGTGACAACTTTACTATATCCGATTACTTTATAATTGGATATTCCATAAGAAAGCCCTTTCCTTCAATAAAATCTCTCAAAGTATTCTTCATATTCCTTTTGAGCACAGCAATCATATTACGCTGGTGATGGAGTGGTCCTAATGTACTTTTTTTGTCTGAAAAATATTGCTGCTACAATCCAAAGAACATAAAAAAATATCAGCTGTGGCATTTTCAGTCATATTAAGTTTCACGTTGCTTTTTATTTGGTGGTTTTATGAGCAGTTGCTTGACAATAATAAATACAGCAGCTCAATGTGAGCAGTCCTTTGTACATTTGGCGTTGCGGCCGTACCATTTTCAGCCCATGTGTAGATATGTAGACAGTAGTTTCCAGCTGAGACAGAATTTTATTGCTTTGCATTTTTATGGGTTGAAATGATGTTTACATTAAACGCTTCATATGATATACTTCTCTTCTATGGCTGAAACTATTTAAAGATGTTTTACAGACTTGGTAGGTTGTATTCAATTTTGCAATCAATATACTGTATGTCTACACTGAAAAATTAAATCATAGTGTTTTTGTGCTCATAGAACCTACTGGCCATAAAGGAATATCCTGTGTTCTTATGCAGGTATGTCAAACTCAAAATCACAGTTGGGCCAAAGAATCTAATGCCTCATACACAGGCTTTGATCCAGGGTTATTTTCAATTCGATTTTGCTTATAGAAGCAAATTTGAAACAAAATCGAATAGAAAATTACCTTGATTCGAAGCGTTTTAACTGCTTTTAATGCAGATTTGATCCCGATGCGCGGCCTGGCATCACCTGGATCGAAAGCAAGTCTATTTCTGCATCGACATGGAAGATCGAAGGCAGTTACATGCTGCTCTATGCAGCGTCCCTCCCCCTCCCTCCCCCATGTGGCATCTTAACGCTGTCCTACCGCTGTACCATCCCTTCTGTTTGATGCCTGCACAAAACAATATTAACGGCCGCCCCATCAAAGCGTGTGTACATGCCATAAGTCTAAGATTGGGTGGGCCAAAATACAAAATTATTATGAAAAAACAATAATAAAGTTAAAGATTTTCTTCCCAATACATCTCTTTGCTGTCACCAATTCAGCTCCGCAGGCTTATATATGCCGGTCTTGTAAATAAAGTTGAAATAAAAATGAAACATGCAGCACTACCATCTTACTGCAGTATAACTGGACTTTTTATTCAGAAAGAAAATGGTGCTGTTTGCAATAACAGCCTGGAAATGCTCACACTATTGACCTTTATTTATATAAAACTGAAACCTAGAGCCCTACCAACCTACTGCATTTGCTATTACATCATAAAAGAGTACGGCAAGAAAGCTTGCAATACTTCATTGCATAACTCCCAACATACATGATGCGATTGGGAGTCCTGTGTGGCAAAGTCCACGAACTGTTGTGGCCTTGTCTAAAGTAGAGTGGTTTCACAGGAGTGACGCTTCGGCAAGCTAAGATTCCAGATTTCATGACTACAGGAGCAGGGCAACTGGTCATGCCACCATCTCCTCTGTCTCCTGTGAATAGACACTGCACACAGCTTCTATTTACTGGAGAGCAGTGGGGGAATCTCCCAACTGCCCCCCTACTGCAAGACACTGCTGGTCTCGCAATTGTATGCATTGTAAACTTTACAATAGTAAACGATAATCTATTAGTGTGATGATTGTTGCAGGTGTGCATTTGGTTGAAAATAGATATATAGATATATACTGTAGATCAGGGGTGGCCAAACCTGTCCTCAAGATCTACCAATGGTGCATGTTTTCCAGGCAACCTGTGGATCTATAGTAGGAATGAATGCAGCAGGTTTTAAAATTTGACAGTAATGACTACAGCTGTGCACCAACTAGGTAACCTGGAAAACGTGGACCATTGGTAGATCTCGAGGACCGGTTTGGCCACCCCTGCTGTAGATAGACAGATACTTCTGCTTTTGGGTTGAGAAGTTGCATGCCTGTGTCAAGTGACACTCACAGGCCAGGTCCGCGCCACATTTCACTTGTTTTCCTTTAGTATTATATTGCTGTATTGTATTGACTGCATGCAGCTGTGGCCTAAGTAATTTACTCATTTGTTATATGTTTTATTAATGACAAGAGGTACCTTTTATACAACCAAAATGTGTCATTTGTTTGCTTTCAATAAAAAAGTCAGGATGCTGGTGTTCAAAATACTAATGCTCACATCATGACTGCTGTCAGAAGACCAGCACAGGAACTTTGAAAAGGATCAGGATGCTGACTCCAGAATACCGCCAGCCAGTATTCCAATCAGTTTGTATGTGGATGCGCTAATATGCTGCTTGGGAATGGGTTATGAAGCGTTAGGCTGTGGGGCGGGGGGTTAGGATTAGGTTGCAGGGTATGGGGGTTAGGGTTAGGCACTATGAGGGAGGGCTAGATTCAGGCTGCGGGGCAGGGGGGTTACTGCAAGGGAGGGCTGGTTGATTGGGTAATTTTCATTCTTAACTTATTTATAATGTATATTGAATATATATTTGGAATTTAGAAACTGTCACTTTAGAAAGTGCAAATTACATTTTGCGCTCATGCATATTTTGTGGTCCAAAGATGGCTTAAGTGATGGAAAAACACCTCCAAATATAAAGATCACCTCATAAAAACAATTTGTTAAACAGAGAAATGGAGAAAAAGGAACCCTCATTGCAGACAAGAAATAAGGTGGAAATATAAGTTCTGCTTAAATAAGAAATGTGTACTTAGTAATGGTTCCAATGCTGAAGCTTTTAGTGTTAGTAAATCACTCAGCAGCTGTCAGCAGGGCACCTTTCTTTTTTTTATTATTGTGATATGTTGCAAAGGAATGAATTTTCTCCAAGTAGAGTTGGCAGACATGTTATGGCTGTATTCCCAGCTCCTTACTACCTGACCGAATGTGGATAGCAATCTAATGAGTTAGGTTGTGTACACATGGGGGCGATTTTGTCTAATTTTGCGGGCAATATGGTCGCTGAGCGACCATATTGTCCGCAATGAGAGTGTGCACCGGCGATATATCGCCGGGTGCGCACTCCCGTTTTTCCCCCGTTGTGATCGCTGGTCGCAGGAACATGCTCCTGTGACCAGCTGATTACCACTGCCGGGCTCCCCTGGCAGTTTCTTTTTCATCAGCGACCATCTCTGGTTGCTGATGCAAACGGGACACTGAGCGATATATCACTCATCGCGAGCGATATATGGCTCGGCGATATAACCCCCGTGTGTATGGGGCTTTAGACTCTCTTACTGTGAATGTGTATCAGTAGTAAGTTTCTTTTTTGTCATACATTAAATCAGATACTCTACTGAACACCGGCAAAGTTGGGCTCAATGGGCCAAATGTAATAGCCTGCAAGTCGCAGCAACTGTTGAGATTTTAGCAATGTAGATGCAAAATCTAAACTGGAATACATAAAGAAGTCAGAATACTCATGCCAGCATAACGATGCAGAGAATCCTGACAAAGGTCTGATAAGTATACTTACCTTCCCGCTGCCCTCCCCAAACCCAACAAAATGTCATGCCGACCTTTTCATGTCGACATTTTACTTGTGTTGATCTAATGCACAGGTCTTCAACCTGTGGCCCTCCAGATGTTGTGGAACTACATGTCCCAGCATGCCCTGACAGTTTTGGCATGCACTTATAGGAAAAATTGTGGCAATGCATGTTGGAACATGTAGTTTCACAACATCTGGAGGGCCACAGGTTGAAGACCCATGATCGAATGCATGTCAACCTTTTTGATGTTTCATCCTTTTGACTAGTGGTTCTCAACCTCGGTCCTCAGGGACCCCCAACAGTGCACGTTTTGCAGGTCTCCTTACAGAATCACAGGAGATATAATTAGCTCCACCTGTGACCTTTTTAGAATGGGCCAGTGAGTAATTAGGGCACCTGTGTATCTGTGAGGTGACCTGGAAAACGTGCACTGTTTGGGGTCCCTGAGGACCGAGGTTGAGAACCACTGCTTTTGACTGTCAACCATTAGTGGTCGACCTTTGTTGACCTAGACACTGTCAACTTAACAAACTTTACCCTTACCAGTTGTATATTAAAGGAAATTAACTTCCTTAGCACACATACAGTCAGGGCCGGGTCTACCACTAGGCAGCTTTAGGCATCTGCCTAGGGCGCCGGGATCTGGGGGGCGCCACCGAGTCTGCAAATAAAAAAATCAAGGATCCTTGAAGTATTTAATGCAGGCGGCGGCTGTGGAACTTCTAAGACCTCACCTCTATACTTTCCCTTGAGTCATACTTCCTACATTGCTGCCCCTTCTCCTTGTACTCTGTTGTGGGTGCAGAGGACCTCCAGGAAAAGCAGGGGACTTGGCCACCTTCCCAGGAGGGGGGGGGGGGGGGGGGAGTAGGTTGAAGCTTTGCCTAGGGTGCTGAGAAGCCTTGCATCGGCCCTGCATACAGTATATAGTACAGATACATTGCTAGACTATAGCACCCAGTGATAGCTAGCCATTGAAAGTCACATTTTGCCAGCATTTTTATGAATCCTGAATGAGCCAAAACCTGCTAGGATTACTAATTACATATTTTTAGCAGACTTTTATTTATGTACGATTTTTCGTAGATGATATTCACACACGAATCACACACGAATCAAAACACAGCAAGTGGAATATAAAAATATATTCTTAAGAAATAAGAAAAAACAGTAGTTTGCATTAATTTACAGAATGGAATTTAACCTACAGTACATGTCAAAAAAGACCTGAGACAAGGTATGAGAATAATTAATCTTAGTGTATCTAGTCCTTTAAATCAAATTCTTTCCTACATGGTTTAAAAATAAAACAATGTTAGTTATCATGTATTACATAGTGGGAAATTTATGAAACCTTGGGTGAAAGGTAATAGGATGGAAAATTCAGAAAGTGAGAGATTTGGTAAGAAATCTCAAGGTTTTTTTTTTTAAAGCGGCAATCATTTATACTGCAAAACCATTTTGATTTTAAAGTGTTTAAGTTTGCCGCTTTTTAAAAAAAAATGGAGATTTCTTACAAAATCTTTTACTTTCTGATTCTCTCATACTATTAAATTTCACCCCTTCTGTAATTTTACAGTCTCCTAAAAAATAACAGTTACCTTAAAAGTTGGTTGGTTGATATTTTTTTTCTCTCCAAGATTTGATAGAAATCTCCCATAGAAGAATAATAAGGAAAAAGAAGGAAAGACTCTATTTTTGTTGGGACACTGTTTATTGTATTAACATTAGTGTGTTGTGGGGTTGTACATGTATTGGAATTTATTCCCCTTATTATTGTTGCTAAAATTTAACTTTTATTGACTCATAATAAGCGTGTATAAACTCAGAAACACACACACACACATAAAGACACACACAGAACATATAATATATATAATTATAAACACAATATAGGGAGGATGTTTCTTAAGGTGCGTACACACAGGGGAGATATATTTCTCAGTTCAGTGTCTCCTTTTCATCAGCGATCAGAGATGGTTGCTGATGAAAGGGAACCTATGCCGGCGGTGCCGCAGAGGTAATCAGCTGGTCGCAGGAGCTTGCGATTAGAAAGGGGGTGAAAACGTGAGCGCGCACCCGGCGATTTATTGCCAGGGCACACTCCCATCACTGGCAATATGTTCGCCAGCGACCATATTCCCAGCAAGTTCAGCCCCTATCGCAGCCGTGTGTACATGGCTACAGAGTATATGTTTCTGTCTCCTTCCTGAATAGGATGAGGCAGACCAAATAAGCTGCCACTTTGATCTTCTAGGAAAGTGTAACAATATTTCAGAGAGGGCTTATGACACTGTAACAATAAAGAATAGCAACATTGTTGTCTGTCTAGTCTGCTGATAGTATGTGTCCAGATAGTTTGGTGGAAATTTGTGTAATACAAACACAGTACTGCCAGATCGCTCGTTAATTAAATGTGATTGCTCAATTATCCCATTTGTGATTCGGACAGAAAAGTATATATGTCAAGACTCCCAATAATAAGCACATACAATTAATCTCTCAATTATCAGCAGAGTAAAGTTAGACAACAACACTTGTATTTTTATGTATGCTAGAGTCACATAAATATCACGTTCACAAGAATTATCTTACTAACAGTAGTTGTCACACTTTCTGTATTAAAAAATGCAATTAAATTAACCTGTTACACGATATTTTCCTAACCTGACTCCAATTTAGTCCTGTCCTAATTGGACAAAGATATTCAGACTCCAATTCAGTCAACACAAATCTTATGTCTTAAGCCCTGTACACACGCTTAGATTTGCTTTAGATTTTATGTTAGATTCGATTTTCTATTAGATCTGGCATTAGATCATCCCATTCGATTTGGCATTAGATCTGTACTTTTGCATTCAATTCAATTTAGATTTTACAATGTAGGCGCAATGTACTCATTTGATTTACTGGATCAAATTGGCTGCACAGTAGATTTTTTTATTCGATTTTGAGAAAACGGGAGCGCGCATCGAATCGAATGCAGATCGAAAGTGTCCTAAAAACCATTCGATGTGGATTCGATTTTGCTTCTATAAGCAAGATCGAATCGAAAACAGGGAAAAATCTAAGCGTGTGTACACAGATTTACAGATATCATTAATGTATGGGTAGCCAGTGAGAATAATATTCAGATATATAGTAAATTCATGCAAATATCAAGTTCAAAATACATTATTATCGTTTGTAATTGTCCGCAGTTTCAAAAGTGAGTAGATAAAGTCTATAGTATTATTTATTGAAATAGACAGATTATACCATGCATATATTATGAGTAGATCTCTCCTAAGTGGTAAGGGTAGGAGTCGAGATGGGAAATGAAAGTCTCCCACTTGTGTTTTCCGCACAGACTGCTGCTGCTCTACTTTATATACCAAAAAGAAACAGTGTAAGTCAGTGGTTCCCAAACTTTTCTAATTACAGCACCCTAATTTATCATAATATTTTTCAAGGCACCCCTAGGCCAAAAGTTTGTTACTGAGAAAAAAAATTTCAGAAAAAATATTAAATTAAATAAGTTGTGATTAAATTGTATCCATAGGTCTAGTTATATGGTGAGGAACATGATTCACTTCTACTTACCCACATATTTTATAATTGGAAGCCATGAGCACTGATTTTGCCTATTCATTGGCCATAAATAATTTTAATTGGTTCTGGACCACCAATCTGAGGCACCCCTGCAAGTGCTCCAAGACACCCCAGGGAGCCTAGGCGCACAGTTTGGGAACCACTGGTGTATGTCATTAGGTGGTCACGGATAGGTCACCCTTTCTTTTACTGACCAAAATCATCCAATGTTAGCTGCCATTATATAGATATGGGCTGGTATTTATTGTGAGCAAGCAAATCTGATTTCAAGTGGTAACAGTTTTGGGATATATGTCGACCTTTTGACTGTTCTTCCCATTGTTGACCTAATGCTTGTGTCCACCTTCCAACCCTGCCAACCTTAGCCATGTCGACCTACTTTTTGTGTCAACCTAAGCACTGTCAACTGTTAGTGGTTGACCTATTGTATGTCGACCTTCATAGTGTCGACCCTATGACCCATACCCCATAAAAAGTAATCGCCCTCTTACTATTGTCTATAACAGATCAGTGAACCCTGGGCCTGCAGTTTTTCATTCCAATTTAATTCCATGTGTGTCCCGCTTAGAACGCTACATCATTTCTCTAAAAAGCTCATGGAAGATTTGACAACACATTCTGCACTTGTAACACTTGTCTGGAACTAAGACACGAAAAACAACTGCTCAAACAAAAATCACCATGACTTCAACAAAATTTTGTCATCCTGATGTGTGTTTGCATCCAGAATAATAACAGCATCATCAAAAGAATATTTGCATTACTGCACAATGCAGACAGAACCAGCATTTATGCCACATTTTTATTATATATACTGTATTCTTACATGACCCTAATATCATGCTGGGGTAAAACAATAAAAATGTTTATAAATGGAAGCCAAACTGATGTTCAGTGGTTCAAAATTATGCCATGATTTTCAAAAATGCGATTGTGAACATTCTGTATATTTTTAATATAATGTAATGTAATGTATTTAGTATCATAAAAGTTACAGTACTAGTAGCATTAACTAAGTCAGTGGTTCTCAACCTCGGTCCTCAGGAACCCCCAACGGTGCACGATTTCCGGGTCAATGATACACAGGTGCACTAATTACTCACTGGCACATTTTAAAAGATCACAGGTGGAGCTAATTATTTCACCCGTGATTTTGTGAGAAGACTTGCAAAACATGCACTGTTGGGGGTCCCTGAAGACCGAGGTTGAGAGCCACTGAACTAAGTTATAAAGATCTTTTTCCACAGATGTCTTATACACCTATCTATTCTCTATGCAACATGGGTCAGTGACTGCTTACTTAAGCCCTGACCTGGTGTTCCTAAAGGTAACAAAAATAATTAACTCCATTTAATCAGAGTCAAATAATCCATCTTTGGACAATTCCTTCTAAACCAATGTAGCAAATATGTTGTGCATTCATCTTTCCTTTTGTTTAGAAATCTATGCAGACCATCATGATTTGGTTTTGGTTCTAGTTCATCATCATGTTTTGGATTTGGCAAAACCACCCTCCTTGAGTGTTTTGGTTCAGATCCGGTTTTGGTTTGGTTGAAAAGCGATAAATCATTTCCAAGAGTCAATTCAAATGGCTAAAATCTTGAAATGTTTGTAATCCAAAACCTAAAATTCTGATTTAAAATCTAAATTTTGTTCTGCCAGGAGATTCAAACTGGGTTTTTGTTTGGATCAGATCCACAAAAATTCATGTGGATTTTAGTTTCTGGACAACCAAAACTGCACATGTCTACTGCTAGAGTGGTTCCCAAATTGTGTGCAATGGGGCACTTAATTGGGTGTCAAAGGTTGGTGGTCTTGAACAAAATTCAATTTTTTATGGTCAATGGATAGGCTAAAGTTTCCTAATCTGTGCCATTTAAGTCCAGGCTTTAAGGATTTCTGTGCTTGAGCACTGGCAACTTAATTAGTACCTCAGTCAATTTAATTTATTAATCTGTATTCAAGAATAAATATTCCTTAATCTAGACTTTAACTGTGTAATCACAGGCAAAATCAGTGCTGATGACTTCCATTCATAGAACATATAGACAATCAGAAGCACAACCCTGTCAACCACCACAAACATTATGGATAAATGGAGATTGGAAGATGAATGTGATGTCCTACACATGAGGGGTTATGCGATAGCCATATGCTTTTCTCCAACACTAACACTATAGCTGAAGGTCCTGCACAAGAGCTGGTATACCCAGTATGGGCAATAGAGTTTGATTTTCCTTGATCAGAGTTGAACAAAGGAATATTCATTTCTATAGTGTTATTAGACAGACCCTGCCTCGCAGCATGTGGATGTCAAAGTGACTGGGTTGCTAACAGATTTTCTCACTCAGAGCCAGATTTAGAGATATATGCAATCATGAAGGCTCGGCTGATGTTTTAAGATCTGTGCATGCGCAGGATCTATACTGAGCATATGCAGATCTTTGTCTACCATTTGTTTACCATTTGGAGGCAAGAAATTAGTGGTGATAACCAATGTTCCAGAAAAGAGTGACTTGTCCTTAGATGCAACTTTACTTGCGCCCGCTGTGTGAAAACCTGATTGTTACTCAGATGATTGATGTTTAAGATGCTGCATCTTTGGTGCAGTAGCTGACTACAGCAGTCAACAGAAGCTGACAATTAAATTAAACAATAATTTGATTCATATTTGCTTGAGACTGCTGCAGAACCCTTTAAACAACCCAACCTGTTTGTTGGGTTACTTTCTTTGCCTGGCTTATAGCAAATACTGGAATATGTGAGAGGCCTTTCTGTTAATTGAATTAAGAACTAGCTCTTAGTGCTGTTGGCCCCTTGCACTTGTCATCACTGGCTGAAACTGCATGGGAGAATATTACACTGTCAAAACACAGAGTAAAGGTAGTATTAACTTGGTCAATGGGTAACTGCAGGGGATATATATATATATAGTAAGTGTACTATATATAGATATATATATATATATATCTATATATAGTACACTTCCCCCCCCCCCCCCCCCCCGTACAAGGATGAAGACCAGCACTCAATCGATTTTGAATGAAGAAAAAAGTGAATTTATTCCATGTGCATGAAGAAGCAACACGGGCTTCTTCATGCACATGGAATAAATTCACTTTTTTCTTCATTCAAAATCGTCTGAGTGCTGGTCTTCATCCTTCTACAGGGGGGTAAGTGTACTGCATTTCTCTACTACAGACCTGGCACTGGCATCTATTTACCTTGTGGAGTGCCGTCCTGCTACCCACAATTCTTATATATATATATATATATCAGGGCCGTCTTAACAGCATTGTGGGCCCCTGGGCAAAGCAATGCACTGGGGCCCTTACCCATTCTCCCCTCCTAGGGGTGGGGTGTGCTATCAGCAGCAGCTTTGATGTCCCACAGGTGGCAGGGGGTGCTCTATCTTCCACTCAACATGTAGGACCTGGAGCAGTAACTTCTGCTAATTACTCCTTTACTGCACAGGTGGTGGGAGGGTGAACACTAATGTGTAGAAGGGGGCACTGAGCTCAATGAAGGGTCCCTTGTAAATTACTTCCAGGGAGGTAGGGGGTGTTTTATACGCAGGGGAGGGTTGGATAATGGAGTGGGCTTAATATTCGTCATTTTCCGGTGGAAGGGCAGCTTGTTTGACTGCAGATATCGTCATTATCTGGAAATCGATTTCTTAGCCTTCAATAGTATAAAAACCTAGAGTCCCAACTTTCAGGAGGTGCTGTGGGAACGTGGGGATCAGAAATCAGGAGCAGAGCAATCCATTGACAAAAATATAAAACTGTACACCAGACGTTTGGGGCTGGAGCAGGGACCGGCTGCTGGAAGGATGATATCTCTGGTTCTGGACAGGATAGAGACAATCTGCTAGTGTTGACAGAAAGGGGAGAGTTCCAGCTTTTGGAATATACTCTCAGAAAAACTCTAAGTTAGAGAGAACCTGAGAAATATGAGTGGGAATTGCAATTAACAAGTCAGATGTGGACTGCTGCTTTGAAGTTGCATATCTCCAGTTCCCCAATGCCGATTTTCTAAATTCTGGTATCCCTGGAAAAAGGGGATCATCAGCTATCAGCATAGGGCCCTTATACACCTGGGGCCCCTGGGCAAGTGCCAATTAAGCCCATACGAAAAGACGGCCCTGATATATATACATATACATACATTCATACATACCACATGAAAAGCCTGTGTTTGTCCCTCTGCACCTTACTCTGTAGGACTGTTGGAGACCTCACAAGCTGAGTGCTGCCTCTGATTAAAAACCTCCCATGACTAGGCTGCTAGTGCTGTCCTCCATGGGCCTGAGAAGCATGTAATGAGCTCCACCAATCAGAGCTTAGCACAAACCTCTCAGTCTCTGCCCTCTTGTGCAAAGTGTCATGGGACTTTGTCAACTCCCAGTAATGCACTGCACACTTGTGCGGTCAGTGTACCTTGGCACTCGATGCTCAGCACCATTAATCATTGTCACATTGGCAGATAGGTAAAGCTGCAGCACTACCCCACTCCCATGCACAAAACCTTAAGCTTAAAATATACTGACCCCCCCCCCCCCCCCCTTTTATCTGGCCCTAAAGTACACTCCATACCTGTTGTAATAAATTATGCCAGCTATGGATGACTTGTAATATGCTACCTGACAAACACTGAAGTAGGTAAGGTAATAGGGTCTGAGAGCACAGGCATTTTTTAATAAAAACACCTTAAATATATACTTATTTTCAGATTAAATAAAAATGTATAGCAATATTACTCAAAATAGCTAGTTAGTGTATAAGGAGTCATCATTTTGGTGGGCAAAGGAAAAGACATACCAACTGCTCAAGTAAAATCCAGAGCATGTTTAGCCAAAAATTTAAGTGGTCATGATCTTGTGGGTGTGAGTAATTGCAACAGTAGCTGCACCTTATGGCAGCCGAGATTCGCACAAAAGTGCTGGCTGCTCCGAAGGACTTTTGTGCACAGCCAGTCTGATTTTAGCCTGAGAAGGGGCCTGGACCTGTAATTTACTAAAGGCCTACTGTGCACCAAAATCGGGAGTATGTGGCCAGCACTGCAGAAGTGGGGCTATGAGGCATGACCAGTGTAGTTGGTAGGAGGGGGGGGGGGGGGGGGGCCGGGCTGGGGGCATGGCCTGTGCCATAAAATGTGGCTAGCTGGGTAAAAAAGTCATTGAATGAACAGTGCAGCCCCCTCTAGTAAATGAGCTGACAAAAATGACACATAAAAACAAGAACAAATTTACATTACCAAAATTAAAAGTATTGTTCTGTATGACTACTTGCTGCTGCAGCTGACAGTTGGTGCTATAAGTTTCTGGAAGAGAAAGCCCTCTGCATTCGACCAGCTAGCTCATGCCTCAAAACCATTCATGCATTTGACTTCTCCCATTCCCTCATTACTCCCAACCAGCACCTAATTATCTGCTGGTCACACAGTTTTCCTGCTTCAACTCATCATCAACACACACACGCATGTTACCACTTGCCTTACAATAGTAGTTAGCAGTGGCGGCTCATACCTTTTAGCAGGAGGGGTGCTGCCGCTGGCGGCGATGCAGGCACCCCCCTGACCGCTCCTCCTGGTATGCGCCTCAGGCGCTGCGTTCCCGGCGCCTGTACTACGATGACAGGGGCCGGGACTGGCACATGCGCAGTACAAACCTCTGTGATGCGCATGTGGACAGATTCTATTGGCAACAGCCAATAGAAGGGTCACAGCTTCTGTATAATACAAGAAAAACTGAGGTTGAGGTACAACCAATCAGGCGCAAACACTAAAACCTCACCCTTGGAATAAGGGAATACATTAATACATAATATTAATACAGATGACAGGCACCGGGACCAGCGCATGTGTAGTACTGACTTAGGTACTGCGCATGCGCAATCCCCAGAAGTACATCTACTAAGCCTTGAGAAGTGATAAAGTAGAGTGATAAATTAATGACCAGCTGACCCCTAACTGTAATTTTTCAAACACAGCCTGTAGCATGACAGTTAGTAGCTGATTGGCTAACACTTTATTACTCTCCACTTTATCACTTTTCAATTCTTAGTGCAATTCTTCGCTTCAGGTGACAATAACATGCTTCCCATCTGTTCTAATTTTCGTGGGACCATCCCGTTGTTTGTGCGGGCCGGCAGGATCCAGCTGCGGCCGGCATTTGGGAGACCTGCCTGCGTGAAAAGACATTGTGCGCATGGGAAGAAATCCCTCCTGCATCAGAATGTTGGGATGCAATAAGCATCAGGAATCTGAAGATTCACTTTAACAGACGCCTTCAAGTCTTAGGCCTTATATCATACTTGCTCCGCGAGAGGGCAGCCAGCTCTGTGAGGAAGGGGGGCAGGGCCACCACTAGGAGTGAAAAGGGGGCAGGGTGGGGCCACATGAGGGAGACTTTCTTATGGGTGTGACCAGAACGAATGTGTAAATTAGCCACACCCCATTTCAGGTATTGCACTGTGGTGGGCGGGGCTACAATGGCACGATTCATGTAAGTTGACTCACATTAGACCCACAGGGGAGGAATCAGACAGCTCTCCGGGAGGTTGCCCCCCTCTCCAAGGGGTCGGGGGGACCGGATTTCCAGGACCGTCCCGGCCATTCCGAGAGGGTAGGCAACCCTTCCTTATATATGTTATTGCAGTGTAAATGTGCTTGAATATTTATGTCAGTATTTTAACATTTAAGAAAAATTAAACATACATTTTTTTACACCAGCAGACAGTTCCGTAACATTTCAAAACAACCTTTTTGCAAATGATGGTCCCGACCCTGCCTAGTCTTGATGTCTTTGCTTGCTGCCATTACCACTCTGCTATCAGTCAGTTCTCAATTATACTTACAGAAAAATGTCCTTTTCAAAGCATCCTCCAATATGAAAAGAATGCAAACAAAAACAGGGATGGAATTAAACCAAAGGCAGATCTGTGAAATACCTTTTTTTTTTCCAGCAGCAGTTGTTTGAGTCCAGCGCTTCTTTGAGAAACAGTCCTTGCATCTGTTTGCATTCTTCACATTGTGCTGTGCGGGTGACCTGGATATTGTTCCACATTAAAGAATTCTTTGCCAGAGCATAAAAAACATATTTTTCTTTCTTGTCCCAAAATATTTTTGCTCTTCTGAAGAAATACTGCCATATAGGTCAGAATGCAGGAGATTTATACAAATGAAAAAAGAAAAAGGTTGAAGGGTGTATGTAGAGAAATGATATGTGCTTAAAGAGGACTGGCTTGCTACACTTGTGAGAGATGAAAGATGTGAGGAATGTATTCCTGATTACAAATACATGTGTGAAACCCTACGAATAAAGGGCTGTATTCATGGAAGCGATAGGGACCCTTTTTTGTCAGCAAACAGGTTACATATAGCACCTAGTACAAATTCCTAATAATTTTGCATATTTCAGGGAAAGAGGCCAAGGGAATTAATCCATGTTTACACGCAGAAGATTGCACTGCACACGCGCTGTTGGACCTCTGTGCACATACTCGCACTAACATTTTATTTGCAGAGTTGACTGACAGGAAGGGGCCATTCTGAGGAGGTAACAAGAAGGCTGATAAAAAAAAAGGCATGTCATGGCCATTTTCATTGCTTATACTGTATATGTCACTTCGATCATGTATGTACAAAACATGGCTCCTGCGTCACTACTGCTGTTTCCAGTTTGTGTATTTATAAGCAGTCAATGTTCCTGTTGTTGTGTATAGTCTGCATTTTTATACATAGTTGTGAATGAGCTTGCGATGGCTCTGATAGGCAAGTAGGTCTCCGAATCAAGGGCTCAATACAGATCTCTTCAGAGGGCTACCAATTCACAGCCCATCTGAACATTGATAAACCGCGCATGCACACAGTACGCTGTGTACGCCCTAGCATATGGACCACGCAAAGGCTTTCTAGGCCTAGCCATATGCTGTGTGACTGACAGGCGTTTTATGGGTGTGCACACAAAAATGGTTGTCACGTCCATAGAAACCCTGGGTGGGCCCCAGCGAACGCAGGTGTACCCCTGCCTGTTCAGTGCAGGCGCATGACGTTGGTGCCTGCTCCAGAATCTCATGGATACGTGCAGCCTGGGTTACGTGGTGGATGCGAGGGCCGGGCACAGGAGGAGAGAGTACTCTATGGTTTGTAACCATCAAATTATTTCTCCTCCGTGCTGCCCCATGCTAACAAATGTGGACACGTACACATCCATTCGCGTCCCTGCACAGGGATTTGTGTGATGGCAGGGAGGAGTGTTGACTGGGGGGGGAGGGGGGGGGGGCATTAACCTGCTCGCTAGGCTCAGAAAACATACAGCCTAGCGAGCAGGTCTGAATCGGGCCTTAGGTGCGCTAGTGGAGAACGAATTAGTATCAACTATCTACTGATCATTTTATAGCATGTAATTGAGAAATGCTTCATCAAAGCTTATTTTCTGGTCCACTGCAACACTCTGTTTTTATTGCTTGACACATGAACCACATTACTTATAACCTGACACTGAGGTACAGTAGGCATAAGTAAATAAAGTATTGGGAAAGCCTATCTAATATGCACCCCAGCTAATGACTTCTTGATTTGGTATTAGCTAGCAGAGGCCAGCAACAGTACTAATCCATGATAAATAGGCTTTCCCATGCATGAGGAACATTGGTGTAAGTTCGTCTCAGTTGACTGGAGGTAATATAAATATTGGTGCCACCCCTCCATATATGTACAGTATGCGTGTGTGTATGTACTGTGTGTATGTACAGTGAATCCTGAAAATATTCACAGTGCTTTACCTTTTCCACATTTTGTTATGTTACAGCTTTATTCCAGAATGGAATAAATTGATTTCTCCCCTCAAAATTCTACACACAATACCCCATAATGACAACATGAAGAAAAGTTTTTGGGAGATTTTTCTAATCTATTAAAAATAATAAACAAATAAATCACATGTATTCACAGCCTTTGCTCAATAATTTATTGATCCACCTTTGGCAACAATTCTTGAAAAATCTGAAATTATTATTATGTATCATTTACCCACAAATGCTCTACAGCACTGTATGTAAGGGCAATACAGTACTTACAACAAATAACATAAATATAATATGATACATACAAGAACATAACATTACATATTATTGTAGTGATTACATGACATAATGATAGAGAACATAGGGCCTAATTCACACTGGATAATGTGCCGAGAGTAATACATTTGGGAAAGTTATTTTGTTTCTGTGCAGTGTAAATACTGGCTGTTTTATTTTAACACTGCAATTTAGATTTCAGTTTCAACCAGGGGTTAAAGTAAGAGAGAACGGGGTGGAACTGAGTTCCACCACATCTAATGGTAGCGGAAACTGAGTTCCACCTTTACCACAGCCCTGAACAGTAATTCCAACAGAAAAGCCTGTCCCAGCGGCATCTTCTTCTGGCACATTGTATGTGATGTAATGTCATCACTGCCGCTGAAGGGAAGAAGAGCCACTAAGTGGAGCAGGCTCTGTGCTTGGTGAAGACAGGGTGAGAGGGGGTTGGAGGGACTCAGAAGTGGGGAAGCTGCTGGAGGGACACAGGGCATGGAGCTGCTGAGGGACATGGACAGTGAGCTACTGGAGTGACAAGGACAGATGTGTATAATCAGCACAACTGTGGACATTATGGGCCTTATTCTGATCGGTGCGGCCGGATCCGAATATGCGGCTAGGACCGTGCGTGCGAAACCCCGCCTTCCATACGGATCGCCAACTCCGTCCGTACGCGGTAAGAAGCTGGCCGAACGGACCGCACGCGTATTTTTCATGGAATACGCCTCCTTCATCTCAGGGAACCTCCCCAATCATTCGATGGTCGCAGACCATCGAATGCAGGACCGAGTGGTCCACCAGCTCCCGCAACCTCATACCACACAGACATTTTTCCGTGCAAAAGCAGGGATCTGGGCGGGCAACTGACATCCGGCGATGTCATATGTCCGCCCCCTACACGTGCGTCACGACTGCATTACCATACGTACGCCCAGTGTTTGCATGGGAACGCCCATGAAACGCGGGACGTATGCATATGGTAATGAGCCCAAATAGCCCTTCACGCCCCTCTCCACCCCCTGTTCGGAGTGTTCACATTTCATGCGGGATTTGGCCGTACGCCCCGCTCGCACATGCGCAGAGATGCCTCTGCACATGCGCAGACACAAAACATCGGCGGCACGAACGCACGCGGATATTACCGCACCAACCAGAATAAGGGCCCATGTGTATAAAGGGTGGTGTAATGTGTATATCATTGTGCTACTGTGTGTTGTCATTTTAATTAATGGCACTATTGTGTGACCACATCCCATCCTTGTGGGACCATTATCCTTTTAGGGAGGGAGGACACAAATTCCCTGGCACTGGTCTCGGCTCTGCTTAATTAGAGAGGCTGTGTTAGAGGAAATGAGTTCCACCACCTCTCCAGGACCACTTTAAGCCCTGGTTTCAACACACCCCACCCAAATCTAACTCTCTATGTAAATGTTACATGTGTCCCACCTGCAGTGCATTATGGTTTTTTACATTAGAGAAAAAAATAACTTTGCGATTCATGCTGGATTCTGCCCATAGAGAGCAGAGGGTAAGCACTTAAAGTTCTAGAGGAGCTGTGAGCACCCACAAGGGGGGTGGTTCAGATGTAGCAATCTAATTAACATACGTATAGATGAGGTACACACAGCTTGACAAGCAGTGTACACTATAAAAAACATTAGCTTACACAGTAATATTGCTTATACTGTAGCTTTTTTACTGATTTAATGCTGTTACCGTGACTTGCAGTTACCATGACTTTTTAATTAATGGCAGCTGTTGGTTGTTTTCATTTCCTAAGGATCTGCAATGCTTTATTCACCTGTGTGAGAAATATGTTCCTTAATCCGCTTGATATATATGATGATTTTTGGACAATGAGTTGTAAGCAATATTGGCCATTTTCTCTGAAGACTCATGTGAAATTCATGCCGAGTAAATGTAAAGCATCTCAGGGCAACATGATTGAAAATGACAGTACTATACAAGCATTCATTTAGACTGAATGAATATCTATGTGAAGTTATTGGGGTGCTTTAGTAAATGCGTAGTAAAATTAAATATACACAAATCTGTTTCTATGACAACAGAATTTCCAGTTGTATAAATCAGTTATACGTATTGTACACTAACTCCATTCAATAAGCTGCTATCAGTGGGGGCCCCCCACTAACCAAGGATTTTTTTGTAATTCAACTACTAAGGGGGTGAAGAGGAATAAAATGTTTCACCCAGCAAACCTTTGTGCAGGGCCGGTGCCACCACTAGGCAGCTCTAGGCATTTGCCTAGGGCGCCGGCACCTGGAGGGCGGCAGTTCACCCCTCACCCCCAGCATGTGCATATAGCTGGCGGCGTCGGCATCCCTGCAGTGCTGGAGCAGGCAGGGGTGTCTGTGCCGCGGGGGTACCTGCGGCGCTGTCACTGTGTATAAAGCTGCTGGCGGCGGGGGGGTCCCTGCAGTGTATAGAGAATAACTAGCGCTATGCGGCGGCGCGGGAAGCGC
Source organism: Crinia signifera (assembly GCF_055691185.1). Lineage (NCBI taxonomy): Eukaryota > Metazoa > Chordata > Amphibia > Anura > Myobatrachidae > Crinia > Crinia signifera. The sequence goes on along the minus strand of NC_139217.1, from coordinate 176,667,973 downwards.
TTCTGAGTTTGAAAACACTTGCCGCACGCTGATTGGCTGAGATTCAGCCAATCAGCGTGCGGCAAGTGTTTTCAAAATCAGAAGCGCTTCCCGCGCCGCCGCATAGCGCTAGTTATTCTCTATTCACTGCAGGGACCCCGCTGCCGCCGCCGCCGCCAGCAGCTTTATACACAGTGACAGCGCCGCAGGTACCCCCGCGGCACTGACACCCCTGCCCGCTCCAGCACTGCAGGGACGCCGACGCCGCCAGTTTTATAATACAGGTACAACCACCCCCGGGCACTGGGGCGCCCCCACCCCGACTCGCCTGGGGCGCTCCGGTGCCTTGCACCGGCCCTGCCTTTGTGCAGTTGGAACTGGGAACAATAACTACTTTATAAATTAATTGTGGCTTTGTACTTTGTCAATAATCAATATTTGCCTGAATTAATGCATTATCGCGGATTGCATTGAGTTGCATGGCTTCAGTAGGAGCCAATCCTGCCAATTCCCCTCAATAACACTGGTTATCTATATGGCTGGTGAAGCCTAAGCTGGTCAGAGTTATATTAGAATAATTTATTTAAAGGTGTTACATAATGCAACATCAAATTCCTGACTTATTCAGGACTTGAACAGGATGAAAACAGATGGAAACCATCTCCAAAACATCTTTGTGGTGCAGAAATCACCAATAACACCGTGCCTTTCACTTTTTTGTAATAACACCTCTTTATTTGAACGTATATCCAGAGCTTGCATTCTAAGATCCTCACACTGTCACTTTGCTGCCTACTGTATTTGTATATGTGATACGGCAAATATAGCATCATCTGCATATTGTACTACCTGTGTTTGCAAATTTAGTCATTGATGCCTTACAAATACATTTACTTCACTGCAAGCTATAGCATTGTATGCAATCTATAGTCAGCTGTGCTAGTCAGTGTGCAGTCACATATATATATAGGGGGAAATTTACTAACAAAAACACATATAAAACAGGCATATTTTTATCCAAAAATTCAAATACAAATACGTAAAGTATTCGTATTCATATTCATGGCACATACGTATTTGTATTTACAAATAGGAACGTTTACGCCATGGACAGAATACAAATAGGAATCACAATTGTGTGCAATACCGCTATTGGCCGCCTAGCGGCCTAGTGACTCCTGATTGGCCGCTAGGTGTCACTAGGCAGCCAATAGCGGTATTTGGGAGGAGGAGCCGCCAGATGTAAACACACTGGTTTCGCTTTGTTATTTTTTCATCTTACCTGGATGCCTACATGGAATGAAGCAGACGATCTATGCCGGAGGACCCTGGTAAGTATAATTTCCTTCTACATATACCCCCTGGATTTCTTCAGGACCAGCTGACGGACAGAGGTAGAACTACATACAGGGTCAAGAAAGGTAAGTATATGTATGAAAGGGCTCCATGTGTAATAAAGTTTTATTTTTCAGGTATGTTTGTGTCTTTATTTAACTATTGGTCCTGCTGTGGAACGGAGAGTTCCAGCAAGCCCATTAATGGGCTGCATTCTTGGACTTGTGGTTCTTGAAGTCCCAGTATGTGGTCTAGGCTTGTTCCACAGCAGATCCCAATGTTTTTTTCTATCTTTTACACAATTATCAGCCCGGTGGCCACAGCCCAAGGCTTCAGCCTAGGCAGGTAAGTTCTGGAGGGGTGGGCCTTCATTGGGGGGGTCCACACTTCCCCAGGACCCCTGCCCAGTCTGACCGGTCAGGGGGTTAATGCTTTGGCCGCGGGACCTTATATAATAAGTGTCCCCCGGCTGTGGCATTACCCTGCTGGCTGGATGGGCCTGGTGCTGGGCCTTAAAATATGGGGGACCCCTACTTGTTTTGTCCCCCACATTTTGGGAACCAGGACGGTCCCTTGGGCCTGGTGCTGGTTTTAAAAATTAAGGGGAACCCTACTCGGTTTGTTCCCTGATTTGTTTTAAACCAGGACTGTCTCTTTGAGCCTGGGGCTAGTTATTTGTGCCAACATCTCTGTGCCAGATGCGCAAAATATCTGCTAAAAAATTCCAGCGTCACTCACATTTGTTATATAAATTAAATAGAAAATGTTGTGTAGAAAATAAATTTCCTATGTAAGGTAAACATTACAGGTCAGTATTTTAAATAAAAAAATTTGCTTGGCAATTCTCACACCTATTTGACACCTATTTGACAAAAGGGTTAATAAATAATACTCCGGTTACACAGCCAAAAAAAAAAAATTACAATTCCAGATCAAATGTCCAGTTTGTCATATAGCAACCTTTTTTTCCCCTGAAATTACGGTCACATACTGTTTGGATTATCACAGAAATATGATTCATTGTAGATCATGCTGGCATTAATGTAATGTTTCTCCTAATTTAATGACCCCATTTTAACATGTCTTTTCATCACCTGGAGATGGTTTGTACATGTAAATGATACCAATAATAATACCAACCCTACTGATAATGAGTGTAATTTATCTGACAATCTGAGCAGAACTAGAACTACATCTTTGAACTACATCTTTGAACTGCATCACCATTAATTCCAATACTGAAGCTAGATAGATACTGTAGATAGATATTATAGAATATTAATGTTCTAATGCTTTTTAAGATAATTGACCTTACATAATTATTCCATATCTATACCTCTGCTATAGAGTGCCGCTGCTTGGTTTTCCCTTAAAAGTAATCCAGCCGCCCCATCACCTGTCTTTACATCATTCACACCCCTCAGCCGCATATACCACCCAAATACTGCACCCGGAATTAGTGAGACCCGAGGATGCTCAGCTCTCGTTTCTCTCCAGCACCCGCCACAAGCAATTATGGCAGGATGTGTTTTCCAGATATCCATTGTATCCCACCTTAGCAGGACATCTAAAGCGGAACATTTTGTTTGAGATTGTGTCCGCACACTGTTACACAAATCTTTTCAACAATTCTGATTTACCTCAATATAAACTACTACGGTGACTATTCCCCTTATCATATTAATTTTATGGAGCTTTTATTGTCATATTATTTTATTTGTAGGCACCTTGACTATTTTATCTACTTTTATAGCAGATTAATAAATTGTGCAATATTTCTTTCAAGCCAACGTTTGATTATATTATCAATATTTTATAAGCTTTATGATCATTCCCTTGCCAGCGCAGCTTTCCTTCTTCTTTCTCACTGTAATTATTCCATATGAACTTATAAAGGATTCAGCTTTGTAGGCAAGCAAAAAAGTATGAAAATGGGCAAAACCATGTTGCATTGCAGGTGGGGCAGATGTAACATGTGCAGAGAGCATTATATGGGGGGGGGGGGGGTTCAAACGGAAATTGCAGTGTAAAAAAAGCTGTTTAACATTTGTGGGATACATGCAAAAGCAGCCAGTATTTACAGTACAGAGAAACAATACTTTATAAATGTATTTGTAGCCCTTGCGTAGCAATATGGTTTGTTCCAGACACAAAATGATATGCTGTTTTGCTTTTCTTAATGTGGCCCATGGACAAAAGTCATGGTTCTACAATCATACATAATATAAGGCTAGTCAGCAACAGTTTCCTTTCAGACATCCTATACTAAGCTCTCAGGTGAAGGATTACTTTTGCTGCGCAAAGAAGATGTATATAGGACACAGCTGTTATTCCCACTGAGCTAAACAGTCGTGAAAAGCTTTAAACACAATTATGTGATATGTAATTTAAAGATCAACTTTAAAGCATAGGGACGCTATTAATAACCCCTCTGCCAAACGTAATCTTTAAAACGTCAAATTAAAAAAAATGATACTTTTGAAAGGCTAAGTTCTGTTTCATTTATCAAATGAGAGTAACCTAATTATTAATAACAATAAAAAGTATATTTTTTTAATAATAATTAAAAACTTTAGATACATGTTATTGAGGCTGTTATCAACACTGCAGTGAAGAGAAATGTTTTACCTGCATTTTTTTAACAAATATATACATGCTGCAGTTGATACAGACATGACCCGAATGTCCATTTAATTTGATTTATGGGGGTGTTTCTGAAAGCTTGCCAAGATTCAGAGTGGGCAACAGAAGTGCGGAAATCACTATTTGGCAGTTTTCGCACTCCTGTTCATGGGCACACCGGAGCGCACATGCACGAGTCCTGAAACTGCGAACACAGGAAATCACAGTTTCAGTGCTCGCAGGCGGCAGGGGCAGTGTTTTGTTGAATGCTCGGGGGTATTTTGCGGGCACATTCGGAGCCGGGACCCAGCAAGCGGGGTGTGCCTTGCCCTGTGCTGGATGGTCCCATTGCAGCCTAGTGCTGGCACTTGCAGTTTTGCAAAGTTTCACAAAACTGCAACAGGTCTGAATCAGGCCCAAAGTACCAACCGATCAACTCTTGTAATTTTTCCACAGTCTGTAATATAAATTAGCAGCTGATTTGTTAGTATTTAGTATCTATCACAATTTTATCTCTCTCCTCACTTTGAAAAATAGCTCGCGTATCATCTGTCAAACCCCCAGAGTTCTACCTGGACCCCTACTCCAGTGCTATGTCTCCTCCTCCTGCCCTGCTTCCATGATTACTCCGGTGGCTGGTCTTTCCTGTCTCTCTTGTTCGCAGTGGGAGCCTTAGTGACTTGCGCCCACAATTCCCGTTTTGGCACATTTATTTGAGATCTATATCATCTGTATATATGTCTAGTGTCCATGAGTCTCGGAAACACTGCCATCTGCAGAGAGTGAAACTACATCTCTTTCTCACACATGCACAAACACAGAAGGTGTTCACACATGCACAAGGACTAGCTTCCAAAGCTTTGCCTTGAGCGGGCTTACTAGTGTGTGTGTGTGTATGTGTGTGTGTGTGTGTGTGTGTGTGTGTATATATATATATATATATATATATATATATGCATCCGTATACTTTTACAGTGTTTCGATATGCACTCATCTGCTTCATTATAATTGTCTTAATGTTTTGTCATCATACATTTCCGTTCTCAGGTTTAACTGTGCTGCTTTTATTATCAAGCATATTAAAATGTTTTCTACCTCTCTAGTTATACAGAAGCACGTCTCAGCTTGTAAAAATGATTCACAGAAAAGGGCATGCACAAACCATCCAATCTATAATTACATGCTGTCACCGATATCCTAGATCTTTTTATGAAGAAGTTTTTTGATGATAAAATGAGTCTACGCTAGCATTAAATGTTGTGGCAACAGAACAACAGGCCACATAGAATAAAAATCAGGTTGGCAATAACTTTTTGTTACTTAAAGACTATAGCTAAATTAAGGAACAAATAGACCTTGTTATAAACTGTTACTGGGATGGACTATAATAGGTATACATTGAAGAAATATTATTTTAAAAAGTATTTAAAAAAAATAACACATGTTTTAAAAGTAAATCTAATTGCTTTGTGAAATACACATCAAACTACCTGTCTGTTTTGTTTTCTCCTATTCCACTATCAGAAGATACTATCATAAGCTGTAAGCCATAATCATTAAAATTACAACAAATGAAGGCTTGAAATATCTCACTTTGCATGTAATGAGACTATATAAAATATTAATTTCACCTTTCAAGTTGAATTACTGAAATAAATGAACTTTTGCACAATATTCTTATTTCCGAGTTTCACCTGTATATTTCTATCTATATCTATAGCTACATCTCTCTCTCTCTCTCTCTCTCTCTCTCTTCCCCTGAGGAAGTCTTGTTAGACGAAACATGTCGGGCAGCTTTTAATCCTGTCTCCCTACTCAGCTAAGCGATTTTATATACTATATTCATTTTATGCAGTATTCCCGTTTTTTATAATTGCATGATTTTATATGTAATTTACTTTTATACATAGCTAAACTAATTTTGTGTTTTTACAGCATTTAATTGTATTTTTATTGCTGTGCATACATATATTTTTAGTAGCGTATAAATCCTAAGAGACACCGTCCCTTCCCCTTTTCTGTTACCATGTACTGTGTTAAACTTCATTTAAAAATACATTTCTGATATATTTTTTTGAAACAAATTCTCCTGGATTTGTCCAATATTGTTACAAAACACAGATCGCCGAGTTCCATAACTATAGTTTCCCAAAATTTCCCTTCCATACAGACGGTCCACCAACGTCTGTCCTTGGTCTCGTGCTGACACCCATTTTTAGTGGGAAGTGTGTTTTTTTTTATATATTCATAGAGATGGTGATTCATCTCTTGACCACAATATCTTTGTAAAAAATATCCTTCTGTGCAGAAATTATCTTGGCACTGAATTCTCTTTTTCTTGTGTATCCATATATATATATATATATATATATATATATATATATATATCGACACAGACTGGAGATGCGCTAGTTTTTTTAGTTTACAAGTGTTTTTCTTGAACCACTACACCTAAGTGATAGGGTAACAGTCCAGTCACATTCCTTTTTCAGGTTCTGCTCAAAAGACACACTAGATCCTTTAACCTTTAGGACCGCAGCTTTCCAACTAGTGGGGAATCCCTGGATCCGTAGGGATTAGGACAATCTGTAGAGAAATGTAGAAGGAAGCGCTTCTTAGTGTATTATTGTTTTTATTAAAAGGCAATCTGCCACTTTGTAAAAAATAAAAAGATATACAAATGCTCGTACCACACAGTACATCAGTGTGGGCTTAAATACCACATGATATAAATAAATTCCATAAGGCACACGTCACCGTCACAATATGGGGCTGGGGAACCTCAGCTGGTCTCGATATGCTGGATCTGTAGCTGGCTGCCACGTTTCTTCCAGTCCACAGCGGCTCTCCCTCTCTCGAACAGTGACAGGTATGCAAGTTAGCGTCTGGTGAGGCGTGCACTAAGAAGCGCTTCCTTCTACATTTCTCTACAGATATATATATATATATATATATAGTAGCGTCTTGACCCGGCACTGTGTAAATAAATCTGCTGCGTCCGGTGCCCCCACATCCAATACAGGAAAAATATAGCAGGCTTCAGCGTGGCACTCCAGACGGACACAAACTGTAGTCAACGTTTCATTTCTTTTATCAGAAATTTCATCAGGATACAATAACAGTGAATAACATACCTTATATACCCCACACAATCAATGCCAAACAGGTCCCACGCCACCAGGGTCCACGCCGCGCCGCGCTGCCGGTATCCATGACGTCATCAGTCCTGCGTCAACACGTGCGGCCAGGCAGAGACGCGTCACCATGGCAACACACGTCCATACAACAACGTGGTACCATGGAAACCTGACTCCGACGGGCCCGCAAACGTGGACACTGAACACAATGCGTCCAATAGCAACACCGTGGTTGCGTCGGCATGGTAACCCTGGAAACATTGACCTTACCAGCTATTATACAAATAAACCCACCACATAACCCCAGCAATATAAAAACATTAAAAACACCAAATTCAAATATATGTGGTACAGTGGATAGCTGCACTTGGAAAAGAGTTTCTGAAAAAACACAGCAAAGTATATAAAGAAGCATTCATTAATATATCAACGTTACAGTAATCTTTCAGTTCATTCCGGGCGTGGACCCTGGTGGCGTGGGACCTGTTTGGCATTGATTGTGTGGGGTATATAAGGTATGTTATTCACTGTTATTGTATCCTGATGAAATTTCTGATAAAAGAAATGAAAAGTTGACTACAGTTTGTGTCCGTCTGAAAATTCTTTACTACTGTCTGGAGTGCCACGCTGAAGCCTGCTATATATATATATATATATATATATAGTGGGGGGTTCACAAAACGGCACTCTGTAGCAAATAGTAACGTTCCTGGTGCAGGGTCCAATTTAGTAGATAAAGATAGCACTTACCCAACCTTGCAGCAGGAGAAGAGACAGACCAGCACTCAGTAAAATAGGTGAAAAAAACGTGTATTAAAGTTGTTTTTACAGCATAGTAACAATAGGTTAGTACAACATCACAGCTGACCCGACAGCTGTTTCAAACTGGATCACAAGTCCAGTTCTCATCAGGGGTGCTGACAGTTACAGAGGCAGCTATATTTATAATGCAGATAAAGGCGCCAAGTACGCCCATAGAACTCGTGCTGGTGCTGTCACTCAGCACCACGGGGCTTGCTGTAGCGTCCCGTTGCTAAGAGACCAGGGGGGGGGCGTCATGCTGCTCAGCGCGTCACTGGGGAATCACTGAGGAATCCCAGTCACGGCTGTGTCTATCTGTCAGTGCGGCTAGATGTATATAACATCGGCAGATGGTAGCGCTAGCGCTATTGCCGTATAACTAAGGATGGTGAGTGAGGGTGAAGTGACCATGTTGTTGAAGGGATGGGGGTGGGAACATAACCACGATTATGCCTGAAACGGAGCTAAGTCAATGAAACAAGATGATAAAGCCGTCACTATACACCTGCGCATTGCGGTGTCAAATGCTGAAGAAGGCTAGGTCATATGCATACTATACACAAGACCTAGCCTTCTTCAGCATTTGACAACATCCTTACCACACAGTGCCAGCACTTGAACACATACTGACACCGCAATGCGCAGGTGTATAGTGACGGCTTTATCATCTTGTTTCATTGACTTAGCTCCGTTTCAGGCATAATCGTGGTTATGTTCCCACCCCCATCCCTTCAACAACATGGTCACTTCACCCTCACTCACCATCCTTAGTTATACGGCAATAGCGCTAGCGCTACCATCTGCCGATGTTATATACATCTAGCCGCACTGACAGATAGACACAGCCGTGACTGGGATTCCTCAGTGATTCCCCAGTGACGCGCTGAGCAGCATGACGCCCCCCCCCCTGGTCTCTTAGCAACGGGACGCTACAGCAAGCCCCGTGGTGCTGAGTGACAGCACCAGCACGAGTTCTATGGGCGTACTTGGCGCCTTTATCTGCATTATAAATATAGCTGCCTCTGTAACTGTCAGCACCCCTGATGAGAACTGGACTTGTGATCCAGTTTGAAACAGCTGTCGGGTCAGCTGTGATGTTGTACTAACCTATTGTTACTATGCTGTAAAAACAACTTTAATACACGTTTTTTTCACCTATTTTACTGAGTGCTGGTCTGTCTCTTCTCCTGCTGCAAGGTTGGGTAAGTGCTATCTTTATATATATATATATATATATATATATATATATATATATAATCCTTCCAATAGAAAAGGCACTCCAGTCGTTTTTTTGTCAAAGACAAACGATTTTATCAAAAGTGATATCCACTTTGAAAAAAATGACTGGAGTGCCTTTTCTATTGGAAGGATTGTATGGACTATCTAATGGGCCCCATACATCAGCAATCACAATTTATGGATTTCCAGATCCAGGGATTTTTTGGCCAGATAAATGGATTTTACAATCTATCTGACTTTGCCCACACATTACAGATTTATTTCAGTGATCTGCAGATTTTTCCATCTAAAGATTGCATCTTCATATCTGGAAAATGCCCAATCGATTGCTGTTCATAATGTAAATAGATGAAGAAGACGAATTGGGAATGCCCACACATATAAAAAAAGATCTGCAGATAATACCAGATTATTAAACATGTTTAAAAACCTGATTAAGCAATCGATTGGCGATTTTGATTGGGATTGCCAAAAGGGGGAGCTCACACATCTAAAATTAATTGTGGCAATCATCTCCATATCTGAAAATTGTCACAATTAATTGCTGATGTATGGGGCCCTTAAAGTGCACCCAGCCTAGCTGAGACTGTGACCACTGAGTGCCAGCAAACAGTGAGTTCTCTCTCTCTCTCTCTCTCTCTCTCTCTCTATATATATATATATATATATATATATATATATATATATATATAGATAGATAGATAGATAGATAGATAGATATACACTGCTCAAAAAAATAAAGGGGGGAACACTAAAACAACACAATGGAACTCCAAGTCAATCACACTTCTGTGAAATCAAACTGTCCACTTAGGAAGCAACACTGATTGACAATCAATTTTGCATGCTGTTGTGCAAATGGAATAGACAACAGGTGGAAATTATAGGCAATTAGCAAGACACCCCCAATTAAGGAGTTGTTCTGCAGGTGGTGACCACTTCTGCTTTCTGGCTGATGTTTTGGTCACTTTTGAAAGCCGACAGTGCTTTCACTCTAGTGGTAGCATGAGACGAAGTCTACAACCCACACAAGTGGCTCAGGTAGTGCAGCTCATCCAGGATGGCACATCAATGCGAGCTGTGACAAGAAGGTTTGCTGTGTCTGTCAGCGTAGTGTCCAGAGCATGGAGGCGCTACCAGGAGACAGGCCAGTACATCAGTACACGTGGAGGAGGCCGTAGGAGGTCAACAACCCAGTAGCAGCAACGCTATCTCCGCCTTTGTGCAAGGAGGAACAGGAAGAGCACTGCCACAAATGTGCATGTGTCTACTCAAACAGTCAGAAACAGACTCCATGAGGGTGGTATGAGGGCCTGACGTCCACAGGTGGGAGTTGTGCTTAGAGCCCAACACCGTGCAGGACATCTGGCATTTGCCAGAGAACAACAAGATTGGAAAATTTGCCACTGGCACCCTGTGCTCTTCACAGATGAAAGCAGGTTCACACTGAGAACGTGACAGACGTGACAGAGTCTGGAGATGCCAAGGAGAAAGATCTGCTGCCTGCAACATCCTCCAGCATGACCGGTTTGGCAGTGGGTCAATAATGGTGTGGGCTGGCATTTCTTTGGGGGGCTGCACAGCTCGCCAGAGGTAGCCTTACTGCCATAAGGTACCGAGATGAGATCCTCAGACCCCTTGTGAGACCATATGCTGGTGTGGTTGGCCCTAGGTTCCTCCTAATGCAAGACAATGCTAGACCTCATGTTGCTCAGGTCATAGCATTGACTCTTTACAAATCTCCCTTTAATAAGGAGACTCCATTGGTCTGGTAAATATATTTCTACAGGTGGTTTTGGACATAATACAAACTCTCTCCAATATTTTCCAATACATAGCTGGAACCCATTGATATCCATTCATTTTTAATGATTTTATATATATGTTTTTCATTTGGGAATTCCTTGTTTATGAATTTGTAATCATATGTTATATTTTTTATTCATAAAAATTATTTTAGATAGGAAATAAATTATTTTCAGTAAAAATCCAAGCGCTTTATCTTATATTTTTTCTCCATGGGTTAATAAATTTGATTTCCATTGATAATTTTTGTATGATTTTGTTGTCTGCACATTCAACTATATAAAGAACAAAGTATTTAAAACGAATATTTAATTCATTCAGATCTATGATGTTATGTTAGTGTTCCCTTTATTTTTTTGAGCAGTATATATATATATATATATATATATATGTATATATATATATATATATATATATATATATATATATATATATATTTACCCATATATACTTTTATACCTGCACAGCTGTGGGCACTACTCCACACTATTACATAATAATCGTTATTAGGTCAGAAATAATTATTATGCAATTTAATGTTTGTCCATAATTAATACAGGCGTTTGTTGTATTGCAGTCCACAATAACACATGCTGCTGTAACCAGTTTGGATGACTTTAGCGCACTTCCACTCCCATACCTCCCAACTTCTGTCCGTATGAAATAGGCGCCCGAAAAGGGGGTGGGGCGTATGCAAATGAGGGTGCGGCTTATGCTAATTAGCCGCGACCTCATTTTCATACGAGAATAGACGCTGTGCGCATGCGCACAGCGTCTATTCTACTAGATTGGGGGTCTCCCAACTGTCACCCCCCGCAGCGGGACAATGCCTGCCGCGGGTGGGACAGCGGGACAGGACCCGAAAATCGGGACTGTCCCTCTAAAATCGTAACAGTTGGGAGGTATGCACTCCTCTCACTCACATACTGTAGGGGCAGATTTATTACTGCTTCTTAAGAACCGCACACACGGGTACCCCATGCTAAGCAATGTGCTTAAGCTCAGATTACTCAGCACACATCAATGGCACACATGCGGTGCACCAGTGACGTGTGCTGAGCAATCTGTGTGGATAGTTGTTCTGACAAGATTTTAACTGCATGCAGTGAGCAGGGAATGCACATCACCATCATGGGGGGGGGGGGAGGGGGGGATTTACACACTGGGCGATTTAAGGAGGACAGGTGAGTCAGATTAAAGCTTTTATTTTTAATATGTACTAAATTGGTCGCTGCAGCACCTCCTAATCATTTCAATAATGATATCCTCTAGATACAGAATCTATTGTGTAATAAATCAATCATCCATTTCATCGCTGCAGCTAATTATTATTATTTTTTTGCAGGGGGGGGGGGCGGAGCACTGCGCAGAGTCCCCCACCCACAAGCATAACCAGCCCTGGTCTTATTCAGCTGATCCTGGTTCCCCAAATATGGGGAACAAAAACACTGGGAGTCCCCTTTATTTTGTAAACAGCAACAGGCTCCAACAGCAAGCGGTGTCACGCCACAGTCGGCGGCATTAATGGGCCTGCTTAGCCTTGTAGCTCTACTGTGAAAATAATGTAAAAAAAAGAGAAACAGACACATAAAAGTATAATAATAATAATAATACACACACTAACATACATACACACATACACGCCCTACAGTATCTATTTTTCTCCGATGGAACGGTTCCTCTCCCGTACAGGTGTCCATCACTGGGATTCCCACTGACCTGTGCAGTATGGATGAACAGTCCTGATTAACTCTTTGAAGGCCAACATCTGTGTGAGAGATGTGCAAAAATATCCTCTAAAAATGCCAGCATTATTCACACTTGTTATATAAATTAAAATAAAGAATGTGTAAAAAAAGATTATGGGCCAAATGCAGTAAATGCAGAAATGCAGCAAAATGCAGTAAAATAATGTGTGATTTTTACTCTAAAAGCAAGGAAAATCGCACGTTTTACGAAAATCGTACATGTAGTAACGGTCAAATTGCGGTTTTGACCTGTTGAAAAAGATCGCACATTCAAAATCACATCCAGATGTTTTCTCATAGAAAGAGATTCCCACTGACCTCAATCACAGGGACTCTGCTCAGCCCTAATTGGATTTAAGCGTTTCCGTGGAGATACCTACAGCCAATAAGGTCTCAGCTCAGCCCCCCCCCCCACCCCAGTATGCACCACTACCTACTATAATCCTCAGAGTTCACCTATATTATTACACTTGTGGTATAGTTTACTTTTACAATTTTTGGCTATGGCCTGTGTTGACATGCCGTGTATTGTTTGTGCATTTGTAACTTTGCTTTTCAATTTATATATTTCTAATGTTTCTTTTCTTAATAATAATCTATAATGGCTGAACGTGTCTTTGATTACAATAGACTTAATGCTGAGGTGAAAACATATTGGTTGCAATTCCCCTAAAAAAAAGATGTAAAGATAGTGTTCTTACACACACACACACACACACACACACATATCCCGAGGAGTAAAAATCACAGTAAGTGTGAAGGATTGAACAAGTAGCATATGCTCCACACTATGAAAGAGAGAGGGTCATTAATGCCAGCAGCAGAATCCATTTACCCCCAGCAATTGCAGCGTCGGGTAAGTCTAGTAAGTCTTTGTTTGTCTTTTTTTGAGCTCCCCTTCCTGCTGGAATACAGGCGGCCGGGATTATGATGTCAGACTACCGACTATCAGGATCGCAACCGTCAGTCCACACTCTAAGTTTCCATAAATTAATTAAAAATAAGGAATCACATTTTTTAAATCCAATCCTAACTTTATTGTCATCAATTCACATACATAAAAAATACAAATGCCCACTGGTGGATCTATAATGGGTACAAGGTGTGTGAGGCACAAGGGCCCTATGGTCCAAGGTGGCCCATTCATTGCACACCCTGCACCCAATTAATGATACTAACCTCATGTCAGTCCAGTGCCCTCTGTGCAGTGCAAAAATCACTGGGAAAATGTGAGAAGGTGTCCATGAGGACGCGGCATGGACGCCATGTTCCCAGAGACCATTGAATGCGCAGTAGACTCTGGCACAATGTCAGAATCTCTGAACTGCCAGAGAGGAGGTGGCCCAATCAGAACCTGAACAAGGGCCCTCTTATCCCTTAAACCGCCTCTGCATGTACATAAAAGAAATAAAAAAGCGTACAAATAAATATATTATATTCTTGCACTACTGTAGTCCATTGCGGTCCTTAGTTAAAACATCAATTTTTGCTAAAGTCTATCTTGCAGTCTAAACTCTCCCTCTGGAATGAACTTCTATGAACCAAAATGAAATAAAATAAAAGTAAGTAAAAATAAATAGATTTTCCTATTGAACGTTATTACTTCAGAATGAAGGAGATGGATATTGATTTGTACCATCTTTTACCATTACAGTCAGGTCCACAAAGAGAGCTCGGGCACATTTCTAGGAAGACAGCTGCTTTGCTTTAGTTTTATTTGAGAATGAAAACATATATATATATATATTTTTTAATTGTAATCAGTTTGACTTACAATGATTAGGATTACTGTATGTAGTATTGTAGTATGACTGACACTTGATTGATCAAAACTTGGAGAGAGATAAAATGGGGAGAAATAAAGCACCAATCAGCTCCTATCATTATCAAACAGCCTGTTACATGACAGTTAGCAGCTAGTTGGTCCTGCTTCACTCTTCACTTTATCTCTCTCCAAGCTTTAATAAATGTCCCCCTATGTTTTCCCACATTACTGTACTTGTTTATCAAACAATCACAGAACTATTTCTGAAATAGACCATATGGCTGTGTAGGGTCCGGTGGTCTAAGAGGTATCTGGATGATAGATCTATAGTATGTAGGTACACATTGGGCAGTATTCAATGTGAATACTGGCGACGTGCAGCGAATCCTGTTTAGGATTCGCTGCACATTCGCCACTGCTCGCTGCGTTCCGGAGCCTCGCCGGCTCCGGTATTCAACGAGTCAGGGGCTCGCTGCCCCTGACCGGCGAATTTGAGCTCCTGCGGCGGACGCCGCATGGAGCCTGAGGACAGTGGCAGGCAGGGAGATGGAAGTCTCCCTGCCTGCCCCAGAACGTTTGTGGGGGGGGGAGGTGGGCTCCCCGGGTGCCAGGCAGCACAGGCTGCCCCCCGGGGGTGCCAGCAGAGGACCGGGTATATCCACTACACCCGATCATGCATATGTAATGATCGGGTGAAGTGAATATATGAATATCTAATGAGCGGCTCGGCTCCGGCCCCCTGCTGGCTGGTCTGTGTAAAAAATATATATATATTTATATATATATATTTTTTTAATTAAATATATATTAATGTGCTTACAGCACATGGATAAAAATAGCATGCCCCTCCTCAGAATAAAATTCCAGATTTTTTGACACCAATTGTAAAAAACAAAACACTTTATTTTAAAAGTTCACCTTCCACTTCACCATAAAAAGATAGCGATTGCTACTCGGTGAATCATGGTGAAAAAACCTTGAAATGTATTCGCCATATGGTCATTGAATAGGGTGATTCACCGTTTTAGTCAGAAATTCGCCTTACAGCACAAAATCGCCATAAAAACCTGGCGAATCAGCCTAATTGAATACCGCCCATTGAGTGACCCACCTTGCCTGAAGCATGGTGCATGAAATAAATAAGCCAGGTTATATGTTTCTACTGATGGTGGCAACATACAGTATTACTGACCCAAAGGAAACCTTTCCCTAACCATTGTCATGTCAACCTTTTGACCCTGTTGAACTTTTTTACCTGTCAACCTTAACCTATGTTGAACTTTTATCTGTGGACCTTTTGTAACTGTTCACCTTTTGTGCCTAAACAACTATGCCCTGCTGAATCTCCATACCCCAGGTACAAGTGGTCAGTGGCATAAATTGGGTACTGCAGGGTGAATGGGGGTAGCCAGACCACTGCAGATACCATACGGTCTGACTCTTTGCTAATACTGCCCTTTTAAAAATGTCTGCCGCCTTGGAGGAGACAAATGCTGGAGGTCCTGATGGACCTCTAGAACCTGTCAGGACAGCCCAGTGTGTATGGAGTGCATACAGTACTATCCGGGAGCGATGGTACGCTGTGAGTATGGTACCCCCTTGTAACAAGCATTTAAACCTAAGACAACAAGCAAAAAAACCTGCTTACCCCTGGCAATGAGCATGTAATACCTGGCAATGAGCATGTAACCCCTGGTAATTAGCCCGAAACCCCTGGTAATGAGCATAATACCCCTGGCAATGAGCATGTACTGTATGTAAAAAAAATATTTATTGGGGGGGGGGGGGGCTGAGCACCAGGGGAGTGCAAGATTTCTAGTTACGTTACTGCAAGTGAATGTGATGTAAATAGAGCAAATGGGTTCTCATTTACAAGCCTTTACTAGGTATTGTAACTTATGTAAAAGTGTGATTTTTAGACCACTGAGTGTACAATAAAGTACGTTGGAAACAAAATCTGAAATTACAACTGAACACTGAATAAAAATGGTGATATGATGTGAACAACAGTATAGTAAAGGGTTCTTAAGACCAATTTTCTACATGGTGAGTTTGGTGTCATTTAAAAATCGAAGTGCTTTACCAGAGGTGTCACTAGCTTCAGTGACAGACAGTGCAGGGAATTATACAGTATGCAGCAAAGCCTCATGTGGAAAAAAATGTCACATGGCCAAATGGACATTGGTCATGGTCTAGCGGGTAGCAGGCGTGGCTTAGACGGACAAACCCATGCTGTCACTCCCGGAGATGCATGCAGTCCCCAGAGATCAGCATGAATTCTGGCTCCTCCATGGTGACAGGAGCTGGGTGCTGCACACAGTGTTACAGTGCAGCATACAGCTCCTGTCACTGAGGAGGAATTGGGACTTTGGTGTCACCCATCAGTGGGTGACACCCGGGTATGGCCCCTGCACTTCCCTTGTGTAGTGTTTGCAAACCATCAGTTTTGACTGTGGCAGCCACTGAAAATGTACAGAAAATCTGCAATGTATTGCCATGACTACACAGATGTAAAAGATGAAGATTGCATCTTGTGAGTGATGACAGAGCTGTGGGCTGTGCAAAGTTAGTGACAAGTGTAAACACCCCTGATGAATATATGCAATTATTTCTGCGTTTATTTATGAATAGTTATTTATTTTGTATAGTGCACATATATTCATGCAGCGCTTTACAGAGAATATTAGTCATTCACATCAGTCCTTGCCCCAGTAAATCTTACAATCAATATTTCCTATCACATGCTGTCATACATATATGCCATGGCATTGACCTCATGCTTCATCCATGCTTCCCAACTCATCTTCAGTCCCACTATCTATCTTCAAAAATGTATTTTTCCAATCAGAGGTATATTAAGAGAGGAGGAGGCCGTGTGCAGTCTCTACCATCTGTGCCCCTTCCTCTCTGCCGGCAGCTCTGTAGAGTCTGAGCACTAGAGGGTTGAGAATATAATGCGCATGCGCAGATCCACAGAAAAATGTCGCAGCTGCCATTTTCCTGTTGATTTTTCCTCAGCACTCCTGCCATTATCGCAGGACCCTAGAAAGGTAAGTATTAAAAAATAAGTGCAGTATGTGCGGCGCACAAAGGTCCTTAAGACCAGGGAGGCCAGAGTCGGAACTCGTGGATTGTGGTCCCAAGCGCGAAAATATATTTAGGGCCCCTCCTCCTCCCCAACCCAAGTTCACAATAAGCAACACGGCAGTGGGTGACAGGGAAAGAAAGAGCGTGGTAGGGAGAATCAAACGGGAGGCAGAGTGACATGGGAAAACAGTGGTTGACAGAAAGAGGGTGACAGGGTCAGCAATGGGTCCTTTAGTCCACAGGGACCCCGATGCACTGCACCTGCTGCACCAATGCTAGTTCTGCCTCTGAGGGAGGCCAACACACACCCATTTTTAATAGTTACTTCTCTGGATTCCTGTGACAACAGCAGCAGTGCAGTACCTTTTTAATATGTCACTAAAATAAGCATCTGTAGAGAACATCTAACTATTTTCATAGGACAAAAGCATTGATCAATTTTAAATGCTATACTGTTTTATGTAACTTTTAGAACCATTACTATATTGTATCTGTGTTTTGAATTACAGGCATTTTTCATGTAAAAATCTATTATTTTGTGCTTTATGATCTTGACAGTTCATTCAATATAAAGCATTGTAGCTTTATGTTGTAAAGGATAAAAACATGATACAAACAGCTAAGGATTAAGTGATCATCTGAGCAATTAGATTCCTCCCAATAAAACTAAGCACAGATATTCTTATAATGATATCCAATATTCTACGTTACTTATTCTGCATTCAGTGCATTTTTCTTAGAGTAACAAGATAAGGAAGAGTATTTGTTCCTTTATGTGAATATTACTGTATAATTACCAAGATTAAGGGGATCATTTTACGGAGCTCTATAATTTTGCTCCAAAATCACTTAAATAATTACCTTTTCTGACCAGTTTTATTGACTATGTAGTAGGATAAAATATAATCTTTTGTATTTTGAATGGCATAAAGCAGCCCCAAACACCGCTAACAGAGTGTTACATTTCCTATTTCGCGAAGATTGTGGAAGCTTAAAGGAATAGATCAAATAAATGTATGAATTCATAAACACTGTGTAGAAATATTCCAAATCATTGTCAGTTGACTCTTACTTCCCCCAGCCAAAATATGTGGAAGCATGCATGGATTGTGCTAGATTAGTGAAAGGGGTTCGCTCCTGCAACATCAGTCAGGTATCCTAGCAACAGGATCATGCCAGATTTTCCCAGGTTTCTATGGTGCTGTATGTAATATCTTGGACATAATCTGTCTTTTAATTTTCTTTGGATTGTAGTAATATTACAGATACATGTGTTCAGTTACAGATCTTTATTTAATAAGAAGAATGCCTTAGCAGGAGATTTGTACTATGTCAGAAGTGGGAAGATAGCAATAAAGTTCTTCCAGGTTTAGCCCAGAAACATCCTTGTATCAATTTTCAGATTGACAGGGAAACTTAGAGCCTTCATTAAGAATTATTTGGTAGTTCATGTCTTGATGCTGTTAAAATGAAAATGCTGCCATAATTCATAACAACGGGAACGTTATTTAATGTCAGATAGGATGCAAATTGCTAGTACAATTGAAATGTCATCTAAAACATGCCATCATATGCAAAACCACTTTATTAAAGTCACCTGAGCAACATCTTACATTTTGGATTGCTTTAATCCCTCATCTGCTTTTTCTTTACCTTTTGATCTTTCATAGAGATGTTGAATTTACTTTCAGCTTGAATTTGAATGTTATGACTGCCGAATGTCTGATACAATGTGGAATAATAAAAAGCAGCTTCCTTTGTCTAGTCAATTCCCTACCCATGTTATTAATAGCTCTTACAAAGATATATCTGCTTCCTAGTGTGAAAACACATTTATTTGCATAGGTTTTGTAAATCAGTCTTTAGCATACTGTATGAAGTTTATTGACGTTTGAAAACAAAAATTAATAAATAAAGTGTAAGGCATTATATACACCCCCCAAAAAATAATGCCAATCCCGAAATTTCCCACAGTGCCCACAATTTGTTTTATAACCACCCTAATATCATGATTACACAACAGGCTGAGTAGGCTGCAGATTGTGGGACTGGGTCCTGGGGGGAGCGTAGCCCTACAAAATAGCTTGCACTGGAATAAGAGCACTTCCTGTTACCACTGGAGTTGAGGGTTGAGCAAGATCTCATGAGCTCTCCCCCAGGGACTGTGGGAGCAGCGGTGCCTGCTGGGATTGCTGGCGTCACTGAGGCAGGGACCCTGTAAGAGGAGATCCTGGGGGAGTCATGGATGGCTCCGCCTCCGAGGCCGTGATTGATGCCACTGCCACACTTGCCAGCACTGCTAGGGCAGTAAGTGGCAATATGAATGGAACCAAGCATGAATGTGAGCAAAACAAATCAGTGGTGGCAAAAAGGAAGGGGGCACTTCTGTATTAGCCTATGGGCGACACCTTCTTGCGGGGGTCCGTAAAATGCGGGAGGAGGGTCCGAGAATCACGGGAGGGTGGTTGCGGGGGTCCTCGAATTGCTGGAGGGGGTTGCAGGGGTCCGCAAAATGCAGAGGGGGCCGCGAATCATGAGGGGGGGTCACGGGGTCCGTGAAATGTGTGTGTGTGTGTGGGGGGTCACGGGGGGGGTGTCCGCAAATGATGCGGGGAGGGAGGGCAAACAATGTTGTGCCTATGGGTGGCCTGTTACTTAAATCTGGCCCTGCCTAGGGTGGCTGGAACCCTTAATAAGGTCCTAAATAAAATCATAAGCTCCTACTTTTGCAGGTTTGCTGGTTGAGCCTACTATTGATTTAGGGTTAGCGTTAAACTTTTTTCCTAAAATTCGGTCTAGTTATGCCTCATTTTTTTTTTTATTACATTTTTATTTGACTTATATTTATTATTTGTCATTGGTTATTATACAATATGACACCAGAAAATATTGTAATATTTTAGCTTCACTCAAATACACATTTTGTATATTTGGACTCAGGGGGTTATTCAGACCTGATCACTGGGCTGCTACTGCAATCAGGTAATCGCTGCCCAGCCAGAGTGAAATCCCGCCATATGCAAACCCACAAAATGATGTGCACGGCTTGGGAAAAGCTTGCAAAAATATTGCAGCCCTGCAATTTGCAGCAAATTTATACACAAGCCATTCACCATCTAATGATTTCTCCATGGTGTGCAGTCTGTGCGTAGCCCAGGACTTACTTGGCTGCTGTGGTAGAAACAGGATGTTCGGGACCGGAGCTGACGTCCCACGACTTCCGATCAAATGCCTCATCATGTCTGCATTTTCCCTGACACTCCCAGAAAACGTCCAGTTACCACCCCAAACTCTGGCTTTCTGTCAATCAACTTCCGTAGGACCAACAATAAAAAAATAGCAGGATTTTATCACAGTACAGATGTAGCGGGATTCATCTTTGCAGGGGATGGCGATGGCGACGCCAGCCGCCATCCCCTGCCCCGCGCCATCTGTATGCCGGAAGGGGACTCGCGCACACGAGGTGCGCGCGCGTCCCCTTCCGACGGTGCTGCCCTCGGTCGCCCGGTGCCCACACCGGGCGACCGCACCCCCCCGCAGTGTCCTCGAGTCCCCCCAGCCCCCTGGAGCGGGAGGCGGACAGTATTGCGTCCGCCTCGCCGCCCGGATACTGAGACGCGCGTGCGTGGGGGACGCACGCTCGTCTCAGTCAGATGGAGCGCCGTGTTGCTGGCGGATCGCCAGCAACAATAAGTCCGGCTCCATCTGTATGTCCTCGTGTATGCATACTATGAGCCATACACATGCCCAATCGTTCGCAGGTCTGCCTAATCCCCTCATTCATGCAAAATTTTATTTATTCTTTTTATTCAGTTTTGCTTTTTAAAAAATCCATGTCATCAGCAGCTTTGACCACTGGATTTTAACAGCCTTAATAATAACCCTTTGACGCACTGGCATATCTATAGTGGATGAAAGGTATGTGGTGCTCACAGACCCCAGGATGAACCGGGCCCACAAACCCTGCACCAATGTAATTATACCTACCACTACATCGGCCTGGCACTAGCTGCAGAGCTGCAAATAACATAATAATAAATAACTTAGAAAATGGCCACCATGGCCATTTTACAATGATTTTAGCATGCACATGGGTTATCCCAGATAATGTCCCTGGAAATATTGCTTGGGTATCATGTAACCCACACAGATGCAAAAACAGGAGAGGGTACATTCAGGTGTTCTTTCACTTTCTGGATGTGACTTGTGTAAACGCATGGCTGGCGTATCAAAAATCTGGATTCAATTACGAGAATCAATTAGAGCATCCATTGTTCGAATATTAATCAACAGTGACTATATAGAGCAACCAGGGGCAGAACTCTGGGAGGCAATGGAGTCATCTGCCGCCGGGCTCCTGCTCCCAAGGGGGCACCTCTCCTCCCCTGCTAGTTTCAAAAACTAATAAATCAGTTAATTGAAAGCCATTGATATCCCTTCTGTAACTGATTTCTGAAATATATATGTGTTCTCTCTCTCTCTCAATATATATGTGTGTGTGTGTATGTATAAAACACATATATTTCAGAACAGACACATACACTATTATATTATATAAGGTTGGGGGAGGGGGGACACCAATATATATCTTGCCTCTGGGCAACTGTGACAAACTTATGCCACTGAGAGCAACCTTTAAGAGAAGGACCAAGTGAAATACTTTAGCATCTCTTTTGAAGCACAGGGCCTTTCTCCCCCTGAAAGCTTACAGATGCAAACATGGAAACAGGTGCCACAATGCAGCTTGTACATGTATAATGAAGTACATCTGAATGCAGACTCTTGAGCCTTTGGGGGAAATTTACTAAAGGACATTTGTAAAAAACATATGTGTATTTGTATCCAGAAATACACTTATTTTTGACATTTACTATCCCGAAAATACGGCAATTCGTAGTTGTATTGATGTGCTATCAATACGAATACGAATTGCTGTATTTTCGGGATAGTAAATGTAAAAAATAAGTGTATTTCTGGATACAAATACACCTATTTTTTACAAATTTCCTTTAGTAAATTTCCCCCTTTGTGTCCAGGGTGCTTTGCATTACAATCAATCAAATTTAGTTGATGAAAAATCTAACTTTCTAGGTAAGAATCAAACTCAGAAGTAAATTACAATATGTGTGTTATAAACACACATTTTTGTTTCTGTATACATATATCCATAAACAAGAAAAAAAAAATTTCAACTTAAAGTATTTTAGTTTTTAGAGAAAATAATAAGAACAAACTGGCACCATACCAGACATTTATTTAGTTTTTTGCACGAATAACCCAAAAACCTTTTGCATTTAAAATACAGTTCCATTATAATAGGGCAATGTTTTCTCTGCATGTTGTCCACCCAAGTAGTTTTTATAAACCCCGAAGACTTATAAAAACATTGTTAATAAATCTTGCATTACTGTACTCATATTTAATGCTCTAAACTTAAGGGTTAAATATTGCACATACTTGATTTTTTGGGGGGGGTTAAATATTATTGCCCCTTTAAATTCATTGGCTAATGTCGGCATTGTAAATGTACCCCTTGTTTATTTAAATAATTTAGAACGCATAGCTTTATATATAATGGTACTGTAAATTGAACATTTAGAGGTTTAGAGTTATCTCAGTCTTGGTCGAGCTGAAAACCTGCTTCATACAGCATCTGCCAAACATGCTCACACTCCATGATAGTACAAGGGTAGCATATATAAGGTGGAGACACAGCACAGACAGAGGGTGACATTCTATGCTATGCGCTAAATGCGCATGTTTAATTCGCACCCTGTATCGCCGCAAATCGCCTATTTAGAAATCGCATTTTTCAGCCTAAATGCACATATTTAATGTGATGCGCATTGTGCGAATAGGGGCGATTTGCGGCGATGTGGTGCGCTGGTTTTAGTCCTGAGAATGTGTGATTTTCATGTGTGAAAATCGCACATTTGCAGGACAGCGCAAGGTGTAAAAAAAAGAACCGAGCGCGGGGTCCCCCGCCCGAGTGTAACCAGCCCCGGGCTCACTGAGCCGGTGCTGGTAACATAAAATCAGGGTCCCCGACAAATAGGGGTCCCCTTGATTTTATGAAACCAGCACCAGACTCAAGGTCCGGCGCTGGTTCCCAAAATACGGGGGACAAAGTGACTAGGGGTCCCCCGTATTTTAAGAACCAGCACCGGACACAACCAGCCAGCAGGCTAATGCCACAGCCGGGGGGAGACTTTTTATACAAGTCCCCCCGGCCAAAGCATTAACCCCCTGGCTGGTCAGCATGGGCAGGGGTCCTGGGGAAGTGGGGACCCCCCCAATGAAGGGGTCCCCCCCTCCAGGACTTACCAGCCCATGCTGATAGTCCGGGGCTGTCCTCCATGCCCCTGGGCTGTGGACATGGAGCTGATGCTTTGTGTAAAAAAAAGAATGTCAACTATTGTTTTACACTGGCGAACTATCAGTCCCAGCAAGCCTACCCCGCATGCTGGGACTTGGGGAACCTGGTTCCGGGGCTGGTCCTGGGGTTCCGGGGCTCCTGGCGTGAAGAATCCGGGGTCCGGGATCCGTGGTAGTCCAGAGGGGTACCTAAGGAGGAAAATCCTACTCACCTGCTCCCCGGCGGCGACCTCCGGTGACAGCGCTGCTCCCGACTGGTACCCGGCTTCAAGGAGTTGGTCCGGCGCTGAGATGTTGCTCCCTCGACGTCTCTGAACAGAATGATTTCTCGGCCAATCAGGAGCCGAGAAAGTCGGCTCCTGATTGGCCAGAAATCATTCTGAATATAGACGCCGACGTGGGGGTCACATCTCTGCTCTGGATGCGCTGAGATGTTACTCCGTCGGCGTCTATATTCAGAATGATTTCTGGCCAATCAGGAGCCGACTTTCTCGGCTCCTGATTGGCCGAGAAATCATTCTGTTCAGAGACGTTGAGGGAGCAACATCTCAGCGCCGGACCAACTCCTTGAAGCCGGGTACCAGTCGGGAGCAGCGCTGTCACCGGAGGTCGCCGCCGGGGAGCAGGTGAGTAGGATTTTCCTCCTTAGGTACCCCTCTGGACTACCACGGATCCCGGACCCCGGATTCTTCACGCCAGGAGCCCCGGAACCCCAGGACCAGCCCCGGAACCAGGACAAAGGCCCCGGAACTGGACTCTTCTGCCCTGGAGCCCCGGGGACGAATCCAGGATCCAGGGACCGACCTACGGGCTCAAGGTAGGTAAGTATCAGTGTGTTTTGTGTGTATTAAAGTTTTATTTTTCAGGGTGTCAGTGTGATTTTGTGCACTATTTTTTACACTGCAGAACTACAAGTGCCAGCGGGCACTTTAATGCCCCGCATGCTGGGACTTGTGGTTCCCCAAGTCCCAGCATGCGGGGTAGGCTTGCTGGGACTGATAGTTCGCCAGTGTAAAACAATAGTTGACATTCTTTTTTTTACACAAAGCATCAGCTCCATGCCCACAGCCCAGGGGCATGGAGGACAGCCCCGGACTATCAGCATGGGCTGGTAAGTCCTGGAGGGGGGGGACCCCTTCATTGGGGGGGTCCCCACTTCCCCAGGACCCCTGCCCATGCTGACCAGCCAGGGGGTTAATGCTTTGGCCGGGGGGACTTGTATAAAAAGTCTCCCCCCGGCTGTGGCATTAGCCTGCTGGCTGGTTGTGTCCGGTGCTGGTTCTTAAAATACGGGGGACCTCTAGTCACTTTGTCCCCCATATTTTGGGAACCAGCGCCGGACCTTGAGTCTGGTGCTGGTTTCATAAAATCAAGGGGACCCCTATTTGTCGGGGACCCTGATTTTATGTCACCAGCACCGGCTCAGTGAGCCCGGGGCTGGTTAGACTAGGGCGGGGGACCCCGCGCTCGTTTTTTTTTTATTTAACCATTTATTTTATTTTTTACAGCAGAACCCTGCACGGAACATTGCGATATGTGCAGGGTTCTGCCTAATTCGCCTAACAGACCCAGGTCTGAAATAAGTGCGATAATTAGTCACTTAAATAATGCGATGTGCAAATGCGCATAGCATTAAATAAGCGACTTGTATACTTTTCTGTGCGCAAACATCTGGATGCGATAAAAATGCGAATTAATCTCGCATTTTTATTCACCAGACATTTACGCACAAAATATGCGATTTCAGCCCCTGTGCGCATCCCATTAAATCGGCGATTTAATGGGAAAATGCGATAGCGCCATTTTGTGGTCTAATTACCGCAAAATAGCGCTAATCGCATATCATAGAATGTCACCCAGAGTGTTTTGAAACTAATTACTAAATATTGCAATCTCATATAAAGGGGGATACTTAATCCCGGGTCACTACTGCATGTGTTATTGACTGAAAACTGGAAAAAAATTGGCCAAAAATTGCACTATTAGCCTGTTTTTGCAATCCAGTAAATTACTTCTGTCAATAGGATTTCATCCATTGGGCTGGTTGTATCCAATGAAAACTTAGCTAAAACCCCCGTTCTCAGGCATTTTTATATGTATCAACCCATGACTTCCGAGTTTTCAATGCAGAGGGTAACTCTAGATTTGAAAAGCCTGTGGGGTACTTAACGCATCCCATCGCATACTGCCGTCCCCCTACCATCCCACACGGCACGCACCGACTCCCCTCACCTGCATTCCTGCCAGTTTGCTGGTGTGCACCCCGGAAGCAGAGACCCCCTCCTCCCTAGCAACACTGACTTCACCTTCTTGGTGCATGGCGGAGGCTGGTAGTTACTGCAGACCATAGAAGGAGGCTCCCGGGCGTAGCAGGTGAGAGAGATCCACAGGCATGCTCTCACCTGGCGCCAAAAGCTTTGCTAAGGGTAGCACTTTTCGGAAAGCAATCATGAACCCCTTCACCCCTACATACACAAACACACCCTCACACACACACAGACCTTGATACTATTTTTGAAACTTAGAGTGACTTAGAAAAGTAGATTTAGGCAGGGTTATTCTTTCTCTTGATATGTCTGAAAATAAATCTTTGATCTTTTCAAAGCAAGAGAAAAACAACAGGAGTAAGAATTTCAGGACCGCGATGAATTGTGAATAAATCCTTTTTCTGTTTACAGTTATATTTTCAGCCTGCTTGTCATACATTTCTGAAACAGAAACATTAGATTTAATTGAATTGTGTCTGTTGTTGCCAAAAGAACATTTCAATTGCTTGAGATATTTATTTTTATACCATCACATTTGCATACCTCCCAACTGTCACGATTCCGTCGGGACAGTCCCGATTTTCGGGTCCTGTCCCGACGTCCCACCCGCGGCAGGCATTGTCCCGCTGCGGGGGGTGGCAGTTGGGAGACCCCCCAATGTAGTAGAATAGACGCTGTGCACATGCGCACAGCGTCTATTCTCGTATGAAAATGAGGTCGCGGCTAATTAGCATAAGCCGCGCCCTCATTTGCATACGCCACGCCCCCTTTTCGGGCGCTCGCGCGGCGAAGCCGCGCGAGTGTCCCTATTTCTTCCAATGAAAAGTTGGGAGGTATGCATTTGCAAACAGAGTATCTGGTAAACAACTTGGGGGAGGCTGGCAAGGATAGCAGAGAGTCAGTAACTAGCTGGGCCACTGTCTCTACCATGATATTAGGCCCATGCCTTCTTTTGAGCTGCCTTGGCTGCCTCTGAGCATTAAATGACACTGAGCAGCCATGGCTGCAATTTACATTTAGGGAAGTAAATTGCATCGGCCATCCTTAGCAGTAATTCAATTACAGCCATATATATTATTACTCCTGTAATCTAATACTCTATGAGTATAATGCCACTATATTGAAAGGAGCAATGGGTTAGGCTAATAGTTTTATTTATTATCTCAGTCATTTCCTGTTTGTGCCAACACAATAATTTGTATAATGATCTGCTTTGTTGGCCAATCGCAACATGGCATGGTATAATATCACAATATATACAGTTGTGACTTTGTTCTTGTCTATGTATATTTCCCTATATTTCCTAATGCTCATTAACCCTAGAACACATACAGATGAAGCGCCGCTCATTCCGCCAGTGGCTGGCAATGGAATAGCCTCCCATCGCCTCCCCGCTGGTCCCCGCCGTCTCCCCGCACCCCCTTAACCAGACCCGTCTCCCTGAAGCGCCGCCAAGTGACTGGGATGCATGTGCGTGTGAGATACTCGCGCGTTCCAGTCAGATGGAGCACCTCTTCACCAGCAGGGGCATTCTGGCGAGCCTTGGAGCTACATGAGAGACACTCCATCTGTACATCATTTTTGCAGACAGTAATTTTAAGTTTCTTTGGGGTATTTTATTACCTCTGTATGTTTTCTAGGGTTACTATGTCAATAATTGGCATTATATACACACACAGCTTTTTCAAAGCAAATTACTTATAGCAGTTTTAAATATATTTAAAATAAAATAACATTACAGGAACAGTAGATAGAGATAATAACATTACACCAGAACAATTAGACTGAAGTACTGTATATTGTAGATTATCACCCCGTAAAGCAAAAGCATTGTATAGGCCCATTAGAAACCTGAATCATAGGGCCTTGACAAACCATGCAAACAAATGGACCACCAATCACAGCCTATATACTGTAAGTAAAGACTAACATTCATCCTCACCATTATGGGTGGATTCAAGTGGTTTGAGTGCTAGCAGCCGCTAGATGGTGCCCCATGAAGTAGTTGAAGTCTTGATCCATTTGGCCGTGTATGGCTGCTGGTGCTGACATTACTGCTGTTCCGTCATTTTGAATGGCTGGTAACTAGTGATGGTAATAAAGACATATAGGAGAGATGTATCAAACCTTGGAATGAGAAATAGTAGAGAGAGATAAAGTACCAACCAATCAGCTCCTGTCAGTTTACAGGATGTGCTTGAAAAATTAAAGGAGATGAGTTTTTGGAAAAGGTTGAGTATCCGTTATCCGGATATGCGAAAACCGAAATATTTCAGGTTTTTTTTGTCCCCCCCCTGCACCATTTTTCATACTCATCTGGTCCCCCAGAATCCACGGCGGCTATCAGGTTGGTCTTCAGCGGCATCCTGGTCCCAAGGATGCATCGGGCAGGTGCAACGGAGATGTCATGACATCACCCACACAGCCGCGCACCTTCGTAGTGCATCCTTGGGACTGGAGTTGCCACTGAAGACAAACCTGATGGCCACCGTGGACATTAGGGGACTGCCAGGGGACCAGGTGAGCATGTAAAAAAATTATTCCAAAATCCAGAATAATCCCTTATCCAAAATGCTTGCGGTCCTGAGTATTTCATATAAGGGATAATCAACCTGTATTTGATCTCTCCAAACTCTAACTCTCTTCAAACTTTAATAAATAGTTCCCATAGAATGGAATATACCCTAATTGCTTAAATCTCTCTGCACATTAGAATTCCTGTGCCCTGCTGCTGCTGTATACGTTCCCTTCGTATCTCTGACAAACACTGACATTTGCCTCTTTCTGGCGAGTTCACCTTCCTACTGCTTGTGTCCAGTAATAATAGTCTAGTTCTAGTCTTATCAACTAGTTGTAGTCTTTACAACCCTCTGCATAACATTAGTTTCTGACCCTGAAGACCATGCATGGATCGCTAGGATCCATGCATGGTCTTCAGGGTCATAAACTAATGCTATGCTGATATAGCATTATTAGCAGAGTGTTGGTAAAATTAGAACTGACAACCACGCCTTGACTTTTGTCAACCAAATCATGTTAAAATGCAGATTAGCAATTCTATAGCAATTCCTGGTTCAGCAACCTTACCTCTTTTGTGTGCCTGTAACAGCTACAGTTGTCACTGCATCTTTTTTTGGCATTGCATCACACAAAATAACCAATTACAAGGTCGTTGAGAAAGCTGAAATTATACAAAATTAACAAAAAAGTACAGAGGGCCCATTGGATACTCACCAACTAATGGTTTTGCTAACCGCTCCAACTGAAATGCAAGAAGTCTCTGTGGTTGCTTTTTATGTAGATAAGGGGATAAAAACCTCAGAATTCCGGCAATACAGATTGTCTGGCCAGTTTCCAAAGAGGTTAGTAAATTGCAGTTGAGAAAGAGGGTGGCATTCTCATACTTTCACAGAATTTCATTAAGTAATGAATTATGCATGCGATGATGAAATGTTAACTATAGCAATGTGAAAAAGAGAAACATAGCAAACTAGTATAACACAGTAATCAGCAGTGATTTAAGTAGCTCAAAGTGATTGAGGTTCCCTTGTCTTCTATAATAAGATTCAGTAGATCATACCTCCCAATTGTCCCGCTTACCGCGGGAATGTCCGCTTACCGCGGGCATGATGAACTATGTGGCAACGCTGTATTATATGATTTGCAGTCGTAAAATGACCCATCTCATCCTCTGATCGTAAAAACCCCATACACACAAGAAGATAAAGTGAAAGATATCTTTCAGAAAGCCCGTTCTGAAAGATTTCTTTTACTTTATCTTCTATTGTGTACGCTTGATATCGTTAACGATGTGCAACCCGAATGTCGTTAATGGCCCCCTCCCTTGTGCAGCATGTCTGGACAAGGGAGGTCCTCGTTAATGACATTCATGCTGCAGTGGTAGCATGGCCGTCGCTCCCCCCTCTGCTCCCCTGTTTGGATGGCGAGGATGGCTTACTTTTGATGATCAAAAGCCATCCTCGCTGTCCAACCTCGCTCACCGTATTCAATGTTAAAGGAGAAATCCTTGCCGTCAGAGGACAGCAAGGATCCCCTTAAACGGTGAGGTTCGCAGAAAATGCAGTGAGCCCGCTGCATTATGTGGTGAGCCCCGCCATTTTGATGGCCACACTTGCCGTTTCCACCTCGCTGAAAGGAACCAGTGAGTGAAGGGGAGTGCATTGAATACTCTGATGGTGAGTTATCAGCACTGCTCGCCGTCAGCATCGAATATACCCCTAAATCTATCCGTGTGTAGGCACATTTAAACATTAGAATTAAATGCCTATTTCACATTATAATTTTACTTAATTTTACTTTATTTACAGCTGTCATTTCTTATAGAACAGAAAAAAACTTTTTTATTTTACAGTATTATATTTGTATCAAATATATTTCCTTGATAAACAGGCTACTTTTTACGAATTAGAACAGCAAATGATAAAGTGATGTCTCTCTGGTGCAATGTTTTTCATATACAGTAAGCAATGAAACCATATGTGGTTCCAACCTTCCCAATATCCACTGGGTATCATCTGTGTAAATATCAACACAGTGTTCCCATGTGTACTCTTGTGCAATCACACATACAGTACATTAGTATTCTGAGGATTTCTCTGCTGCTTTTTGAGAACTGTATATCAGCAAGTCATATATCTCAAAATATAAGCAAAATAAGTAAGAAAAAAACTAAAAATAAACATATTTTTGCATATAAGCTTACATTTATTAATCTTTCAACTTTTTTTTGTAATATACAGCTATCATTTCATCGTTATATATATATAATATATATAGACTGCGCATGCGTACAGCCCGTAGTATGCAAGGATGTCCTGTGCTCAAATCCTGCTACTTTTTCTAATCACTGGCCATTTGCAAGGTGATTGACATGAAGCCGGAATTTGGGGGTGGTATCTGCCTGTTTTCGGGGAGTGTCAGTGGAAAACATAGGCATGCCAGGTGTTTGGAGGGAAGGTGTGTGACATTAGCTACATCCACGATCAGCCTAATTCTATCACAGCCGCCGAGTAAGTCCAGGGCAACACACAGACTGCACACACCGGGAAAACCATTCAGTGGCGAGAGGCGAAATCCCCGATGCAGCTACTTTTTGCAAGCAGTGCTAAGCTAATCACAGGCTTGTAAAGGGTAGGACTTTACTCTGGTGGGGCCACATGTACCTAATCGCTGGTCTCAGAAAATTAGAAGCCCAGTGATCAAGTCTGAATCAGGCCCATTGTTACATGTTATAAAGTTATATTAATTGTCCTTTATTTATTTTTTTTGTGTATTTTCAGTGGAAGCTAAATCATATTATTATTATGATGTACAGTACTGTATAAACTAAGGTCCTGATTCAGAGATGGATGCATGGATGCAGTGGAGCAATGATTTGCCAACGCATCTAAGTCATGTGCATGTGCTGCAGTGGTGAGTATTATTTGCCAAGTAATTGACAATCAGAAAGCATTTGTTGGTGGTAACAAGGTAGTGGCAACACAAAGCAAACATTTTGGGGGCATGTATCAGAATACGACTGTGGTCCTGTTCTTCTTATGCAGGGGTAAAAAAGGAATGGTCCACTCATAGCACACCAACAGCAGAGTGCAGCAGATAAAGGTCACTATGTTTTGTGCAATGTGAATAAGGGTCACTGCTGTATGTGCGTTGTGTAACATGAATCGGATTCTACTCTGTGGCATAATTTGAACTAGGGGTACTATTGTGTGGCCACGCATTTTTTCTCATACCACACCCATTTTTGGGGGCATTATTCCTTTGTAACATTATGCCAGTAGAGCATACATATATAATTTTATAGGGGTCAGCAAAAACGCTAGCACTGGTCCTCCATGCCCACAGTATTGTGCTCTTTGCACAGAATAGTTTCCACAGCATTAAGCCCCTTATACATATTGCCCACGTATACACATCTTTCAGGTGAGGCCAGATCTCCCTCATCAGTCACTAGCTGATGGCCCCTTCCTAGCTGCTTTCCTGTACAGTCAGCTCTACATGAAGAACCTGCCAGGAAATGCACATTGTGCCTTGGCTGGTGTATGATGGTCCAGGGAGCAGGTGCCATGGTGGGCATATGAGGGGAGCATGTGCCACTTGCTGCTGTGTCTGGGCAACGTGGGCAGGTGGGTTAGGAACTGATAATGTCTGCCATTATAACTGATGGAATGCAGTTTCATTCATCCCATTCAGGCTCACTTTAACCCCTGCTGGAGACCCTTCCAAATTGAGAGGATAAGCAGGTTAAAAAATGTAATTGAAAAAATATATACAGGTTAAGTATCCTTTATCCGAATGTTCGGGACCACAAGCATTTTGGATAAGAGATTTTAGCGGATTTTGGAATATTTTCTTTTTCATACTTACCTTGTGCCCCGATGGTCCCCATGCGTACAAGGTGTGCCCTGGTTTCCATGGCGGTCCTCTTCTGCGGCATCTCCGGTCCCAGGGGTGCATTGTGCGAGTGCTGTGCACTGTGTTATACTGTATTTTGATGATGTAAATGGATACATTCAAAATTGCCTCCTTCTCACCTTTCATTGCTCCCAGCCATCTTCCTAGGATGTGCCTTCTCAGGCTCTGCCATTCCTGGGAATGTCACAAAGAGGTGTTTTTCTGGCTGTTGAGATTTGTAGTTTAGGATGGATACACGTATGATGCTATTTACAGAGCACTAGGCTACAACTCTCAGTATCTCTCATAGTACTAAGTGACGCACTCCCAAGCTGTAATAGCATCTGTGCTGTACTAGAAACCAAGGTGCTACATATAAAAATAAAGATAAAACATATCTGCTTTTATTTTTGGCGCTAAAATGCACAAGAGAGACCTATAATAATTGTATCCCTGAAATTACCTTAGTTTAATAACAAACACTTTAAGAAACAAATGTTGACACATTCTTATTAAAAAATTCCTAATCCAAGAGGAGCTTCAGGCCCCCTCTAGAATTGTTGGTACTAAAACTTTATTAGTTTCACAATCCTTTGTCTTTGCATGCACAGGACCAGTTCTGCACATGTGCAGAATGTGTCCTGCGTTGTTGCTGACAGTTCCCTCAAGCCAATATCACACAGCAAACCTACAGAACAAGCTGATGTGAAACTGACGATTCCTATGAATTATGCATTTGAATTAAATGACTCTATCCATTGACAAGGTCAAATGTCTTATACTGTCAAACGTTTTATAAACATCCATTCCTAGCATTCCAAGTGGGTAAACAGGATACCTCTTAAACTAAAGTGTTCCCAAATGTATTACTCTATCTCATCGTGTGCTTTGTGTGGTGACAACTGTAGTTAAATACCAATATCATTATCTAATTAGATATCACCTGGTTTGAATATGATTTGTAAAGTATTTACTCAGATACAGAATAATCCTTTGTGCATTGAAGTCACAAAATGATCTGTGGCTTGGGAAAAACACAAATGGAAGTTGGAACTTTCACATACTGTATATTAATAAACTAGCTGACCTGCCCGGCATTGCCCAGGAAAACCTTGGGTTTTTTTTTATTTCCAAAATTGCTAAAAAATGTCATCTTACAGTATGCTGTGCCAAAGACCTAAGATTGTAATTTGTTATAGATTCCACCATAATATTAGAATGTGTTTGCACTGATACTCAATGACGGCAATGAAATCAGGTGTGGTGTTGTTGTTTGAAACACACCGCTCCTGAGTTGATAACTTGTATGTGTTGATGAATTCCATATCCACTCCTGAGATTTAGCACCTATGACATACCCTCCAACATCTGAGGGTCAGAAATCAGTACAAAATCAGAAAGGGACGTGGCCACACCTCCATTTCTATACTTTAAAGGGTACAGTTTATAGGGTGTGTAATTACAGGCGCTGAGTGCGTGGAGACCGGGGTAGGCGTTACTTACCGCGCCATAATTAATTAAAAATTTACCGCTCCCTGGCACTGCCACTCCCCTCACTGATCCTGCCTGCAGCAGTCTCTGAGGTCTGGAGATCTGTAAAGCACATGCACCGGGCATCTCTACCAAACACCGGGGCAGCCCCTGAGTGTGGGAGCAGGACCGCGAGCCTGGCCACATGACTTCATGACGCAACGCAATCTACCCGCACCACTGCAATGCACCACTGGGATAGGGTGCAACGGGCCAAATTCTTCCCTACATCCGACAGGCCAATCCACCGATCCAGCCATCGCAATCATCAATGGGTGCATTGATAAGGTTTGGAGTGTAAGAAGTTGAAGAATAAGACTGAAATAAAGATTTGCCATGTTAAAGTGTACAATTTACTCAATAAATTGTGAAAAAAAAATATAAGTGTACATACAGTAGAAGTACAATCAAGAAATGAAAGTAGGATTAAAAAATAAGTTCTGATTCAAACTGATTCAAACTAATAATTGTTTGGATGAGGGTGGGTTGCGAAACAAATCTATAGGTGGAATGTATGGGTATTGTGGGCATAATTGGTGTTTGGTACACCCACAGGGGGTCCTCAATTGATGGGATTTTCACTACAGTGTCACGGTCACAGTTTCACCAGAGGGGGATTCCCAATTGGGGTCCAAGTGGTCTTTTAGGGATCCTTTACAATCCCGTAGGTCTCTTCTCCTTGAGCCTACGGTCTCCCTTAATGATAGTCAATCACTGAGGGAGACCGTAGGCTCCAGGAGAAGAGACCAACAGGATTGTAAAGGGGTCCCTAAAAGACCACCTGAACCCCAATTGGAAATCCCCCCCAAATATATAACAAAATTTTGGATGAGACTAGTGAGTGCCCTAGAAGCATAGGTGGTGAACTATATATTGTACAGTATAGAGAAGAAATATAAATGAATGTATGATATCCACATGCTAGTAATGAAAATGAAGCATTGAAACTGTATTGCCATTACTGGAAACTTAATAAAAAATTTTTTAAATCAGACATAAATGGTACTATACACCCCTTTTAGGGTGAAACGTCTCCTCTTCTCCGATTTCACGAGCGAAAATAGACCATGGCCGATATGTAATAGGGTGCGATTTTTGGACTAGTCCAAAAATCGCACCATATCGCACAAAATCGCACCTTTCCAAATCGCATTTTTTGCCGCAAATTCGCATATGTAATGAGATGCGAATTCACGGTAAAAAAGTGCGATGTGGTGCGATTTCGGGCGAGTTTTAGTAATGAAAATGTGCGCATTTTCAGTCATGAAAATGTGCGCATTTTCAAATGTGCGATTGAAAAAAAAAAAAAACGGCGTGGGGTCCCCCTCCCGATCATAACCAGCCCCGGGCTCAAAAAGCCGGTGCTGGTATCATAAAATCAGAGGGACAAACAAATAGGGGTCCCCTTGATTTAATGAAACCAGCACCAGGCTCAAGGTCCGGCGCTGGTTCCCAAAATACGGGGGACAAAATGACTAGGGGTCCCCCGTATTTAAAGAACCAGCACCGGACCCAAACAGCCAGCAGGGTAATGCCACAGCCGGGGGGAGACTTTTTATACAAGTCCCCCCGGCCAAAGCATTCAGCCCTGTGGCTGGTCAGCATGGGCAGGGGTCCTGGGGAAGTGGGGATCCCCCCAAAGAAGGGTTCCCCCCCCTCCAGAACTTACCTGCCCATGCTGAAGCCCGGGGCTGTCCTCCATGCCCCTGGGCTGTGGGCATGGAGCTGATTTTGTGTAAAATCAAGTTAAATCTATTGTTTTTAACAGTGGTACTACAAGTGCCAGCAAGCCTCCCCTGCAAGCTGGGACTTGGAGAACCACAAGTCCCAGCCTGCAGGGCATTAAAGGGCCCGCTGTAACTTGTAGTTCTACTGTTAAAAAAATAGTACACAAAACACACACTGACACACATTTTAAATAAAAGTTTAATACACACATCACACACACACTCATACTTACCTATCTTTATCCCGTCGGTAGGTCGCTGGCTCTGGTGTCGGCGGCTCCGCGTCGGCGGCTCCGGGCTCGGCGTCCTGTCCGACGATAATCCTCGTTGGACCTGTGGAAGTAAATCCTACTCACCAGATCCACCATGGATGGTCTTCTGTCTTCTCTTCTCTCTTCTCTCTTCTCTCTTCTTCTTTATCTTCAAGCTCTTGCGGCTCCGGCAGCTCCATTCGGCAATATGATTAAAGGCGCTGGAGATGTTTGATCTTCAGCGCCTAACATCAGAATGATTCTATTGGCTGCTCAGCAGCCAATGAGAAGCGCCGTTGGGAGCAGCCAATAGAATCATTCTAAGCACCGGCGTTGAAGAGGCAACATCTCTGCGGAGACATGTTGCCTCTTCAACGCCTTTAATCATATTGCCGAATGGAGCTGCCGGAGCCGCAAGAGCTTGAAGATAAAGAAGAAGAGAGAAGAGAGAAGAGAGAAGAGAAGACAGAAGACCATCCATGGTGGACCTGGTGAGTAGGATTTACTTCCACAGGTCCAACATGGATTATCGTCGGACAGGACGCCGAGCCCGGAGCCGCCGACACGGAGCCGCCGACACGGAGACGCAGACACCAGATCCAGCGACTGACCGACGGGATAAAGATAGGTAAGTATGAGTGTGTGTGTGATGTGTGTATTAAACTTTTATTTAAAATGTGTGTCAGTGTGTGTTTTGTGTACTATTTTTTTAACAGTAGAACTACAAGTTACAGCGGGCCCTTTAATGCCCTGCAGGCTGGGACTTGTGGTTCTCCAAGTCCCAGCTTGCAGGGGAGGCTTGCTGGCACTTGTTGTACCACTGTTAAAAACAATAGATTTAACTTGATTTTACACAAAATCAGCTCCATGCCCACAGCCCAGGGGCATGGAGGACAGCCCCGGGCTTCAGCATGGGCAGGTAAGTTCTGGAGGGGGGGAACCCTTCTTTGGGGGGGTCCCCACTTCCCCAGGACCCCTGCCCATGCTGACCAGCCACAGGGCTGAATGCTTTGGCCGGGGGGACTTGTATAAAAAGTCTCCCCCCGGCTGTGGCATTACCCTGCTGGCTGTTTGGGTCCGGTGCTGGTTCTTTAAATACGGGGGACCCCTAGTCATTTTGTCCCCCGTATTTTGGGAACCAGCGCCGGACCTTGAGCCTGGTGCTGGTTTCATTAAATCAAGGGGACCCCTATTTGTTTGTCCCTCTGATTTTATGATACCAGCACCGGCTTTTTGAGCCCGGGGCTGGTAATGCTTAGGAGGGGGACCGCACGCCAGTTTTTTATTTAAATTTATTTTTTAACTATTTTTTTTACAGCAGAAGCATGCACAGATCTCAATGATCTGTGCATGTTTCTGCCTAAATCGCCAGTCAGAAGCTGGTCTATTTTTTTTGCGATTTTTTTGAAGCTCCCATATGCGACTTTAGAACTCGCATCCTATTACATATGCGAGTTCTATAGTTTACTATGGGAAAACATCTGGATGCGATTTTCAGTGTGCCTGAAAATCGCATCTTTAAAATGTGCGATTTCGCGGTAAAAAATGCGATTTTTACCGCGACTCGCATCCTATTACATGTGCGATTTTTAGAAAAAATGCGATTTTGGTCAATTTTGACCAAAAATCGCAAAAGTCTAAAAATCACACCCTATTACATATCGGCCCATATATCTATGAAGAAATTTTCTCAGTGGTATATTGCTTGACAACAATGTGGTTCCATATGTTATACCCCAAATACAAAGATAACATAAAATCACATTAAAAACCACAATACAGCAAGGCCACTGTAGAAGGAGTTTTAACTCAATTGTAACTAAGGGGTGTCATAGGTGGAGTTTCTGTAAAGGCTGCAGAGAAGTAAAAAGCAGTGGGATTGACATTTTTATTTTAGATGATTTTATTTCCTGTAACACTAAATATATTGTATATGGGATTGAATGTTCATGCATTTTATTCTATACTGGACGTACCTCCATACATTTTTAAAATTGTCTGGGGAGAGCATTTGAATAACATTAAATACGGTGTTGAGACTCATTCTTTGTCCCAACCTTTTTAAAAGGTCCACAATTCCTCTACTAGCCATATTATCTTTTTTTTTTATACTAAAGTGGTCCATAATCATTTTAGAAACAAACATATTAAAACAAATTTAGCTCAAAAGGAAATTAATCTTATTTAGGAAATTAATGCTTTTAAACCTAATGAGTTAAATTTAGACTTTGAAGTAAAATGTTTTTTATACATTTTTATTTTAGACTTTATATGGATGCTATTTATCTATTTATTTCCCCTGTTAATATATTATAAATTATGAATGTTGTATTTTTATTTTTTCCATATGTCTATACAGTATGTGATATATCCATTCACATATAGGTCTTTTTTCAGGAACATCGCGGACCAGAAGACACGAGTCCGGTTTCACCAAATAGAAATCTATTAGTAAAAAATGGAGTTGTCACTACTAGTGAGACCCGACTGGAAACATGTGACCGATAGTGGGGTGTCCCAATACTGGAAATGGGGCATCCCATGACTGGAATTATGGCATACAGAATCATCAGAGACAGAATAGAGAAACGTGATTGACCATATGTTAATCCTAGATGATGGATTGTGATTGGCTACTTTAAAAACCAGGCACAATCTTTGAGTTAGACATTCACCTTCTCCTTGATAAAGAACCCAGAAGGGTTTGAAATGCGTTGGAACCGTGCCGACCCCGCTGCAAAGGAAGACTCAGCAATGATGACCAGTGGAGTTTCCAGGGACCTATTCATCTATGTACCCACTAATGTGCTGTTGAGAAGCTTTGTTATCGGTTCTCAATTTTATCCGGTAACTTTGACCCCTTCTTCTGTGGGTTTGCTGTATTTAGTTTTTTTATGTGATTTTATGATATCTTTTGCATTTGGATTAAAAATGGTATTACACCTCTATTTCTGGGGTAAAAATGTATGGAACCACGTTGTTTTCAAGCAAAATACCACTGAGAATATTCTGTGGTAGATATATGGTCTATATTCTCTTGTGAAGTCAGAGAAGAGGAGATGTTCAACGGAGGTGAATGGTACCTTTTATATCTGAAATGCCGCTGGAGGGAACATCCTATTTGTATCTCATACTCACCCTTATCAAATTAAATAAAGTATATAACTCCCTCATATAGGCCCTTATTCTGATCGGTGCGGAAATTCCCGCATGCGGACGGACCGCCGATGTTGATCGTCTGCGCATGTGCAGAGGTCACTCTGCGCATGTGCAGGCGATTTCGCCGCACGGATTCTTTATACGCCGCACAGGGGGCGTAGAGGGGCATGAGGGGCTACTTAGCCTCATTACCCTATGCATACGCCCCCCCGTTTCATGGGCGTTCCCATGCAAACGCGGGGCGTATGCATGGTAATGAGGCCGTGACGCGTGGGTACGGGGCGGGCATCTGACATCGCCGGATGTCAGCTGCCCGCCCCCATACATGATTTCACACGGACAAGTGTCCGTGTGGTCTTGTGTTGCGGGACCTGGTGGAGCGTGCGGCCCTGCATTCGATGTTCGGCGACCATCGAATGCAGGGGCTGCTCCCAAGACGGAGGAGGCGTATCCCCGTCCAATTTCATGCGGATCGCCACATATCCGCATACGGACGGCAGGTGGCGATCCGTATGGAAGGCGGGGATTCGCCTGCACGGTTGCGGCCGCATATTCTGATCGGGCCGCACCGATCAGAATAAGGGCCATAGAGAACTGATTCAGAGTTGCATACTAGTAGGGTGCATTGCATGCCCACAGCTAAATGCAGGTGTTCATCCATATATATAACACTGTATGCATCTATGCAACTGCACTGCTTCATATACAAATGCCACAAAGGAGACAGTTTCAATGTGAGCTGATCAAAAGTTGCTATATTCTTTAACAAGATGATCCCATCACTGAGAGAGCATACTGACAGGGCCGGCGCCACCACTAGGCAGGACTAGGCATTTGCCTAGGGCGCCGGCCACTGGAGGGCGGAACTGAGCCGCCAAGGTACCATAGAGAGGTACCAGAAAGCAGGGAGCGGGGAGCAGGTAAGACTGTCATCCTCCCTCTCCCCTCCCCGACCCCCATCCCGCCCGTTAATCAACGCTGCCCGCTCCCTGCTTGGGGGATTTCAGCGCGGCAGTATCGCCCGCACCTCCCCCCCCATGCCACGACACAGTGCTATCGCACCCTCCCCCGTGCCGCATCACAGTATTATAGCAACCCCCCCACCCCCGTGCCGCATCGCGGGCGGCGGGCAGTGCGGGGGGGGCTTTGCCTGGGGGCTGGCGGGGGGAGCTTTGCCTGGGGCGGGTGGGGGGCTTGCACCGGCCCTGCATACTGACATGGCAATAAACAATGCTATTGGGGAAGTTACCCTTTCTTTACTATACAGGCATTCCCAACTTCAAAGCACATCATCATTGCTGTTTTTTAAATATCAAGCTTTCAGGACAGATGTTAAATCAATATAACTGAAGTACAGTATTAATTAGGTTACCTGTAAAGTCATCTGTACTCAAGCCTGGATATTACTGAAATCTGGGATGTTAGTGTGCTTTGAGGACCGAGGGGGGAATTTACTAAGATGTAGGGCCTTATTCTAGTTCACTCTTTCTGACAAAATCTTTCTTAGATGGACAAAACCATGTGCACTGCAGGTGGGGCAAATGTAACTTGTGCATACAGAATTAGATTTGGGTGGGGTTTTACTTCAAAGTGAGATCTATATTGCAGTGTAAAAATAAAGCAGCCAGTATTTTCCCTGCGCAGAAACAAAATAACCCACCCAATTCTAATTCTCTCTGCACATTTTACATCTGCCCCCCTGCAGTGCACATGGTTTTGTCCATCTAAGAAGGATTTTGTCAGTAAGAGTGAAGTAGAATAAGGCCCGCAGTTTTATTTCACATAGGATGTGGATATGGCCAACCAATGAGATCCTGTCTAATATCTCATAGAGGGTAATAAATAAATAAGAAGTAGATTCGGATTGATGCCCATAGCAACATCCCATGTGAAATAGAACATCTTAGTAAATTCCCCCCTTCGAATCAGGATAAATGGTTTATAAATTATAATTCCAAAAGTTACAAATACATTTACAGCAAAGAACATGTACTGTAAGAGAAATGAAAAGATTGTGTTTTATAACAAATCAATATTACAATGCTCACTTGCTCTTTCTCATCTTCTCTATATCTTTTTTTCCTGCACTTTTTTTTTAAATTAATATTCTGATTTGTTCTTTGCCAATTTTACATTTTCTTTCTGGTTATGTTCACCACTTTCTTACAGTAGCAGCTTGTATAGCAGAGCCTGGAATACTGCGACACATGATATTTGTAGTCAAGTAAAACAGAATCAGGGAAAGTTTGGATGGAACAAAATTGTTCCGCAAATTCCATGTGGAAAACTTCAATGTACTGTAAATACCACAAGAGAAACTTCTGCAGCAAATGTTGTATAAAAAGAATATTCTACACAATAACATATAAAAACATGCAAAACAGGAAAAAGTTTGAGGTGGATGTGCGCTGGGTTGGCTGCCTTGTGGGGGTAATATCAAATGGAGTGGTGACAAATATTGCAGGAAAGAGAATATTGATATCTCCTCCACTGGCGCCGAATTATACGTTCCTGTGAATAAAGGAACGGTCCTCTTCTCCAATTTAGGGAAAGCTAATGTATAAATACCATACGCCCCTCAATAGGTAAGAGGGCTCCTCTTCTCCAGGTGTAATAAGCTCACACAGATCTCGGGGGTAGCTGTCACACTGATGGGATGTAGTTCTGAACACTTCGTCCCTTATAGCGTCCGTGTGATGTCGTAGTGACCCAAAATGAAAAATGATTG
Organism: Crinia signifera; assembly: GCF_055691185.1. Taxonomy (NCBI): domain Eukaryota; kingdom Metazoa; phylum Chordata; class Amphibia; order Anura; family Myobatrachidae; genus Crinia; species Crinia signifera. The sequence continues at coordinate 176,626,003 of NC_139217.1, read as the reverse complement.
GGGGGAATATAGTGTAAAATCATTTATTGAACAAAGAAACATGTAAAAGTGGGAAGACAAATGTAACCAAATGGCATATTACCGTAACAGATGGAGAACAGAGATATATATCAAAGTTCTCAAACGAGCTTGAGGATGAGCGGGGCTGATCCCGGGAAATGCAGTCCACACTCCCTCCATGTGCTATGTGGTAAGTACCCAAGGTCCAGAGGTTTTCCAAAAATAAGTCCAAACACTCCAAACGCGTTTTCGATTGCTGCCTGCAATCTTTTTCAAGGAGATAGGGTGAGATTTAATAGGATGAGAGATTCAGAAAGTGAGAGATTTTGGAAGAAATCTCCAGTTTTTTTAAAGTGGCAATCATTTACACTTCAAAATCAAACTGGTTTTGCAGCGTAAATGATTGCCGCTTTAAAAAAACTGGAGATTTCTTCCCAAATCTCTCACTTTCTGAATCTCTCATCCTATTAAATCTCACCAATAGTGTCTGGACTATGCACTACACTCTAAATACCCCCCCCCCCCCGTCCAATCAGAGAAAACAGTACATAACAATAGAGTCCATATCATCCAATCGGCATCCGGCATGTTCCGTTACTACAACTTCCGGTTTCAGCAGTGACGACTTCCGGTAACGTGGAACGCACGTCACGCTGCGTGCGTTCCATACGGTCTCTACTTCCTGCCAGGTCTAATGTGCACAGGTTCCTGATGTCAGTAGCGGTTGTAGCCAATTTCAATCGCTTTCCTGGATGGATGTTTGTGGTGACTGTAATGCCCCACTTCCGGCAAAAGTGTGGCGGAAGTGGAGTAAGATATCCCCGTTTTTCCTCCCATGGGTTGGCTTATTATACTATGGGTGGAAACGGCAGAATATTAGTAAAACTCATATTTGTGCAAAAATAGCATGAGTAATAAAGTGCAAAGTGAACATGGAAAAGATAGATTTACAAAATACACATTAAAAAAGTCTAATACATATTAAAAAGGTCTGATACATAAAAAGTAGATATATATTGACAAATGGGATAAAAACCATAAGGTTAAAAACAATGAATGAGGACCATAAAACCATGAAGAATATGTATATACACGATGAGAAAGTGACAGTGCAAGAATCATAAAAACCACTTGACTTCGAAATCGAGGTTAAGACCCCCTGGTTTCAATGTATTAAAATTATAAATGCACTTCATTTCTTCTTGTGCTAGTCTGGTAGCCAGGTTTTTGGTCCGTACATTGCTGAACATCAGTTTAATACCCAAAAATCTGATAACATGTTTTATGGATGAACCATGTTTTATTTTAAAGTGCTGCAAGAGGGAATGAGATTCTAGACCCTTAGTGATGTTGTTCAAGTGTTCTGCCAACCTGACCTTAAAAGGTCTAGAGGTACGTTCTATGTAGAATAGGTGGCATGAACATGTAATAGCATAGATGATGTTCTTGCTAGGTCATGAATTCCCCAATCTTACGTTGCATTCCATTGATGGTTAATTCACTGTACTTGGTAATGCCCCCATAGTCCTCTGATCTGCACCCTTTACAATTGCCGCATCTATGAAAACCCTTGGTTGCAATATTTCCATGGGGTTTGGAAGTGATAAGTGCACTGCGAACCAATTTATTACTAATGTTGGGTGCCTTCCTATAGATGAACCTGGGATGCACCGGAAGGTGGGAACCAAGTATGGGGTCCTTTTGAAGGATGTTCCAGTGTTTCCTAAAGGAACGTTCAACCATTTTATGTTGGGCATTAAAATTAGTAGTAAAAGCCCATTTGTAGTCATCATTCTGCCTGGGCGGTCCAATTTTATCGGTACCCAAAAATCTGATAAAATGTTTTATGGATGAACCATGTTTTATTTTAAAGTGCTGCGAGAGGGAATGAGATTCTAGACCCTTAGTGATGTTGTTCAAGTGTTCTGCCAACCTGACCTTAAAAGGTCTAGAGGTACGTCCTATGTAGAATAGGTGGCATGAACATTCAATAGCATAGATGATGTTCTTGCTAGGTCATGAACCTCGGTCTTAACCTCGATTTCGAAGTCAAGTGGTTTTTATGATTATTGCACTGTCACTTTCTCATCGTGTATATACATATTCTTCATGGTTTTATGGTCCTCATTTATTGTTTTTAACCTTATGGTTTTTAGCTCATTTGTCAATATATATCTACTTTTTATGTATCAGACCTTTTTAATATGCATTAGACTTTTTTAATGTGTATTTTGTAAATCTATCTATTCCATGTTCACTTTGCACTTTATTACTCATGCTATTTTTGCACAAATATGAGTTTACTAATATTCTGCCGTTTCCACCCATAGTATAATAAACCAGCCCATGGGAGGAAAAACTGGGATATCTTACTCCACTTCTGCCACACTTTGCCGGAAGTGGGGCATTACAGTCACCACAAACATCCATCCAGGAAAGCGATTGAAATTGGCTACAACCGCTACTGACATCAGGAACCTGTGCACATTAGACCTGACAGAAAGTAGAGACCGTATGGAACACACGCAGCGTGACGTGCGTTCCACGTTACCGGAAGTCGTCACGACCGAAACCGGAAGTTGTAGTAACGGAACATCCCGGATGCCGATTGGATGATATGGACTCTATTGTTATGTACTGTTTTCTCTGATTGGACGGGAGGGGTATTTAAGGTGTAGTGCATAGTCCAGACACTATCTCCTTGAAAAAGATTGCAGGCAGCAATCGAAAACGTGTTTGGAGTGTTTGGACTTATTTTTGGAGGACCTCTGGACCTTGGGTACTTACTACATAGTACGTGGAGGGAGTGTGGACTGCTTTTCCCGGGATCAGCCCCGCTCATCCTCAAGCTTGTTTGAGAACTTTGATATATATCTCTGTTCTCCATCTGTTACGGTAATATGCCATTTGGTTACATTTGTCTTCCCACTTTTACATGTTTCTTTGTTCAATAAATGATTTTACACTATATACCCCCCAATCATTTTTCATTTTGGGTCACTACGACATCACACGGACGCTATAAGGGACGAAGTGTTCAGAACTACATCCCATCAGTGTGACAGCTACCCCCGAGATCTGTGTGAGCTTATTACACCCGGAAAAGAGGAGCCCTCTTACCCATTGAGGGGCGTATGGTATTTATACATTAGCTTTCCCTAAATTGGAGAAGAAGACCATTCCTTTATTCACAGGAACGTATAATTCGGCGCCAGTGGAGGAGATATCAATATTCTCTTTCCAACATATAAAAAGAATAGCATTCAATTCATAAAATTCCCCTATAACAATAACATTATTATTATTATTATTATTATTATTATTATTATTAATACTACTACTAATAGTAATATTTATATAGCACTCTTTACCCAATAGGACTAAGGTGCTTAACAGATTAACATAATACAGTGGATAAACAATGTACAGAAAAGCTTTTCATAAAATCCGAAAAGCTTGGAGATATTCAAGGGAGAAATATGGAAATGCTTGAATAAACAGGAAGCCCTAGAGTCTGTTTCTAAAGGATTCTAGAATGGCAGCCTCTCAAACTGTATGGGGAAGCAAGTTCCACAGACTTGGAATCCCCCCCCCACACACACACACACACACACACATACACACACACACCTACATGGTGTATATGTAACCCTTGGCCAATTGTGTATCCACATTTTTTTTTGCTGGGCGATAAAGTATACAGAGAGAAATGTTAATCTATGGACAGAAAACATTTTATATATACATATATATATATATATATATATATATATATATATATATATATATATATATATATATATAGCTTGTAGGTATGGCCCGGCACTCCTGCTTCAGTCGTTGTATGCTCCGGTGCTCGCAGCCAGTGTAGGATAATGGCAGGTTGGATGTGCTGCAGCACAAAAACGGAGACTGACCAGCAGAGGTATAAGTAAATAATTTACTGAGTGGCAACACACATCTCTTGTGCCGACGTTTCGGGGTTCCGTGTGCCCCGTTTTCAAGGAAAAGAGATCAGTGGTAGTTAACCCAAGCCCTCGAGAGCTACCAACAGTTCACATTTTCCAGACAACCTAGCTGCTGCACAGCTGCACTCATTAATCACTGACACATTTTAAAAGATACACAGATGGAGCTAATTAGCTCACTTGTGATTCTGTGAGGAGACCTGCAAAACATGCACTGTTGGTAGCTCTCAAGGGCTAGGGATGGCTACCACTGGTTTAGATGATGTAGGCCAACTGTGGGTTCTGACCTCAAAGTGGGTCCTGGCCTTCTGAGCATTGGGTCGCGACTCCATGTTGCTGACCATCAGGCTGATGACTCTTCTAATCTCAGTCAGTGATTCAAGGAGTCTGAAAAATCTAGCCTCCTCACATCATTTTGTGCCTTCACAATGCTGCCATGTAAGTGCTGTCTGCTGACCACACGTGTGGCGACCATTCTGCAGTAACTTGCTGGGGTCAGTAATTATTACCATCCTCATTATTTAAAGCAATTGCCCTCAAAACAATTAGTTTATCAACTGTACGCACTGATAAACCTTACGCTCTTCTTTTGTTAACAGTGTACAGCTCAGTATTCAAAGGGTTAGCACACCGGGATGCAGTTACGATCCCGGCGGTCGGGATCCCGGCGTTCAGAATCCCGACGCCGGAATCCCGACCGCCGAAATGCCGACACATTCTCCCTCCTGGGGTGTCCACGACACCCCTGGAGGGAGAATAAATTAGTGTGCCGAGCGTAGCGAGGCACCGGGCCCGCTGCGTGGCGAGCGCAGCGAGCCCGCAAGGGGGGGCGATCCACGTCCCCCCCTTGTCTGCATTTCGGCTGTCGGGATTCCGGCGTCGGGATTCTGAACGCCGGGATCCCGACCGCCGGGATTCAATACTGAATCCAGCAAACCAAGGGGTCTATTTATATACATTATTTTTACTAATAATAATAGGGAAAGGGGATGTTTTCACACCCTTTACACATTATTTTAGTATCACTTAAATGTATAAAAGGGCTTTTTGAGGAGTTTTCATAAAAAAAAACTGCTCCAATCCCTTTATTTAGCATTTTTTAGTAACCACATCACAATTCCCATACTTATAATGGGAAATTGTATATGGCTGAAGTTACTTAAAAAAATGAAAAAAGCCAAGTGAGCCTTGTGATACTAACGCCAGTTTCAGCTGATAAATCACAGTGCTGATATGTAAATTGAGGGCTTCTACACAGCTTTCTCTGCCATTAGGTAGAGAAACCATTGAAGGGACAGGGCCAGTGTGATAAGCTGTGTGTGCCTGATGGACACACAAACGAGAACCCACTATACTCAACTCCCCAGGGTCCAGTGATCACTGCACCGTTGCGGGTTGCCATTTTCTTGGGCTCCCTGCTGCTCTGTGACCCCAGTGCAGTAAGGTGATGCTGCAAAGCGGCATTTCACTTCACAGCAGCGGAGATCGCAGAAGAATGAATCCCCAAAGACTGTCATTGCTGCAGGAGCTGATATCCGAGGGTTGCTGAGTTTTACCAGTGGTGGTTGGGGTGGCGTGGCATAGGACAAGTCAAAAGAACATGGAGGGGGTGCTGGCGGTAGGAGCACCAAGACGGTGGCTCACTCGTAGCACAGCATTGGGCAATATTTCATGAAAAATACCCCAACAGTATTGCAGAGACCAATTGCAGTGACAGATTTACTTGCAAGCTCTGTCCCCGCATGCGATAATTCATACACTATCGGTGTAAATTTACTAAGATGGGAGTTCTAATGGAGATGGGATGTTGCCCATAGCAACCAATTGGATTCTACTTTTTATTTATTTAGCACCCTCTAGATGATAATATATAGAATCTGATTGGTTGCTGTGGGCAACATCCCATCTTCAATAGAACTCTCATCTTAGTAAATGCACCCCATTATATATATATATATATATATATATATATATATACGTGGCTGGTCGGCCTGGCACTCTCCCAAGACACTAGCGCCCTGGTGCCCTCCGGAAAATATTTAGATTGATTAAATGAAGACAAACTGTGGCACTCCAGGGTCTTGTAAAAGGTCAAAAGGCATTTATTCCATAAATGCAGTAAGATCCGACGTTTCGGGGATCAAGTCCCCGTTTTCAAGGTGTAGGTGAGACAAAGTGTGTATGTGTAGTGCTTACCTTTATAAGGTGTCCCTCCCGCCATCACTTCACCTGCTCCCGGTCTGCGCCGACGCTGGGACCATCTGGCCGGAAGTTGCGTGGCCGGAAGTGCTCAGGTCCGCTTCCTGGTTTGCTGTGAAATGCAAGCCCAGGGTTGCCATAGTACCGAGGAGACTCGCTCCCTTCCTGTGCTGCGTCTGTCAGGCTCCGGGGTTGGTCACTGTGAAATACAAATAAATGATGTTATAACGTGCAATGTGCTGCAGCTCTATTTGTAGCGCTGCCCTTGTTAGTTACACTATGTGCTTCGTGCATCATACATATAATCCAGTCTGTAACAAAAATCGTGTTAATAAATGTGGTGAAAAAAACTAGATCAATCTGTGAAAACAATATCTATGTGAGGAGTGGACTAGATATAGTGAATGTTACGAGCAAAATATGAATACATTATATACTGTGTCGCCCTAAGGCACATCTATAAGTGCATCTAAAATAGCATAATTTACATATTCGGAGGACATCAGCTGCCTCAAAGAAAACATTCAGAAAGAAAGACAAACAAATAAACAACTACAATACGAATGGGAAGGAAGGGAGAGACGGTAAAGAAGATCAGGAAAAAGGAAAACACACAAGAACAAGAAAGAAGAAATGGGGGAAGAGCGGAGGTCGGCATATTTCAGTTGATTCTCTTCTGGGGTAGGGGAAGACATATATGTTGTCCAATTGCTGGGACCTGGTTGTTTCAACCTGACATCCCTCTTCTTCGTGAGCTGTGGGGTCATGTACGGTGGGGGCTGCTGACATATGTCAGACTTAGAGTCCTTTTGTTGGACATCACAGGGATAACTGTCCCCGGCCCTCTCGGACCAATGTTCCTGACGACTGGTTTGTTCCGCATCCCGGATCATGTTCCTAATTGGAGGCGTTCATTTAACCCCCAGGGTTTCATAGATCTTAGCTTATGTATCCACCTTGTCTCCATATCCAATAACTTCTTGTTCCTATCCCCTCTGCATATGGACATCGGCACATGGTCTATGGCCATGTGCTTTAAGTCACCCATCTTGTGCTTTGCTTCAGCAAAATGTTGGGCAACTGGTTGTTCATGAGTCTTGCCCTCAAGTGCGGCCTTGATAGAGGATCTATGAAGAGCCATCCTCTCCCTCATAGTCCTTATCGTTTTGCCCACGTAGATTTTGGCGCAGGGGCATTGGATTACGTACACAATATGGGTCGATCTGCAGTCCAGTACGTGTTTTAAGGGGAAACTCCTTTTGTCTATTGGATGTACATATTCGCGACCTACAATCATGTGCTGGCACGTGATGCACTTGGGACACCTATAGCATCCTGGGAGTTTGGTTAGGAAGTTCTTGGGAGCTGCGCTAGTAGAGAATCCGGTGATATCACTGTGGACTATTGTGTCCTTAATGCTGCGCCCTCTCTGGAAGCACAGCATCGGTCTTTTGCTACTGAGGCTGGGCAGACCCCTGTCGGTCTTCACGATCGGCCACAACGCCCTGTTGGCCATGGACAAGACCGAACTGCTGGTGTTCAATCTGGTTACCATGGGCACCGTATCACCTACTTGCTTCTTCCCAGTTGACTGTGGGTGCAGCAGGGATTCCCTATTCATCTCTAGCACCTGGTGTTTTTGGATCTCCATTGTGCTCCTGTCGTAGCCCCTTCGTTCGAATTTGGTCACAAAGTTCTCCAGTATCCCTGGTAGCTCCATCGGTTGACTGACGATTCTAGCCGCTCGGATCATCTGAGTTTTAGGCATAGCTTTCTTCAGAGCGATTGGATGGAAGCTATTCGCTCTCAGTATGGTGTTTTTGTCAGTTGGCTTCACATAGAGTGTGGTGTCAATCACTCCCCCTTGTAGCCTAACCAACACGTCAAGATAATTGATGGAGGTTCTGGAACTCTGGACCGTCAACTTGATCGGAGAGGGCTTCTCATTTATTTCTCTCACAAGAGATGCTAGCTCTTCTTCGCTCCCCTTCCACAACATAAACAGGTCGTCTATGTACCTGGTTAGTAACATTATGTGCCCTGCAGCATGCACATTGTCATAAAAGAGTCTCCTCTCGGCCTCGAACATATATATGTTTGCGAACGATGGGGAGACACAGCTCCCCATCGCGCATCCGGAGCACTGTCTGTAGAACTTGCCATTAAACAGGAAGTAGTTCTTGGTTAGGGTAAGGCGCATAAGGTTCATGAACAAGGTCAGGTCCAGACTCTCCATTTTGTTGTTCAGCAGAAAGTCCCTCATCGCATTAAGCCCCTCTTCCTGGGGGATGCAGGTATATAGGCTGGTGACATCCATTGTCACCAGCAGGGTTTCTTCTGGAACAGTGTGGAAGTTAGCCAGTACATTCAGGAACGTGGTGGTATCCTTGATGTAATTAGGTTGTTTCAGAATAAGGGGTTGTACTATGCTATCGAGTAGACGGGAGACTGGTTCGAAAATGGAGCCACGCGCACTAATGATGGGGCGCCCGGGTGGTCTCTCTAGGCTCTTGTGGATTTTCGGCACCGTGAAAAAAAACGGCACTACCGGGTGCTCCTGGGTCAATGCTTCTTTCAGCTTGGTGGATATAATACCTTCTAGGTGAGCTTCCCGTAGGAGATCGTCCAGACCCCTTTTATAGATGTCTGTGGGGTCAGCTGGTAATTCCTCATAGACCAGAACATCCGATAATTGACGTTCTATCTCCTCCACATAATCCTTCAAGTCCTGAATGACCACCCCCCCGCCCTTGTCAGCCGTCCTGAAAGTCACATCCTTGTAGCTACCCAGCTGTTTCAAAGCCAATTGCTGGCTCTTAGTTAGGTTGTTATGAGTGGGGTGTGGTGCCTGTGTGTACTTCTCCACCGAGGCATCCATAAGTCTCAAGTATGTGGCTATAGAGGCATTATGTGACTGCGGGTCAAAAGAGGAGTGGCTGTGGCTCCTGATGAATGCTTGATGTGGTTCAAGTGAGGTGGGTGTGGGTTTGTTTTGAAAGTGCTCCTTCAATCTGAGGGTACGGCCAAATTTATATAGTTCTTTCTTCCAATTGAGGTCATCGTAAGGGGTGGTTTGTACAAAAGATAGGCCAAGCTCCAGCACACTCAGTTCTGTTTTGCTGAAGGACCGTGTGGACAGATTATATACTATTGAATCTGCCCTCCCTTGGCTTTTAGAGAGCCGCGCGTGTTGGCCCCCCCTGCGGGTGGTCGGCCTACTCCCTTTCTTGAGCCGCCCTTCTTGGTGCTCCCTGGCTGAACTTCTAAAGGGACTCTAGTGGTAAGGGTGTCTTGTTCCACTTGGAAGTCACTATCACTGTTTGAAGATTCGTTCGGTCTTCTGGTGGCAGCACTCCTGGCCCGTCTGAAGGGTCTTTGCCTCTGTGGCTTGGTTCGGTTGCTTCCTGGTTCATTCACCCCCGAAAGCCATCTATACACAGCGTTGTTCTCATAATCTTCCTTCACCGTGGTATATTTGCCCCTTTTGAATTTCAGAAGATCTTTCTGGTAACTCTCCACCTGCTCCTGTAGCTTAGCTAGCCAGTCCTGGCTAGTGTCCTGCTCAAATAGGTGTTTATTGGCCGCCTCAAACTTGGTGAGATTGTCTCTGCTCACTCCCAGCTCTCTCCCCGACTCCTCCACCACAAGCAACATAAGATCGTGGCTACACTTGTTTAATACCCCTAGCCACTTCCGGCAGAATTCGGGGTTGTAACGGCCTATGGTCGGCACGTTTCTGACTCTAAACCCACGGGGTATCATTTTGTCCCTGTGATAATCGGACAATGACACCCCGTGGAGCAAGAAGTCCACTTCTCTTTTGCGCAACTTGAGCCACTGTCGATACAGTGCTTCCAAGCTTGGTGTGTCCTCCATGGTGGACATGCTTTGCTGGAACAGCACTCTCCCTGTGTCTTCCTCCGAAAAACTGTAGAACTCCCTTTTGTCCACTGCAATCCCTGCAAAGCCTGGGGTGTCAGGTTGCGTTAGACCGCTCCCTCCTGCCTGTGCCGTAGACATGCTTACTGCACTGGATGTATATGCTTGAATGGAATGCAGCGTACTCCTCTCTCCTCCTCCTGGCAGCTTAGCCTCCTGTGCACGTGCAGTGACTGTGAGAGGATTCACCTTACTTGTAATGGTAAAAACACTTCGAAAAAGGTGGGGTGCCCCGGCTCCTGTGAACCACACTGGCTCCTGGATACTTGGCTGGTCGGCCTGGCACTCTCCCAAGAGTCTAGTGTCTGTTTGTGTGTCTCTGAAACACTGCCACCTGTAATTGCCTCTCACACATGCACAAACACAGAGGCAATTACAAGGTATAAGACTAGCTTTCAAAGAATTTGCTTTGAGCGGGATTACTAGTAGTATAATATGTTCCTGGACAAGTCACAATAAAATTCACAATTCTTTATATTTGATTCAGTCCACTGACCTGACAAACTGCCATTTTAGCCATGTGATGTGTAAACATTTCATATTGGTCAGGCAATAAGAAAATAAAAATTTCCCAAATCCTGAAATGTAGTATGAAAGGTTTATATTTTTAGTTTTCATTGTATAAAGCACTATACAATATTTTGAGTGTTTCCATGAGTCACATTTTCTTGTTAATAGACATGAATGACCCCTGCTGAAAATCCTCTCATTACAGACTGGAGGAAATTGATATGAAATTCATAGGCCTGTGGTTATATGGCCAATTGACACAGATATGTTCAGCTAATTACCTGACCATTTGTTCCCTTTGAAATGACTAGCTATAGCAGGGGGAGAATTAGACTTGATGACTCTTGTTGGTATTGTGACATTCATATGGTAATCTGATTTCCTAATAGACGAGTGAGTTCTTTGAGAGTAATTAGAATTCCACTAACTCCTGGTTTACTAGAAAATAGCAAAAAGAACATCTATAAAAGGGAATTATTGATTTATTTAACTATTATTGTTTTATTCACCTATCTACTGAGACAGAATAATTAATTGATGGACATATTTCTAATATTCTTTAATGGGACCTCTCATTCTGGCAATAGTGACAGCAAATATAGGACATACAGTAATCCTACCCACTCAATAAAACTTTACACAATCTGGTAAATTATTATAACCATCAAAATGGCAGAAGATTGATGATTATGCCGCCTGTAAGAGAACCATCAAAATGGCATCTGGTTAATTGTTTATATAAACTGTCCCCAAGCTTCATTAGTTTAAGAGTTTCATCTTCTAATTCGGGCATGTCCAAACTATGGCCCTCCAGCTGTTGTGAAACTACAAGTCCCATCATGCCTTGCCACAGTTTTGCTATTAGGGAATGCTTAACCTATTGCAAGTCATGCTGGGATGAGTAGTTTTACAACAGATGGAGGACCACAGTTTGGACATGCCTGTTCTAATTGTTCTATTGTTGAGTATGGTGTGATGGCTTGAAACCTTGTTAATTACATACATTCCAGCTACAAGTATAGCTTATACAATTATTAGCTCCAATGAGCATGATTGGACACACAACAAATAAAACACAAGTGTCCAACCCAGGAGAAAGTCCCATCCCAGGCGCAGACACTGACCTCAGCACGTCCAGAAATCAGGGGAGACGAGCTACCATCTCCCTGTCTCCAAGCATCCGCAGAATGTCATTCGACTATGAGTGATGATGCAGGACCTGTTCTGCACATGCCCAAAACCGGTCCAGCGCAGTCCACCATAAGTGGGAATTATGTCCAATGCTCAACTACGGACCTTTATCACTTATGGGGATATTCAATATTTCCCATTATTTCCGGTTTCGGAAAAAATGGGATTTGAGTATTCAATCCCTGACTTTTTGCCAGGGAAACGCCCAGCAATTAGCGCTTGCAGATCTGGCTTTTTTAAAAGATGAATCTGCTTTTGCTGATATGGTCAAATTTTTTAATTAGCATCCTTTTCTGCATTCCATTGGCCTGATGCTAAAAGAGGCGTTGTTTATTTGCCAATTTCATTGTAAATCTGAATTGAATTTCACAGTAAATTAGCTCACTGCAAATTTACAAAAATTCAGTCTAATCGATCAGCTCCATCGCTAGTTAATAAGAGATTCTATTATTCTAACAGTAATAACATGACTGCAACTGTGGGCTCATAAAGACAATGCATCTGAAACGCTACACTACATAAATTAAGCCTGTATATTGAGGCTATTATGGGTTTTGAAATAAAATCTGACTGCTGAAATGTATAAATAAATAGATTATCATTTAAACATATACTATAAATATGAATGCTTATTAAAACATAGACACCATTGAATATTTGATTGATTTGTGTTACTTGTCCGCTGCCAGAATATTAATGCGTGTTGTTTTATAGAGATCAAAATAAGCTTGCAAGCATCTTCCACTTTTTTTATGAAGTGCACAACACTGTTTGATTTGTGGGTGGCACAGAGTCCTTGTACAAAATATATATCCATAAGATAGACTATAT